>NC_071100.1:27705000-28950000 GCF_024256425.1 Clarias gariepinus | reverse complement strand
TGCTGACTGAGGGAGCAGGAAATGGGAAATTGTAGCACACTAATAAGCAAAATAGATGGATACTGGTTATAACCCGAGTTAATGAGCTTATAACTCAAACCAGGCAATGCAGTTAAAAGTATAACAGACGAAATAAAAGGAACATTAAAGAGGTTGAAGTGAATGTGTTCGAAGCCATAGATACAGTAAGCTAACTGCAATGATTTAGCCGTAAACATATTTGTAATAAATACAATTAATAAAATTTTCAGGGTCCTGATTTGACTTGAACGCCCCTAGGACTTTTGGCTTATTTTTGTTCTGAGGCTGCACACGGACTTCAGCAAGAGTATAATTTTTGCTGGTTACGTGACATTTGTAGACAGAATCTCTTGGTTTTTTTGCACCAGGAGTCCGGATTAGCAAGGCCAATCCTGTCTGTTTAAAGTGGAGTCTTGATGTCTGATGGCTCACTTTAGCAGATAGATCCACTCACAGATCTGCTGAAGCCAGCATTAACGTCAGGTTAAGGCTCTTGGGCAGCTTTCAGTGCTCACTCACTGTCTAAACGAGGCTGCAATAAGGGCTGGAGAATGGACTTGAGCCTGGTCCTGTCTCTCTTGCTCTCTTTCCCTCCCTTAGCCACAAACACACACACACACACACACACACACACACACACACACACACACACTCTAGAGAAGGCTGAGAAATGCTGACAGTGTGGCCTTTCTCTGATGACACTGACAGTGTTTGAACAAGGCTCTGCACCCCAGCTCCCAGCACACCACTGTAAACATTCAGTCTTTAGTGTACATAGTCTCAGAGACACAGAGAGGAATTAATATTACATTGTCAAACCGGCTGGACATTTTAAGCAGAACAGGATTTCCGAGGTCTGTTTGTTTTAATTATGTCGACTGCATAAGCCATAGATTCTGCTATGCACCACTAGGTTCTGTGTAGCACTTCTTAGTACTGTTTAAGTGTGTTCTCTGTGTTGAAGGATAAAGAATGCATTGCTGGGATAGGTCAAGCAGCATTTGATCAAAATGAGTTCTTGCATTAAGTGAAATAAAACTTTTTTTTTAAGCTGCAATTTCTCGCTTGAACATAAGTTATTAAAAAATCTCACACAAAGAATATAGAATCTTGTACTCCTGACTATTCTTCATTTCTCTCTTCTCCCCTGTCCTTTTTTTTTTCATTTTAATTTTATGAAGAACGAGTCTGTTTAATCCCTCGCTTCATTGGTATGTGTGCCCGTCCCTGGTCTCCGGCTAGTCAATAGATTTCAATTTGAGTTCTGAACTGCAGCTCATTTTAAACCAATCAACTGACTGCCTTATGAGCAGAAAGCAGCCATCGGTTATTAATATATACAGTCAGATCTGCTTTTACCCATATATGTGATTCAGGGCAGAGCAAGGGAGCTAGCTTTAATACTAATGCCTAGCTTTAAACATTAAAGATAAGCTTAGCTTACTCAAACCCAGTCAGAATGATGAATAATAAAAGTATTTTCCACCTCACAGCTCAAGGGTCTCCGGATCGATCCCGAGCTTGCGTTAAGTCTGTGTAGAGCTTGCTTTGTATCCAAACAGGTTTCCTGTAAGTTATGTAGTTTTCTTCCACCTCCCACACGGAAAAAACCTATATAAAACATATATGTTTTAATATAGGTTTGATATAGGTTTTTAATATATGTGACATATATAAAATTGGCCGTTTTCCTATATTATATGTACATATATGTACATATATGCGTACATATATGCGTGCGTGCATATATGTACCTATAGACATATATGTGACATATATAAAATTGGCCGTTTTCCTATATTATATGTGCATATATGTGTACATATATACGTGCATATATGTACCTATGTGCATATATGCACCTATATTTTTACCTAGATATTAGTAAAATTATTAAAATCCATAGCTGTTAGACAACATAAATAAAAGCCCAAAATGTAGAAATTTTATTTTTTTATTTTTTTAAGAACAATCAAATAGTAAAAGAACAAAAAATAAGACAAAAAAACTCAACAGGAAGAAAACATATATATTTTGAGGACCTTCTCAGCTTCGTGAGCTTTGAATTGATAGATGTGCCTGTCTGCCCTCAGGGGGCTGCCGGCCACTTCTTCAATGTAGCATCTAGAAAAGACAAAAATAATAAGACAGTATAATAATAATAAATGATTATTTATTAAAACGTTTATAAACATCTGTAAACTCCATAAGGCATTAGCTTAGCCACCGGGAAATATCATGTTTGTGCTACATGCAGAAAGGCAGCATGTTAGCATGATTTACCTAAACTATGTAAATGGCATTGAAAGCCAATGTGTCACACAAGCTGACAAGAGCTAGCTGAAGTGAGGAAAATATTTACTAATATTAGTTTAATATTATCAGAATAAGAGTTATATAAGACTTAATAACTTACCCAGTGTGTCCCCCTGGATTCTCTCTTCAAAATGCTCCCCGTTCGTCGTCAGGGCCACACAGTCTTCTTCTGAGGTAAATGTAAACTCCTCCCACTTTCCAGAACATTCTGAAGAGTTTCCTTGTCCGGGGGCGTGGCCTAGTATGTAAATTAGCCGGACTGATTTCCGTGTGATTGGCGTGTGGGCGTGTCCTGCCCCGGGTCATTAGCAGATAATGCGACAGAAATTCTAAAATGTGTTTTTTATTTAGTTAGTTCTTAGTTATTGCCTTGATAATAAAAAATATGAGCGCATCATGTATGACAGTTTCCAAAGTGAGATATGAGCTAAAATGACCAGATCCTGCCATGAGCTATATAGGAGACATATCTTGTATGTACATATAGGGCTTATATGTGGATATAAAGAAGCAATACAGGAGACCTATATGGCCTGTATATGCACATATATGCACCTCAATTTTGCCTATATGCAGCATATATATTATCATATATATGCATATATACTGCATATAGGCTTCATGTATGCGCATATATCCCCATATAGGTGAGGATAAATGCGCATATATACTGCATATAGGTGAAGATATATGCGCATATATCCTCATATAGGTGAGGATATATGTGCATATATACTGCATATAGGTGAAGATATATGCGCATATATCCCCATATAGGTGAGGATAAATGCGCATATATACTGCATATAGGTGAAGATATATGCGCATATATCCTCATATAGGTCAGGATATATGTGCATATATACTGCATATAGGTGAAGATATATGCGCATATATCCTCATATAAGTGAGGATATATGTGCATATATACTGCATATAGGTGAAGATATATGTGCATATATCCTCATATAGGTGAGGATATATGTGCATATATACTGCATATAGGTTTCATATATGCGCATATATCCTCATATAGGTTCTTTCCATGTGGGCTTCCAGAGAATAACACCAGTAGGTGGATTGGCTACACTAGATTTACTCATTAATGTGCTAGACTGCGTGAATGTGTGTGCATGGAGGCTTGAAATGGGCTCATGCCAGATCCAGGGTGTATTCCCACCTCACATCCAGTGTTACTGGGACAGGCCCCAGATCAACCATGACCAGAGGATAAAGAAGTTACTGAGGATGAGTAAGTTGCTACCAAAATTTCAAGTTTTCCTGAATCTACATATACAGTATATACAGTGTGTTTCACTTTTGGTTGTGTGTCATAATCAGAATAGATGTTACAGCATTTTAAAGTCTAGTTAGGTGAAAGTGTTTTAAGACTACATTTAAAGATGCAGTTCAGATTAATTTCATGTACATTTCATTTAACATGTAATAAGATGTTAGGGATGTTAGGGATGCTCGAGTCAAACTGACTTTGAATTGTTTAGAATAACAGAAAACAGATAAGAGAGTAAAAAATTACTTTCTTTCTCTATACAATCCCCTGCTAGACTATGTACTTATCCCACTAGTGCTCTTCAGCCGGGATCATCATTCATGGACGAACTTTTGCACCATCCGAATGTTTTAGTTTTTATGTCAGTTGGGTTTATACCTTTATTCATAAAAAATGTCACCATGAGTCCTGGTTTGACTTGAAGAGTCAAAAAAGTCTCCTTGTAGCATCATCCATATTTATATCTGTCTCTTCAACTGATGAGCTGCCAAAAAAAAAAAAAAAAAATCATTTGGTAAACAATAATTTTTAGTTTTTTTTAAAGATGTGGCAGAACAACAAAATGCGGTTATTTTTCCTTTTTAAAAAGTGCCTGTAAATCTGTCTAAATTAATCTTATTCTGCTTTATTGTTAATCTTTTGGATTTGATTTTAGATTAGACTTTACAAGGTTTATATTGCTCATAAATTAGTACATCTAATTTAAGAGAAGCATTTAGTCATCATTGACTTGGATTTGGTCCAAAATCAATACAGCCAATGCACTACACGTGTTATGTGTGTAGGAAACACATTGCTCAGCAATCTGGGTGTGCTCTAATAGGATTAACCCAGTCGGGAAACAATAGCAATACAGACGCTAGCTCATATGCTAATTCTGTTGAGTTAAGTTTTTTTTTTGTGTGTGTGTGTGTGTTTGTGTGTGCATTAGAACAAGTGGAATAAAACCTGATCATAAAAAAAATTAAAATAAAATTTGTTTTATTTTTGTGGCATGTATTATACATGTGTTCAGTCAGAATGTGCATTCTTAACATTGGAGAAAAGCTTTGGTCACTAGCATCAGGTGATATGTTTGGCCTATTAGGTCCAGCCAACTGCTGAATCTGCAGTGAGAACGCTGCAGGACTGAAAGCTGTAAAATTTTGCTCTGTGGTGCCTCCTTTTGTTTTGCTAAAGAAGTGCAGCTTTTTTCCTTCATAAATACAGACGTGTGAATATGTTTATACACTCTTAATAGATTCAGTGTAAATATATTCAGTGTAAATTCATTTCTTCATATGTTCTACTTCACATTCCTTAACTTTTCAAGTCAATAGGAGTCGTAAGTTGCTAGTCACCTCCACTCCTTGCACTTTGCACTATGAATTTATATTAGCTTTAATACTGTATCTTGCATTGTTTCTTTTATTCTTGTAGTCATGTAATAAGTATTAATTAAGGATTAATGTAACTGTGACACACAATTCTTGTAAGAAAGTGAAAATCATATCTCTAATTTGTAATTTGTATCCCTATCTAATTTTTAAGTTTATGACTGTGAATGAATATTTACTTGTTTGATACTTCCTAAGCACTTTTGTACAGCCACTATATGCAATTGAGGTTTATGTACATGATAGTAAAGATATGCGCATAATTGAAAAGCTAAACTCAACACAACAGTTTTGTCCCCCCATAAAAAAACAACAACATATACAAAGAGTTGTTGACACCCTTCATTACCTGAGTGATTCTTTGTCGGTCATGGCTCATTGGTGGATGGAATTTATCTGGACAGTTGGACTCTCTACTGCCCCAGGTGAAGGTTCCATGCTGGGTTACTGCACCACTGCCTATGAAGGGCCAAGTTTGCCTCTATCCTTAAATATAATCTTAGAGCACTGAGATTCATGCTTTTTTTTTTTAATTTAAACTCTGTTCAAATTTAAACTGTCATATTGTGTTTATAGTATTGTCAAAATGAAGAAATCCATGGTGTGCACAAAAAATTAAACATAAATTTAAACAGGTAAAAAGTTTATTTGTGTGTGTGTGTGTGTGTGTGTGTGTGTGTGTGTGTGTGTGTGTGTGTGTGTGTGTGTAAAAATCTCAAGGGGTTTGATAGAGGATATAGAAACCTTGTGGCCCAGTTCTTATCACAGACAGAGACAGAGAAAGAGGGATGGAGAGAGAGAGAGAGAGAGAGAGAGAGAAAGACACACATAGTTGCTTGGCTGCTCCTAAAAGTCCACATTCTTTATTTAGGCCTGTTCTCCGGAGAGCAGGTGGACAGAATGAAAGTCAGTATGGACATTGCATGAGTCCTCTTCTCCTTCAGCATAGTTCTTCTCCTCTCACACACTTCAGTTAGTAGCAGATTCACACTTCAGCGCTTCAATACAGTAAGAGCAAGGGACAGATTTTGGATAGTATAACATAGTTCACAGTATGACATAGTTCATGTTTTTTGTAGAAAAAAATTATTTCATTAGCATCCAATTCTACTGAGCATCATGCAAAACCAGCCGCCATTCTGGTGAGGACTTTAACTGTCTTACTTCTTTCTATTTTCAACGAAATCCCAGCAGGTTTCACTTTGTCTTTTGTCTGAAAGAAGGGGTATCTTGGATGATATGCTGCTTTTCTGGCATTCATGTTTCATGTTTGAAAATAAGAATTGGTTTTCTCTTTCTTTTTGTACTGACTCAATAATGAAATCATAAGAATAATAAAAACTATAACAAAGTTGTAATAAAAACACAGGGACTTTTGCACAGTACGGTATGTATGTGGAGCGTGATGAGCCTCACAAGACAAGATGGGTGCTATGAGGAAAAGTGGTGCACTCTACAGAGCAAGGGCG
This sequence comes from Clarias gariepinus, assembly GCF_024256425.1. NCBI lineage: Eukaryota > Metazoa > Chordata > Actinopteri > Siluriformes > Clariidae > Clarias > Clarias gariepinus. Next base: position 28,943,527 of record NC_071100.1, on the reverse strand, counting down.
AAGCAGCACACTGGGCAGAGCAGGGAGTTATACCGTTAGCCAAGCTAGGATGCAGAGCAACTGCAAAAGCATGGCAGGGAGACTCAGGACTCTGGAGACCTCCTCCTTGCCCTCTTGCTTAGATGTCACTAGTGGGGTTACCTAATCAGTTTCTGGCAGAGGCTTGGCTGAGGAGGCTGCTTCATTGGCCTCAGGCATGGGTATGGCAGGAAAGGATTTTTCGTTTTATCTGGGTTGAACCATCAAGGCCGGCCCTTTGGTCATTGGTTTGGTGCAGCTGTCATTCTAGTGTCAGAGGTCAGAAGGTGGTCTGTTGCATCCATGCATCTATAACTAAAAGCACAAGTACAGCTACTGGAAGTGGTATCATACTTAAAGCAAAATACAGGACCAAATCATTTCAAGGAAAAAGGTTATTAAATGTTGTGTAATTGTTCATTATGGCAAGATCCACTTTAGTGAATGCAGGTTTGGAGAACTAGTTTACAAGTGAATTCCTGGAACTAAAACCCAGGAACTAAAACACAAATTTCCTGTAAAGCTTTTTGAGTTAACTTTAAAGGTTAGTCCATTAAAAACTCACATATATCCCACTAGAAGAATTAAAGTCATTCTAATTGAACACAAATAATAAATAGAATGAAGTGGTTATTTATTTATTAATTTATGTATTTATTGATTTGTTTATTTATTCATTATCTCTAATACTATTCAGTCATTATTTGTTGTATCTTTATTAAGTCACTTTGTGTGGTGTTTCATCTCACTAACTTTTAAAAGATATTCTATTTTAATTCCTTTAATTAATTTAACCCAGCATATGATCATATTTTACTGTCAGTCACCCAAGCAACTTGTGAGGGCGCCATCCATTTTGTTAAAAAAATTAAAGAAAAGAAGCCAGACAAGCATCTTATCTGCTGAGCCTTTTAATTATTCCGTTTTGCCTTAGTATTCGTTTTGGAGTGAGGCTATTAAAAGCGGGTCCATTGTAATCAATGATTAAAGACCCTTAAATTATGAAGGAGATTAAAGAAATAATGAAATTTCATTTCACTCCATCTCTTTCCTCTAATGGTTTGTTATGGGCTGGCAAGTTTTTCCTCACCTGTATCTTCTCGCTTATCTACCTTGGTTTCCATAGTAACACCGTATAGACTGTGGCTTGGTGCTGAATTCAGAACATACTGTGCAAGTTGCCATTTTTGGGCTGATAAGGATTTGGTCTGAAGCATCAGCTTTTAGCTGGTTATGGAGAACAGCCAAAGAGACCTGCAAAAAATATAAAAAAGTTGCAGGCATAGACAGCTGAAGGCGTATTTTTAATAAAAGCATTCCAAATAGAAGCACAGCGTGTGCCGCCATGTTCATTACACCACGTTTCTCAGTTTCTGACACATAGTCGGGAATTATGATCAGCTTACTTAGCATACTGACACTCTTTTAAAATAATTCTCATGAGCTTTATCTTTATGATACCCTTCCTCCTCACTATAACCATATCCATTACTCTTCCACCTCTCAGTCTTTGTCTCCCACACATATGCATACAAACCCACAAACACCAACAGATACATCCCCCCACCTTTGTAACTTGCCCGGGTTTTCAAAAGGTAAAGAAAATGTTAATTACAGGCGTAGTCGATTGGCCTGCAGTCTTTGCAACAGGGATCACACTTCTGAGAGTCCTTAAGCCCCCTTTAAGGGATTAATGTGTTTGCATGCATGTTTGTGTTTGCGTGTGTAGGTGTGTGTGTGTGTGTGTGTGTGTGTGTGTGTGTGTGTCAGCAGGGAGTTATTTTCCATTACAGGAATACAGGTGTGACTGCTTGGATTTTTTTTTCCCATTAAAACAAAGGACCTGATTTTGTTCCATGTCTGTATGTGTGTGTGTGTGTGTGTGTGTGTGTGTGTGCGCGCGTTGAAATGTTTAAACAATAATAGGAATTTATTTATTTTTTGTAAAGAATTTTACCTTGTCATCATCAGGAATGTTTTAATTAGAATATATATATATATATATATATATATATATATATATATATATATATATATATATATATATATATTACAAAAAATGCAGCATGTATTTCTGTTAATAAAGAGAGTCCAAATAATTTGCTTTAAGTTAATGTAAATCAGTGAAGCAGCAAATCAATCAGGGAATTAATAAATCAGTTGATCAGTTAATAAATCAGTCACACAATATATTTTAGTTTACTGACCAAAGTTAATGCCTAATTTAACTGTGAAAAAGACCTTAAAAAGTACCCCAATACCCAAAAGAGGGGTGAAAAATTGCTAAATCATGATGTAATTTTTATAAAAAAAAAAAAAAAACATTATTTACCAATAATACATACAAATATTAATGTAAAACTGATCTCAAAGACCTCACACTGTGTGTGTGTGTGTGTGTGTGTGTGTGTGTGTGTGTGTGTGTGTGTGTGTGGTTTTAAGTTTGGTCACATTTATTATGCTTAACCAAAATACTCATTCTGCCCCTGGAGTTGGTGGAAAGCATTATATTAGCAAACGCTCTCTGCTGTGGCTTTGTGTTTTCTCTGAACTCTGTAACATCTAAAGCAGCATGTGGAGCGAGACTTCCATCTTTTACCCACATTCACTCCATTAAAATCATACCACATTACCACAAGTACTTTAGTTCTGTAAATTCTTAATGTCATTCTCCCTTCGTCGTTGGATCATCTCTGTCTTTCTCTACAGTATGTCTTTCTTTCTTTCTCTCTCTCTCACACACACACACGCGCACACACACACACACACACAGGTCCTCTCTCTGGACCAGTCATGCGCATGTGTAACTCTCATGTGACAGGACAGCTTTTCCAAACAAACGCTGCTTTTTCTCTACGGGAGACACTTTAGGGATGTCGAGTCTGAGACGCACGGGAGAAGAGGGAGCAGGCAAGGATGGGGGGATTTAACTGTGGAAAAAGTGAGCTCATTAGCTCATGATTGTGGATTTCAGACAGGTAAAAAAGCAAGGACAACTAACACCTCTAGTGATGGCAACTAATGAGGAGCTGTGTGTGTGTGTGTGTGTGTGTGTGTGTGTGTGTGTGTGTGTGTGTGTGTGTGCTTAGTGATTATTAGTCCATAGCCAAAGAGGCACATTACATGGTAGGAGTGTTTGTGTTGTGAGTGAATGTGCTTTTCCTTTGGTGAAATGAAGAAAGGAATCAATATAGAAACATGAAAACCTGTGTGTGGGAGAGAGACTGAGAAAGCAACATATAGCCAGGCACATCAGGAAGTCTTACAAAAAAATTTGAGTTAGTATTATTGTTATTTCCTGTAGTTTACAATGTCAATTCGGATGTACAGTAAATGAAAACAAGAACCTACAATATCGGACTGAACAAAGAGAAGTGCTGTTAATATGATAAAAAAAAAGTTTAAGGATTCTGAGGCTGGTTTGGGGTCGGAAAATAAGGTGATCAAGAAACACTGATTCAATCAAACACTGTGCTGTATACATGGGTTATGCTTATACAGTATGTTTGTGCTGCAATCAAGAAGATCCTTATTTGTTTTATTTATTTAAGTGGATTGGGTTTCTGACTGACAATGGGCACACACACGCACAAACGCGCACACACACACACACACACACACACACACACACACACACACACACACACACACACATTATTAAGGGTCAGTCACCTGCGTCATGTGGCCTGCGGTCTCCCACTGATGCAGAACATCTCCCTCACAGTTTCACTCTCTTTTTTCGTCTTTGTCTGCTAATTAACTGTATGTGAGAACATTACTGGTGAAAACAGTGAGAAGAAAGAGAGAGAATGTATGTGTGCATGTGTGTGTGTTCACTGTTGAAATCAGTCAGAAGAATAAGTATGTGTGTATATTTGCATGTTTATGTGAGTATGTATTTGTGTGTGTGCGTGTGCGTGTTCAATGTTAACCAAGTTGTAAGACCTTGTGGAGCACAATGATTGCAGAGAAATAGAAGTATGAGAAATCAATGTATGTGTGCAGAGCTGAAATACAGCGGAAACCGCACAGACCTTAAGGCCTCTTGTCTTTTACCCCTGTTTAAAATAGTATATTTGTGGTCTTGTGTGTATATGTTTTTTTTTTTCCTTTCTACCATCTCCTACCGTGTCCTATTTGTCATTCCGTGATTAAAACTGCTGCTCATTAGCACACTGTGCCTCTATGCTGCACTCAGGCCATATAGGAGAACAACAACAACAAAGGCACTTTTTTTTTACTTTTTGACTGAGAAAAAGTTATGATGTTAATCTTTGATTGGGAAAAATGTGGGATCTTACTGACATCCTTGATTTTGCTGACCAAACAGGGTTGCGAGTGGATCTATTTATTTATTTATTTATTTATATATATTATAGTGTGCCAGACATTGCACAGGAATTGTAGGGGTACATGACTATTTAATTTTATAATGATGCACTTTAGTAATTGTAGCTTTGCACTTTCAATATTCAATATTCTCACTTGCATGTTTGGAGAAGGATCGCAAGGCATCCATCCAGTTTGAAACCCTTTCTGGGGTTTTAGAGAAGAACCACTTAAGGCTGGGTTTATGTTAGCTTAAATCTCTTGTTGGCACACAAAGGACATCGAAAACTTTTGAAAAGCGCAAACTTCCAGTAAAAAAAATAGTCAGGTAGCGGAAGGGTTATATGCATATGATTGAAGGTCTATAAAACATAGCCATCAGTAAGAAAGCAGAATAATAAAACGCAAGATATAGGGTTCACATAGCTTTATTCAGGTGGAATAGCATGAGTTAAAGTTATCAGCCATGTTAAAGCCAAGTTGATGTATTTCTGCAGGTAAAAGGGAACCACATACTGTGTGGTGAAAATTGATAGCTGTTTGACCTTGTAGTCTTACTGGTTGTTTAGAATCATTACAATTACTATCACGAATACTAAGTGACCCCAACTGAGATTTGTTAACTATTAAAGAGACTCTAGCCATTCCGTAGTTTCTGTAACACTTTTGATGGATTAACAAAGCTGCTTTTTTATTGGTAGCTAAGACTGGCTATGTGCTACTGGAATTTAGAAAGAGAATACAACGAAAAAATGAATGGCAAAAAATGGCTTTTATTCAGGAGCTATTATCCATTGTGTCGCTACCCAACATGTGGGCTTTGGTCTAAATATCATCTCCATCCAGAGAGGCTTGTGCTAGTGAATGGTGTTCTCGCCTCCTCTTTCTCTGCTTAGCACTAGCCCTCTGATCATCGATCAATACCCCCGGATTATGTGGGGGGCGGATTATAAGCTACAAAGGTGGTCTCGCAGTATTGTAATCTGTTTCATTTTAAGAAGCCGGATAAATCCGGGACAAACGCGGGAAAGGAGACACAATACATCTGTTCTGTTTTACTGTAGCATGCAGTGCATCTCGTGGTAGAATACAATCATCTAGGATTAATATTTCATGGTGTTAAGTAGCGGCCTACAGCAGGGGTATCATATCGATTTGTCCTTTTTGGTCTTCTTCCCCTTGTGTGTTGCTTTAGACAAAGAAGGGAGAATGAATGGAAGGATATTTGAGCAGAGAAAGTGCATCCTGTCTTCACTCGAACACAGGAAATGGAACCCTATAGTGTGCATTTGGAGCACTTGTATTTGCCCTAGTCATCTCATTCTGCTCTTCCTGACATTGTAAGGAAGAAGGTGAGAGCAGATGGAGGAGGAGGGATTGACTCTCTGCTGTATCACCTGGGTTTAATGGAGCTCCTCTGAAGGGAGGGTGAAGGAGCCACAGGGAGTTTGACATGATGCCCATGGGGTTCTAGGATATGTCAGACAGTGATGCATCAGACTTCTCCCTTGGCCTTTAATTAGCCACTGATTAAGTACTGACATTAGTAATAATGTTTCTCTAGCTTCCTTATCCTATCTGTAGTTATCTCTCTGGAGCAGTTCTCAGTGGAATGTACATATGTATGTCTGTCTGTCTGTCTGTCTATCCATCCATCCATCCATCCACCTGTAGCATTGAATGGTGCAAATGTTTAACGAAGGTCATACATCTGTAAATGACAATAAGTTGGAGGTGGCCTAGAGCCTAGTACAGGGCAATTCCTGTAAACTTTCTGCAAGTGAAACAACTTATTTTTAAAAATCAATGGATAATCTGTTGCCAAACTATAATGCGCATCTGAATGTTGGAACTGTACACACAATAATTCACGATCACCACTTGCATGTTACAGTAACTCAGCTGGGAATTATTGCCACATACCTCTTATAGTCCTGACCTCTCTCATGAGTTTCCATGAGTTCCTGGGAAGACAGGGTGTCAGTCATGAAGCAGGCTGGGGATTGGACCTAAATAAAGGTAGTTTTTGCTCTCATAACTGTTCTGTTATTCTACACAGTCAAAAGTCTTAGGTTAACTTCAACATCCCTCATACATAAAAGAAGATATATCTCAAACCAGGTTACATAAGTCATCTCTAATATTACATCAACCAAAGTTTGAAAGCAGTAGGGATGACAACAAACAGTAGTGTTCAGATTAGACCAAAGTAACCGAGGCAACACCTTTCAGTGCAGCAATGGGTGCATATGTCTGTTAGAATTAGAAAGAACAATATTAACTGATTTTTACAAAAACAAAAAAAAAGAAATAGGATGTTCAGATGTATTTTAATATAATAGAAAAAGCATAATTTGACTCATTTCACAATTATTTTTTTTAGCAACACTTACATAAAATGTAACAATCATACCTTTAAATAAAACATTTCATGGTAGTGGAGTTAGACTTAGCAGGCGCTCTCTGTTGGCAATTACAGCTTGCTTTAGATTTAGTATCATATCTCTGTCATGTAAGTCTAAAGCAGTCAACGTAAATGGTTCCAGAGTGTGACAGAACATGTTTTTTATTAATAGCTGCAGATTTGTGACTGTGTTCTTATTGTCATCTAGACTTGCCGTAACCATTTCAGCTGAAATGTGCGTGCCATGGTGTTAAATTGATTTCACTCATGGTGAAAGCACTTTACTGAGCCCAACCATTTGTTAGTGTGCCCTATCTGCCTTTTGCTTATACTCCCATCCAGTTTAATGTGCAGTTCAAACCAAAATGCAATCTTATCTAATAGGCTTACGTATTTGTTACCAGAATCTTTTGACTTTTTTATGAACAAAGAAGTAAAAATTACAAGGAAAAGCCCTGAGGGAGAAAAGAAAGCAGGCTCTTTGCAGGCCTGGATGGCTCTTGTTATTTTTGTTGTGCTGCTGAGTTGGAGGGAGCAATACCCTGACCTTTTGATTGACAGCTATAGGGCACATGGGAGGTGAGGTGGATTCCCCAGTTAATGTTGTCCGTTTTGTTTCCAAGTGCACGCACTGTCAGGCAGAGCCATCAAAAGACGGAGGGGGAAAGAGGAGTGTGTCTTTGTGTATGTGTGTGTGTATGAAAGAAGAGGAAGAAAAGAGAAGAAGAAAAGATGGATGGGAAAACAGCATGTAAAAAGGAAGGAAGAAAGGACAGTGAGAGAGTGTGAGAGAGAGAGAGATAGAATGGGGGACTGGGAATAGAAAAGTGAATCAGAAAGGTAACCATGTGCAGCGGCACTATGTTCCTGCAGTCGTAACAGCTTCCACACAGCATGTTTAAGATCAGCAGAGCAGAGAGAGAGGCGGAGGCAGAAGGAGAACAGGAAAGAAAGCAAAAGGAGTCGTAGTGAGAGTCAGTGAACGGTAAGGGAATTGTTGTAAAGTGGGAGGAAAGAACAAATGCTTAACCTATAGAATTTCAGCAGAATAGTTCAGACGAGCAGTGGACTCAGTCATTGTCAGTCTAAAACACCACAAAAAGAGAGAGAGAGAAAAAGAGGGAGAGAGAGCATATTACAATTTAAGTGACTCTAGACAAAAATATAATTAATTTATGTACTATAAAGGTACATAGTATTTCATAATATATTGTGTTATTTTATATATACCACCACAAGGTGAATTGAATAACATTCATTATCAATTATATATGGTGACTCGTTCATGGGCACCGAAGGCTAACCCAAGTTTTTGATCTGACCTCCAAATACCCCAGATCTCAATTAGATCAAGCATCCATGGAATCTGTTGGACAATAAAGTCTGATCCATTCAACTTTCAGGACCTAAATCGTCTTCCACTGACTTCCTGGTGCCAGACACCGCAGCGCACCTTCGGAAGTCATGGGAAGTCATACCTCAATGGGTTAGATCTGTTTGGGTGGCACAATGGGAACCTATACAATATTGGCCATAATTTTGTAAGGTTTTAACACATATTTGGTGTACTGAAATAAGCTCAATACACATAAAACATCACCATCTTTCAGGCATCTGAAAATGAATCAAAAAGTCATCAGCCTTGTTACTACTGATCCGTGTAGCTAGATGACATGGAAATAAGAGCACTGTTCATGAATTGCAGGGGCGACTGCACATTTTAAAGATAACATTTAGCTCATATGGCTCACTGGTTCTGGCTATATACTTCTGGTGTCACCTAGCAAGCAATGTCTGGCACTGATGTCCTCGATAACAGTACTTAACATTCCATTTATCCCTTATTACCTAGTATTTCATTTTTTTGTTTGTTTTATTGTAATAGATGGAACTGAAGTGATATGTTTGCATTAGCAAAGAAAGTCTGCATCAGTTGCTGGTTAGAGCCTATAGTGGATTAAGAGCATAAAGAAATTTCTGGAACAATAAAAACTTTCCTCTACTGCAGAGAATTAAATTTAGAGTTACCAGTCTCAAAAATCACCATTTCAATTTCCAGCACCTCAGATTAGAACCATTATGAAAGCTTTACAGAGCATAAGTAGCAGACACATTTCAATATCAACCGCAGATTATTGTGTATTTGGATGCCTTCAGCATTGTTTTACAATGTAGAAAGAAATAATTTAGTTAGAAGGGCTGTCCAAATTTTAGCTTGGTAGTGTATGTTTTTTTTTTATATATTAGCTGAAAGTGAAAAATTTGTATTGTAGTGGATTATTTCCCGATTTTCACATTCCCATTACATCAAGACTACAATGACCAGTCGGGGAGGACCAAAGACTATCACGTGGCTTTACTTCTTTTCGAACTGCTTGCTTACGCACCATTGGGAGCGCCATTAATGGCGCTATCCGCTCCTTCTGCAAGCTCACAAACGCCTGTGACTGGCTTAGAGCCGCGATTGATGTGAGAGTACTAAAGTGCCTCCAATCTTTCCCCTTTGAAAGAACTTGGCCAATCCTCTCCAGGCCCCTGGCTGTGAGAGACTACAGCAACAACCGGGATTCGAACTTGTGATTTTCGGATGATAGTATTAACTTGTTATCATTGCGCCACCCCAGGGGTCCTATGCCTTGCCGTTTTACCAGAAATTCATTATTGTTATATCCTTAAAGTATTGTGCAGCAAAACAGCATTAATAGTTTATATAATACTTTATTAATAGTTTACATTAAATCCATATTTTTAGTTGTGCTACAGTAACACTGTAACTAAACTTTTAGAGTATCGACATCTCTAAACATAATCAAAATTTATCAGCCTCACCTGAGTCTCATTGAAGTTACTAATCCACAATTGGTCAAGAAAAAGGGTCAGTATACAGTATAGCCACCTGTTCGTAGTGCTACATTTTATAGAGCAACACATTGGAGGATTTGCCCACTGCTGTTGCAATGACAGTGTACCATTTTACAAGTCAGCTTTGATTTTCTTGTCTTCTCTAGGTCTCACTAGTTTTGACTGCACAGGGTATAGAAAATGCATGCTGAAAATAACAAGAAAAGATCAACAGTACAGAAAATGTGTAGAGAGAAAGAGAGTATGAGACAAGCAATTAAATGCTTTACTGATGCTCTTCTGCCCTTAAAACTTTTGAAATCGACTGTATCAGGCTGTGTTGGCCCAAAGGGACCATCCTACACCGCTTCCTCCTACATAGTGACTACTGTATAGGTTAATTGGGGAATGGTTCCTGACATAGTTCTGCCCTCTCAGACATGAACAAATCCTGTTTTCAGTACCTCCCCTCTCTAATTATTCCTCACAGTGACATTGTCACTGTCTTGCAGTGGCCTTGTTTGGTGAACAAGTACCATAGCATCGGTCATTCATTCGTTTCATCCCTTCCACATCCCAGCTTTCCTATACCGCTTTACTTGCCCGCACTGATATGTGTTTGAGTCAGATATGGCCTGTGTAAGTGATTATAGCTCTGAGAAACGATGCTGAAGATTGTGTGCAGTTTAAATAGGCTCTGTGTGTATGTGCGTGCCAAAAAGAGAACGCCTGATGGAGAAAACAGCTTTGCCTTGCTCTATGATGTCACTACTGATTGAGTCATGGCTCTGAAATTTTATCATGATCAGTATAGAACACAATAATAATAATAATAATAATAATAATAATACATTTCTTTTAATTTTATATATTATTTTTATTCTTTTCTTCTTTACATATGCTTTCCAGTGCTCTCCAGAATGCTGCAGTAAAGCTAACAAATGTATGCATGTTATTTGAGACTTTGCTTTTTGCTGAGGTAAAAGTATGATGGATTTATTACTGATTTGGGATCTTTGAAGCTGTAACTGAGAAATCATATTTAAGTAAAAGTATTGATAGATACTTTTAATAGAGATAATTGGTAAACAGTGAATGTTTTAAACTGAAAAATAGTTGTTTTTAGCTGTGTAAAACTGCAAGAATTTTATTGATGTTTTAAAGCAGTTGGGAGCGAGATGAGAGAAAAATAAAGCTTTGCGATATGTTTTGTAATTGAGTACAGTATTTTAATGTCTAAATCAAAATACCAAAAGCATATGTTTTTGAAATTGAAAGAAGTAAGAATAACACAACCCAATTCAATATCACCCAAGTAAAGAAATTCTAAAATAATAATAATAATAATAATAATAATAATAATAATAATAAAAAGCAAATCTGAATATTTAAAATTCCACAATGAGGTCCTAAATTAATGTCCTAAAAATCATGACACATGATCACATACTGATTTATTTAGATAAGTGTATGTACTTGCATTTAAATTTTGCAACCTTTCAGGCATGGAATTATGAAATTTTATATACAAATATTATAACAGTCTATAAATTCTTATTATCACCAGCAGGCTAGAGACATATTGCATAAACCGCTCATTGAGACCACCTCAGACAAAAACACATCCCAACTTGTACTCTGTCTCTGTCACACACAAACCCAAGAGCCAAATAGGCAGTGACACCAGCTAACCTTAATGTGTTGCTTGTCTGGCCACCCAGAGACTGTAACCTGTCTTGTGTGAGACAAAATCTAATCTAAGAGCAACAACAAAAACTGAGCCGTCTCCCCATAGTCTGGTTAGTGATTTAGCATGCTACGTGTCAGCAGCTATCCTTCCATGTCACTTCCTTCAAACGCTAATTCGCCCCGATTGTCTCTGGAATTACTTAGTCCAACTTATTGCCCTGAACAGACCTGTTAATTCCAACTCATTTCATCCAAGCTATGGGGTAGAGAAGGCAAAAAGGTGAAGGAGTTTAAAAGAGGCAAGTTCGTGTGTGTGTGTGTGGGGGGGGGGGGGTGGAGGGGGGGAGACAGGCAGAGATTCACCCTAGAGACAAATTCTAGCTCTTAGACTTCTTTGTGAGCTCGCTCCGTAGCTCCGTTAGGGCTGATGCAGTATTCATGTGGCACAATGCAAAAAGAGCGAGAGGCAGGAAAGAACATGGCCTGAGTGACACGGAATAAAAAGGAAATTGAGTGCATTAGGGTATTCAGATTTTAGCTGGTCTTTTTTTTCCACCCATCTCCCTGCTTGCCGATTGGAGATACAAGCTAACTGTTGCGTGATAGCGTATTATCTAATGGAAGGAGTGATGTGCTGGGCAGCTGCCACAAAATGGAGTCAATCAAGTGAATAGGCAGAATAAAGCAGGCTTCTAGCAAACGTCGTAGAACAGAGGGAAGAAGGTGAGAGGACGGTGACGTAAGAGTGAAGAGAAAAAGCAGCAGAAAAGAGGGAAATAAAATTGAGAGAGTGAATGAGAGGAAAAGAGAGAGGAGCACTCGTAAGGCATTTTAAACACATCCGTTAGGGGCCCGCACACACACACTCTTTGAAGCATAGCCCTATTACCGTAGACAAGCCTGAGCCAGAAACAGGATTCTAATGCAGCAGCAATAACAGAGCTTGATAAATAATTAATCAGACAAAACTGTCAGCAGTATTACACCTGAGACATTTTTCACAGGTTCCAATGGTGCTATATTAAATATAAGTGTCTATATATGTATATTTATATGCATGAACACAATTAAAATGCTAAGTCTGTTATTCACTTGAAAAAAAAGTAAAAAAGTATGTGACACCTTTAAGAACATCTCTTGGTTTGTTCAACAGAAGGAAGAATAATTTATTAAGAAGTGGAAGAATTTCAGGCGTCTGAGTGTGATACCCGCTGCGGGGTCCTTCTGTCACTGTGAAATATTGCTGATTCGGACACACAGGCAAAAGGGAGGAGGGAATAATGATTTGATCTTAGTGGGGGTCTTGGAGTCATCTGTTTCTTCTGCACAAAAAGCAGTATGACAATGAACTAGAAATTGTTTCATCCTATATTGGTTTTATAGCATAATGCATAATCTTATATATGATCCAGATGCAAATGCGAAAGTTCAGCACAAGAATCTCGAATATAGTTGAAGTAATATAGGGGAAAAAGGTGCTTCATTCATAGCAGCATGGAATAATTTAAAGCATTAATTAAGAAAGCTCTTCCATATATGAGGTGATTGTTTTCGTTCCAAGCAGTGTGATCTTCTTGACTATTGACTGGTGTTTAGTGCCAGATGGTTTGAATATTTTAACCGCTATACTGTATAAACTGTATAAAATAGCATGGGATTTTTTTTTTTTAACAAACAGTCACTAGTGTTTACACAGAATAATGCAAAATATAACAGGAACACAACATCCAGCATTTAAGCGTCTCAGAAATACCCTGTTTAAACACAGATCAAAGGAAAATTGCTACAGTAGGAAAGCTACAGTTACACAAATAATGACTTTTTAGAATACACAATACTGTGACAGTTGAGGTGGATGGGCTATGTCTACCACATCTGATTTCACTCCTATGAGGTTAGAAAAAAAAAAAAAAACAGACACCTTTTGTCCAAGCCTGAAATGTCCTGTTAATATACAACATGATGAAGATTGATAAGCTGAAGATCAAGATGAAGTAAAAATACAGTTTCACTGTAATATCCTCAACTCTTGTTGTTGTTATTTTTGTTTCCATCATGCATTAATAAAACGATCTGATGACAGGCTTGGCTGTTACGCTGGTGGAAATGGGGCAGTGGTTGTTAAAAGGTTTACTTGTTCCCTAAAGCAATCATAGACTCTAGCACTCAGCAGTAGCTCTTATCAGATAAAGGGGGGTAGCACACAGAAACATATCTACAAACACTACCACATATTAAATTTGATTTGATTAGATTTTGCTCCTGCGATTAGATGTAAGCAGCACTGATTGGTTCTTGTATACCCCAAGACCCTTATTTCTGTTTTTTAGCCAGGGAGTGTAGGCGTTCAATACCTCCACATGATGAATGTCATGTTTCGTGATCATGTGCTCTTCCCCACCCACCAGTTATGAAAATCAATAAAAACAATAACTCTGCTGGTCTACTCTTTTAGCTGCTTTGCAGCCACATTTTTATCAACATGGCATTACTTGAAGGGCACTGGCTGAAGGAAGAGGAGGGGGAAGCAGACTGAAAGAAGGGAGAAAGGACAGAGATGAGAAAGAGAGATGCAATTTCGCCAGCTGACTTCAGCTAGCTATAAAAGGGAACTGTTTACAGATGAAAGTAATTTCATTTCATTTGCTAGCAGTGAAAAAAGGGAGCATGGCTGGAGTGTTCTCAGAGACAGGAGATGTGCAGGTGCATGGCTGAAACCCGAAATAGCTTTAGCTCAGGAGAGGATGAGGGACCTTGGTTTGTCTCAGCTCTAATGCAGTATAAACAATAAAGGAGCACTCCTCACATAAGCACTGAGAGTATGCTCTAAGAGTTCTGCTAAACCATGAACATGTGAACACATTGTCTGTTAAAATAAAAAAAAGTTGCATGTATTAATATTTTTCTTCAGCCATTTTTAGATTTGATTGCTGCATAAAATGTAGTGACCAATTCATTTGAAAATGAATTGTGTGAAAATGATTTCTCAGGTTGTCAGAACCATTCTTTCACAGTTTAAGTTCTGGAATATGCCCATGCAATCAGAAATAACAACAAAAAAAAAAAAAAAGGTTAATTCCATCCATTGATAGGATAAACTGGCCATAATTTTTGTTTATGACCTTGCTGAGCCCATACCTGACCAACTAAAACAACTCCAGATCATAATATCAGAGGCTTTTACAGTGCATACTATGCATGATGAAGGCACCACTTTTTGCATGTCCTTTCTTACTCTAATGCATCTATTGCCCTGGAATAGGGTCAATATGAACTTATCAGGCAACATAATCTTTTTCAATTACTGCAAAGTCCAATTTCTGTGTTCCCTAGCAAATTAAATCATTTTTGTTTGATGCATCAACAAGTGCATTTCTTACAGCCACACGTCTGTTGGGTCCCAATCCTGTGAATTTGTTTGCTCATACTTTTAATAAACATAGATGTGTTTTCTAATGTTGATTATTTTTATGATGTATCTTAACCAAGCGTTTAAGAGTCCATAGTCAATCAAATTGTGTAGTTGATTTGCCACTGTCACTTTCATCACAGGTTTTAATAATGCTTTGAACAGATCATCATATTACAATAATTTCAGCAATCTCCTTTATTGTTTTCTTTGCTTGACGCCGACTTAAAGGAAATAGTGATTTTTTTTTTTTTTTTTTTTGCCTAGGAAATCTGTGAAATAAAGCAAATCTTGCCATAATAACCCTTTTTGGAATACATTTCTGTTCATGATTTAGGAATACAGATTTTAACCTACACAACTGCTAGTCCTCATTGTTCCAGTTTAGTTAAATATAAGCATGCCACAAGACTTAATGTATATGCAGCAAACAACTTGTTCTCTTTTCTTTTGCTGTTGTTAAATTGTGAAAGCAACATTTGTTCCAATACTATGAATGTCAGACACCCCTCTCTCAGTCTCTAGGGCAACAAAACTTGCACACTGCATGGCATAAACAGCTCATTTCCTGGGCGGAGAGGTTTCTGGGATATTTGTAGCCATCATTGATTGGAGCTTGGGTGTAATACCCATGGCACATCTGTTTAAATTAGGAACCAGTTGCAAAGCAATGTTAGCTCAGTGAAAAAGAGGAGCATTTCAAGGACAATGCAGCTCGCCTTCCATGTAATAGGCACAATATGGATTTCAAAGAAGGAGCATGAAAAATCTCACACTCACTGAACCTTAATTCTAATTTAACTATAATTCACATGCCCTCTCCTCCCCATTTTTTTTTTTTAACTTCCCAATTGAAGTTGGTCAAAAGAACTTAATTGCGGTTTGAGAGTATTTGCAATTTGCAATATTAAATGCATCAATGATCACATGCCTCCCTTTATCCATAATGGAACAGCACAGCAGAATGGCTAACCTGTTATTATGTACATGACCAAGGCTTTCACCACCCCAGGAACCCAGACCGTTAAATGTGCCATTGCCACCCCCTGTGTAGATTGTTATTATTACACTCAGATTTAGGGACTAATCTCTTTCGCAAACTATAATACCATTAAGGCACACTGAGCTGTGATTGAAAGGCAGTTTGCCACTCAACAGATCAATTTTGCATCTCCTTCATACTCCCCACCTCGACACCCAGTATCCCAGCAATAATTGAGCAAGCTTCAGGAACAAAAGGTCTGGTGTTTGAGTGCATGTTTTGAGGACACAGGGGTCTTTTACCAGAGTTTTTTTTTTTTTTGCCATTTAGAGGACAGTCCAATTTTTACTGCTGGTTGGTGAAGTTACTTAGAATGCAGACGTAAACACTGACAAAAAGCCAGGTTTAATTTAATTGATTTAAGTCTTAAAAACTTAAAGGTCTCTCAAAGGTCTGTGTGTCTGTGTGTATGTCTGTGTGTGTGTGCGTGTGTGTGTGTGTGTGTGTGTGTGTGTGTGTGTGTGTGTGTGTGTGTGTCTGTGTGTGCATGTTTGTGTTGTAATAGATGGCCATGGTCCAGGCCTGCAGCCCTATGTGACTTGGATTAATTTATGTCATATCAGGCATGGTTATATCACATGGGCACTACTGTAGCATATTTATGGAGGCAACTTTTTTTCTATTAACCTGTGTAGGAGTGGCCACTGACTTTACCGAACCCATATTACTTGAAGGAATGCAGCCTCAGTGGAGAGATATAAGAGCACTTCCTATAGATCTCCCTGCAGCTAGTAATCATGGTTACCATTGTACCAGGGAAATAGGAGTTGTAAATAAATAACATGGGTGATTTGTTTAAAATGATGTATTTAAAAGGTGTTAGACTTATAACTGTATACCAGGGCAAACTTCAGGTTTGTGCTCTTTATACAACTTTACCTGGCGTGATAAAGCCCTCCAGAACATCCAGTTGTTTCTTCCTAAATGCCTACATGGACTTATCATGTCTGCAGTGCAAAGCTGTCAATAGATCTTGGATTATGTGTGCCGGAAATCTCTGCCTTTTCCAATATTAATGGCTGCTAGGTTGTCTTCTCTGTCCGCTGTGTTTAGCGGGGCCAGAAGTAGAAAAAGACTTTCTCTGCTAATGGCACGCTGCTTCGAGGCTAACAAGCTGGAGTAGGGCCTTTTCATCTTCCCACTGCTGTTGCTCTTCACCAAAGCCTATTACTAGGATGGCAGCACAACCATGGGCAAAGATCACGTATTTGATTGAAAATGTATATATTTCTGTCTAAATGTGTTTGTTGAGACAAGCATATTATAGTGCAAACCGATATGGCTGGCTGTTGAGGGAAATTACTTACAATTACAGCAGTAAAGAAGTTAGATTTCACAGATTGAATCTCCATGATGTATTATTGGGGGAGTTTGCCCCCTAGCTGCAGGTAGCCACTTTCAGATAAACATTTTCTAATGTGCATGTCTTTCTCTATCATTTAGATTAATCTAATGGCTGAAAGTAATGCACATTACATTTGAACTTATTCTCAGTGGAGCATTTGTATCAAATTGCTTCGTATGCTGTCAAAAGGACTGAAACCATAGAGGTACTAGCACACTATTTTGTAGAGTAGAGTTCAGTTTAGAGTGCAGCCTAAGTATTTGCAAATTCTAAACATATAATTGTCTGTCGTTATAGCCTTTCCCCTCAGGTTCACTCAAGTGTTAAAAAAGTAAACCCTTCATAGAAGTATTAATAGACTAATTCACTCTATATGATAGGATTTGAAATGTGTAATCTACAGATAATACAGTCCCACTAGCTGGTAAAGCTTAGAAAGTTATTCGAAACAGAGTGAATAAATAGATACAGATCTGTTAAAAAAAATACACACACTAAAGTGAGCAAAAGCTTTGATCGGCTCACTTTTATCTGATGTAACTAAGCTTTAAATGCATAAAGTAAAATGAAAATGCACCAAAAATACCCACTCCACAGCTTATATGAGCTCAGTAGCTAAAGCGGTTAAAAGGATGACATACAAAATGTAGAATGCATCCGATGAAGTGAGCACAAACCTCAGCTGCTTTAGTTCAACTTAATTTGAGTCTTAAATACATAAATGATAAAGTAGCACATAGTTTTAAAAATATTTTAGTGAATAAATAGCTCTGATCTGTCTAAATCACACCAAAAAAAATGAACAAAAGTATTAGTTGGCTTTCTATTACCTAACTTAATTGAGTTTGGAAAACAAAACTAAAATAATCATAGTCCCACCCTACAGTAATAGCTACTAATCTTCTTGCCTAAGCAGTTTAACAATTGGCCATCAATAAAAATGCCCCAGCGAGAATCAATCAGCTATCACTCATGAGCTTCCAAAAACTACTTAAAAGCCTGCACTCCATTAAGCCTGAACCCATTTTCCCATAAACCCATAATGTTACACACCCACTTTTGCTTGGTTTGTTTACACTTTTCATTAACTCTCTCTATCCTGATTCGGGTCAGTCACCAAATGAAAGTGTTTGTATTGGCGTATGACTTGTAAATGATGTGGCCGTAATTGTGATGCCCTTGTTTTTTGGAAAACTGCACAGTTTGGCTGTATGCTCTCTGTCAGTAATCTGTAGGCGTTAGAGATCTTGCCCATAGGTCACGTCTTCACATGAGAGTAAATGATTGTGAATCTCCTGAGCATGATGCCGCCTTGCAACACATCAATTCCACCTGTCCATCACACTGAGTGACCACTAAGCATGCTGTCTGTCCAATGTAGATCACATGCAGTGCTAACATGCTGATAGTCTGCATAGAAAGAAACTACATTTATTATTAGAACGCTGAAAAAAAGATGGGATGTATTTCAGCTGGGCTCTTTCTATTCACACTTTAAAGAAGTAAAATCCTTTTTTTAGGTCATGCTTCTTTCTCTCCCTCTCTCGAACACACACACATACAAACAGACAGACGCATTCCCTCGCCTTTTTCCTCCTCTTTCTCACATTTTTATGTAGTCAGCAGTTGCAATATTGAGAAGACTTTTGCATTTCTACACTCCTCAAAAAATATTTATAATGAGCTAGCGCTTGCATTTCTTTCCTGTTAATATTTGATAGGTCCTGAAAGATGGCATGCTTTTCATGATGTGTGTTTGTGCAAGATAACACTAGAAATCGCAAATACGCCACGCTCCTCTTTAAGCTCTGAGATCACGTCACACACCGGTTCAGTTGGACTCTCGCCAAGCGCTGTCATTCCACTCCGCTGAGACAGCTGAACGCTTCATCGGTGGCAAGCTACCGAGTCACTTTTCATCATCCCTTTAATAATGCTAATGCACCCACATGCCGCATTCCTTTAACGCATGCGTCCCACGATACTAGCTTCTTACGCTGCACAATGGATTAGTCTTAGTCCCTGAGGGATCAGAATACATTTATCGAGAACTGCATCCGCCTCTTTCTAAGGCGCAGACGGGATGAAATGAAGACGTTGGAGTGGTGAAATGAAATTAAGTGGTAATTTAGAGGATGTGTAAAAGAAAGCATTGGTATTTTTTTCCTCAAGTCTCTCCACTATGTCTTCTTTGTCTTTGCACTAAGGTCATTAGCATTCCTGTGGGCCATGTCTGCTTGTCGGTATCTCTTCGTTGCCAATTTGTGGCTGGTATTACCTTAAAATGCCTTTCCATACTTAATGGCTTTTTTTGTGTGAGCTTTTCTGTGGAACATTTACGTTTCACACTTTCACCATGGGGTCCTTCTATTCCATTATTAGTCACTTTCAATTTATTTGAAACATTTTGTGACGTGTGAAAGAGCGTTGAATTCCTTTAAATAGGAAAAAAAAAGTGTGTAAAAGCTGCACAAACTGCCATAACAGGGAAGGGAAAAAAGAAAGCAAAGAAAAGATTTTCCCTTAAGAAGATTCGAAGTCTATTGGCAAAACCATTTTCCCTCTCTGCTTGAACACGGGTCATGTTTAGACACTTGGACTTGGCTTCTGGTCAAGTGCACTGGGCTCTAGCATGTTTTGAGGGTTTGACCGAGATGGACTTGTCCCAAATCCGCATTCTGTCATGGCCTGGAAGGTTTATACACTAGCAGCACGATCTAGGTTGTAAATGTCAGCAAGCGCAACAGACCAAGAGACAGAGCTAGCCAAGTATGAACACCATACACTATGGACTGACCTATTGTGCTATTCGCCCAAGCAGCAGTATGCATATGTCAACTCCTAGCTAATAGTTCTGACTGGAAGCATACTACAACAAGAAATATATAAGGGAGAACACGAGGTAAAATTATGAAGCATATGGATTGTGAGCAGTTTTAGGCTGGAAGAAAATAGCACATGAGCTTTTATTAATAACTACAATAGCTCGATATTTGTCTTTTTTTCTCAGTTAGTTTCATTCTCTTCCTGCTTTCTCTTCTCTACCCTGCAGACCTTTACATATTACAGTGGTATAAGACTTATTAAATTCCTTTACCAATTACCAGCCTTTCTATATCTCTCTTTCCAAAGTTCTCCCTTACTATGCGAGAAATGCACAGGATAATATGCAGCGTATTATATTTTCAAAAGGTGTTTCTGCTGAACTGAAATCTATTACTTTTCATAATGCCAGTCTCTCCCCTTTTGTGTGTCATTTTACAGATGCTATTTCTTTCTGTTCCTTTCTTTCTAAAAGACAGGCGTTATTATTGATAGGAAATAATGCAATCCAGAAGATATGGAAATATAATAGCTACATTTCTGATTCATGTGGCATTTAATCTCAGGTTGGGCGAATTCTTTTGTCCTTAGAAAAAAATTAGAAATATTGCCCATTGTGAAAGAATGCTCAAGGCCGCATACCCCATGTTGATCCCCCCCCGAGTAATTCAAGATGCTTTGGCAGTAAATTAAAAATATACAAATATCTAAATCATACAAATGTATGTAGGTGTCTATTTGCTTGTTTCTCCGTTGGCTCGGATTTGTAATCCCCACACTCCGTGATTTTCCTTGCCTCGACAGTATAGACTTGTTCTAGTAAGGGTCTTACATATTTTACATTACTATGCTGGACAAGAATATTGCAGAAATATTGCAGCATTGTAGTGGGCAGAAATATTGCAGGGATAAACAAAAATACAGTATCATATTGTATAATATATTACACAAAAATAAATAAACTACACCCAGAAAAATACAGAGTGTTCAACATAAAAAGCATAGCAAAATACAATATCTTGTAAATTAAAAAGAAATCTTGGGGAGGATAATTAATGTACAATCTTGGGATATTCTTATCCCATGTGGTAAGTAGGGGCTTAACATAGTTAGAAGATCATACCGGCTTTGCCTGCTAGCTAGTATCCACTTTACTAGCTAGTAAAATTAGCATAGGTAATCAAATAAAGCATATTATTCATCATGTAAAATATGATCAAGAACCAAATTGGCTATAGCGTACGATTGGTTGTGTGAGTTTGTGTGTGTGTGGGCTACTACTGCATCCAGGGTGTACCCTACGATAATCTCCAAGGCCCCTTCAATCCTACACAGGACCAGCAGTATTGGTAAGGGATAGATGGATGTCAAGTCCTTGTTTGAGAAGAACAAATCATTCCAGTGATGGTGATTCCAGCACCGGTGATCTGAATATCACACACATAGGCAGCATAGTCACAGTCAGCTTACTATTGATTTAAAGTCATTTTTCGCTTACTGGAGAGTGCCCTGGGCTTAGCTAGCCTTCAGAGCATTATGCTCTCATGAATTCCTCAAGCTCTTTTTTTTTCTGTTATTTATTATGCTGATGTGACAGGCAGTGCAGTGGGAGGGGATGGATTTACATATGACCTTGCTTTATAGAGTGGGAACTTGTGGATAGTTTTATTGCTGCGAGATGATCGACTTTGTTGACTTTTCCGCTCTGCCAGCGATTTAAAGAAGTATGACGCTGGAGATCAGAATGCTTAAATCAACTTTGTGTGTGTGTGCAAGAGTGTGTTTGCAAGAAGCTGGTGCTAGAAAGAATGATGGAATGAAAGTATCAGAACTACGATCCTGCTGTTATGTTCTCCCTGGCAATTTCTCATCAGGTAGATATGCCGAAGCTGACTTAAAGATGAACCACCTTAACCCTTTGTGTGATTTTATTTATTTATTTATGTTGTTCATTTTAAGTGTCTGTCAGTGTACACTGTGCTAGCAGACTGTAGTGAAGACAGCATGATGGGCACTTTTTCAGGCGCTTTATCATCCTTAGAGGATGCAAACCTGATACAGTGAAAACTGCCTTGTGGTATGAAAATTTGATGCAGAAAAATATCCTGTAGGTGCTGAATCATTAATGAAATGGCAGCAGACTGAATTATCAGTGCCCTTCCCTACTCTTCATGGCATGCTTGCAGTCAGTAAGCCCTCTAGCACCGTGCCTCCAGCTAAGGAAGACATTTCACCTCAGCAACTCGACCCCTCTTGCCCCCTCACGCTTTCCTTCCGTCCTCTCTTTTCTGTCTCTATATCTAAACTGACCTCTATAACAGCTTTTCCTGAACTGTGTTTTAGCAAATGCATGCACTGTTTTATAACACAAGGTGTAATCAGAAGCTCTCGCCACACAAAATTCTCATTCGCAGAAATCTAACACAATTCTGCTTTTCCTACCAGAATATTGTTTCAAGTCTTCTTGGCATTCACACAGTGGTCTGCGTACTGGTTCCCTCGCCACCTATAGCGGATTGATATTTAGAAACGTTTGAAGGGCCCAAACTGTTTGAACTGCTGCGTTCATAACAGACTCATCAGCCTCCTCGATCAATGTGGATAAATATTTCCCACAAGCCATCAGCTTCAGACACAGCACTGTGCGCACAATAAGGGGAGGGTCAAAAATCAATCTGTTGAGAGCGAGAGATCTAAACACACTGGAGAACCAATCCCATTTCAAGGCTATTTTAAAGAACCCTGGCACATAGAGTAGTGCGGCATTGGCAGTTAAAGCATGTGAAATGGATTGAAGTGCAGATATACAGCAGCTCTAAATGCATGGAGAGTGCAGATGTACTATGTGCATTGGGAGATGCTTTTTCGGCTTGATACGTCACTTTAGACTAAGTGAAAGAAGGAAGGAATGCCTCTTTATAAAATATAGTATCTCACCATCATAGACAAGGGACAAGAGCTGCACAAGTAAATCCTTATTCCTTCTTTTCAACGCTGTTTATTTTTGGGTAGGAGAGACATTTAATTGAATCACTTTGTCAAGAGGAATCAGAGTCAAACAGGGGAAAGCGGCATTGGCATACCACTTTAATCGCACAGGAGATGCCGGCATAAACCCCTTGTGAAAGTGCATTTAATAAGGCTCGCTCTTCTTTTTGATGAGCCAGGGTAAAAAAAAAAATGCCAAAACTAGTCGCCTGCCTGCGCTTAATAATACAGGCTGTGTTTCTAAGCCTGTTGCTAGCTTAGCTAGCATTATATGCTATACTGACTCAGAGCTAGGGATGTTCCGGTTAGAGGCCTGCATTTCTTATCCAGTCGGCTGTAGACTCAAGGAGAGAAATAGAAAAGAAAACGTATTTATGAACAGCGTACACTTCTAGTAGTGATTTAATGGGTCCATAGAGAGGCTTGGAGTGTACACACACACACACACACACACACACACACACACACAACATCTGTCTTTGAATTCGAGCACAAAACCTCAAGGTGTGCAAACTACAGAAACACTGTGAGAAGCACACACATTCCCAATACTCACATTCTCACAATATAAATGCTACCTGCTCATTCAGCCCAACACCTGCATACAGAGTAGGGAAATAGGGAAGCAAGCTCTCCCACAAATCTAGCCTTATTTATACAGATTCTGGTGCGCACGCTCACACAAACACACACAGTGAGACGGGTGGCCCCAGTGTTTCGTGTCACTCGCTCCCCTGCTATGCCTCAGGTAAAGTAAAGAGGCTATCGATCGTTTAGTTCCAGTCCAGGAGAGCGCTGCAGTGACAATGCACCATGAAGGCAGCCTTGATTTAGCGCCACTGGCCGGTGCTTCAAGAGGGAGAGACGCTGACACGCGCCCAATCATTTCTGATAACACAGCACAACCTGCAAAAAGTGTGCACATATAGAAAGGGCGAGGTCTGACACTATGTGTAACAACAAACAAACAAACAAACAATGAACCAATAAAAACTTATTTACCGCTGATAAAGTAAATATAATGAGGATTTTTAAAGGTAAAACATGGTGATGTATTGTACCACATGTGAAATTAAAATGGCTGCTAGGTGTCACTTGAGCACCAGGAGACATTTTAGATTCTTTTTATAATTAAATATGTTGAACCAGGTGTATTGAACTGAACTGTATTGAATTAATCCTGGTATGACTTCAGACTTAAATAAATTAGTAAATACTTTTCATGCATTGTCATTGAGTTCTATCTAATTAAAGTGTGTCAACACTATGCACAGTTGAGGAAAGTATTCTTTTTTTCTTCCCAGAACTCAATTATAAGGTTTAATTGGTCCAGGGAGCACTTTCATAATTATCTGTTCCCACATCTAGCACCTGATCCAAAAACCAAAAATCATGCGAGTTATCGTTTATTGCCCAGGGTGTTACATGCCTGCCCTCAATTTGGCCTTTCCACTTTCTCTAGCTGGAGGTTTGTCAATATTTTGCATAGCATAGCTATTTACACTGAATAGTATGTACATTTATACTATAATTTATGCAGCCTTATAATACTACTTTGTTTTAATTTTGGTGCTTTGGATTATTTTATTCAGGGACACATTTAAATGCAGAAAAAAATTAGCTAAATTCTTGAGTTTACATTTCTGACTGTAGTCACATAAACTCTTTAAAATACTCTATATACAAAAATAATAGGGGACAAACAGTATATTGGATTAATAAAAAAATAATAATATTTCTAAACTTACCAACAGGTCCAAGTAATAAAGCAAGTTAGTATAAGAATTGTATAATACATAGTGCATCTAAAAAATTAGAATGTCATGGAAAAAGTTTTTAAAAAATATTTCATTCAAAAAGTGAAAATTGTGAAGTAACAGATTTTAAGCTTTTTTTGGCTTACAGCTCATAAAAAATCCACTATCTCAAAATATTTAAATATTTCATTTTGTGTTTGAGTGAATTAATATTCATGCAGTATGAATATTGTGCATCTCCCAGATGTCAGTTCAGGAGATGATTATTGCTATCCTCCACAAGGATGGTAAGCCACAGAAGGTCACCACTGTAAGGACTGGCTTTTTACAGAGTGCTGAATCAAAGCAAGTTTAATGAAAGGTTGACTGAAAAAGAAGTGTGGTGGGAAACTGTACACAAGCAACAGGGTTGACTGCAGCCTAAATGAAAGTAAATTTTGTATTTTGTTTAAAAATCAAGGTCTGAGAGTTTGGAGAAAGAGTGAGCCAAGTTGCTTGAAGTTTCCACAGTTTGTCATTATTTGGGGTGTCATGTCTTCTAGTGTTGGTTGACTGTGTTTTTTGTATCTAAATTCAACAAAGCTGTTTACCAGGAAATTTTAGGGCACATCCTGCTTGCATCTGCTGACAAGAAGATGAGAAATATTCATTTAAACCAAGTATTGAGTGCAAAAATGAACATACTGCTTTGTTTAACCATAATGCTGTCCTTTTTAGCAGTAGGAAATTTCTGTATTGTTTATATATATAATATATATATATATATATATATATATATATATATATATATATTATATATTAATCTCAGGAAATATTTAGATTTTTTTTTTGATATTTTGAGATACTGGATTTTTCATTTTCATGAGCTGTAAACTGTAAGCCTCAATCAAGAGATTTTTACTTTTTGAATTATATTACAAAAAAAAACCTTTCTCCACAATATTAAAATTTGAAAAGATGCACCAAATATATATTCCCAATTGTTAAAGAAACCATGGGATAAATGAAGTAAATCTTCAAAACACCAGGATTAAGATTATCAACAGGAAGCGGAGAACTTTTGCTAAGTAAGTTCAGCTGACTCGGGTGAGGTGCGAGGCAGGGGAAAATGCACAGATCCCTAATAAAACCCTTAAGCTCTAATCCCCAGAAAATATTAACCAGACTAATTTTAACAAGTTTTTCGCTGATTTTTTCGGGGGCCCTGCAGGGCCTGCAAGACACTCTTTACCCCTGGGTAATTCAATTAACCTCTCAAGCGCCTTGTCATGTTGGGGAAATAAACAAAGTGGCTCTTCCTCATGACCGAATGCATGGTAGTTCTGGTTGCAAGCAGAGGCTATGACCTGAAATTATAAGGAAAAGAAGATAAGGTGAATGGATATGGGGAACACTGTAGGACTGATTTACCAGCATGTTTATTGTATACAGAGTTGTTTTGTGGAAATGTTACTCTGGATTGTTCTGTTGTGTGATAGTTGTGTCAATACAATATAATTTATCATTTTAAATTTCCAGCTAAGTTTAAGCAAATTCATATACTGTAGGTCCATTGAAATATTTACTTTTAATATAATAATGAAACAAACAATGCTTCTTTTCTCTCTATCTTGCAGCTTTATTGTATAGTTCAAATAGTCTTATGAGTCTAATTCCTTATATATGTTTATGTTGAGATAGAGTTATTCAGGCCTTTCTTTATTCCATCCTCTCTTCCTGTTTCAGTAGTAAATGAAGCAAAACACACAGTGACAGGGTTGCGGAATTCAATTAAAATTGTGTTTTGACAAATACACATTTAATGGTGTAAAATAGGCTATTGTGTGTGTGCGTCTGGAAGCGTGCGATAAGGCAAACTGCTCTGAGCCAATGAGACGCAGTCTAAAGAGCAATAGAGAGGAAAAAAAATAAAACAACACAGACCAATGCGCACACACACACACACACACACACACACACAAACATTTTAGATATTAACCCTGGTCTATATCTCCCTCAGCAAAAAAGTCACTCTGAGCTCAAGCCCTACCATTTTCTTACACACTCGTTGTGTTTTACTGTGTCTGTCTATTGAATGCCTCATATTCCTCTTCCATCTATTTGCCATGTGATCTGTGAAATGAAAGTGGTAGTGCTTGCTATGAATAATTATTTCTTCTTTCTCTTTCTCTCTTTTTTTGAGATAAATGTGGGGGGAAAGTATGAGCTGTTCTTTTACTGTGCAGTACTTTTGTAGATCTCCATGGCAAAGAGACAATGATTCAGGATGAGAGGGAAATAAAAACCAGAGAGAGTGAGAGAGAGAGAGAGAGAGAGAGATGGTAAAGCAGTTGCGTTAGGTAATTGGCAGCCACATCATCACCAGAATGAAATTATGCTAGCTAATCTCCCCTCAATTAATCACAGTTGGAGTGGTCTAACCGTACACTAATTATTTCCTCAAGTACTGTTCACCATTATAAAGGACCATCACAACCTATTCAGCAGCCAGGAGGATCTGCAGGAGCTTTCACTGTAACATGGTCTATTTTAAATGCTACTGATGTGTTTCCTCTTACGCAAAAGCCTGTGATGCGTGAGCAAATCAAAACATTAGTGTTAATGTTAGTGGTTTAGAAAACAGAATATTAAACATAGATAGATAGATAGATGGATAGATGCAATATAAAAATGTGGCTAAAAATATGAGCTGACAGGAAGTCTTTAGTAATTCAAACACGCACTCTTTGCAACTGTGGTGAGCAGAAAAAGCATCGCAGAAATGCTTGCGAAAGATGGACTACAACAGGAGATGACCAAATTAGGTTCCACTTCTGTCAGGCAAGAACATAAATCTAAGGCTATCATGAGCAGAAACTCACCAAAAGACCGAGTGATTTTTTTTTTTCCCTAATCTTCCACAATCCACTCTGGGTGAGTCTATGAGTTACTATATCCTTCCTGGCAGCTTGAAGCCCAACCCGTCATTTTCCTCCAACCTCTCTTATTAAAAAGGTGTTTCACAGAACTTTCGCACCCTCAGTAGTTTTTGCCTCATTCGATGTGTGTGTAAAAATCCCATGCGATCAGCAGTTTTTGAAATGCTGAAACTAGCCTATCTGGTACCAATACCCATGCCATGAATAAAGTTACACAGATTATACCTTTTCACCTTTCCTGATGTTTGATATTAACATAAACTGAAGGCATAGCACTATAAATGTGTTTGTGCATTGTGTTTATAATAATAATAACAATTAGAAGGCCTAATAAATACAAATATCCAAATGTGTTTATATACGGCAAATTACACATACTGTATAAAGAAATAAATAATGTAATTACAAATATGTAAAGAGAGCATAAAGTGGATAGGCATAAAATATTTAAAAAATAAGTGGTAATTGTTGCAGAATGTAGTGCCAATAAGTATCACCAGTTTATAAAGTAATATTAATGAATATTTAAAATAGTATTAAATATTAAATAAATCATAAATAAATAAAATAATACCATGGAGCAGATGGTGAGAGTGAGCTCGATTAGTATCAGCAGCAGAATATTGAAAACAACAAGGCACATATCTCTAAACCATGTTTTAAAATGACCTACAGCCAAACATAAAAGAAGAAAAAAGATAGAAAGACAAAATGATGTCAGTCGCTTGCTCAGTGAACCATGTCAGACATGGCTCTTGTTCGTGTGATGTGTTGCATTGTGTTAGGATGGGTTGTTTTACAATGTTACCCAGGTTTACTGATGTGAGGCCTCTTAAAGCATATGCAGCTGTATACTGAGCTTACTGAAGCAAACCGGGTCAATGCTTGCTTCATTTCTTCTTGTCTTGGTGTCATCATAGTAGCCTTCTTTCTGTTCAGCAGTATACCTCAACTAACATGTTAACCTAAACAGTGCGCAGATGCTTCTTAGCTAAAGAAGAGTAGTGGAGTGATATAGCAAATGGAATACAAACTATCATATATAACTGTTACCTCATTAAATAAACATGAAACCCTACATTTGCCTTTCTAAAGACTTTATAGCCAGAAATCCTTGTAGTGGTAAATATACGCAAACATATGAATTAAAAAATTTTATTCCCCCTAGAACTGTCCACTACGGAACACATTTAAAATAAAAGAAACCTCTTGTATCATATCTAAAGCTACAATGAAATTGTAATTGTTTTACATTATTTATAGTTATAATTATTAGGCTCTAATTGTTTAATTTTGATCACCTATAACTAAGGGTTAGATTTACAAAAGACCCAATTTAAGTTCCATGGACAGAGGGAGCACTTATATTGTTTTCCATTGTTTTTTACTTATTTTGCTATGGAACTAAATATCAAATGCATGCAAATACCTTTTAGGAGCGAAAAAGAGGGAGGGAGAGAAAGAAAAAGTGAGAGATGCAGTGGGCTTTGATAAGTTTGATTTATATTTAGCATTCTGCAAAGCATCTATACATAGCCAAGTGTAAGGCTAGCTACTCATTATGGCCAATAATCAGTCAGGTAACTGGGCCCAGTACAATTCAATTAAATGGAACTGATGAGGAAATCTTTCTCGTTCCCTTTCTCCCTTGCTCTCATATGCCTGTGTGGTAGATGGATATAACAACTGATAATGTATTATCACCATCACACATTTATTATAATCTTTTTACTGCAGCGTGGTGTTTGCGTTAAGAATCGCTGAGCACTTATATTTTTAGATATATACGCCATAACTTAAGCAAAAGACTTTTTGAAGCTTCGTTGCTGCTCTCAAAAAAAGGCTTTGTGAGAAGGGCAAGCAGTTCCCTGGCCTCTCTTTTCTGGCAAAATGAGAACCATGTGAAGTGTCCCAAGACAGGCGAGTTAATGAACTGGTAAAAAGGGAGAATGTGATGTTCATTAGATTGTTAAAGGGAAAGGAAAGGTAGAAAATCTAGATTAGAGTGTGAGAGAAAAAAAGTATAGACAGTCACACAAGCTTCTTACTGTGAAACTGAAGTGTAGGGAGCATGTGAAACGATTGCAGGCAATTAAAAGAGTGAGTCTGTGGGTATTTTATTTTGAGGCTAGTAAAAACATTACAGATAGTGTGTGCGTGTGTGTGTGTGTGTGTGTGTGTGTGTGTGTGTGTGTTTGTCCACGCTTGTGGGTGTTTATTTATTTATTTATTTATTTATTTATTATTTATACTGGGCGGTCATGCTGTTGCACATCACTGTTACCATCACTTTTACTCAATAGCTATGTTTATATCCTGCCTGTTAATCCATTGCTAATTTGACTGATGGCTTAATTAGAATAAAAATAACATCATGTTTTAAACTGGTTGAGGCCAATGCAAATTAAATTTCAATTTGACTGAAGGATGTGGGCATAATCCGTTAATGGAAAAATAATTTGACTATTTTACTCAGTTTAAAATATCCTCTAGCAGCACATCCTGCAAAAAGTGTGCACACTAAATGCAAGTACATGTTCCATTTTTTGAGAGTTTAAAATAATGTATGGTAATATTATTACTACTACTGGGCACTGGTGGCTCAGTGGTAGGTGTTTTGCCTGCCATGCGGAAGGCCTGAGTTCGATTCCCAGCCAGTGCCCAAACCCCCCAGCCACTGGATGCAGTGCCAGTCCCAAGCTCGGATCAAATGGCAGGCTTGCGTCAGGAAGGGCATCCGGTGTAAAACCGGTGCCAAGTTGTTGTGCGGACTGGATATTCCGCTGTGGCGACCCCTTGCCGAAAGACCAACAACAATATTACTAATAATACAGCTAATAATTTACATTTACACCTTTATTTCAAATATTTTTTTTAAATAAAACAAAAAAAGACCAAAACTGACCATGCTTTATAGTCAAATCGAGTTTGGTTCATATACTATATTACATGCATGTAATTGGATTTTAAACTGAGTGCCTACATAAAAACCGTTTGTGTGTCTCTTGCTCTCTCTCTCACTCACACACACACATACACGAGCACAGATTGGACAGAGGGGTCAGCATTTGCCGGCAGTAGTATTGTGGCTCGGCTTCCCGTCCAGAAAACACAGATCAAAACACCAGACTGTCGAGTTCAGCACTTCTCAGCAGGAAAAGGCTGATATCACAGTTAAGAAAACACACATACAGCCACTTTCTCTTCCTTTAACTCTCATCAGGAGACACACGCATTCCAACTTCTTGCAAATCATGCTGCCAATCACTTGGGTGTCTGGCCCACATATGACCCTGAAGTTACTTTGTCACCAGCCACCCAACAGCAGGGAACTGACTATGCCCGAGAATCCACTTTTGTCCGTATGTAATTAACTTGCAGAATAGCTGAGAACCATTTCTTCCGCTGCACCCCATCTTTTTATTCCTCATTTTTAATTGTTCTAGTGGGTTTAAGTTTATGCCTCTATTGAGTGTATTCAAAGGGACTAGCTGGAAATTGGCACACATTATGCGCTGAGCCCCTGTTGGCAAAAAAGCCCACTATGTGGCATGACAGTTAGTACACCGCCGAGCCCCTAGCACTTCCGTCCAAAGTATGGCCCCATTTGTTTAACTTTTCCAAAGCCTCACTGCAGTATGTAAGCCTGAAGTCTAACCACTAACTGGAGGTTCAGATTTTGAGTCAGTGGGATTTAAAACCCTAATGAGAAGCAAGGGTGTCAGCCCAACACAGGCAATTCTTTTGTCAATATAATGAACTTTTATTGTAATTCTAAGCATGTGTTTGCCTCTGTGGCTCTTTGTGTAATAACACGGTTGAATGAGAAGTGCTCTTGACCTTGTTAGCCCACTGCAGTATTTATATATTACTAATCAGCTAGATCTCATTTTGACTGTTGGCCCTATTCAGTATCTTTACAAAGAGAGGACATTTACAGTGAATGCCAGTGAATACACATTAGTTATTTAATTATACATGTTTCAAACTGAGGAAACACACATATACCACTGGATTTGTTCAGGTTTATGGTACCATAAAATGCATATAATGAAAGGAAAGATGGCAAAAAATACAATTACATCCTCCTTAGCCATGCCATAACCATCTAAAATAGAACTATGTATGTTCTGGAACAGGCAAAATGAAATTATCAGACAAATGTATTTCTGCTCATCACACAGACTAAAATATATAATACACATGAGGCAGGTTAAATATAGATAGCTTCCTGCATAATATCGATGACCAATCCTAGACCAGAATGATTAACTTTTCTTTAACACATTTAGTAGTTATCAGTAGCATGGATTGCAATCTCTGATACATTACTGCCTGATCATTTAAATTTGTTGCTGCTTATTGGCTTGAATGTGGCCAGATGTTTTTGTTGCAGTGACTGGATTTCTCATCTGAATGAAAAAAGGGGGGGAAAGAAATTAATATGTTGGCCTCATCTGCACTTCGAACAGTGAAAGTGAATAACTCTTCTTAGCTGAGATTACACCCAAAAGGCTGAGATTAATCATACTTGAGGAGACAGTCACATTCAGATGCATAGGCACTGAGAGTCTGCAGTCAGCAAGCAGCTCTAATACATTCACCTTCAATTACAGTACATGCCATTTCTTTGACCTCATTTACACCTGGTCATGCAGCTTGCATCTGGATTGTATCCTGCTAATAATGTTACTCACATGCATTCAGATGTATAATCAAATGTGTCTTGGGTTAGCCAAATCCAATTGCTACATCAGGTGTACTATGCAAATCAACTCATTCAATTTGACTTATAACTTCCTGTGGATTTATAATAGTAAAACTGTAACAGAGATCCAGTAGTAGCCATTAATACGCCAGTGTTTTATTTACATTAACAAATTCTCTCCTTAAATAGAAAAGAAAATTGCTTAAAAAGAGACGTAAGAAGTAAATGCTCTGTGAGAAGGTTGAGGGATGCCTGGAGACTGAAGTGGTCATGGGGAATGATAGAGGTGATATGATCACCAGCTGAACTCTGACACTTTAACCAACAGCCAGTGGTTTAGTGCAATTTGGTGCCCCCTGGAGAGCTTGCAAAGAATTCTGGGTAAAGGCTGAGAGCAGCAACAGGGCCCTGATGGCTTAATTGTAGAACAGATGTCTGGGTGCGTGTGTGTGTTAGTGTGTGTGGGGAGAGAGAGAGAGAGTAGTGGAGACAAACCCTCATCCTGATGGTCATTATAAAGCAGACAGCGAAGTGTCAAGCGGTAGAAGTAAAAGTGAGATCTTATTGCCCTTTCTTTACTACTGCACTGGATTGAACCTGGCCTGCAATCTTAGATTTACTTATCATTAGTTTAATTCCTGGTATTACAGACTGTATAATTGCAAAAATTTGAATCTTCTAATTTGTTCTACTATTGTGCAATTAACACGATGTTCACTATTTGTTAACTATAGAATATAACATGACAGGCCATGCTGTTATAGAAAAAATAATCAATGACCATGCGATCTGCATGATTACCACTATGAAGTAGGTTATTTTTTACAAATAGTTATGCATTCTAGTGTGTGTTTTTCCACTGAGGCCATAGCACTTTACTAACATTAACACACCTTTATTAACAACAAAAAAGCCATATGTTTTATCTATTCATTGTTGTGGAATGTTTTTTGTTGAGATTTAGTTTTTTACTAACTTTGTAGAAGCCATAAAGGGAGGATTATCATTTTGTGATGATTGCAAAACCGTAAATTGCTAAACTTAACACAGTCTTCTGATATTTATATTGCTCTGACACTTATCTTATTAATCTTTTAATTAATTTTACATTAAATAAACAGTTTCTCAAAAAGAAACTTTGGAAATAAGGCCATGTATTAGTTGATATTATAGCAATTACATCATCTTAGAACAAGTGCATCAGTAATGTACATGGCGTACCACCAAAGTCTTATCCCACTCCTCATTTCTTCTTATTTTGCTACCATGGAGAGAGACCTTCTTGTATTTTTTTTTATATTTAACTTTATTTATTTATTTATTTATTTATTTATTTATCTATCTATCTATTTACTTATTACTTAATTTATTAAGTTTTTGGCTCTCATTCTCAGTCCTGTCCCTGTTTTTGTTTGTTAAACTACACAGTGAACTATGAATCATTCTATCTAAGTTAAGACACAAACCAGTGAGAAACAGGTTTCAGTGATTAGTGTACTGGTGATGCTGAATGCTGAGTGGTTGCTGCTAAGGTTGTTACATTAACAATTTGAAGGAACTTTGCAGCCTGTCACAGTAAAAACAAGTGCTTTAAATCCTTTTATTTAATCCACATCATTTTATTTAATTTAACATTAAGAAATAAGGGGTGGCTCAGGACTTTTTCACAGTATTGTATACAGCTTTGATTTGCATTGTGGCCATCCAGATTACTTTATGGAGTGTAGCAGTGTGTGTATCGTTAACTTGCTGTCAATCTAAGGCAACACACCCATTCATTAGCGTCAGAGAGAGACTCAGGTTATCAATCGTTCCATCACGCCTCTCCCTAGAGCTACCATTCGTCCAGTTCGGCTTTCTTAATGTGAGCCCAGCGTGAGCGCTACAGCCTCCAAACGTGCCCTCACTGTTCCTTAATGACCTACCACGGTACTAAAGTTCACATCAGCCTCAGCAAACCCTAACCCAACCCATCACGAATCAGAGGCTAATAGGATCTCACACAGGAGCATGTGAGCAACAGCCTAGCAACAATCAGCAACAAGGTCAAGTGAACATGTTCAGGGGTGGTGGAGGTTAATATAAGGAAGCTGAACAGGGATTCGTAAGAGAGAGAGGAAAAGGATTCACAGAAAAGGAGTTCATCTCACAAAAAAATAAAGCAGTATTTGATTAGACCATCATAGATTTGCCAGGTTTTTCTTGTTTTACACTAATTTACAGCATTAATATACAATTAATATATATATATATATATATATATATATATATATATATATATATATATATATATATACATACGAATAGTATATGAATAGTGTATTAAATGAATAGTGTATTTTCCAGGCATGTTTTCATCAATCTTGCGTGCAGTTAGTAATTTTGTATTTGTGTATTAGCTGTTATTTTTTTCTATGACTAACCAGTGCTTTTCTAAAGCGAATTCCAACACACTTGTTTGTGCACATTGTATTAAGTTTTTCTCACAGTGTAAATCAAGTTTGCTATAACACATTTGACAGCTTAGATTTATTTATTTATTTATTCATTTATTGCAAGGATGAAGCACTGTGCACTAAACAAACAGTGATTCTATCTCATTCTTTCTTTACAGGAGAAAAAGAACAATAAAAGTAAGCTATGGTTAAAACCTATTATTTTTGTAAAAAAAAAAAAAAAAAAGCCAGAGACAGCATGCTTGTTTTTTAGATTTGCTCTCACTCCCTGTTGCTTGTGTCATACCCCACATTAGTCATTAAACAGCCACCTTAACATTAAAGCTTTGGCACTTTGGCACTAAAGAACAATCAGAAACATCAAGAAAAAGCTTTTTCTGTATGCTTCCATTCAGTTCCATGTGTAATCCAGGCTGGTTCATATTTTTACACTCATCACTTTTCCTAACTAATAAAAAGTTTATTTGTTGTATCTTTTTATTTTTTCATTTATTTATGCATCTACTAGACCACATGGCTGCACATATGCTGCCAGTGTTCAGGTGAAGACTATATGCTCGCTCTCACTCTCAAGTCTTCTTGTTCTCTTCATTTTTAATTATATAGTTCTAGAATAAGAATCCAAGCAAAGTTCATGAGCTCGGTATTACCAGAACACCATAATTTTAGTAGGGCAAAAGTGGTTGAAAAAAGCTGTTTCTGTTCCGATGTTTAAGAAAAATGTATAGAATTTAAAAGTGCATGTAGACTAATTTTGTTAACAGTTACTACAGACTTTTATGTTCTATATCTGTTCTCGGGGACTTATATTGTGTAAGTTATTGCATAAAAGTAATAAGGTTTGTACAGTTTATTAAACGCAAAGAAAATGGAAAAAAAAGGAGACTCTTGCACACACACACACACACTTGCACACAAACACACGTGAGTGGGCACACACACACACACACACACACACACACACAAACACACACACACAAATACCCAGAATGGAAGTTGTAACCAAGATACAAATCACAGAACAGATGATTTGTCCCCGTGTTTTTTTTTATCCAAGCATGGCATCCTTTTAAGAGAACTCACATCATATGTTCAGTTCTTTCTTTTTTTCCCTTTTACTTCTAGTCTTGATGTCTGTATGCCATTTTGTGTTATGTGGTATGTGTTAACCATGAAGCTAAAAAAAAAAAAGGCTCTTTTTTTTGCAGAAAAACAATTAGGTAAATTTGAAACCAATTTGAAACCAATTTATCAGTGTACCTTGGTCTACCCTTTTAACTGTAATGTGAAATGATGAAGTAATTTTAGGCTTCATGAGGCACATAGCACACTAAATCCTATTTTTCTTCTTAATCCAACTACTGTATCTTCTCAAGTCTTTGAAAAAATATTGCTGCCAACAATATCTCTTCATGTGCTTCTTTGCTTTTTGTGTGCAGACTCTCGGCCCCTGCCGGATGTAGCCATGACGGGAAAGTGTACACGCGAGTGTGATGAGTATGGCCACTCAGATGCCTGCTGGATGCCGGTGCGCACTTCACCCGAGCGCAGGCCCAAGGCCACCCCTCCCAAACTCTCCACCTTCAACTCCAGCTCAGCCGGATGCAGCGGCGCTGAACCGGCCACGAGCACTGATCCACTTGCCGTGGCCAATGGAGAGCCCTCTCACCTGCTCGGAGACCGCAATCGCAATCTCCTCAACAAGAAATTGGCCTCCTCCTCTTCCTCCTCCT
This sequence comes from Clarias gariepinus, assembly GCF_024256425.1. Taxonomy (NCBI): domain Eukaryota; kingdom Metazoa; phylum Chordata; class Actinopteri; order Siluriformes; family Clariidae; genus Clarias; species Clarias gariepinus. The sequence goes on along the minus strand of NC_071100.1, from coordinate 28,907,067 downwards.
CGGCCTACGACGCTTTCAGCTCAGCCACCTTCTCTTCTAGTGAGGAAACATCTCGGCCTGTTGAAGAGATTCCACTGGCACCCACAGGCGAATATAAACCCACGCAATGCGGGACACTTACCAGGCGTGAGGTTTACCTGTGAATGTCCTGATGAACGAGTCACAAGTCACAATTCCATACAACGATGACTCTTTGGAGATTTCAGAGACGCTCTTGGCGCCTAATGTGCTTGTTTGATGTAAGCAGTGAGTAGAAGACCTAAAAGCATGGAAAAAAAAAATCATCTTGTTGTTTGTAGATAAGGAGGATACAAAGGAGGAGGAGGAGAAAAAGGCAGAGGTGGAGAGAGAGGGATGCTGGTGGATGAGTCCTGTGTCATTTTGCTGCTAGCATTCCGGGCCCTCTGACTTTTCCCAAAAGTGCTGCCTGGTTGTGTAGAATTAATTATAAGCATGCATGCAAAATCTAGCCCTTAATGACTTGGACTATACTTCTTAAGAGTTTTATCCTTTTTTGTTCATTTTTTTTCTAATTAATGCTAAATAGATGGCAGAAGGCAAGACTGGTGCTGTTTTATTTTTTATTTTTAATCATTATTTCATGTTAGTGTTCCAGTAGGGAAGTATTTGAATTTAAAAGAATTCTTTTTTCTTTTTTTTAGTTTTAATTATTGTATACTTATGCAATCTGTCCAAGATTTGGACTAGTTACACTGGACAACTATAACATTCAAAGAGACACCAAAAACAACAAAACTGGCCAATTGTGGATGGGAATTCATACATAACATTGCCAGTGATCGAAACCATTCAGAAAACACCTGGAGCATGTTCTTATGTACCAGTAACATTTCTAGTGACTACAACCTTTATAGTGGGTCTGTAGATATCCAGACAGTGGCATACGAGCTGTAAATGGTGAACTTACACTGCACTTACAAGTTTACCTGTGTGCCTATCTGCTTTTCAAACAAACACACACACACACACACACACACACACACACACACACACACACACACACAGTATCTCATGTTGGTGATGAGTTGTACATAAATACGCTAAACACATTCAGAACACATGCTTTATACCTAAGCTGTTGACTCACCAAATGCTCCGCCCTGTCCTTTCTCTGTACACTGCTGCATTGTGGGAGTTGTTGACATTTCTTGGGTTGCCTGTTAGTGCTGTAATTCCACAAACATTGGCAATTCTAAGAATCTCTGACCTGATCTATGCCACAATCTTGTTCATCATCTAAGACTTAAACTGAAGCCCTTAGTGACCTATGGCACACAATGAGTTACACATGCACACAAAAACATGGCACCTTACACACACACACACACACACACACACACAGGACCTAACTGGCTATCAGGATCTCTTGTTGACTAGCTACCAGGGAAATGATTAAGATGACTTGGTCCTACAGACCACATGCTTGGGCTGGTCCTGTATAACATTCTCAAAGTATGAGTGTTAAATTGAGCAATAAACCCAAGGGGTTCACCCCTACCTAAAGTACTGAAAACACACCTGAAATGACCAGTCTCCTAATCAAATCGGTAAATACTGATACAGAAACATACTGAGGGCATGAGGATCCACCAGCTAAATAGACTTGTACAATCAAAACAGGTATTTTTACGATGTCAATGGGCTAAAGGAGTACGTGTGGTCATGCAAAAACAAATGTTGCCATTAAAAAAAAAGAAAAAAAACCAAAGTCCTGGGATGAACATTACATGGTATTTAATATAGCAAGTTGGCAAACTGAACATCTGGTTCAATGTTGGTTAAAATAACTGCACGGTTAACTGTACAGTCTGAGGCTAGAGAAACAGCTGTTAGATGATGTCCTTTTGAAACAAAAGCAAACACTTAAATATACACACATTCACATGATAAGGTCCTGTGCTAAAAAAAAATTAATAAAAATAAATAAAGTAACCCACTTTTGTGGTTGAGTGTACATGTCTAAGGCTCCTGCCTTTAAAAACTGGGTGATAATAATCAGATGCAATGGAATTACTCTTTTGTACGTTGGAGAACCCTGAGTATGAACGGACTGCACTTTTTTTCCCTCGCAGCCTGAATCTATAGTCTGTGTGTTCTAATTGTTGTTAAAAGAAGTGCTCTGATGCTTATCCACTGTATTCAGAAATATGTACTTTTTATTGCACGTTTAAAGTACTTCGCATACTATGAAGGCAAAAAAAAAGAAAAAAAAAGGAAAGGATTAAAAAAAAAACGTGTGTGATCTTGGAGGTCCATTGCTTGCTTTTGTTATAAACAAACATTATAAACAGACATGTAGTATGGCTTAGATTATCAGTTTGACAAAGATGAAAATTGAAATATGTATACTACAATGATTCATCAGTTTATTTAGCATCACATATTTGGTAAATGTTTTCCTTCATTCTTCTGGCCATATGTCTTTTTTCTTTTTTTAGCTTGGATTACCACAAACTCACAGATATGACACACTGAAAAATTGCTTGTCACATCAAACGTTTTTAACGTTGTCCAACATGATACTCATGAAGCCGGCATGAAGTTTTGTCTTTTTTTTTTTTTTATGTAAACTTGGTAATGACGCTCTGTGTTGAGCTTTATCCATATTTTCTTTATTGTATCCAGTGCCACTTTGTATATTAAGAATGCTTCTGTAAAAAAAAGAAAAAAAAATCAAAACACATCTATAGAGTGAATGCAAAATATGCAACTGTGCCTTTTTATACCGTTATTGGTATGACTCGTCGTTTTGACTAGTATAAAAACTGAGATGGATGAAGGTTGTAATCTGGGAAATGACACATCCTGTTTATATGATAATGAAAAGAAACACAAAAACAAAAGCTTTTATCTTGTGACTTCATGTTAGATCGGTCAAATGTTGTCAAGTCTATCAGTAAGTAACACTGTACACATTTTAGGCAATCTCCTAGCATATGAGTCCATCAGATTTCAAATTTCGCATGATTACTTGACCAAACCACTATTTATATACATGATATAAAATATGTTGCTACTGAGATCCTCATAGTCATGATAGTAAGGATAATGAAATTATCAGTAAAGTACGTAAATGCTACATTAGTTAAGCTCAATGCAGAATCAAGAGCTAAACTAAGTTCGTCTAGTATAGGCATAAAACTGATTATCTAGTGGTTTTACTAAATGCTAACACTGAAGACCAGCTGGGAGAAAAGAGCGATAAAGTGATATGTACAGAAATGTGTGCTAGCAAAACATACACCTCTATGGGAGAAATATGCATCTATACACATGCTGAATATTATATTCTATATGACTATACAGTAATTTCATAGGAACAAGAAATTAATAGTGATGAGTATAAAAGAAAGGAGAAGTGTTTTAAAAAGAAATAAGTAAGCTTTGATAATTGATAATAGAAAATATATTTTGCTCTTAGCAGAGATTAGATTAAAGTCATTATTGCAGAAAGCAGGGAATCTGTGGTTCAAATACTTCTTGCAAGATGAGGTGTATGTTCTGTCAGCTTTGAACTTAAGATTAAACCTTGAGTTGTCAGACATTTCATCCCCTAGTAGAGAGATCTGTAATATTAACCATACTCTATTTGTCCTGCAACTTGGATGTTGATGTAGAGTTGACGATCAGTTTTAATCATTGTTTTATTTGGAGTCACTATGCACGCAGCTTAGCTGAACATGGCAAAATGTACTGAACGCTGAAGTCCACCTCTATTTATGAACTATTTTACTTAATTTAATTTTTGCTTTTGTACAGGTATTTCTGTAAATAAATTGCTTGTCATTTTTTGTCTCTGCAGAAATTAAAATATAATAATAATAAAAAAATGTCTGTCTTCCTCTTCATTAATCTGACACACATGAGCACAAGATATTTATATTGTCTGACATCCTTCTAACACATTATTATAAAGACTTTAATAAATTAAATAATTTCTCTAAATTCTCTAATTCTCTTTTGCCCATTATTAGAACTGTCAAAATCTGGCATGTTAAGAGACTACAGATTACAGGTTTAGGTACATTTTCTGGAAAACCTATTTTGTGACTCAAAATACATATAGTTCATATCTTCTGGCCTTTTTTCTTTTCACTCAATACTTTTAAACATTAAGTAATCAAATGCCTTTAAGTTTATAGATGTGGACTAATTGCATAGTGTATTTGGAAAGTATTCTAAAGTGAAAAAAAAAAAGGATAGTAGAGTATATTGCCTATTGCTAAACATTTCCAGCAAACACCAACTCATTTAACTGTTTTACTCAAAAATGTACTTAATACTTGGTCAGGGCTCCTTTAGCACAAACTACTACATGCAGCATAGCATGGAAGTGATCCACCTGTGCCACTTCTGAGCCATTACTGGAATGCAACAGTTGTAGCCTATTTCTTGAAGACATTTGCGTGTGGTTGCTGTTGATGCACTGACTTCAGCCTCACTCAGCTAAGTTACTGTACATGATAACAACTTTTTAAATGAAACTGGCTAAAACATACAAAACATTTAGTTTGTTTACACTTTTTATTGCTTACTACATAATTCCATCCTTACAGAAAGACAATATATTTCTCTATATATTAACTGTCAATATATTGAATTATTTAGTGTTGTGATCTAAATCTATTCACAATATACTAAATAATATATTGTATTAATATATTACAATATGTTGAAAAATACATAGGGAATTGCCGCTTTTAATATATTGAGAAATATATTTAAATATATATCTTAATGTACGTAATTTTATATTTATAATATAATTTATATAATTATAATTTATAAATATAATTTATATTTATAATATATTTTAGAATATATTGAATTTTATTAAATATTTCTATTTCTTTATACATTTTTTACAATATTCTTATGCAATATGCTTATGGCTCATTTACTTATGGCATATATAGGACCATTATAAGATTAAAGCCAGATATAAATGATATGCATGAAACACAGATGAAAAATATTAAAGTTTTATTAAACATATCATTTAAAAAAATAATAATAAAAATACCCATTTAACAGCATACAATGATGAGCTACAGCTGAGACCAGTCAGTGTTCATACTGACCTCTGTCCACCACAACATTAAGCACATTTGTCTAACACACTTGCCACTTAAACATTTGCTGGCTTAGAGCATGTGTGGGAGGAATTGTGGGAAATTATTACACTAATCTTTTATTAGTCTTTATTAGAATCTACAGTACATGTACGTATTGTAGGCCTAAATGGGTTGGCCCTGAGAAAATATTGAACATTCAGTCATAAATGTATAATCAAAATAGGTTTGACCTTAAATGATAAGTGTAGACAGAAATCACTGAACACAAACATTATCTTATTGCTTTACTTCTTCAAAAAATATTCTGTATATTGTATTTTAGTTCTTTATTGGTAATGACACAAAAGTGGTATACTCTACAAAACTAACAACAAATATATATGACCTTTAACACAATATTTAGATTTATTTTATTTTTCATTACTTTCACATTTCAGAGATCCAACCTACTAAACCACCCCTCCATCCACCTGTATGTGAAGAGTAAGTGAAGTATATAAATAAAATACTAAACACTCTTTAGTGTAGCACTGTTTGTCAGAGAAACCTAGCCCTTAAAACCCCAAAGCATTTTTAGCCATTCTTTGCATTATTATGTTTAATAAATATATAGGAGTCAGTATTGTGCAATATAGAGTGTCATTTTTTTCAGCACAACCTAGGCAATATAATAAACTGAATTTAATTTATTTTTATCTAACTATACACATATGACTGAGCAAAAATATTAAAAGGATCATATAGGCAAGAAATAGATAGAAACAGATAGAAAAGATCACTTGTGACTATACTACTACTACTAATATTACTACTACTACTACTACTACTAATAATAATAATAATAATAATAATTAAAAGAAGAAGAAGTATGCATACATCAACTATGCAGTATAAAAAAGTGACATCTAATACATTGTATATAAAGGACATAATATATAATAATATGCACATTTTGTGAGTTCTACATTTGCATCATCATTCCAGTAATAGTAAAATGTACATTTTACAATTGTACAAGTAATGATGAGTTTAATTCTACAAAACATATCAGAAAACCCAAATACACAGTTAACAAGCACTGACTCATTTATGTGTGTATCTCTGAGATTTAGAGGTAATGAGCCATATTTGAGGCACATTTGAGAAGATTGAGAAAACAGCTAAATCTCATTCAAGCCTCAAAGATGGCTCATTTCTGTATATGTGAGTCACACACAAGAAAAAATATAAACTTTTTCTGAGATTTAGAGGTAATGTGCCACATATGAGACACCTTTGAGAAGGTGCAGAAAACGCCTAAAGCTCATTTAAGTATCATGGCTCATTTCTGTCTAGGTAAAAAAAAAAGAGATTAACATGAGATCTCATCTTGGAGTTTTCTTAATCAAAGCACACAGACAAAGTAAAAGTGTGTCTATAATTCTTAAACATGCATAAAGTTTCAATAATGTTTCAATAAAACAATTATAAGTATAAATACAATGGGTTTTGTCTGCATTGCAATGTACAGGTCCTTCTAAAAAAATGAGCATATTGTGATAAAGTTCATTATTTTCTGTAATGTACTAATAAACATTAGACTTTCATATATTTCAGATTTATTACACACAACTGAAGTAGTTCAAGCCTTTTAATTGTTTTAATATTGATGATTTTGACATACAGCTCATGAAAACCCAAAATTCCTATCTCAAAAAATTAGCATATTTCATCCGACCAATAAAAGAAAAGTGTTTTATTACAAAAAAAGTCAACCTTTAAATACTTATGTTCAGTTATGCACTCAATACTTGGTCGGGAATCCTTTTGCAGAAATGACTGCTTCAATGTGGCGTGGCATGGAGGCAATCAGCCTATGGCACTGCTGAGGTGTTATGGAGGCCCAGGATGCTTTGATAGCGGCCTTAAGCTCATCCAGAGTGTTGGGTCTTGCGTCTCTCAACTTTCTCTTTACAGTATCCCACAGATTCTCTATGGGGTTCAGGTCAGGAGAGTTGGCAGGCCAATTGTGCACAGTAATACCATGGTCAGTAAACCATTTACCAGTGGTTTTGGCACTGTGAGCAGGTGCCAGGTCGTGCTGAAAAATGAAATCTTCATCTCCATAAAGCTTTTCATCAGATGGAACCAAAAAGTGCTCCAAAATCTCCTGATAGCTAGCTCCTGATAGAACCTGCCCTTGATAAAACACAGTGGACCAACACCAGCAGCTAACATGGCACCCCAGACCATCACTGACTGTGGGTACTTGACACTGGACTTCAGGCATTTTGGCATTTCCCTTTCCCCAGTCTTCCTCCAGACTCTGGCACCTTGATTTCCGAATGACATGCAAAATTTGCTTACATCCGAAAAAAGTACTTTGGACCACTGAGCAAAAGTCCAGTGCTGCTTCTTTGTAGCCCAGGTCAGGCGCTTCTGCCACTGTTTCTGGTTCAAAAGTGGCTTGACCCGGGAAATGCGGCACCTGTAGCCCATTTCCTGCACACGCCTGTACACCGTGGCTCTGGATGTTTCTACTCCAGACTCAGTCCACTGCTTCCGCAGGTCCCCCAAGGTCTGGAATCTGTCCTTCTCCACAATCTTCCTCAGGGTCCGTTCACCTCTTCTCGTTGTGCAGCGTTTTCTGCCACACTTTTTCCTTCCCACAGACTTCCCACTGAGGTGCCTTGATACAGCACTCTGGGAACAGCCTATTCGTTCAGCAATTTCTTTCTGTGTCTTACCCTCTTGCTTGAGGGTGTCAATGATGGCCTTCTGGACAGCAGTCAGGTCGGCAGTCTTACCTAGATTGCGGTTTTGAGTAATGAACCAGGCTGGGAGTTTTTAAAAGCCTTAGGAATCTTTTGGAAAGGAACCTTTTCATGATATGCTAATTTTTTGAGATAGGAATTTTGGGTTTTTATGAGCTGTATGCCAAAATCATCAATATTAAAATAATTAAAAGGCTTGAACTACTTCAGTTGTGTGTAATGAATCTAAAATATATGAAAGTCTAATGTTTATCAGTACATAACAGAAAATAATGAACTTTATCACAATATGCTAATTTTTTGAGAAGGACCTGTATATATAGTCCATTCATATATTGCAATATATTAATAAATATAACCACTAGTTCTCTTTCAAAAAGCTACACTCGTAGCTGCATGAAAACACTATGGGAACATCTTACTGTGTTGCCGGTTGTGAAGCATGTATGTTTCAAACACGCCAAATTTTTGGCTTATATAACCTCAGGTGATGTCATCTGATGAAGTGCACCTGCAGATTATAAATAGGAGTGAACCGGAAACATTGCTCAGATCTTTTTGTTTTCAGGACTGACTTTGTGTTCGCGTGTGTGTCTACCTCTTTCGGAGGGCGACCTTTACACTTTTGGGGAAAAATCACACTCTCCTCGGGCTTTAGGGAGCGGCGGCATATTGATTGGCTTTCCCCAAACACTCCAAATTAGACAACAGGTTTCTGTTGGGTGGCCGGGGGGCAGAGCCTCAACGGCGCTCTCTCCCCGTCTTTAGCGACCTCCATGACGAGTTAACTCGCTCATGGAACAAGCCATAATTATCCCGTGTTTTCGTGCCATCGACTTTGATTTATTCAAATATTGTTTAAGTTCAAGTTCAAGTAGGCTTTATTGTCATTTCAACCATATACAGTTAGTACACAGTGAAACGAAACAACGTTCCTCCAGGACCAAGGTGCTACATGCAACATAAATTTACAACATAAATTACCATAGACACTAAACTAGCTAACCAAGAGGCCTAGTTAGCTGGCTAGCAGAGACAGGACAGAGAGACCTAACATAAATTACAACATAAATTAACAAAAACTAACTAGCTAAGTAACATTTTTATAGACAACATAAAGTGCACTTGCAAATGTGCAAACAAGAGCAACAACAAAGTGACAGTGCGCAACCACGACATAACGGAACATAAAATATGGTGTTGAGGTAGTGGGTAAACATAAACATTCCTTAAAACAGCAGCAAGAGTTGAGGAATTAGTGCAAAATGTAGTCCAGTAATGATCATTGTGCAAAAGATTGTTAAAAACAGTGAAGTATTTACAGGTTGGAACATGTGAAAGCGCGGGGTTATATGATGATGCCCCAGATAGAAGAGATGCTTGCAGGCTTTCTTTCTCCTGGGACATCATCCTCCCTGAAAAATCCAACACATCCCTTCAAGCCCTCTTCCTTGGTGGGAAAAGTTTTTCAGACAGTGGGTCAGGCTGGTGCTGCACTGCACACCATGGCGATTTTGCAGGCTTACTAGGCTAACCCGCTGAAAGACTGGCGGGGCTGTTGATTATAGGGCGTTTTTGGAGTTATGCTGAGCCACAGACCTGTCTCTTTGTGCAACCAAGCAGACGGCCCATGCTATCGGCTGTTCTATGGTTGCGATGGTGTCCGTGAAGAGGCACCTGTGGGTAAATCTCTCGGGCAAGAATAAGGAGCGTGCGTTTCTCCTTGATGCCCCCATCTCGCCTTCCGGCCTGTTTGGCAATGCTGTTCCTAACTTATAATTCCTAGGTTTCAGGAGGCGAAATTATATGAGCAAGTCTTCGGGAAATTCCTTCCCCATCGTGCTCAAGAGTCGGGGCTGTCGGCCACCCAGTTTCAACCAGGTTTGACTTTCGCGAGGCAGGAAATGCAGGAGGAGAGTGTAATGAACCGTACGGCTCGCCGTTCTTTGCGATCTGCCTCAAAGAGGTCAGACCAGCACACTGTATTCTTTACAAAGAAGAAGCCCTGAGGCTCATGCACCCAGGACCATGGGGGTGGCTCCCCCCGGGGAGGGGCGAGTAGAGTTTCTTTCGAGGATGAAGTGTCCTCCCTGGCACCCCCAGGAGGTCGGTGTTCATGCTCTTCCACCACTGATGTTTCGGGCAACACCGGTCTCCAATGAAATGTTAGTTCTTCTGTCTTTTCCTGCCATTTTTCAGGATGCCGAACATCTAACACTCCCCCATCTAACCGAGCCGAGACTTCTGCCACTTTCGGAGAAACTGGCAGCATGGAAGCTACTGCCAAGTATATCTCCTTGGGTACTAAGCACTAGAGAGAGGCTACAGGATTCAATTCTCACATCGCCCCCCGCATTTCAACGGCGTCTCCATTTCCGTGAAACCAGAGAGGGCACATCTGCTGACTCTGGAGTTACAGATGTTGCTGGGAAAAGGGGCCATAGAACATGTTTCCCTACCAGACAGAGAGCCAGGCTACTACAGTATTTCTTGGGTCCCATGAAGAACAGAGGGCTGCGTCCAATTTTAGATCTTTGCAGGCTAAACCTCTATCTAAAAAAATACAGGTTCAAAACGTTGACTGTCAAAGTGATTGTTTCTCAAATCCAACCAGGGGATTGGTTCGTGAAAATTGATCTGAAGGACGCATACTTTCATATAGAAATATTGCCACAACCCAGTAAGCTCCTGAGGTTCGCTTTCGGGGGCAAAGCTTACCAGTATCGGATCCTTCCATTTGGTCTAGCTCTCCGCACATACACAAAACGCATAGATGCAGTTCTGGCTCTCAGGGCATTACATAGATGACTGGCTGATTCTGGCTCAGTCTCAGAAGGTAGCGCTTCGACATTGGAATGTCATCCTAGCTCATCTCAGTTCCTTGCCACGCTCCTGCTCATGTCGAATCCATTCTCAACACCCTCAAGAAAATCAAGCTAGACCAGAAAGTGACTGTTCATCACTTTCAGATATCTTTAGGTCTCATGGCAGCTGCGTCCACACTGATACCTTTGGTCCTTCTGCACATGAAAGTGTTTCAGTTGTGGCTAAGAGCCAGGGCGGACTGCGTTCGCACTGCTTGAACAAGCTAGCGCACCAGATTTTGCTTTGGGCACAGGACAAGTTCCTGTCCCTCAGGGCAATTTACATTCCAGGGCACATAAATGTGGGAGCAGATTTGCTGTCCAGACAAGCTGTGACACACAGGGAATGGAAACTCCACCCTGAAGTGGTCAATCAAATCTGGGAGAGATTTCATGTAGCAGAGGTGGACCTCTTTGCCCCGCAAGAAACAGCACAATGTCCCCTTTACTGCTCTATGACTCCTCTAGCCAGTGGTGTAAGTCAGAGCAGCTTTTCATATTCTATGGGGGCCGCAACCGGAGGTGGGGGTGTGTGGTGGGGAGGGGGTTAGGGGGGTTTTCTTGCCACTAGACAAACGCTGTCACATTGGGTGAGAGATGCTATTGCCCTAGCCTAAGAGGCACGTGGTCACACTTCGCCTCTAGGAATCAGGGCTCATTCGACCAGGGGGACTGCCTCATCTATTGCGCTGGCAATCTTAGCCAACTGATAGCAAGAAACCAAAACAATCCCAAGTTCTTATTTAGTACAGTGGCTCGCCTAACAAAACCTAAGATGCCAGCAGAGAGTACTCCACAACATTTTAGTAGTGAAGATATTATGGACTTCTTTAATGAAAAAATCGATAGCATAAGGAAGGAAATAACGGAGGTTCAACCTCTTACAGTATAGCATCTCATGATCTAGTTCAGCCTAAAGTTTCACATTTAGTTTTCAGTGCTTTACAGGTGTAGGACAGGAAGAGCTTTATAAACTTATCACCTCAGCTAATTCACCAACGTGCCTGTTAGACCCAATCCCAACCAGATTTTTGAAAGAAGTGATGCATACGGTTGGAGAGCAACTTTTACACATTATTAATTCTTCCTTATATCTAGGTCACATCCCTAACTCTCAAGTTGGCAGTTATTTAGCCGATTCTCTAAAAAATCTTATTTGGACACAAATGAAATAAATTATAGACCGATTTCAAACCTCCCCTTTATATCAAAAATATTTAAAAAAGTAGTATCAGCTCAAATATGCACATTTTTGCAGGAAAACAACATCCTTGAAGAATTTCAGTCAGGTTTCAGGCCCCATCATAGTACAGAAACTGCACTAGTTAAGATTGCAAATGACTTGTTTTTAGCTTCGGACCAAGGCTGCATCTCAATACTAGTCTTGCTTGATTTTAGTGCTGCATTCGACACTATAGATCATAATATTCTCATAGATCGCTTACAAAATCACATAGGTATTCAGGGACAGGCATTAAAATGGTTTAGATCATACCTGTCTGATCGATACCATTTTGTAGATCTAAATGGAGAACTGTCTGGTGTAATGCCAGTGAAATATGGGGTCCCACAAGGGTCATTTCTAGGACCTCTGCTGTTCTCAATATACATGCTTCGCTTGGGTAACATCATTAAAAGACATGGGATTAGTTTCCATTGTTATGCTGATGATACTTAATTATATATCTCAACAAAACCGGACGAAATACCCAAGTTGTCTAGATTAACCGAGTTAATCCATTCATTTTAGAAATATCGCCAAACTTAGGAGCATCTTATCCGTATCTGATGTAGAAAAGCTAGTTCATGCATTCATGACCTCCAGACTGGTCTATTGTAATGCATTACTAGGTGGTTGTCCTGCATCCTCAATAAACAAGCTTCAGTTAGTCCAAAATGCAGCCACCAGGGTTCTCACTAGATCCAGAAAATATGATCATATAACCCCAATATTATCATCCCTGCACTGGCTACCTGTTCAGTTGTCAAGAACTAACCTGGAGTGACCAGAAGACGTAGCTTTAGCGATTAGCCCTTTGTTGCGTGAATGGTAAACCCAAACGCGGACGAACACGAGTGAGCAGGATAATCGCGCTATTTGATCTAAGGACTCTCACGAATGGGGAGCAAGGGAAAGACACAATCTAACCCGCGTCCTATAAATACACACTCGATCAGGATTTTAAACCAAGAAGGTGAGTACTCACGGTTTGAAGAATTCCGACGTAGCATCGGCGACTCAATGACTGAGCGAGGTGCTATGGTTTGTTTACCTCTTTTATACTTCCTGGTTCGCGACCGCTTAACTTCCGGGTCCTAGTGCTGGTCGCGTTCCGAGTGTGCATGACAGTACCCCCCTGTCCAGGACCGGCTCCGGACGGTCCTGCGGTGGAGGATACCCTGTGACGGTAGTCCCGGATGAGCTCGGGGTCGAGGATGAAGCGTGCTGGAACCCAAGACCGCTCCTCGGGGCCGTAGCCTTCCCAATCGACCAAGTATTGGGTGCCTCTGCCCCGAATCCGCGAATCAAGCATCCGTCGCACGGTGTAGGCGGGACCGCCGTCAATGATTCGGGGAGGAGGAGCAGGGGGGGTGGGTGGAACCATGGGTGAAGTGGTGAAGGGTTTTAGTTGTGAGATATGGAAAACCGGGTGGATCCGGAGCGCCGCAGGCAGCTGGAGCCGGTAGGTGACAGGGTTAATCTGTAGATTGATGCGGTATGGTCTGATGAATCGTGGTGAGAGTTTCCGGGATTCTATGTGGAGATGGAGATTTTTGGTTGAAAGCCAGACCTTGTCACCTACTTTAAACAATCGTCCCGGAGGGTGTCGACGGCGGTGTTGTGTGATGTAACTGGCGTTGGTGCGCTGGATGTTCCGGTTGGCTTGCTCCCACAGCCGTCGACACCTACGGGCCAACTGTTGGGCCGAGGGTACGTCAACCTCCGGTTCCTGATGGGCGAACATCGGAGGCTGGAACCCTTAGCATACCTCAAATGGGCTCAAGTTGGTGGCTGAAGAGACGTGAAGGTTATGAGACAGTTCTGCCCAGGTGAGGTAGCGGGCCCAGGAGCGCTGGTGGTCGGACACGAAGCATCGCAGATAGCGCTCCAGTTGTTGGTTGGTCCGTCTGATCGTTAGTCTGGGGGTGGTAGCCGGAGGACAGACTAGTGGTGGAGTTGATCAGACGGCAGAAGGCCTTCCAGAACCGGGCGGTGAACTGGGGCCCTCTGTCCGAGACGATGTCTTTGGGGAACCCATGCAGGCGGACTACGTGTTCCAATATCAACTCAGCGGTGTCCTTAGCTGAGGGGAGTCCGGCGAGGGCCACCAGGTGGGCTGCTTTTGAAAACCGGTCGACGATAGTGAGGATGGTGTTCTTCCCTTCGGACACCGGCAGGCCCGTGATGAAATCCAAGGCGATGTGCGTCCAGGGCCGGCGAGGAACGGGAAGAGGTTGAAGCTCTCCGGGGGTTGGTCGATTTGAGTCCTTAGCCCTGGCGCACACCGGGCACGCCTGAACGAACTCCTCGATGTCTCTCTTCATGGAAGGCCACCAGAATGCCCGTCTCACGAACTGTAGAGTTCTTTTGTTTCCCGGGTGTCCGGCGACGGGCGAAGAGTGACCCCACTGGAGGACCTCAGCTCGTAGTTGTTGTGGAACGAAGAGTCGTCCAGGCGGCGCACCTGCCGGCCCGGCCTCCGCAGCCTGAGCCTGGCGAACCCTCGTTTCAAGATCCCACTGGAGGGGTGCCACGATACGTGAGGATGGTAGGACAGGCACGGGGTCCGCCCGGGGGACGTCTTCCTCCTGTTGTCGTGATAGGGCGTCTGCCTTGGTGTTCTTGGACCCCGGGCGGTATGACAGATGGAAGTCGAACTGTTCGAAAAATAATGCCCACCGTGCCTGTCGTGGATTCAGCTGTTTGAGGTTCCGGATGGTGATGAGGTTCTGGTGATCCGTCCAGACGACGAATGGCTCACTGGCGCCCTGGAGCCAGTGACGCCATTCCTCCAAGGCCCACTTTATGCCCAGCAGCTCGCGGTCCCCTACACCGTATCGCTGCTGAGTGGGATTAAATTTCTTGGAGAAGAAGCCACATGGGTGTAGCTTCTGGTCTGGACCTCGTTGGGAGAGAACAGCGCCAGTGCCTACATCCGACGCGTCCACCTCCACAACGAATGGTTGGTTGGCATCAGGATGAAGGAGGATAGGGGCGGTGGTGAATCGGTGGCAGAGTTCTCTGAAGGCCGTGATGGCAGCAGGAGTGAGTTGGAAGGGGTGAGATGCGGGCCTGGTCAGATTGGTCAGTGGTGCTGCAACTGTACTGTAGCCCCGGATAAAGCGACGGTAGAAGTTCGCAAACCCGAGAAACTGTTGAAGCTGTTTGAGCGTCCTGGGTAGGGGCCAATGGCGCACAGCATCTAGTTTCTGCGGGTCCATGGCCACACCCTGGGGCGAGATAACAAAACCCAGGAACGTGGTGGAGTGCTGGTGAAAAGCACATTTTTCCAACTTACAGTACAGCTGGTGGGCGAACAATCTCTTTAGTACAGCTCGGACATGTTGGGTGTGTTCTGTCATGGTGCGGGAGTAGATAAGAATATCATCCAGATAAACGAACACCCATCGGCCTAACATGTCTCTGAGGACATCGTTGATAAATTGTTGGAAGGCCGAGGGTGCGTTACATAGTCCAAACGGGATGACCAAACTCTCATAGTGTCCTGTGGGTGTGATGAAGGCCGTTTTCCACTCATCGCCCTCTCTGATGCGCACCAAGTTGTAGGCGCTCCGGAGGTCCAACTTAGTGAACACGGTGGCACCAGAGAGGGCGTCCAGGGCTGAGTTGGTGAGCGGCAAAGGGTGACGGTTCTTGATGGTTATCTTGTTTAGCCACCAATAGTCGACGCACGGGCGAAGTTCCCCCCCTTTCTTTTTCACAAAGAAAAACCCTGCGGCCGCAGGAGATGAGGAGGGCCGGATCGTTCCATGTCGCAGAGCGTTGGTGATGTACTCCTCCATCGCCTGAGTCTCGGTCTTGGACAGAGAGTAGAGATGTCCACGGGGGGGAACGGAACCCGGCTGGAGCTCTATCGCCAGGTCATAAGGTCGATGAGGTGGAAGGTGGGTGGCTCTCCTCTTGCAAAAGACTCCAGCCAGGTCACGGTAGGCAGGCGGGATGGCGTTGATGTCGACATCGGGGGCCTCGGACTCCGTGGAACACGTCCCAGCCTGGGCCCGTAGGCAAAGTTCAGTGCAGGTCGGTCCCCACTGGAGGATGCGATTCTGATTCCAGGAGATGAGGGGGTCGTGCTGCAGCAGCCACAGGTAGCCGAGGATGATGGGAGGAGATGAGATGGAGGTGAGGTGAAGTTGGAGCTGTTCCTGGTGTTGGTCGATGGTGAAGGTGATTGGTTGGGTCTGGTGAGTGATAGGGCTGGATGAGAGGGGCCGACCGTCGACTGAAGTGATCTGAACTGGCTGGGATAACGCCTCGATCTTCATCCCCAATTTTTTTGGCATAAGTTGAGTCAATGAAGTTACCAGCGGCACCGGAATCGATGAACGCCGTACCTCGAACCCGTTTGTGGCCAAATTGGAGAATTACCTGAACCGTGAGACGCGAAATGGCGGCGTTGGTCGTGGTGGAGAGGTGGAGAGGGCCCGGTGAGTCTCCTCTCGAACTCACCGGGGCTGGGCGTTTCCCGGGCGAAGTGGACAGATCGCCCGGTGATGTGCCGCTGACCCACAATAGGCACATAACCCCTCTCTGTACCGTCGTTCTCGTTCCGCCACGGTCAGGGAGGCGCGTCCTAGTTGCATGGGTTCCCCGGCTCCGGTGTCAACCACGGCAGGAGGTGGAGATCCGACAGATCCAGTAGTTGGGGCGGTGAAAGTAGTGGATGGTCGTGGGACGGTGTAAGAGAAGGTGGGTGCAGGCGGCAGGGTCCTCGGGGCTGGCTTCGGGCGAGAGAGGATACGCTGGTCAATACGGAGGGTGAGCTGGATCATCCCCTCCAGGGTGGCAGGAAGCTCTCGCCCGGCGAGCTCGTCTTTTATGCGTGGAGCCAGTCCCTCGTAAAAGGATGTCCGGAGCGCGGCATCTCCCCAGTCGGTCTGCACAGCGAGGGTCCGGAATTCGGCTGCATACCGGCTCACGGACGATCCTCCCTGCCGCAGATGGTAGAGTTTGGTGTCGGTCTCCACCTCGCCCGCTGGGTGTTCGAAGGTAAGCCTGAGTTGGCGGTTGAACTCATTATATGAATGCGCGGTGTCTGTATCCGCCCGGAGAACTGCCGTGGCCCACTCAGCTGCCTGCCCGGATAGCAACGAGACCAGAAGCGCGATGCGTAGCCGATCGGTGGAGTACCTGGTGGCATTAAACTCAAACACCAGATCAAGCGATGTTAAAAACACATTACACTTTCCGTCCGTGCCATCCCATTTATCAGGAAGTGCCAGAAATACATCAGAAGGAGGGGGGGGAGGTTGGGGCGGCGCCGCGGCCGCCGCGACGGGAGAACGGCTAGCCGCGCTATCTACAGCCACCCGGAGATCCGCGTTCTCCTGCCGGAGCTCCGCGACCTCGCGGCGCAAGGCCGCGACGTCTTGGAGGTCCCGGCGCAGATTAGCGATCTCCCCGGTTAGCGTGTTGATAAGCTTGGCGTGCTGATCTACCACGTCGCAGAGGTGCGCGTAGTCCGCTGGGTTCACCGCGGAGGGCTCAGTCATTCTGTCAAGAACTAACCTGGAGTGACCAGAAGACGTAGCTTTAGCGGTTAGCCCTTTGTTGCGTGAATGGTAAACCCAAACGCGGACGAACACGAGTGAGCAGGATAATCACGCTATTTGATCTAAGGACTCTCACGAATGGGGAGCAAGGGAAAGACACAATCTAACCCGCGTCCTATAAATACACACTCGATCAGGATTTTAAACCAAGAAGGTGAGTACTCACGGTTTGAAGAATTCCGACGTAGCATCGGCGACTCAATGACTGAGCGAGGTGCTATGGTTTGTTTACCTCTTTTATACTTCCTGGTTCGCGACCGCTTAACTTCCGGGTCCTAGTGCTGGTCGCGTTCCGAGTGTGCATGACACCAGTTTAGAATTAATTACAAAATAGTATTACTTACATACAAGGCTTTAAATGGTTTAGCTCCCACATACCTAACCAGTCTACTGATACCCTATAATCCACCACGCTCCTTAAGATCACAAAACTCTGGACTTCTTGTAATTCCCAGAATTTCCAAATCTACAAAAGGGTGTAGGGCTTTTTCATATTTAGCTCCAAAACTTTGGAATAGCCTTCCAGACAGTGTTCTGGGCTCAGACACAGTTTCCTAGTTTAAAAGTAGACTCAAGACGCATCTCTTTAATCTGGCATACGCGTAACTCATCCCATAACTTTATACTTCAGTACATCTATCCTGAATGGCAACTACGCTAATTCTCTCTATCTGTTCTGTACTTTTCTACCCATCCTGAGGTTTCTGGAGATTGTATCAGCTTCAGTAGACAAAGGGCAACCCTGCGAAGATCCTGAGGCATCCAGGGAGGGACA
Source organism: Clarias gariepinus (assembly GCF_024256425.1). NCBI lineage: Eukaryota > Metazoa > Chordata > Actinopteri > Siluriformes > Clariidae > Clarias > Clarias gariepinus. The sequence continues at coordinate 28,888,784 of NC_071100.1, read as the reverse complement.
AGCTCCAGCTGGATTCTGCCTTATTATGGTTGGAGCTACACATCCTGCTCCTGTGCTCCCAGTGATCCAGATCCCATCTGCCCTCTGCATCTACTGACTCATCCCTATGTTGAACTGGACTTCATGTTAATTTAAAGAATTTCTGTTATATTGTACTGTATTTTCAGCTGCATAATGCACATGGTTTTATATCATCTCTATCTGTTATTACCCAAATGAGGATGGGTTCCCTGTTGAGTCTGGTTCCTCTTAAGGTTTCTTCCTACTGCCATCTCAGGGAGTTTTTCCTTGCCACTGTCGCCGTCACCCTTGGCTTGCTCATCAGAGAAATTTCATTCATTTATCTCATTATTATCTAGAAACATTTTTCTCACACATACATAATTTATTATTATTATTATTATTATTATTATTATTTTATTATAATTATTTTATTATATATATATATATATATATATATATATATATATATATATATATATATATATATATTTTTATGAATTTCTTTCATTTTTGTGAAGCTGCTCTGAGACAATGACCATTGTCAAAAGCGCTATATAAATAAAATTTAATTGAATTGAAATGAGTTGAAGAGGAGTCCCCTTGCAGCAAGTGTGTGATGGCAGGTTGGTCCTCTCCGCACACATTTGTTAGAATTTATAGTTTGGATGTTCATGCTACTCCAGGCTCATAGGTCTTCGAGTCAGCCTTCCAGAGCTAGGTTTGAGACCTCCTTGGCTATTGTGCACACACACACGACACAACCGTGGTGGTCCAGACATTTGCAGTGCGGTGGCGTTTGTATTCTCGTTGCCATAGAGTTTTACGCAGCATCGAGTGTAGCTTTTGAAAGAGAACGTTTCGGGTTACTTTGCTGTAACTCTGTTCCCTGAAAAAGCGGGAACGAGATGCTGCACTCCAATGCCGCACTGCTTGCGTGACTGGACAACCTTTCAGACAAAATTGATCTGAGGAATGTTTCCGGTTCACTCTTATTTATGACCTGCAGACGCACTTCCTGACGCAACCCTCCCATTTACCTGGGCTTGAGACTTATGATCTGCAGGTGCAATTCATTAGATGACATCACCTGACCGAGGTTATATAATCCAAAAATTTGGCGTGTTTGATACACACATGCTTCACAACCAGCACCATTAAAAAAAAGATGTTCCCATGGCGTTTTCACGCAGCATCTCATTCCTGCTTTCTAAGGGACCAGGGTTACAGCAAAGTAACCGGAGATGTTTCCTTTATATGGAAATGTTTTATTTAATACATTGCATTATTTTTTACAATATATTGCAATTTTTTTTTTTCATAAGGGCAATTGATATCTTATTATACATCAATTACCAAGGATGATGAAATTAAAATGACTGCAGGAAATGTAGGAGAACGTCTCGGGTTACTTTGTTGTAACCCTGTTCCCTGAAAAGGCGGGAACGAGATGCTGCGTGAAAACGCTATGGGAATATCTTTTCGTGTTGCCGGTTGTAAAGCATGTGTGTACCAAACACGCCAAACTTTGGCTTATATAACCTCGGTCAGGTGACGTCATCTGATTAGATGGACCTGCAGGTTATAAATAGGAGTGAGCCGGCAACATTCCTCAGATTGATTGTCTGAACGGACGTCCGGTCACGTGGCCAGTGCGGCATTGGGGCGCAGCATCTCGTTCCCGCCTTTTCAGGGAACAGGGTTACAACAAAGTAACCCGAGACGTTCCCTTTTAAAGGCTACACTCGATGCTGCGTGAAAAAGGTTTTGGGAACGAGAGTACCAACGTCGCCGCACTGCGAGTGTCTGGACCCCGCATTGTGTAGCGTGTGCGCACAAGGCTGAGAGGTCTCAGAACTATGTCTGGGAAGCTGACTCGAGGACTCGTAAGCCCGGAGTGACAGGAACATCCAGACTATAAAATTTAATAAATGTGTGCGGAGAGGACCAGCCCCGCCGCGTCACACACTTGTTGCAGGGGAATACCTCTTGCTAGTGCAATAGATGAAGCAATCCCCCTGGTTGAATGAGCCCTGATTCGCGGCTCGTAGGAGAGAGCAATAGCATCTCTCACCCAATGTGACATGGTCTGCGTAGTAGCGGCCGCCCCCCGGTTGCGGCCTCCATAGCAAATAAAGAGCTGCTCTGATCTACGCCACTGGCAGGTGCGGTGGACGTAAATCCGAAGAGCACGTACTGGACATAATAGGTGAAGTTTCTCCTGCTCCAAAGCTGTAAAAGGCGGAGGACAGAAGGCTTTAAGAACAACAGGGTGCATGTTTGAAAATGGAACTTTCGGGAAGATAGTTCGGGTGAGGATGCAGAATGGCCTTGACTAGCCCAGGGGCAAAGTCCAGGCAGAATGGGGAGACTGACAAGGCGCGCAGATCCCCAATCCTCTTAAGAGAGGTAATGGCCATAAGAAAAACCATCTTAAGAGTCAGAAGCCTGTCAGGCGCTGACTCTAGCGGTTCGAAAGGAGTGTCAATTAGACCTTCGAGCACGATAGATAAATCCCATGAAGGGGTCGTGGCTCTAGTGGTTGGCCTCAACCGTTTAGCTCCACGAATAAAACGGGCAACTAAAGGTTGTTTTCCCACAGTAATCCCCTCGATTGGAACGTGGCAGGCTGAGATAGCGGCCACGTATGTCCTAAGGGTACTAGGGCACAAGCCAGAGGACAACTTATCTTGCAGGAACTTTAGCACTGAAACAATTTGGCAGTGGACTGGGTCTACCTGCTTCGTCATGCACCAACTTTCAAAAACATTCCATTTGAGGGCATAAGCTTTTCTAGTGGAGGGAGCTCTAACAGCTAGAATAGTGTCAATAACGCTGGCTGGGAGACCAGCTTGACTTAGTTGGTCCCGTTCAGGGGCCAAACGTGAAGGTTCCAAAGCTCCGGTCGGGGATGAAATATTGTGCCCTGCGCCTGAGACAGAAGATCCCTCCTCACTGGAATCATCCAAGGTGAGCCATCGAGGAGAGATATTAGATCCGAGAACCATACTCTGGCCGGCCAACGGGGCGCTATCAGTAAGAGGCGCAAACCGTGTTGACGGACCCTCGCCAGGACTCCCGGGAGCAGAGATATTGGCGGAAACGCATAAAGGCGTAAATTGGGCCACGTATGGGCCATCGCGTCCAGACCCAGGGGAGCTGGATGAGTCAGAGGGTAGTAGAGAGGACATTGTGCTGTCTCTTGGGAGGCAAAGAGGTCCACCTCTCCTGTAAAGAATCTTTCCCAGATTTGGCTGACTATGTCGGGGTGGAGTTTCCATTCCCCGTTTGTCACAGCTTGTCTAGACAGTAAATCTGCTCCCACATTCATGAGCCCTGGAATGTAAATCGCCCTAAGGACAGGAACTTGTCCTGTGCCCAGAGCAGAACCTGATGCGCTAGCTCGTTCAAGCGGCGCGAGTGCAGTCCGCCCTGGCAATTTATGTAGAAGACTACCGATGTATTGTCCACCCGCACTAGAACATGGTAGCCTCTCAGCTGCTGGAGGAAGTGCTGTAGGGCCAAAAATAGAGCCATCATTTCAAGGCAATTGATGTGCCATGCGAGAAGATGACCTCTCCAGCGCCCATGAGCTGGACGGCCATCCAAGACCGCACCCCTGCCGGTAAGGGAAGCGTCGTTAGCATTTTGCAACTACAAGACGGACCTAGAGTGGGACCCAAGGTGAGAAACTGGGGTCTAAACCACATAGAAAGGGTACGACGTCCTTCGAGCGTAACCCTTATTCGCCTTCGGGGATTGGCCCTTGTATGAAATCCCCTGGCTCTTAGCCACAACTGAAAAGCTTTCATGTGCAGAAGGCCCAAAGGTATCACCGTGGATGCAGCTGCCATGAGGCCTAAACATTTTTGAAAGTGATAAATAGTCACTTTCTGGTCTAGTCTGATTTCCTTGAGGGCGCTGAGGATGGATTCAACACGAGCGGGAGACAATTGTGCCCGCATAGTGATCGAATTCCATCTGACACCCAAGTATGTTGGCCTCTGAGCCGGAATGAGAATGCTTTTGGTAGCGTTGAGTCTCAATCCCAGCAAATGGAGATGAGCTAGGACGACATCGCGATGTCGGAGCGCTAGCTGCTGAGACTGGGCCAGGATTAGCCAGTCGTCTATGTAATTAAGAATACGGATGCCCTGGAGTCGCAAGGGAGCCAGGACAGCATCCATACATTTTGTATATGTGCGGAGTGACAGAGCTAGACCGAATGGAAGGACATGATACTGGTAAGCTTCTCCCCCGAAAGCGAACCTCAGGAACTTCCTGTGTTGTGGCAAAACTTTTATGTGGAAGTATGCGTCCTTTAAATCTATCGTCATGAACCAATCTTCTGGTTGGATTTGCGAGACAATCATATTGATGGTTAACATCTTGAATCTGTACTTTTTGAGATAGCGGTTCAACCCGCGAAGATCCAAAATTGGACGCAGCCCCCCGCCTTTCTTGGGAACCAAAAAGTAGCGACTGTAGTAGCCTGACTCCCTGTCTGGAGGAGGAACCTGTTCTATGGCTCCCTTCTCCAGCAACGCCTGGAGTTCGGAGTTTAGCAGATGCGCTCTCTCCGGTATCACGGAAGTGTAGACCACGCCGTTGAAACGCGGAGGGCGATGAGCAAACTGAATCCTGTAGCCATTCTCTACAGTCTTTAGCACCCAGGGAGATATGCCTGGCAGTAGCTTCCACGCTGCCAGTTTCTCCGAAAGGGGTACAAGTTTTAGTGCGCGGGGGGGTGTTAGTGGTTCGGCATCCTGGAATATAGCAGGATAAAACCGAGGCACTAACATATCTGCGGTGTCCGGGGGGGCATGCTCTTATAGGAAAGAGCGTTGAGTGCCGTTCCCCGGGGGGGATCACCCCCACAGTCCTGGGCACATAGGCTTCAGGACTTAGTCTTTGAAAAGAAGACAGTGCGGCAATCTGATCTTTTGGAGGCAGCCTGTTGGGGGCGACGAGCCGTACCCTTGTCCTTGATGCCTGTCAGGTTTAACCACAGGTGTCTTTCAGCGGTCACCAAGGAGGCCATGGAACGGACGATTGCACGGGCTGTCTGTTTAGTCGCACACAGGGATAAATCAGTAGCACGGCGTAATTCATTGAATGCGTCATGATGCAGTGTGCCGCTCGTGCTCAAATCTTTCAGCAGATCAGCCTGATATGCCTGCAAAACCGCCATGGTGTGCAAGGAAGCGCCGGCCTGACCTGCTGCTTGGAACGCTTTCCCTACCAGGGTAGAAGAAGTTCACGTACACGGCTTGGAGGGAAGTGTTGGTTTCTTTAATGAGGATGATGTTCCAGGAGAGAGATAGCCCGCAAGCGTCTCTTCTATCTGGGGCATCACCACATAACCTCGTGCATTTGCATCAACGATGTTCGAATAAAACGAAGTTGATGGTACAAAAATACGGGAAGAAAAAGGATTTCTCCAAGAACGAGATAACTCGTTGTGGAGGTCATCAAAAAATGGGAAAGAGCGGTGTTTTGGCTCCATCTCCTGGCCACCCGACAGAAATCTGTCATCTAATTTAGATTGTTTTGGGTGAGCCTGCTCCTGTGGCCAGTCAATATGCAGTCGTTTGACTGCACGCGTTATAACTTCGAGCAATTCCTCATATTCTCTCTTATCTTTTGAGGAGCGTTCTGAGGAAGCAACTTCTATTTCCACAGAAGCAGGAGAACGAGTCTCTTCAAGACACCTGCGAGAAGCACCGGAGTGCGCTCGTGAAGTGGAAGGAGAGACATCAGGATCGGGGGAGAGGGCGAGAGAAAGGAGGGACTCCGCCTCTCGCTCCTCGGCCAGATCTGCTTGTGATCCCCATGAGTGCAGCGCGGCTCGTGGTTCCCTAAAGAACGCGAGACGCGCGAAGCAGCTTCATGGGGAGAAGATCACAGTGCTCACACTCTCCATTAAGCCCTTCGAGAGCGTGCTTCTCACCCAAACATTCGAAGCAGAATGTGTGCATATCGCCCTCCGAAAGGAAATTTTCACAAGGAGGGGGACATCTAGTTCTAAACTCCGCCATACTAACTGGTGAGTTTTATGAGATTTAATTCTGTTTATTTTGTATTTTTGTTATGCTTGCTGACACACACACGCGCAAAGTGCGGTGAAGAAAAAGATCTGAGAAATGTTGCCGGCTCACTCCTATTTATAACCTGCAGGTGCATCTAATCAGATGACGTCACCTGACCGAGGTTATATAAGCCAAAATTTGGCGTGTTTGGTACACACATGCTTCACAACCGGCAACACGAAAAGATATTCCCATAGCGTTTTCACGCAGCATCAAGTGTAGCCTTTGAAAGGGAACTAATTAGTTATCAATATAAAAGGTGGATTTTGTTCATTTTGACAACTCTTCTGTAAAGTATTGGAATTTTGATGGACAACCTGCTCAACACCTACATGCTATTTTTACAGCAAGTTGAGTTAATAAATATTTTTATCTAGAACAAATTAATTAATTAAATTCTTTGGCAGCTACTGTGGACCTACATTGTGTGTGCGCTTTGTCTGTCTGTGTTGATGCATTAGTTGATTGATTTGTTCCTCAGTTGTTTTTTTTGAGGCTTTGAAAAGTGTGGTAGATGATGACTTAAAACCATTGGATTTACAACTGCATCTCAATAAAAAACAAGTCTTTTTGTTTGTTGCTATTGTCAAAGTTCTTAGTTTATAATAAGACAAAATTTTAAATAGACAAATATAAATATATATATATTTCCTTTTATGACTGTGTTATATACTATATGCAGATTAATAAGTATGTACTTATATCCTTAGTTATTATGACATACTGGAAATTGTAAGGTAACATTTGCTAAAATAGGATACATACCAGAGTTGATTTATGACATCTAGTTCTATTTTATTATGGAAAATGGAAAGTACAGTGTCAAATGCTGATGCAAAACTGATAGTTATTACTGATAGTACACTGTAGTTATTATCCTCCACACACACACATACACACATACGTGTGTGTGTGTATATATATATATATATATATATATATATATATATATATATATATATATATATATATATGTGTGTGTGTGTATATGTGTGTGTGTGGAGGATAATAACTACACTATCAGTGTACTATCAGTAATAACCATCAGTTTTGCATCAGCATTTCACACTGTACTTTCCTTTTCTTCATAATAAAATAGAATTAGATTTATATATACTGTATGTGGTGTATGGTAACTCTAAATTATTCTAACTTCTTTGCAGCAGTGGTACATTTTGGTTTTGCTTTCCTCAGAAGGTCTTCATGAGGGCCATTTCATCATGGTGCTTGATGGGTTTTGCAAATGCACTTGTGACAATGTTCTTGCAATAACTATTCCAGAATATGTCTTTGTGAAATCCCCAATATTGTTGTAGAATGTAGAAATTTGCTAATGATTCCAAACTTTTAAACAGTAGTGTATACATGATGTGGATTATGTGATGTCATGCAATATTAACTCATGAGAGTGAACCTTTAGAATTAAGACATACTATACAGGACATTGCCAAAAGTATGTGAACACTTGACTATTGCAACAATATGTGGTTCATCTTAAACCACTGTTAGTGAGTCAGAAGCACACAATTGCATTTCTTTGTTTGCCATATTATTACAAATTCCACTTTTCTGCAACAAGAAGCACAAATGTTCCAGCCATTCACACAAGCAAGCTTCACAAAGACATGGTTTGTCAGGGTTGGAATGGAAGAACTCAAGTGAAGCACACAAAGGCTGGCCTAAACCTCACCTAGGACACCTCTGGGTGATCTGCAAATGCTGACTGAACCTTGGCCATATTTATACAGTACAACCTTTGTGCCTGACCTCACTACTGCTCTTCTGGTTGACTTAGCACACACCTCCACACCCACACCTTCCCATAAATGTGGCGGTCATTATGACAGTAAAGGATGACTAAGCAATGAGATGTTCAACATGCACATATGGGCACAATAGTCTGCTATACACACAAGTTTGGTCATACAGTTTACATCATAATAAAGAAGTTCCAATTAATGAAGCTAGAATTTGGCCAGTCTTGATGAGCATAATTAGACACTTGTGATAGAGAAAGTCTATGTGTCTCAAACATAATACTGTTTAATATTAGATCATCTGTACTACAAATCTAAGGTTACAGATGCATACTGTCTTAGACTCAACTCATCAATAAAGAAGTCCAGATTCTGATTATGAACACTGAATAAATCATCTTGAGCTCTCTTTCTCTCATCGGCTTCTTTTCTTTATTTGCTACTAGTGGCTTAAATGGAATAAAGGGCCATAATAAATAGACAAGCCCCAAAGGGCTGAGCAAAAACTAGGGAACCCCAAACCTTGGTGGTTATAGTGTTATGTTTTTAATATGATGGCAGTATTTGTGGCTTATATATCCAATTTATTCATTTATTTATTATTATTTTTTTAAATTAATTTATTATTATTATTTTTTTTTTTTTTTTTTTTTTTGGGGGGGGGGTACACCTGTACACATGCACATTAATTTCTGCAGTTATTCATTTATGAGGCATCATGTGGCAGCAGTACAGTGCAAACAATCATGCAGATATAGGTCAAGAGCTTCAGGTAATGTTTACATCAGACATCACAACTAGATAAAAAGTAATTGTTGTCACTTTGATCCATGTTTTGGTATCAGATGGACTGATTTGGGTATTTCAGTAACTGCTGATCTCCTGGAAGTTTCCTAGAGTTTACACAGAATGGTGTAAACAACACAAAACCATGCAGACATACTGAAAGTGAATAGTAAAATATAATTGTAAACATTTAAACCTAAGGTGCTCTTCTGCTGCTCTTGGCCATCTGCATTAAGGTTAGGATATTATGAGATCGTTCTCTGCTTATCATAATTTTTCAGAATGATTTTTAGCTACTGTAGCTCTCCTGGCAGCTCAAACCAAATTGGTTATTCTCCTCTGACCTCTTTAATCAACAGTCCATTTTCCACCCGCAAAACATTTTTTCGGGCTGGGCAGGAGAAGGCAGCAAGGCTGAGATGCAGTCCCCTACTCAACGAGTTGTTCCAGCTTGCAGGCTTTCTTGGCTCTGTAACAGTGAGTACAAAAAAGAAGAAGCATGAGTCTTGCATCCAGTATGTCCCACTCTACTATTTGGTGCTGGCTCAAGTTGACACCCGAATGGTAGGTCCATGCCTTTGTTCACAGGGAGTTGAGGCGTCCCATCCCTTATGGTCATAAGGTGAAGGTGGTGCTAAATCTATCCTGGGTTTTCCTCTGCTAGGTTGAGTGTGATTATTTATTTATTTTATATAATACTTTTATTTAAGCTATATTTGTATGGTTTTATGCATTGCTCTACTGCCACATGATTTGCTGATTGAATAGTTAGATAAATGTACAAGATCCTATTAAATTGACCAGCAAGAGTACAATAAATATGCTTAATTTCAGTTGAAGCATAATATGCACTTAATAATGATATATGGCTGTAATTTGAATGTGTAAACTTTAACGCAAAGTACAAGATACAATGCACTAATTACGGTTGTTTGTAATATCCTATTACTAATTTTCTTTGGTCTACTTATCCTTCTGGACATTCTGTGTATTTTTCTGCAAGGCTGGAATTCTCATTGCCAGTGTGATGGATTGATTTTTTATTATGGGCTGATTCACGATCAATGGTCCATAGCTGTTTTGGAGACCAGCATGACCGCAATGTCTGACTACATTGGCTTTGAGACATATTGTTAAAACTTTATTCAAAGGGTTGGCCTAGTTATGGTTTTCAGTTAACATGACAGAGCAAACATTGCGAGAAGATATCGAAAGAAGAGAACACAGCTTGTTGAGAAGACAAACATTTGGCGGGCGTGTGGAAAAGGTAAGCAGAAATTGATTCCCATCTTTTTAAATATAAATAAAAACAAAATACTGAACATAAATGTCACCTGCTGTTTAGCAATGTATAGTCACGTTATTTTGGTTTAAGCTATTTCTTGTATTTTTAATCACACTTAAAATACCGACGGTTGTATGCGCGTGCTTAATCTGAGGTTCGGTTCTGGTTTGGTCTGTTCTTATGAGTTGTGAAGCGAGAGCAGTGTTGCCAACTCGTCAGTAAGGAAAGTAGCTATTGGCTGTCGTAGAAGTCGCTAGAAGTCGCTAGATGACGTCAACACGTAATTTGCATAATGCACGCTGCACAGTGTGAAAAAGCAGCTTTACGTGCTTCTTCAATGTGATCACATGCCAGCATAGAACAGTGTTCAGCGATAACTAATGCCATGGTGACTTCAGCTTTTTTTGAAGAGTCATTTTTTTTTACCATAAATGGCAGTTTGTTTTGTGTGAAACTATTGTAAGGCTTTGCCTTTTGTGTATGTTTCTGAGTTTACATGTGTTTTTTTATATCGCAAAAATCAGTCTTGCAATACAGGCAGTATGCCCGTGTATTATCTCCAATAAAAGGCTTCAACCATCCGTTGAATTCAGGATTTGATTCCCACTCCTTTCTGAATTTCTGAGAGTATAGTTTTGACTGAGACATGATAAACTAGCGAGCTATATGTTTATGCTAAAGTCACAGAGAAGCACAAACACAGTGGATGAGGGAGGTAATGAGGTTGTTTGAGTCAAATGCAGCGATTTATATTTTTATTTTAGACAGAGAACATTTTTTAATATGCATCGGAACAGGATATTTTAAATTTACATCCCGCTTACAAGCCAGGGCGGGATCACTTAACGACAAAAAATTGTCGCTAGAGGGATTTGAAAAGTCGCTAAATATAGCAACAAAGTCGCCAAGTTGGCAACACTGAGCGAGAGGAAGAAAGTATAAATACTTTTATTTAAGTATCATGAATTTTAATTGAATCTATCTATCTATTTTTTCACAGCAGTTTGTAACTGAAAAGTTTCCTGTCTGCATTTGACTTCAAGAATTTCCTGACCAACCGTAACTGTCATATTTAAAAGTCATAACGTATAGTAATAAGTATAGTAATACAGTACAAATGTTTCTGTTGGTGTTTTTTTTTTATGATTAATTTTTATTTGTGGTGTTTTATGTTTTGTACATTTTTTCAAATTGAGACCTGATTTGTAAGTTGATGGTGGTGTAAAACAGGGTTTTTATTAAATATAAAATAAAAATCTCCATTTTATTCTGTTTGTCTTATGCTTCCTTCCTTCACAGAACTCAGTTGACCAGGGCATTGAGTAACATTTGAGTTAACATATTTTGGAAGCTGTTTAACATTGCGGCCCTCCTGGGTTGGGGTTTAGAATTCCCACCTCGGGTCTGTGTGCATGGAATTTGCTTGTTCTTCCTCTATTTGGTGGATTTCCTCTATATACCTCAGTTTCCTCCCACAGTCCAAAGACATGCAGGTTAGATTAATTGTCATTCCAAACATTGCCTGTACTGTCTGCCCTGTGATAGACTGGCACCCTATACAGGGTGTACCCTGCCTCATGCTTTAAGGCTCCTGGGATAGGCTCTAGGCCGCCTGCCACCATGTACTCAGGATTAGCTGTATAGAAGATAAAATATTTAATGTTTTTAGTAGTTAATTGACAGAATGTAAAATTGGAGCTAAATAGTGGCTAAATAGTGGCTTCCACTATTACACCCAAGGCCCCAGTTCACTGACATTTGCTAGCATAATTGCATGCTTGTTTATATGGACTAATTGTTATCCATAAGCAAATAAAATATTAGTTAATGTATGTGCTCTATATTTAGTTAACATTAATCATGAATTACATGTGGGTTAGTTATATTGTTTATGTTTAATATGTTTTTAACAAATAAACACAAGCTTTTACACTCTAGATTATTTGCTTGTTTATTTGTTTGTTTTATGTGATGCTGTGCAAGTTACCAGTTAACTCAATCCTTCCTGGTTGACCAAAAAATAAAAAAATAAAAAATTCATAATAATAAATAATGAATTTATTATAGCATCAATACGATAATTCATTTTGCTAGGCACTAGACGCTTACTGTACAGTGGTTCATTCCACAATGCTTTAGAAGCTGCTGTAAAATCCAAGTTAATTTGTGTGAAAGGTCAACACTTTCCTTCTACCAACCAGCCCACCTCAAGGTCACTGGATTCTATTGGATGACATTGCACCATTCTGAAAAAGTTCTTCTCTTTCTATTTGTCTGCCTTCTTAAACTGTCAGCTTCAATTTCCAGTTTTACCTGAGGTAGTGGTTGGTTGGGTGCTCACTTGTTTATGATGTATTGAATCTTTACCGGTCTCTTTTTCTACAAACCAAATATATCAGCAGCTAGCATAGCAATGATGGTAGTTATAACCTGATTACTAGTGTCACCATTGCCCTTGGTGGTAATTTTGCGGACTGAATTAGTATGTTCATCAAACTGCAGGTGCTTCCTGTCCTTGCAGGCTTGGGACCCGCTGACTAATTGATGATTAAATGGTGTATGCACAACTAATACTTGTGGCATTTGGGGTAACACCATATCTGAATCCTTCTTTATTCTTAGATCTGTGGCACTCACAATGCTTGCACACATATAGTTAGTTAAGGGGATCTTATTAAAAGGCATTACCTTCAGTTTGAGCTCTTGACCCAAGATGTACTGTAATATACTGGAAGAAAATATTCAAACAAAGCATAAATTATGCCATGAACCGCTTAGTAACATGGACATGGTCTGAGATCGTTATGTTACAGCTAAAAAGATTAAAGTAAGGTAAGAAATTAATAACATCATTAAACATAAATGAACTATCTTCTATGACCAGTATAACCACAGTGACTTTATAAAATTAAAAAAATTTACCTCTCCTCTTTAAAAATAAAACTACTGCTTACTATATATGATACTGCTTATCATATACAGGGTTGCAGGAAGCATTGAGTCTATCTCAGGAAACTTCAGGTACAGGGTACACCCTGGAAAGGGTGCAAATCTATTGCAGGGCCTCAGTGCTAAACACTAAGATACCATGCTGAGTGATATATATATATATATATATATATATATATATATATATATATATATATATATATATATATATATATACACACACACACACATTATGGAGTAATTCAGTCTTGTACAGTTAGCACTTTGTAAAAATTGAATTTGGTGTTTGTGTGCAAAGCCAATTCTCTATTTTTCTTCCTGTATAAGATGAGAGAATGAAATCAAAGTTTTATGTGCTGTGGAAATGAACAAATAAACACAGTGATGAGAAAAGTCTTGCAATAACTGTTTATTTAATTAAGATGATACAAATTCTATCACAGTTTATTTGAGAGAATACTGGACCTATGAGATGATATTGGTACAGCAAATGTTATTGTATTAAATGTAGGAAGGTAAAATGTCCAAAAAACAGACATCCAGTGCACAAATGATTCAAAACGGAAGAGAGAGACAGAAAGAGAGAGATTTTTAAGCTGTATGATAGTCCACCAGATCTCTCTAAGTAAGTAAGTATTGAACCAATACACCAGTATTGAAATGCCATATGTTTTAACCTAAATGCCAATTATGCATTTAACCATTTTTCATGCTCAGTTTATGCTACTTTTTAAAAGTATTTTGCCAACTGTTGAACATCACTGTAAGCCTTCTTTTTGAGTATTACCCATAAATGTTTTCTGAAGTGGTATATTTAAAGTAGTAAATTATTTGGTGGATCTGCTGGAGGAGAATAATTTTTGCTATTTCAAAATTCCCCACACTCATGATTGTGTGGGCAAACAACCCCCAACACCAAAAATAAAATAAAAAAAGAAGACCAACAATGCAGATTGATACAATCTATGCAACCCTGCAGTGATACTGTCTCTAAAGATTTATCCACAAGATAAGTCATGCATAAGACATTGATCCTGACATTACATCTTGGGTCAAGATATTAAATATCTTAACCCTGCATTACATAACCTACAGCTTCATCACTAGTACATAATAGTATGTTAACATACTTTATTTCTTTAACTACCTGAAAAAATAAATGTATGCCATTCTAAATAGACTCCAAGAAGTAAGAATGCTATATGTAATATCTAGTAATATCTTAAAGAACTCCACTTGGGCAATAGCAGAGGACATCCATGAATCATCACTCATAACAAACATGGGCACCCAGAAGCCTGCCCCCTGGGCCTTGTTGCATAGATGGTTTGGCCAGGACACTGTGACTGGCCACATCCTGTTCATTTCCTGGCTTAGCTTATATCTCATGCCTATCACAAAGCTTTCCATACCCAGTGCATGAGTTCTAAGACTTGTATTATTTTGATTACTATCACCATGTGTACTTTATCATTCAGGTTGATAAATTGGACCTTCATAACATGTCCTGCCTTACTGGGTTTGACCCTTCAATGCTTTGCCACTTTGTGATTTGGATTGTGTTTGTCTGCCTTGTCTCCATATATTTTGTAAATAAATACCTTCTGAACTTGGTTTTTCAATTTTCTTAATGCCATACTTCCTGTTTCTTACAATTTCTGTTTTATTTGGATAGGCCATTTTAGACACTTTACAGACTATAGACAATTCTACAGACAGTTATGTATTCGACTGAGTTATGAAGTAGCCATGCCATTTTATTTGCAACAAGTCAAATTATGTTGATCTGTCCTTCAACACTTTGTCAGAAATATCAATAGATTATGAAAAAATTAGAAATGTTCATTATGTGAGTTATGAGTCTATAGTCTATAGATGTTCTACTTTAAAATATGTTTAAGATATCAGCCATCATTATTAGACCAAATGTGAACAAGTAAAGTGGAAAAAAAAAATCTTATTTATTTAAATTATTTAAATGGCTGGGTAGTAGATGCCCACAGTGGTTCATCCCACTGCCTTAAAAGTTCCACTGCCTTTCCATTGCTTAAAACATTTACAGGAATTTCCCTGAAGGGTCACCACTCTCTCTTTTAGCCCACCTCAAAATGACTAGAAAATTAAATAAATAAATAAATAAATAAATAAATTTTTGTTGTCCTTTTAAGCAATGTCTTCAATATCAGTAAATGCTTATTTATTTTCAAAAACTTATTACAGTTTCTTGATTGAAGAGGCCACAGGAAAACATGTCATAATCATAAACATAGTCAAGTCTTTGTATAACAGGGATGCAAACATTTTAGGGTTACCACTCGATGTAAAGTGAGTCTATCAGCTACAGCTATAAAGATTTTTCACGTAATAAAGTAACCAGTGAGTGTATAATCACCAGGAAATTACATTTCATAGTAGATAAAGATTAATTCTGAAGCATCACTGGAATCACTGAAGCAATACATGACCTGCCTTTAGCTTTTGAATACATACACTATAACCTATATGAAAAAAAAATGTATAGAGCATACATTAAGCCCATTTTTAAATACAAACTATTAAAAAAAGTATTCACATTCATTACTTGAGTAGAAGTATACATACTAGGGTTTAAAAAGACTTCTTTAGAAGTTGAAGTTTCAACTCAAGCTTTTTTCTCAAGTAAAAGTGTAAAAGTACTGGTTTCAAAACTACTTAAAGGATAAAAGTAATAGTAACATCTGAGGGAAAAAGCATTAGCTGTGCCACGGGCCTATATACTGCACAAACACATCATTAAAAAAAGAAAAATGTGTTGTTGTTTTTTTGTTGTATTTTTTAACTGCCATAGTGATTTGGGATACTGTATATGGCAATTGAAAAAGAAGGCATTTTAGTACAATGCAAATACATTAAAGAACCATATATGTGTACTACTGAGCATTTTATGAAGAAGAAGATATGATAACTAGTTACCTATAAGTATTTAAATGGTGCAAAAAGTCAAACTTCAGAGGCATGTCATCAGTAACCTTTATTGGAATGTTAATGTACAGTACATCCAAGCTTAGCTGCAGGAATCTGTGAGAGCAACATACAAGAAAATTAGTGTACCCAGGGCAGGCTTAGTAACAATTACCCTTGTATGGTTGTCTACAATAAACATTTGTGCTGTCAGAATGAATGATTAATCCAAGTGATTAGTAAAAAAAAAAAAAAATATATATATATATATATATATATATATTATTCCTGTTACCTTCCAGGTACTGTTACCTTCTTCGCTAGTGCTTGGTTGTGACATTTCGCTCGAATCTTGAGTCATTTCGCTCAGACATCTTTGTCTACTTATCACAACCTTATCAACCGAAAATGCTATGTTTTGTTTTTAGAATGAAAAGCTGAAATAAAATAGGAGTAACGAGGCTATTTTTAAAATGTCTTTTTTTTTTTTTTGTCTTTCGGCTGTTCCCTTTCAGGGATATTTTTAAAATGTAAGGAGTAGACAGTACAGATAATTGCTTAAAAATGTAAGGAATAGAAGTAAAAAGTCGGCTGAAAAATAATTACTCTAGTAAAGTATAGATACCCAAAATTTCTACTTATGTAAGGTAACGAAGTATTTGTACTTCGTTACTTGACACCTCTGGGTATGAAGTTCTCTAATCACTCACAAATGCTTCTTGAAGTTTGAATTTTTAGACCACTAATCTCCTACTTTATAGAAGATATAGGTCTTTATGCCAGAGGATAATCTAGATTGGGTTTTGATCTCAATATTGATTCTTTACTAGAAATACTTGTCAGTGCTGAACTAGAAAACTAGTAAGTAGGTAAGTAATTAAATAAAAATAAATAAATAAATAAATAAATAAATAAACAAAAAGGATTGAAAGCAGATGGAAATAGGTCATGCTTGAATATATACTAAATTCCTGACCAAAAGGATGGCAGCTGTTTCAGTGTTTAGACATCTTTGGGTCATGAAAGCATGATTAGATGAGTGAGCATAAGGGTTCATGATGTTCCAGCAGTCACATCTAAAGCCAGTGTTTGTCCTGAGTATCCAATTAATCTTTTCTATTAGATGTAACATACAGTTCCCATGGAGATGGACACAGTGGGATGTCTGGAGACATATATATATATATATATATATATATATAGAGAGAGAGAGAGAGAGAGAGAGAGAGTGTGTGTGTGTGTGTGTGTGTGTGTGTGTGTGTGTGTGTGTGTGTGTGTGAATGAGTGAGTGCTGAGTGTCCAGTGTAGTGCAAGTAGGTCACTTGAGGAGTTTAACATGCAGTGATCCTCTGAAGATTATTACCAAGTCAAAAAAATACGTAGACTTGACAACCACCTTGAAATTACTTGCACTATTTAACATTCATTATTATTTATACTTTCTTGCTCTTTCCCCACATGAGAGCATGCATAGAAAAATATGATCTAACGTAAATCAGTCCTGTGTAGCTACACTCTAGAACAGTGTTTCTCAACCTCCAGTTCAGGGGCTTCAGAATCCAAAGTTTCCTAACTCACAATAGAGATCATTAGGCTTAATAACAAATTATTAAAGCTTAAGTAAACCAGTTATGTTAAGGGCAAGAAAGCCTTGAAAGAGTTCTAACTACATACTGTAAGTTTTTAAAGGACCTGGAACATTAGGCTAAATTAGGTTTAGGCTAACAGTATACATAACTGTCTGTAAATTACATATACTTAATTCATCAGACATTAAATTAAATTAATTAAAATAAATTAATTAATATTAAGTAAATTCACATTTACTTTCTAACACTCCATTATAATAAGTATTTATTATTACTAAACAGCTGCAGTGCAGCTCTTACCATCTTAAATCTCCTGTGCTAATTTTCACAAATAGGAAAATTCAAATTCAAATTTTATTTGTCACATACACAAACATACACAGTACGAAATGTAGTGAAATGTATTATACGACTGCTATTGACCCTAAAAGAGAATTAAAGTTTACAAATAAGAAATAAATATAAATAAAAGAATACGATAAAAAAAAAAAAAAAAAAAAAATTAAATTAAACTAGGAAAAAATAGAACTAAAAATAAAAATAGAAATGTGCTAGAAAAAAATGGAACTAAAAATAAAAATAGAAATACGATATGCATAAAAATAGAAATATACTGTACATAGAAATATGATGTGCATAAAAAAAGAAATATCATACTTATGTAGATCATGATCTAAAAATACTATTAGGCTAAAACATGGTTGGTACAACAAGTTAATGGATTGTCTAACAATTTGTATAACTTTATGAAATTATATATTAGGTATGCAGGTTCTGTGCCTACACTGAAAAGCAGAGCTCTTTGTGCTCATTATTGTTCTAAATCAGAGTTATGCTGGATTTGCAGTAAGATAAAATTGGAAAGAAAGTAGTCCTTACTGTTTATGTGTATATTATTTCTACCCAGAAATCCAAAAAGCAGCAGGCATTTCTTTCATTTGAGGGTGATATATGGATGATATTTTAAATTATCTATGGACAAAAAAATCTCTCTGAGATAATTCATTTTAATTGTATTAAAATGAATTATAAAATTTTAAGTGACTAAACATAAAAAAGACCCTTTTTAATTAAATAGCTGATACTTATTCTTAAACAATAAGTGCTTTGGATGACACACAGAACCATACAGTATGTCTGCCTGCAACCAAATCTCTGTGCTGGACTTACACATCAACCTTTCTGTATTTTAATAATAATTCTGCCTTTAGATTAATGTACCTTGACTTTTCAGAGTCTGTAAGGTAGCTTCATCTGCAGTCACAATCATTGCTACTATCAAAGCTTGCAGAGTAAACTTTAGAACAAATTAACAAATGAAATACATTTACACACACCAATCAACCAATTCAACCAAATCATGACTCTGTTAATGTAAAAACATTTTTATCCATAAGTATCAATTATTCATTAAAATCAATTAAAACCAACCTGGGGAGACATATATAAGTTAATAAATTATAAAAGTGACCATCATGTCAATATTGGGCTTTGTAATATCGATTTATGAAGTACAGCCACTCCATAGTAGCCGATTCATCCTGCAATTTACCTTAGCATCCATGGCTTTGAATTTGAAATGCACGTATCACTTGAAATGTTAAACTTTTTCAAACACTTTCTGGAAATCCAATGAGTCTATTTAAATTTTAGCTCAGGTCTGGAGAATGATCTAAATGCGAGTGTCGACATTCTGTATATACCACTTGACCTTGTTGGTGATGAGATTCAAATATCTGATACTATTTTTTTTCTTCACTTGTCAGTCTCTTCATCTCTCAGCAGTGGTTTTATCTTTGACTTTTTGTCATGCAGATACAGTGTTACTCCTTTCTTACCGTCTTGATTTTCCTTTTGTGCTCTCTCTCGCTTACCCCCACTCTTTCTTGGTCCCTCTGTGGAGTCTTGATGTATTCAGTTCACAATTTCCTTCCAACCAGCAGCTGGACGTAGGAGCAGCATGGAAACTCTTTTAAATGTGCTTCAGAGTTGGTGATAGATTATTTAATTATTTATCTATTTATTTATTTTTTGTAGTTTTGTGTTTTAGTCTACTGCATTTTACCCAAACAGTAAAACACAAAGTAAAATACATAGTAAAAAACAAAGTAAAATATTAATATTTTACTAAAAAGCAAATGTAACACAACAAGGAATTTGATGAAGTGTTTTGAGGGAAAGAAAGTTAAAATGTTAGCAAACATGTCACAATAAAAGCTTGTCAAAACACTTTAAATCATGACCTTACGTAAGGTTGATGGCCTGATAAAAGTGCCTGATAAAAGTACTACAAGCGGAATTGCAAAAACACAAGAATCAAAGAAGTGACTATCACTAACGTTAGACTGCAAATATGCTTTCAGATAAAGTATCTACATTTGAATTCAAGTGAAAATGGAAAATAATAAGGTGGCTGATACATCAGTTTTAGATACCTAAGATACCACAGAGATGCCCCAAGGCTCTGCATAAGAGAATGTGGAGATTGATCACAGTAGGAAGACTTTGTACCATAGCTAATAAAGGTTGTGCAAGTGGAACTGTCAAGCCCAATTCAAGTTGGAGGTTTATTAAGACTGTGGCTACATGTACAACTTGCTATTACATCTCTAATATCTCTCTACATAAATGATTGGTATTTGAAAGTAACTTGACCTGATATTGTTAACCAACTGCCACAGTAAACAAAGACTGCAAATACCATTTTTACTGGTCATTTTTACAATATCTGATATTTAAAGATAAAAGAATAAATATAGAATGGTCATATTATCTGCTGGTGCTAATGGGTATTGTATTTTTAAGAGCTAACATAAGTCACAGAACATCACATTAAAATGTAGACACATTATTCTACAATTATGTAACAGTAAAACATTTTATATTTTTTTTATTTGTACATTTCTGTATTGTTACAGTTATGTTGACATAAAATGTTATGGAAAAATATTTAGATAAAGTATTAGCCATAAAATAAAATTTACTTCTACTACTACTACGACTACTACTACTAATACTATTAATATTAATAATAATAATAATAATAATAATAATAATAATAATAATAATAATTTTCTGAAAAAATAATAGAGTAAATCTGAAAATGCTTATTGAAATGTTTCATATGCATAGATAAAATATATATTATTGTTTAATATAATAAATGGATAGTAAAAAAAAAAAAAACAGACCTCATACTGTATATACACAAACCAGATACTTCTTCTCCTTCAGAAGAAGAAGGTTTCCTTGACCAAATAGAGACAAACAAGTTGTGATATAATCAAGGCACAGCTTAACAGCTTGTTATTCTTTCTGGATGGAGCAGCAGGTCAATTTGTCTCCATTTACTTTTATTAATGTGACTATGTGCTTGGCTTTCTATAATTCAGACTGACTGCAACTTTGTGCCTTTTAGCCATATCAATAGTTGTTTAATTTTGCTAATTATAGCAGGTACTTAGCTATTGTTCAAGGATTTAAGGATTCAAGGATTCAAGAAGCTTTATTGTCATACCAGCACACTTCCATGTTCTGGTACGAAATTAGGACCCAGGTCCCGTTTTAGCCACAGAGATAGCATAGTAGTATAAATATGAGGGTGTAAATATGTATATACATAAATATAAATAAGAGCAGTCAGAGATATATTATGCAGGAAATTAGACATAAACTATACATAGTGTATTGCACATTTTCAGAGGCTTTATTGCACACATTGTATATTCGACTTATAGGGTTATATATATGTATTGCACCATAGAGTTATATATTACACTAAAAGTTTGATTGTGTTTAATGGGAGAGGACCAACAGAGCACGGCTAGTGTTCAGCAGTCTAATTGCTTCAGGGTAAAAGCTGTTTTTGAGCCTGGTGGTCTTGCACTGAAGGCTCCTCAGCCTTCTGCCCGAAGGAAGAGGTTAAAATAGAGCATGTGCAGGGTGGGTGGAGTCCTTAATAATGCGGAGGGATCTTCCTCTGCATCTTGCAGTGTACAGTTCGGTGATAGAGGGGAGCCTGCTCCCCACTGACCTCTGTGCAGCCTTAACTACTCTCTGCAGGGCTTTCCTCTCAGCTACGGTGCTATTGCCATGCCACACAGTGATGTAGGAGCTGATGATGCTTTCAACCGCTCCTCGATAGAAAATCTTCAGAACCAGGCTTCCAAGCCCAGCTCGTTTTAGCTTCCTGAGGAAGTAGAGGCACTGGTGGGTCTTTTTAACCAGGCCCGAGGTGTTGACGCTTCAGTTTAAGTCCTTAGCTATATGGACGCCTAGATACTTAAAGCTGGAGACCACTTCCACAGCTGCTCCATCAATGTGTAGGGGGAGAGGAGTTCGCTTGTCCTTTCTGAAGTCCACCACCATCTCTTTGGTCTACCTCCTCTCTGTAATAGGATTCATCGTTGTCAGTGATGCGTCCCACTACTGCTGTGTCATCTGCGAATTTGACTATATGACAGCTGGAGTGTCTCACTATGCAGTCATACGTCAACAGAGTGAACAAGAGGGGGCTCAGCACACAACCTTGAGGCGAGCCTGTGCTGATGGTGATGGTGGAGGAGATGGTGTCATTGATCCTGACAGTTTGAGATCTGTTGGTCAGGAAGTCTACGACCCAGTTCCCTACTGAAGGGCTTAAGCCAAGAGAGGAAAGCTTTAGAATTAATGTCTGTGGAGAGATGGTGTTCAAGGCAGAGGAAAAGTCCAGGAAAAGCAGGCGGACGTAGGAATTCTTATTCTCCAGGTGTGTAAGGGCTGTGTGGATCACTGATGAGACAACTACGCTAATTCTTTCCATTTGTTCTGTACTTTTCTACCCATCCCGAGGCATCTGGAGATTGTACCAGCTTCAGTAGACAAAGGCCAACCTTGCAAGGATCCTGAGGCATCCAGAGAGGGACAAGCTCCAGCTGGATTCTGCTTTATGATGGTTGGAGCTACACATTCTGCTCCTGTGCTCCCAGTGATCCAGACCCCATCTGCCCTCTGATTAAAGTTTTTGTAAATCTGTCACCATTAGAAAGTTACTTGTGGTACCAAATTGTATCCAGTTTAGTTTGCTATTTAACTAAATCTGATTTTAAAGTGAGTTTGCTCATGAAAACTGCTTAAAATTTTCATTTATTTTAACCACCCCCCCCCCCCCCCCCCTTAATTACAGCTATACATCTTATGTTATCAAGAAAATTTTAATAGGATGTTATCTAAAGGCATAAAGACTGGGGTGATTTGATATATAGATTGAAAAATATTCTAAATAGATTGAGCATAGAGAAAGCTATTTAAATGGGAGATTTGGCTCATTTTATATCTTTGTAAATAATTTTTATCTTGAAAAACTTTTGTAATGGTTGACTACATGCTATTCTGCCTACATTGCAAACACTAGAGAGTGCAATTTGTAAATTGATTTTATTTAAACCAAATTCAATAACTTTGGATAGGGAAGGCAATTTATGTTAATTTCTGTACTTTTACTTGATGAAGGCAAAACTGAATAGTTTTATTTCTTTGCAGAACTAAATCCATTTAATAGATTAGGATCAATTTTGGGGCAAGAATGTTAGCTATTAGAATATTATCTCCTTAGGCTGAGAATGACTCTCTGAATACAATTTGGATACAACATGCACCATTTGGAAAACTTAAACTCTTCTTTGGCACTTTTTAGCAATTACAGGTAAAATTTTACGTAACTGTGACATTTCTTTCACATATACCATCAATCAGAGAAAAACATATTTTCACTATTTTGCTATAGCTAAACCAGATAGTCCTGATCAGTGTGTGAAACTAGGTGCTGGGTTAAATCGGTGATTTCTTATCGGTGTCCTGTCCTTCAAAGCTTTAAGCTTTTCCCTCTTTAGAGTAGAACAAAAATGCATAGGGAAGCAGAAATGGATGCGCACATACATAAAGATACTTTAGGCCAGTTTTAAATATATTCAGGTCTGTTTTGCTAAGGCTGTTTTATACAAAATAACACATTACATAAATTGCACTATTCCAAAGTTGTACAACATTTTTCAAAAAAAAGAATATTGTCATGTTCTGGGTAGAGTAAGCGGACACAAACGCAGGTATTTTGTAATACACTCTTCTTTTTTCTTTATTTTGTTTTCTTTCTCAATTTAGAAAGTCTCTCCAGCAGGAAATTAAACAACAAAAACTGGAATAAAAGAAAAAGGAAAACAAACAAACACTTAACGTGGCCTCCTCAGGCTGGGTCTGCATGCGGGCATAAACAAACACACAAGATTAGTTGTAGAGTACAACAGAGGTCATGAGAGCTTTACACTAAACGTGGCTGGCGTCTCCGCATTGACCTTGACCTAAGTGAGCCTGTCCTAGCAGGCCCTACCCCGACCCTGCAGACTCTGCTCAGTCCTGAGGAGGAGACACAAACGTGATGACAACAGTGAATGGACAAAACACTACGGGTTCGGCTGGCTTAAATAGAAACACACAGGGGATAGACACAGGTGAATGCAATCTGTGAATGGGAGACATACCAACGTAAAAACACTAGGGGAAGACAAAGGCCTCCTGAGGGAGGCGAGGACGTTCCCGTCGCCTGGCCGGAGGGAGTAGGGGCCCGCGGCCTGACTGGACTGGCCGACAACTGGGCCGGCCCAGAGGTCAAGGAGCTGGCCGATCGGGCCGCTCTTGGTGGAACGTTGCAATGAGTTCGGGGCTCAGGATGTCTTTAGCCAGTACCCAACTCCTTTATTCCGGAGTTTGAGCTTAAATGAAATGAAGTTAATTTGAGAAATAATGGGGAAGGGAGAGAGAGGTGAACGTCCCGTGTCAAGATCAATACTCGCCTACCTGGAGCGGAGGACTTTCCTTCCTTCGTCTATCTGCAAATCTTTTAAAACGGGCTACTGCTTGGGAGATCTGCGTGTGCGCATCGTCCCAAAACCTTTCCGCTCTTTGAAACCACTCATCCACCATAGGTACCTAGGTGGGAGTAGCATCCCAAAGACAGAGATATAACCAACACACAACAGCTTTCACAATTCAGCCTGTGTTTATGTTACGTCCCGTAGTATTTTCGGGCATTTCGCAGGTATTTTAGTGCCTATGTCTTTCAGGTCTTGGGATTGGACATCGCACCTGTCAATCATGGTTTCCAGCGCGACCGCGATTCCCGTGGGAACCAATGAGGCTGCCCCAGCCGAGTATAAGAACCCAGAAGTGATGCAGCCAGCGGCGCGGCTTTTTTGGTTCATTCATATAGATTGTTGTTATGGTGACGCTATACTTCCGGTATTATTGAACGTTGTCGTAGTGATGTCGTAGTGATAATCATTATGTTACGGTTTCCTATTTTGTTGGTTTTTTGCTCTTGTCTAAGGGAGATTGGAAGCCGACATAAGAAAAATAGAAGGATGTACTGTTACTACTAGCTCAACAGTAAAAGACCTGGGCGTAATATTAAACAGTAACTTGTCCTTTGAAAATCATATTTCCAATATCACAAAAACAGCCTTGTTCCATCTTAGAAATATTGCCAAACTTAGGAGCATCTTATTCGTATCTGATGCAGAAAAGCTAGTTCATGCATTCATGACCTCCAGACTGGGCTATCGTAATGCCTTACTAGGTGGTTGTTCTGAATCCTCAATAAACAAGCTTCAGTTAGTCCAAAATGCAGCCGCCAGGGTTCTTTCCAGATCCAATAAATATGATCATATAACCCCAATATTATCATCCCTGCACTGGCTACCTGTTTAGTTTAGAATTAATTACAAAATAGTATTAGTTACATACAAGGCTTTAAATGGTTTAGCTCCCACATACCTAACCAGTCTTCTGATACGCTATAATCTACCACGCTCCTTAAAATCGCAAAACTCTGGACTTCTTGTAATTCCCAGAATTTCAAAATTTACAAAAGGGGGTAGGGCTTTTTCATATTTAGCTCCAAAGCTCCAAAGCTTCCAGACAGTGTTCGGGGCTCAGACACAGTTTTCCAGTTTAAAAGTAGACTCAAGTCGCATCTCTTTAATCTGGCATATGCGTAACTCATCCCATAACTTCATCCTTCAGTACATCTATCCTGAATGGCAACTCCGCTAATTTTTCCATTTGTTCTGTACTTTTCTACCCATCCCGAGGCATCTGGAGATTGTACCAGCTTCAGTAAACAAAGGCCAACCTTGCAAGGATCCTGAGGCATCCAGAGAGGGACAAGCTCCAGCTGGATTCTGCTTTATGATGGTTGGAGCTACACATTCTGCTCCTGTGCTCCCAGTGATCCAGACCCCATCTGCCCTCTGCACCTACTGACTCATCCCTATGCTGAACTGGACTTCATGTTAATTTAAAGAATTTCTGTTATATTGTACTTTTAGCTGCATAACACATATGATGTTATATCATCTCTATCTGTTATGGGCCACCATGGATCCTGTAGCTCTCACTACAGTGCTCAGTACCCAAGGAGATATACTTGTAGCTTTCACGCTGCCAGTTTCTCCAAAAGGGGCAGAGTCTTTGGGTTAGATGACTGGGGGGGAGGGGGTCTTGGGGGGTGGAGGGGTGGGGGGATGGGGAGGGGGTCTTGGGAGGGGGGAGGTGATGTGGTGGGTATTAGCTGTTGGCTGCCACTGTTAGCGGCATCCTGAACATGGCAAGGAAAAAACGAAAAATTAACATTTCTTGGAGACTGGTGTTGTCCGAAACACCAGTGGTGGCGGAGCAGGAACACCGACCTCCTGGAGGTGCCAGGGAGAACACTTTATCCCTGACAGAAATTCTACATTGCCACCGCCGCGGTCCTGGACGACCTTAGGACTTATACGTAGGTCCAACTTCTTCGAGGCTGATTGCAAAGCGTGGCGCGCCGCACCCCAGTCTTACAAGGGGGTGCCCGGCTTATAACGCTCTTTTCCTGCGAGAGTCAAACCCGGTCGGCGCTGGGTGGCCGACAGTCCCGACCCTTGAGCATGGCGGGGAAGGACTTTCCCGAAGGCTTGTTCATATGATTCCGCCTCACTACCTAGTGGCGACGTTAACAGCGTCGCCAAACAGGCCAGAGGGTGAGATGGGGCATCAAGGAGGAATGCACGATCCTTATCCTTGATTCTCCCATGAGATTTAGCCACAGATAACTCTGCGGAACACCATCGCAGCCATAAACAGCTGAAAGCATGGACCGTCTGCTTTGTTGCACGAAGAGACAGGTCTGTAGCTCAGCGTAATTCCAGGAATGACATTGTAGAGCCCCGCCAGTGCTCAAGTCTTTCAGGAGGTTAGCCTGGTAAGCCTGCAAAACCGCCATGGTGTGCGGTAGAGCACCAGCCTGATCAGCTGGCTGAAGCTCTTCCCCAGATGTCAGTCTACACGGCTTGGTGGGGAGTGTATGCTTCTTTTCAGGAAGGAAGATGTCCCAGGAGAGAGATAGCCCAAGCATCTCTTCTAACTGGGACATCATCATATAACCACGCCTTCGCATCAACAACATTCGAATAATTCAAGGATGATGGCACGAAAACACGGGATGAATAAGGCTATTCTATGAAAGAGTTAACTCGTCATAAAGGTTGCCAAGAAAGAAGGGAGAGAGAGCGCCGTTTATCCGAGGCTCCTCCCCCCAGCCACCCGACAGCAATCTGTCTTTTTTTTTTTTCGAGCGCTTGGGGAAATCCCGCTTCCGCGGCCAAATACGAAACGCGATTGCTCGATGGCATGCGTTACTTACTTGCGGAAGAGAGAGTAAGTCTTAACTATCCATTTACAAGAAGCGCCGGAGCGCGCTTGAGAAGTGGACGAAAAACTTCCTGATCCGGCGAGGACGCGAGAGAAAGGGGGATTCCCATCTCGTGCATGTCTGCCAGATTGCACTGTTTAACCCAGGAATGCGCTGAAAACAACAGTGTGGAAATCCGAAAGAGCAGAGGCATGGATCTCCTAACAAACTTCACCATATTGGTAAGTTAATACTTTAAAATTAGCTTGCACACATCACACGCAAACACAATAATTGGTCCTTTGAAGACAAAAAGATCTGAGGAATGTTTCCGGTTCACTCCTATTTATAACCTGCAGGTGCGCTTCATCAGATGACATCACCGGACCAAGGTTATATATGCCAAAATTTGGCGTGTTTGACACACACATGCTTCACAACCGGCAACACAAAAAGATGTTCCCATAGCGTTTTCACACAACATCGAGTGTAGCCTTTGAAAGGGAACTCCCGAGTTCTTGGACAGTCCGCTCTGTCTGACCATTCGACTTGGGGTGATAGGCCGACGTTAGGCTAACAGTGGTCCCAATTTCTGGAAGAACGCTTTCCAGACTTTGGCGATAAATTGAGACCATGATCGGAAACAATATCTTCGGGTATGCCATAGCAACGTAATACTGATACAGAGAGGGCTTCTGCCACCTGGAGAGCTGATGGGAGAGACCCAAACGGGATGAAATGACCTCCACCACGACCAAAATTTTAGTGTACCCTTTCGATACCGGCAGGTCCGTGATGAAGTCCAAAGCAATGTGTGACCACTGCCGATTCGGCGTTGGTAGGGGCATTAATTTACCAAGGGGTAGGCTACGAGAGCTCTTGGTGGTAGCACAAATAGCACAAGATAAAACAACTGTCTTTACCGTTTCCTTTATTCTAGACCACCAATATTTTGGCTCGAGAATTTTAAAGGTGCGCACCGGGATGTCCGGAGGACAGATTGGTGTGAGCCTCTATCATCACACGATTATGAAGCGCCTCGGGAACATAGGTTCGACTCGGAGGGCACTCGCCAGGCACGGGATTGCGCTGCACCCACCGAGTGATCCTCTGCATTGACGTCCCACATCACTGGGGCGACCACGAGTGGCGCCGGCAGAATGGGCTCTGGGTTATCTGCAGGAATTGGTGTTGGATAATAACGTCACAAAGCATCTGCCTTTTTTATTTTTTAAACCTGGTCGATATGTGATGTGAAAACAGAAACAAGTAAAGAAGAGCGCCCACCGTGCTTGTCGAGTGTTCAATCTTTTTGCCTGTTGGATGTACTCTAAATTTCTGTGATCGGTAAGTACTACAAATGGATGTTTGGCTCCCTCTAGCCAATGTCTCTACTTCTCTAACGCCGGTTTGACTGCAAGCAGTTCCCTGTTACCAATATCATAATTTTGCTGAGCAGGTGTCAGTTTACAAGAGAAAAACCAATGGATGAAGTTTCTCGGGTTGGCCGTGGAGCTGTGACAGCACCGCCCCTATTCCTACCTCGGAAGCATCAACTTCTACTATAATAGGCTTCTCCGGGTCGGGGAGCCGTAAAACTGGAGCAGTGGTAAATGCTGTTTTAAATCTTTTAAAAGCAATCTCCGCTTTGGCAGAGAGTGTTGTGGAAATTGATTGAAGACTCAAGCTTTGGTTTCAGAAGATCTCGACCTTTATTTATCATGCAATAACGGCCGGGAGAGAGTGCAGAATCGCAACACTGTCCCGTCGACTCCCCACTTATATAGTCAACCAGGACAAAAGAATTTATTCTACTTGCAATGATGTCATCCTAAACATCTGGGGTTCATCAAGCTTCCCCAGTCTAGGGGACCTCAACGTATATATCAGGTTGCTTATGCAAGCAGAATCTCAGGCCTATACGTGCAGCTTCGCACGCACATTTTTGAGTACTTTCATATGGGCTACCATTTATTCATTAAAAGTAAGTAAAGTTACATAAAATCAAATAAAATCAAATATAATTTACTTCCATAAAAGCGCTTTCAGTTTCTTTGGTTTGCAGATGACGCAGGACGGTGGTAACATAACTGACATGCTCGGAATATGACCTTTAATATATCAGAATATCATCTAAATATACTACGGCAACGGTAAAACATATCCTGAAACACGTCATTCATAAACCCCTGAAACACCGCAGGTGCGTTTACCAGCCCATATGACATTACGTTATACTGATAATGGCCCGATGAGGTGCTAAACACCGTCTTCCATTCATCGCCCTTACGCACACAAACGAGGTTGTAAGCGCTGCGGAGATCAAGTTTTGTGAAGATGGAGGCACCTCAGGGTTGGTCGATAGCGGCCGGAACCAGTGGCTTGTATTTTACGGTTACTGCATTGAGACCTTGATAATCAATACAGGGCCTTAAGCCTCTGCCTTTTTTCTCTATGAAAAAGAAACCTGCTGAAGCGGGAAACGTGGACCTGCTGATAAGCCCCTGCCTGAGAGCCTCATCCATGTACTCCTCCATTGCCCTGGTTTCTTCCAGGGACAATGGATAACTGCGTGAGTAAAGCGGAGCCCGGCAGAAGCTCGATCCCACAGTCCCACGGACGATGTGGAGGAAGTCCCGCAGCTGCCCTAACACTAAACACATCCTTAAAGGTTGCATACTCTGGTGGCACGTTAACAGACACTTTATCACTCAGGCTTTCGATAGTAGTAGTTTAAACCATCAATGTTAGCAGTTTACATGATTTAGCCCATCGCTGGGACCAAGATTAGATGCAAGAATTTGCCCAATCAAAATTGGGATTGTGAAAACTGAGCCAGGGCAGACCCAGCACAACGGAATGGTCCACCTGAGGGAGCACAAAAACTTTTATCTCCTCAGAGTGGCCGAGAAATGTTAACCAAACCCTTCGTGCTCGGGAGGCTATAGCTGATGAGGACTCACTTACGGTGTGACTCAGGACGTTTTGATGGTCTTAGCGCTCTTCCAGAGTAAAGTCAGCATTTCTATAAGCAAGTTCTAACTGGATCTCTGGGTTCAGTCTATCTCGAGATCTAGCCAGCAAGCTCTTATTGCACTAGCCGCTTTCAGCAGCTAATACTTGGTCCTGCACAGCATACTCTGCCACAGGTGTGTGACCTTGTTTAATCCTCAGTAGCTATCGCTCTCCAGTTTTTTCCTGGTCGGGGTGATCAAAGACGGCGCAAAGAGCCTCGATGAAGCGACGATGCCTGGTGGTGGTGCACGTAGGCAGTGCGACATTGGAACGCAGCATCTCGTTCCTGCCTTTTCAGGGAACAGGGTTACAGCAAAGTAACCCGAAACTCACTACACTCAATGCTGCGTGAAAATGCTATGGGAACGAGAATACCAACGCCGCCACACTGCAAGTGTCTGGACCCCAAGGTTGTGTAGCATGTGCGCACAAGGCCGAGAAGGTCTCATAACTATGCCTGGGCAGCTAACTTGGGGACCCATGAGCCCGGAGTAGCATGAACATCCAGACTATAAATGTAACAAATGTGTGCGGAGAGGACCAACCCTCCACATCACACACTTGCTGCAGGGGAATACCTCTTGCTATTGCAATAAATGAGGCGATCCCTGTGGTTGAATGAGCCCTGATTCCTAGAGGCGAATTGAGCCCCTGCCGTCCCAAAACATGTAAAGGCTGCTTTGACTTACGCCACTGGCTGATGCGGTGGACGTAAATATGGGGAGCACGTACTGGACACAGTAAGTGAAGTCTCTCCTGCTCTGAAGCTGTAAAGGCGGAGGACAGAAGGCTTCAAAACAATAGGGTGCATGTAGAGAATAGTACTTTCGGAAGATAGTTCAGTGAGGATGCAGTTACGTACGTCCTGAAAGTACTAGGGCACAAGCTCGAGAAAAACTTTTCCTGCAGAAACTCCAGCACTGAAACAATACGGCAGTGGACTGGGTCTACCTGCTTCACACACACTTGCTGCAGGGGAATACCTCTTGCTAATGCAATAGATGAGGCGATCCCCCTAGTTGAATGAGCCCTGATTCCTAGAGGCGAAGTGAGCCCACGCGCCTCATAGGAGAGGGCAATAGCATCTCTCACCCAGTGTAGTGGCGGCCGCCCCCCGGTTGCGGCCCCAAAACGTGTAAAGCTGCTCTGACTTACGCCACTGGCTGATGCGGTACTGGACACAGTAAGTGAAGTCTCTCCTGCTCCGAAGCTGTAAAAGGCAGAGGAAAGAAGGCTTCAGAACAATAAGGTGCATGTTGAGAATGGAACTTTCAGAAGATAGTTCAGTGAGGATGCAAAATGGCCCTGCCTAGCCCAGGGGCAAAGTTTAAGTAGGATGGGGAGACTGCTAGCTCTCCAATCCTCTTAGTGAGGTATTGGCCATTAGAAAAAACATCTTAAGGGGCAGATGGACTGAGGCGCTGACTCTAGTGGTTCAAAAGAGGTCTTAATTGGACCTTTGAGCACGATAGATAAAACCCACAAAAGGAGCCCGTGGCTCTGGTCGGTGGTCTCAACCGTTTAGCTCCATAAATGGAGCGGGTAACTAAAAGGGTGTTTTTCCACAGTAACCCGATTGATCAGGACGTGGCAGGCTGAAAGAGCAGTTACGTACGTCTTGAGAGTACTAGGGCACAAGCCCAAGGACAACTTTCCCTGCAGAGGGTCCAGCACTGAACCATTCGCAGTGGACTGGGTCTATCTCCTTTGTCATGCATTAACTTTCAAATACATTCCTTTTGAGGGCATACTCTTGTAGGGGAGGGAGCCCTAGCACTTAGAATAGTCTTAATTATGCTGGCTGGAAGATCAGCTTGACTTAATTGGTCCCCTTCAGGGACCGAACATGAAGCTTCCAAAGCTCGGGCCGGGGATAAAATATCGTTCCCTGCGCCTGAGCGCCAAGACTCCCGGGAGCAGAGCTATCAGGAAAAATGCATAAAGGCGTACAGTGGTTAATCAATCGGAATGTAGGTCCTACCGTCGCCGCGCTCGGCGGTACCGTTTGGCTTTGTGCGTTTGCTGGCTTTTACCGTTGAGTGGCGCTATATAACTACAGGCTGACGCCTCATGCCTTAGTTTATTCTCTGCTGGATTAATGAGACACAGAGTTTTAGAACTGCACGTAGTAGCGGATAAAATCAAGTAAAACATTGTAGTTAAACAAATTTATAATCACAGAACTAAAATGACGATACAAATGTAAATTTAAATTAAATCTTATTAGGATCAAATTTAAACAAAATAAATGTTAACACAGAGAGCCTTTTGATTTTATCACTTGTAATTAGAAAAAAAGCGTGTATGGATTTGTGTCATCTTATTTCTTGTGTTCTTTAAATTTATAGTAGATTTATTAACTGAAATAAATGACCATAAAATTAAAACAGTGTTAGGACGTTCTACTGCGTCAGCAGATGTCGGTCTTTCAGCCCCGCTTGTGTTTTTGCGTTATTATAAGAATGAAATGCAGTAGACTGTTTTGATTTGTGATTTTGACCCATGTTACTCAAACAACTCAGTTCAGGTGTAAGTAAATGGATAGAAAGTAAATGGCTGTGCTGTTTGGGGGAGGGACGTGCTAATGATTTGGTCGGCTCTGTGTGTGTGTGTGTATGTGAGAGAGAGAGGGGTGTCGCGGTCGTTTTCAGTGAAACAAAGGCTCAGCTGAAAAATGTTAGGCACATCAGTCACTTAACCCCCAATAAAAGGTATTTGAGTGTTATGATAGTTGTAATATAACAGATGCGCACTGAATACTAAACCCAAACCAGGCACGGAGATTATTGAACCAAGATAGCCCCCATACCCGTTTAAAAAATAAATAAAAAATACCAAAGAATATTATTGTGTATAGACTGATTAAAAACAATGCAATTTATGCTATCATAAGGAAAATAACAAGTTCTTCCATTCCAATGATTAAAAAAGGTAACAATGTCAACTTTAGAATCTAGAATCCAGGAGATTAAAATTACACAAATTGAAATCACTGAAAGTCTCCAGAAGAGCCTCAGATTCAAGAGGTTTTTAAAGTGGGGAGAAGTGCATTTCAGTTCCCCTGAATGTATAGGTGAGAACAGCCGATTCACACCTGGGGAGGGTGGATAATTTGTATTTGAATGTTGTCTGGCATTGTAAAGCACTATAGTGACACTAAAAGAACAACCCAGGATTAATAGGAATTCTTATACTGCATAAACATTATTTAGCACAAAAAAAATTCCTTGCGCTCGGGAAAACTATGCGTGCGGTTGAGCGCTTTTTAGACTATAGGAAATTAAATCGGAGGGTTTTTATTTAGACTATTAAAAAAATAACCTGCGTCTATTTTTAGGCGTGCCAGCTGCCACTTTTTAGTTAGAAGTTTTCAATACAAAGCTTATAATGCCCACATGACATGATGGAATAAGGCACGGCTGGTGATGATTGGGGTTTGTTGGGTTACAGTGGATTTTACTACGCGGTGTGAGTGCAATGGCCATCCGTCTGCTCGCGCTGACTCTGCTCTCCGCGGATGGCCGTACCGCCCCCTCCCTCCTCTCGCTCCTTTGAAGTCCATGGGGCGCGTTCCATTTGCCTTGCTTGCATGCCGCACTTCCGCGTTGTTGCACGCGCGCTGCATACACAGCGCGTAGTAAAATCCACTGTAGCCCAACAAACCCTGAGTATTTTATAGCGCGGGGTGCAAGCCCGGGCAACGATAGCAACGATAGCTCACCAGTCATGTGTAATTCTGCGGTCCCGCTGCTTCGCATGTCTGAAGGGGAGGCCGCCTAACTAGTGAGCGAGGAGCGATATTGATTTGGGCGCACGCCGTGACAGGCTGAAAAAACTGTGTCAGATTAATGTGCAAAAACTATATAATAAAACTATATAAGACCACATGCCTTTATAAGACTCAACTTTTATTTAAGCGCACTCACAATAACGAAAAAACGTTGTGATTTTGTAAGTGTTGTAAGCTGCGCTGTTCTGTATTGTTTTTGGTGAACTTGAGCGCGTCAGAAAATGAACGCAAACGTTTTTTTTAAATGGTCAGAGTCAGTCTGCTTGCTGTTTTCCCGACGCGTTTATAATCATTAGTCTACTTCTGCCGGTGCGCTCTGGAAAACTTCATGCATGCGGCTGAGCGCTGATTAAAACTATGGAGTAAATTAAAGAGGAGAATCACGAGTCCTGAGCCCAAACCTCATTTAAATTAAATTAACAAATATTATAAGTAAAAAAACAATAGCCCACGTTTAGAAACCGTTTATAAATTCTTTCCGACATGAGTTGGCCCGGTGTTATGCGCAGAGCGCCGGGAGATTTCCTGAAGCTCAGAAATCACTGGGCATGTTTTCTAAATAGCCGCTATCTTTAATAACTGATGGAGGTTTTGAGCTGTATACACACGCATTCCTGCCTAAACAACTCTTAAAACTACACCTGTAACACAATAAACAGTAATATTTCAAACATTCTGCAGGCTGATATTTGGAGAAAGGAAAGAATAATGAATAAACCAGTTGTTGGGTCAAAATAACCCAACCAGGTGTTCATTTGTAAACTACATCTCATATGAGCCAACATGAGCAACCCAACAATGTGTTTAAAGTACCTGAAATAATCCAGAACTTAAATAACAATAAACCGATACAGAGATACGCTGTATAACGGTCACTGTTGTATTTACGGCAACGAGCGAAAATGTCACTTTGCGCCACCTGGCGGCCATTTTACGAATGACTTTGAAATGCAACTGATTTATTTTGGCCGCTGACGTTTTTACGCGGCGGTGAGCGCGACGGTAATAACCATTCCAATTGATCAACTACTGTACATGGGCCACGTACGGGCTAAGGTGTTCAGACCCAGGGGGGTTGAAAAGAGTCAGAGAGTAGGAAAGGGGACATTTGCTGATCCTACAAGGCAAAGAAGTTCACCTCTGCTAAATGGAATCTCTCCAGATTGACTGACTACTTCAAGGTGGAGTTTCCATTCCCCGTGTGTCAGAGATTGACTGGACCGTACAACTGCTCTGACATTCATATGCCCTGGGATGTAAATCACCCTGAGTGAGAAGAACCTGGTGCGCTAGCTAACTAGCGGCGCAAGCACAGTCCGCCCTGGCGATTAATATATGAGACTGTTATAGTGTTGTCCACCTGCACTAGGACATGATAGCTTCTCAACTGCTGAAGGAAGTGCTTTGGGGCCAGAAATAGACCCCTTGTCGAGGTAATTGATGTGCTGCGCAAGAAGAAGGCCTCTTCAGCTCCCTTGGGCTGGATGGTCATCTAAGACCGCACCCCAGCCCATGAGGGAAGCGTCTGTCGTTAGCATCTGCAACGACAGGACGAACTTAGAGTGGGACTCAGAGTCACAAACCGTGGCAGACTGAAAGAGCAGTTACGTACGTCTTGAGAGTACTAGGGCACAAGCCCGAGGACAACTTTCCCTGCAGAGGGTCCAGCACTGAACCATTCGGCAGTGGACTGGGTCTTTCTCCTTCATCATGCATCAGCTTTCAAATACATTCCTTTTGAGGGCACATAGGAAGAGTACGAAGCACCTGGGGCCTCATGTATCAACGCTGCGTACGCACAAAAACTTTGCTTACGCCAGTTTTTACGCT
Source organism: Clarias gariepinus (assembly GCF_024256425.1). Taxonomy (NCBI): domain Eukaryota; kingdom Metazoa; phylum Chordata; class Actinopteri; order Siluriformes; family Clariidae; genus Clarias; species Clarias gariepinus. The sequence continues at coordinate 28,853,057 of NC_071100.1, read as the reverse complement.
CAAGGTCAGATTTACTAACAGTGAAATCAACGTGCGTTTTTCCATGCCAACTTCATGTCTGCAGGGAATCCAAAGGGAACGCGTTTTTAGGGCCACGATGATGACTGGCTTATTAGCCGTTTCCGATTTCCAAGAGCTATCCTCTTGGAGCTCTGTGCTGAGTTGGGTCCAAATTTGGAAAGAAAGACAGCGAGGAGCCACGCATTACCCGTTCCCTTACAGGTGCTGACAACACTTACTTTCCTGGCAACTGGTTCTTTCCAAAGGGAACTGACAGACCGCTCGGGGTTAAGCCAGCCGTCTTTGAGCCGTGCAATGCCAGCTGTATGGGATGGGATCATCCGCATGTCTAGCAGGTATATAAGGTTTCCATACCATGAAGTTGACCAGCCAAACATTAAAGCACAATTTGCAACGATCACCAGTTTTGTGATGCTTAAATGCGCCTAACAAATATTGTGGCAAGGTGGCCTGGGTCAACCCATGATTCATTCATCCTCACAAACAGCATGGTTAGGATAAGGCTCCAAGGTGGCAGGGTGCGCAATGGGTGGCTTCTTGGTGAGTGATGTATTTAAAGATATTATTCCTTGCAAATAACAGTTTATCTCCGGTTTACCTCCAATAGGAGCACCTCCAATTCACATTCTGTGAAGTTTCTCTTCTTGTTTGCTTTTGCCATTGCTTTTTTCGGACAAAGCTGTAAATGTGCGTACGCAGTAAAAAAATCTGATGTATGAAACACTGCGTACGCACATTTACAGCTTTGTCTGTACGCAATGTTTTGGTATGAATTCAAATTAAGTCTTTGTACATGAGGCCCCTGGCGCGTAACCATTATTGGGGATTGGCCCTAGAGTAAAATCCCCTGTCTTAGCCACAACTGAAATGCTCTCATGTGCAGAAGCCCCAAAGGTGTCACCGTGGATACAGCTGCCATGAGAGCTAAGATCTCTGAAAGTGATGGTCACATTTACATTTACCTTTACATTTAGGCATTTGGCAGACGCTCTTATCCAGAGCGACTTACAAAAAGTCCTGGGGTGGTATGGGGGCTGCGGGGTGTTAGTGGTTCGGCATCCTGGAATATAGCAGGATATAACTCGTCATTGGAGACCGGTGTTGTCCGAAACACCAAAGGCGGCGGAAACTAAACACTGATCCCCTGGGGGTGCCCAGGAGGGCATGCTTTTATGGAAAAGAACGTTACATGCCCCTCCCCGGGTCACCCCCACAGTCCTGGGTGCGTAAGCCTTCCGGACTTCTTCTTTAAAAAGAAGGTGGCGTGGTGATCTGATCTTTTAGAGGCGGCCTGTGAAGGGCGGCAAGCTGTACCCCAGTCCTTACGGGGGGGGTGCCCGGCTACTAACGCTCTCCTGCTGCGCCTCTCGCCTGGCGAGAATCAGATCTGGTCGAGGCTGGGTGGCCGATGGCCTCGATTTTTGAGCACGGCGGGGAAGAAATTTCCCAAAAGCCTGTTTATACAGCCTAGCCTCTTGAAACCTGGTGGCGATGGAATTAACAGCGTCGCCAAATAGGCCGGAGAGTGAGACCGGGGCATCAAGGAGGAACATTCAATCCTTATCCTTGATGCCTGTCAGATTTAGCCATAGGTGTCTCTCAGCGGACACCTAGGAGGCCATAGAACGGCCGATAGCACGGGCTGTTTGTTTAGTCACGCGTGGGGACAAATCAGTAGCCCAACGTAATTCTATAAATGCTTTGTGATTCACTGTGCTGCTCGTGCTTAAATCATTTAGCAGATCAGCCTGGTATGCCTGCAGAACCGCCATGGTGTGCAAGGAAGCGCAGGCCTGACCTGCTGCTTGGAACGCCTTCCCTACCAGGGTAGAAGACGTTCTACATGGCTTGGAGGGAAGGGTTGGCTTCTTTAATGATGATGATGTTCCAGGAGAGAGATAGCCCGCAAGCGTCTCTGGGGCATTACCACATAACCTCGTGCTTTTTCGATGGTACAAAAATATGGCTGAGAAAGGTTTATTCCAAGAACAAGATAATTCGTTATGGAGGTCATCAAAAAAGGGGAGAGAGCGGCGTTTTGGCGCCCTCTCCTGGCCACCCAGGGAAAAAAAAAGTTAAAATAAATCCCCACAGATGATTCCGTTTGTGCATGTATGTATGTATGTATGTATGTGTGTGTGTGTGTGTGTGTGTGTGTGTGTGTGTGTGTGTGTGGAGCCCCTCCTCTCTCCCCCTTCTCTTCTTACACAGTTACCCCTTCCTCCACTCTTTTCACACACACGCGCACACAACGGAAACACTGTTTTATCGGAAAAATAAACATGAATCTCTCTAATGACACTCAGTTAAGCAACACATTAACGGAATCAATGGTGTAAAATAAAAAATAAAACAAATTAACCTGCACTTTACTTTTGAAAAGAATGGTGAAAGAGCAGTGTAGAGCAGAGAGAAAGTGTGTGTGTGTGTCTGTGAAGGCGAAAGTAGGAGGGTGTGTGTGTAAGACCCAGCAGAGAAGCTGATTACTCACAATTCCGCAGCTCAAGAGAGAGAAAAACCATTGGCTCAGTTGTGATCATGTGACGCTCGGTGTCAAAACAGTAGGTGCATGCGTGTTACATGCTACTCTGTACTTTTAAACCAAGACTTGTTCGTTTTCAAAGTCAAAATTTATTTAAAAATCCTTGCACATCTTGCGGACCACTCGCAAACCAAATTACTCGCAATCCGAGGTTTCACTGTCTATATAATTGATTAATAAAATCATGAACCTTAATCAATGTAACAAAAGCAGTGGAAACATTACATTTAGTGATAAATATGTTAATTGTAAAACTATTTACTCTGAAACTGAATTGAGTTAAACAAAGAATGTCCCCTATAGTTTACTATAACTGTAAAAGATTATTATGTTTAGATTTTTTTATAACATTTTTTTTCTCTCTGGTTATTATACTTTAGTATAAAGTTATACTTTATATTTGGGCATCCAAAAATCAAGAGAATAAAATTGATAAATAAACCATATAAATTAAATAAATGAATAAAATGTAACAGTAATGAGCTGGTATTTTACTATACAGCCCATAACCTGATATACCCTTCCCCCACAGTGGCTGAATTCCTGTGGTTTGCCTCATTCTGTAGGCCAATGATCATAAACAATTGCAGAACTGCATTGAGTTTGTCTGACATTTGCTTCTGCATATAAATGGCTGAAAAGAGCTCACACTGTGTCAGCATGAACAAAATCAATTCCTTTCCATATATGCTCACATATCCTCACCTACATGTAATCAAAATATAAATCATGGAGCTATGTCACTTAAAAAATAATAATGAATAGTCTTTAGGGAATAGGTCCCCCCTCCTCCTACCCCTTTAATTACACTGTTGGATGCAGTATAAGGATCAATTAATTGAAGTGGCTCTGGGCACATTGGATTAGACTGCTGGAGGATCGTAGAAAGCCATAAAGCAGACAATATGAGCACTTCAGGCTCTCAGAGGAAGAGTGCACACACACACTCACACACACATTATTAGAACTTAATTTGTAATGGTTAAAGATTTTATGTAACACATTTCTGTGTTGTGTAACAGTACATTGTTCTATATTAACAGTTGTCTTTCAATGGATTGGGACTAAAGAGACTCGGGGGGCTATCCTAGCCTCAAAGCCCAGTTTTGCTGGGATGAGCTCAACCATGACCCTGACCTTGCAATTGTTTTAAAATAAAACCAAACCGCTGTTTTTCAAGAACCATAAAATCAATTTAGCATGACTTTTTAAAACCTCCTGTCAGCCAGTATGCCAAAGACAGAGAAACAGATGATTATCCCATGTTGAATCCTGTGATTAGTGATTAACCCTAATGAAAACCTGTTACACTCTGCAGGAATGTAAAATGCGGTGTAACTGAGTCAATCAGTCAATGCTAACAGTAGTGCTGATTGGCCAGTCCTAATTATCTCCATTTTTCACGAGTGGCAAAAAATCTATGGCTAAATTCAACAAACCCTCCTCTGACACCACAAGCAGATAAATAGTGTTGTAATGCACATATGGCAAGTTAAGTTAATTTACCTATTTTATGAACCTCATGACTCCCACTTTATTTCAGTTAACTATATAAAGAATTGTTTTAATTAATGCATGCAAGGTTCTATCTATTGTAGCAAGAAAGAAATGCCTAGAGTAACTAGTTTACCCTTCATGTGCACTTGCCATCAATAACACACCCACTGTTATTGAATGTTGTTGCCATGAAACAGTGAACTACAACAATATTTAGCTAGGTGGTACCCATTAAAGTACTGTAACATAGTCAAAAATGCCAAGTCCCAAGGTTACCCAGGGGAACTAAAGCCCTAAACTGCTCTTGCTGGCTGGCCTTCATACCATAGTGAATCATGGTGCTACTCTTCCCCAGTTAAATGGTGCACATGCACATGTACATCCACTTAATATAAAATAAAATGTAATTAATTACATTTTCTTTTACCAAGGTAACCTAGTGATTCATCAGATCAGGCCGCCTTCTTGCATTGCTCTATGGTTCAGTTCGGATGTTTATGTCCCCACTGGCTGCTCTGTGGCTACACAGCCCTGTATATGGCAAGCTAAGATTCATTATCTGTTGTAACACCTTGATGTCAGTGCCATTATTAACATGTTCAGCAAGTTGTGCTACAGTAGATCTTCTATAGATTTAAACAAAGCAGTCCTAACCCTTCTCGGATTCAGGCCCAGTGACAGGAAAGACAACCAAAAAACATTAAACTAATTGCTATGGTCGTAGAACTTTTTTAAACAGAAACTGAGATTAGTCCAGCCTTCATTGTTTTCACTTTCAGCTGTACAGTTTTAATGAGCCTATGCACCCACTGTAGCCTTAACGTTCTGTTCTTGGATGACATATTTAAAACTTGATGTGGTCTGTTGTAGCTCATCTGCCTCAATGTTGAAAGTTTTGTGCAATTTGAAATGCTTTTCTGTTTAACACAATTTTAAAGCATGGTTGACTGAGTTACTGTGACCTTTTAATCGGTTTGAGCTAGTCTGGCCATTCTTTGTAAGTAGACCTCGCTTATTATGGTGTTTCTGTATGCAGAACTGCCGATCACTGGATGTTTTCTTTATTGCACCATTCTGTGAAAACCTTAGAGATTGCTATGCATGAATATCCTGGGAGAGCAGTAATTACAGAAATATTCAAACCAGCCTGTCTGGCACCGACAAGCATGCCACACTTAAAGTCACTGAGATCACATTTGTTCCCCATTCTGATGGTTGATGTGAACATTACTTGAAGCTGCTGGCCCATATCGGCATAATTTTATGCAACTCACTGCTGCTACGCATTTAGCTGATTAGGTAATTGCATGAATGAGTAGGTGTACAGATGTTCCTAATAAAGTGCTCAGTGCATCTATATGATAGATTTAAATAATAATAATAATAATAATAATAATAATAATAATGCGGTGTTTTTTAGTTTAAAGACATCAGGTATTAATTGACATGCTAGGACGGTCAGATCCTGTCATTATGAATTCCTTCCAGGGTGCAAAAAATGTTATTCTTCAAACTTTGTTCCTAACATTCAACAACATGTATTCCTTCATGCAGCTGAGTGAGGATCTGAAAATGAAGCAATTGGATGCCTACAAAGCAGATTCCAGTGTCTTAAATGTCATTGGGAAATAGGGAACAGAGGAAATCAAGACAAGATTTGGAATACCAAAGAAACTTTCAAACTCTCATATTTTGACAACGAAGGCATTTAAAACCCCTATTCGACACTAATGTACTGCAGGTGTTTAGCTGACACAGAAGTGGTGTACTGTGGTACTGCTTGAACAGACATGATCTACATGAAAGACTTATCAGGAGGAACACTCTCTTGTGACCTCATCACAAAGTTGAACATCTAAAGTATCCATAAAACAATATCTAGATAAGCCAAAGGCATTTTGGAAACAAATGCTTTGAACTTAAAAAGTAAAAATTTTACTCATTTGATACAATCACTAAACGTGTGCTTGAGGAAAAAAGAAGAATCATTTGATCAAAAGAACACCTTGCCAACCAAGGCCAGGTGTTCTTTTGCTCAAATGTATTGTTGAGCATGGAAATGTATCTGCTGTATTCTGCTTCAGCCAAGTGTACAGAAACATTTCACAGGTAGATAGAAAAATGGATTCCAGTACATATCAGCAATTTTTTTAAGTAAATGTGACATAGTCATTAAAGTAACTCAAGTTGACAAGAGATTGTCTTCTACAACAGTATAATGATTATAAAACATACCTTATCATTCAGAATGACCCACTTGGAGAAAGTTAAGATAAACAACCATGTCAGAAGACATATCTAGGCAAAGATATTTAGGTAGGTTCAGATGGGTCAAATTATTGGCCGCTATTCATAAAAGAAAACAACGAAAGATATTGCTAAAACTACAAGTGGTTAAAGAACTATTAAGAACATATAATTAAAACCTAGAAGAATACCCCCAAGGGGCTCAGTGTTAAGGTGCTGGTTTGTTCCCAGGGTGATGATGTGGCCTCTTGCAGCCAAGGGCTCTCTCAGCAGGATGGGATGGAAGGCATTCAGTGCTCCCACATTAATTTACGGCTCTACGACCAATTACAGGCATCTATGAGCTCACACAGGCAAAAGGAGCAGATAGCGCTGTCCTCTAAGTGTGGTATGCTGCTTCCAATGGTGCGTAAGCGAGTAGTTCAAAAAGATGTGGTCAGTGGCGTCACATGATGTGGAGGAAAGTAGTAGTAGCAGCCCTAATGTAGGAGCTCCTGAGTGACAGGGAGGAATTGGATACTACTAAATTAGGGAGAAAAATCTGAAAAAAATGGAAGAATAGTGGTGAACCCTCATTATCAAAAAAAAAATGTGGTCAATTTTTTTTTTTGTTTTGTTCATTGAATGATTATGATCAAAGACATATTTAAACTGGTAAAATCAAATAATTAGAGGTTTAATAGAGAACTCAATAAAATGAGATGAAACAGATGTGTAGCCTTAAGAAAATAATAGAAAAAAGTTTGCTAGGGTACAAAAAGAATGCTTAACTATGGAGCATTAGAAAAAGGTAATATGGTCTGATAAGTCCAGATCCTGTTCCAGAGTGATGCGCACATCAGGGTAAGAAAAGAGGTGTAAGAAATGATGCATCCTCATGCCTAGTGCCTAACATACTAGCCTGTGGGGACAGAATTATGATCTGGTGTTGCTTCAGTTGTTCAGATCTAGGTTAAGCAACATTATTGGGCTTTTAAAGACAGGTGGACTGAGCACCAACATTTGATTGCCTCAAAGACAGTTGCTAAAAGAGCTGGTGTGGCACTTTAGCAATCCAGCCGCAGAAGAAGAAAAAGTGCTGCACTTGATGTTAAGGCCCCCTTTCCCGGTTGGGATCACCCCTGCAGTTACTGGAAAAGTGTCAGCTGATGTTGGCTGCAGCTGAAACTGTTGCGACTGCAAAAATCACGTAGAGGCGCCAGCAGGAGCCAATGCCCATGCGAATCCCCTCTGCCTGCCATCATCACTCATAAGTACTAACATGCAAGCTGGGCATCGCCTCTGGACCCAGGCACCCATAAGACCTCTGTGTATTTTCCCATAAGACTTCTGTGTGTTTGTGGTACACCTCGAGTACCCAAAATATGGTCACCTGATGACCTAAATATACCTACTGTAATGACTTTTCCCATGACCAGGTTTTCTCATTAATATAGTTTTTTCTTTCATGACATAGACATGACATGACTTTCTGGCATAGGCATATTCCAAGGTGACAGTGCCATCAGGCTTAAATTGTAAAAGAATGGTTTAGGGAGAATGAGACATTATTTTCACCCATGGATTGGCCACCACACATTTTCAACCCCATTGAAACTCTTTGAGACACAGTTGTCCCATCATCAATACAAGATCTTGATATTGCATAGCCTTATCGAAACAATGCAATAGGTGAATGCATTCTATAATTAAAGCAAAAGGGAGATTCAATAAAATGTGTGTGTGTGTGTGTGTGATCTTTTTTCTTTGCCTGGCCAGTGTCTATGTAGAGAAGCTTTTAATGACACACGGAGACCAAACTTCTTCCATCTTTACTGAGAATGCTGATTGAGTGAGCCCAAAACAATGTTGCAAATGCAACTACTTATGCAATAACTTTATTTATAGCATTTATACATTTTATCTTCCATTTTTCTGCTCAGTGTCAACATTCTTATATCCATCTGTGGTCTTTTAAGTTTATAATCACTGTCAGAGATTGCAGCAAAAAGAACAGTTTAATATGACCTGTGTGTGTATCTCATGCCTCTTTTTCAGGAAGCACTTGTGTGTCTTTTGAGTGTTGTTACATTATATGTCAGAAAAGATTACAGTGAAGTACATCCAAAATGCACCAAAACAAGTGCTTGTGATAGCAGCATAAAGAAGCAAATAGGAATGATTGGTTTGGGATTGCAACAAATAATTATTAAATAACAAGAAGGTGGCAAATTCAGTGAATGATACTGCTTATGAATCATACATACCATGCATTTACACAAATCAATAATATAGATTATATTGCATCCAAGCTGCATAATGTCTTGTTTCACAAAATCGATCTTAGAAATTATGTAGGGTTTTTTCCCATCTTAGCTGCTTTGCAAATTATTTTTTGATTGTAATTGTCTAGTATTTTTATTTTTGAGGATTTACTTTGTCGTGATCAAAGCAATATGTGTGTATTAACTAACAGCAGCGGCAGCATTCAGTGCTCATACCATCAAGATTAGGGTTCAAGTCCTGCTCAAGAATATCAGCTTAGTTGCAGGAAAAAAGGCGGGAAACACCATTAGCAGTATACGCATTGCAAGTATGTGTTTCAGTATGTGTTTCAGTAGAGAGATAAAAATAAATGCTATAAGTGTTTGCAACATTGTGTTAAAGTCATTCATTTAATGTTATCCAAAAATCTTGCAGGTAAAATTGGTCCATTCTTATACTTTTCTTTCACTCTCATACACCAATAAAGAGCTCTTCTGGTATTTTGGACTTGTTGGTTCTACCCTTTTCAAAGAAAAGACATGATTTGCATATTTTACAAAAAAAAATTGTTATTCATTTGTAAAGCGTTTTTTTGTGAAAATATGCTACAGAAAAATAACTAACTAAATATAAATATCTAGTAGATCAACATATGAAGGTAAAGTGGAATGCTACATTATAGCACCAGAAAGCAGTGCCATGGGCATATCTGTATGGACAGGTAAATGATTCCAGTTCATTTAATAAAATTAATAGGCCTTAAATAACAACACTATTTGCAACAGTGACATCTTCAGATGAGTAGGTAATTTATTGTTTTTAAATATTTTTTTGGTTCTCTGTTGTTAACAATTAGTAGCCATATAGACTTGTATGTCCTGTACCCATCCATTTGTTAACTGTAGATGTAACTTAAGATTTTTAATTGATGAAATAGTTGGCTGAATAATCACTAACACAGCATAAGAATGTGTGTGTTTCCTGGAGGTAACAAGTTGATATCACTGCTTCACTTGTTCACTAAATTTCATCTAGTTCCAAACCATTTTTACAAGTTGCATCTTCTCCAGGTACTGTACTTGTCCTTGGTTTATTTGTTTATTTAAACATTTGTTTGTATTAGTGTTTGTTTTTACTTAAATTTCTCTTTCTTCGTTACTAATTTAGCTACCTGGATGGCCAACATGCCTTACAATGGAATTCATTCTCAAGCCCTGTTGAATTTGCCTGGCCATTTACAATTATGTTTAATCATATGATTAAACAAATTAATCTTTTGAGTTGTAATAGTTGTGATTAATTTCCAGCCCTGATATTAACCATCAGTTCAATCATGTGTGTCACGTTTTAATGTGTATTGTGCCAGTTCCAGGCTTGAAATGTAACCTAGGCCAAATTTTAGAACAATGACATGCATGCACACACACACACACACACACGCCGCAGATACTCACTGCAACAAATTCAAGTTACTAGATGGGCAGGCATTTGACTTTGTATAAATCAGCAAATGACACAATAATGTCTAAATGCCTTTTCTGATTTGCATTGGTAATCAGCTACCTTAAACACTATTGTTTACAGAACTGTAAATAAAGGCTTGTAACTGTTTTATATTTGCTCTCATTTGTTGTCAATCCAGCTTTTGAATGATTTTCATTTGATTGTATTCTGTATTATTTGGGACATTTTACTAGAATTCTACTAGAGTGAACAAATCATATAAGGTTGAGAGATATACAGTATACAGAGTGGAAAAAATGAGAGAAGGCAGGGTCAGAGGGACAAGTTGATACACTCTTTGTCAGCACATTTACTTGACTTAAAGGTTTATTTGTCATCTGCATTGGCGGTTCTGATCAGTTGGAAAGGTCAGCAGTCTGTCATATTCTTTTACATTTCTTCCTTCAAATCGACACCCTGGCTTTCCACAGCGTATATCCTCCATCAGGAACTGCAACACACACATTTATTATTGATCCTAAATATGACCAAATTATTTCTCAGATATTCCTAAGAAGACCTTTCCTACGGTGGCCCAGAAGGGCAAATCATCTTTCCCGTATATGTGTATGTTTTTTCCCTTGTAAGTATTTTTTCCCTTGTAAATGTTTTTTTTCCCTTGTAAATGTGTGCTTTTTCACTTATAAATGTGTTTTTCTCCCCTTGAAAATGTGTGCTTTTTCCCTTATAAATGTGTTTTTTTTTCCTCCTTGAAAATGTGTTTTTTCCCCTAGTAAATGTGTGCTTTTTCCCCTTTGTGCACAACTACTTTTTCTCATGTGAGAACTGTCTTTATCCCTATTTTGCAAGCTAAATGCCAATGCGCAAAGGACTATGGAAGTGAGGTCAAAACGTAACTGAAGACGGAACCTTACCGGTGTTACGCGCTATAATGCCCCCCGCCCCCGGATTGTCCCCGTACATAAACTCTATCAAATATTATATTAGAACATTAATTCGTAGGTTTATGATTTACACCCGAAGAATTTAATTATAAACTAAGCAATATAAAAATCCATGGCAGGGCGTTGCGGCGGCGGGGGGGTTAGCGCATAACCCTGGCTTCCGAGTGTTCATTTTGTCCGTGTTGGCCTTAAAATCCCATAGTGCCTTGCGCATTAGCTTTAGCTTGCAACCTAAACGAGAAAGTTTGTTCTCGCACACGAGAGAGATGCTTTGCCTTTCTGGGGCATGTTTTTTCCCCCCTTGTGGTGTATTATTTTTCCCGTGTAAATGTGTGCTTTTTCCTGTGTACGTATATTATTTGCCCCATGTAAATGTATTATTTTTCCCGTGTATGTATATTATTTGTCCCATGTAAGCATATTATTTTTCCCGTGTAAATGTGTGCTTTTTCCAGTGTACGTATATTATTTGTCCCATGTAAGCATATTATTTTTCCCGTGTAAATGTGTGCTTTTTCCAGTGTACGTATATTATTTGTCCCATGTAAGTGGTTTATTTTTCCCGTGTAAATGTGTGCTTTTTCCAGTGTACGTATATTATTTGTCCCATGTAAGTGGTTTATTTTTCCCGTGTAAATGTGTGCTTTTTCCAGTGTACGTATATTATTTGTCCCATGTAAGTGTATTATTTTTTCCGTGTAAATGTGTGCTTTTTCCAGTTGATTCGTATATTATTTGTCTTATGTAAGTGTATTATGTTTCCCGTGTAAATGTGTGCTTTTTCCCATGTATGTATATATTTTTTTCCTTGAAAATTCCCTTTGTGGTCTATGATTTTTTTTCTTTCTATGTGTATAACGTTTCCCTTGTGCATGTTAGTTTTTTTGTTTTCCCTCCATAATTATAAAATTTAAACACTTGCATGATATTCAAATTGTTTTAGATAAACTGTATTTCAAATGTCATACTCATTGTTTACATGTGTATTGTAATTATTTGGCAATTTATGATACTCTTATTCTTAAACATTCCATTCACCCTACATAGATATAAGTTGCTACTATTCATAAGCCTACATGTTTTTAAATAGTTGGTGTTTTTATGTAACCCATTGCATTAAGCTATTAAACATGATACCCTGGTTATGTTTGCAGATCACACTTGAAGCATTCAGCTTGTAAATTTATCCCAGATTTCAGCTCATCTTTTCCATAAAACGTAAGGTCAGGTGACATGGCCAGCCAATCAAGCAACTAAATAGTCAGCGAAATAGTTGGTGGTAAAGTTTGACCTTAGGGGGCTTACACTCCTTCTGGAAAGTGTAGATAAGACTGGACAATCTTAGATTGTAGATCTTCTGGACAACTTGTTAGGTCAGCAGTCTTCCCCATGATTGCAGTGAAATATTCTAATATTTTGACATACTAGATTTTCATGGAGGTGTAAACAGTAATAATTTAAATGAAAACAAAAAGTTTTGCTTTTTGAATAACATTAAAAATAATTTTTGGAAATAATTTGTATATTACAGAGATGCCATGGAGCCGATGGTTTACATCAGTGTTTAATGGTCGAAATGAAATGATATTTCTTTTAATCACTGCCATTTACAGTCGGCTCGGCATTTCCCCCAAACACTCCAATAGTATTAACACTGCTACAAAGTTATCATTAGTGCCTAAAACAGTAAAATCTGATTAATTTTATATATTAAACATTACCTGGTAAGTGTGTGCAGTTGAAAATTTAGTGAAAATTATAACGTTATCACGCTATAGTTCACTGTATCCTTCATGATGTTGAGTCCTGGAGCTGATATCCAGAAAGGTTCCGTGTTCTGTTGCGTTTTGACCCCACTCCCATAGTCCTTGGTGCATTAGCTTTAGCTTTTAGCTTGCAAAATACGGGAGAAAGAGTTCTCACATGGGAAAAAAGTAGTTACGCACAAACGAGAAAGAGCAGACGGCTACACGGGAAAAAGCACACAGTTACACGGGAAAAAGCACACCTTTTCACGGGAAAAAAACACATTAATAAGGGAAAAAAACACATTAATAAGGGAAAAAGCACACATTTACAAGGGAAAAAGCACACATTTTTAAGGGGAAAAAGGCACATTTATAAGGGGAAAAAGGCACATTTATAAGGGGAAAAGGACACATTTTTAAGGGAAAAAAGCACATTTATAAGGGAAAAAAAGCACATTTATAAGGGAAAAAAGCACACATTTTCAAGGGAAAAAACACACTTACAAGGGAAAAAACACACATATACGGGAAAGATGATTTGCCCTTCTGGGCCACCATATTTCTGACTTAAACACAATCATTTATTTAGCACATAACAGATTTAAAGCTACTATCTATCTATCTATCTATCTATCTACTTCTTTTTTCAAGTAACAGTACAAAATTATACAATGAGTCAGGCTAATCAAATATATAAATATATAATATACTTCCACTATCCTCTCTCACACACACACACACACACACACACACCCGCACGCACGCACACACACACACACACACACACCCATGTAAAATGTATTGGTAATAATGAGGACCTTCATTAGTATTACCAGTGTCCCTATTTGCTCAATTCCTCCTACTTTGGTCTCGCTGCTCTGTTGACATTTATGTTTTCAATTAGCCATTTGCAAAGAAATCTCATTTCTTCACTCTCTCTTACTCTCTTTCTCCAGCTTTTTTCATTGCCTTTCTTCTTCCTTCCAACTAAAATGCTACATCATCGTCCACCATGATCTTTCATCAGCCTTAAGCACTTTATCAAAAGTAATCCACTTGCTAGACCCCAAGGGAGTCTGCAAAATATCATCTCTTAGCCCACTTGCTAACTCACAGCATGAGGTTTATATAGAAGTTTCTGAAATATGAATATGGTAAGACATCTCTTACATCTTTTTGCTGGTTTTTTTTTCTTCTTCTCACTATTCATGTACGCTCTTTATCCAGCATTTATTTTACTTTGATCAGTATTATTAAGCATTTAAATTCCCCTTGTGAGGTGGTAGTCATCACAGGACATTGCTTCATGAGGGGTGCAGGGGAAGCTGCTCATGCTGGGATGGCATTAGCGTAGTTAGCAAAAATGAAGGAGATGTGTAGTTATGTCTTAGTTCTGAACTTTTTTACGCAGCCAATGTTTCCATTTTCTCATGGCAGTCAGAAATAGAGTGTGTGTTTGTGTGTGTGTGTGTGTGTGTGTGAGAGAGAGAGAGAGAGAGAGAGAGAGAGAGAGAGAGAGACTTGGAATCACCTTTGATATTTCTGTGTGACACTATACATCTCTAGACTTTTTCATTTTGTCATATGGGCACTGAATGGGCAGCCATTAAAATTCCACTCATCAAGGCCAGAGTGCTGGTTCAATGGGCTGAAAACAAACAAGCGCAGAGAGTGATAAATGGCCCACACGTCTGCACCCATCCTCTGCACATAACCTGGGCATTAATTATCACAATTGGAATTGCACACTAATCAACAATTTCAGTTTTTATAGCATGACACAGTAGACAAGTTTGGTCACTGATAACTCTACCTATTAAATCTGAGCACATTTGGATCACAACATAAAAGGGTTATGCCAACAAGACCATAAGACAGAATAACCCAGAGTTAAGCAAAAGCTCACTAAAGAATGACATATTGCTTCATTTGATGTTTTATAAAATCACTTTCTCGTTTTATTCACATCCAATTTAGTCTTAGACCATGATTTACTACAGGGTTGTATGTGCAGAGAAATGTGTAAATTTAATTAAAATAAAGTCTTTCAAGTGACTGAAATATCACATCACTGCTGCTTTGCACACTTAGACTAAATGAATATGCAATTTCTGGCAAAATACAGGTTGGCATATATATTTATACAAATATAAATAGACCAATCAATTACCTGCTGTGTCATAGCAATTGCATGGACAAATTAGTTTGACGGACAAGTATTAAATGTGGTGTATTTCTATTTGAAGCCAAAATCAATCTATATACTATTATTTTATTGAAATTGATAAATATATGCAATACTATGTCAAAAATAAAAGTTTTGTCAAACTAGACACTTTTACTACTTCTGTAATACAATTGTTTTAATATAATGTATTATACAGTATACACTCTGGCCAAAGGAAAAAGAAATCACCATTTCAGAAGGGTCAAATTATTGGCTGCATGAAGCAAGAAAACAATTACAGAGATAAAGACTTTGCAGCAATAGGAAAAGGTCATGTGGTCTGATGAGTCAGATTGACCCTATTACAGAGTGAAGAGTAAGTCAGGATAAGAAGGGATGCACATGAAGCGATACACCCATAATAAATAGTTCTGACTGTATAAGCCTCTGCAGGTCTAGCCTCAACAACATTTCACATGAATAGAGTTTTTCTTCCTTGATGGCACAGGCGTATTCCAAGACAACTTGTGAAAGTCTGGTTCTGGCAGCATGAGGAATCATTTTCACACATGAACTGGCCACCACTTTGTGTGCTGTAATCAATGCTAGAGGTGACTGAATGAAATCTTAAAGTGTTTGAGTCATGTTTTCATGCAATGCCAGCAGCATACAAAGACAGACTGGAAATCTTTATATTGAAAATAAATAAATAAATAAATAAATAAATAAATAAATAAAAACTGGACAAACCTTCCACGAATCCCCATAGGTTTTAGCATGAGTGGTTTTGAAGCTGAACTCAGTTACAGTACAGTAGCTGCTTAGTTAAAGTGATGTATAGCAAACAGCTAGTGGCAACCTGCAATGCAGCTGTCACTCAGATTTTTAAGGGCCTAATAATGCATAATTTTATGGCTTAATGTAATTGTAAATTTGTGAGTTACATTAAAATTCTTCATGTACAATAGTCCTAAATGGAAAATCTAGCTACAGAGACCAAAACTGTTTGTACCAGGCCGCAGACAGGTTTACATTGCATTACTAACCTTACATGCTTGTCATCTGTCCATTTCTCTCGACACAGGCTATTTAAGTGCTTGATCAGTCCCTTATTATTTTAAAACTGGACTACGGCAACTAACTCCTGGTAGGTCTGCCTCTGTGTGTACCATTCGTCCTCTGAAGCTGATCCAAAATGCGGCTGCACAACTTGTTTTTAACCTTTCTGAGTTCTCCTACACCATACCACTCTCTGCTCCCTCCATTGGTATCTTGTACATCAAATTTAAACACTGATGCTTGCCTACAAAGCCAAAAAGGCCCACAACCTACTTACCACAAAGCATTTATCACATCCCACCCTGCACCACGTTTAATCTTTTAGCACTTCCTGACTGGTCCCACCATCTCTCAGGCATCGAGAAATGCATGCATTTAAGCTGTTTTATGTTCTGTCACACCCAGGCACTGGAATGGTATCTATATAGTCGAGTGACTTGCAATCTTTAAACAACCTCTAACTACCTACAGTAGGTAGTCAACCAGAATGCTTATTACTGTACCACCTCGGCATTCATAAAATAACCACCAGCTGACGCAAGGGTACATTTTAGAAAACAGCTGCAATTGCCAGAGTTTTTAACTGCAAGTAGAGCTTAAGTCATAAAAAAGTCATGACAATATTTGTTAAAACAGTTATGGTAATTTCCACATCTGAGTACTTTATACAACAAACATGAAAAATCTTTTAAAAAAAGCTTTTGATATTTACTGTACAATAATGATAAAAAAAAAAAAACATAAAGTTGTATTAGCCCATGAGTATAATGTGTATAGGTTCCAGCTCCAGCTCTCGTGAGACAATGCTGTCAATGCGGCCTGTTTGGCGACGCTGGGAGGCTAGGCTGTACAAACAGGCTTTTGGGAAATTTCCCCCACGCCGTGCTCAAGAGTCGAGACTGTCGGCCACCAAGTCTCGATCAGATCTGATTCTCGCCAGACGGGAGGCACAGAAAGATAACGTCAGCAGCCAGGCACCCCCTCGTAAAGACTGGGGTACGGCTTGCCGCCCCTCACAAGCCGCCTTAAAGAGGCCAGATCACTGCACTGCTTTGTGTGTGTGCGTATACTCCTGTCTCCCACAATAAACTTTGAACGTCTCACTTAGCACTGACTTGTGTGTATCATTGAGGGGTTCCCTGGATCCAGGCGGGACAAGCAGAATACAGGCTGAGCACTGAGTAGACAAAAGGAGGTCTACAGATCTGGCCTTTAAAAACGCACTTTTTTAGAAAAGGGATCCCACGACTTGCCGCGAGTGCGCGCGGCAAGCTGTGAAAATGCCCTTCAATACCTGTAGGGGGCAGTCGTGTTTCAGTCTAAAGTATTGCGTGTCTACTGAAGCCGAAAAATTTTATGTCTCTTAGGCGCCCATTGACAGCAAGCGACAGAGCTCATAAACGTGTCAAGCTCAAACTGTTATGTATTTATTCATCATTTTCATTCAGAATTATTATTATTATTAGTAGTAGTTCTCTGAAATTATTATTATTGTAACGCACCCGCGCGTGTGCAAAAGGACTACAAAGATGTATGACGTTAGCTTATAACAGTATTTATGCGCTTTAAACGCAGACGGGTACTGGTGGCTCAGTGGTAGGTGATCTGCCCGCCATGCGGGAGACCCGGGTTCGATTCCCAGCCAGTGCTCAATATGCTTGTGCTATTCGCTAAAATGCCATAGATATAGCCATTACATTATCAACTTATGCTTCAGTACTAAATGCATGTTTGCAATTGAGATTTTTTTTTTGCTTAAGCTATGAAACACATTAGCACTCACCTCACAGTTGCTATAATTTAATGATTATCATAAGCAAAAAGTGTAAAACAAAGCATTCACATTTATTACATTTTCACCCAGAGCGGGATTCGAACCAGGGTCTGGACGATTTTATAGGATATACGGATATTATTTAAGCAACGCCACACCACGTGGAAAGCGGCAAAAATGCTTCAATTTCATTGGCTGTCACTGAGTGTCAGCTATTCACGACTGGCCCCCGCGAAACACAGAATCCCCGGGCTTTGACTGCGCTTTCTCCATTCATTATTACAGGGGCGGACTGGGACTAAAAAGTGGCCCTGGACTTCCTGGCCCACAGCAGCCCACACCATAATACATTGGCTCATTAATGTAGAGATACATTTTTAACACCAGTTACTAGTATAAAAATATAACACAATACAGAAATCAATGCTATTTAAACATGTTATTCGAAGTATCACTGAACATATATTGGGTCAAAGAAACAAACAAAAAAAGAACATCAAGACAAACAACATATAAATCTATAAAGACAATATTTTTTATTTTATTCTTTAATTATTATGGTAGTCAATATTAACACGAAATAATGCTGAGAAACATTATTTCAATTAATATTGACCACCATCATAATAACTAGCACAAGTTAATGCTGCTACTAATTTTATTCTGTTTGATTGCCATTCTTTTTCCTTGGCTCTGGTAGATCAGGGGAGACGTGTTGGTCATCATCAGCATGTATTATGATGTGGGATATGGTGCGCTGCTGGATCCAGCCTCACTGTCCCTGACCTGTTATAGGCAGAATCTGTTCATTTGAAGCATTTTACAGCATTTACCTCTAAAGCTTTTTCTTATTTTCGCGTAACCTTTTCTTCTTCCTCCTTTTCATTCATGGAAATTATTATTAATTTGCTCAGAAAATTCGCTGCATCGAGAAAGGATCAATATCTAAAAATTGCCCACGTGTGTGGACAAAGA
The DNA here is from genome assembly GCF_024256425.1 of Clarias gariepinus. Classification (NCBI taxonomy): domain Eukaryota; kingdom Metazoa; phylum Chordata; class Actinopteri; order Siluriformes; family Clariidae; genus Clarias; species Clarias gariepinus. The sequence goes on along the minus strand of NC_071100.1, from coordinate 28,834,375 downwards.
ATACAAAAGTGTATAATCTTTAATAAAGTTAATCTATTACAATGTTGTTTCCAATGCTGAAGCAAACATGATTTTGTTTTAGTCAATTCATTGAATACAACGCGACAGCGCGCTCCGAGGTGAAGCGCACCCACAGTTACTGTAATCCCCCATCTCACCTTTCCAACAGGTGTGAAGTCATCAAACCGGTTTCGCTGCTGGGGGAATTCACAGAATTGGGGGTTTTAAAACAAATGAACAAGACCGAGCAGACTTCAGACATGGGGTTTGGTTGGTTAGAAGTGGCGCTGACGGGGGTGGGGCAGGAGGGAGTCTCGCCCGCGGAGCAATTTAGTGTAGAACCGCCACTGCCTATTTTCCACCACATCACGTACTTCCCTGATCTCGGACTAAACTCCGCGCTTTGATTTTATAATGTGGAGCAAGCCCGAGATCATATTAACGTAGCATTCATCATTCAAAGTTATTAATATCAGTGTATAGTAAGTGTGATTTGAAAAGTGCTATAACTCCACCTGCTACAGTTTCAGCCCAGTGGAACAATCTGTTTACACGTGAAGTGCCATGAAAAAGTATTTGCCCCTTCCTATTTTTTTTCTTTGCATATTTGTCACACTTGTATAGGTGGAATTTTACCTAAACACTTTAGGTGAGAACGTATAGGTTAATATGTATAGGTGAGAACAGCTGATTCACACTTGGGGAGAGTGAATAATTTGCATTTGAATGTTGTCTGGCATTGTAAGCACACGCAGTGACACTAAAAGAACAATAGCATCTATTTTTAGTCTTATAATGCCCACATGACATGCTGGTACAGAGCTGGACATAGCTCATCCATGCCAATGGGTTTTGCACCATGCCCTATAAAATACGAGTACGACGGCCATCCGCGGACAGCAGCTCCTGCCTCCGTCCGCTTGCGCTTGCTCTTCTTTGAAGTCTCTGGGGCGCGTTCTAATTGCCCCGTTTGCATCCCGCACTTCCGCGTTGTGTGCGCGCGTCTCACTCACACCGCGTAGTAAAATCCACTGTAAACCAGCAAACCCCGAGTATTTTATAGCGCGGATGAACCTGGGATCATTAGCAAGGAGAGCTCTTCTTCATTATTCGTGCCTAATTCCGCAGCCCCGCTTCTTCGCATATCTGAAGGAGAGGCCGCCTAACTAGTGAGCGAGGAGCGATATTGATTTGGGCGCACGCCGTGACAGGCTGAAATAAAACTATTGTCCTCAAAAATGTAACAGATGAGGACTCTCATTAATGTGCAAAAACTATATAATAAAACTATATAAGACTACATGCCTTTATAAGACTTAACTTTTATTTAAGCGCACTCACAATAACGAAAAAACGTGATTTTATAAATGTTTGAAAGCAAATAAGGTGCGCTGTTCTGTATTGTTTTTGGTGAACTTGAGCGCGTCAGAAAATGAACGCAAATGTTTTTTTAAATGGTCAGAGTCAGTCTGCTTGCTGTTTTCCCGACGCGTTCATAATCATTAGTCTACTTCTGCCGGTGCGCTCTGGAAAACTCCATTCATGCGGCTGAGCGCTGATTAAAACTATGGAGTAAATTAAAGAGGAGAATCACGATGCCGAAATAAAGTCCTGAGCCCAAACCTCATTTAAATTAAATTAACAAATACTATAAGTAAAAAAAAAAACAATAGCCCACGTTTAGAAACCGTTTATAAATTCTTTGCGACATGAGTTGGCCCGCTGTTATGCGCAGAGCGCCGGGAGATTTCCTGAAGCTCCGAAATCACTGGGGCATTTTTTCTAAATAGATGCTATCTTTAATAACTGATGGAGGTTTTGAGCTGTATGTACACGCAGTTTTGAGGGGTTTAAAACGAATTAGTCCGAGCAGACCCACATGAAAGGTGAGAAGTGAGTAACTGCGCGCGCTGTCGCGGTGTATATACTGTACAACACACGTTTATTAACCTTTTGATAAAAACGCTGCCTTTTGTAAAGTGAAAGTACTTTACAAAAGACAAACTGCTATATTTCAGTCATGAATTCACAATCACATCACATTCCAACTATTATTTCCAGCCGTGGTTAAATAATGTATGAAATAATTATTAAATGCTGGACACAAACAGCAAATATGATGATTATTATAAAAAGCCCGAAAAAGTTTGTGGTCATAAGATAATATTTACTTAATAATATAATATATATAGTTCATTCATGTCTTCTGATGATGTCGACACATTTTTTACGTTTTAAATAAGATATGTTGGCATATTCACGAATCAGGACATTCGCATAGTTAAGACTATCAGATAGCCTACTATCAGGAAATTAAATTAATTTCAACACCATGTAAACCGAGACATTGCCATGTCTTTCACTGTTTTGTCCCTGTTAAAAGATTACAAAAAATATATAAGAAACTTATTAAGAATTTTAAAGCACGAATTTGGGCATCTCATTTCATCATTATGAAAATAATATGAAGCACATATACACACATTTATCATGAAAGATCTGTTGTAAAGCAAAATAAAATTCATGTTTGCTTCAGCATTGGGAACAATATTGTTTTAGACTAAGTAATTATACACAATTCTTCGTTGTACAGTACTTGGTCCGGCGTTTAAATAAAGTCCTTCCATGCGCCATCTGGCGGATATTCAGTGAAGCACAACACATTTATTTAAATTCCCGAATGTTGCTTACGGCAAGTCGCGGCGCGGGCTAAATTGAGGCATCCCGCGGGAAAACATGCGCAGTCTTAATGACCACATCTGTACCAAAATTCAAGAAATCCTTACAAGGCGGAACCACTAACCCCTAGTGCAGCCGAAGTGCTAAGACTTGTCCCTTTCGGAGAAACTGGCAGTGTGGAAGCTACTGCAGGGCATATCTCCCTGGGTCCTAAAGACTGTAGAAAGGGCTACAGGATTCAGTTCTTAAATCACCCTCCGCGTGAATTAAACGACGTGGTCTCCACTTCCGTGAAAACAGAAAGGGCGCATCTGCTGACAGAAGTTGCTGGGAATAGGGGACATAGAACATGTTCCCCTACCAGACAGAGAGTTAGGCTACTACAATCGGTATTTAGATTTTTAGATTTTCGCGGGCTAAACCGCTATCTAAAAATAAATAAATACAGCCTCAAATGTTGACTGTCAAAATGATTGTTCTCAAATCCTACCAAGCGATTGATTTGTGACAATCGATCTGAAGGACGCATACTTTTACATAAAAATATTGCCAAAGCACAGGATGTTCCTGAGGTTCACTTTTGGGGGCAAAGCTTACCAGTATCGGGACCTTCTATTTGGTCTAGCTCCCTCACCCGCATGACTGGCTGGCCCAGTCACAGTAGCTAGCGCTTTGATGTCGTCCTGGGTCATTTTTGTTTCTTAGGATTGAGACCAAACGCCATAAAAAGCATGCTTTTTCCTGTTCAGAGGACAACATATTTGAGTGTCATATGGGATTTGGTCGTAAGGCAGGCACAGCTGTCTCCCGCTCATCTGAAATCCATTTTTAACACCCTCAAGGAAATCAAGCTAGACCGGAAAGTAACTGTTCATCGCTTTCAGAGATCTTAGCTCTCATGACAGCTGCATCCACGGTGATACCTTTGGGCCTTCTGCACATGAAAGCATCTCAGTTGTGGCTAAGAACCAGGGGATTTCACTTAAGGGCCAATCCCCAATAAGGGTTACGCACCAGGGGCTTCGTACCCTTTCTATGTGGTTCAGACCCCGGTTTCTGACTCTGGGTCCCACTCTAAGTCCGTCTCGTTATCGGATGCTAACGACAGACGCTTCCATCATGGGCTGGGATACGGTCTTAGATGACCATTCAGCCCAAGGGAGCTGGAGAGGTCATCTTCTCGCGCGGCACATCAACTGCCTTGAAATGATGGCTTCATTTCTGGCCATAAAGCACTTCCTCCAGCAGTTGAGGCTACCATGTCTTAGTGCGGGTGGAAAACACTACGGTAGTCTCATATATTAGTCGCCAGGGTGGACTGTGCTTGAATAAGCAAGCGCACCAGGTTCTGCTTTGGGCACTTGACAAGTTCCTGTCCCTCACGGCGATTTACATTCCAGGGCATATGAATGCGGGAGCAGACGTGCTGTCCAGTCAAGCTCTGACACACGGGGAATGGAAACCCCACCCCAAAGTAGTCAGTCAATCTGGGAGAGATTTCAGGTAGCAGAGGTGGACCTCTTTGCCTCGCAAGAAACAGCAAATGTCCCCTTTACTACTCTCTGACTCTTCCAGCTCCCCTGGGTCTGGATGCCTTGGCCTGTCCATGGCCCAGATTATGCCTTTATGCATTTTTCCCGATAGCTTTGCTCCTGGGAGTCTTGGCAAGGGTTGTCAACAGGGTTTGCTCCTCCTACTGATAGCGTCCCGTTGGCCGACCAGGGAGTGGTTCTTAGAGCTAATATCTCTCCTCGACAACTCACCGTTGGTGATTCCAGTGAGGAGGGATCATCTGTCTCGGGTGCAGGGGACAATATTTCATCCATGGCCCGAGCTTTGGAACCTTTAGGTTTGGCTCCTGAACGGAACCAACTAGGGCAAGCTGGTCTTCCAGCTAGCGTAAATTGACATTATTCTAAGTTCTAGGGCTCCCTCCAATAGAAGAGCTTATGCCCTCAGATGGAATGTATTTGAAAGTTGGTGCGTGACAAAACATGTAGACCCAGTCCACTGCCGTATTGTTTCAGTGCTGGAGTTTCTGCAGGAAAAGTTGTCCTCGGGCTTGTGCCCTAGTACTCACAGAATGTACATAGCTGCTATTTTAGCCTACCAAGTTCTGATTGATCGGGTTTCCATGGGAAAGCACCCTTTAGTTGCACGTTTCATTCGTGGAGCTAAACGGTTAAGGCCACCCACTAAAGCCACTGTCCCTTCATGCAATTTATTTATCGTGCTCGAAGGTCTGATTGACACCCCTTTCGAACCACTAGAGTTAGCGCCTCAGGTTTCTGACCCTTAAGATGGTTTTTCAATGGCCATTACCTCTCTAAAGAGAATGGGAGATCTGCACGCCTTGTCAGTCTCCCCATCCTGCCTAGACTTTGCCCCTGGCTAGTCAAGGCCATTTTGCATTCTAAACTATGTTCCGAAAGTTCCATTCTCAACCATGCACCCTGCTTTTCTTGAAGCTTTCTGTCCTCCGCCTTTTACAGCTCCGGAGCAGAAGAGACTTCACTTACGGTGTCCAGTACAGTGGGAGCCACATCAAACAGCCGCCTAGAGCATGACGACAGGTCTATGACAGGACCATGCTCGATCCGTGCATAAAATGTGATCTCCCGCGATGACATGGTTAACGATGCCCCGCCCCATAAACGTTATAAGGCATAACACACCTTGTAAATGATTATCCTCATTCACCTTCCAATCCCCCACAGCGCACACACTCTGTACACTGTTGCTATTTGTTGGGACACTTGGATATACACAGCACTCCCCAGTAAAAAAAAAAAAAAAACACTTTAGTGTATTACAAATATATTGAAATCCTCGATAGTACACTGCAAATATACTAACAAAAAATTGTACCATCAGTTAATATATAAAAAGTATACTAACATCATGCTTTTACCAAATTTTGGAATTAGACTTTAAATATACTTCAAAATAATTGTACTATAGTACACTTTCCAAAAATATAGTATTGGAAAGTATACTTTAAGTAAAATGTTGGTCTAATTTCCAAAGTATACTTATTTAAACTTGTTTTTCAATGTATTTTTGGTATATATTTTTTTAAATATGCTCGAAATAATCATTGTACAAATGTTCAGAAAGTATACATTAGAATAAAATTTTTAATATACGGTAGTCTCTGTATATTATCCTTTAAATTTAAATGTATTTATTTATATGTACTTATATTAAGTGCACTACTCTCTCGTGCGCGCACTTTTAGACTCGTTTTTGCACGCTGAATCTCTCTTTCAGCCACGCGCCCTCAAACTAATTTTTGCGCGCTAGAAAACAGTTTTGCACGTTTAAGATCATTTGTGTTTAAAATTTCTTCTATGCGCTTACTGTCATAAAGCGACACTTGCACGAACTGCAGCAGTGATATAGCTCATCAGCGCGACACCAGCTTCCCAGTTCTTCGCTTCTAGTTTGAATTAACGGCTGGAAGCTGTATCGTTGCGTGCGTTCGTTGGTATCGTTATTATTTTATTTTCATTAACACAAGGTAAATTTAATAGTTTTTGTTAGGTAGTTTAAAATTAATACATAGTTTAAGCTATAGAATTTATTGTCTAATGTGTTATTGCTAAATCTTACAGTATGTACTTTGCTTGTGGTATAATGCTCTGTAGCTCTCGGCCTATTTTCAGTCACTGTGTAACAGCTAGAATCAACACACCAGGTTTAAACTAATACTGTACCTGTATATTCTAATATTAATGTCTGTCTGTGTTCACACAACAGTTTAAATTTAATTTGTGTGTTTGTAAGACAACTTGACTTTTGTTGAAAACAAACAAATTTTAGTAATGCTTTTTTGTAACCTTGTGCAAATGAAATCTGTTGAACGCATGAATAAAATCTGCCTCATAATTACCGATGTAATGTGTTTCAAAAACATGTTATAGTGTAGAAAGTGCATTTAGCATTTGAAATTATCCTAAAGACTTTTGGTGTACTGTTAATACGTTTGCAATACTGTAGTATAGAAGGTTGTGTGTACTGTATGAAATAATAAAGTATATTTGTATTAACCACGAAGTGTACTTTTTAGTATTTGTAGTTGTCCAGAAGTATAACAGCTACTGCTGTAATAAGAATATACTCATAGTATATTAATCATGTATTTGTAATTCAGTAACAAATAGCTGTAATGTACTTATAATACATTAAATATATACTTAAATTGTATTAATTACTGACAGGTATGTACATTAATACACACACAGTGTACGTGCATGTTATTCACAAGTTCTGACGCGTGTCTTTCTTGTTACACAGTGGCACTCACAACCTCAGACGTTCATTGATTTCTTTGTCTTTTCAACATCAAAGAACAATGATTGTTACAATTTCTTGCATAAATCCACTGTGGTCACGACATGTCGTTTGCTGTGTTCTGTAGCTTCGATAGATTACAGTTACAACAATGTATCTTACTGTATCCTTTAGCTCACAGTATCACGGTCAAAAGCTTGTGTTCCCCACACCTTTCTGTATTCTTCCGTGTCTTAACAACAACTGAACAACTAACATGCGTGATAGACATGCAGCTACATAACTGTGGGATGATGTCACAGAACAACTCATGAAATGATGTCACAATACAAATTACGAGTATGATACTAAATGCTAAAAATTATAGACTGAAACAAAATAAACACAACAGCAAATTACAAGAATGAAATATGGCCCTTACACACAGCCATATACTTTAAGTGTACTAAGTATACTTAAAGTTGTTCCACTTTAGCACACAAAAGTATACTTAATACACTTAAAATTACAACTTAGTACAAGATTAGTTGTTCCAAAATAGCAAACTTCAAGTATACTAGTCATTACTCTAGCTGCAATTACATTTAAGTATGCTTTGGCATGCTAGTATTTAGTATACTTAGCATCCTTTTTTTTTTTTTTTTACTAGTAAATGTATAAAACACTTACTTACTGGTTTGTTTTATTTTAAATATTGCTTATTACCTTTTTCCACAAAATTAACAATTATGTTATCATTGTGTAAATTATTAACGTATTGATTTCTTTTAATTAAGGAGAAAAACAGACCCTGCGCTTGTGTTTAGGACTGATGCTGAACAGCTGTGTTTATAGGTTCAATCAACGATTTGCCAGACAACAGTTAAAGTATTTGTGGATGGAGAGGTGTGTCTTTGCTCTTTTGATGGAGTTCTTAAAACCCCCCAAAAATTTATACTGAGAAAAAATGATTATGGGTCACATAATCACAAACACAAACTAGCACAGATACATATGATCAAGTGTTTAACTGTTGTTTTTATTTGTTTCTATAACAAGTAATATTAATAATAATAAAAATTATTACATTTTTTTTTATTATTATTAATATTATTATTAGCCCAACTCTTTGACTATTTAAAACAATGTCGTCTCCCATTTTTTGTCCGTTGAAGTTGTTGGTTCAAGTAAATGTATTTTTAAATACCCAAACAATCCCCCAACAATTAAAACACGCAAACGCGACTTTAAAAATTAAATTTATTCTTCCAAAACTACTCAAAGGTAAAACAGTAATTTGTATAAAACAGGTGAATACATGTTGTATTTTTTGCTTAAAGGTCATTAAAATACCCGGATAACACCAGCTGCTTATCAGTTTCTATCTGGTTCTTTTATATTAAAATATCAATTTTAAAAAATATTAAAGACGGAACAGTTTAATTATTTGTTTCCCCCCTAAAGGGTCAGACTTTTTGCAATTATTTGTTCAGAATATACAGTAGACCTGACCAAACATCATTCTAAAGCTGTTGCACTGTGACGTCATCCCTCCTATAGCTCCCTCAACAGCTTGTTCAGGCTCCTCCAGTGGCTCCAAAAGGCCAGCCATCACCCGTCTGACCCCCCAATCCTCCACAGAGTAGCTCTGCTTAAAGACAACAGGAGAATTTATTGAAGACAAAGATAAATAAACTTTAAAAAATATTTAGTTGTAATAAAAATAAAAGAGTTTAGTAAACCTACACCACGGAATGTGTAAAATACTGTTTTAGGAATTCTTGAATGTAAATAAACTGCCTGTGCTAATGTTAACCATTGAACTTTTTTAGCATTAACCGCTGTCTGTCTGTATTATCGTCTGCATTAAATTAACCGAGAATTTACTTAATGTGCTTTTCATACAAGTTAAGCGATATAACACTCGTATATCTCTCAACTCTCAACTTAACTCATCTTTATTTGTATAGCACTTTAACAACATGAATGTCCCAAAGTGCTTCACATAAATAATAAAATAATATTGTAATCTAATAAAATAATAATAATAATAATAAAATGAATAAAAATAAAATAAAATAATACAAAAATAAAAGATTTTTTGTAATAAATTGTAAAACAATATGTAAAATCAACATGTCATGTTGGTTTAAATGCCAGGGAAAACATGTGAGTTTTAAGATGGGACTTAAACACCCTCAATGATGTGGCCTCACGAATGGTCAATGGTAAATCATTCCATAATTTAGGAGCCGCCACAGAGAACGCCCGATCACCCCTGAGCTGGCATTTGGTCTTGGGTACCATTAGCAAACGTTTATCTGATGATTTGAGAGACTGGGGTGGGGCATAGGGCTGGAGCAGTTCTGAGAGGTAGGGAGGGGCAAGGCCATGTAAACATAACAAACGTGACCAAGAGAATTTTAAAATTAATTCGGTACTGTACCGGGAGCCAATGAAGAGAAGCCAGAACTGGAGAGATACAGTGGTGTGAAAAACTATTTGCCCCCTTCCTGATTTCTTATTCTTTTGCATGTTTGTCACACTTAAATGTTCCTGCTCATCAAAAACTGTTAACTATTAGTCAAAGATAACATAATTGAACACAAAATGCCATTTTTAAATGATGGTTTTTATTATTTAGGGAGAAAAAAATCGAAACCTACATGGCCCTGTGTGAAAAAGTGATTGCCCCGCTTGTTAAAAAATAACTTAACTGTGGTTTATCACACCTGAGTTCAATTTCTGTAGTCACCCCCAGGCCTGATTACTGCCACACCTGTTTCAATCAAGAAATCACTTAAATAGGAGCTACCTGACACAGAGAAGTAGACCAAAAGCACCTCAAAAGCTAGACATCATGCCAAGATCCAAAGAAATGTGTGAAAGGTGTGGCAGTAATCAGGCCTGGGGGTGACTACAGAAATTGAACTCAGGTGTGATAAACCACAGTTAAGTTATTTTTTAACAAGGGCAATCACTTTTTCACACAGGGCCATGTAGATTTGGAGTTTTTTTTCTCCCTTAATAACGTTAACCTTCATTTAAAAACTGCATTTTGTGTTCAATTATGTTATCTTTGACTAATAGTTAACGGTTTTTGATGAGCAGAAACATTTAAGTGTGACAAACATGCAAAAGACTAAGAAATGAGGAAGGGGGCAAATAGTTTTTCACATCACTGTACAAGGTAACACAAAAAAACCGGGACTTTTTTACAATCCAATAAACTAAAAGTGATAGAAGAAATAAATTTTATTCATAGTAATTGAAACCTAAAACTTGCCATTTAAGAAACATTGATGAAATTTATCATTTTTTTTTTATTATGTCTTTTAGATAGTGTCCTCCTGTACGAATACATTCTTGAAATCTGCTGTTGAGATTCCTCATTGACCGATGCAACATCTCAGCTGGGATACTGTGAAAATCATCCGGAATTCTCTGTTTTAACTTATCCAGGGTTCTTGGTCGAGTCATGTACACTTTACTTTTGAGGTAGCCCCACAAGAAAAAAAAATCACAAATGGATAAATCTGGCAATCTAGGGGGCCAGGAAATGTTACCGAATCTTGAGATCACACGGTTACTGAACAATTCTCACACAGCTTCCATTGATTGCCGTGCAGTGTGTGATGTCGCTCCATTACGCATTTCAAAAATTCCCGTTATACTGTCACCTTGTAAAAGGTCTTTCTGAGTGTTATCATTTAGTTGCTTTGTTACACATCCAACACTTTCATGAACTCAGTACTGTGTTCAAAACAATCTGTCAGGTTTGTTTATTCTTATTTTTCTATGCTTTTCTGAAAGTTTTAAATTGTATTTGCAAAAAATGTATTTGTAAAGATTTTAAATTTACACAAATTTAAGAACAGCGACTTTTAAACTTGTATCAAAGTATACATACAAGAAAAACAATCTTTTTATGTTAGAGTTTGACAATTTTCAAACTCTAGCAAACAAACAGTGAAAATGAAGAATAAACAACTCCCAGATTGTTTTGAACACAGAGCTTAGTTAACGAAAGTCTTAAGTGTGTGCCCATAGCAAAACAACTAAATTATAACCCATCAGAAAGACCTTTTATTTGTTTTTGTTTCTTTTGTTTTTTCAGCAGAGCCTGTATTTCACTAAATAATCCATGACTTTTCATGAATATGTAAGACCTATTGACACCTGGCCCAAGTAACACCAGGACTCCTATTGATGTCTCAGCTGTTCCTCACACATTGGCGCATGCCCCCAGCATTTATTAAGTATTTATTACTTTGGACAAGACAAACTTGACAAAAGACAAAAATAAAATCCTGTTTTTTTTTCAATTCCCTTTGTGCTATTTCATAGTTGAGATATTTTCAATATTATTGTAAAATGTCTGGAAAAATATTTTATATATATATTTTATTTTTTTGGAAACAACTATAAACTACTCTTCTGTTGAACTCAGTGAATTAACTTTGGCAGCCCCTAATAGGTATTCTAAAGCAGCCTAAATGGCGGCAAAAACATCATTGGGGATCTGTGTAAATAAATAGCATAATTGAGCTATACATTTTAAAAAACACTAAGAATTTAAGACCAAGTACACAAGGTAAAAACACCTAAAACTATCCAGAATCTTGATGGTATAAATCTAAAGTATATTTAACATAATTCCTTCTGGATAATCTAGCTAAAAAAAAGAAGAGATAAACAGATGAATTTCAGTTAATGCCAGTTGCTTGAAAATTCCCACCTTTCACGCCAAACCCATTCTCCTCTCCACTGTGTGATTTTGTAACGTCCAGGAGCACAGCAGAATACCTTAGAGGACAGTGCCTTGGACCCCTGACATTGGCCACAATTCAATCCATCTGCCACCCTGTTCTTTTCTTCACCTTGCTACACTGATTCATGCAAACTGTTTGTCCCTTTCCTCCCACTAGCAGAATTAGTTTGGTGGTCACTGAATTTAATCATAGAATGTCACGCACAGTAGTCCCTTGTCATTGTTTAATGTAAATAACCTACCAACCTTTTTTTCTCACTAAAATACTTAAACTCCCCCGTGTGATTTGGAACATATGCATACTTTTGACTTTTTGACTTCTGAACAGTCGTGGACAAAGTACACAAACCCTGAACTTGACTGAAAATAGAGATGTCCTAGTTAAAATTATTATTCCAGTAAAAGTAGAAGTCATCCATTCATATTTTCACTTGAGTAAAAGTACAAAATAACTTTCCTTTAAATATACCAAAGTTTTAAAATAGTTAAAATACTGTAATTTATTATGACCTGATGATGATTTAGTTTGATGATTGTGATGATGTTTGTTGTTGTTATTATTATTATTATTATTATTATTATTATTATTATTATTAGACTCTTCTTGCTTACTCTATTTATTTTAAAATAAATGCGAGGGCTTCAAAGTCACTCTGGGCATACAGATCTATTATTGCAAAGTCATTAAAGTAGCAGGTGAACAATGTTCTAATGAGATCTGAGTATTGTGCAAACACAGTTTTGGTCGTTGAAAACGGAGCTTTTGGAAAACTCCTTCCAAAGTGAAGATTTTCCAAAACTCTTCAGTGGTGTTGTCTGGACAGAGGAAACTGATATTTTAGCTTGTTGTAATGTCACCTAATGTCTGTGCTAGTCTCCTTGATTTGATGTCAGCTTTGTTTATGAGGATATTTCTACAGTAAATTTTACAGTAAACCAGTGACTGTGTTAACATTGCTTACTGGACTTTTTACATGCATGTATACATAAATACGCAGTTACTCACACACAAAATAGGAACGGTAACAGAGGTGCCTGAATGTATTACAAAGCTCACTCCTGCTACAGTACATACAAAGCTCTGACACAAACCCTGCAAACAGCGCATCGGTTTTTGACGAGACCCATCAAAATTCTTATAACCGGTGATGACGTTTTGTCTGGGCTTGTGATTTGCCCCCTCTTTATAAGGGACACTCCTAAACAGCACTTAAAAGGGCATTTTGCGTTTCCATGTGGACAAATATATTTTTTTAAATGGGGACAGAATTATTTAATAAAACGAAGTAGAAAAATCCTTTTTTTTTTTTAAATAATAATTGGCTGCGTGTGGACATGGCCTTAGACTACAATGCTGTAGACTATGTCTTTTCTTACTGCTTATATTGTGATTGTTGTAAAAACTATACTGTGTATGACCACATGCTACATTTTCTTGACTACGCTGTTTTTCCCCTTTAATATTGATCGAAATTTGATAGACTATTCCGTGTATGACCATTTGCTTGTTTTGGCTGGGTTTTTGGGTTTTCCCCTTTTTTGTTTTGGTTGTTTTGTTTTTGTGAATATATTCTGTATATTTTTGCATATAATTAGTATAGTATTAGTAATAATTATATAGTGGCTTTGTATGAAGACAATGTCATTTTGTTTATACTTATTTATTTTCCTGGTTGTAGTTAGTATCGTAGTAAGGGTAGTGATTTGTAATTCTGTTTTTTTTTTTTTTTTTTTTTGGTGTAGCATTAGGCATTTCACTTTTGGACTAGCTAGAGGTAATTTTTGTTAGAGATTGGGAGGACTGTTCCAGAATAGCTGATTTTCATGTCTTAAAATAAATATTGGTTGTTGTTGTTGTTGTTACTCAATTACTTAATTCCATACATGTTATTTTATAGTTTTGAAATCTCTATTGTTTTAGAATGTAGAAAATAAATCACTAAACACTAAAAAACCTTTGTGTACAAATAATAAAAATATTGAAACTTGGTAAAGAAAGTAATGATATGTATAGATATTTTCCAATATGTAGAGGGAGGTCTGAGCAACTGCTTGTTATGGCAGTGGTAAATAATTCTGAATACTGCTAGCACAAAAAAGAACCCTTCCCAACCTTGGATCGAAGGAGTTATGTACATTACATGGATTCTGTAGAGTAAGACAGTCAACTCCAATCCAGATGGACCTCAGTCCTACACAGATATATTATTGTTTTCCTTTTTAATAAATAAAGCTTTTAATAAATCTATTAATAAAAATATAAATAAAATAGCAACAACAACAAAAATGTGCTTGGCTCTAGACCCCTACTGTATATCTAGAGTAGAACACCTAAGTTTCATTATTTGTATTCAGTGCATAATGAGGTGGGTAAGTATAGAATCCAGCGTTGCATATTATGTATTTGGAGTTTAATGTATTTAAACCCACGGGAAGTAAATGAATTATGTGCAGTGTTCTGCACATAAATGTTTGAAATGAAAGTGTGCAATGTTCTGTGTACAGATGCAACAAATTAAGGGTTGGCTTTTTGTTTAGCAAAATTCAATACAGGTTTGATTTTGTTTGTAAAAAAAAAAGTTTTGCTCACACAACTTTATCAAAAAACTTTATCTATATAATACTAAGCATATCTATTCTCTGTTTTTACACAAAAGCCTTTTTCATCATCTTATCAAGCCCCATTCCTAATTCACCTCAAAACACTGGAGAGGGGGAAACTGAAATGTTACAGCTCAGTGATTATAAAAAAAACAAAACAGGAGCACTAATTCAAGTGTGCGAGCATGTATCAAGCACTGAATCCACCATGTTACTCACTAAGACAACTGAAACATTGGTGCAGTCTGCAAATATATCTCCACACAGAGCCCACCATATGTTTAGTGCCAATATGACTTCATGGTTGCCTGAGTGGAAAATAGCTCAGAGGCCATAGAAAGCACTTGGAGACTAAAATTTTTTAGATAAATATTTTTCAGCCAATATGGAAAATGGAACAGATGAGAGGATCGAGGAAAAGGAAGAAAAAGGAAAATTATACGAAGATTATGGTTCATTCAAAATTGTGTGTTTTTTTAGATACTTTTGGTAGGTAATGACCCCTGCAGACTGGGAGCATCCCACAAGAGCTGCATTTTTGGAGTATCTCTAAGCCAATCATCTAGCCATCACAATGGCCCTTGTCAAAGTTGCCCAAATCCTTATGCTTCTATTTTTTTCCCCATTTCGACTTCGGAGTCAAAATGGAAACAGTCACTTGCTGCATAATGTATCTCACCCTCTTACCCAATGCTGTTCTTTTCAACTGGTCATAGTGTTTGTGTGTGTATGAATGGCAAAAATGTCAACTTATTTACTTTGTTTTTAACTTTGGAAAGGAGCTTAGGGTCCCTCTAGCCCATTTTCTCCTGCTAGCTTGGCCTTCTTCTACTTAATGGTGTGCACTAAAGAATTAGTCTCACTTGCAGCATGTCCTGAAGCCCTCTAATGTGTGTTTGTCGGTTTATTTAACAGAGCAAGTCCTTTAAATAGCCTTCAAAGGGGTACTAGAGGAGATACATTTACCAAATTCATGTTCTGGCTCTCTAACTGAAGCATTTAATGTCAAATGAAACAGAAAGCATTTATTTTAACTGACATTTTGTAAAAGGTTAATAAGTTTATATAATTATTAATTATATATACACAAAGACTGTCCTATTGAGTTATGAGGACAAGTTAATGGGTTAGTTATATTTTAAACTGTGGGCCTTGTATACATCTAATTTAATGGCAACTAATGAATGCATGAAAATATATGTGATTCTAATAGAGTTTCTGCCTAAGTTATCCACAACAGTAACACAGACTCTGAAAGTCCTGCTACACCAGCAAGAAAGTCGAATTACCTTTTGGGTAAGCTTAAGCTTGTATACTGTATATGGACACAAGGACTAAATTTTATGCAAAGAATAACTTATTTGTACTAAGGCCTTTTGTCATGAAGTGATAGCATATTTTTATCATGCTACTTCATTGATTTTTCGTCAACTGGTCCAATTTTGATCAAGCTAAATATTCTATCCCCTTATTTGACATTTAAATAATTGACCTGACCCTTTAATTCCACTCTAAGCATCTGGCAGAATTGCAGATGTGGTGCATTTTTGCAACTAGTACCTGTAATTTGTGACCACTAACCATAACAAATAACTGCAAGCACTTAGCTTTACCCCCTAATGCATGCCTTTAATTAAGATAGATTCTGCATGATGTGATGTAAGAAAGTAATTAATCATTTTTTGAAACAAGGCTTCTATTTTTGCAGCAGTGATAAGTGTTTGTCGTAGGTAATGGTAGGCCTATACTCATGCTTAAGTAGTGAATGGATGGCATGTGCACAGGTTTGCTGATTCCCTGCTTTTAGTGTACTTTCCAAAGTATACATTGTTGAGCTAGTTTAACACACCAACCTGGCTTTATTTATAATTAGCACGAAACAAATTAACATGCTGTTAAGCTGGGTATAGATTTTTAATTTAAGTCACTAATTTGTCTCAATATAAAACTAAGTATCAAGACAAAAAGGTAGTTTTGCTTTGAAGTATAATATACTAAACAAACTTAAAAAAAATATCACTAGAGAAACGTAAGCCGTTAAATGATATGATGCTAGCATGATGTTCTTGTTCACTAGCAAAAAAAGAATCTCCCTGGGGCAAAACAAAGACTAACATCTGGCTAGTCCAGCCATATATGTCCACTCCGAGTTCTTTTTAACAACTAATTAGTGAGAGACAATAAAGCAAATGAGCAGAAGGAAGGCATGCTTCAGTTAAATTTGTAATAATTTTTGCTCTGTATACTGCATGAATCTCCACAGGAGTGCAAGAATAATGTTGGCTTATGTCAGAAGTGGGTAAGTTGGAGAAGATGGGGGGTGAATAAAATAGGACAGTTTTCTCCGTGACCTTGTACCCTTCACCTTCCAGCTCTTATATCATGCTGTTTTAAATGAGTAGAAGACTTGGGCCTATTGGAGAGGTCATTAAAGGTTCAGAAATTATCTTTTAAAAGAAATACAGGAAAAAACAACATTTGGAGGAAACAATCATTTATTGTGACTCTTGCTAAATCAAGTAAATATTAACTTAACAAAGCAGGAATTAAAGAATTTAATTTTACTTACATTTGACCTTTTTCTCAAGTTAATTTCTACCCTATGGCCTACAAAGTCAAAACTGAAAATGAACTATACATGAACCTTACAGCCTGATTGTTTGTGCATGAATTTTAATGCTTTAGTAAATTAGCTTTTATATAATAATATATTAATATATAATATTATTGTTTGTTTTAGATTTTGTTTCACCCATTATAGTTTATGATCGGACTACGCTGTTGGAATTGCGTTTTGCATCAACTGGATTTTCAAGTGCCCAGTCCTTTAAAATACCACCGCCATTGATGACACCAATCTCTCCTTTTCTGAGACGCCCTGTCTATCTGCTAATAGGCAGAAAGCGCCGTAGAAGACGCTGACGGAGAGGTGGATTACATGTTAGACTGAGGTCTCACTTGGATTTTCCGCCGCTGATGTGTGGTGATCGACTGGAGCCTGATAGTACGGGAAGATCGCGGGAATGTTACTGGTGGCTTCGGATGGTTGGCCCTAACACCGGTGTTCCATCTGTTTGTCTTCGCTACAAAAAAGCAGTCGCCCGGGGCTGCGTCCAGGGAAATCTCAGTCCAATACCTCGAGTGACATCGCTAGCACCTCTTAACCTGGCTACGTTCCGTATGGCACTTTGTAACACTAGATCGCTCAATAACAAAACATTTGCCCTCAATGATGTCATTGCTTCTCATAATCTGGACTTGTTTTTTCTCACTGAAACCTGGCTTTGTCCAGGTGACGTTAGTGCCTTTTCGGAACTTCTCCCCTCTGACTATCTTTATTTCAACACCCCGCGACAAACGGGTAGGGGCGGAGGGATAGCCACAATATACAGTCAGTTACTGAAGTGTCGCCAGTTGTCCACTAGAGGGTTCTCTAGTTTTGAGTTTCAAGTTTTTGTGCTCACATTGCCCTGTCCTATTTTATGTGCAGTAATCTACCGGCCGCCCAAATTAAATAAGGACTTTTTTAATGAATTTTCAGAGTTTTTGTCAGAGTTCATGCCAAAGTTTGACAATATTTTAATTTGTGGTGATTTTAACATTCATGTTTGTTGCCCCTCTGATAAATTTGGAAATGATTTTAATGCACTTCTCCATTCATTGGACCTGACCCAGTCCATATCCGGCCCGACTCATAGGTTAGGTCATAGCCTTGATCTTATCATCTCGCATGGGGTGATAGTGAAAAATTGTGAGGTTCTGGATTTTCCCGTATCTGATCACTCTCTTATACGGTTTGATATCTGTGCTGTTCCATCTGCACCTATAATCACTGCCCCCAAACGTCGGCGAATCATTACCTCTTCTACAGTTAATGACTTTGTTACTGCCTTAACTGCCTCTGATTTTTGCTCGGTTGCTGACTTGACATTTTCTCCGTGTCCTGAACTTTTCCTTTCCTCCTTCCACACCATTTGTTCCCAGATTATGGACTCTGTGGCCCCTTATAAGGAAATAAACAAAAGCCCTTCAGACCCCTGGCTCAATGATACAACACGAGCCCTTAGGCGTCGGTGTAGACAGGCTGAGTGTAAATGGAAGAAGGATAGGTTGCAGGTGTCACTGGAAATGTTTAGAGATAGTCTTTTCACCTATCACAGAGCTGTGAGGGAAGCTAAAGGACAGTATCTCTCTACTCTCATCAACAGTAATAGTCATCGCCCTGGAATTTTATTCAACACTATTAACTCTGTGATAAATCCGGTGTTTACTGGTTTGAATAATATATCTGAGATCTGAGCACTCCTGTGATGCATTCAAACAGTACTTTTTGGACAAGGTTTTGTCTGTCAAGCAAGCCATCACACAAGTCCCTGTTGCTGTCATATCTTCACAAGAAGCACAATGTGTGCTGGAGAACTTTGAGGCAGTTACTCTTGTGGACCTCAAAAAAGCTGTCCATGAATTGAAGATCACCACCTGCCCTCTTGACGCTGTTCCGGTGAGGATAATGAAGGAAGCTATTGACATCATGGGCCCCAGCCTTGTGGCCTTTATAAACAGTTGTCTTAGTTCGGGCACAGTTCCAACTGCCCTCAAGCATGCCATTGTTTGACCACTGTTAAAGAAACCAAACCTTGACCCTTCTATATCGTCCAATTTTCGTCCTATATCTCATTTGCCTTTCCTGGCTAAGCTGTTGGAGAAGCTTGTTGTTACCCAGCTTCAGTCTTATCTCCAATTGCATGCTATTGCTGATAAATTTCAGTCTGGTTTCAGGTCTCGGCATAGCACGGAATCTGCACTACTTAGGGTCCATAATGACATTCTTGGAGCCCTGGACAGAAAAAATTCTGTGGTTTTGGTGTTATTAGATCTGACCGCTGCATTTGATACTGTAGATCATGCCATTCTCTCGACTTCAACACACTATTGGATTACAGGGCATGGTTCTCAAATGGTTTTCATCATATCTCACAAACAGAACTTTTTCAGTTATGCTAAATGACCTTTCCTCTTCAGTTGCTCCTTTGTCATCAGGTGTCCCTCAAGGATCTATTCTTGGTCCTATTCTGTTTTCACTTTATATGCTGCCATTGGGTCAACTCATTTCCAATCACAATGTCCATTTTCATTTCTATGCAGACGATCTTCAGATCTACCTTCCTGTGGTTCTGAGTAATTGTTCTGCATTGGACTCTCTTTATAATTGTATTTTTGACATCAGAAAATGGCTTTCTCATAATTTTTTGCACCTAAATAAAGAAAAGACTGAGTACATTTTGTTTACTCCGGATTCATTTAGCAGTTCTCCCAGTTTTGGTCCTTTAACACCTCGGTTTGTTCTGGTAGTGCGCAACCTGGGTGTTATTTTTGACAGTGGCATGTTTTTTGATAAACAGATAAGTGCAGTTGTGAAGGCAAGTTTTTACCAGCTAAGGCTTCTCAGTAAGGTCAAATCAATTTTGACCCGAGCTGATCTTGAAAAAGCTGTTCATGCCTTCATCAGCTCGCGGATTGACTTTTGTAATGCCCTCTACTCTGGACTCAGTCAATCACTGCTCAATCGGCTTCAACTGGTACAGAATGCTGCAGCACGTCTTCTTTCCAACACCTCTAAACGCTCTCACATCAGTCCAGTCCTCCGCTCGCTCCACTGGCTTCCAGTGCGGTTTAGGGTGGAATTTAAGATCCTGATGTTTGTATTTAAGGCCATCAATGGTCTGGCCCCTGTTTACCTCGCGGAGTTGATAATGGTCCACCACCCAGCCAGGACTTTGCGCTCTTCTGAATATACCACTTTGGTCATACCCAAGTTTAATTATAAAAAGTTTGGAGGTCGGTCATTTGCTGTTCAGGGCCCAAAACTGTGGAACGCACTACCGGGACAGCTTCGAAGTATCACTGAGCTCAGTGCTTTTAAATTGCAGTTGAAGACACATCTTTTTAGACTTGCTTTTGATATGTAGCTAATAATTTGATAGCTGTTTTTATGCATATTGTCCTGTTTCTGATTGTTGTGTTTTATGTTTTTTGTTTTTATACTGGAAAGCGCCCTGGGCACCTTTTGGTTGTTGTAGGGCGCTATATAAATAAATTTTGATTGATTGATTGATTGATTAGCTAATTTTCTCATATGCTACTCATTTCCATTTTTTTTCCTTTTTTGCCAGGCTATGGACATGCTTTCTGGAATTACATAATGATGTTATCAAGAAATTACCTTATCACTATTTAACAACATACGCCACATAGTAGGAATCACATTCTATAAGATCTACTGAAAAAAATGTCCCATATTAAAGTAGTCCCAATCCAACCTCAACCATAATTGTCTATTTCCATTCTTCATAACATGTCAATGTGTAAAAAGGTCTGTTAACCACATTTTTTTTAGTTTAGAAATTACATACTGTATAAATATTAAAGCTATTAGATACTGTTTGATGAAAGGAGTGGACCGAGGCTAATTTGGGTAATTGGGTTGTTACCATTAGAGGTCCCATGTCTGATGACATGTACCACCATGAAGTGGAAACTGAAGTGATGGGAGCTCCATCAGGGGTGATCAGAGCACCTGAGTTAGTCATCAGAGCACAGCAGGAGAGACTGGCACAGACGTTCAGTTAACAGATGTCTTTAAGGGACAGTCAGGAGCAGAGGAGGACATAGAAATAATGATTGGACAGACTGAAAGAAACTGCCCTCCCCTGAAGAACCCTGTTTAGGGTTCTGTGAACTGAGGATGAGTGACATGTCTTTTTCCACAGCATTTTAAAAGTACATAATGCTAGCCCTACATACACTTCCTGAAAGTCAGGGATGCGTTTTGAGAAGGGGAGCTACAGACTAGAGTAACTGTATAACAAAAGGTACAAATCACCTTCTAACATGCTATCTGTTTATATACTGTAGCCCATCCTTATTTAGAGGACTACCCATAACCTCAACAAGTCTTCTTACAGCAAACGTGAAAATCTAAGGGATGAGATGCTCAACTAGATTTATATTGAGCATAATTCAAGTTAACTAATTGATTGACTTTTTAACATGATAATTACAAAGAGCATTCGGAGGAATTTGGTTCATATGACATGTGTCTACTTTATATATGACCTGCTGTGCAATCAGCTGTCTATGATATTAAAAAGAACTAATCAGAATTGATTGCTAATAAATCCATACCCATTCAAGTCACAGTTCTCCCTTTTAAAGCCTGTCACATTCCTATAGAATAGGAGTATACCTGCCTACAAAAATAAAAATGCAATCTGTATTTTTGATGTGCAAGACATTTGAAATAATAACCTTATGCTGCAGTATTTATCCTGTAACAAGGAGGTTAGTTTAACAGTTTCTGTCAAAAAACTCTGGATTTGTAGCTGAATGTTTGGAATGCTGGGAGTTGAAAGAAAACGCAGAGTTGGAAACTAAAGTAGTACATTCTTTTTCTCTTTATTTACTGAGTTGAGATATCAAGGTTTCCTAGGGGAAAAAAATGCTCATTTGGTTTGGTTTTGCTTCACACAAAAAATAACTGACTTGCAATGTACCATAAACATGCTGCCTTTATTACCATTTTGTGTATGTGTCTTTTCATGTAATATGAGTTAACAACAAGAATTATATATGGATTATGCTGTCAAGTTGAAACATCTAATTTGCTTTAAACACACACACACACACACACACACACACACACACACACACACACACACACACACACACACACATCATTACATATTAATGACAAGGAGGAAAGGACCCCATTACAAATCCATAGAGTAAAACCAATAAGACATTTCTTTAACTAGGACAAAAGATATGGAGCCAAATAAAAAGTCTGACAAGATGCTTTGGCTGTGCTGAATTAATGGAAGATTTAGCACATGCCACACTTAAAAGAGATGAAACAGTAGCTTCATGGCAAACACTGTTTCTTCACACCTCCACAGCTGGGGGCTTAAAGCTAGTTGGTGGAGTTTGCATGTTCTGCTTATTTTTGTTGCATTTTCTGTGTTTCCTTCTGGTGCTCAAGTTTCCACTACAGTCCAAAAACGTGTGTTGTAGATTAACTGGTATTTTCAAATTCTCTCCAACATAACATCTCCTTAGACATAAGTAATTGTACACAAGATTTGTTTGCGATTGGATAGATAGATGCCTAAGAGAAGGCTTTTCTCATTCAGTTTTGTGAATGCTTAACTGTGTTGTAAAGGTGCTTTGGTCTTTACTATACATGCATATGAATACAAACAAAATGTGAATTATACTACCATAACCATAATTGTCTAATATTAAGACTAATAAATGAGAGCCAATGTTCTAAATATTTTGAATTTGATCAGCACTACTTTTATTCATGCAAAATGTTTACACTCAGTTTTGTTTTCTAGGCTGCATGTCTCATATAAAACCACCAACCTAAAATAATGCAACCAATATTAAAACGTGTCATATTTTAACTTTGACACTTTCAGATACATGCTTTTCTATTTAAATAGGGAGAAAATAAAAAAGAGGAAGAAAACATAATTAAAAAACTCAGCCAAGCCTAACAAAACAGGGCTCAAAGCCAGTCGTACCATTACTCCCCAGCAATTCCATTTGTCAAATTCATTATTCACACTAAGTGGTAAACAGGACTGAAAAAGTTTTTGCCATTTTAAAATGGCAGGTAATTTGGCCTATGCCAGGAGGACGGCATTAAATGTAGAGGCAAAGAACAGAAATATATGTATTCACACCTGGCTAATTGAGCAAAAGAGTAAGCGCAGGAAAGGAAAAAAAATGTGGTTATGTGCTGGTTCATGCTGAAAATGACATGACACTGACTTGAGACAAATATAGTGGAAGCTTTGCATTTGAATTTATCCATGCAGATATAAGTTCTTAAGACGAAATTTTGTATTGCGAAATGCATTTTTTCCATAGGAAATGCAGATAATCCATTCCAGCCAGCCAAAAATATTAATAATATCACAAATTTCAAACACTATAGTTATATTTTTTGCATATAAAAACAATCAAAACATTTAGAAAAAAAAAACGGCAAATGAAGTAAAATATGAAATAAATAGACAATAAACCTTACTTAACCTTAATTTATGAATCCTTTTGGCACGGTTGGTTTAAAATATTTCTTCTTTGTCTTTTGGCTGTTTCCTTCCAGGGGTCGTCACGGCGAATGAAATTTAATTTTACATTTTATTTGTCACATACAGTACACAGCCATACACAGTACAATATGCAGTGAAATGCTTAGACAACTGCTGTGACCTTAAAATAAAAGACTATGAATAGGAAATAAATATAAAAAAATAAAATAGAAGATAAATTTAACTAAGAAAGAATAAGATAAAATATAAAATTAAAATTAAATAACTGTACAACAAAAATACACAATATAGAAAATATATGAAGAAATTCAATTCAATTCAATTTTATTTATTTAGCGCTTTTAACAATGGTCATTGTCTTAAAGCAGCTTCACAAAAATGCAAGAAATTCATTAAAAATTATAATAATAATAATAGCTTTAGCCATCATAAAGCAGAATCCAGCTGGAGCTGGTCCTTCTCTGGATGCCTCAGGATCCTCGCAGGGTTGGCCTTTGACTACTGAAGCTGGTACAATCTCCAGAAGCCTCAGGATGGGTAGAAAAGTACAGAACAGATGGAGAGAATTAGCGTAGTTGCCATTCAGGATAGATGTACTGAAGAACAAAGTTATGAGATGAGTTATGCGTATGCCAGATTAAAGAAATGCGTCTTGAGTCTACTTTTAAACTGGGAAACTGTGTCTGCTCCCCGAACACTGTCTGGAAGGCTATTCCAAAGCTTTGGAGCTAAATATGAAAAAGCCCTACCCCCTTTTGTAGATTTTGAAATTCTAAAACTTAGCCTATCTTTCTTGTTTGCTCACACCGCATCCATAAATCTCCTCTTTGGTCTTCCTCTAGACCTCCTGTCTGGCAGCTCCGGTCTCAGCATCCTTTTACCAATATATCCATAATCTCTCCTCAGAATATAACAAACTGCCTCAACTGGCCACTCTGACTTTATCTTCAAAAATCCAACATGGGTTGTCTCTCTGATGGACTTATTCTTGATCCTATCCGTCCTTGTCACTTCCAATGAGAATCTCAACATCATCTCTGTTACCTCCAACTCTGCCTTCCATCTTTTCTTGTGTCACACCACTGTCTTGTACCCCTCTCCTTTCATTCTCGCTCATACTTTTTTTATCACAAAACACACCTGACACTTTTCTTCACCCGTTCCAACCTGCCTGCACAGGTCTCTTCACCTCCTTTTCAGATTTTTTGTTGCTCTGAACAATTGACCCTAAGTACTTAAGGCCCTGCACTTTTTTTTTATTTTTATTTTTTTTACCTCTGCTCCCTGTACCATCACTGTTTGACTTGGTTCATTCACATTTACACACAGGTATTCTGTCTTGCTGTTGCTAACCTTCAATTTTCTGCTTTCCAAAGCATACCTTCACCCTCCACCTGTTCCCTGCTCTTGCTACAAAGCACAATGACATCTGCAAACATCGTAGTCCATGGAGACTCTGGTCTATCCTGTCATCCTGTCCATCACCAGAGCAAACAAGGAAGGCTTTGTTTTTTCCTTGATGCAGACTCACCACCACCTTGAACTCTTCTGGCACACCTTCAGCACATCTTTACAGGCATCTGTCTTACAGCTTTCATACATGTTCTGCACTACTCTAACCTACTTCTCTGCCACTCCAGACTTCCTCATACATTACCACAGCTTGTCTCTCGGCACGCTCCCATACCCTTTCTCTAAATTTACAAAGACACAAAGCAACTCCCTATTACTTTCACTGTACTTCTCCATCAGCATCATCAAAGCAATTACTGTTTGTGTAGTTGTACATTTTCTAGGCATGAAACCCTATTGCTGCTCACAAATGCTCACCTCTGACCTTGACCTAGCTTCCATTACTTTTTCCCAAAGCTTCACAGTATGGCTAATCAGCTTTATTCACCTTTAGTTGCCAACTCTATCCCTCTTTCTGGCCAACATGTACAAGTCCTCATGCGCTCTTTGTTTGGCCTTAGCCACCTCTACCTTCACCTTACGCTGCATCCTCCTTTACTCCTGTCCCCTCTCATCAGTCTTTTCATTGTCCCACTTCTTCTTTGCTTACATTTTTCTCTGTATATACTCCTGGACTTACTTGTTCCACCACCAAGTCTCCTTGTCCACCTTTCCCTTTCCTGATGATACACCAAGTACACTTCTACCTGTCTCCCTGATCACCTTAGATGTAGTTGTCTAGTCAACTGAAAGCACCTTCTGACCACCCAGATCCTATCTCAACATCTCTTAGAAAACTACACAACATTCTATAAATCGACTGCTTTCAACTGAAAATGTCTCTGTTTTCTTCTTGACACTATTCTTGATAATTTTATTTAAATACTATTTATTTTTAAAGATGCTAATAATTTTTTGTGGCAGTATCATCCATATTATTTATAACGTTATCATCTGTTCCCATATGATGTATTGCCCTATTAGTTGTGTTTTGGTTACACGTTTTTACTTTTGCGAGACTTTCTCTCCAAATCACGAGGGGCATCCTGGTGAGACAAGGTAGACAGCTGGCTTGTTTAAAGGGAGGCCAATGCTCTATTGTTGTTTATACACATATATATACAGTAAAACCAGTTGCCATTTATTATCATAAGACAGCATTTTTTTTCATCATCATGTATCCAGATTGGGAGCCAAGCTGGTAAGGCTGTTACAATGTTCTCACACAACACACTCACACTTTTACACAGTATACAGAACTTGCATACAGGATATACCAAAATATTTTGTAAATAGTTGTAATTTGTTCACTGCATTGTCTGTGTTGTTTAATACACATTTGAGTTTGGTATATTGAGTGTTGTTTGTCTGTTTGTGTTCTTGGTTGTTGTTAACACTAGCGAAGAGATCCTATGTTTGTGTAATCTTGGTTAATTAATGTGTTAGAAACATTCTTGGGACCCATAGTGCTGCTGTACGTCTTTACTAAAATCTTGCACAAAATGCAAAAAAAAAAAAAAATAATAATAATAATAATAATAATAATAATAATAAACTCATGCAAGGCTTCCACTTGCACAAACAGGTTTTAATATGCTACTGAAAGTATGCCCAACCAGCTTGATCGCTCGTATTGCGGAACCTGCTTCACATGACAAAACAAAATGCAGCCAAATGCAGTTTCGTAAGTCTAAAGTTTGAAATGCAGACTTCTGTAGCACTATTTAAGCACCAAATATGAAAAAGTTAGTTGACTTATGTAGAGAGTAGACCTTTAATTAGCCTCTATAACACTAGAGCAGATTGAATGCAAGATAATAATATAATTAAATATTAAGTCCATAAAAGTAATACTTTTTGGTCGTAAATCAATGGTTCTAGACTAAGATGTGCAATTTCAGCTTTCACTGGTTGTGTTTGCACACTTGATACATTGATTTGTTATGTACTAATGACTTTAACCAATGAATTAGGAGTTAGAAGAGCAAATGTGTCATACTAGATGCTGATATGAGTTAATTATGGTTACTGTGAGAGGGTACATTAATAATACAGATTCACACACACACACACACACACACACACACACACACACACATACACAAAGCAATATCAAGGTTAAAGCTACATAACCTTTCAGCAAACCTTTGGAGGTTTACTTAAACTAACAATGAGCAAGAAATAAAAGACAGCCAAAGTATATAAGCTAAATTTAAATCTAAAATTGAGAATGTCAAGTTACATGGTCAAGTTTATTGTCAAGAATTGTCTTATATATACAGTGACAAGAAAAAGTATATGAACCCTTTGGATTACGTGTAGTTCTGCATAAATTTGTCATAAAATGTGCTCTGATTTTCATCAAGTCACAACAATAGAGAAATGCAGTCTGTTTAAAATAATACTACACAAACATTATAAGTTTTTATGTTTTTATTGAACATAACATCTAAACATTCACAGTGCAGAGTGGAAAAAGTATGTGAACCTTTGGACTTAATAACTGGTCAACCTACTTTGGCACCAATAACCTCAACCAAACATTTCCAGTAGTTGCAGATCAGACCTGCACAACGACCTGGAGTAATTTTGGACCACTCCTCTTCACAAAACAGTTTCAGTGTAGCAATATTCTTGGGATGTCTGGTGTGAATCGTTCTCTTAAGGTCATGCCACAGCATTTTAATTGGGTTGAGGTCAGGATTCTGACTGGGCCATTCCAGAAGGTGTATTTTGTTCAGTTGAAGCCATTCTTTTGTTAAATTACTTGTATGCATTGTCCTGTTGTATCACCCATCCTCTGCAGAGCTTCAATTGGTGGACAGATGGTCTTACGTTTTTTCTGCAAAATGTCTTGATAAACTCTGGAATGAATTTTTCCATCAATAAAAACTATTTGTCCAGGCCCTGAGGCAGCAAAGCAGCCCCAAACCATGATGCCCCCTCCGCTATGTTTTACAATGGGGATGAGGTTTTGATGTTGGTGTGCTGTGCCTTTTTTTCTCCACACATAGTGTTGTGTGTTTTTTCTCAATTTTGGTTACATCTGTCCACAGAAAATTTGGCAGTATTGCTGTGGAACATCCAGGTGCTCTTTTGCAAACTTCAAACTTGCTGGAATATTTTTTTGGACAGCAATTGCTTCCTCCGTGGTGTCCTCCCATGTACTCCATTCTTGTTTAATGTTTTCCTCATTGTACATCAACAAAAATGCTAACATGTGCCAGAGATTTCTGTAAGTCTTTAGCTGACACTCTTGCTGAGATTCTTCTTTACCTCATTAAGCATTCTGCACTGTGATCTTGCAGTCATCTTTACAGGACGACCACGCCTAGGGAGAGTAGCAACACTGCTGAACTTTCTCCATTTGTAGACAGTCTATCTTACCGTGGACACATGAACATCAAGGCTTTAAAGATACTTTTGTAACCCTTTCCAGCTTCATGCAAGTCAACAATTCTTAATCGTAGGTATTCTAAAGCTCTTTTTATATATATATATGGAACCTCAGATTACGAGTAACTCGGTTTACAAGTGTTCCGCAAGACGAGCAAAGATTTGTAATAAAATGTAACTTGAAAAACGAACATTTTCGTGGTTAACGAGCACAGAGTATCATATTTCACGCATGCGCTTTTTGTTTTGACGCCGAGTATCACGTGATCACAACTGAGCCAACGTTTTTTTATTCTCTTGCGCTGCGAATTCGTCTCTGCTGCTGGGTCTTAGTGCTCGTCTCTTACTGTTAAAATCAACATATGTGCACGCGTGTACTGTTTACTATAACACTGTGACTACGTGTGTGAAACATATTTTATTTTGCTTTCGAAAGGGCGTATGTACAGCGCGTGTACTGTTTCTTATAACACACGTGTGTACGCATGAGTAAGGCTAAAGAAATTCTCAATACAGGGGTTAAAAATTTATTTTCTTCCTCATCGCTGTGTGTGTGTGTTTGTGTGCGCGAGCGTAATTAGACACTGTGTCGGCTGTGTGTGTGTGTTTGTGTGTGTGTATGTGTGTGAAACCCTCATTCACAAGAACACACACGCACGCACAGAAATAAAGGCAAGAAACGTCTCGGGTTACTTTGCTGTAACCCTGTTCCCTAAAAAGCGAGATGCTGCGTGAAAACGCTATGGAAAACATCTTGTCATGTTGCCGGTTGTGAAGCATGTGTGTATCAAACACGCCAAATTTTGGCTTATATAACCTCGGTCGGGTGACGTCATCTGATGAGACGCACCTGCAGGTTATAAATAGGAGTGAACCGGAAACATTCCTCAGATTGATTTGTCTGAACGGACGTCCGGTCACGTAGGTAGTGCAGCATTGGGACGCAGCATCTCGTTCCCGCCTTTTCAGGGAACAGGGTTACAGCAACGTAACCCGAGACGTTCCCTTTGAAAGGCTACACTCGATGCTGCGTGAAAACGCTACGGGAACGAGAATACCAACGCCGCCGCACTGCAAGTGTCTGGACCCCAAGGTTGT
This sequence comes from Clarias gariepinus, assembly GCF_024256425.1. Taxonomy (NCBI): domain Eukaryota; kingdom Metazoa; phylum Chordata; class Actinopteri; order Siluriformes; family Clariidae; genus Clarias; species Clarias gariepinus. The sequence continues at coordinate 28,804,987 of NC_071100.1, read as the reverse complement.
GTAGCGTGTGCGCACAATGCCGAGAAGGTCTCTGAACTGTATCTGGGAAGCTGACTCGAGGACCTGTGAGCCCGGAGTGGCATGAACATCCAGATTATAAAATCTAACAAATGTGTGCGGAAAGGACCACGCCGCCGCGTCACACACTTGCTGCAGGGGAATACCTCCTGCTAGTGCAGTAGATGAGGCGATCCCCCTGGTTAAATGAGCCCTGGTTCCTAGAGGCGAAGTGAGCCCACGCGCCTCATAGGAGAGGGCAATAGCATCTCTCACCCAGTGTAGTGGCGGCCGCCCCCCACCCGGTTGCGGCCCCAAAACATGTAAAAGCTGCTCTGACTTATGCCACTGGCTAATGCGGTGGACGTAAATCTGAAGAGCACGTACTGGACACAGTAAGTCTCTCCTGCTCCGAAGCTGTAAAAGGCGGAGGACAGAAGGCTTCAAAACAACAGGGTGCATGTTGAGAATGGAACTTTCGGAAGATAGTTCAGTGAGGATGCAAAATGGCCCTGACCAGCCCAGGGGCAAAGTCTAGGCAGGATGGGGAGATTGACAGATCTTCAATCCTCTCAGAGAGGTAACGGCCCTTAGAAAAACCATCTTAAAGTTCAGAAAACTGAGGCGCTGACTCTAGTGGTTCAAAAAAGGGTGTCAATTGGCTCTTCAAGCACGATAGATAAAACCCACAAAAGGGACCGTGTCACAGTAATCCCACCAATCAGGACGTGGCAGGCTGAAATAGCAGTTACGTCCTGAGGGTACTAGGGCACAAGCCCGAGGACAACTTTTTCTGCAGAGACTCCAGCACTGAAACATTTCGGCAGTGGACTGGGTCTACCTGCTTCGTCATGCACCAACTTTCAAATACATTTCATTTGAGGGCATAAGCTCTTCTAGGGGAGGAAGCCCTAGCACTTAAAATAGTCTTAATTACGCTGGCTGAAAGACCAGCTTGACTTAGTTGGTTCCGTTGTGGCAGGCTAAAATAGCAGTTACGTACGTCCTGAGGGTACTAGGGCACAAGCCCGAGGACAATTTTTCCTGCAGAGACTCCAGCACTGAAACATTTCGGCAGTGGACAGGGTCTACCTGCTTCGTCATGCACCAACTTTCAAATACATTCCATTTGAGGGCATAAGCTCTTCTAGGGGAGGGAGCCCTAGCACTTAGGATAGTCTTAATTACGCTGGCTGAAAGACCAGCTTGACTTAGTTGGTCCCGTTCAGGGACTGAACGTGACGGTTCCAAAACCCGGGCCAGGGATGAAATATCGTCCCCTGCGCCTGAGACAGAAGATCCCACCTCATTGGAATCACCCATGGTGAGCCATTGAAGAGGGATACTAGAACCACACTCTGGTTGGCCAACAGGGCGCTACCAATAAGAGGCGCAAACACTGTTGATGGACCCTCGCCGAAACTCCCGGGAGCAGAGCTATCAGGAAAATACGCATAAAGGCGTAACCAGGGCCATGTACGGGCCACGGCGTCCAGACCCGGGGTAGCTGGAAGAGTCAGAGAGTAGTAAAGGGGACATTTGCTGATCTTGCGAGGCAAAGTGGTCTACCTCTTCTACCTGAAATCTCTCCCAGATTGACTGACTATTTTTGGGATGGGGTTCCATTTCCCGTGTGTCAGAGATTGACTGGACAGAACAACTGCTCCCACATTCATATGCCCTGGAATGTAATTCGCCCTGAGGGACAGAAACCTGGTGCGCTAGCTATTTAGCGGCGCGAGCACATTCCGCCCTGGCGATTAATATATGAGACTGCCATAGTGTTGTCCACCCGCACTAGGACATGGTAGCCTCTCAACTGCTGGAGGAAGTGCTTTAGGGCCAGAAATAGAGCCACCATTTCGGGGCAATTGATGTGCCGCGCGAGAAGATTGCCTCTCCAGCTCCCTTGGGCTGAATGGTCATCGAAGACCGCACCCCAGCCCATGAGGGAAGCGTCTGTCGTTAGCATCTGCGATGACAAGAGGAACTTAGAGTGGGACCCAAGGTCAGAAACCGGGGTCTGAACCACATAGGAAGGGTACGAAGCACCTGGTGCGTAACCTTTATTGGGGATTGGCTCTAGAGTGAAATCCCCAGGTTCTTAGCCACAACTAAAATGCTCTCATGTGCAGAAGGCCCAAAGGTGTCACCGTGGATACAGCTGCCATAAGAGCTAAGATCTATGAAAGTGATGGTCACTTTCCGGTCTAGCTTGATTTCCTTGAGGGTGTTGAGAATGGATTCGACACGAGCGGGAGACAGCTGTGCCCGCTTACGATCGAAATTCCATGTGACACCCAATATGTTGTCCTCTGAACAGGAAAGAGCACGCTTTTCATGGCGTTGGGTCTCAATCCTAAGAAACAAAGATGAGCTAGGATGACATGCTGATGTCAAAGCGCTAGCTACAGTACTGAGACTGGGCCAGCCAGTCGTCTATGTAATTCAAATACGGATGCCCTGGAGTCGTAAGCGCCAGAACTACATCCATGTATTTCATATATGTGCGGGTGAGAGAGCTAGACCAAATGGAAGGACCCGATACTGGTAAGCTTTGCCCCCGAAAGCGACCTTAGGAACCTCCTGTGTTGTGGCAATATTTCTATATAAAGTAAGCGTCCTTCAATCGATTGTCCCGAATCAATCGCTTGGTAGGATTTGAGAGCAATCACTTTGAACATTTTGAAGCTGTATTTATTTATTTTAGATAGCAGAACAGCCCGCGAAAATCTAAAAATTGGACGTAGCCCCCCCGTTCCTCTTGGGAACCAAGAAATACTGACTGTAGAAGCCTGACTCACTGTCTGGTAGGGGAACATGTTCCATGGCCCCATTCCCCAGCAACTTCTGTCAGCAGATGCGCACTTTCCGGTTTCACGGAAGTGGAGACCACGCCGTTGAAACACGGAGGGTGATGTGAGAACTGCATCCTGTAGTTTCTCTCTACAGTGCTTAGTACCCAAGGAGATATGCTTGGCAGTAGTTTCCACACTGCTAGTTTCCCTGAAAGCGGCAAAAGTCTCGGCGGCTTGTTAAACGGGGGCGCAATGTTAGATTTTCGGCATCCTGAAACAAACAGGAAAAACCGAAGAGCTAACACTTTATTAGAGACTGGTGTTGCCCGAAACACCAGTGGTGGCGGAGCAAAAACACCGACCTCCTGGGGTGCCAGGGAGAACACTTCATTCTCGAAAGGAATTCTGCGTGCCTCTCCCCATTGGGGGGCCACCCCCATGGTCCTGGGCACATGAACCTCAGGGCTTCTTTTTGAAGACAGTATGCCAGTCTGAGCTCTTTTGAGGCGGATTGCGAAACGCAGGCACGACGCACCCCAATCTTTACGAGTGGGTGCCCGGCTCAAAAACACTCTCCTTGTGTGTTTCATGGCTTGCAAGCGTCAGACCCGGTCGAGACTGGGTGGCCGACAGTCCCGACTCTTGAGCACGGCGGGGAATTTCCGAAGGCTTGTTCATATAACTTTGCCTCATAAACCTAGTGGCGAACGAGTTAACGACATCGCCAAACAGGCCGGAAGGCGAAATAGGGCCATCAAGGAGGAATGCGCGATCCTATGCTTGATGCCGCTGAGATTCAGCCATAAGTCTGTGGCCTGGCATAATTCCAGAATGCCCTATCTTGAAGAACCCCGCCAGTACTCAAGTCTCTCAGCAGGTCAGCCTGGTAGACCTGCAAAACCGTCATGGTGTGCAATGGAGCACCAACCAGACCTGCTGCCTAAAAAGCTTTTCCCTTCAGGGAAGATAAAAGTCTACACAGCTTGAAAGGAAGTATTAGCTTTTCAGGGAGGATGATGTCCCAGGAGAGATAGCCTGGAAGCGTCTCTTCTATCTGAGCATCATTATATAACCCTGCGCTTCCACCTCAACTATATTTAAACAAATAAATAAAGTAGATGGCAGGAAAACACGGGATGAATACACCTTACTCCATGAAAGGGTTAACTCATATGGAGATTGCTAAGAAAAAGGGAGAGAGCGTTGTTGAGGCTCCGCCCCCCGGCCACCCGACAGAACCTATCGTCTATGTTTTTTTTTTTTTTAAGTGCTTGGGTGCTATTTCCATCTCCGCGGAGCGAGAGAGAATGTTTATCCTTGCCCATTTGCAAGAAGCGCAGCGCGCGCTTGCGAGCGGACAGAGGGATTTCCCGATCCAACGAGGAAGTGAGAGATAGGAGTTTTAAATCCGTCTCTCACAGCTCTGCTGGATACACGCGTTTTAAGCCCCAGAAATGCGCCGTGGCCCGGTGCTTCTCAAGAAATGCGGGGCGCGCGCGAGCACTTTATTCGAAGCAGTAAAGTGTAGAGATCGCCCTCCGATATGTATTTATCAGACACGGAGGGATACCTCAATTAAAACTCTGCCATATCGGTGAGTTAAACACTTTCTTATTTTGCTGGTTTAAACACACACGCAAACACAACAAGGTCAGTGAAGACAAAAGATCTGAGGAATGTTTCCGGTTCACTCCTATTTATAACCTGCAGGTGCGTCTCATCAGATGACGTCACCCGACCGAGGTTATATAAGCCAAAATTTGGCGTGTTTGATACACACATGCTTCACAACCGGCAACATGACAAGATGTTTCCCATAGCTTTTTTACGCAGCATCGAGTGTAGCCTTTAAAAGGGAACACACTCTGCTCTCTGAAGAAACGTTGTCGCAAATCTTTTTAGAGGTAAGGTGCTGGGTCATTTGTTTGTTTTACTTTACAGCAGTGATTCTGTTAGTTTGCGCTCACATGAGTGTCTTTAGCGATGTTTATTGCTTTTTTTTAGATACAACGGTGTAGCGGGAGAGAGACGTTGATTTATGACCGCTGTTTACGGAAGTGTAGTCCAGTTCGGGTAATGCAGCCCGGTGTGTGTGAACGTGAAGGCCAGATTTAAGTTAGGATATAGGGCCTGAGTGTTGTTCTTCAGTAGTTTTTTTAGTTGGATTTAAGTGCAGGATCCACGGATCGGATTTGTACTATAACCTGACAATGCAGAAAAAGAAAAAGGCAGGCATCGGTGAGTTTGTTCATCTGATCATTACACGAGCATGAATTAACGGGCTGTTACGCTGTCTCGAGCAACATAAAAAAAGTGAAAAAGCTTTAATAATTACAGTCTCTCTGTTAATGTGTGTGTGAGTGTGTTTAAACGAGAGGAGAAAGTTTTAATGTGTAAGATGAGGAGGGGGAGACAGGAAGGGCTGAAAGCAAGAGTCTCCACTTACTTCTAGCCTCACACACACATACATAGCACCTGCGTGCACAAAAGGGAAACGCTTACCTGCCGGGATTTATTTTTTACTTTTTTGAAAGGTAACGTGCAGGTTAATTTGTTTTATTTGTACTTAATATTTTGTATTAATAATTTTTATGTATATATATATATAATAAGTACAACAAAGTATTGTGTATAATTAGTTAGCCTAAAACAATATTGTTTCCAATGCTGTAGCAAACATTAATTTTATTTTGTTTTACAACAGATATTTCATGATAAATGTGTGTATATGTGCTTCATATTATTTTCATAATGATGAAATGAGATGCCCAAATTTGCGCTTTAAAATTCCTAATAAGTTTCTTATATAGTTTTTGTAATGTTTTAACAGGGACAAATAATTATATAAAAATTAAGGGAAAAATTATATATATATATATAATCATATTAAGTAAATATTATTTTATGAACACGAAGGTCTTTGGGCTTTTTGTGTCCAGCTTTGAATAATTATTTTATCCATTATTTAACCACGGCTGGAAATAATAGCTGTGATGTGATTGTGAATTTAGCTGTTTGTCTTTTGTAAAGTACTTTCACTTTACAAAAGGCAGCATTTTTATTAAAAGGTTGATAAACGTGTGTTGTACAGTATATACAACGCGACAGTGTGCTCAGTTACTCACTTCTCACCTTTCATGTAGGTCTGCTCGGACTTATTAATTAATTTTAAACCCCTCAAAAATGCGTGTGCATACAGCTCAAAACCTCAATCAGTTATTAAAGATAGCATCTATTTAGAAAAAATGCCCCAGTGATTTCGGAGCTTCAGGAAATCTCCCGGCGCTCTGCGCATAACACCAGGCCAACTCATGTCGGAAAGAAGTTATAAACGGTTTCTAAACGTGGGCTATTGTTTTTTTACTTATAATATTTGTTAATTTAATTTAAATGAGGTTTGGGCTCAGGACTTCGATTCGGCATCGTGATTCTCCTCTTTAATTTACTCTATAGTTTTAATCAGCGCTCAGCCGCATGCATAAAGTTTTTCAGGCCGCACCGGCAGAAGTAGACTAATGATTATGAATGCCCTCAAGTTCACCAAAAACAATACAGAACATCACACCTTATTTGCTTTCAAACATTTACAAAATCACAACGTTTTTTCGTTATTGTGATTGCGCTTAAATAAAAGTTGAGTCTTATAAAGGTTATGTAGTCTTATATAGTTTTGTTATATAGTTTTTGCACATTAATCTGAGTCCTCATCTGTTACAGTTTTGAGGACAATAGTTCTTTCAGAAGTGCCTTATATTCCTCTTAATCCTAAATTGTTGTTCTTTTAGTGTCACTGCGCTTTACAATGCCAGACAACATTCAAATGCAAATTATTCAGTCTCCCCAAGTGTGAATCAGCTGTTCTCACCTCTACATTCAGAGGAACTTTAATGCACCTCTCCACACTTTAAAAACCTCTTGAATCTGGAGCTCTTCTGAAGACTTTCAGTGATTAAGGCCTCTTTTTAAATTTGTGTAAATTTAATCTTCTGGATTCTGGATTCTAAAGTTGACATTGTTACCGTTGTTAATCCTTGGAATAAAAGAAATTGAGATTTTCCTTATGATAGCATAAATTGGATTGTTTTTAATCACTCTATACACAATTATATTCTTTTTTTTTTTTTAACAGGTATGGGGCTATTCTGGTTTATTAATCCTTGTGCCTGGTTTAGGTTTAGTGTTCACTGTGCACCGTACATCTGTTATTTAACAACTATATCCTAACATTCCGAAAAACCTTTTATTTGGGGTTAAGTGACTGATGTGCCTAACATTTTCCTGTAAATTATATATTTTAGCAGTATTGTCTTGCATCTTTTGAAATAAATAAATTTAAAAAATCACAATCACAATACTCCGAAAATGTCACATCTGGGCCACCTCAGTCCCGGGGAGTAAGATCAGGCTCACCGGATTACTGAGCTGTGGCTTTTGTCTCCCCCTAGTGTGTCGGTATTGTTCTCCCATTTTGATTTAATCAAACACCAAACAAATATCACCTGTGTCTACCTCCTGTGTCACTCTATTTAACCCAGCCGAACCCATACCACCTCGTCTGGTCACTGATATGCACGTTAAGTTTGTTTTTTCACCCTTTGTATGTTCTCTCTCTCTCTCTCTCAGGACTGAGTGGCGTCTGCAGGAGGTGGCGGTGGATCTTAAAAGACTTTCAATCAGGTTATACGTATGTTTGTGGAACGTCAGTCCACCTATTAGTTATCTCCCGTGCAAGAAGGGAGTACTTGCAGTCTCAAGTGTGCCTTACACAGCCCCCTGCAGACCCAGCCTGGGACACGGTTGCTGAACCGTTCAGTTTTCATTTGGTTTTGTTCTGTTGTAGTTTTGTGCTGTTAAGTTTATACGAAGAAGATAATAAACCTGTGTTTTTCTCATCTAACTTGCACCTGCGTTCGCCTCCTTCAGTATGCAAGACATGACAGATGACCAGACCTTACAGAACGCAGCAAGGACCCCCCTCCCAGAAGACGAAGTCCCCATCCTTGATTACATCCGCCGGCAACAGGGGCAGATGGACAGTTTGGCCAGGGCAGTAAGTGACCTGGCTCGCAGCGTGCGCGACATCGCCGTCAACCGCCCTGCCCCTGCCTCTCCTCCACAGCGCTCCACACCATCACCACCTAGAGCCACCCCTCCGGAACGATACGCCGGAGATCCGGAGGGGTGCAAAAAGTTCCTCATGGCATGTGAGCTGTACCTCGCTGATTACCCCGATCTGCCGGATCAGAAGAAAATCAGTTTCGTCATACAACAGCTCACCGGACCAGCGATGGACTGGGCCACCGCCGTGTGGAGCGCAGGTGGGATGGTGACGTCTCACTACGGCCGGTTCCTCCACGCCTTTCGCACGGTGTTTCAACATCCAGATCATGGCAAGACGGGGGAACAACAGCTATTGAGGATTAAACAAGGACACCTCGCGGTGGCAGATTACGCCGTCAAGTTTAGAATTCTCGCCGCGGAGAGTGGCTGGTGCGAGAAAAGTTTACTCGCGCGATTCCGGGACGGGTTGCAGCCAGAACTCCAGCTAGAATTAGCCTGCCGAGACGCGGACCTCGACCTGGATGAAACTATTGAACTCGCAATCAAACTGGACCAGCACCTCCGCGGACGACGGCGCCCCCTCCTTTCTAAAGGTATAGGGGGAAAATCCGACTTTTCGCACAGAGACAGCCTCAATAAAACCCCCGTCGAACCACGCCAGGGGAATGAGGTCGAACCCATGGACGTCAGCACCTCTCGCCTGTCGGCCCAGGAGAGACGCAGGAGAATTTCGTCGGGACTTTGTCTTTACTGCGGAGGGGGCACGCATCTTCTTACGAACTGTCCTTTAATTCGAGTAACTGCACACACACCCCCACGCACACATCATACTTTTTGTTTACATGCATCACTTTCATACCTTAACCAATCTGTTTCTGTTTTCCCCTTAATAGATTCCGGTTCGGCTGGGAATTTCATTTCCTCCTCTCTTCTTTCCGCGCTGCGAGCTCCTGTGTCGAAGCTTCCAAACCCGATTCAGATCAAAGCTCTAGATGGCAAACCATTAAAACAATCGCCAGTTAAACTTCTGTCCGTGCCCCTGCGGTTAACATTCCCCGGTCACTCCGAGGAATTAAAATTCTTTGTAATTTCACGGATGGACCAAGCCGTCGTGCTGGGTCTCCCATGGCTAAGCTCCCACAATCCAAATTTTGATTGGGCAGGCTCACGCATCATTTCTTGGTCCCCCAGATGCAAGAAATTCTGTAAACCTTCCACGTTGAAGGTCCAAACTACCACCATTGAAAGCCCTATCGCCCTAATGTCTACTACAGTGCCATCTGAGTAAGTAAATTTCAGTGACGTGTTTAGTATTAGGGCAGCCGCACGACTCCCTCCTCACCGTCCGTGGGACTGCGCGATCGAGCTTCTGCCGGGGAAAACACCGCCTTGCTCGCGCATTTATCCATTGTCTGTAGCAGAAACACGGGCAATGGAGGAATACGTGAGTGAAGCTCTCCGGCAGGGACTCATCAGCAGGTCCACGTCTCCGGCGTCGGCAGGTTTTTTCTTTATTGAGAAAAAAGGGGGGGGTCTTCGACCTTGTATTGATTATAGGGAACTCAATACTATTACAGTAAAATATAAGCACCCACTGCCCTTGGTACCGGCCGCTATCGACCAGCTCCGCGGCGCGTCCATCTTCACGAAACTCGACCTCCGCAGCGCTTATAACCTCGTTCGTGTTCGCAAGGGCGACGAGTGGAAGACTGCGTTTAGCACGACATCAGGTCATTACCAATACAACGTAATGGCTTATGGACTGGTAAACGCACCTGCGGTGTTTCAGGGGTTCATGAATGACGTGTTTCGTCATATGTTAAACCGGTTTGTCATAGTATACTTGGATGATATCTTAGTATATTCTCGGTCATATGATGAACACGTCCATCATGTAATCGCCGTTCTACGTCGGCTGCGCGAACATGGGCTCTATGCGAAGGCGGAGAAATGTGAATTCCATAAGACGGAGATCGCATTTCTCGGCTATCGCATAGGACCACAGGGGGTCGAAATGGACGTCGCCAAGGTAACGGCGGTGCAATCATGGCCGGAACCTACAACAGTGAAGGCGCTACAGAGTTTCCTTGGGTTTGCCAATTTTTATCGGCGCTTCATTAGGGGATTTAGTATGCTGGCAGCGCCGCTCACAAATTTGTTAAGGGGAAAACCCCAAAGACTAGGTGCGTTCACGCCGGAAGCGCGCACGGCATTCCAGCGCTTAAAACGAGCTTTTTCCTCTGCGCCTATCTTAAAACTGCCTGACCCCACCAAGCCTTTCGTAGTGGAGGTCGATGCGTCAGAGGTAGGACTCGGAGCGGTGCTGTCACAGCGTCAGGGCCACCCAGAGAAACTCCATCCCTGCGCCTTCTTTTCTCGTAAATTAACACCTGCCGAGCGCAATTATGATATCGGCAATCGTGAACTGTTGGCAATAAAAGCGGCGTTAGAGGAGTGGAGGCATTGGTTGGAGGGAGCCGAACACCCGTTCACGGTGCTTACAGATCACCGGAACCTAGAGTACCTCCAACAAGCAAAAAGACTAAACTCTCGTCAAGCCCGATGGGCGCTGTTTTTCACGCGTTTCCACTTCATCATCACTTATCGCCCCGGCTCTAAGAATAAAAAAGCGGACGCACTTTCCCGCTGTTTTCCCACACCGGACCGAAACCACGATCCGGAGCCGATACTGCCCTCGTCACTCGTAGTGTCTCCGATCGCATGGGATATCGACTCGGAGATCGCGCAGGCGACACGGTCCCAACAGGTGCCGCCTGGCTGCCCTCCGGGTCGGACGTACGTACCGGAGACATTACGAGAACGCGTCATCATCGAAGCACATACCAACTTAGCTTCCGGTCACCCCGGTATATTAAAAACAGGGAAACTATTAAAACCGAAATACTGGTGGCCGAATATGTGGAAATCCGTGAAAACAGTAGTTTCGTCTTGCGCAGTTTGTGCACAAACTAAAACCCCTAGAAATCTACCTGTTGGTAAATTAATGCCCCTTCCGATACCGAACAGGCCGTGGTCACACCTGGCGGTGGACTTTGTGACGGACCTGCCGGTATCACGAGGGTACACAACGGTCCTGGTAGTAGTGGATCGTTTTTCTAAAGGTTGCCGGTTCATTCCATATCGCTCCCTCCCAACCGCCCTCCAGGTGGCAGAAACCCTATTCACTAAAGTGTTTCGCTACTATGGCATCCCGGAGGACATTGTTTCAGATCGTGGTCCCCAATTTATCGCAAAAGTCTGGAAAGCTTTTTTCCAGAAGTTGGGGACCACTGTTAGCCTAACGTCGGGCTATCACCCCGAGTCTAATGGGCAGGCAGAGCGGACTGTCCAGGACCTCGGGAGGTACCTCCGCGCATACTGTAGTAGTCGACAGCATGAATGGGCAGACTGTTTAATCTGGGCGGAGTATGCGCGAAATTCACTTCAACACTCCTCGACCGGCTTAACGCCGTTTCAATGCACACTCGGACACCAACCTCCGCTCTGTCCCTGGGATGCCACTCCCACTGATATCCCCGTGGTGGATCAGTGGTTCGACAGGGCGGAGAAAGTATGGGAGGATGCTCATACTAACATCTCCCAAGCAGTTCAACGATTCAAAAAATTCGCTGATAGACGGCGAGGAGAGAGTCCTCCGCTCCAGGTAGGAGATCGAGTTTGGCTCTCGACAAAGGATCTCTCTCTTAATCTCCCCTGTCGTAAGTTATCCCCTAAATACATCGGTCCTTTCCCTATTATAGCACAAGTCAATCCCGTTTCATTTAAGTTAAAACTACCCAATCACTTACGTATTAACCCTGTCTTCCATGTTTCTCTTCTCAGGCCAGTGGTCCGGGGGCCCCTAGACGGGGGTGTCACCAACCCGTCGCTCCCTGGGGCTGTGGAAATAGCGGGCGCCCCTGCATTCCGAGTCCAACAACTTCTGGACTCCCGGAGGAGAGGAGGCTCCCTTCAATATCTCGTTGATTGGGAGGGGTACGGACCCGAGGAGCGCAGTTGGGTCCCGGCCAGAGACATCCTGAGCCCAGAACTCATATCAGAATTCCATCGAGAGCGGCCGGATCGCCCAGCTCCGCGACCTCCGGGCCGACCCGCCCGCCGGCCATCCCAGCAGGTCGGTGGGTCCAGACTCCCGCGGGAACCGCAGAGAGCGCGCCCCCACCTCCCTCGGGAAGCCGGTCCTGGGGGGGGGGGTACTGTCACATCTGGGCCACCTCAGTCCCGGGGAGTAAGATCAGGCTCACCGGATTACTGAGCTGTGGCTTTTGTCTCCCCCTAGTGTGTCGGTATTGTTCTCCCATTTTGATTTAATCAAACACCAAACAAATATCACCTGTGTCTACCTCCTGTGTCACTCTATTTAACCCAGCCGAACCCATACCACCTCGTCTGGTCACTGATATGCACGTTAAGTTTGTTTTTTCACCCTTTGTATGTTCTCTCTCTCTCTCTCTCAGGACTGAGTGGCGTCTGCAGGAGGTGGCGGTGGATCTTAAAAGACTTTCAATCAGGTTATACGTATGTTTGTGGAACGTCAGTCCACCTATTAGTTATCTCCCGTGCAAGAAGGGAGTACTTGCAGTCTCAAGTGTGCCTTACACAGCCCCCTGCAGACCCAGCCTGGGACACGGTTGCTGAACCGTTCAGTTTTCATTTGGTTTTGTTCTGTTGTAGTTTTGTGCTGTTAAGTTTATACGAAGAAGATAATAAACCTGTGTTTTTCTCATCTAACTTGCACCTGCGTTCGCCTCCTTCAGTATGCAAGACATGACAGAAAATGTCTCATTTTGCAGTCAAACTGTTTATAAGCCTCCTGGGTCTCTGTGAGACTGGTGCTACTGGACACTGAAAATATTGTCTTTATACGTAGTTTTATATGTTGTTTGTCTTATTGTTCTTTCCTTTGTTTCTTTGTTTTACAAATATGACCCAATATATGTTCAGTGATACTTTTTTTTTTTTTTTACGTTTTTGTATTGTGTTATATTTTTATACTAGTAAGTAGTTTTAAAATGTAATCTCCACTTTAATGATTCAGTGTATTATGATGTGGGATGTGGTAGGCTGCTGGATCCAGCCTCGCTGTCCCTGACCAGTTACAGTTATACAGTAGGCAGAATCTGTTCATTTAAGGTAAATCACAGCATTTACCTCTAAAGCTTCTTATTTTTTGCGTAACTTTGAGCTCCACCTTTTCTTCTTCCTCCTTTTCATTTATGGAAATTATTATTAATTTGCTCAGAGAAATTCGCTGTATCAAGAAAGTATCAATATCTCTCCTAAACACGCGCTCTTTGTCGGCGGTGCACTTGCGCATCCATATGCAAAGAAAAGAGATGCAATATTATGGAGTGTGGCATGTGAGTGGGGCGATGTGACGCGCCCCAGGGACTTTAAACAAGGACACTGGAATTTCGCCCTTTGATCCCCTCGCTGAGGACAGCGCGAGAAAGAGCTGCGCGATGTGTATAAATCAGTGTGTGTGTGTGTGTGTGTATTATACTAAATTTTATTTAATATAGGTATATATTAACTCATGCTAGGATACTTTTACTATGCTAAATTTATGAATTACACTCAAAGTATCAAATCCAACTATGAAGTCTGATTTAATTGTTACCATTAAATTTTTTATATCTACTTATGTTTATTTTTCTATTTATGTTTATGTTTTGCTGGCGAAATACATTTAAGCCAAAGGCGACTGCTCGGTTTTGTTAATTTGTTTTAAAAACCCCAATTCTGCGAATTCCCCCAGCAGCTAAACCGGTTTAATTATTTACCTATCGTAAAGGTGACAAGAGGCTTTACAGAGTCTGCTGTCGCATTGTATTCAGAGAATGGACTAAAACAAAATCATGTTTGCTTCAGTATTGGAAACAATATTGTATTAGGCTAACTTTATTAAATATACATATACAAATTATACACTTTTGTATTCTTTGTAAAAAAAAATTTTTTGCACACACACATGGGCATCTTTAAATTTGAACAGAAAATAATAGTAGGCTGGTAGGTACATTATTTTTTATATAACTTAAATGGCTGAATGAAGTTAAATATACACAATAAATTAATAATTGCGTTTGCTTTACATTTGAGAACTCAGGTGTAAATGGCTTTTTCATTGCATATACCATATCATATATTTGTGTCTAATACTGTGTCATATTTTACAACATTACATGCAGTTTGTCATTTACTTGCGATTGTACTTTAAAAATGTAACCTACGTAACGCTGCCTTTTGTTAGGGCTGTGGGTTTATACACACCGATGAATGAATTTTAGATAAATTTTGAAGCATCTTTTTAGGCCTAAATATTCATTTTTATTTATGGCCAGGTGTATTACTAAGTGAAGACTTCGTAATACTTTTGTTCAGTTATTTCCTGCACGGTGTATCTGCACGAAGAGATTGTGTGTGTGGGCACGTAGAGTTTGTGTGTGTGTTTGTGTCTTCTTTAAACGTGCTTCCAACTAACCAACTCTGGCCTCCAAACTTAGAAGGCTACATGTCATAGCAGATAACTGCTCCTTTGATCTGCTGGTTACAGCGGGGCGCCGACTGTACAAGTCAATCCCTTCCCCCAAAAATTGTGTGAATGTCTGCACACTCTAAAAAAACGCTGGGTTGTTTTTTCTACCCAAGCGCTGGGTTGCCTCTGTTGGGTCATTTTTCTGGGTTATTTACAGAGAGTTGGGTAGTTTTTGTGTAACCCAGCTGCTGGGTTGAAGTTTGATTGGCTCCTCCCCCAAAGTTCACCGGTGGATTCAGCGGCTGTCAGTCAGAGCTTCGTGTTTCTCTTCAGCTCCCACACCGCTGATGACGGTTCATTTAAGGGAAAATGACGTTAAATACAAGGTCTGTATACACATGTTCACTCACCTAAGTCACATATGACTGAAAAACTATTACTATATGTGAGATTTATTACTGTTACCGTGTTAAGGTTACACTCAAACTTTCAGGCTGGTCTGAGGTAAGATAATTTAGCTGACAATAGCTGCTAGTTTCTCACCTGTGTATGAAGGAAACGGATAAGATGTCTGAGCTTTTTATCTTTCTCTGTAAAATGTTTGCAGGGTGTAAAACTGTTAACTGTAGTATTAGCATGACGCTAGCATTTAGTTAGGTTGCTAGCGTTAGCAACCACATTAACATTAGAACTTTATTAATCTCACTGTTTGAGAAAATAAAATGCTGGGGTGTTACAAAACACTGACCCGCTCACAAATATACACACCTGCTAACCTCCCGTTTTTCACTAGTTAGTAATTTACTCCGCGGTCAAAAGTCGCCCGCGTTTCTCCCGAGTTATAACAATATCTTACACCTTTCCCCCTTTGGGGTAGTATGCAAATATGACTGCCGCATGTAAGCTAACCAGGTAGCCCTCTTTAACCAAAGTTGCTTGTGACTTAATTAACTATCAGTCAGCTGTACAAATAACTACTAGATGGAAGTATTAATATTTGGGTGATTGTAATGTGCCAGTATGACCCCAGCTATGACGATGCATCTCCTCGGTAATTAGCTTAAAATCAACACAGACCACAAGACCAACTAGTCTGATAAAGCTCATATATATATGAGCTTTATCCCAAAAGCCATGCTTATTTTGCTTATTTTATTTTTGGTAGTAGCTGTTTCCATGTTTTTGTTTCAGGTTACCTATACCCTAGCTTTGTAATTTTTTTATTTAGTATAAATCCTATTACACATTAATTTGATAGTCTTATTCAGTTTAATCTTTGTTATTCAACAAATTTTTAACTTTCTTTCATTTCTTTCTAAGGTTGGCACCAAGGCCGTACCCTACATCCTGACGTTGGGAGATGATGACCAGCGCTGCTCTCAGGCATTCGTCATTCTGGTGGGACAGGCTCTGGAGCAATGCACACTACTTGGGGAGGTTGATGTGTGCTTCAAGGCATTTTATATTTTTGACATTAACTATTTAAAGTAGTGTGCACCTGTATAGGACTTTTTGTAATGTTGCTATGAAATAGCAAGGCCTACTTGAAAAGTCATAGACAGTGTTTGAATGTTAAAACGGAACCAGGGCTGGATAGTTTTGTTCTGCAGAAAAGATATCTAATGTCACAAAGAGATCCTGCTCCGTAGAAGCTGCCTCAGCCTATTTGTGTTATTACTCCATTCTGCCCTTATGAGTAATACTATAGTAATGATGTCGCTGTTGATTATCTGTTCTTGTGCTTTTGAAAAATAAAAGTTTTTTTCTATAAACATTTAATAGGATGTTGTTTATTGCATATATGTATGGTTTGCAAAACTTTTAAGTTTTTTTTTTGTAATAACCCAGTATATCAAAGTAATTTAACTGTTTAATAGACGTGGGTAGTTTTTTTTTTTTTTTTTTTTTTTTTTACAGATTCACTGTAAAACATAAAAATAATAATAACCTATTTGTGAGGTAGAATTAACCCAGCATTATAGTTAAATATGACCCAGCATTTGGGTTGTATATTTAACCCATTTTGCTGGGTTAAAAAAATAACCCATTTTGCTGGGTTAAATTAACCCAGCATTTAGTTAGTCCAATAGTTACCCAGCAGCTGGGTTAAAAACAACCCAGATTGGGTTGTTTTTAACCCAGCATTTTTTAGGGTGCAACAATCACTAACCATTAAAATGTTAAGAATTTAATTAAACACGAATACATAAATTATATTTTTTTTATACATAATATTTTCATTATATATTGTGGCGTGGGCGGGGTTTTGATGGTCTACCATCATGCTTTGCGGGAGGGATTGTTTTGTGTTCACCCTGTTGGGAAAAAGTGTTCAGGTTAGTGGCTTCGGCCATAGGTGTGTGTGTGTGGATGATGAGTGTTTTATGGAGGTTGGATGTGGTGGATTTTGTGTATACGTGAGGAGGAAGACAATAAATTACTCCCAGCCATTTGCATTGGGCAGCAAAAGCAGCTCACTCGTCTCTCCAAGTTCCTGCATAGCGGTGAAAACGCTACATTTGGTGTCAGAAGTGGGATGGAGAGTCGCGGGTTAGAGCGCACCCCGGAGGAAATCCGGCGGATCCAAATAGGCCGCCGAGTGGCAGAGCGGCTGAGGAGGAAGAAGCCCCTCCCTGATGGGGCCAGCGCGGGCAAAGAGCGGCGACCGGAGCGGAGCGGCGCGTTCCAGGTCCCGGCATTGGACCTCGGAGAGGATTCCTCCAGTGACGCGGCGCCGGCACCGGAGCAAGCTACAGCTCCGTGCCCCGTCCGCCAGCGAAGCGACCTGCAGCTGCGCCTGCCGGCCTACAACGGCGCCGGCGATCCCAACGCATACATCGCCCAAGTAGAGCTAGCCGCCAAATTCGCGGGCTGGTCCCCGGCAGAAACAGCCGTCCGGGTGGCCCT
This sequence comes from Clarias gariepinus, assembly GCF_024256425.1. NCBI lineage: Eukaryota > Metazoa > Chordata > Actinopteri > Siluriformes > Clariidae > Clarias > Clarias gariepinus. The sequence continues at coordinate 28,787,725 of NC_071100.1, read as the reverse complement.
CTCGTTGGAGGGAGACGCGCTGCGGGCGCTGCAAGACCTCCGGGCTGATGAGCGGGATGACTGGGTAAAGCTGCAGCAATCGCTCCGTTTTCGCTTCGGCACAGGTGAACGTAATGAGGCTGCGGGCGAGGAGCTGGCAACCCGCGTGCGGAGCGCCTCCGAGCCATTGGGGGCGTTCGCCATGGACCTGAGAGCTCTCGCGCGCATAGGCTACCCGGAGTTTGGGCCCGCCCAGCAGGAGGAGTTAGCGCGCCGTGCTTTTCTGCGGGGAGTCCGGCCGTGGCGGCTTCGGGAGCACATCCGGCTAGCGGCACCGGCTTCCCTGGCTGAGGCGCTGCGCGAGGCTGAACGCGCCGAACCCGCCGAACCCATCATGGCGGAACGCCACGGCGAAAGAGCCGAGCGCACTCCCGTGGCTCGGGGCCGCTCGGTAGGTGAACCTGGCCGGGGACAGGGCTACCCGTCGCGGCTAGGCCTCGACACCGCTCCTGAGAGTTCGCGACGACGCCGAGGCCAGGGGCCGCCGGATTACCGCTGCAATCTTCTCCGGCCTGAGGACAACGTACCCCAGCAGCCGTTAAACTAGCTTCGGGGGGCGCCGAGGGGAAGCCGCCTCCCACAGCTTTCCTTGTTTCCCCGACTGCCGGTCTCAATCTCCGGTCAGGACGTGTAGGAAATCGCGCGGGGGTTTACGTTCAGTGTGGCCTGGACAACGTTTCGCTACGAGCGCTCGTGGACACCGGCTCTACCGTCTCGCTGCTGCGCTGGGGAGTACTGGTCGCGATCGTTTGCTGCCGGCCCCAGCCGCGAACATTCGCACCGTGTCGGGGAGTTATCTGGAGATACGGGCCTGTCGCACCGTGCGAATACAAGTAGGTGCAATCATTCTTTTTCATCCATTCTTTGTGGCCGACATTGAGGATGATTGTATCTTGGGGTTGGATATTTTGGAAAGGTGGGGTGCCGTACTGAATCTCGATGACGGAACGTTGCGTGGTAGCTTCGGGTTAGCCAGGTTGCTAGTGCCCAAAACGCAGCCGGACAGGTTAGTGGAGCGAACCCGGGGGGCGGAACTTCCGGTTGGCGCCCCATGTAAACATCCGGTAGCAGACCGAACGAGCATAATGGCCGAGCTTATGCAGCGTAGCAGCGTAGGCCTAAATCAGGCGCAGACCGATGCCGTGAAGTCCCTTTTGAACGAGTTCGCGGACATTTTCGCGGTAGATGAGCGCGAGTGCACTCATACCAATTTGGTGCAGCACAGTATCGATACGGGTAACGCAGCTCCTGTGCGGCTACATCCGAGACGGCTTCCATTAGCTAAACGGGCTATCGCCGAGCAGACGCTGCGGGAGATGGCCGACTCGGGCGTCATAGAGCCAGCGTCCGGGCCGTGGTCTTCGCCGGTTGTGCTGGTGCGGAAAAAAGACGAGTCGTGGCGGTTTTGCGTGGATTACCGGCGGTTAAACGAGGTAACGCGCAAAGATTCTTATCCGTTACCGCGAATAGATGATGCGCTTGAACACGTTGCGGGCTCGGCGTGGTTTAGCTCGCTGGATTTGCGTAGCGGGTATTGGCAGGTAGAACTCGCACCGGAAGCACGTCCTAAAACGGCGTTCTCGATCGGACAGGGGTTGTGGCAATTCCGGCGCATGCCGTTCGGCCTATGTAACGCTCCAGCTACGTTCGAACGGTTGATGGAGAAAGTGTTGGCCGATATTCCTCGCAATCGGTGTGTCGTCTACCTGGACGATTTACTGGTGCACGGCAAGGAGTTTGAGGTTGCGCTAGCTAACTTACGGGAGGTATTTCTAGCTATCCGGCGGGCGAATTTGCGGCTAAATCCCAAAAAGTGCCAGTTGTTGCGGCAGGAGACTGTCTTTCTGGGACACGTGATTAGCGCTCAAGGGATTGCCACCGATCCAGCCAAAATTGCTGCGGTACAGAATTGGCCTGAACCGGTAAATGTGTCGCAGCTACGCACCTTTCTCGGGTTAGCCTCGTACTATCGCCGGTTCGTAAAGAATTTTGCCACGATCGCCAGCCCGCTACACGAGCTCACGAGAAAGAACCAGCCGTTTCGCTGGGACTGGGTGCACGCGCGAGCGTTCACCCAGTTACGGGAAGCTCTGGTTACGTCGCCTGTTCTAGAATATCCGGACGCGTCCCGTATGTTTATCCTCGACACGGACGCAAGCGATGTAGCGATGTGAGGGCAAAGAGCGTGCTATCGCCTACTTCAGCCGCGCGTTGTCTGGACCGGAGAAGAACTACTGCGTCACGCGGCGCGAGCTGTTAGCGGTCGTCGCGGCTCTTAAGCATTTTAGGCCGTATTTATATGGGCAGTCTTTCTTGCTGCGGACCGATCACGCTTCGTTAGTTTGGCTGCTTAGCTTTAAAGAGCCTGAAGGGCAGTTAGCGCGCTGGCTCGAGCGGTTGCAAGATTACGATTTTATTGTTCAGCACCGAGCGGGGAAACTGCATGCTAACGCCGATGCTTTGTCCCGCCGGCCGTGTAGCAACGAGCGCTGTCAGCACTGCGAGAGGGTAGAAGCGCGCGCGGGCGATTGCAACGTCGAGCACTTTTCGAACCCCGTGAGTCAGAACAGTCTTCCTGCGCAGTCCTCCGGAGCCCCCGTCGGTAACCAGCCGTCCGAGCCGGCGTGCAGCCGAGTTACTGCGGTGCCTAAACCCTCGCCTATAGCCGTTGCGCCGGTGCCGCAGCTGGACTGTGAACAGTTAATCGCTGAGCAGGAGAAGGACCCGGCACTGCAGCAGGTATTAGGTTGGGTTAAAGCGGGCCGGAGACCGGAGTATAACGCTGTCGCCCACCTGGGCCTAGAGGTAAAAGCACTCCATTCGCAGTTCGACAGACTATCGTTGCGGGGGGGCCTACTCTATCGCCACTGGGAGCGGCCGTGCGGCGCTGGCGAGTATTTTCAGCTGCTGGTGCCGCGGACTTTGCGGACACGGGTGTTAGGGATGGTCCATGGGCACGCGGGCGCGGGACACTTCGGCGTAACAAAAACTTTGCGGCGGCTGCGCGCTCGTTTCTACTGGCCGGGCTGCCACACTGATAACGAACTCTTTGTGCACAGATGCGACGTCTGCACGGCAAAGAAGGGCCCTACCCAGCGCTCGCGAGCACCCCTGCAAGACTTTCGGGTGGGGGCACCTATGGGCGTATGGGCGTGGACATTCTCGGGCCGTTTCCCGTTTCCGATCGCGGGAACCGGTATGTGCTGGTGGCCATGGACTACTTCACCAAGTGGCCGGAGGCATTTGCCGTTCCTGACCAAAGCGCTTCCACCACGGCTCGAGTGCTGGTGGATGAGGTGTTCAGCCGGTTCGGCGCCCCGGAGCGGTTGCACAGCGATCAGGGGCGTAACTTCGAGGCGGAGGTGTTTGCGGCGGTGTGTGAGCGCCTCGGGGTGAAAAAGACCCGCACCACGCCCCTTCATCCGCAGAGTGACGGCCTCGTGGAGCGTTTCAACCGGACACTCACTACCCAGCTCGCCGTGCTTACCAGCGCCCGGCAGAAGGATTGGGACGAACATCTGCCCCTTGTGCTGTGGGCCTATCGCACCGCAGTGCAGGAGTCCTCACAGCTGACGCCAGCGGCGTTAATGTTCGGTCGCGAATTGCGCACGCCCGTGGACCTGGTGTTCGGCCCCCCTCCACAAGTGGATTTACCTACGAAGCCGGGGTTGGATTATTTTTGTTCGCTGAGAGACAAACTGTTCCGTGTCCACGAATTAGCGCGTAGACACTTGGCGGACGCTGGTGTTAAACAGCGCCGCGTGTATGACACCCACAGCCGGGGACGAGACTTTGCTACTGGGGAGCAGGTTTGGGTGTATTCCCCTGGAAGGAAAAGGGGGCTTTCCCCTAAGCTTATGTCTCACTGGGTGGGGCCCTGCACGGTACTGGCCCAGCTCTCTGACGTAGTCTACCGGGTGCGGTTGACGGGGCGGTCACGAGTGGTCGTGCTCCACCGGGACCGTCTCGCTCCCTATCAGCCCAACGCCAGCGAGATATCGAACTCTGTGGAGGCCGGGCCGCCTCAGGAGGACGGTTGCAACCCTCCTTCCTCTGCAAAGAGACTCTGGCGTTCGCAACGCCAGCGCCGACCACCGGCACGCCTCCTGGACTGAGTTCGCCATGATGACCGGGGACGGTCACAGCTCGGGTGGGGGCAGTGTGGCGTGGGCGGGGTTTTGATGGTCTACCATCATGCTTTGCGGGAGGGATTGTTTTGTGTTCACCCTGTTGGGAAAAAGTGTTCAGGTTAGTGGCTTCGGCCATAGGTGTGTGTGTGTGGATGATGAGTGTTTTATGGAGGTTGGATGTGGTGGATTTTGTGTATACGTGAGGAGGAAGACAATAAATTACTCCCAGCCATTTGCATTGGGCAGCAAAAGCAGCTCACTCGTCTCTCCAAGTTCCTGCATAGCGGTGAAAACGCTACAATATATAAACTCATGCTAGGGTACTTTTACTATGCTGAAGTACCATTTAAAGCTATTTATTCATTTATCTTTTATTTGCTTACTTACTAACTAGCGAATGCTTTAGTAAAGGGCTCTTGACAATGGAATATCACAGAACGTGCGAGTTAACGACCATGCACCGATCACTAACCATTAAAATGTTGGATTTGAATTAAAATGCCACTTTTTTTTTTTTTTTGCATTGAGTTTAATCATGCAGCACTTTATTCATAGCAAAAGCAATCCAACGTTTGTGATTAAAGTACCCGAAATAACAGATTTTTGACCCAGCATAAACAACCCAACAATGTGTTTACAGAAACCCAGCAATTTTTTTGGGTACTACTACAATACTAATGAATGGAGGAAGCGCAGTCAAAGTCCAGGGATTCTCGTTCTGTAACGTTGTATTCAGCAAGTAGCATATATTTTTGTGTTTTTTTTTTTTTTTTCATTTCAATTCTGTAGTTTTATCGATAAACTTGTGCGCAGATATGAGCAGATTTATCAGCCTTTTGATCAAAAAGCCACACGCGCAACTCACTTTCACTTTGCACAAGGTAGTGCTTATTATTTAGTGTATATTTAAAGCGCATAAACACAATAAAACAATAATGTTTTTATCTTTGTAGTTTTTTTGCACTTTTTAAAGGCCAGGGGCCTTATGTATAAAACTTTGCATAGATTTCATCCTTAAAGTGTGCGTACGCACATAAGGCAGAATTTGCGTACGCACAAAAGTACGACATCTACACCACATCTACACCACACGCTGCATCCGCAAAGCCAACAGCAATGTGGCTGATCGGACACACCCCTCTCACACACACTTCACACTCCTGCCATCTGGAAAAAGGTACCGAAGCATTCGGGCACACACATCCAGACTGTGCAACAGCTTTTTTCCACAAGCCATCCGTCTCCTCAACAAAAAGGGACTGAACTGATAAACACACACACACACACACACACACACACACACACACACATTATCACTCAGCTTAACTCAACTACATCAATACATCAAAACACTGAGACTGGACTGACTAATCAACACAAGCGCAGACACACTGACCCACACAAACTATCGTACACACATCTGTTAATGCCTCACTGTTTATCTCTTCTGCACAATATTCATTATTTTTTGCACAAATATCAATTCTTGCTGCTATGTTTTACTACCTCAACACCATATTTTATGTTCTGATATGTCGTTGTTGTCGCACTGTCACTTTGTTGTTGCTCGTTTTGCACATTTGCACGTGCACTTTATGTTGTTGTCTGTTGTCTGGAAAAAAACCTGTAGATAGTCTTTTAGTTAGTTAGTCTTTAGTTAGTTTTTTTGTTAATTTATGTTGTAATTTATGTTAGGAATATCTGTCTTGTCTCTGCTAGCCAGCTAACTAGGCCTCCTAGCTAGCTAGTTTAGCTTCTCTGTTAATTTATGTTGTAAGTTTATGTTGCATGTAGCACCTTGGTCCTGGAGGAACGTTGTTTCGTTTCACTGTGTACTAACTGTATATGGTTGAAGTGACAATAAAGCCTACTTGAACTTAAAAAGTTTTTAGATTTATAAAACCGTACATACGCCAGAACCTGCGCAAGGTTCGCTTTATAAATCACAATTATCTGAATATTGTGCGCAGTTGCACGTGCTTATAGCTTACCCCAGTCTCCTCACGAAATAACCATATTTGGAGGTTAAGACCGCCTATTTTGAATATGTATGATCTCCCTGCATATTAATACGACCGATAATTGTCATTGATCTGTTTGGCTAAAAATGGAAGAACAGAAACGAAAAGCAAAAAAAAGAAACTTCACCGACTGCGAGATGGAGGTACTGCTGTCTGAGGTGGAGGGCTGAAAAAAAGTTTTATTTGGTGAGCTCTCTGCAGACATTTCAAATAAAAGAAAGATGTTAGAATGGGAGCAAGTAACAGAAGCAGTCAATGCTGTTACCTCGGTGCCTCGCACAGTCCAAGAGACAAAAAAAAAATGGTCAGACTTAAAAGTAGTCGTTAAAAAAAGAATATGTGCACACAGGCGCAGTGTCGTAACAACTGGTGGTGGTCAAGGAATCACTGACCTCTCAGCCTTTGATGCAAGGGTGGGCGCGATTATAGGGTAAACAGGATTAAGTGGAGTTCTTCCAGAATTCCAAGGTGATACGGATGTGATTTGCGGTGACGATGGTAAGTAATTGATTTATCTACACATTATATACGTTTTTGTCTGTTTAAAATTCTGCTTTTTTATTGTGGATAATTTAAATCAACCAATTCAAATTCCGCAGAATTGGAAAGTCCTAAAATATCCAAGTGACAAATCTAGCAATAGAGGCAGCTGTCCCTAACATACACGTTAATTAAAATAGTCGATTTTCCTGTTTATTCATATGCAAAAAAATTAACTTAAAATGACAAAAGCAAGTTATCAAGTGCACATTTTATTTCACACATTTACAGATATGCAATACAACCTTTAATTAAACATTTTTTAATGATTAAAGGAAAAGTTAATCCTGAAATGCCTTCAAGCCCGGTGAGTGGTCCAAGTGGGGTAGACAAGGGATGTAGGCTTAGATCCTACGTGCCACCGCCGCCACCGTCCTGTGTGGCTCCACCACCATCCTGTGTGCCACCACCGGCATCTTTTGTGCCTCCACCAACGTCCAGTGTGTTGCCATCATCAAATGCCCAAGCAACCCCATCCTGTGCGCAATCCAGTGCATCATCGTCATCATCATCTTTTGTGCCACCACCGAGCACTGGTAACTCAAGGCGTGTACTGACGGAAGAAGTCATGCAGACCCGACGTCACATGGTTCATGCTGTTAATGCAGTGTGTTCCAAACTGAAAGAAATAAAAACTTCTTTGTCAGAAATGAGTGGTTCACCTAAAGAACTTGTGAAAAAATAAAAAGTTTGAATTCACTTGCCTTTTTACATTGTTCGATGGAACAGATATACCTTTCTTTTGAGCAATGTTGTGCAACACTGCGCAAGCCACCACAATGCAGCAAACCTTTATAGGGGTGTACAATACTGTGCCACCAGACGTATCCAAGCACCTCCAGCGTCCTTTTAGCAGACCAATAGTGCGTTCAACCACTGAATGCGTCCGGCAATGCTTCTCGTTATAACGCCGTTCTTGTTCGGTTTGGGGTCTAGTTAGTGGAGTTAGCAGCCACGTTCTAAGGGGATAACTACTGTCTCCTGAGAGGTAAAACATTTACAATTTTTTAAAAGGAAATATAACAAAACAATGAATGTAAATACAATGGGACAATTAATATAACATTTCAAGTGCTAGGCAGAGGTAACAATTATAAACAATATTATAAAAATACTTTGAAGAAAGTACATGCTTGTAAAATAGCCTCCAGATAGCTTTTTGTTTCCTCCAGGGCAATATTGATTCAATATAACATTTCACTTAATTTTTAAATGCTATAAAACATGTGTTTTGTTTCCTGAAAATTTACATTGATTGATGTGAAATTTTGCATTAAAAATATTAAAATAAGTGTGGGTTTGTTTATCATTGGAGATTATAATTATACCTAAAAGAAAAAACATTTTTAAAGGTATGCTTTAAACACATTTGCATCATTACTCAATTACAATTACATGCGCATTCCTGCCGACTTACCAAGAAGCCATCCATCACGCACAGCTCCTGTTTGCAGTCTGTTCCCTACACTGCTGTTGGACAAAATGTAGGAATCATGAGTTGACCCAGGCCATCTCGCAACTACATTTGTCAGAGACATATGCGGATCACATATGATCAAACAATAAAAATGTTTTCGGTTAACAAAAGCAAATTGATTCTCTGATGGTGCCTTTATTGCAACATGAGTGCAGTCAATAGCACCGATTACATTGGGAAAACCGGCGATTGCTGCAAATTGCATTTTGATGTGGGCCTGTTCAGCTTGCCTGTAAGGAAAACGGATGTATCGGGGTGCCATCCCCACTATGGCATCCCATACATATAGCATGACACGGCTCAGGGATGACTGCGACATACCCGATCGGTCTGCCAACTCTCGCTGGAAAGTACTAGTGGCCAAGTGGCCTAATGTGGTCAATACTTGTACTTGAACACACAGCGCGTGGTTTCTCCGCAAGGGTCTTTCCAATACTGGCCGTAATTTAGAACACAATTCCAAGAGGATGGCTCTTGGGAATCGAAATCGGCTCATAAGCCAATCATCATGAGCAAGGAAATCTTCACGGTCCCTGAAAACACGCTCCCTCTGTAGAGCGTCATTAGCAAGGTCTTCTAACAGCGGTAGAGCATCCATTATGATGATATGTTATATACTCACATACCTTTTTATAGCCCATTCATAAAAAAAAAAATAGTAAATTCAAAGTATTTGCACCTGGTTAAGAATGCTGATAATGATAATTCAGGTTGATGCAATTTAATTAATTGGGTGATGACTATTTTAAATCTTCTTCTTCTTTGTCTTTCGGCTGTTCCCTTTCAGGGGTCGCCACAGCGAATCATCTGCCTCCATCTAACCCTATCCTCTGCATCCTCTTCTCTCACACCAACTAACTTCATGTCCTCTCTTACTGCATCCATAAATCTCCTCTTTGGTCTTCCTCTAGACCTCCTGCCTGGCAGTTCCAACCTCAGCATCCTTCTACCGATATATTCACAATCTCTCCTCTGAACATGCCCAAACCACCTCAATCTGGCCTCTCTGACTTTATCTCCAAAACATCTAACGTGGGTTGTCCCTCTGATGAACTCATTCTTAATCCTATCCATCCTTGTCACTCCCAAAGAGAACCTCAACATCTTCAGCTCTGCTACCTCCAACTCTACCTCCTGTCTTTTCTTCAGCGCCACTGTCTCTAAGCCGTAGAGCATCGCTGGTCTCACCACTGTCCTGTACACCTTTCCTTTCATTCTCGCTGATACTCTTTTATCGCACAACACACCTGACACTTTTCTCCACCCATTCCAACCTGCCTGTACCCGCCTCTTCACCTCCTTTCCATACTCTCCGTTGCTCTGGACCGTTGACCCCAAGTACTTAAAATCCTGCACCTTCTTTACCTCTGCTCCCTGTAGCCTCACCGATCCTCCTGAGTCCCTCTCATTTACACACATGTATTCCGTCTTGCTGCGGCTAACCTTCATTCCTCTGCTTTCCAGAGCATACCTCCACCTCTCCAAATTTTCCTCCACCTGTTCCCTGCTCTCGCTACAGAGCACAATGTCATCTGCAAACATCATAGTCCATGGGGACTCCTGTCTTACCTCATCTGTCATCCTGTCCATCACCAGAGCAAACAAAAAGGGGCTTAGAGCTGATCCTTGATGCAGACCCACCTCCACCTTAAACTCTTCTGTCACACCTACAGCACATCTTACCACTGTCTTACAGCTCTCATACATGTCCTGCACCACTCTAACATACTTCTCTGCCACTCCAGACTTCCTCATACAATACCACAGCTCCTCTCTTGGCACCCTGTCATACGCTTTCTCTAAATCTAAAAAGTGATGACTATTTTAAATAGTTATTGCTATTTGGGCCAGTTGGTGTCGCCAAAACACATACTCTTTTAAAAGAGTGCGTACGCACGGTCAAGAGCATCCTTACGGTGCGCACTTATTTACGCCAAGTTTATTTTTTATAAATCCCGATATGTGCGTGGAAAAATGTGTATGCATATTTCTATGCCCATTTTGGGCGTACGCAACGTTTATACATCAGGCCCCAGATCTGTATATTTCAAACAAAACTGTGGTGAACAGAGTGCTACACCCTATAAATGAGGGCATTATGACTTTTTTTTTTTTTGCAGCACAGTAAAAACAAATGTCTCCAGATAGATTTCTAGTGAAATCGGCTGCCATGTATGACCCAGTGGCCAAGAAACAAAAAAAGAGAGAAAACCGCTGAAGGAGAATTACCCAGTGTTATTATGGAAGTGGAGTCTCCTTCCATAACACAAACCTCCTCCCCACCCATTTTCTCCTTTGTTTTTTGAGAGGGTAGCTGGATATTTATCTTGTCCAAGGAAATTCTGGAACTTGCAAAATATTTACATGTAAATAGACCTTCTCTGTGAGGGGATGTCTCTTAAATGGTTAAAAGACTCCATTTTGTCTTTGAGAGAAATCTAGAGACAGAATGCAGGTTGTCACTCTCTATTTACAAACATTATTAACATAAACCGAAATCCAAACACTGGAACTAGAGCAAAAAGTAAACAGAAAACTAAATTAGCTTAGCATTAAAAAGGAAGGATACATATGACAAAACTAAATGTTGATGCAGGGTCAAAATTAATACAGCATATTGGCATGAATGACCATAACAGTTGTATGGTTATTCATGTTAATTATTTACGCTTTCTAGCGTATTGAAACCTTTTTTTCCAATAAGCCTTTTCCAATGACCTACTTTCATGCTCCTTTAGTTTCCACATTTTATGATGCATTTTTCAGTTTTTAACACTTTTTTAACCATCTACTTAGTTGTTTTATTTTCTTAATGCAATAATTTGTTCTCTTTGCAACAAAGTAACATATTTGCCATGATCACAGATCTTTTTAAAAATTATTATTTATTTATTGGCTGGAAAATGTACTATGATTTAAATATGTATCCAACTTTTTAAGTAAGAAACAGAATCAAGAAGAATATGGGACAAATAATGCAGAAAACAGTAAAATGGTTAAAATAAAAGTCCCAAAACTGATATTAGACACAGTGCCCAGAGGGATGGGCCAGGACAGCAACTCCACCATCCAGAGCAAGTTTTTCTGATACTGAAGAGTGATAATGTGATAGTGTTTAACTGAGCAACAGAGCTGAGAAGGAGTGTGGCTTTGGGACTGTAACAGAGTTCGACATAGGGCCTGGGATTGAATCTGCAGAGGTGCTGGCAATGAAGCTGGGCCAGAACTTCACATGGTAACTGGGCTGGAACCTAGTATAAGTGCTGGGTTGGTGTCTGACCTGCTAGAACTGGACATGCATGTCAGGCAGAAAATTGGCATGAGTGCTGGGTTGGTGTTTGGCTCTCTGTATTGGCATGGGCATCAGACCGGGCCTTCACTAGCTTGTGGCCCCTTGACCTTTGGCAAGGGTTTAACCAGGACTGGACTTGAGCTCAAGGCAGGTAAGGCCACCTCATGGGCCTCCAGCATGAGGCTGACTGGGAAAAGCTGTAAGTATGGTGTCTTCAGAATGTCATACCTGTAAATAAAACAGGGCATGGCTAAGGCAGAGCAGCACATAACCCAGGCAGAGCAGAACATGGCTGTAGGTGCATGTTATTCACAAGTTCTGACGCGTGTCTTTAGTTACACAGTGTCACTGACGACATCAGACGTTTCGTTGATTTCTTTGTCTCTTGTTTATTTTCAACATCAAAAACAACGGTTGTTACAGTTTCTTGCATAAATCCACTGTAGTCACGACGAGTCGCTTGCTGTGTTCTGTAGCTTCGATAGATTACAGTTACAACAACTTATTTTACTGTATTCCTTTTAGCTTACTGTCTCACGTTATCACGATCAAAAGCTTGTGTGCTCCAAACCTTTCTGTATCCTTCCGTGTCTTAACAACAACTACAACTAACGTGCGTGATAGACATGGAACTGCATAACTGTGGGATGATGTCACAGAACAACACATGAAATGATGTCACAATACAAATTATATTTATGATACTTAATGCTTAATGTTTAACTAATAAACTGAAATAAGATAAACAACAACAAATCACAAGAATGAAATATGGCCCTTACATTTCCAGCCCCTAATTGACAGGCAGGAAGACTGACAATTACACACATTTTTTGTTTTGTTGTTTTTTCTTTTTTTTTTTTACAATTGGGCCACAACATTTACTATTGGATTAAAATTTGAATTAACTTTCTTAACACTTTAGAATTAACTTTTTTAACACTTTAAACATTTTTTTTTTTTTTTTTTAACGGTTTAACTTAAGGTATTCATATTGCTGCGTACCAAATGAAAGGAACATGACTACTTTATAAGGTAATTAACAGTCCATTTCACATATCAGGCACAGCTTATCGATGGGTCTTTCCAGGGTACTGGTTTTAGTTTTGACCAGTACACGTCTCACAAGTCCTTTTTTATCAGGGAACACTTTCGTGATCCGTCCGATGACCCATGAATTTCTTGGAGAAGACTCATCAATTATTAGAACTACGTCTCCAATCGAGAGGTTTTTTCTCACCTGAGACCATTTTTGGCGCTCCTGAAGCAAGGGCAAGTATTCACGCACCCATCGCTTCCAGAATAGGTCGGCAAGATACTGAATTTGCTTCCACTTGCGTCGTGCGTAAGTGTCCTCTTTTTTGAAAAGTCCAGGAGGCAAGTTTGGCTGTTTTTTCATCAGCAGCAGGTGGTTAGGTGTCAGGGGCTCCAGGTCTGTGGGATCGTCTGTAGCGGTGGTAAGGGGACGGTCATTTATTATAGCTTCCACCTCACACAGGAATGTGTGCAAGCTCTCATCGTTTAGTGTTTGTTCTTTTAATACAGACCTCAAGATTTTTTTAACTGACCTTATCTGCCTTTCCCATATTCCACCGAAGTGAGACCCAGCAGGAGGATTAAATATCCATTGTATCCCCTTTTGCATGAGGACGCCTTCAATTTTTGACTGATTCCACTGTTGGATAGCTTTACGCAATTCAGTCTCAGCGCCTATGAAGTTTGTTCCATTATCACTTCTCATAACTGACACCTGGCCTCTTCTGCACATGAAGCGTCGAATAGCATTTAAGCAGGAGTCTGTATCTAATGACTGCGCGACTTCAATGTGCACGGCTCTTGTTGTCAGACAAGTAAACAATACGCCATATCTTTTAACATTACTTCTACCCCGTTTGACCTCGAAGGGTCCAAAATAGTCTACCCCTACGTTAGTGAACGGTGGGTGATCTGGTGTTATTCTATCGGGTGGCAGTTCTGACATTTTTTGTTCACTATTCTTCGCTCTGATCTTTCTGCATGTCACACAACTGGACAGATACTTTCTCACAAGGGAATTTGCTGTCGGAATCCAGTATTTCTGCCGCAATTTTGAAAGCATATAATTCCTTCCACAATGTCCGACCTGTTCGTGAGTGTTTCTTAAGATTAGGGTTGTAATGTGTGAGTCTTTGGGTATAATGACAGGGTGTTTTGCATGCTCAGGCATTGCAGACCTACCAAGACGTCCTCCTACTCTTAGCACTCCATCCTGCAGTACTGGATCTAGTTTGGAGAGACAACTGTTTCTTTTTACGGAAGCATTACCCTTTTGTAACATGGAAATTTCGTCTTTGAATTTTTGGTTTTGAACGAACTTAATGACTTCGTTTTCTGCCCTTGTTAAGTCCTTAATTGTTAGAGACTTATGGTTTTCTATTATTGAGTTGTTTGCCTGTCCCTTAATCCTTCTCGTTCTCTGTTTAAGCATGTCTTTAACGCAAAGAATCCAGGCAACAGATCTTTTCAACTTATACCAGTCGGAGTGATAGTTAATCAGTTTACTCACGGCATCTGTGCTCTCTGTAGTTTTTACGAGGTTCGCTGAGGCTGAGTGTTTAATCTCAATGTCATCCTCTTTCGTCGACAGATCGTGAATGTTTTCAGGCCATTTACTCTCTGGTGTTTTAAGAAAGGGCGGACCATGGATCCAATTGTTGTTTTTCATGAATTTTTCACAGGAAACTCCTCTGGAAGCAGCGTCGGCTGGGTTTTTTAAAGTGTTGACGTACCTCCACTGCTGTGGCTTGGTTGACTCTCGTATGATGGAGATTCTGTTAGCGACAAAGGTTTTGAAGCGAAGTTTTTCATTAACAATGTATCTCAAAACAGTTGTGCTGTCGGTCCAAAACACAGAGTCCAGCAGTTCTATTTCCAGTTGACCTTTCAGCATTTTGTCGTTGTTTACGGCGACCACTGCCGCTGTCAATTCCATTCGGGGGATAGTAGTTTGTTTCAAGGGCGCTACGCGAGAATTCCCCATCATGAATGCACAGTGTGTAAGTCCATTAGCATTTACTAACCTAATATATGAGACAACTCCATATCCCATTTCACTTGCATCTGAGAAGTGGTGAAGTTGTGCTGTATTTGTGACTCCAAAGTCAACTGGTTTTACGCATCTTGCTACACTAAACTCAGACAATTGATGCAACTCTTGTAGCCAGGCCCTCCATCTTTTTATAAATTGTTCGGGAATGTCATCGTCCCAAGCGAGTCTCTCTTTACATAACTGCTGCATTAAGATCTTAGCTGGCAGTATGACTGGTGCAAGGAAGCCTAAGGGGTCATAAATTGAACTAGTGACTGACAAGATTCCTCTTCTAGTCACAGGCCGCTCTTTTAAACTAATCTTGAACTTGAGCGTGTCTGAATTAATACACCACAGCACCCCTAGAGCCCTCTCAACAGGGAGTACGTCTTTACTCAGATCTAAGTCCCTCATGTCTTTAATTCTCTCACCCTCAGGGATGGAAGCTAGCAATGTACGACTATTACTTGCCCACTTGGTGAGGTGAAACCCTCCACTTGCGCACAGTTTGGTGAGATTACTATATAGCGCAACTGCTTGACTATGACTAGAGACAGACTTCAAGCAGTCGTCTACATAAAAGTTTTTAAGTACTGTGTTGACTGCCTCGGCAGATGCATTGCTGCGGTTTTCTTCTGCTGTTTTCCTAAGGGCGAAGTTAGCTACACTTGGAGATGATTTTGCACCAAACAAATGAACAACCATTTTATACTCAACCAAGTCCTGACTCATGTCTCCATTCGGCCACCACAGGAAACGCAACAAGTCTGTGTCCTTGTCCGGAACTCTGACCTGATAGTACATGGCTTCCACATCTGCCATCATGGCAACTTCTTCTTGTCTAAAGCGTGCGAGCACCCCAATGAGTGAGTTTGTCAGGTCGGGTCCCTGCAGAAGCTCGCTATTTAATGATATTCCCTGATAGCTGGCAGCACAGTCAAAGACTACCCTTAGCTTTTTCTTCTGAGGATGGTACACACCATGGTGAGGTATGTACCACACTTGCCCGTCTTGTCGACTTAGGTGGGGTGTGGGGACCTTGACTGCGTGACCCTTTTCAAACATGTCGTTCATGAAGTTTAGATACTCTTTGTGAAAGGAGCGGTTATGCTTAAACTTCCGTTTGAGGTTCAGTGCGCGCTGCATGGCTGCGCTTCGGTTATTGGGCATTTGAATAGCTGCTTTCTTAAATGGGAGACCGATGTAGAAGTGATTATCGGTAAATTGCAGGGAGTTAGTTACAGAGTCTAAAAACTGATAGTCCTCTTGTGACAACTCAGTCTTGTCATCACAGTTCCGTTCAGGAAAATCATGGTTGTACTGTTGTATCAGCATTTGTTCCACACTTTCGATGGAGACTCTGTTGACTGCAACGCTCACTTGCTCATTGTTACATGTGCCTTCCTCGACCGACTCTCGAAGAGGTCCATTTATGGTCCATCCAAGAGCAGTCTTTACTGCATATGGCCCATTGTGCCTGCTGTTAATTACTCGCCATGGTTCTAGGAGCCTGTGCTCTTTGTTACCTATGAGAATTTCAACTCCAGCATTAATTTAAGGCAGTTTTACTTCGCTGAGGTATGGCCACTTATCAATGTCGTGCTGTTGTGGAATATTTTCCACTGAGACTGGGATACTCTTTTGTGTGAACACTTTGGGGAGTTCAACAAAGGTGTTTTCTTCCAGACTGCTAACCTCTAGATCAGTAAGCACATAGCTTTTTACTTGTTTCTTCGCGTTCAGGGTGCTTAACATGATGTCAATTTTTTTACCTTGTACGTTTAATCGCCTTGCTAGTGACTCTGTACAAAATGTAGCAGAGCTACCTGGGTCCATAAAGGCGTATACTTTTACTGTCTTGTTGCCTTTTTTGGACTTTATTTTAACAGGTACTATGGAGAGAATACAGTCATCTCCAGCCCTGATACACGCACTCGTTTCGTGACTCGCTGCAACAGGCAATGTTTGAACTGGTTCGGTTTCGTCAGCCTTTGCGATCGCTTGAGCTGTGTCTTTTGCTGCAATGTGTAGCATGCGAGGATGTTTCTTTGAGCACAACTGGCAGGTAATTTTCTTCGTGCAGTCTTTGCTTAAATGTCCTTTTACTAAACAGCCAAAGCAGAATCCATTCTTTTTTAGAAAGTCCAATTTGACCTTATATGTCTCATTGTTAAACTTGTGGCATTCGTCTAGGGTATGATCTTGCTCACAGGATGCACAAGGTTTAGTGAAGGCACTAATAACTAATGCACCACTACTCTTTACTGTGATTGAGTCTCTATGATTTTTACCAACCTGTTTTACGCCGGTCGCAAAGCTGCTGCCCCTCTTTTCTTCAGTTTTTTGCTTGAATCCTGGAGAGGATTTGCTGCTGTGTTTTTTACCACTAGTCGTTGTACCACTAGTTGAAACGTTCAGGTCTCCAAAGAGTGGGTTGGACATTACCTTTGCTTCTCGTTCTACGAATTTCATCAGCTGCACAAACCTAGCTCTTTCCTGATTGCGCTCCTCGTACTTGTATACGTGGCTTCTCCATTTTTCACGCAATTTGTATGGCAGTTTTGAGGCAACACCTCTCAAGTTGGTAGCATTGTCTAGCTCATCCATGTAGTCGATGCTTGACATGGTATTGTAACATTCTACTAGGAACAGGGAGAAGGTTTTTAGCGACTTTCCGTCCTCTGACTTTATTTCCGGCCAGTTGAGTGCCTTTTGCATCAGCGTTGTAGCGATTATTTGTCTATTTCCGAAATTGTCATGTAACAGTTTCATAGCCTCTGCGTAGCCACGATGTTCTGGCATGAGCAGGCAGCTTCTCACTAGGTTCTTAGGCTGTCCTTCAGTATACTGCTCGAGAAAGAACAGCCTATCATGATTGCTATCAGTGTTGGTTTCGATGGCGTGTTTAAAGGCTCTTACGAAGGACGTGAACTCAAGAGGGTCACCATAGAATGGAGGAACGTTGCGCGAGGGTAAGGAATGTTGCCTCTGACTCTTTGCAAACATTTCTGTAAGATCTGCCTGAAGTGGCATCCTACCCTGAGGCTCCACTATGTCAGTGTTGTAAAGTGAGTGTTCGTTACCTTGGGTGGGCCGTTCCATTAGGGTGCTTGACATTATGGGTTTGGCACTCACTGGCATGCTTAAGTGGGTTGCTCGGAGGCGTGATGGCAGCTCGAGGTATTCCGTTGCCGAACTGTGGTTGCAGTGGTCGTTTTGCTCTGGTTCCGAGGGGCGTGCACCACTCGTTTCGACGACCACGCTCCGTCTGGCAGGATGTTGTTTTTTGCGGTTCTGGTAAGAATTTAGTTCAGCATCGGCCATTGCAAGCGCCGTTTCCATTTCCAGCCTTTCCTTTTGTGCCTTTAATTGTGCTTGTTTAGCCTTTAGTTGTGCTTTCAATTGCTCTTCCTCAATCTTTAATCTTGCCTTCAATTGCTCTTCCTCAGCCTTTAATTGTGCTTCCTCCAGCTCCAGCGCCTGCCGATGGCTTAAAGTTGCTGCTTTAGCCAGCAAAGCTGCTCTATTGGCTTCTGCCTTTTTTAGTCGAGCTTCGGATGCTGCTGACGTTAAGGACCTCGTGGATGCCGATGACGTTACGCTTCCTTGCCTTTGGGGGGCGGGCGTCTTACGCTCTGCCATTGACACACTGTCGTTTGGCGAAACTCCATCGTCAACTGTTTGAGACGGCTTAAAGCGATTACTAGTGTCGGCGATCCACGACTCCACTCTTACCATGAATTCTGAGCAGCGCGTTAATCTAGGGTGAAACCAGTGTTGCTGATCAGTTTCACGCTCTTCAACCTTTGCGCACGATCGCACTTTTACATTACTTTCAATAAAGTCGTTTAGCAGCGCTTTGTATTGGCGGCGCTTGGCTTTAACGTCATGCAAATTACAAGCATTGTCCATAAGCGCCTCTAGTTCATTGTATAATACAGTCAACTGACTCCACTTGCCTTCTCTGGCGCTCTTCAGTTCGTCGAGCACCATCACCTGCTCAAATTCGGCGATAGCGGCGTCGTCCTCGCCGTGTGACATGGTGAAGTTTAAGGCAGGCAAGTCCTCTTCTCGCTTTCGGTTTCGGTTGATGCGCGTTTTTGAAGTCGCACGCGCGCTCTTCACAATCTTAAGTCACTTATCTTCATTTCTGCGGCGGAGACAAGCTTTTGACTTTATTGTAGGTGCATGTTATTCACAAGTTCTGACGCGTGTCTTTAGTTACACAGTGTCACTGACGACATCAGACGTTTCGTTGATTTCTTTGTCTCTTGTTTATTTTCAACATCAAAAACAACGGTTGTTACAGTTTCTTGCATAAATCCACTGTAGTCACGACGAGTCGCTTGCTGTGTTCTGTAGCTTCGATAGATTACAGTTACAACAACTTATTTTACTGTATTCCTTTTAGCTTACTGTCTCACGTTATCACGATCAAAAGCTTGTGTGCTCCAAACCTTTCTGTATCCTTCCGTGTCTTAACAACAACTACAACTAACGTGCGTGATAGACATGGAACTGCATAACTGTGGGATGATGTCACAGAACAACACATGAAATGATGTCACAATACAAATTATATTTATGATACTTAATGCTTAATGTTTAACTAATAAACTGAAATAAGATAAACAACAACAAATCACAAGAATGAAATATGGCCCTTACAATGGCTTCAACTGAGCAATGCATTGTTCAGGTAGGGATCTTTCTAGGGTACTGGGCTGTTGAGTGCCAATTTGACATCCACCGTGTGGTCCAAGAGAGCGGTGCTGTCAGTATTGCTTAGAGCCCTTGTAAAACTCAGCCTTTAGTCTGTTCTATCATACTCTCATTGGAACATATATGTTATATAGTGCATGGTGCACCAACCAGTGCAATATGAAAACCATAAGATGGCTGCACATATACCTTGAGTGGTAATAAAAACAAGTAAGATGAACACTGCTATATTTCCTCAGCTCTTATGTTAGCGGACAATGAGAAGCTGTGGTCATAAATGTACTGTGTTGTAGGTAGGGATAGGATAAATGAAATCCACTTCTGCTCACCTGGCTTGGGATCTGGTAAATGGTAATTTGATATTGTCATATGGGGCCACCACTAAATTCCTGGTGTTGTACCCTTCCTCTATCTGTTGCATCCTTCTGTAGGTATGTGAAGGGAGTATGCAAGTGAAGACTTCCTTTTATTTACAAACATTATTTTACACAGATCGAAAACCAAACACTGGACCTTTAGCATTCTTTAGTGTAGCATTAGTAGCATTACTTTTTTCATTTCTGCTGTATGAACTTTATTGTTTAATCTTTATAAAAGCATTAGTTTACTATACATTTTTTGCTCAGTGTTGTTAGAAAAAAATATACCAAACACTGAATTCTATTAAACAAACAAAAAAAAAAAGTATACAGAAATCTCAACTTCTGTAACAGTGGGTTATTTAGTGGATTTGTGTAACAAATAGTAAAAAAAAAAAAAATAATTCCATTATAATGTAAGTTCATTGCTCTTATCTCAGAAATAGATCTAGGGCAGACTGGCAGCACATTCAAATGGCTATCATCTTTGTGTCCATCACTCTGTTTTTCAAAAGCCCATAATTGTTATTATTTAACTATTTGGCAGTTGCAGAATGGCTCCTGCCATTCACTTTCAATCTGGGCCTAATTGCTTGCCGTCTGTTATGCATGATGCAAAACGCCTGTCCACAAAATAATCAGCAAATAAAACCAACAAAAAGATGACACACAATATGATCTTGTCATCTTGCAGACTAACCAGCACCTTGGAATAACTGTAATTCAAGTTGCCACAGTGATGACCTGATTGTGCTCCAAACAATGCACAACTATGATTTTTCTTTTTTTCTCTTCAGCTAACACACTTCCGCTGTCCTAAAGATGGCTGATGATATATCTCTTGGCAGCAGAGTTAATTATAACATAGCACCATGTATTGCACCAGAGGCTTGCCATGTAAGAAGCCTTCCTACTGGAGGCCCACTATAATCCTCGCTGTCAGATTTGGACTGTCATTTTAGTGGACTGGCGAGCTAGGCTGTGTTTAGAACACATTGTCTACATCCATCTTATTCTCCCTCTCTCCTCTCCTAGATTTGTTCTCAGTCATTGAGATCTGTAAACTGAATCTTGTAACTTAGTGTAACTCCTTGCTAATGCATTAATTTCAGCAGAAACACAGTAAAGCTGACATGAACTGCATAAACTACAATGCTACAACACAGAAAATTCAGTTAGAGTTAACTCAAAATGTACAAAACCTGTCAGGACATACTGTCAAACAAAGTCTGATTATAGAGCAACAATCTGCAATTACTGTGACATAAACAGTGCATAACAAAATCCATAGCAGTCCCACACTCACTGCCAAAGTAACTGATTTAAGGAATTAATGTACTTTAAAATGTCAGGACATTTCTCTACGGTCTCTAGTGTTGAGTGAATAGTCCTATCATGCAATAAAGCCTAACATAACACCTTGTTATGGCAGACACTTGATTCAGCTAGTTAGTAATCCACAAAGCGATAAATTTCAATAATGTTGATGGCAGTTTTGAAAAATGTTTAAGATCGGAAGCTGATCTTTGTGAGCAAAGTGTGTGCAAATGTGGAGATGAGAGCACTAATAGGCTAAAGGACTAAAACACTGCTGCATCATGCATTTCACTGGTAGAAAGGGGTAATTCTTACGATTAGCAGTCAGCTAAACTGTAGTATTGGAAATTAACCACTTGGGCAGAGAAAGAAACTTAAATAAGTAAATTTAGAAATTAATTGGGAAAAGTAAACACTAAAGATTAATATGCAAGTAATAAAATGAGGATGGCGGCGAATATTCCTTAGGTGGATTTTATCAGGATTTTTTCATTATAGTCTTGAATGTTGTGTGCCGGTAGCAGATATATAAATACAATATACTTCTGTCAGTCAGGAAATATAATATCTTCTTTAGTTAGCCTGATGGATTTTATTTCCCAGAAAATATGCACATCTTCCTAGGCCTAAGAACAGAGAACAAAGAAGCAGCAATGTCATAAAAAATGTCAGGTAAATTATGGCTTAAAAATCTTTGACACAGAATCTTTCCATCCACAGTTGTGTTATGGTTGTTATAGTGAAACGAACATCTCAATTAATTGCATTGCTGTTGAGAGCAAAAAAAAAAGGGTAAGTATTCGGTTTAAGATAAGTATTCGGTATAGTAAACTAATCTTTATAAAAGCATTAGTTTACTGTACATTTTTTGCTCAGTGTTGTTAGAAAAAAATATACCAAACACTGAATTCTATTAAACAAACAAAAAAAAAAGTATACAGAAATCTCAACTTCTGTAACAGTGGGTTATTTAGTGGATTTGTGTAACAAATAGTAAAAAAAAAAATTAAATCCATTATTTTTGCAGAAAAAGTTAAAAGCTTAAAGCTAAAAATAAGCTGATCAACTTTAATGTAGTCATTGATATTATTATTTCAGGTTAAAGCACACATACATATCTGCCTGTATTTCTGTATGGCAGAGCGCTCTGCCTAACTTATTAGTACAAAGAAGTATATTTTCTAAGGTTAAGTATCTTCTGCCTTGTTTGCTCGAAGTTGTACTTTTTCGCAGCAGCCAAATACACTCCCTGTTCCATTATCGAAGAGTGAATCACAGATGAGAAATTGCTAAAGTAGATCAGATAAAAATTAAGTTTGGTCTTAAAAGTGCTTTAAAATTTACTTTTACCACTTTAGTGCTGTTATGTTAGCTGTGAAATTATTAACTAATCCCAGGAAAAATATAAAAAATTTTTTTTCAAATTAATATCTATTTGCAAGTGTTTGTTGACATTGATCAAGTAGCTTATTAAAAGCTTTTTTTTTTAAGTAGATAAATAAATCAGCCAAAACTGTTTTTACTGAACATTTTGATTTCACTTATGGTGCAGGTTAAACTTTAGGAATTTGTTTTTGTCAATTTTTATGGCTAGTGGTTGATTTAAGATGCTCCCACAGTGATGCATGTGCAGTATGCTGTTAAAACATTTTGGTTTATAATCTAATGGTTAATTTAAGACATGCCCACAATTTGACGCACGTACAGTATATCTGTCAAAACCTGCAGTTAATATCTGGCACATAACTGCTCATAAGTTTCCTTCTACTAAACATTTTGATTTCATTTATGGCACAGGTTTAACTTCAGGAAAATACAGAAGGACTGGCAAAATTTCATTAAATCATGTCGAACTTTATCGTGGTGCTGTGACAAATCTGACTGGACATACCTGCATACCTTCATACATACATACATACATACATACAGACAATTTTTGTAACTGGTAACATTTTGTAACATTTTAAAACTGGTTTTGGGTCCTCCAATGTATGAAACCCAAAGACACAGTATTATTCAAAGAGCGGGTTCTGAGCAATGTACAGAGAAAACCTTCCTTTTATATACTGAGGTAGGTGTGATGACAAAAAAACTTTGACCAAAATAAAGAAATCAGTCTGGAGGATTTTTGTTTAGTATTTATCCCTAAATCTACTATGTCAATCTTATTCTGTGTCAAAGAAAAAAAAACTGTATCTGCTTTTAAATTTAATTGAACATCGGTGAGAGAGAATGAAACAGTCCAAAATAAGCTAAATAAAAGATCAGAATTAATATTAGCTCTCAAATAAGTAAATAAATGCTAGCAGTCCAATATTTCTTCTCAATTTCAGCTGTAAAAAAAGGAGTAATAAAAAGCACTTATAAAAAAGTCAGCTTCTAATATCACTTCTCTCATTCTAATCTACTTCACAACATGCATCACTTCAGCATAGCTGTCTAGACGGAGTGCAGATTCACTCTCTTGAATTTAATTTAAACAGCTGTTCCCTCAAAACCCATATACACTTTGTGTGTGTGGGTGTGTGTGTGTGTGTTGGAGGGGATAACCTTGCAAATGTAAATTTGAGCTTCTCAGATTTAAGAGCAATAATTGCTTCTATGGTAGTACTGTAGTGCAGTGAAATGCTACAGTATTTACCACAATGGTGGAAACAGGACTGTTTTGACAATTTGCCAAGAATTGGAAAGTGTGGAAATTACCAATTTGAACCATCACAATCAATTGATAAATAATTGCTCAGTGAATAAACACAAGCAGTTTTAGTCATTCTGACTATTGCAACTGACATTTAAAGGCATCAAAACATAAACTTCTTTGTTCATTCACCTTTTCCATGTCCAATAATTTTGCATTCCTAATATCAAGCTAATATCACAATTCTACAATTTTTGCCTGAGATTTCCTCAATGTCAGCCATAGTGAGTAACCATGTCCATATGTGTTAGCCATCCATGTAAGTAAGTAAGTCATAAGTAATGGAGAGGAAAAGAAAAGGTTGAGATTAGTGAGGTAAGTTAGAGGGGGACATAAAAAATTAAAAGTTGTAGCCAGAATAGCATTTTTGGGTTCTAAATATCATTTATTGATTAAAGATAAGTAAGGTTGTTTATGAAGTTTATGTTTGTTTTAATTAAGTGAAAAATATTTCACAGTTATAGTAACACAAAATTAATAAAAGCACTTTGTAATATTGAGTCAGTGAATTCATTTGACATATTTTAAGAATGATGGAAGAGTAGTTACGGTATAAATTACATAAAATAATAAAAGAAAAAAACAACAAACAAAAAACAGTAGATATATCTCTCTCTCCCTCTCTCTACCAATAACCAATCATTGCTGTCTGTGAGCTAACCCATAGCAAAGAAACTCCAAGATGAGATCTCATGTAAATCTTGTATTTGTCTCCTAAATAGAAATGAGCTGTCTTTAAAACTTAGGCATTATCTGCATCTTCTCAAAGGTGTCTCAAATGTGGCTCATTACCTTTAAATTTCAGAGATAATTTACATTTGTCTTGTGTGCACATCACATATGCAGAAATGAGCCGTCTTTAAGACTTGAATGAGATTTCAGCTGTTTTCTCAATCTTCTCAAATGTGACTCAAATATGGCTCATTACCTCTAAATCTCAGAGATAGTTCATATTTCTCTCATTTGCGACTTACATATTTTTATATTCCCCAAAGCAGTGTTTTCCACACATAAAGTATACAGTAATTGTGAACTGTGCATTTGGGTTTTCTGTTATGTTCTGTTATGCTCTGTTCCTTAGTCATGTGTGTATAGTTAGTTAAAATTAAATAAAATTGAGTTCATTATTTTAAAAAATATGTTATGCTGTGAAAAAATATCACCCCATATTGCACAATCCTTACTCATATACAGTATATTTATTAAAACATAATGCAAAGAATGGCTAAAAGTGCTTTGGTTTAAGGGCTAGGGTTCTCTGACAAACAGTGCCATTTTTCTCTGTGTGTTCTTTGAGTGTTCCTCTGGGGTAACTCTTAAAAGTTTTACACAATGTCTCCAAGCAAACATCATATTGAAATCTAAAAATACTTAAGAATCCAGCAAGCCTAAAGAATCCTGGAAGAACCTTTTTTTTTTTTTAACCACTAATAGTGTACTGTGTAATGCTCTGTGTATGTATTTTCAGCTTCAAACTGAGCATGGCAGAGAGTCAGGCAGCTCTGAAATGCTTACTGATACCCAGCCAGAATGAGCAGTGATAAAAAGATTTGGATTATCTTTCAAATGTCAGTGTGTGTTTGCATGCGTGTGCCTCTGTGTGTGGGACAGATTGTCTGGCTGCTAAAAAGGGGTGAGGGCCTGTGGCGTTCTCTTCAGCTCAACCGTGACCAGCAGCTCATGATCAGGTAGCTGCTCTGTGGAGAACAGAACGTGTGCGTGTGACTTGCCAAATAAGTGCTGCTGAGAGGAGAGGAGAGACATTATTGGCCACGTGCTGAGCTCCAAGCTGTCCCTTCCTGTAGACAAGAAACACCCAACTGCAGCAGGATGCTACAGAGGGACCAGAGACTAAGGACGTCCTTCAGTGGGAAATAAGAAGCTGTTACCTGCAACATCTATGGGGTAATGGAGTTCACAGTGTATAACATACCAGTCACATGCTATACCTAGTATTTTATCCTTTATTTCAAGTAAATTAATTGCTTACCCAACATGTAGTCTAATGTACTGCAATAACCTGCACGATTCTGTTTAAGTGTTCTGTTTATGTGGCACGCACATGACCACTCACAAAGTTTGCTCTTTACTGTTATACAGATTATATGCATTTGAGAGTCAGCATCACACAAATGATTAGCATATGCAATTAGAAAAGCTAAATGATTGACCATTTCTTTCATCTCAGAAATATTAAGCCATGTGTATTCAAGTGCATTTAGTAAATAGAACTTGATGGTATGCCGGAATCCTGCAGGACACTATACACACATGTTCGCACAGTCACCTATACCTGAAGCAATTTATTTTATCAAAAACACCTACTGGTATGTTTTCTGGACAGTTGGAAGAAACAAGAAAGTGCCCACGGAATCCAATGTTTGAAAAAAGAGATAGAGATAGAGCCACTACCCATACTGTATACCCATATATACAGTATATACAACATAGAAAAAAGAGTAAACTGACACAACAAATCTTTGTCTCAAGTGCATACTTATAACAAACCAGTTATTGAAATATTAAAACTTAAACTTACTCATGGAAAACTTTGAGAAAGTACAGATAGTAAGAAAGAACCTGAATGCCAAATGCAAGTAGGAGAGAATTTGCCGGCTGTTTGCAGGCTGTTTTGTTGGTTGGCCACCAATTGCTCTTTGGCTGAGTAGATTGTGTGTCTTGTGTGTGTATATATCTGTCTGTCTTTGACACATGCATGGTCCAGGGAAGAGTGACAGGCCCTGAGATGGGACATGTCTGAATGCTACTGTGAAACAGCACATATGGCCACCATGTGGAGGAACACAGGCAGGGGGCTATGGTGAGGCAGAGGGAAAGAGGAAAAAAATAGAGAAAATTCAAGAAAAGACATTGCAAGATAGTAATAGAGGGATGTCATTCTAGCACTTCATTGAACCCACATTCTGATATGGAGCAGACTGGAGAAAAGAAAAACATAAATTAAGAAATGATAAATAAAAAGTTTATGAACTTTCTCATAATTGAGAAATTATGAAGTGGATTACCTTTCCTTTTGTGCCTGTATAGAACCTTAAGTAGTCTTTAATAGGCCTTTGTAAGTCAGAATTGTTAATCATGCGCTCTCAACTGAATAAACCAGTCTACTTTCATTTACAGTTCATTGACAAATCAGCTCAAACCACCACCTTAGCTATTCCTTTAGTATTCAGTGAGTCAAAGTTCAGAGTTTATTAAAGCCCATTTTTGCCTCTTAGGGTGTGCGCATGCGTTATCACTCACTCACTCATCTTCTATGCCACTTTATCCTGTCAGGGTCGCGGGGACCTGGAGCCTATCCCAGGAGGCTTAGGGCATGAGGCAGGGTACACTGTGGACAGGGTGCCAATCTATTGCGGGGCACACACACTCACACACTACGGGTAATTTTTGGGAACGCAATTTTAGCCTAACTTGCATATCTTTGGACTGTCGGAGGAAACCGGAGTACCCGAAGGGAAACCCACCAAGCACGGGGAGAACATGCAAACTCCATGCACACAGAGGCGGGAATTGAGCCTGGCCGGGAATTCGAACCCAGACTCTGGAGGTACAAAGCGATAGTGCTAACCACTACGCCACCGTAAAAAAAACTCCTTGTACTCCTCCGCCGCTGGTCGACATCGAGGAAGACGTGCTTCCACCGCCACTTGGCTTTAAGGACATCTGGCCAGCTCCTCAGCTCAACATAGAGGATGTCGAGCTTCCTCCTCCTCCTCTAGAGGATGCCACGCTTCCTCCTCCTCTGCTCGACATCAGGGACATCACGCTTGCTTCTCCTCTGCCGCTACTCGAATACGAGGACGTCGCGCTTTTTTCTCTAAATCCCCGCTTCGAGGACGTCATGCCAACCCCTCTGCTCGACGTCACACTTCTTCCTCCTCAGCCCGGCGCTGAGTACGTCGTGTTTGCTCCTCAGCCTGACCCAGCAGACGTCGTGCCAGCTGGGCGCCCCAATGCCAGCCACATTACTCTGCTTCAGAGACATAGGCCCGGTGCCGTTTCAGCCGACGTGGGGCTTTGGGGATCTGGTTATGCAGGCACTGCAGCCCTGCTCAGGGAAAAAAAAAAAAAAAACGCCTCTGGGTTAAGGGGCAAGTCTCGGAAGTTTAAAGTAAAGTATTCTGTTGAGAGTCAGAAGCCTGGAGGCCGCTGGCTCTAGTGGTTCGAAAGGAGTGTCATCAGACCTTTGAGCACAATATATACAGTAAGGCTCAAGAAGGGACCTTTGCTCTAGGGGGCGGTCTTAATCGTTTAGTTCCACGAATAAAACAGGCAACTAAAGGGTGCTTTCCTACAGAAACCCCATCTGTCAGAACATGACAAGCCGAAATAGCGGCTATGTATATTCTGAGAGTACTAGGACATAAGCCTGAGAACAACTTTTTTTGCAGGAACTCCAGCACTGAAACGATTCGGCAGTGGACTGGGTCTTCATGTTTTGCCTTGCACCAACTTTCAAATACACTTCATTTGACGGCATAAGTTCTTCTAGTGGAGGGAGCCCTAGTACTTAAAATAGTTTCGATTACGCTGGCTGGAAGACCAACATCTCTTAATTGGTCCCCCTCAGGGTCCAGACATGAAGGATCCAGAGCTCGGGCCGGGGATGAAATATTGTCCCCTGCGCCTGAGACAAAAGATCCCTCCTCACTGGAATCACCCACTGTGAGCCATCGAGGAGAGATATTAGATCCGAGAACCACACTCAGGTCGGCCAACATGGCGCTATCAATAAAAGGCGCAAACCCTGTTGACGGACCCTCGCCAGGACACCCGGGAGCAGAGCTATCCGGGGAAACGCATAAAGGCATAATCTGGGCCAAGTATGGGCCATGGCATCCAGACCCAGGGGAGCTGGAGGAGTCAGAGAGTAGTAATGCGGACATTGTGCTGTTTCTTGCGTGGAAAAAAGGTCCACCTCTGCTACATAAAATTTTTCCAGATTTAACTGACTACTTTAGGGTGGAGTTTCCATTCCCCGTGTGTCACAGTCTGGACAGCCAATCTGTCCCCCCCAATGTGATACATCTGTTATGTAAACAGACAGATCGGATTTCCTGAGGCATTGTGTTCTGTACGCCATTAAAACAGCGACTTCTTCGCAGTTTAATGATGTAATGTTATTTAAAAAAAAACACATATAGGCAACAAATCAGAATTGGCATTGCCATTGTTAGATGTTTGGCATCCGAAAACCTGGCAGGAAGTGAACAAACAACTAACATCTTGTTGGAGACCGGTGTTCCCCGAAACATCAATGGTGGCGGGCTTAAGCACAGGCCTCCTGGAGGTGCCATGGAGAAGGCTTTTCTCAGAAGGAATTCTACAAGCCTCTCCCCGGGGGGTGCCAGCCCCACATCCTGGGTGCATGAGCCTCAGGACTTCCTCTTTGAGAAGATGACAGTGCGCAGGTCCGGCCTCTTTAAGAGGGATTGCGAAGAGCAGCGAGTCCCACCCCAGTCTACAAGGGGGTGACAGGCTTACCACACTCTCCTTCTGCGCTTCGCGCCTCGAGAGAGCCAAACCAGGTCAGGACTGGGTGGCCGAAAGTCCCGACTGTTGAGCGCGGCTGGGGAGAAACTTCCCAAAGGCTTGCTTATGTAGCTTTGCCTCCCAAAACCTAGTAGTGACGGAATTAACAGCGTTGCCGAACAGGCCGGAAAGCGAGATGGGTGCATCAAGGAGGAACGCACAATCCTTATCCACAGATGTCTCTCCGTAGACACCATTGCAGCCTGGCTCGACGCAACTCCAAACACCCTATCCTCAATAGCCCCGCCAGTGCTCAAGGCTTTGAACCTGCTGCCTGAAAGCTTTTCCCCACCAAGGAAGATGTCAGTCTATGCGGCTTGGTGGGGAATGTGGGCTTTTTCAGGGAGGATGATGTCCCAGGAGAAAGATAGCCCGCAAGCGTCTCTTCTATCTGCCGTGTGTAATATCTTCGTTGGTGGGAAAAGCTTTTTTAGGCAACAGGTCAGGCTGGTGCTGAGAGATCTGAGCACTGGCGGGTCTATTGATGACATGGCATTTGCAGGGCTATGCCGAACCGCAGATTTATTTCTCCGTGCCACCAAGCAGACGGCCCGTGCTATCAACCATTCCATGGCTGCCATGGTTGCCATGGAGAGACAGCTGTGGCCTAATCTCACGGACATCAAGAACAGGGATCGCGTCTTCCTCTTTGATGCCCCGATCTCGCCATAAACCCCGCGGCCACTAGGTTTCGGAAGGGGAAGCTCTACGAGCAGGCCTTTGTGAGGTTTCTCCCCTACCGTGCTCAGGGGTCGGGACTGTCGTCCACCCAGTCGTCCGCCCCACCAGATAGAAAGACCAGGTCCGGTTCTGGCCAGGTGTGAAGCGCAAAAGGATAGTGTGGCGAGCCGAGCACCCCCTCGTAGAGATTGGGGCGGGACTGGCCGTGCTCTGCAGTCTGCCTCAAGGAGGCCAGACCTGAGGAGCATCATCTTCTCTAAAAATAAATGCACTTTGGTACAGTCTATTATAAGTTGCAAAAATGACAATTAAATCAACAAAATTCAATAACTTTTTTGATATAGAAATTTTGCATTTAGAAAATGTAAAACCAACTGTACTATAATGCACTCTATCCTTGCTAATAACTACAATCCATCCCTTTGCAATATTCAGTTTGATATTAATTCAGTTAATTTTTTATTCATTTTTTAAAAAAAATTAATAAAAATGAAATCAAACTAAAACTGAGAGTGGATTATAGTACAACTGGTTTTTACATGTGTAATCCACATAAAGAAAAAGCTATTGATTTTTTTTTTCAATTTTATGTGCTAAAACATAAAGTTAATAATATGTTTGATAATAATAATAATAATAATACTATAAATTTTTCATTATGATGTCCTAAGATATTTGATAGAGATTTTGTGGGGGGGTGCAATTCATGACAGGGGGCATTTGAACGCATAACACAACTTTACTGCGGTTCACCTCCATTGCTCAAATTCGCCCTCTTGGTCGGCGACTGCGAGTGACGTCATTCCCCACACAATCCTGCCCCACAGTATAGACCCGCCCCTGACGCTGTTTGACAGGTTTCTGTGTAACGTGTTAGAAATGCAATTGCAAATGGATTAGCGATTGCGTTTGAATTTTGGCCGGCTTGACGCGCGGCGCAGAGAAAGTGAAAAAGCAAACGTGGTCATTAATTTTGCTATTTAAATATGGCAGGCTCATGAATGTAAGACATGGAAAATATAAATGCAAATGGCCCCTTTTTTTTATTTAAAATTTGGCAGTCAGTGTGCGTTCACGAAGGCGAAACAGCAAACGGTAATGCAAAGTTTGCAATTGCATTTGAACTATGGCACACTTTGTGCATCCACATATGGGAAACGCAATTGCAAATGCAATTAGCAATTCCTTTTGAATATTGTCCGGGATATCACCCATAGGTGCGTTCACAATGACGAAAAAACTTTATGATTTTGTTAAATAAAGAAAGTAAACAGGGTTCTGTATTGTTTTCCATTAACTTAAGCGCGTCAGAAAATTTCATGTATACTCGCCTCACAGACATGAAAAATATATTTACGTATGGAAAGCGAAATATCTATAAAAAAGAAATTATTAGATTATTTAATTTGTATGAAAAGTGAATTGTAGGCGCGCTCACTGCTTCTGAGACGACGGAATGGAAGAGATAGAAAGTTTCCTCATCATAACATGCCTTGTATTGTTTTTAATCACTCTATACACAACCCGTGATTTTTATGCTATTTTAGAGATGGGAAATACAAATGGAATATTTTTTGTTTTTTTAATTTAAATTTTTTATAAAATATTAACTTTCAATATTTTATAAAAAAATACCAAAGACTGTGTATAGAGTGAATACAACCAATACAATTTATTTTATGATAAGGAAAATCTCCATGTTTTTTTATTCCAGTGAAACAGTAATAATGTCAATTTTAGAATCTAGAATCCAGAAGATGAAATTTGCAAAAATTTAACAAGAGGCCTGAATCACTGCAGGTCTTCAAAATCCAGGTCTTAAAGTGGGGAGGGGTGCATTTTAGTTTCTCTGAATGTATAAGTGAGAACAGCTGATTCACACCTGGAGAGGGTAAATAATTAGCATTTGAATGTTGCCTGCCATTGTAAAGCACACACAGTAACACTAAAAGAGCAACATCCCAGGACAAATAGGAATAAGAGCCCCTGATTATATGGCATAAATATTATTAAATATTACAACAAAATTGCTCCGCGTTCGAGAAAACTTTATGCGTGCGGGTGTGTGCTGTTTAGACTTTGTAGGATATTAAACAGGAGGAGATAAACAACGATGGCCCACGTTTAGAAAAGCAGTTTTATTTAGACTATATAAAATAATCCTGCATCTTTTTTTAGGCATCACAATGACGAAAAAACTTTTTTTGTTAAATAATTAAAGTGAACCCTATTCTGTATTGTTTTCGGTGAACTTGAGCGCGTCAGAAAATTTACCGAAACTCGGTTGGTCAGAGTCAGTCTCCTTGCTGTTTTTCCCCCAACGCATTTTTTCACTTTATGTTTGCGGCTAAGCGCTGATAAGACTATGTAGGAAGTTAAAGACAAGGATCACGATATGTCACAACATAGCGCCTGTGATGGGTGTGCGCCGAAATCTACTATCGCTTCTCGCTCACTCCTTAGGCTACCTAGATAAGTGGCAGGTATGTAAAGGGACAGAGCCAGCTATTCGGGCCGGCTGGTGATAATTAACGTAAGGATCTCGAGCTTTTTCCGCATTATAAAAGCAAGGCGCGAAGTTGAGTCCGGGAAGTACAAGATGCGCTGGAGCAGGACAGAGTGGCATGCGAGTGGGGCGATGAGACGTGCCCCAGGGACTTCAAACAGGATACTGGAATTACGCCCTTTGATCCTCGCGCTTGTGCACGTGCACTTCATCTCTTCCCCTTTCTTTGCGTCCTACCTCCTTTAACCCTTTCCTTCCATATTTTACCTAAATAAATTGTCCCTTTTCCTGTAAGACCTTGCCTTGTGTCCATGCTTCATGGTGCCACCTGTGCAAATAGGCTCGAACCCATTACAGATACCAAATCCCGAGGCCAGACCCCATATAAATGAAATTACCAAATATTGTAAATAAACTACAATAGCCCACAATTAGAAATTCGTCCCTAAGCTGCATTGGGCCGGTGTTATGCGCAGAGCGCCGGGAGATTTTCTGAAGCTCAAATCTCCAAAAACTACACTTGTGACACAATAACAGTAATATTTTTTTAATTTTGCAGGCTGCCGTTTGAAGAAACCAGGGAATAAAAAATAAACCAGTTGTTGGGTCAAAATAACCCCACCAGGTGTTCATTTGTAAATTTGACTTACTACATCTCATTTGACCCAACATAAGCAACACAACAATGTGTTTAAATTACCCGAAATAAACCAGAATTTTGACCCAGCATGAACCACCCAACAATGTGCTTACAGAAACAACACAGCATTTTTAGTGCGTCTTTTTAAAATTATAATGTTTTATTTTGAAAGGCTATTTTACTAGTTATTTCTATAATTAAAGTTTTATGTATTTTTGAATTTATTTATTTTTTAATAACAATACACAGATACAAACAGAGATAGGCTATATAACAGTTCATTTTTAGTGAACTTGATATTCTGTCCAAACAACATTTAACTAATGTTTGTTTTTTTGACTCATTATTCAAGTTCAAGTTCAAGTAGGCTTTATTGTCATTACAACCATATACAGTTAGTACACAGTGAAACGAAACAACGTTCCTCCAGGACCAAGGTGCTACATGCAACATAAATTTAGAACATAAATTAACGTAGACACTAAACTAGCTAACCAAGAGGCCTAGTTAACTGGCTAGCAGAGACAGGACAGAGAGACCTAACATAAATTACAACATAAATTAACAAAATCTAACTAGCTAAGTACAGTATAACTATTTTTACAGACAACATAAAGTGCATGTGCAAATGTGCAAACAAGAGCAACAACAAAGTGACAGTGCGCAACCATGACATAATAGAACATAAAATATGGTGTTGAGGTAGTGGGTAAACATAAACATTCTTTAAAAACAGCAGCAAGAATTGAGGAATTAGTGCAAAAATTAGTCCAGTAATGATCATTGTGCAAAAGATAAACAGTGAAGCATTTACAGGTTGGTGTGTATGATAATTTGGTGGTGTAGGTCAGTGTGTCTGCACTTGTGTTGATTAGTCAGTCCAGTCCCAGGCCCTCAAACTATTTTGAGGTAGTTGAGTTAAGCTGTGTGATAATGTTTGTGTTTGTGTGTGTGTGTGTGTTTGTGTTTATTAGTCCAGTCCCTTTTTGTTGAGGAGATGGATGGCTTGTGGAAAAAAACTGTTGCACAATCTGGATGTGTGTGCCCGAATGCTTCGGTACCTTTTTCCAGATGGCAGGAGTGTGAAGTGTGTGTGAGAGGGGTGTGTCCGATCAGCCACAATGCTGGTGGCTTTGCGGATGCAGCGTGTGGTGTAGATGTCTTCAATAGAGGGGAGAGAGACCCGATGATCTTCTCCGCTGTCCTCACTATCCGCTGTAGGGTTTTGCGGTCCGATATGGCACAATTCCCAAACCAGACAGTGATGCAGCCGCTCAGAATGCTCTCGATAGTCCCTCTATAGAAGGTGGTCAGGATCGGTGGTGGAAGCTGGGCCTTTCTTAGTTTTCCCAGAAAGAAGAGACGTTGTTGGGCTTTCTAGTGTAGGGAGCTGGTGTTGAGGGACCAGCTTAGGTCCTTCTCTAGGTGGACACCCAGGAATTTGGTGCTTTCGACGATTCCCACAGAGGAGCCGTTGATGCTCAGCGGAGAATGGTCGCCTCGTGTCCTCCTAAAGTCAACAACCATCTCCTTTGTCTTGTCAACATTTAGAGACAGGTTGTTGTCTTTACACCAGTCCGTTAGCCTCTGCACTTCCTCTCAGTACGCTGACTCGTCATTTTTGCTAATGAGACCCACCACGGTCGTGTCATCATCGAACTTAATGATGTGGTTCGAACTGTGTGTTGCTACACAGTCATGAGTCAGCAGGGTGAACAGCAGGGGACTGAGCACACAGCCTTGTGGGGCCCCAGTGCTCAGTGTGGTGGTGCTGGAGGTGCAGTTTCCGATCCGTACTGACTGAGGCCTACCGGTCAGAAAGTCCAGGATCCAGTTGCAGAGGGAGGTGTTCAGGCCCAACAGGTTCAGCTTCCCAATCAGTTGTTGGGGGATGATAGTGTTGAATGCTGAGCTGAAATCTATGTACAGCATTCGAATATATGTGTCCTTCTTGTCCAAGTGTGTGAGGGCAAGATGTAGTGTAGTGGAGATGGCGTCGTCCGTTGAGCGGTTAGGACGGTATGCAAATTGCAGTGGGTCCAGTGAGGAGGGCAGCAGGGTCTTGATGTGTCTCATAATGAGCCGCTCAAAGCACTTTATGATGGTGGGTGTGAGTGCAATGGGACAGTAGTCATTGAGACAGGACACAGTAGACTTCTTGGGCACGGGGATGATGGTGGTGGCCTTGAAGCATGGGGGAACGACGGCGCTGCTTAGAGAGATGTTAAAGATGTCGGTAAGAACATCTGCCAGCTGTTTAGCATATTCTCTAAGCACTCTGCCTGGGATGTTGTCTGGTCCAGCAGCTTTACGTGGGTTGACTCTGCGTAGAGTTTTCCTCACCTCAGCTGTAGTGAGACACAGTACCTGGTCGTTCGGAGAAGGGGTCTTTCTCGCCGCCACGTCGTTCTGCTTGTCAAACCGAGCATAGTAGTTGTTCAGCGCATCTGGGAGGTAGCCGTCACTGTCACAGGCAGGTGATGTCGTCCTGTAGTTTATGTGATGGCTTGTAAGCCCTGCCACATGCGCCGTGTGTCGCCGCTGTCCCTGAAGTGATTGTGGATTCTCTGGGCGTGTGCGCGCTTCGCCTCTCTGATGGCCCGAGAAAGTTTGGCCCTTGCTGTTCTGAGGGCCACCTTGTCTCCCGCTTTGAAGGCAGAGTCTCTGGTCCTCAGAAGTGCACGCACTTCCGCAGTAATCCACGGTTTCTGGTTGGATCGTGAGATGATGCTTTTGGAGACAGTGATGTCATCGGTGCACTTGTTGATGTAGCTGGTCACTGATAACGTGTACTCCTCCAAGTCAGTGAAGTCGCCATAAGTTGCAGCCTCCCTAAACATGTTCCAGTCAGTGCTCTCGAAACAGTCCTGAAAAGCAGAGATGGCTCCTGCTGGCCAGGTTTTCACCTGCTTCAGAACCGGTTTTGAGCGCCTGACGAGTGGTCTGTATGCTGGAATTAGCATAACAGAGATGTGGTCTGAGTAGCCGAGGTGGGGGCGGTGCTCTGCCCGATATGCCCCGGGGATGTTTGTGTAAACAAGATCCAGCGTGTTTTTCCCTCTCGTTGCAAAGTCCACATACTGATGGAATCTAGGAAGCACTGACTTGAGATTTGCATGGTTGAAATCTCCAGCAACAATAAACTGTCCATCCGGGTGTGTATTTTGCAGTTCACTGATCTTTGTATACAGTTCCCATAGCGCTTCCTTAGCATTAGCGCGAGGTGGAATGTACACTTCGATAATGAAAACAGTGGTGAATTCCTGTGGTAAATAAAAAGGTCTGCATCTAACAATCACAAACTCCACTAGCAATGAGCAATAACTAGAAACTAGCACAGAGTTCTTGCACCATTTCGTGTTGATGTAAACACATAAGCCGCCACCGCGAGTCTTACCGCACAGAGCTGCATTTCTGTCGGCGCGAAACGAGATTAGCCCGTCTAGCTGAATAGCGGCGTCCGGTACTCTGTCGCTGAGCCATGTCTCCGTGAAAACAAAGACACAGCAGTCTCTAACCTCATGCTGTGTAGACCGCTGGAGTCGGATGTAGTCCAGTTTATTGTCCAGGAAACAGACGTTAGATAAGATGATGGACGGGAGAGCCGGCCGCTAGGGTTTGTTTTTAGCCTAGCACAGACTCCTGCCCGCTTGCCGCGTTTCTGCTTTCTCGCGCACCACTTCCGATGACCCTTTCTCCGGCCTCCGGCCTCTGGCATCAGGCAATGCCGAGGCTTCGAGGCCTGGTTCACGCAGCAAGCCGAGGTTGCGTAGCTTTTCCCGCAGCTCATCGTCGATATTATTAACCGGGTTATTTAGGTTGAAAAGTGTCTGGCTGTTGTATGTACGGACACCAGTTGTGAAGATATCCATACACATAGGAAAATAAACGCGCTACACACAAAACGTAAACAACGTAGCACCATTTTGGCTCCGGAGCGGCCGCTGCGTGCTACTGCCGCGCCACCATCATTATTATACAATAAATATCAATATCTTTGGCTCAGATTTTTTATTTTTGTTGTATATAGTTCTCAGATGTAAAAATTACAATCACTGTAGTATTTCTTCGATACAACATATTGTTAAGACTTTTTTTATGACTTGATTCTATTTAAAACTGCGTAGAGTGAAAAATGTCACTTTGTGCCACCTGGCGGTCATTTCACGAATGACTTTAAAATGCAACTGATTTATTTTGCCTGCTGCCGTTTTCCCACGGCAGTGAGCGCGACGGTAATAACCATTCTGGTTGTCCACCTACTGTAAAACGTCCCCCCCCCCCCCCCCCGATGTACAACAAACACAAATATATAGGCTACTTAATAGATAAACGACTGACAATACAGTAAATAAAAAGAAAAGTATCAAATCCAACTATTAAGTCTGATTTAATTGTTATCATCATTTGTTTTAATTTTTTTTTAATCTATTTGATGTTTTGCTGGGGGGAAATTTTTTATTTAGGCAAAGTCGTCCGCTTTGTCTTATTAATTCATCTAAACCCCATCTACAGTATTTGCCAACAGCGCACACAGTTTGATCAATTCACACCTATCGTGTATGAAAGGTGAGAAGAGAGTTTGCAGAATCTTCTGACACAGTGCTTGCTCTGAAGGACTATACTCGACAAGAATATAGAGGATAACAATCATATTTATAATAAAATAATTAATTGAATAATAAAATTATATTAAGTAAGGACTTTATCTAAGAGCCAGACCGACCAAATTTCTTATTCACTGCAGTACTAACACTGAAGTAGTTAAATATGCTTATACTGTAGATGCGTAGGTTACATTTTGAAGGTACAATTGCAAGTAAATTATAAACTGCATGTAATGTAAAATATGAATAACAGTATTGGACACAAATATATGATATGGTAGTATATACAATGAAAGAGCTAAGTACACGAGTGCTCAAATGTAAAGCAAATGAAATTATTAATTTATTGTGTATATTTAACTTCATTCAGCCGTTTAAGTTATATGAAAAATACCGTGCCCCCCTGCCCACTATTATTCTCTGTTCAAATTTAAAGATGCCCGCGCTTTGCAAAAAGACGAAGTACAACAAAGAATACAAAAGTGAATAATCTTTAATAAAGTTAGCCCAATACAATATTGGTTTCAATGCTGAAGCAAACATGATTTTGTTTAAGTCTATTCGCTGAATACAATGCAAAAGCGCACTCCAAGGTGAACCCCCACAGAACCCTAGTTACTGTAATCCCTCTTCTTACCTTTTAATCATCATAGGTGTGAGGTTTTCAAACAGGTTTCGCTGATGGAGAAATTTGCAGAATTGAGGGGTTTAAAACAATTTAACA
Organism: Clarias gariepinus; assembly: GCF_024256425.1. Classification (NCBI taxonomy): domain Eukaryota; kingdom Metazoa; phylum Chordata; class Actinopteri; order Siluriformes; family Clariidae; genus Clarias; species Clarias gariepinus. The sequence goes on along the minus strand of NC_071100.1, from coordinate 28,749,352 downwards.
AGACCGAGCAGACGTCTCTGCCCAAAATGTATTTTGCCAGCAAAACATAAGCATAAATAAAAATAGAATGTTTATTGGTAACAATTAAATCACACTTTATAGGTGGATTTGATACTTTTGAGTATAACTTATAAATTTACTAAATATATTCTGGTGGAATATGTCTGCATTTTATCGATAAATCGCACACATTTAGTCATGAATACACAATCACATTCCAGCTATTCCAGTGACCATTTGCCATATACTGTCTGCTATATTCTATATTTAATAAAACTGTACTGAAATAAAATTGTGTATTTTCCTTATTTAAAATCTCTTCCGGAACATTGTTGTCTATACGTTTTATGTATATGGAAAACAGCAAAACCTAAACACAAACAAAAAGGACAAATAAAGGCATTTACAAAACATTAACACCTTTACCATGTTCAAATGAATAAAATAGTTACTGCATTATGTTTTAAGACATCCTTAATTTACATTTTTTTCCTAATTATAATGTTATGGGGTGCGGTGTAGAGAGCCACACCACGAGATGTTTTACTGATTATAAGAGCCCTGACGCAGGGCTTTAGAGAGGGTCAGTGAAATATGAGTTGTAAGAGTGCTTATGACAGGCACGAGAAGACCTTTTCGTTTGGAGATAGCGTGAGATTATTAATTAAGAAACTTAAAAGGAAACTAAAAGAAAACATAAAACAAAATAAATAGAGCCCCACGTCTACACGAGAATGGACGGGATTCTGGAAACTAAAACAAAAAACTAAAGATTATTTCGGGGCTTATGCCCTTACCGAGGATTTATAGGAAGAAAGAGTAGAGTTTGTGCTTTGTGCACTTTAACCTGAGAGCGCGCGCTAAACTGATGCATGTCGCTTTTTTTTTCTCACTTTCTCGCTCTTTCTCTCTCTCTCACCTAATGATCACACGCTGCCAGGTGCGGCTCATTCAGGCTGATTGCGGGCATGTTATTCACAAGTTCTGACGTGTACCTTCCTTGTTAAAATGGTTTACTCACAACTCAAGTCCGTTGAATTCTTTGTCCCTTGTTTTATTTTCAACATGAAAGTTCAACAGTTCTTGCAGTTTCCTGCATAAATCCACTGTGGTTACAACAAGGTGTTTGCTGTGTCGTGTAGCTTGCGGTCTTAAATTATCGTTACAATAACCTATTTGTTGTATTTTTTAGCTTACGGTATAACGGTCAAAAGCATGTGTTTTCCACACTTCCGTATCAACTAACGTGCGTGATAGACATGCAGCTACACAACTATGGAATAATGTCACAGAACATATAAAGAGATGTCACAGTACAACTTACGAGTATCGTACTAAGTGCTTAGCTAATAAACTAAATGCTTAATTAATAAACTTAATGCGTAATGCTTAACTAACGAAATAAAAGTAATCACAACAACAAATTTATGAAAAAATGAAACATGGCTCTAACATTTCCAGCCCCTAATTGACAGGCAGGGAGACTGACAATTACACACATTTTTTGTTGTTTTGTTGTTGTTGTTTTTTTAACAATAGAGCCACAAAATTAAACCTTCTTAACCTTTTAAACCTTTTTGTTTACTATTTAACTTAAGGTATTCATATCGTTACGTACCAAAGGAGATAACCATATTAATTATGTAATAGTTGGCAGTCCATTTCACATATGAGGCACAACTTGTCAATGGGTCTATCCAGTGTATTGGTCTTAGTTTTAACCAGCACACGCCTCACAAGTCCTTTTTTATCAGGGAACACTTTCGTGATTCGTCCGATGACCCATGAATTTCTTGGAGAAGACTCATTAGAACTACATCTCTGTTACTTATCGAGAGATTTTTTCTCACTTGAAACTATTTTTAACGCTCCTGCAAGGAGGCAAGTTTGACGCTCCTGCAAGGAGGCTGTTTTTTCAGCAGCAGCAGGTGGTTAGGTGTCAGGGGCTCCAGGTCTGTGGAATCATCCATAGCAGTGGTAAGGGGACGGTCGTTCGTTATTGCTTCCACCTCACACAGGAAAGCATGCAAGCTCTTATCGTTTAGTGTTTGTTCTTTTAGTACAGACCTCAAGATCTTTCTGACTGATCTTATCTGCCTTTCCCATATTCCACCGAAATGAGACCCAGCAGGAGGATTAAATATCTATTGTATCCCCTTTTGCATGAGGACGCCTTCAATTTTTGACTGATTCCACTGTTGAATAGCTTTACGCAATTCAATCTCAGCATCTATAAAGTTTGTTCCATGAACACTTCTCATGACTGACACCTGGCCTCTTTTGCACATAAAGCGTTGAATAGCATTTAAGCAGGAGTCTGTATCTAATGAAACAATACTCCATATCTTTTAACATTACTTCTATCTCGTTTGACCTCGAAGGGTCCAAAATTGTCTACCCCTACGTTAGTGAATGGTGGATGATCTGGTGTTATTCTATCACGTGGCAGTTTTGACACTTTTTGTTTACTAGTCTTTGCTCTGATCTTTCTACATGTCACACAGCTGGACAGAAACTTTCTCACAAGGGAATTTGCAGTCGGAATCCAGTGTTTCTGCCGCAATTTTGAAAGCATATACTGTAATTCCTTCCACAATGTCTGACCTGTTCGTGAATATCTCTTAAGATTAAAGTTGTAATGTGTAAGTCTTTGGGTATAATGACTGGGTGTTTTACATGCTCAGGCATTGCAGACTACCATGACGTTCTTTAACTCTTAGCACTCCATTCTGCAGTACTGGGTTGACTGCCTCAGCAGATGCATTACTGCGGTTTTCTTCTGCTGTTTGCCTAAGGGCGAAGTTAGCTACACTTGGAGATGATTTTGCACCAAACAAATGAACGACAATTTTATACTCGACCAAGTCCTGACTCACATCTCCATTTAGCCACCATAGGAAACGCAACAAATCTGTGTCCTTTTCCGGAACTCTAACCTAATAGTACATGGCTTGCCACATCATGGCGAGTTCCTCTTGTCTAAAGCGTGTGAGCAATCCAATGAGTGAGTTTGTCAGGTCGGGTCCCTGTAGGAGCTCGCTATTTAATGATACTCCCTGATAGCTAGCAGCACAGTCGAAGACTACCCTTAGCTTTTTCTTTTGGGGATGATATACACCATGTTGAGGTATATACCACACTTGCCCGTCTTGTCGACTTAGGTGAGGTGTAGGGACCTTGACTGCATGACCCTTTTCAAACATGTCGTTCATGGAGTTTGAATACTCTTCATAAAAAGAGCGGTTATTCTAAAAATTCCTTTTGAGGTTCAGTGCGCACTGCATGGCTACACTTCGGTTATTGGGCATTTGAATAGCTGCTTTCTTAAATGGGAGGCCTATGTAGAAGTGATTATCGGTAAACTGCAGGGAGCTAGTTACAGAGTCTAGAAACTGATAGTCCTCTTGTGACAACTCAGCTTTGTCATCACGATTCCGTTCAGGAAAATCATGATTGTACTGTTTTATCAGCATTTGTTCTACACTTTCGATGGAAACTCTGTTGACTGCAACGCTCGCTTGCTCATTGTCACACGTGCCTTTCTTGACCGACTCTCGAAGAGGTCCATTTATGGTCCATCCAAGAGCGGTCTTTACTGCATATGGCTCATTGTGCCTGCTGTTAAATACTTACCATGGTTCTAGGAGCCTATGCTCTTTGATACCTATGAGAATTTCGACTCTAGCATTAATCTGAGGCAATTTTACTTCGCTGAAGTATGACCACTTATCAATGTCGTGCTGTTGTAGAATGTTTTCCACTGAGACTGGGATGCTCTTTTGTGTGAACACTTTGGGGAGTTTAACAAAGGTGTTTTCTTCCAGACCACTAACCTCTAGGTCAGTAAGCACATAACTTTCTACTTGTTTCCTCGCGTTCATGGTGCTTAACATGATGTCAATTTTTGATGTCAATTTTTCTGTCTTGCTAATGACTCTGTACAAAAAGTAGCAGAACTACCTGGGTCCATAAAGGCATACACTTCTACTGTCTTATTACTTTTCTTGGACTTTATTTTAACAGGTACAATAGAAAGAATACAATCATCTCACACGCTTGTTTCATGACTCACTGTAGCAGGCAAGGTATTAACTGTTTCAGTCTCATCAACTTTACTATCGCCTGAGCTGTATCTTGTGCGTCAGAGTCTAGCATGTGATGATTTGTCTTTGAGCACGACTGACATGTGATTCTTCTTGTGCAGTCTCTGCTTAGGTGTCCTTTTACTAAACAACCAAAGCAGAATCCATTCTTTTTCAAAAAGTCCAATTTGTCCTTATATGTTTTGTCGTTTAACTGGTGGCATTCGTCTAATGCACAAGGTTTAGTGAAGGCACTGATAACTAATGCACCACTACTCTTTACTGTGGTCAAGTTTTTATGAGTTTCACCAACCTTTTTTTTTCCAGTTGCGAAGCTGTCCCCTTTTTTTTCCTTCCCTTTTTTGCTTGAGTCCTTGGGGATATTTGTCACAGTGTTTATCACTAGTTGAAATGTTCAGGTCACCGAAAAGTGGGTTGGACATTACCGTTGCTTCTTGCTCTACGAATTCCATCAACTGCACAAACTTGTCTCTTTTCTGGGTGCGCCTTTCGTGCTTGTATGCATGGTTCCTCCATCTTTCACGCAATTTGTAGGGCAGTTTTGAGACAACAGTCCTCAGGTAACAGTTTACCAGGAACAGGGAGAAAGTGGTCAGCGACTTTCCGTCCTCTGAGTTTTAATTTCCTGCCAGTTGAGTGCTTTTTGCATCAGCGTTGTAGCGATTACTTGTTTATTTCCAAACTTATCATGTAACAGTCTCATGGCATGAGCTGGCAGCTTCTCACAAGGTTTCTAGGCTGTCCTCTAGTATACTGCTCAAGAAAGTACAGCCTATCCGCATCGCTATCAGTTCTGGTTTCAATGACATGTTTAAAGGCTCTTACAAAGGACGTGAACTCAAGAGGGTCACCATCGAACGAAGAAACATCACGGGAAGGTAAGGGAGATTGACTCTTCGCAAACATTTCTGTAATATCTGCCTGAAGTGGCATCCTACCCTGAGAATCTACTGTATCAGTATTGTAAAGTGAGTGTTCGTTACCTTCGGTAGGCTGTTCCATTAAGGTGCTGGACATTATGGGTTTGGCACTTACGGGCACGCTTAAGTGTGTTGCCTGGAGACGTGATGGCAGTCCTAGATAGTCCGTTGACGTGCTGTGCTCGTGAATCTCGTCGTGTTCCGGTTCGAGAGCGCATGCACGACTTATTTTGATGACCACACTCCGTCTCGCAGGATGTTTTTTTTTTTTTACAGTTCTGGTACGATTTTATTTCAGCATTGACCAACGACCATTGACCAGCGGCAATCGCCGTTTCCATTTCCAGCCTTTCTTTTTGTGCCTTTAATTGTGCTTGTTTAGCCTTTATTTGTGCTTTCAATTGCTCTTCCTCAGCCTTTAATTGTGCTTCCTTCAGTTCTAGCGCCTGCCAATCTCCTAAGGTTGCTGCCTTAGCCAACAAAGCTGCTCTGTTAGCTTCTGCCTTCTTTAGTCGAGCTGAGGATGCTGTAGATGTTGAGGACCTTTTGGATGCCGCCGAAGCTATGCTTTCGTGCTTGTTAGGAGCGGGCGTCTTAAACTCCACCATTGACACGTTGTCGTTTGGCGAAACTCCATCGTCAAATGTTTGAGACGGCTTAAAGCGATTACCAGTTTCCGCAATCCACACCTTCACTCTTACCATGAATTCTGTGCAGCGCAGCATTTCAGGCTGATACCAGTCGTGCTGATCGGTTTCATGCTCTTCATCCTTTACACACAATCGCACATCTACATTGCTTCCAATAAAGTCATTTAGCAGCCTTTTGTATGCGCAGTGCTTATTTTTAATGTTATTCAAATTACAAGCATTGTCCATAAGCACCTCTAGTTGGTTGTATAATACAGTCAACTGTCTCCACTTGCCTTCTCTGGCGTTCCTCAGTTTGTGAAGCTTGTCTGCAGAATCGTTGTCGTCAAGCACCATTACACGCTCAGATTCGACAATAGCAGCATTGTCCTTGCCGTCTGACATAGTGAAATTTAAAGCAGGCAAGTCCTCTTATCGCTTTCGGTTGCTTGTCGACAGTCGATGCGCTTTTTTTTTTTTATCGCACACACGCTCTTCACTCCACGTTTACACTCTTAATTCTCTTATCTTTATTTTTGCAGTGGAAGAAGCTTTTGACTTTACATGTACATGCATGTTGTTCACAAGTTCTGACGTGTATCTTTCTTGTTACACAGTTTTACTCACGACTCCAGACGTCAGTTAATTTCTTTGTTTCTTGTTTTATTTTCAACATCAAAGTACAATGGGTGTTACAGTTTCTTGCATAAATCCACTGTAGTCACGACAAGTCATTTGCTGTGTTCTTTAGCTTCGGTAAATTACAGTTACAACGACTTATTTTACTGTATCCTTTTGCTTACAGTATCATAGTCAAAAGCTTGTGTTCTCCACACCTTTCCGTATCCTTCCGTGTCTTAACAACAACTGAACAGCTAACTTGCATAATATACATGCAGCTACACAACTGTGGGATGATGTCACAGAACAACTTATGAAATTATGTCACAATACAACTTACGAGTATAATACTAAATGCTTAAACTCATAAACTTAATGGACTTAATGTATAATGCTTAACTAACAAACTTAATGCTTAACCAATAAATTTAAATGAAATAAACAAAACAACAAATTACAAGAATGAAATATGGCCCTTACATGGAGCAGGAGTGTGCAGGTGATCATGTACTTGACTGAGATATGGGCATAACCTGGCGTACCGTGACAAGTTTTCATTGTTATGCTGATGACACACAGTTATACGTCTCAGCAGAACCAGATAAGAAAAAACAGCTTACTAAAGTTGAGCAATGTGTACAAGACATAAAAGACTGGATGTTAATTAACTTTCTTCTGCTTTATCCTGATAAAATAGAAGTTCTAGTCATAGAACCACAAGCAGTTAGAAGCAAGGTTTTTGATCACATTGTAACTTTAAATGGCCTTTCTGTTCCATTAAGTACAACAGTGAAAGACCTTAGTGTGATTATAGATTCCAGCCTTTAATTTGAAGCACATGTAGGTAATATTACCAGAATACTATTCTGAAATATTGCCAAGATAAGGAATGTAATGTCACTAAACGATGCAGAAAGAAAAGCATGAACTAATATCACTTCTAGGTTAGGCTATTGTAACGCCTTTTTGTCTGGTTGTTTATGCACTAGGTGCATAAACAAGCTTTAGTTAGACCAGAATGCCACAGACTCCTCACTAGAACCAGAAGATACAAGCACATTATCCCTATCTTATCCACACTGCATTGGCTCCCTGTAAAATTTTGCATCGTTTTTAAAATACTACTACAGTATCTGTGTGAACTGCTAGTGCCTTACGATCCGCCATGCCTACTTCAAAGGAACAGTGGTGCAGGCTGCTTGACAGTACCACACATTATAAAAACTACAGCAGGGGGCAGAGCTTTTTCTTACAAAGCCTCAAAGTTATGGAATAGTCTTTCAATTAATGTTCGGGACTCAGATACAGTCTCACTGTTTCCCTCTAGGCTAAAAACCTATTTATTCAGCCAAGCATTTTTGTAAATAGATTTGCCTTAGGTAAAGGAGCAGACCTGAGGGACTCATTGACGTAGAGTATTATGGTGAACTGGTATGTTTAGATGCTGTTTTCCCCACTCTCATTGGTCAGTCAGATTTGTTGACGGTGAAGTGATTGGTCGCTTTACATCTTAGGGAGCCCTCATGTTTGTTTTTCCTTCTGGCTCTCCCTTTTATTTATGCTGTCATAGTTAGTCCTGCCGGAGTCCGCATGCTTGTATTCAGAACTAAATACACATTCACTTTATACATTGTGTGTCAGTGACCATACCTAACTGCCATCTCTCCTTCTCGGTTGATGCTGACAGCTGTTTTCTGAGGACTCATAACTGAGTTATGAGATACAAAACGATATGTTAATGTGCATTAGGCAACCTGCATTTATGAGTTACAATAAGTTAAGTAAGTTTAAAATTTGTTACACTGAATAAATGTTTTAAGTACAGAAGGTAGTCTGATTATACTGTGCGATTTCTCCTTGTGTGGTGCACAAGGAGGTAAGGGGGCGGAGCCAAGGAGAGGGAAAAGAATGGCGTGCAGTGAAGCTGGACATATTTGGTTGCAGCGTGGATTATCGAAAACGTTCGTGCAATCGCGATATCGCGAGGAACGTTTGTTTGCGACACGCTGTGGATCCTTCGCGAGGAGAAGTGCTCAAGAGAGTGTGTCTTTGGAGTTTTGGGTTTTGCCGAACGCGGAATGAGTTTTTGAGGGCCGCGTGCTTCGTGTCCGCGGACGCAGGTGATGGAGGACGGAGGTTGGGGCTGCTGCACGTCGAAAGACATTCGCTGACTGACTGGAAGTTTGGTTCTGGTGAAGCGGTAAGAGCTGTTCTAAATTCATGTAACGCATGGACATCCTACAGTTTCTTTATGAGCTCCAACGTTAAGCGCGCCAACGAAATCTTTTTTTTTTGGTTGTCTAAAGAACATTCCGGAACAAAGTGCACTAAGGTTATTCGAGTTTAAAGACTGAGTCATTTATTCAATGTTGTTTGTCATCTTCTGTGTTTGCTGGTCTGTGCAAGGCATATTTTATTTTAAAAACAATTGTGTTAAAGTATTTGGTTTCTCAATACAAGTGTTAAACCAATGTATGTCATCGATGTTGTTTTCACCTAATTCGAAAAGTTAAACAGATGGGTCCTTTATGTAAATTACTCCTTTGGGTTGTTAGGAGTTAGGTACCCTTGGGTTTCTATTTAGTACCTGGATCAAGCGAGAGTTATAATTTACCCTAGACAGTTTATTTTACAATGGGATGTCCCTTTTACTATTTGTATTGATAACAGAATCAAGACGGTGGGTTAAATTGTCCTAATCACGGCATCCAGGACCCTAACACTCACGAGCCTATGGTAAAAAGGGTTACATTTTGGGGACATCGTCCGGGATTGTTTATGTTTAATTTTGAAAGTTTGTGTGCAAGCAGACTTATGTCTTGCTTAGTATAGATCATTCAGTTGGGCTGTGCTGAATAACACTTTCACAGTGTGCTTGAACATTTAAAAAAAAAAAATTCTTCTTCTTTTCTTTCAAAAAGTGCACAATGGATGTCATTGAAATAGAAGCTTGGTGTAAAAGAGTGCAGTTGGCTCCTGAAAATGCACTAGTTTTAGGGAATGTTTACAATGTCACTGATGATATTTTGCTTGAAGCTCTGAATTTGGTTAAGGTAATTGGGAAAGCTAAGATAGTTGACCGCTGCTTAGACACAGTTTCTAAAACGCAGTTTGTGTTGATTCAGACATCCTGTGATCTAACTATGCAAACTGTACCAGATCATGTTGGACTTCCTGGAAGTGCTGGTCCTTGGCCTGTTCAAGTGCTCTCTGCTTCTATTGAGGGTGAAAGGTTTGAAACTAAATTGATGTCATTCCTCAGGCATGAGGGAAAGACTATTACTGATATAAAGGGTTTACTTGATCCCTCACCCTTAGACACGAACACTGCGCTGATTAATGCTATTAGTTCTTTAGTGGACAAATGTAATGCAGTGCCCGCGGATACACAGAGTTATAGAAAACTTCGCTTATTTTCTGGTGTAAAACCCACTCCAAGTAGGGAAGAGGCGTATGAAGCCTGGGCAGAACAGACAATGCATTTATTGGAGAAATGGCTATGTAGTGACAAGGCAAAGAAACAGAGGATAGTTGAAAGTCTAAAAGGTCCTGCTGCTGACATTGTCAGGTCATTAAGAACCCAGAACCCCACTGCTACATCTAGTGATTATATGCATACTCTTGAAACAGCATTTGGGACTACTGAAAGTGCGTCTGACCTCCTTGTTAGATTCCGACACACATTCCAATGTGAAGGAGAAAAACTGTCAGCCTACTTGCTTAGGTTAGATAAACTTTTACACTGTGTGTTTAGGAAAGGAGGTGTGGTGCTATCAGACCTGAACCGGTTACGTATTGAGCAAATTGTGAGAGGTGCATTACCTCAAGATATGATTGCTCTTCGTATTCGCATGACACACAAGCTGAGAGACCCTCCTACGTTCAATGAGTTATTGAGAGAGGTTAGGGAGGAAGAGGATATGCTCCAAGGTAGAAGTGACACTAAGAGCACTGTGGTGTCAAGGACTATAATCCCAGTTGCTCAGCCTGTTCCTGAAAGTAAAGTCGACTCTGGAGTGGAACAGTTGAGGAAGGATATTAGCGTGATGAAAGCTGAAATGAGTAACCTTAAAGCTGTCACAGCTACTCCTCAGCCTGATACTAGAGGTCCACGGCCTGAAATTTCTGTCAAGGCTAGGCATAGGAGATTTGAACCCTCCTTGAGGACAAATTCTGAGGAAGTGAGACCTGGAGTGTTCTGCTACAGGTGTGGGGAGGATGGACATTTTAAGCGAGATTGTGAAGGTGAAGAGAATTTGAAAAAGGTCAACAAGTGTCTCATAAAACTTTCAAAGAGGTCGGGAAACTCTCACGGGGCCCAGTAGAGGAATGGCCTGGTGTCCCGGTGGTGAAGACACGTTCCACAAAGTGCATCAACTCAGTGAAGGAAGCAGAAAATGCTATACCCAAAGGCTTAGTGGGCCCAAGCTCAGCAGTAACAGTGCAGATTGAGGGCATATATGCTAAAGCTATAATTGACACTGGTTCTCAAGTGACCTTGCTGTACAGATCCTTTTTGCGATCAATATTTGGCACATCTGCCATTGACATCCATTAGTGCTTTGCAAATATGGGGTCTCAGTCCTGCTGATTACCCTTACGATGGTTATTTGTTGCTTAAGCTGGAGTTTTTGGAATCTGATGTAGGAGTCGCAGAGACTTTTGATGCCCTTGTGCTGGTCTGCCCCGACCCAGTTGTGAAAGGTGACACCTCTATTCTTGTTGGCACAAACACACCAACAGTGAGACGACTGCTAAAGAGATGTAGAGAGAAGGGAGGAGAAAGCCTCATAAGATCAAAGCACATTCATCCTGTTTTTAAAAAAGTTTTAAATGGAATTATCAGCACCTTTGTCTGATGGTAACGATCAGGAGAGAGGAGCTGTGTGGTTCACACAAACTCAACCTGTTACTTTATGGAGGCGTGGTTAGAGTAATGGGCGTACCCAAGTTTCAGAGACAGCCATGCACTAAAGCTGTTTTAGTAGATTCACCTGATGAACCTGTTGAGGGGACGAGGTTCCATGAGGAGCTTTTAGTAAGGCCAGAGTTACAGGCAGCCACCGTTGGGAAAGGTAAAAAGATTTCTGTTATGGTTAGGAATGTGTCTGCCTGAGAAGTCACATTGACCAGAGGGACCCAGATTGCTCACCTTTTCCCGGTCGATTTGGTTCCATTGCCTCTCGTTAATACGGAGCCTAGCACAGAATCAGTTGAAGCACTGAATCCAAATTCTTTCAATTTTGGAGACTCTCCAGTCCCCAAGCAGTGGAAGGAAAGGTTAGTAGAGAAAATGATGGAGCGCAGCAATGTTTTCTCTGCCCAAGAATTTGATGTGGGCTGTTGTACGAGTGTTCGCCACAGTATTGAAACCACTGAGAACAAACCTTTTCGAGAAAGATCTCGTCGACTGCCACCAGCTGATTTGGAGGCTTTAAGACAGCATCTTTGGGATTTTAAGAATGCTGGAATAATTACAGCATCAAGAAGCCCTTATGCCTCGCCTATAGTTGTCAGTAGGAAGAGGGATGGGAGGATGCGGATGTGTGTGGACTTTAGAACGCTAAACAAACGCACTATTCCTGACCAATACACAGTGCCAAGAATCGAGGATGCACTGGCTTGTCTTAATGGCAGCAAATGGTTCAGCGTGTTGGACCTCCGAAGTGGGTATTACCAAGTTCCTATGAATGAAGCTGGTAAGGAGAAAACTGCTTTCATTTGCCCAGCCGGTTTCTATCAGTTTGAGAGAATGCCACAAGGAGTATCCGGGGCTCCGGCTACCTTTCAGCGACTTATGGAACAGACTGTTGGTGACATGAATCTTCTTGAGGTTCTAGTCTATCTTGATATTATCGTGTTTGGTTCTACGCTCGAGGAGCATGAAACGAGACTCTTAAAGGTGCTTGATCGCTTGAGAGATGAAGGTCTCAAACTGTCATTAGACAAATGCCAGTTTTGTCAACCGTCAGTGACTTATTTGGGACATATTATCTCTCAGGATGGAGTATCTGCTGACCCAAAAAAAACAGAGGCAGTAACCACCTGGCCACGACCGACCAGTGTTTCTGTGGGTATTATAGGCGGTTTGTGAGGGATTATTCCAAAGTGGCATACCCCTTGAACCAATTGCTGTCAGGTTATCCCCCAACTGGCAAGAGGTCCAGAGTAAAGCTGGAAAAAACCTACCTAAGTCCATTAGAGCCTTTTGGAAAAAGGTGGGATGAAAAATGTGAGCAGGCCTTTGAGGAGCTGAAGCAGATGCTTACTCAAGCACCTGCGTTGGCTTTTGCAAACCCACAGTTACCCTATGTATTGCATGTAGACGCTAGCCGAGAAGGTCTAGGTGGTGTGGTGTACCAAGATCAAGGTGAAGGTTTGAGACCAGTTGCTTTTATTAGTCGGAGCCTTGCACCCTCTGAGCGACACTATCCTGCTCATAAATTAGAATTTTTGGCTTTGAAGTGGGCAGTAGTTGACAAGCTGCATGATTATCTGTATGGGGCAAAGTTTGAGGTGAGAACTGACAACAACCCGTTAACCTACGTGTTGACGTCTGCAAAATTGGATGCGACAGGCCACCGCTGGCTTGCTGCTTTATCCACCTACAATTTCAACCTTAAATACAGAGCAGGAGTTCAAAACATTGACGCAGATGCTCTGTCTCGGCGTCCACACCCTGTACCTGTAGCAGAACAACAGTGGGAGGACATATCTCCAGGGGGAGTAAAAGCTCTATGTCAAATGTCTGGTGTGATGAAGCATAGAAATTCTGGCAAGAAGATAAGTCATTTGGGGTTTTCTGTGCATGCTATTCCCCAAGCTTATTGTAACTTGTCTACTTTGTGTGCAAAGGAGATGCCTGTTCTGAGTCCATTGGAATTGTCTAATGCTCAGCAACAGGATCCTGGTATAGGTGAAGTATGGTCAGCTCTCAGCCATGGAGATGTGACAAAGGTTAACAAGGCGAAGGGTTGAACCACTGCTCTGCTAGTGAGAGAGTGGGGACGGTTGAGGCTAAGCAAAGGGGTCATGTACAGAATCACCAGTCCACCTGGAAAGCGACGCCAGTCCCGATTGGTTTTGCCAGACAAATACAGGAGGATGGTGATGAAATCACTGCATGATGATTCCGGTCATTTAGGCTGTGAGAAATCATAGGGTTTGATTAGAGACCGATTCTATTGGCCAGGTATGAAGTCAGATGTGGAAGGCTATTGTAAATCTTGTGTGCGGTGCATAAAGAGGAAGACCCTGCCAAAAAAGGTTGCCCCACTATCTCACTTGCAGAGTAATGAACCATTAGATCTTGTGTGCATGGACTTTTTGTACATTGAGCCAGATTTGAGTAACACAGGAAATGTCTTAGTCATTACTGATCACTATACACGGTATGCACAAGCCTTTCCGACAAAGGACCAAAAAGCATCTACAGTGGCAAAAGTCTTGGTAGACAAGTACTTCGTTCATTATGGATTACCAAAGCAGATACATAGTGATCAGGGAAGGGACTTTGAAAGTCGGCTAATTCATGAGTTGTTGAGTGTGCTTGGGGTTGAGAAGTCAAGGACTACTCCCTATCACCCACAAGGTGATCCCCAGCCGGAAAGGTTTAATAGGACCTTGCTAGATATGCTTGGAACCTTAGAGCTGAATAAGAAAAGGAGGTGGAGTCAACATATCGCACATCTCGTTCATGCCTACAATTGTACATCTAATGAAGCCACTGGATTTTCTCCCTATTACCTTATGTTCGGGCGTGAGGCAAGACTGCCTGTGGACCTTTGTTTTGGAACTTCCAGTGACAACACACCAAAGAGAACATACGTTGCTACGTTTAAGTATGTTGCTGAAGTGAAGAAGGAGCTGAAAGCAGCATATGAACTTGCTGAGTCTATTGCTGCCAAGCAAAACCAAGGCAATAAACAGAGGTATGACAGAAAGATCCGTTGTTCACAGTTACTGCCTGGGGACAGGGTTTTAATCAGGAATTTGGGATTACAAGGGAAGCACAAGTTGGCCGATCGCTGGGGGTCAACAGCGTATGTAGTAGACAGCCAAATGGCAGACTTGCCCGTGTTCCGTTTGAAACCCGAAGATGGAAATGGACCTGTTAAAGTCCGTCATCGGAACCACCTTCTGCCTTTGGGACAAAAAGTGTGTCTTGAGCCAGTGCTTGATGCCGAACCTGTACAAAGTGAAAGAGTTCGCCAGAGAAGGAGAAAGAGATTTCTAAGAGATAAGTTAGACAAGGATTTGCAGGTATTAACCGAGAAGTCTGGTGCTGAAGGGAACAAATCAGGTTTTCGCAATGAGGGGGAGTACACTGACTCAGAAGACGAAGAGAGTGGTGTGTGGTATGACATGCTGCCTAGAATTTCCCTAAGTAGACAGGAGGAGGAGCTGTCAGAGCCATTCAGTTTTGATCTAAATGTTGTCAGGAATGAACTGATTAGGCAGCCAGAGGTAGTTGAGTCAGATGGGTTGTCTTTAGAGGCAGAGGTAGTTACAGAAAGAAGAGAAACTGAGTCACAGGAAGCCAATGAGCTACAAGCAAAGGTTTCAGATGATGGGACAATAAAAGCAGAGAGTCATTTGTCTGAAGAGGGTGCCAAAAGACCCAAAGAGTCAAGAAAGCTCGACTCAAATTGACTTATGATACATTGGGACATCCAAGTTTGGTAGCTGCTCCCATAGTAAAATATGTCTCTTGTTTTTTTAAGTGGATAGGTACCCCTGTAATAACCTTATGACGTGTATTTGGTAGAGGTCACTGAGATATGGTTCTCACTGTAGTTTTCACTGTAGTTTTTTAAGAAAAAGATCTTTTTTCTGGAAGCTTGCTGCTTGAATGTTTTGGAGCATGTTTTATGTATATTCTTTTGTTTGGTGTTCCCAATTTTGAAGATCTGTACTTTGTTATTTTTTTTTTACATTTTAAAATACAGTTCTAAAACAGATGCATATGTGTAATGGAAACATTGAGAAGTAACTAGTATTTTTTTAACTAACAGTGAATTACCAATTCAGGTTGTGATTATCATTGATCTTTAGGACATTAATGGCAGTGTTTCTTTTAATGTGCCGAATGGGTTTGTTCATGACAAAACATTGTATTGTGAATTTGTCTATGTTGTAGAGTTACTAAGCCCTGAGGACATGTCTTGTTCGGTGGGGGGAGAGTGTAACAGCCTGATTTGCATCGGGCATTTATTTTTCTTTAAGGATTATGGAAGAGATACAAAACGATATGTTAATGTGCATTAGGCAACCTGCATTTATGAGTTACAATAAGTTAAGTAAGTTTAAAATTTGTTACACTGAATAAATGTTTTAAGTACAGAAGGTAGTCTGATTATACTGTGCGATTCCTCCTTGTGTGGTGCACAAGGAGGTACGGGGGCGGAGCCAAGGAGAGGGAAAAGAATGGCGTGCAGTGAAGCTGGACATATTTGGTTGCAGCGTGGATTATCGAAAACGTTCGTGCAACGCCGCGTTTCGGTTTGATATCGCGAGGAACGTTTGCGACACGCTGTGGATCCTTCATGATCCTTCATGTAATGCATGGACGTCCTACAGTTTCTTCATGAGCTCCAACGTTAAGCGTGCCCACGAAATCTTTTTTTTTTTTGGTTGTCTAAAGAACATTCCGGAACAAAGTGCACTAAGGTTATTCGAGTTTAAAGACTGAGTCATTTATTCAATGTTGTTTGTCATCTTCTGTGTTTGCTGGTCTGTGCAAGGCATATTTTATTTTGAAAACAATTGTGTTAAAGTATTTGGTTTCTCAATACAAGTGTTAAACCAATGTATGTCGTCGATGTTGTTTTCACCTAATTCGAAAAGTTAAACAGATGGGTCCTTTATGTAAATTACTCCTTTGGGTTGTTAGGAGTTAGGTACCCTTGGGTTTCTATTTAGTACCTGGATCAAGCGAGAGTTATAATTTACCCTAGAAAGTTTATTTTACAATGGAATGTCCCTTTTACCATTTGCATTAATAACAGAATCAAGACGGTGGGTTAAATTGTCCTAATCACGGCATCCAGGACCCTAACACTCACGAGCCTATGGTAAAAAGGGTTACATAAAATTTTATTGAATTGAATTTCCTGCCACCTAATATGTGCAAAAATCATTTCAGACACCTCCAGCTGCCTAACGTGCTTTATGAACGTGACCATGTCTTGCAGGGATAGGTAAGCATGGGGATGTAATGTAACACAGGGATCATTATGTTAGTTTGAATGTCTTTGTTGCTAAAGACCAGCTTTTGATCAGCTTATTGCATGCTATGGCAACAGCATTAAAGTAGTTCTGAATTTCCATATCAAGAGAGACATGGATGGAGACTGCCAAGAATTTTCTAACTTATGGCCATTTTAAGTAAATTGCCACTAATTTGGAATGGGATCAGTAGGAGATGGACAGCCTCTCAAATAAATATCCCCAATGTTGAGTGTGAGTGCCTGCCTGCTAACAATGGTAAGCATTGTTCCTGGATCTGCCAAAGGGTGAAAATCATGTTGATGGTATGGCTGGTGGTACAAAAACCCCACTGGACTTTCTGGTAATTCCTCTCGGACAAGTGGAGTCAAATGGAGTATTTTTTAAAAAAGTTTTCCTGCTGCAGAATGAAGAGAGATGCCACAATAATTACCACAGGTTGACTGGTTACCTTTTTTTTTTTTTTAAACAAGATTATAATTAGGACACTTTTGAAGGCAGGGAGTGTTTGCTTTTCTGAACAAAGACTGTGGGTTATCAAAAGTCAGTGGATAAACTCTGAGGTATGTGAATTCTGAACCACCAAACTTCAGTGATAATGCTATCAGGTCCAGAAATCCTGTCAAGTCTTGAGTTCCATAGTAACCTTTTTAAAGGTTGTGGCTTAGCCAGCTCATATCTGAAAAAGGTCACATCCTACAGTATGATCAACTTAAACTTGTGGTTGAACAGATTGAAGCATTTTAAGTTGGTCAATGAATACTAGAACCATATACTGTCTTGATGGCCATAAAATGCTATTGTGACTGTTGGCAAGCTGCTGTAGTTTGGCTGCTTTCTTCTGCCAGTATTGTGGTTTTAAATCTCTAGTGTGCTTCTGTAGTTCTGACCTTACCAAAGATAGTTCCTGTCTGGAGGATCAAGTTTTTGAATGCTGTTGCCTGTAAATGAAGGCAGTTTATTCAAGTTTAAGCAGTTCTTTATCATTATTGTCAAACCAATCTCAATTTTTCTTCTGTTTTGCACCAATTGTCTTAAAAGAATCCTATTCCAGAGATCATTTAAGTCTTCACAACAGGCTTATCCTGTCACAGGACGAAGTAATGCCTGTAGCCCAATCTTGACCATGGGCTATCTGAGGGCATCAACATCTAGTTTGAGGCAGTGGAGACACCTTAAAAGTCAAGTAACTTCTTTAAGAAAGGTGCTTTATACAACATAAATTAACAAAACTAGCTAAAACACCTAATTAGCCTACTAGCTAAGACAACAAATTTTTACACCATCTCAGTTTGAAGACTGACTTGAACAAATGATAAACAGTAAAACAGCTGTCAGTAAAAATGCTTGGCTAAATAAATAGGTTTTTAGCCCAAACTTAAACACTGAGTCTGAGTCCCGAACACTATTTGGAAGACTATTCCATAACTTTGGGGTTTTGTAAGAAAAAGCTCTGCCCCCAGCTGTAGTTTTCATAATACTCCGTACTGACAAGCAGCCTGCATCCTTTGATCGAAGTAGGCGTGGCGGATTGTAAGACACTAGCATTTCACTCAGATACTGCGATGCGAGACCATTTACTGCTTTATACGTCAAGAGTAGTATTTTAAAATCGATGCAAAATTTCACAGGAAGCCAATGCAATGTGGATAAGATAGGAGTGATGTGCACGTATCTTCTGGTTTGAGTGAGGATTCTCGCTACTGCGTTCTGGACTAATTGAAGCTTGTTTAAGCATCTTGTTGAACAACCAGACAGTAAGGCGTTACAATAATCCAACCTAGACGTGATAAACGCATGAACAAGTCTTTCTGCATCATTTGGTGACAATATATTTCTTATCTTGGCAATATTTCTGAGGTGAAAGAATGCTGGAATCTATAATCACACTGAGGTCTTTTACTGTTGCACTTGATGAAACAAAAAAGCCATTTAAAATCACAGTGTGATCAAAAAGCTCACTTCTAGCTGTGTGTGGTCCTATGACTAGAACTTCTGTCTTATCAGGATTAAGCAGAAGAAAATTAATTAACATCCAATCTCTTATGTCCTGCACACATTGCTCAACTTTAGTAAACTGTTTTTTCTCATCTGGTTTTGCTGAAACATATACTTGTCAGCATAACAATGAAAACTAATACCATGTTTACGAAGTATGTTGCCCAGAGTAAGCATGTAAAGGGAAAATAGCAGTGGGCCTAAAACAGAACCCTGTGGAACACCAAACTTGAGAACATGAGGAATGGTCACCATCTAAATCTACAAACTGATAATGATTAGTCAAATAGGATCTGAGCCATAAGTGGGTCGTTCGCTTAATTCCTACTACATTCTCTAATCTGTGAAGGAGAATACTATGATCAATAGTGTCAAAAGCTGAACTGAGGTCGAGTAACACAAGTATAGTGACGCAACCCTGATCAGAGGCCACTAGGAGGTCATTTACTACTTTAACGAGTGCTGTCTCTGTGCTTTGAGTGTTAGCCACTGCACTTGGGGACTGCTGGATAGCAGAGTTAAGTAACTGGGACAAAGCATGTAAATGCTCACGGAAATCCTCCCCTTCCACTTGTCTACAAGCATAAATTTAAATTTGCAATGGTTGTTAGTACCTCATCATGTCTTCTGCCTAACTCTTAAATCTGTGACTGGAGTTGATCTGATGACATAGGATTAGCTACATCACCATGATCTGGAACAGCTGCATTGCCCTCCTTGCGACTGGTGCCAGCCTGGGCATATGGAATGTCCACATTTTTATTCATGACACTTGAATGTCGTAACGGATGTGTAACAGTCTTCACTGTCCATTTCACAGGATCTCTGGGGTAAATCTCCTTCAATGTTGGAACGCAGACTCCTTGCCTCCCTTTAGGGCCTCCAGGCACGCCACACCATCTAGTGCTGGACCAATCTTCACTGCTACTGTTGTCTATGTGCCACCCACTTCTTTCTCCAACCTAGCTAGAACCCCTAAGACTAGCAAAGAATCCCACTTCTGACACCAAAACTGTGTGGCCCTATGTTGGTATGATTAAGATAGAGGGACAATCACACAAGCAATATTTTTATGTGGGGATCTTTTATTCCTGACTGCATCTTACAAAGAAAATACAGCATTAAATATATTAGCCTTAAACAACCATTTAGTGTATACAGTTTATACCTCTAGACCCCCAAAAAATTTAATCCTCTAAAGACAAAGGTAGCAGCCTCTAAAATAAATAAAACAACAATTAGGAACTGCTAACACACTTTGCACAGATTATGTATACATGCAAAATAGGATTTAAACCCAGTTAATAAAACTTTTACATTAACAATGGCATTAAGTAAAAATAAAACAAACTCACAATCATTCTTGTACCGCAGAAATACATGAAATTCTCCCAGAACTTTCTCCCCTCTGCATACAATATTAATTGTCATTAGCCTTGGTCATGCTAATAAGCTATCTAGGCCACATAGAGCATTTTATAGCGATATATTAAATACACTTACACACTCTCCCCTGGATACACAAAGCACCTGCTCACAATATCTAACCTGCGCTGAACGAGAAAAATCTTGGGCTTGCTTCACTCTTTAAAGGGGAGGCATAATGCTTAGCTTAGGGTTTAGATGTCTGGAGAGAGCATGTGGACATTACATTAAAAATGGCTTGTGGGGACTTTAAAGGTGGGCAAACTGCGCACCGCTGTTTGATCACAGAGAAAGAGGCAGTTGCTGAAGGGCTGCACGAGCTGCCCTGGCACTTTCACTTTTATTTGGAGCCAGCCATCACGACACAGACCCCCTCCCCAGTTGGGATCGACAATGCTGCTCATGGAAAAGCAAAATACGTTGTCTGTGTCATGTTTGGACTCCTGTCTTCGGCTGCACCAAAAGAGGTCTGGGTGGGGCTGGCTGGCTGCAACAGTAACTATGCCACTGAGGAGGCTGCAAGAACCGGTCTCTACAAAAAACCCATTCTGCATCTCTGTCACTGTCATTGGTCACCACTCCAGGGACTACATTCTGTCTGGGCACTATTTTGACCTGCACATGCACAACTTAACTCTTCTCCTTCATTTCTTTCCTCCCTCCCTCCCTCCCTAAATGTCCTATTTTCTTAATAAAACTACACTTTTCTGTAAAACCTCACCTGTATGTCTGTGGCCGTTCCAGACAAATCTTACACATATTGTTGGTCCCTCTTTCTTGTGATCACATTATAAATAATGTGCCAGGGCAAGATGTTGGGCCTTGCCATTGACTCTTGTGTCTGTCTTTGATGCCAAATAGCATGTTGGTGATCGGCAGGATGTCCTCTACTCATTCGGTAAGTACAACCTCAATTCCAAAAGCATAAATATTATTTCTCTGGGATCTGTCCCATCAGTATTTTGTGGTACAACAAGTCAAAATTTCAATTTCAAAATTTTCATGTATTTTTTTGGAAACGGCAACCATTGTGTACTCTTGGTCAAAGAGAGGAAAGAACATCAAGGCTGGTCCAAAAGACATCAGAAATAGTATAGGGGTTTGCCAATGCCCATGACATGGGAAAATTGCATATCTGTGAGGATACTGTTAATGTTCTTTTTATAATATGTTTCCTTTGGTGCAATGTATGCACCATATATTTTAGTGACTGTATATACATATATGTTCTACTCTACATTTTACTCAGATTACACCAGCATGGCTGCTAAACATAGAGTATGTTCTGAGTAAGAATTCAAGTTCAAGTTCAAGTTCAAGTAGGCTTTATTGTCATTACAACCATATACAGTTAGTACACAGTGAAACGAAACAACGTTCCTCCAGGACCAAGGTGCTACATGCAACATAAATTTACAACATAAATTAACAGAGACACTAAACTAGCTAACCAAGAGGCCTAGTTAACTGGCTAGCATAGACAGGACAGAGAGACCTAACATAAATTACAACATAAATTAACAAAAACTAACTAGCTAAGTGTAACTATTTTAACAGACAACATAAAGTGCACGTGCAAATGTGCAAACAAGAGCAACAACAAAGTGTCAGTGCGCAACCACGACATAACAGAACATAAAAATATGGTGTTGAGGTAGTGGGTAAACGTAAACGTAACAGTTACAGAACATAAAAAATATGGTGTTGAGGTAGTGGGTAAACATAAACATTCTTTAAAAACAGCAGCAAGAATTGAGGAATTAGTGCAAAAATTAGTCCAGTAATGATCATTGTGCAAAAAGATAAACAGTGAGGCATTTACAGGTTGGTGTGTACGATAATTTGGTGGTGTAGGTCAGTGTGTCTGCACTTGTGTTGATTAGTCAGTCCAGTCCCAATATTTTGAGGTAGTTGAGTTAAGCTGTGTGATAATGTTTGTGTTAGTGTGTCTGTGTGTGTGTGTGTGTGTGTGTGTTTATCAGTCCAGTCCCTTTTTGTTGAGGAGACGGATGGCTTGTGGAAAAAAGCTGTTGCACAGTCTGGATGTGTGTGCCCCGAATGCTTCGGTACCTTTTTCCAGATGGCAGGAGTGTGAAGAGTGTGTGAGAGGGGTGTGTCCGATCAGCCACAATGCTGGTGGCTTTGCGGATGCAGCGTGTGGTGTAGATGTCTTCAATAGAGGGGAGAGAGACCCCGATGATCTTCTCCGCTGTCCTCACTATTCGCTGTAGGGTTTTGCGATCCGATATGGCACAATTCCCAAACCAGACAGTGATGCAGCCGCTCAGAATGCTCTCGATAGTTCCTCTATAGAAGGTGGCCAGGATCGGTGGTGGAAGCTGGGCCTTTCTCAGTCTTCTCAGAAAGAAGAGACGCTGTTGGGCTTTCTTGTGTAGGGAGCTGGTGTTGAGGGACCAGCTGAGGTCCTTCTCTAGGTGGACACCCAGGAATTTGATGTTTTCGACGATTCCCACAGAGGAGCCGTTGATGCTCAGCGGAGAATGGTCGCCTCGTGTCCTCCTAAAGTCAACAACCATCTCCTTTGTCTTGTCAACATTTAGAGACAGGTTGTTGTCTTTACACCAGTCCGTTAGCCTCTGCACTTCCTCTCTGTACGCTGACTCATCGTTCTTGCTAATGAGACCCACCACGGTCGTGTCATCAGCGAACTTAATGATGTGGTTCGAACTGTGTGTTGCTACACAGTCGTGAGTCAGCAGTGTGAACAGCAGGGGACTGAGCACGCAGCCTTGTGGGGCCCCAGTGCTCAGTGTGGTGGTGCTGGAGGTGCAGTTTCCGATCCGTACTGACTGAGGCCTACCGGTCAGAAAGTCCAGGATCCAGTTGCAGAGGGAGGTGTTCAGGCCCAACAGGTTCAGCTTCCCAATCAGTTGTTGGGGGATGATAGTGTTGAATGCTGAGCTGAAATCTATGTACAGCATTCGAACATATGTGTCTTTCTTGTCCAAGTGTGTGAGGGCAAGATGTAGTGTAGTGGAGATGGCATCGTCCGTTGAGCGGTTAGGACGATACGCAAACTGCAGTGGGTCCAGTGAGGAGGGCAGCAGGGTCTTGATGTGTCTCATGACGAGCCGCTCAAAGCACTTCATGATGGTGGGTGTGAGTGCAACGGGACGGTAGTCATTGAGACAGGACACAGTAGACTTCTTTGGCACGGGGACGATGGTGGTGGCCTTGAAGCACGTGGGAACGACGGCGCTGCTCAGATAGATGTTAAAGATGTCGGTGAGAACATCTGCCAGCTGTTCAGCACATTCTCTGAGCACTCTGCCTGGGATGTTGTCTGGTCCAGCAGCTTTACGTGGGTTGACTCTGCGTAGAGTTTTCTTTACCTCAGCTGTAGTGAGACACAGCATCTGGTCGTTCGGAGAAGGGGTGATCTTTCTCGCCGCCACGTCGTTCTGCCTGTCAAAATGAGCATAGAAGATATTCAGCGCATCTGGAAGGGAGCCGTCACTGTCACAGGCAGTTGATGTCGTCCTGTAGTGAGTGATGGCTTGTAAACCCTGCCACATGCGCCGTGTGTCGCCGCTGTCCCTGAAGTGATTGTGGATTCTCTGGGCGTGTGCGCGCTTTGCCTCTCTGATGGCCCGTGAAAGTTTGGCCCTTGCTGTTCTGAGGGCCACCTTGTCTCCCGCTTTGTAGGCAGAGTCTCTGGTCCTCAGAAGTGCATGCACTTCCGCAGTAATCCACGGTTTCTGGTTGGGTCGTGAGATGATGTTCTTGGAGACAGTGACGTCATCGGTGCACTTGTTGATGTAGCTGGTCACTGATGACGTGTACTCCTCCAAGTCAGTAAAGTCGCCGTAAGTTGCAGCCTCCCTAAACATGTTCCAGTCAGTGCTCTCGAAACAGTCCTGAAGAGCAGAGATGGCTCCTGCTGGCCAGGTTTTCACCTGCTTCAGAACCGGTTTTGAGCGCCTGACGAGTGGTCTGTATGCTGGAATTAGCATAACAGAGATGTGGTCTGAGTAGCCGAGATGGGGGCGGGGCTCTGCCCGATATGCGCCGGGGATGTTTGTGTAAACAAGATCCAGCGTGTTTTTCCCTCTCGTTGCAAAGTCCACATATTGATGGAATCTAGGAAGCACTGACTTGAGATTTGCATGGTTGAAATCTCCAGCAACAATAAACAGTCCATCCGGGTGTGTATTTTGCAGTTCACTGATCCTTGTATACAGTTCCCATAGTGCTTCCTTAGCATTAGCGCTAGGTGGAATGTACACTCCGATAATGAAAACAGTGGTGAATTCTCGTGGTAAATAAAAAGGTCTGCATCTAACAATCACAAACTCCACTAGCAATGAGCAATAACTAGAAACTAGCACAGAGTTCTTGCACCATTTCGTGTTGATGTAAACACATAAGCCGCCACCGCGAGTCTTACCGCACAGAGCTGCATTTCTGTTGGCGCGAAACGGAGCTAGCCCGTCTAGCTGAATAGCGGCGTCCGGTACTCTGTCGCTGAGCCATGTCTCCGTGAAAACAAAGACACAGCAGTCTCTAACCTCACGCTGTGTAGCCTGCTGGAGTCGGATGTAGTCCAGTTTATTGTCCAGGGAGCAGACGTTAGATAAGATGATGGACGGGAGAGCCGGCCGGCTAGGGTTTGTTTTTAGCCTAGCACAGACTCCCACCCGCTTGCCGCGCTTCCGCTTCCTCGCGCACCGCTTTCTCGCGCACCGCTTCCGATGACCCTTCCTCCGGCATCAGGCAACACCGAGGCTTCGAGGCCTGGTTCACGCAGCAAGCCGAGGTCGCGTAGCTTTTCCCGCAGCTCATCGTCGATATCATTAACCGGGTTATTTAGGTTGAAAAGTGTCTGGCTGTTGTATGTACGGACACCAGTTGCGAAGATATCCATACACATAGAAAAATAAACGCGCTACACACAAAACGTAAACAACGTAGCACCATTTTGGCTCCGGAGCGGCCGCTGCGTGCTACTGCCACGCCGCCATCTTGGAATAGCGTATAGGTCCTAGATTGGCCCGCCTCTTCTGAGTAAGATATGTGGTGCATTATAAAATGCAAAATATGGCCCTATATAACTGCACATGTGCATAACTTGCACTCCTGCTAGCTCAACCTGCTCTCCAAGAGCCGCAACACAGCTGCCAAAGGAGAAAAGGCCATTGCCTCAATATTAAGGCCCCCTTCTCATTTGATATTAATACCCAGCCACCGGAGGGTGACAGCTATGTGGGAGCCTGCGAGAGTGGATAACACAACACAGCCTGCTGAAGGACCACATGAGCTGTCCCTACCATTTGCAGTTTCATGAATAGCCAGCCATCGCAACTCAGCCGGTGAAAGGGAAAAGGCTGCTACCTTGATGTTATGGATCCTGATCCCAGTCAGGATCACCACCCAGCTAATGCCTTTTATTGAATGTGACCCCAGCCTGTGGCTGTATCGGAAGAAGACTGTGGAGGGCCAACTGGCTGTGACTTCACTTATGCTGCTGAGGAACCTGTGAGAGCCACTGTCTATGCAAGTCTACTTCACCACTCTGCCACTTAAAAGCCCCTTCTTTTTAAATTTTTTTAAACAAACTACCCTTTTCCGTAAAACTTTGACTCGTGTCTGTGGTTTGCCCCGAGTTAAAGATCTTACAATACTTTTATTTTGTAATTATTTACAATACTATTATTCAAAGTGGATGGGTTCTCTTTTCTGTCTGGTTCCTCTTATAGACTCATCCTTACATTGTAGCTGGTTACAGGACACTAATAGTTTTTTTGACACTGCTGGGACTTTTCCCATCCTGGCTGACTTGACAACCTGCCAAACAACCAATCTTTATTATGGGCTATGTTCCCAGATTCTTCCCTGTCCTTCTCTTAGCAAGATAATAGCTTCCTGCATTAGACATGCAGAAATAAGTAAATGACAAGGCTGAAGAGATTTTTTAGACGTTTGGAAAGTCAGTATTAAAGAAAAAAAAAGGGGGGACTGACCATCACTTATTTAAATGATTTCAGGCTTATTTAGCTCATATTTTACATTTAAATTTTGGTTAACTAGCATCCATGCTAACAAAAAAAAAATGACATAAATGAAATTTTAATTAGTTTTATCTTAATTAATTAATTAATTAATTAATTAATTAATCTATAAATTGGGGAATGAGTTGTAATTTTAGAAGTAAAGAAATCAGTCAAACATTACAGAACAATTGTTAAATAAATATATAAATAAAATCTTCCAGTGATTTGAATCCAAAAATCTGATCCGGCAGGTTGGTCTATTTTGCTGAAAATTAATAGCAGCAACTAAAAATGATACAGTACTCAGTTGTTTGTATTGCCCCACATGATTTTATGCATGCATGACAACATCTCCTCCCAAATCAGGGATCAGGGAATCTATGAACTTCATACATTCGCCACATGAGACCAGGCATTGTTGTGCACCAGGAGGAACCCAGGACCCACTAAAGGGTCTGACAATGGGTCCAAGGATTTCATCCTTATATCTAATGGCAGTCTGTAGAGATCTGTGTGTCCCTCCATGTATTTGCCCTAACCCCCCCCCCCCCCCCCCCGTTTGAAGCCTCACTGCGATTGCCAGTTTAGAAGGTGGTTTGTATGTATTGACTGATATAAAGCTCAAGCTCTGTTTTTTTTCTTCTCTTAATTTAAAGCTATAATGTCTTATTATTATTATGATTATTATTTCATCTTCTTAGTGTTATGATTCCGATATGCTATTTGTGTCTGTCAGATTTCTCTCTCTGCTTCTGTGTGTTGGACCTCTGTCTGTTTTAGGTGGGTGTGGCCTGTTAATCAGCTGGAGCTCCAGATTGGTCCTACTCTACATCCTATCCTGATATAAGGACCACCCCAAATACTCAGCTGGGGCCCTTTTTTGAGCCTCGTGATTCTCATTTGTCGTGTGCTAGTAGTTTTGAAATTTTGATTAACTGTCGTATGTTTTGTTTTTGAGTGTCGTGCCAGAGAAAAAGGGAGTTTGTGTTATAGTCTGTATTGTCTTTGTTAAACTCTGTATTGACTGACTCCTGTTTATCTGAACCCTTGCCTGTTTTGACCATGATATGGATTCCGATTTGGCTGCATGTAAGCATTTTCTAAATAGGTTGTAAATAATTTAACACTTTTCATATGGAAAGTATGGGGTTAAATGCCATTTCTTTTTGTATATATTATCACTCTGTTTATTGTTTAGGGAGACGGGTAAGCCAATTTGTATTTTGTTTTCTTTCATTTAAATTCAGGTTATTTAGGTTTAAAACAAAGTCTGTTTTGTTTATTGTTTTGGCCTGGTCTTCCCCTGAAGATAAATTGTGAAAAAGGTGAAAATTAACAATTGAACTCTGGTGTAAGCTCACTTAGTTCTCTCTTTCTATTGCGGCTAACCCCTAGAGGTCGTAACATTAACATTGTCCCAGTTGAAAAACATCACAGTCTCTCCCTCTCATATGACAGAAATTATGAAATATTAACGTAATAGAGGAAAGGGGCACTTTGGTATGTGTGCTACTGCCATGGAACATTGATAAAAATATAACAGGCATGAAAATTTTATAAACACTATTTACAAACAAGCACTAGCATGTTAATAGGAAGAGAAAACAGCACGTGGTTTAAATGGGCTATTATCTTGTGCTCACAATAGAAAAATGTATACTTTAATGAAAATCATGTATAATTTTCATGTCCAACCTAGGGCAAGACAACTAGGGCAAGAAAGGATCACAGTACAGTTGAACCTTGGATCATGAGCATAATTCATTCTGGAAGTACTGTGCGCGCAGGCACTGTGTACAGTGTGTGTGTGTGTGCGAATCTAAAGTAAGCTCCCCTCTCCCCCTTCTTATCTTACACAGTTAACCTTCCTTCACTCTTTTCACACACACACGGGCATGGTGACCAATGACGACGCACAAACAGACACAAAGAGCAGGCTGATACAGAGAGAGAAAATGGATTTTTAACCTCTCTAGTAAGACTTGCTTTTGCTTTACACACGCATTGTACACACTTGCATACAGACACAAAATAAAATATGTTTTAAGCACACACACAGTCACAGTGTTATGGTAAACAGTAAACGCATGCACAGATTTTGATTATACCAGTAAGAGATGTGCACTAAGACCCAGCAAGGTAGACGATTACCCACAATTCTGCAACGTAAGAGAGAGAAAAAACGTTAGCTTAGTTGTGATCACATGACGGTTTCGGCGTCAAAACAAGAAACGCATGCCTGATACATGATACTCGGTACGCGTAAACCTTGACTTGTTCATTTACCAAGTCAAAATTATTACAAATCTTTGCTTGTCTTGTGGAACACTCGCAATCCGAGGTTTCACTGTACTGGCAAAATGACCATGAACACATCTGCTTGTCTTAAATTTTTTGACCAGTAGGGGGGTTTGTGTGCAAATGAAGCCTCAAGAAATGGACCCTTTAGTGAACCAATTGACTGGAAGGCTTCAAGGTCTCATGAAGCTTTATCTCGCCACCACTAGTTTTCTCGTTGCCCCTCTAGTGCATCTGTTGTTAATTTCTTTAACATCAAGGCAGCTAAAACTGATTAACAACCCCTTAGCTATTTAACTGACAATATCAATATCCCAGAAGTTTACCTGACTTGATGCTATCTTCTTTGTCTTTCAGCAAATCCCTTTTAGGGGTCGTCATAGCGAGTCATCTGCCTCAATCTTACCCTATCACCCTTCTTCTTTTCTTTCACCCCAACGAACTTCATGTCCTCTCTCACTGCATCCATAAATCGCCTCTTTGGTCTTCCTGTAGACCTCCTGTCTGGCAGTACCAACCTCAGCATCCTTCTATCAATATGCTCATAATCTCTCCTCTGAACATGTCCAAACCACCTCAATCTGGCCTCTCTGACTTTATCTCCAAAACATCTAACATGTGTTGTCACTCTGATGAACTCATTATTAATCCTATCTATCCTTGTCACTTCCAAAGAGAACCTCAACATCTTCCTCTCTTCTACCTCCAACTCTGCCTCCTGTCTTTTCTTCAGTGCCACTGTCTCTAATCCATAGTGCATCGCTGATCTCACCACTGTCTTGAACACCTTTCCTTTTACTCTTACTGATACTCTTTTGTCATTTAACAAACCTGACACTTTTCTCCACCCATTCCACCCTTCCTGTAACTGCCTCTCCTTTCCACACTCTCCGTTGCTCTGGACCGTTGACCCTAAGTACTTAAAGTCCTGCACCCTCTTTACCTCTGCTCCCTGTAGCCTTACCGTTTCACTTAGGTTCCTCTCATTTACACACATGTATTCTGTCTTGCTATGGCTAACCTTCATTCCTCTGCGTTCCAGCGCGTACCTCCATCTCTCTAGATTTTCCTTCACCTGTTCCTTGTTCTCGCTACAAAGCACAATGTCATCTGCAAACATCATTGTCCATGGAGACTCCTCTCTAAACTCATCTGTCATCCTGTCCA
Source organism: Clarias gariepinus (assembly GCF_024256425.1). NCBI lineage: Eukaryota > Metazoa > Chordata > Actinopteri > Siluriformes > Clariidae > Clarias > Clarias gariepinus. Next base: position 28,719,953 of record NC_071100.1, on the reverse strand, counting down.
TCACCATAACAAACAAGAAGGGGCTCAGAGCTGATCCTTGATGCAGACCCACCTCCACCTTGAACTCTTCTTGTTAAACAGAATAGTTAAAAACTCTACTGCAACCTCTCCTAAGCACTTCCGTACCTCCATAGGTATGTCATTTCCACTCTTCATCCTCTTCACTCTTACTGATTTTTGCTACTACCTGCTGCACAACAGTCATGTCTTCTACTCTTTGTTTTCTTTTATTTTCCTCTTTCATCAACTCTGTAAAGTACTCCTTTCATCTTCCCATCACCCTCATGACACCTGTCAGTACATTTGCATCCCTATCTTTAATCACTCTAACATGCTGCACATCCATCCGACTCTCTATCTGTTTGCCTCGCCAATCTGTACAAATCCCACCTCTCCAAGTCCTCATATGCTCTTTGTTTGGCCTTTGCCACCTCTACCTTCATCTTACACTGCATCTCCCTGTACTTCTGTCTACTCTCTTTAGTCCTTTTAGTGTCCCAATTCTTCTTAGCTAGCCTCTCACCCTGTATACACTACTGAACTTTGTCATTCCACCACCAAGTCTCCTTGTCCACTTTTCCCTGATGATACACCAAGTACCCTCCTAGCTGTCTCCCTGATTACCTTAGCTGTAGTTGTCAGGTAAACTGGAAGCACCTCCTGACAACCCAGAGCCTGTGTTAACTCCGCTTTGAAAACTGCACAACTTTCTTCCTTTTTTTAACTTTTGCCACTTTGTCTTCTACTCTGCCTTTGTCCTCTTCACCTTCCACCAGGATCATTTTACACACCACCATCCTGTGTTGTCTGGCTATACTTTTCCCTACCAATACTTTGCAGTCACTGATCCCCTTCAGATTACATCGACACAAGATGTAGTCCATCTGAGTGCTTCTGCCTCCAATTATGTCACCCTATGTTACTACCTCTTCTGGAAGAAAGTATTTACTACTGCCATTTCCATTCTCTTTGCAAAGTCCGCCAACATCTGTCCTTCTACATTCCTGTCCTGAAGACCAAACCTACCCATCACATTCTCATCAACTATGTTCCCTTCTCTTCTACATGTCCATTTAAATCTGCACAAATCACGACTCTCTCAGCTCTGCATCACTTCATCTAACTCACTCCAGGATTTCTCATTTTCTTCTAACTCACATCCTACCTGTGGGGCATAACCACTAACAACATTGCACATCACACCATCAATTACCAGCTTCAGACTCATCAACCTGTCTAATACTCTTTTTACCTCTACAACACCTTACAAACTCCTCTTTCAGGATAACTCCATTTCTTTTCCTATCCACACCATGGTAAAACAACTTGAACCCTGCTCCTAAGTTTCTAGCATTGCTACCTTTCCACCTGGTCTCCTGGACACACAGTATATGCACCTTCATTCCCTGCATCATGTGAACCAACTCTCTTGCCTTCCCTGTCATAGTCCTAACATTCAAAGTCCCTACTGTCACTCCTAACCTGACCATGTAGGTCAACAGCACCAGTTGCCAATCTGGTATAGAAGTCCTCTTAGTGATTTGCATCATTCGATTTGTCAAATGTTCTCTAAGTCTGATATATTGTATGTGTGTGCATGTGCAGTGCAGGAGAAATTAGTCAGCCTCACTGGTTTCAAGTAAACAATTTAAAGTCTAATACAGTGAAAGACAGCTCTGTTGTCTGATGTCTGTTCAAGCTTGTCAAAAGCCAAATCACTACCCATCCACCACCATGCTTGACAGTGGGTATGAGGTGTTTCTGCAAAAATGCTGTGTGGTTCTCAGACATATTCCACAAGCCTTGTGCTTTTTGTGACTTAAGTCAGGCTTCCATGTTCTTTTTAGACAGTAAAAAACTTTGTGTTTCCCCCCCTTTTTGGTTGAATTAAAATAAGGTTAGCTAACTCATTAGACATGTTTAAAATGCTTAAATGCAGATATGGTTTTTGGGCACATGATGGCAGTGTGGGAAAAGGTAACAGATGCACCACTCAGAATATAACATTGTGGCTTGATATGCTTTACATCCTGTATTCATGTCAATGGTGTATAAGACTCACTTTGTCAGACTTAAGTACAAATCTGACTTACAAACGTGACCCCAGAACAAATCTTGTTCTTAAGTCGGGGACTTCACAACATTGTGGAGGAATTTTGGCCCATTCTTTTTACAACATTGTTTATTGAGGTGTTTTGGGGAATTTACATTTGCACAGCCTTTTTATGGTCCTTTTACAGCATTTGAATTGGGTCGAGGTCAGGTCTTTCACTAAGCCATTTTTTCGACCAACCTTTAGTCTGACAGATGGCCTCACATTTATCTTCAGAACACTCTGGTCCTGTACACAGAAAAGTTTACGGTTGACATATTGATGGCAAGATGCACAGGTCCTGTGGCTGCTCAAATAACTGCCCAAATTGTCACAAATAAATGCGTGACAGTGGGTATGAGTTTTTTTTGCAAAAATGCTGTTTGGTTTCCAAACCTGTTCTTTTTTGACAGAAGAGGCTTTTTGCTAAGCCCCATAATAAGCAGATAATGAAACAATAAATCACAGAATTAAAAGAGGGGGTACTAACTTTTTAACATGACTATAGGTTGTTCTAAAAAAATACATTTTCTAGGTTTGAATTTTGGGATACTTTTTACAATCTTGTTATTTTACACTTTCAGTGTGTCAAAATATTAAGTTTGTATCTGCTATGTACAGATTATTTTAAAAAAATTATAATGGATTTTAATAGATAGTAAGTAAATAAATAAATATTACTTTGTAATGGTGCCCAAGAAGCGGCAGACTATACTGGGTAATACACTCACTACATGTGTCCATGAAAGGGCATGAAGTCATAAACTTAAACAGAAACTAGTGCTCTGGAATTACTAGAGCTGAGTCCTTCTCATAGCTGAAGCCGAATATTTTATTTGAGCCTGAATAGTTTTATGGTAGAGGGTAAAATGCAAATGTGCTGTTAATGAAGCAAAAGCATTCTCTTTATGAGAACTGATTAAGCAAGGATGGGTGTTCGAATGCAAATTTACGGTAGTAGGAGGCGGCAGGGCTTGCTCTCCAGTCGCAAATTACAGTGTTTCCGGTCCAATTACACTGAACAAGTGTGATATTATCCAGCTTTAAACATCATGCATGTACAGTCTGCCCCTTCATTTTCTCAAGAGGGACTTGGAGGAGTACTCAGAGAAGGCTGCGGAGGAAGGCAAAGTGAGCATGAGACATCAAGCAAGAGTGAGTGAGAAAAACAGAGCCTAATAAAGAGTTGGAGAGCGAGAAGAGAGAAAGAGGGGCAGGTGAGTAACAGACAGAAGAAGTGTAATTAGTACTACATTAAATATGTAGGTTGGACAGTGAACCATAGCCCATCAAGACATAAAATACTGTAGGCCTTGGTAAGATGAAAAATGAGAAAATGCCCCAAGACTAACAAGGATTAATCATAGTGAAGGAAAGACAAATATGCTGCTTTAGCTTTAACATAAATTGTATTGTAACCAGATAAATCACATAAAATTCCATAGAAACATTGATGGTGTATTTATTTCTATTTTTATAGTGTACATCAACAACATCAGTCAGATTGGTTCATACTCATACAGGATAAATATACTCTTGATTGTAGTAGTACAATTGAGTACACATTTTGTTTAGAGACTGTCATATATGAAGACCCCCACCCACCAATGTTCATAAAACACAGGAAAATAGAACACAGTCATTAGTGTTTAGAGATTTAAACCTCCAGCAACTCTATTTGTGTGTATGTGAGTTATTTTGGCCAGGGCAGGACAGTTCAGAACTCTAGGGATAAAACAGTGACAGTTACATACCATTTAGTTCATTTACATATCCTACAGACAGACACACTTTCGTACTTACTCACACATGAACTTAATCACCTACTGACCTGTCAAAAATATTCACACTTGTGAACTTTTTGAGCGCTCTTTATTGTGCCATTCTGCATAGAGATAAACAAACATTAGTATTTGCATAGTCAGCTGCATCAAACATTGGTAAAAAATTCAATTATATTTTTTAGGAGTAGCACACTGTTCTTGGAACAGATTCATAATGTCATAGCTATTTTGCTAATACTGATGAAAATATTTTGTTATGGCATGTTGGTTCCACCACAGTGAATGTCTTTATTTACCATGTCACTAACTTTTGGCAGATGGCAGAGTCATGGATGTTCCATATTCTTTACATTTTTTTAATAGTGGATTTAATGGTGCTGTATGTTTTATATATTTTATATATTTTCCCATACAAAATAGTAATTGGTACATTCTTGATCTCTGTCCTGGACTGGTTTTGGTAACTCTTTATTCTACATAGCTGTTTGCTTGTCTATGTTCTCTCTGGTCCCTTGCAGAATCTCAGGAATGTATATTTATACTGAGATCATCACATGTTAATTGTGCACAAATTAAGTCTATTCATGCAATTCTGTGACTTTATTGGTTTACAGCAAGAAGGGAGAATATTTATGCAATCAAAACTTTTTAATAAATTTTAATGTTCCTTTACGTTTCAACATCACTGGCTTTTTTTGTGTAAATTCACAACAAAATCCAACTTAAGTAGCTCTCAATCCAAAGCCTATGAGATTTTTAAAAGTTAAATTGTATTTTTTAACTGAATACATAAATATGAACTTCTGGTTGGTATGTTTAAAGTTCTCATTACCACTCACTGCTGCTGAGGATATCACATAGTTTTCTTGTAGATACATTTGATTACTAAGAATGGTTCCATGTAGAAACCATAAGGATGACGTTGGATGCATTAGATGAAAACAGTTTTGCTTTTGATGGCTTTTTGCCATGAACAGTCTTATACCCAAGTCTCAATCAGTAAACAGTTGTTTAAGAAGGTTCACTTTATGTTAACCTAAATTCATTTTCCTGTTATACATCTGTTATCACCTTTTAATTTTAATTTACAAGTATTTTTATCAGTACTTACTGTACTTCAGTATAAAAATTAATGTGCTGTACATCTTTTGTTTTACAGAATGAGCAATAAAGTTGTTTTCAGCTTGCTTCATGTGTAGGTTTCTAGGTCTAGAAGATGCATTATAGTTACTTTTCCAACGTATATTTTTTTTTATGTCTACTCTTCACAGTATAATGTTTTGATGACAAGTGTTTGTGCCTTTTGCAGCCAGACTTGAATTGTCAGTGTGACTTTTTAATTCATTAAAATTAATTTTTAAACTATTTTAATAAGTCAGTGCTTTAATAAGATAAGCAACACGAATTTGTGTGTAGTTTTAAGGCTTTTGTGAGTTTCAGTTTGCTTTTCAAGCATAAGTTTGCCTGTAATAAATGGACAGCGCTGTTTCGGAAAAGAATGTTTGTGTCTGCGACAAGGATGAAAGGACTTCAGTGTATGAAGATGAATACACAATTGTTCATTGGCGTATTGACACAGTAAGCCAATCTTTTTAGAACTTTTTGTTTATTTCTACTTTTTCATATATTTTTAACTTTTAAAACGTTAAACTTTTTGCAGTTTGGATTAAGCAAATTATTAACTCTCTCAACTCTTTAGCCAGCAATATTTAAACAATATCATAAACAAGGTCATGCTTTTGTTCTAAATATCAGACTGACTGTGATGTGCATGTAGCCAAAATATACACAGCCCAAGTGCCAAAGGCATCACATCTATTCTTAAAAATAAATGGTGATCCTTTGGGTGCTGGGGGTTGTGATCAGGGCCTCCAAAGATTAAACTTGTTTGTCTGACCCATCTTATGAGTGCTTGATCAGATTGGGCATGCACATTAAACTAATTGGTGTTCTTAAATTTATCATAGTCTCTAAATGAGCATGTAAGTGTGAGCCCTGTGATGGATTGGCACCCCATCCAGGGTGTACCCTGCCTAGTGCCATAAGTCTCCAGGGATAGGCTACCTGTATGCAGGATAAAGTGGTATAGATGATGAGTGAGTGATAGTAAGTGGCTTTACTCTGAGATTGTGCTGGATGTCTGGCATTTGCTTCCCATTGTCATGGGTGAGCCTCCTGTGCCCATGATCCTGTTTGTAGTTTACTGGTATATAATTGATAATCAATATTAATGTGTTAATGTTATGTGGTGGTAATGTTGTAGCTGCTCAATGTATATAAAACAATCCAATTTGATCTGTACATGCTTGCTGTTACGGTTAGTTATTTTTCAGCATTGGTCTTTTCTTTGGAAATGAGTAAAGAAAAGATACAGGCATGGATGATAAATGGAATTTGTAGAACTGTGCTATTGTATTAATTATTACTGTGGCTATGAAATCTTCAGCACGTGTTACATTATTTATGTATAACGAGAAGAACTGTGTGTAGAGTTTTATTGAGTGTCATCAACATACTGTAGACACACAAAACAATGCCATGAACTTGGGCCCAGCTCTCTCAGTTGTACTTGCTTTCCTTTTATTTATGAAAATACCAATTCACTGACAACACTTTCTGCCAGATGAGCCTAAATTTAAAACCTGAAATCATTTATTTGACCATATGACCCCTTATTTTCTAGCATCACACAAACACAATAGCAATTTGAGTCACTCTGACATTGATAGTGTGCTCCCTAATCAACCAGCATTTATGAAATATGCTTGGAATCTAAGCCCAGAGCAACTTCTGCTTATGAATGGACAAACCCTGTAATTCATCACACCCAGCTTTCTGAGGTATAGTGTTGTGCAGTCCTTTGAGAAAGATCTGATCAATTAGGGGTGAAAATAAATGCATCCAGTGTCTGGCAGTGCTGTGGGGGAATCTCAGTGGGAGAAAAGGACATTATCCCTGAGTAAATCCAATACATTTCGCCTCGTCTTCATTTAATGATGCAGAATCGTTCATACAGAGGCTAATGGAATGGAAAAGGAGAGAGCTGCAGGGGGAGAAAGAAAATGGTACTTTCCGGAAAAGCAAGTGCTCTTGGCTCTTACAGTGGCATGTACATTATAAAAGAAAAAATATTTTGTTCCACTGAAGTAACTTAGTGCTGACAGAGGCTGTGAATACATTAGTTTGGTCGATTAATGCAAAGCAGTAAACACACAATGAATAGGTGTGTTAGTCCATGAGATTAAAGAGCAAAGTTTGGCTTTTATATATTTATATATTTAATGTCAATTTAGTTACTATTATATTGTTGTTTGTTGATTTGAGCTGTTTCTCTGTGGTAGTACAAATTTTTGCAAAGGTGTAATAGATTTCACTTACTGATTTATATTAATACTAATAGTTCACTTCAGGCATTCAATTTTAATGTCTACAGTATATCTGCAGTTGTCCTGTCACTATTTAACATCACTCAATCATTCAGCTGAGAGTTAGACAATTTCCTATGAATTGTCAAGACCTACTATAAATTCTCACCTGTTTCTGACATTCTTTTGATACCAGTCACTACAGGAAAAGTGTATGCAGTGTAGTATTTACTATTTAGGGGTATCATTTACAAAGTTTGATTTTGGCCAGGCAATTAAAAGCAAAACAGAGAACAAGTTGTGAAAAATAAGCAATATGAAAAACAGAATGCAAGCATTGGTAAGTTTTGACACACTGAGCATTACTTTATGAAAAGCTATAGTATATATATATATATATATATATATATATATATAAATATATATATATATATATATATATATATATATATATATATATATATATATTACACACACACAGTGGTGTGAAAAACCATTTGCCCCCTTCCTGATTTCTTATTCTTTAGCATGTTTGTTACACAAAATGTTTCTGATCATCAAACACATTTAACTACACTCTAAAAAATGATTCTGTGGCCTTGTAAATTTCAGTTATAAAAAGGTTATGTTACCTTAATAAAATCTCTAAACGTCACATACATGATTGTTTGAGTTAGACAAATCAAAATAAATGCCTAAAAAAACAACTATTAATTTTGTCCTAAATTTACACTATAATTTAAGTTTACTTCACTAGTAAAAATCAGCATTTGACTAACTTAATTATATTTTTAACATGCACTTAATATTTTTTGATACATTTAAATCAAAATAACTGGTAATGGAGTAAGTGTACTGATTAGTTTCAAGAACTACAATTATAAATTATTCCAACTCAATATTCTTTGTTTAACAACAAAAACTTAAATAATTGAGTAAATTGCCCTGTGCAAGTGCTCATGGGAAGTCTGGTGTGACATCAGACACAAGAAGGCTGTGTAGATGTGAGAATGGACATGAAGCACCTGGAACATTCTGGAACACTCCTTACAAATCCTGGTGAGTAAACAGCTAACACAAGTTACTGTAATAATGACTCTGTCTGCCTGCACACACAACTTTATAGGGTGTGAGTTACTGTTCTGAATCCTGTCACAGCCGAGCTCCAGAGCTAACGATAGCTAGCAACAGGCCAGTCCTGGGGTTCAGTGTGATTTAGCTTATTTGTTTTGACCACCAAACTGCTCAGCTAAAGCGGCGTTAATACAGACACTTAAACTCTGGTGTAAAAAGAGAGATTTAACACCGAGTAGCAGTGCGTGCATGTCCGCGTTTCTCGGTGTAACCGGCCGCGGTTGGGCCGCAATATTTGAATTTCTCCCACTAAACCACCGCCACTGTGGCGAGGATATAAAACTAACATGTTCAAATATTTACCGCATGTGTACCGGTCCACCTCACACACTGAACTGCTCGGTCACTCCGACACTTTAAGGAGGAAACGCGGACCAAATCCGGTTTAAACAGCAGAAATGAGGTGCAGTGTCCGGGTTCTGGCAGTGTTTTATACGTTACTGTATATGAGTATTTTTTAACATGATTAAACACTGAGCACGCAGCGGCAGATGTTATAAAATAAATGTGCTAAGTACTGTACTAGTAACTAAAGCTATGAAATATAAAGAATTAGTGAAAATAGTGTATGTTGTGATATGTAAGTAAAAGAAACTAAAACTGATTGATTTTGTGTGTTTGTGTAAAACATGTTAAATATTTTCTATATCTCTTTCACAGCACCAACACCACTAATGAAGAGAAGTTGAATGGAGATAAAACAGGAGGTAAATGTCAACTTTTTTAAATGTTACAGAAGTATTAAATCTGTAACCATTGAATCAAAGATAGAAATTAAAACAAGGCTTGAAATATTTCACTTTACCTATAATAAGTCTAGACTATACAATTTTTCCACTCGAGTATACTAGATTTTCCATTAACCAAAGTAAAAAATTGATATAGTTGATAGTCATGCATAAATAAAGTTGGGTATCATTTTTATACAAGGGACAAAAACATGTACAAGGGATGTTCAAGTCAAAGCGGGACCATTGATTGTGCAGAATAACAGAACACCCACTTTATTTCTCTCTATATTTAGAGAATTTTCATCACAAGTCCCGCTTTGACTTAAACACCACTCGTAGATCAGTGTGATGTATATTAGTCCAAAAAGTATGTATTTGAACAGAAGTACTATTTTACCAGTCTGGTAGACTTTATATTAACAGTCACACTTGTACTTACTTGTATACTATTGTTCCTTTTTTAGGTGCCAGCATTATGGGATGGCGTTGTAAACTGTGCATTTGTCGCATCATCAAAAAGAATTTAGATCATTATCGAGTGAAGCATGGTACTGTTGGTCATGGATATTTTGTGTCCTGTGTTCATTTAGACTGTCATTGTTTCTTTAAGATTTGAGAAGGTCTGCACACACATTTGTATGGATCCCACAGTTTGCAGGAAACTGAAGTGTGAAGGTGTGCAATCTTTCAGATGTAAAATGTGACTCATTAGATTCTAATACAAAAGTCTACTTTCCACATGTTAACTGTATAATACTTGTAGCAGAAGTATTGTTTCTGAGACTGTTTACTAATAAGATAAATCCAGCTCTCTGTTTATGATCTTTTTACATGTCATTTGCATGTAAACCAGGTTGAGTTTAGACTTCATGTCTTGTCAAATTTCGCAAATAAATGTTTAATTAAAATGGTAATGTGTGTATTGTTTTTCATTTAGTTAAAATATTTAGTAAATGTAGCATATTTGTTTGTTAAATAATAGTATAATTTTCAGTATCTTCTACCTTCCATTTCAATTATATCTACTCAATTATTTTACTCATTTTCACTTTGCATTAACTTCTGATTTTCATTACATTTACATAATTTTGTACATCATTGTACTAAATATAGTTATTCAGGTCTACTTAATTTTTTTACTGACTTGTACTCAACTCATTAAGTATATTTTACATGATTTTTATATTTTTTTATATTTACTCAATATCTTTAAGTGTAAAAATGTTTCACCAAAAAAATTGAGTACAGCACAGTTTTATTTTTTAGAGTGTATTAGTCAAAGATAACACAAGTAAACACAAAATGCAGTTTTTAAATGATGGTTTTTATTATTTAGGGAGAAAAAAAAATCCAAACCTACATAACCCTGTGTGAAAAAGTAATTGCCCCCTGAACCTAATAACTGGTTGGGCCACCCTTAGCAGCATTAACTGCAATCAAGCGTTTGCGATAACTTGCAACGAGTCTTTTACAGCGCTCTGGAGGAATTTTGGCCCACTCATCTTTGCAGAATTGTTCTAATTCAGCTTTATTTGAGGGTTTTCTAGCATGAACTGCCTTTTTAAGGTCATGCCACAACATCTCAATAGGATTCAGGTCAGGACTTTGACTAGGCCACTCCAAAGTCTTCATTTTGTTTTTCTTCAGCCATTCAGAGGTGGATTTGCTGGTGTGTTTTGGGTCATTGTCCTGCTGCAGCACCCAAGATCGCTTCAGCTTGAGTTGACGAACAGATGGCCGGACATTCTCCTTCAGGATTTTTTGATAGACAGTAGAATTCATGGTTCCATCTATCACAGCAAGCCTTCCAGGTCCTGAAGCAGCAAAACAACCCCAGACCATCACACTACCACCACCATATTTTACTGTTGGTATGATGTTCTTTTTCTGAAATGCTGTGTTCCTTTTACACCAGATGTAACGGGACACGCACCTTCCAAAAAGTTTAACTTTTGTCTCATCTGTCCACAAGGTATTTTCCCAAAAGTCTTGGCAATCATTGAGATGTTTTTTACCAAAATTGAGACGAGCCTTAATGTTCTTTTTGCTTAAAAGTGGTTTGTGCCTTGGAAATCTGCCATGCAGGCCGTTTTTGCCCAGTCTCTTTCTTATGGTGGATTCGTGAACACTGACCTTAATTGAAGCAAGTGAGGCCTGCAGTTCTTTAGATGTTGTCCTGGGGTCTTTTGTGGCCTCTCGGATGAGTTGTCTCTGCGCTCTTGGGGTAATTTTGGTCGGTCAGCCACTCCTGGGAAGGTTCACCACTGTCCATGTTTTTGCCATTTGTGGATTTGTGGTTCGCTGGTGTCCCAAAGCTTTAGAAATGGCTTTATAACCTTTACCAGACTGATAGATTTCAATTACTTTTGTTCTCATTTGTTCCTGAATTTCTTTGGATCTTGGCATGATGTCTAGCTTTTGAGGTGCTTTTGGTCTACTTCTCTGTGTCAGGTAGCTCCTATTTAAGTGATTTCTTGATTGAAACAGGTGAAGCAGTAATCAGGCCTGGGGGTGACTACAGAAAATGAACTCAGGTGTGATAAACCACAGTTAAGTTATTAAATAAGTTATCAGTTAGGGGGGGCAATCACTTTTTCACACAGGGCCATGTAGATTTGGAGTTTTTTTTCGCCCTTAATAACGTAAACCTTCATTTAAAAACTGCATTTTGTGTTCAATTATGTTATCTCTGACTAATAGTTAACAGTTTTTGACGAGCAGAAACATTTAAGTGTGACAAACATGCAAAAGAATAAGAAATCAGGAAGGGGGCAAATAGTTTTTCACACCACTATATATATATATATATATATATATATATATACACACACACACATACATACCCCCGGTCTTAAGTAAATTGTAGTTTACTCAAAAAAAAAAAAAAAAAAAACATACACAACTGTACACATACAGTACAGTATATATGGAATATCTTTCAAAATTGTTTAGGCTGCAAATCAATCATTCATGTTTTTATACTGTTGCAATATTAAATATGTTAAACAAAATACAGTCCTACAGTCCATTACATGATCAAACATAATACATTGACTACCATCATTCAACATTAACAACACAATAGAATAGTTTAAATAATCATTATTGGTGACTGTTTAGTAAAATAATATGGACAATTCTATTTATCATTATTTGCGAAATCTAATAAGGAAACATCCTGTTTAACATAAATGCAACAAGCACATATTTAAAAGTTGATTTGTTGTAAATAAAATGACTACAGTATGCCTATAGGTACATGTAATCCATAAACTCATAAAGCCACTTAATTTCACATAGTGACAAATTAATCATGTTTTAATATTTGTTCATTATCCTTTTAAGGAAGTTACTTAGGTATTTTTAGTTTTTTTAGGTTATTATTAGAAGCACAGTAGGTGTCTTAATTAGCCCACAAAAATAGACAAAAAGAAGATAATAATCTGTTCTTTATGGCCTCCTATATCCATACTTAACTGCACAAACTTTTGTTGTCAATCAACAAACCTTGCCCATGCCTGCAGAGACAAAAAGGCAAACGTTTCAGTTCAACACCACAGAAAAGACAATTTAACATGAACTGCCAAAAAAGTCAAGACTGGCCATGATAGAAAGGAACCAGAACACTGCCGTCCCTATCTCCAAATTACCCAGATCCCAAGCACCTATGGAATGCACCAGCCAAATATGTCTGATCCATGGAGGCTCGACCCCGCAACTCACAGCACCCAAAGCATCTGCTGCCAACATCCTGGTGCCAGACCCCAGAGTTTGTGTGGAAACCTTTAGTACACATTACTGGGTGTAATGCTTTGCATTTTAATGTTATGGCTAATTGGTTTATGCTATAATGCAGTTTTCTATCTCCCTTGGGGGAGAATCTTGTCCAGGTTTAAAAATTGCACAAAACTAATATAATGTGATGTGAAATGTTTTTTTTTTTTTTTTTTTTACAAATATTTGGTCAAAAATTCCAACAGTGTCCATATCCAAAGACTAAGTTTGTTATTGCAAAATTGGTTACTTTGTTTTCCAAATTCCAAAAAAGAATGAGCCCTATCTCTATTAATATTACTATTAATATTTTTATTTGTTGCTTTTATTTGACACTGACTGTATTTATTTGGCAGATTACATTGTGTCCACTAAATCACTATTGGATATCAAACCGAGAGTGCATCAGCTCCTGCTCTTCTACAAACATTGAGAAACACTGGAAAGAAAATCTCTTTCCTCATGCTGTAACAAAAATGGTGTGATTTTGTTTGAAGGAGGCCATACACACTGTCCTTTTACCAGTGTACTAGACAGACAAGCAAATGCACAGATTGAATAGACAATATATAATATTATATATAATAATCAAATATTACATATAATATACAATATTACTGTATATAATACTACATCATATTAATATGTAATTTTGAGAAGTATATACACACACTTAAAAGTTTAGGTTGACTTTCTCACTTTTTTTTTTACTTTATTTCTTTCTTTATTGTAAAGCAATGAAAGGCATCCAACATATGCAACAATCTTTTTTGAACAGGTAATGTTGAGGTGAGTCTGCTACTCATGATCTGTAAAGCCGTCATAATTGCTCTAATCCAACATGCTGTTAATTGGTGATTTTTGAGTCTGGTAACTAAAAATAAGAGCCAGTTTCATCTTGGTGCTTGACGGGTTTTGCAAATTGTTGTGTCCAAGGTCTAGGGTCCAGGAGCATAACATAAATAATAAAATCTTTACACCAGATTTGTGCTTTTTTTTCTCTTTTTTTTTAATTATACATCAGAAGGCTCTCAGGCTTCAGTATTGGGCCAAGACCAAATCAATAAACAAAAATATTGACCCTTACTCCTCCCACAAAACTAAATATACTAAAAAGAAAAAAGTCAAAACCAAAAATACAGGGGCTAAACTAACTCCTTAACTAACCGAGCAAAACCAGGATAAAACGATTATTATTAAAAAAAAAAAAAAAAAAAAGCACCCAACCCCTACAGCTTCCCAAGCACACACATACACAAAAACATTCATACAATTTACAACTATATACAATAGCGGGCGAAAACCTCCAGCCACGCTAACAAAAAGCAAAACAAGCAAAAGAAAACTAACACCGCACACACACAATAGTACTACCGGCGCGACACAACCGTATCTTTTAAATTCAAAATTATCTCGGCACATCTGAACACCACCAACAACCCGCGCGCGCTTCCGGCTTTCGTCCGCGACCTTAAAAAAACTCGCAGGTCCAAGGACGACCAATCGCGGAGCACGCAACAGCACGTCCAAATAGGGCGGGGCCACCTGCAAAAAGGGAGAGCAAGAGAAAGAAAAAGCGAGAGAGAGAGCGCGCACGCTGCCACAAGCAGCTATGCATGCACGCATACACGCGACACACACATATGCCATCGTAACAAAATGCATTTGTCAATACTGTTCTTGCAAAAATTATTCCAGAAAGGCTGACCTCCGTGTGTCAAAATAACAAATGTCTGTTGTCATTGTTACATAATTATCTAATTTATATTTCAAGTGATACCAAACTTTTGAGCGGTAGTGTATGTGCATATATGATACGTATAAACTGTCCCTATTTTTTACCCAGATTTCTATAGAACATGCGGATGCTTTTGCATGTACATGAGATTTATTTGCTTTGCAATCATTCATGAAATGGCTTAGGACTTATACACCTCATCATTCTGTAAATAAACCAGAAAAAAATTACCAATACTCCCTTGTGAGCTTGGGTATTTGTGTCTCTCCCGAATGATAAGTGATCAGCAAGCATGTCAACGCACTGCAGACAGATCTAGCAGTTCAATCATCAAATTTTTAAACCTAACATGGCAATATTGGGCTTTTATAAGTGAATTTTGAATTGGAATCTTTCTGTGGTAATATGATTGTACAACATAAAGTTTTTATGGAAGAAAACTCCAAAAATGTAATGGCAACTTTATTTTCCATTTGGAAATCCACAAAAGGTCAGATTTATATACACATGGTCAAAAATTTTTATACTGTCAAATCACTACCCCAGTTACAGCCTGTTCTACTGCAAGGGTTATTCACAATTAAGTTTAGTGGAGAAGCAGGTCTCAAGTTAGCATGCTGTGGATGTCCTTTAGCAGGACATCTTGCTGCTTATGCATCAGACCTTACTGTGGGCAATCCCCAGTGGAGCTATTACTTTCTCCACAAAATTATATAATTATAGATTTTCACATTTCATATTTGTAAATGTATTAAATCTGCACCAAGAGTTTGATTCTTAATGTTTGATCATTACTGTTCTGGTACTTTTGATTCTTTATGTTTTTGGACTTTTATTTTTTATTTTTTGTTTTCTCCTTGATCTCCTGTTTTCACATACTGTATTGGATTGTTTGCTGTCTATATTGCTCTCAACTGCAGCAACATCCTGCCTGGTATTGTTTCCTGATACATACTGTACAACAATGTAGATTATTATCCAATTAGTGCTAATAGTTTCAAAATTACTCTTTTCACATGCTACATCACAGGGCGAACAGATATTTTCCCCTCTTCATCAGCAGTTGACAGGTACTTCTGTGATTGACATAGAGGAAAGTAATGACACTTTGCCTGGTGATAGCAAGTTTGATCTTTTGCCTGAGGAATTGTAAGAAGTTAACCTAGTTATTGATCCATCATAATGGTTATTGAAATCATAAAATCATAGAATGCTATTTAACATAATAATTTATTTTAATAATGAAATAAAGTCAGTTCCGCTGTATTTCTTAATATACTTTATTTACAATAAAATTTTTTTATCTAAAATATATTATGTTCATTTGTGTTCGTAAGTGTCTATGTAGGCAAGTTTGAAAAGCATGTGATTTGAGGCAGAGCATACTGCCCGCCCCGAACCCTCCCACTTTTGTTCTTAATTCAATTCAATTCAATTTTATCTATATAGAGCTTTTAACAATGGTCATTGTCTTAAAGCAGCTTCACAAAAATGAAAGAATTTTTTTAGAAAAGAAAATATTTGGAAGTGTGTATGTGTGAGAAAAATGTGTCTAGATAATAATGAGATGAATGAATGATGAATGAAATGTCTCTGATGAGCAAGCCAAGGGTGACGGCGACAGTGGCAAGGATTAAAGAGATGTGTCTTGAGACTACTTTTGAATTGGAAAACCGTGTCTGCTCCCCGAACACTGTCTGAAAGGCTAGTCCAAAGCTTTGAAGCTAAACATGAAAATGCCCTACCCCCTTTTGTAGATTTAAAAATTCTGTGAACTACCAGAAGTCCGGAGTTTTGTGATCTTAGCGTATCAATACTGTTTTTAAATATTTGGGATCATGTGATTGGACCATTCTCAATGAGTCTTATTAACGGTCAGCAGATGTTAGTTAATTATTGAATAGTGATTGACATGGACGCCAGCTAAATATGAGGGAAAATTTTGTATTTTCTTTGCTAAAATACCCATTCGCAAGGTGATCGGACGTAGAAGGAAAAAAAGTTAAAAAGCTTGGCAGATCGACCTGACCTTTTAATTAAGCAGCAGTCAAGTAATCACGGCCGAGCTGACACTCTGTGCTTTTCCAGCAGTTCTTATGGCTGTTTACAAGTGATTATTAAAAGTTTAATTTGAATTTTGTTTGTGCTCCCCCAAATTTTTTTTTGCACCAGCTGCCACTGGGTCCTTGGTGCAGTTTTTAAAACAAATGTAACAATTGACCTTGCATTTGAATATTTAATTTTAATTTTATTTATTTGTTTTTTTACAGTTGTTAACATTAATGGCCCTTGCGGAACATTGGCAGGTAATCGCAGCGGCTCACGGTGCCTAACACTGCATCTTACCGTGAGTCAAACCGCATAGGTGAGATAGGGGTATAAGGCACCGTGAGCCGTGCAATTGCCTGCCAACGTCCCGTTGGCATTCTGTGAAGTTCTGCAAGGTCTGCAAGTTTCCATCACCAAAAAAATTAAACGTTCAATTTTTCGCGTAGAAAGATGGAAACATAATCACAGCGCCAAAACTGTGTGAATCATGATGAACCGTACATATGGCCACTGGGCAAAATCACATAGGTGAGATAAGGGGTATTAGACCTGGCCTCATGTCTGTGCTTTATGGTACCATCCGTGCACAAAGGATCAAATCTGTTACAGACATCCACAGCAGGCTAACTTAGACCTGCTTCTCCAATAAACTTAATTGTGAATAATCCTTACTGTAGATGTTATCCACAAATAATAAGCATAACATATTGTTAGGAAATTATTTTAAACATTAAAAACCACAAGAAAAATGTTACCATTCACGGATTAACTTCTGGGTTTTGATGGAGTCATCTCCTGTCAAGATGATGACCAGCGTTTCCACAGTTGAACTTCAAAATCACTCTTCATAAAGTATATGAACAAATTCATGGTGATTGTCTTGTTTTTTTAATACAGTAAATACACAAAAGATCAACTCTTCCCCAACCAAAAGCCATGGCTGATAGCCAAGTACGACCATAAGTGAACGTGGGAGACACCGGTTGTGAATCTAGAAATAGAAGAGCCTAAAAAGCCCCCCAAAATGACAGAAAACCTAAAAAAATCCATAGGGAGGTCATGTGTAAATACTATCAGAGCATAGAGGACTATTTTAAGTTCTTTAAGTTCTTTTGCATGTGGACTAAATTTACAAAAACTACATGTCTTTTCCAAGGATAAACCAATCCTTTACCTGCTTCAGTAAACAGGTTACAATAACAGGTTGAAACTAACACCCATGATGCACCTCCTAAAAATTAACAACCTTATTCAGCACTGCCACTAGGTGAGGCCAATCCTGTAAATAAATTACATGACCAAGGTCATTGCTTTAGATGGGTCACAGGCCTCATGCCAAAAGAGTGTGATGACCAACTAGCAAATAATGCAGATTTGCACAGTGTCTCCCACTTGAATCTGCATGGTGTTATACTTTTATTTTATAATTTTATGGTTTATATTTTATTCACTAGCTGACATTTACAACATACTGCACACCTGCAAACAGCACCATGATTGCTTGGCCAACAGAAGCTGGAAAAATGTTCTGCGTTTTATCTTGCCCCAAATTCACAGCCATGGTATTATAATGGGCAGCAGGAAAAAGCAGTTTCTGCAGCTCTTTAGTCCCAGAAGTTTGTTGTATTTTCTCTAATGTCTGGCATAATTCAATATATCAATTAATCATGTATCTAGGACTGAAAAATACATGTGGTAAAGCTTAATATTAGACTGATTCGTAACCATCATTTATTCAACTGGCTAAGAGTGTGCCCCAGGAATTCATTGCACTGCTCCAAGGGGCAATCCTCAAGGGGAATCCCAGGTGATCCCCGGAGACTTCTCTGTGTCTTGCAGATGCAAAGCTGATGTTGATGGCGGTGGCATCACCTTCTTAGCCAATGCTTTTTTCCACACTGTGCTTTTTATACTAATGGAGGAGTGCGGCAAGGACCAACCACAACCTCTACTGTAAATAACATGGAATGGGTAAGACATTAAGGAGAAGGTAAGAAATTAAAGGTAAATCAGGGAGATAGCCTTTTTGCTCAATACCTGGTTATCTTTTTCTCTTCACAAAGCATCATCTTGTCAGTTCATCAGTTGTTCTACCTTGAACCATTTTTGGTAGAGATAAAGCATGTCATCCTATCAACACCCCACTACACCTCTTATTTTGAAGATGCTCTGGCCCTGTGTCTAGACATTATACAGTTATTAGGCAGTAGGTCCAAACCAGTGAATTTTTTTTTTTTTTTTTTTTATGTTTGTTTTATACATTTATTCCTGGTCATTTTTGAAGGGTGCCAATAATTCTGGAGGGCACTGTCTTGCCTCAGTGGGTGTGATTAAAGTAGCTTTTAAATGTCTCATTATTTTATGAGCTTATCTCACTCCTGCATTAGCTCACTGCTGCCCAACTAAACAGAAGCCAAATACGTGCCCTCGCAATCTCCTATTGCAGACACACTTTCCCCTCTGTGGACTTCTTTATCTTTATCAAAAAGTTTGAACTCTTCTATTACTGTTCCCTGTAACTCGGTGTATCCCACTTGACACCAAATTTAGTTTGTTTGACCTCTCTCCTCTTTCCTTATATATATATATATATATATATATATATATATATATATATATATATATACTGTGTATGTGTATATATATATATATATATATATATATATATATATATATATATATATATATATAAAATAGTATTTATACTATTTTTTATAATATTATAAAAAATAGTATATATAAATATTCACATATATATACAGTATATACTCAACAAAAATATAAACACAACATCTTTGTTTCTGCTCCGATTTTTCATGAGATGGACTTAAAGATCTAAAATTCATTCCAGATACACAATATTACCATTTCTCTCGAACATTGTTCACAAATCAGTCTAAATGTGTGATAGTGAGCACTTCTGCTTTGCTGAGATAATCCATCCCACCTCAGGTGTGCCACATCAAGATGCTGATCTGACATCATGAGTAGTGCACAGGTGTACCTTATACTGCCCACAATAAAAGGCCACCCTGGAATGTGCAGTTTTGTCTCACAGCAAAATGCCACAGATGCCACAAGCATTGAGGAAGCGTGCAATTGGCATGCTGACAGCAGGAATGTCAACCAGATCTGTTGCTCGTGCATTGAATGTTCATTTCTCCACCATAAGCCGGCTCCAAAGGCGTTTCAGAGAATATGGCAGTACATCCATATGGCCTCACAATTGCAGACCACGTGTAACCACACTAGCCCAGGACCTCCACATCCAGCAGGTTCACCTCCAAGATCGTCTGAGACCAGCCACTCAGACAGCTGCTGAAACAATTGGTTTGCATAACCAAACAATTTCTGCACAAACTGTCAGAAACCGTCTCAGGGAAGCTCAACTGCATGCTCGTCATCCTCATCGGGGTCTTGACCTGACTCCAGCTCGTCGCCGTAACAGACTTGAGTGGGCAAATGCTCACATTCGATGGCGTCTGGCACGTTGGAAAGGTGTTCTCTTCACGGATGAATCTCGGTTAACATTGTTCAGGTCAGATGGCAGACAGCGTGTGTGGCGTCGTGTGGGTGAGCGCTTTGCTGATGTCAATGTTGTGGATCGAGTGGCCCATGGTGGTGGTGGGGTTATGGTATGGGCAGGCATCTGTTATGGGCGAAGAACACAGGTACATATTATTGATGGCATTTTGAATGCACAGAGATACCCGTGATGAGATCCTGAGGCCCATTGTTGTGCCATACATCCATGAACATCACCTCATGTTTCAGCAAGATAATGCACGGCCCCATGTTGCAAGGATCTGTACACAGTTCTTGGAAGCTGAAAATGTCCCAGTTCTTGCATGGCCAGCATACTCACCGGACATGTCACCCGTTGAGCAAGTTTTGGATGTTCTTGACCGGCGTATACAACAGCGTGTACCAGTTCCCACTAATATCCAACAACTTCGTACAGCCATTGAAGAGGAGTGGACCAACATTCCACAGGACACAATTGACAATCTGATAAACTCTATGCGAAGAAGATGTGTTGCACTGCATGAGGCAAATGGTGGTCACACCAGATACTGACCGGTTCTGAGTCCCCAGACCCCCAATAAAGCAAAAAACTGCCCATTCCAGGGTGGCCTTTTATTGTGGGCAGTATAAGGTACACCTGTGCACTATTCCTGATGTCAGATCAGCATCTTGATGTGGCACACCTGTGAGGTGGGATGGATTATCTCAGCAAAGCAGAAGTGCTCACTATCACACGTTTAGACTGGTTTGTGAACAATGTTTGAGAGAAATGGTAATATTGTGTATCTGGAATGAATTTTAGATCTTTAAGTCCATCTCATGAAAAATCGGAGCAGAAACAAAGGTGTTGCTTTTATTTTTTTAGTTGAGTGTATATATATATATATATATACTCTTAACAAAAATAGTGTATATATATATGTATATATATGTGTGTGTGTGTGTGTGTGTATATGTATATATATATATATATATATATATATATATATATATATATATATACACATACATATACACACACACACACACTACCGTTTAAAAGTTTTACAACACTTGCAAATTTCTTTTTTTTTTGTTAAGTGATTTATTTTCTATATTCTATAACAATACTGGGGATTTAAAAACTATAAATTAACACATATGGGATTAGGTAATTATGTATCAACAAGAAAAAGTATAGTTAGTTGTTATTTTAAGACACAGGTCAGCCTTTCTGTAATAGTTCTTGCAAGAACAGTATTGTCAAGTGCATTTGCAAAACCTGTCAAGCACCATAATGAAACTGGCTCTCATGAAGGCCATCCCAGGAGGGCCAGAGCAAAACCTACCTCTGCCGCAGACGAGAAGTTCATTTAGAGTTATCAGTCTGAAAAATGACCAATTAACAGCACCTCAGATTAGAGGTGTTATGAAGTCTTTACAGAGCATAAGTAGCAGAAACATCTCAATATCAACTGTTCAAAGAAGATTAATGCATTTTTTGGATGCCTTCAGCATTCCTTTACAATGTAGAAAGAAATAAAAATCAGGAACCATCATGGAGTTAGAAAGTGTTTTGTGTGTGTGTATATATATATTTGTCAAAATTAATTTCATCTAATTTAGCCTTGCTAAGTTGGTGCTGTGATAGGATCTCTCTGACTGGATTTAGCCAAAGTTTACTCGTCAAATATATTGTACAGCAGGTAGCCATCTTATGATATCAATCTACTAAAAGCCAATTTCTCCCCATGGCTTCCCTACCCTCCTTTTTTTCTCCTTTTCTCCCTTCTGTATTTTATTACACATGCAAGCCGTTTGACTAATGCACTTTAATCCTGGCTGGCTGCCACATGCCAATTTATAACACGATAGCTCGACCTGCTCCATGCATACCAAATAATGTCGATTTTTTTTTGTATTGCTTTATGAGCATAGCACCCCCTCCCACACAAACTCTATTTCTCTCTGCTTCATGGTGCACTAAAGAAATCGGTATGAAGAAAAAGCAGATGTGGATTAAAGAGGCTGTGGTGTGGCTTGGGGATAGCAGAGAAAATTATTTATATGAAAAAAACAACAACATGGAATGGTTATTATTTATAGCACAAGTGGAGAAAATTGAGGACGATTCCTGTAAATTGTTTGATTGTGTTATTGTATGGGTATGTGGTTTAATATACTCTCACTGGCCATTTCAATAGGTATACCTTGCTAGTAATGAGCTTGTTGAGCTTGAGTTTGAGATGATTTTCTATTTATCCTGTGGTCATAAAAAGATAGAAATGAATAGAAACAATACTCAGATAGGCTGAAGCATTTAGTAATGATCAGGTGGTACTAAGGGGCCCAAAGAAAATATCCTCCACATTATTACACATTATACTAGCAGCAGCCTGAACGAGGCAGAATGATTATTTGATTATGATATATTCATGATTAAGCCAAAATCTGAACGTCATAGCTGAAATTAAGACTCATCAGACAAGATAATGTTTTTCCAATCTTTCATTGTCCAGTTCTGGTGAGCCCATGTGAATTGTTGCGTCAATTTCTTGTTTTCCTGTTCTCCTGACAGGAGTTGTACCTGCTGGTCTTCTGCTGCTATAGCCCATCTGTTTCAACGTTCAGCATGCTGTGTGTTCAGAAATGCTGTATGGCATGCCTCAGATGTAACAAGTTGTTATTTGAGCTATTGTTGGCTTTCTATTTGTTCAAACCAGTCTTGCCATTCTTCTCTGACCTCAAAGCACAAAGGATTTTGCCTATGACTGCTATAACTGCTAGTCACCGGATATTTTCTGTTTTTCAGACCATTCTATGTGAAAATACCAGTAAATCAGCAGTTTAGGAAATACTCAGACCAGCCTGTCTGGCACAATAACCATGCCACATTTATTGTCACTTGCTGTAAATCTCCTTTCTTTCAGATTCTGATGTTGGTTTGAACTTCAGCAAAATGCCTTGACCATATCTTAATGCTAAATGAATTGAGTTGCTGCCATATGATGGGTGATTAGTTACAGTATTTGCACTAACTTGGAGTTGAACTGATGTACCTAATGAAGTAGCTGGTGAGTGTATAAGTGTGCATTTACCTAGATATACATAGCAGTTATCACACACATCAATAGTAAGTATATATATATATATATATATATATATATATATATATATATATATATATATATATATATATTTTTTACACATCAATACTGAATATATATATATATATATGTCTTAAAATAACAACTAACTATTTTTTTTCTTGTTGATACATAAATACCTAATCCCATATGTGTTAATTTATATACTGAACAAAAATATAAACGCAACACTTTTGTTTTTGCTCCCATTTTTTATAAGATGAACTTAAAGATCTGAAACATTTTCTACATACACAAATTAACCATATCTTTCAAATATTGTTCACAAATCTGTCAAACTCTGTGATAGTGAGCACTTCTCCTTTGCCAAGATAATCCATCCCACCTCACAGGTGTGCCATATCAAGATGCTGATTAGACAGCATGATTATTGCACAGGTGTGCCTTAGACTGGCCACCTGTAAAAGGCCCCAGGAATGTCCACCAGAGCTGTTGCTCGTGAATTGAATGTTCATTTCTTCACCATAAGCCGGCTCCAAAGGCGTTTCAGAGAATATGGCAGTACATCCAGATGGCCTCACAATTGCAGACCACGTGTAACCACACCAGCCCAGGACCTCCACATTCAGCATGTTCACCTTCATGATTGTCTGAGACCAGCCACTCAGACAGCTGCTGAAACAATCGGAGTGCATAACCAATGAATTTCTGCACAAACTGTCAAAAACAGTCTCAGTGAAGCTTATCTACATGCTCGTCGTCCTCATTGGGGTCTCGACTTGACTCCAGTTCTTCATCGTAACGGATTTTGACAGATTTGTGAACAATATTCGAAAGATATGGTTATTTTGTTTATGTAAAAACGTTTCAGATCTTTGGGTTCATCTCATTAAAAATGGGAGCAAAAACAAAAGTGTTGTGTTTATATTTTTGTTCAGTATAGTTTTGAAATCCCCAGTATTGTTATAGAATGTAGAAAAAAAAATCACTTATACACTATACTTATACACACACACACACACACATATACATATATATATATATATATATATATATATGAATATATATATATATATATATATATATATATATATATATATATATATATATATATATATGTATATATATATATACTAATATTATATTTACTATTTTTAAACCTACCACTACCTATTTTTACATTCTCAATTTTTTTGCTACTGTGAAAATGTCAGCATTTTTTACTTTTCCCAAGTGCTTTACTGCCGAACCAGAGCACATGCATTTAAATAACAGTCTATTAGTTAAATGGATAGTCTTTACACGCAGCTGTCAGCACCTTGCAGCATCAGTATTTGAATGTTAACTTCATCTTAATATTCTCTACATTTTTTTTTTTTTTTGCTGATTCTTATTAGAGATGCTCAACTACTCATTTCAATGTTACGATACTGATTCCAATTTCTGAATCTCAGGTATTTGCTGCCCCTTACTGTTTTTGACATCATTACTTAATAGGTCAAAATCTGAATATGAATTCAAATCCAGAAAATGCAGCAGTCATCTCTCAAACAAAACTGATCATGTTCTCTTGCTGTGAGAGCCAGCATACTTTGACCATGTGATGCGTCGTGAGCAAACATTTAAAAAAATGACTGGCTTCACATAAATTGGATGAACCATGTGTTAATCTTTGTTTCTGTTTACTGAAAAAAAAAATCCAAGGAATTTTAAATGACTAGAATTGGGTAAAAAAACAAACAAACAAAAAAAAAACATCCAGTACATTATTAAAACCTGTAATCCTAGATAGTGGTAAATTGTCAACTTCATGAAAAAAATTACAACAAAAAGAAAATAATTTAAATGCTTGGTGCAGCTTTATCTATAAATAAATAAATAAATAAATATGTTTAATGTAATGTAAATGTAAGAACTTTTTTCTGATCGGAACCAAACAACTGTATGGTCATACAAAAAAATCTTGATGAATCATTTTCTCATTTTACATATGTATGTGACCCCCTCTGTGATAACCCAGCTAAAACTGGGCACTTTTATTACACAGAAAAATGAAAGCAAATTTTTAAATTTCAACGTAGGCACTTAATCTTTCATTGTTCACTTAGCCTTCACTTAGTGGTCAACAACTTTACATGAGAATTTTTTTATTGTTCCTGGACATAGTGTTGCATTCCCCCCTTTCACTACACCACCTATTTAGAGATTGTTCACATTATGACTCCAGTAATATTACAAGTTTTACAGGCATTACACAATGCCTACCGAGTTTTCTCCCACTGTGTATATAAAATCATTCAACACATGTAACACCCCCCCTGCTTGTAAGACTGGTGTATCACTGACATATATTTAGCATTTCATCAGATGATTTACCAAAAAAACTCTTCTCAAATTTTGTGAAAAAATACAAATACTGATTGTGTATTTTTTTCTTTTACCATCTCAGACAGTGGCAAGAATTTCTTTTTTTTGTCTTACTGTCAGAAATACAGTATATTTGCTGTATGAGGTACAAGCTCTATGAGTTTGATACATGCCTAAAGTAGTAACATAGTGCTAAATTAATATTAATTAAAGAAATTACAACATTTCTTTGTTTAAAATCACAATTTATTGTACCATAAAGCTATATTTAAACATTTGTTACTCACACACAAACAAATCATTTGATAATAATAATAAAGCTACAGATTGTGATTAACAAATATTGACTTTTATATGTTGGGTCCACTAGAGTACAGTTGTTTCTCTACAACATTTTATTTATAAACTATTCTTTTACAACAAGGAAAGGCAAGGACAGCAGGTGTTACTTTGGCAGCGAACGCAGACAAAGTGAGTGTTTTTTGTGTTTTCAAGTTTACATATCCTGTAACAGTCACTTAATACAGTATGTATGTTTATTGTCCAGTTGTGGGTATCCAGGCAGGTAGTATTTACAATTATAGCATATTCCTCAGACTATTCAGATCATTACAATAGTAAGATTTAGCAAATGGGTGACATGGCATAAATTATTTGCATTTCCCTCATAAATTTTGCAACAGACATTTTTTGCTAGTCTTGAGCTTAAAGTAATTTCAAATAGCTGATATGTTTGCTGGCTTTAACTGAGCATTCATTAAAATTATAAGTACATTCTGTTAACAGTGCTAATGCTTAAATGCTAGATCAAAACTTATACTGATAAGCTCAATAGAAACTGTAGGTGCTTTACAGTTAAATATGTGTTCCCATTGAAATAATTTTTATTTATGTTCTGTATTTGGAATTCACCTACTAATAGTATTAAGTGCATAAAACAAATAATTTTAGATTTGACTAAAAGAGACGATGATGAGGGCTTTGACCAGTTAAGAAGTCTCTGACCAGGATGACAACAGTATGTATGTACTGTATGTATGTGAAATACTTTTTAACTTGTACTGAAGTGATGATAAGCGAAATGTCAGTGTTTATATTAAAGTAAGGCCAATAAACTAATAAATTGGCTAATAAAGCCCCTTGATTAACAACAGGGTGGAATCAATACTTCAACAGGCAGCTAAGATGCCTGTCACTACCAGTGTTGAATGTAACGCATTACAAAGAAACGTTAGAGTACTTAAATTACTTTTTTGATGTAACGAGTAATCTATTGCATTATGTCCTCCATTTAAGTACTCAGTTACTTAGTTATTTATTCAGTTATACCCCTATCTCACCTATGCGGTTTGACTATGCGAGGACCGACGCGCAGAAAGATGGAAACCTAATCACAGTGGCAAAACTTACGGTGAGTCATGATAACCCATACAGTACTTACAGTACGGTTACCGTGCAAATGCTGCGTAGGTGAGATGGGGTAGTTAACAGATTATGGGCCAAACTTCGCTGAGTGATGATGGTAACTTTATATATATGTAAAGGTTATAATAAAACTACATGCATGAGGAGTCACAAAGAAGTGTTCTTTTTCTGCAATGGAAAAGTACTCTAACTAGTTACTTTTATAAGAAAGTAACACTGTAATGTAGCTGATTACTTTTTAATGACAGTAATTTTGTAATGCATAAGGTAACTTTAAAAAGTAACGTCCCCCAACACTGGTCACCAGGGTTTTTTTTAACAGTTCTTTCCCCTTTTTTCCCCCACTGGCAAGTATTAGGAGGGAAGAAAAAACTACTGTCCATCTGAGGCTAATGAGTTTTACCCTAGGTATCACAAAAACACTGCCTCCCAGTGTTGCCTCTATTTCTCAACCTGATGCAGCTATGTGGCAGAAATAGAGAGTTACAGTATGTGAACTCACCAATAGTGGCACTCGAAGAGCTGCCATAATTACTAGCGCTCTTTCACATGTACCATGATAGCAAGGACAAGAGCCTGTGATGGCCATTGAGAAAAGAAATATGGGTGGAAAGTTGGGGGTGTAGTTGCCTCGAAACACACCAGCAGGGAAAAAGGTTACGATGCTAAACATAGGTACCACTAATGCAGTGGCAAGGAGAAGATGAAGGTTGCTAGGAAGACAGAGAGCACTCAGGTCACAGAGGTTGTTAGAAGGTATTATTAAATGAAGAGATTCTAAGAATAAGATTGTTTCACTGTTCCCAAGAAGCAGTGTTGTCATATTTTACATTCTCAATTCTTTGCAAGATACTGCTGATGTCCCTAAAGCTTGAATAATTGGTAGTGTCTCACTGAGAAAGTAACAGCAAGACACAGACTAATAAATAAACAGAAAGAGCCTGTGTTCTTAGGGTGATGGGTGGGGAAGGATATTGCTGATAAAGAGAGCTGGGTCAGACCCAATGCTGAGTTGTTGGCTTTTCCTGGCAGAGGCATTTGTTAAAAGTTAATGCTGGCCTTTTTCAGGTTTTGATGGATGGTCGTGATCCGCATCAGTCTTTTTTTCCCCATGAGGACACAGGCGCTATGCAAACACAGCACCTGGCAGTCTCCTCCGGGCAAGAGGGCTGACAATAACATCTCTGTGGATTTTACCCTCAACCCTCATGTTGGGTCTCATGGCATTTTAATGGTTTTTAGATAAGAAGAGCTGGTCAGAGAGGAGGCTGTGTTTAGAATCATATACCTACATCAAACTTCCATTCCAGTCAGTGTATTATACCATTTAAATACCATTTATTTTCTACTATTTTCCATCTTATATTCATAATAGTCCCAAAGACAAGTGAGAAAAAGGAAAGAGCATTTAAAAAGTCTAATCAGAGAGCACTTTGTTAACCTAGGATAAGAAAGGGTTTAAACTGAATGAACGGTTAACAGCTGTAGCAATTTAATATTATTCTTTCAGCTAACTGTGGCCTTCTGGACTCAGGGGTGAACATGGGTAAGTCTACTATAAAGAGCTGAGACATGTCTGCCATTATTTCCCAGTGGGTTCATGTGCATAGAGGATGGTGAGAACTGGACTGTGTAAGTATTTAAAAGTGTGTGTCACAGATGACACTGACTGTGTGCTGTATCTTCAGGGTTAGAACAGAAGATACTCTCTTAAGGGGATTGCTATATTTTCTGCTTTGCACTTCTGTACCAAAAAAGAAGACCCTTAATACAAATGTTCACCATTGTGCACACAGATGGAGTGAAAATATGTAGTTTTATAGTATATTTCTATTGTGGACCAAGACAGGTTATGCTTACAGTACTCCTTGTTATGTAACACTTTTCTTTTTTTTTTTTTAAATAATACTAAGGTTTTTTTTTTTTTTTGCTGTCTATGGGAAACAACATGCTTCTCTAGTAAAGAGAATCAGGAACAAGATTATGGATACAAAATGTTTCCCCCCTAAAACTCTCTGGATATAAAGTATATGCAAAATATACTTTTTTGCATATACTTTATACAATATACGTATAATAATACTTATACAACATTTAGTTCTGACCAAGCAATTTGATTGCACAGGAGGCATTATATACAGTAAGTGCTAATAAGTAGTATAACTGCTAAGGGGGTAACTGCTAATTCTGCCAGATATGGACCTACAGTATACCTTGTACCTAAGGCAAGCAACTGAAACAGGTGATGTGCACTCAACAAAGGCAGTCCTAATGATTTTCCCCACTACATTCACCACCCGCTGAAGCGCCTGTTGTTCCGTGTTAGTGCAGCTGGAAAACCACACCATATTGTCGGCATTCTAGCTCTTCTCGGTTTCCTCAGGTAGAAGAAGCCCAACTGTTGGGCCTTTCCCATGGCAGAGGTGATATTACCATGGCAGACATTCCATTTTTTGATAATTCCAATAATTTTCGAAGTGCTAAGTGAATTACCCTTTGCGAAAATCCGCAATCATCTCTGGGCTCTTCTTGATATTTAACGGCCAGGTTATGGGTATCACACTAAGCTGCCAGATGTCCCCCCTCCCTTCTGTGTAAGGACTCATCAATATCAGTGATAGGGCCTAACACCATGATGTCATTGGTGAATTTTATGAGGTAATTAGAAGGAAAGGAGGTGCAACAGTCATGAGTGTAGAGTGTATAAAGTAATGGGCTTAATACATATTCTTGGGGGACCCCGGTGTTAATACGCGCTGTGGATGACGTGTTCGTTCGAACTGTTCTTAACTGTAACTATCTTTTTTCCCCACTTTGCCTGACTTTTGCTTAGCAACAGCGTCCTGCCCCACTCTAGCACACTTAGCTGCACAAGATAAAAAAAAGTTTGAGAAAACCCTCTCGGGTTACTTTGCTGTAACCCTGTTCCCTCGTGTTGCTGGTTGTCAAGCATGTGTGTATCAAACACACCAGATTTTGGCTTATATAACCTCGGTCAGGTGACGTCATCTAATGAGATGCACCTGCAAGTTATAAATAGGAGTAAACCGGAAACATTTCTTAGATCGATTTTGTCTAAAGGGACGTCTGGTCACGCAGGCAGTGCGGCATTGGAGCACAGCATCTTGTTCCCGCTTTTGCAGGGAACAGGGTTACAGCAAAGTAACCTGAGATGTTCCCTTTCAGAGGCTACACTCGATGCTGCGTGAAAACGCTATGGGAATGAGAATACCAACGCCGCCGCACTGCAAGTGTCTGGACAAATGTGACAAATGTCAAATCTGACAAATGTGTGCGGAGAGGACCAACCTGCCGCGTCACACACTTGCTGCAGGAGAATACCTCTTGCCAGTGCAATAGATGAGGCGATCCCCCTAGTTGAATGGGCCCTAATTCCTAGAGGCGAAGTGAGCCTTCGGGCAATAGCATCTCTTACGCAGTGTGACAGGGTCTGTGTAGTGGCGGCCGCCCCCCAGTTGCGGCCCCCATAGCATATAAAAAGCTGCTCTGACTTTCACCACTGGCTGGTGCGGTGGACATAAGAGCACGTACTGGACACAGTAAGTGAAGTCTCTCCTGCTCCGGAGCTGTAAAAAGCAGAGGACAGAAGGCTTCAAAAACAACAGAATGGATGGTTGAGAATAGAACTTTCAGAAGATAGTTCTGGTGTGGATGCAAAATGGCCCTGTTTAGGCAAAAGTCTAGGAAGGATGGGGAGACTGACAAGGCGTGCAGGTCTCCAATCCTCTTCAGAGAGGTAATGGCCATCAGAAAAAACATCTTAAGGGTTAGAAACTTGAGAGGCACTGACTCCAGTGGTTCAAAAGGGGTGTCAATTAGACCTTCGAGCACGATAGATAAATCCCATGAAGAGACAGTGGCTTTAGTGGGTGGCCTCAACTGTTTAGCTTCACGAATGAAACGGGAACTAAAGGGTGCTTTCCCACAGTAACTCCATCAATCAGAACTATGCAGGCTGAAATAGCGGCTACATACGTCCTGAAAGTATTAGGGCACAAGCCCAAGGACAACTTTTTCTGCAGAAACTCCAGCACCTGCTTCGTCATGCACCAACTTTTAAATACATTCCATTTGAGGGCATACAGTAAGATCTCCTAGTGAAGGGAGCCCTAGCACTTAGAATAGTGTCAATTACGCTGGCTGGAAGACCAGCTTGACTTAGTTGGTCCAGTTCAGGAGCCAAACATAAAGGTTCCAAAGCTTGGGCCAGGGATAAAATATTGTCCCCTGCGCCTGAGACAGAAGATCCCTCCTCACTGGAATCACCGACGGTGAGCCGTCGAGGAGAGATATTGGATCAAAGAACCACACTCTGGTCGGCCAACGGGGCGCTATCAGTAAGAGGCGCAAACCCTGTTGACGACCCTTGCCTCCCGGGAGCAGAGCTATCAGGAAAAACGCATAAAGGCATAATCTGGGCCAAGTACGGGCCAAGGCATCCAGACCCAGGGAAGCTGGTAAAGTCAGAAATTCGTCGTGGGGTTACCATTCCCTGTGTGTCAGAGCTTGACTGGACAGCACATCTGCTCCCACATTCATATGCCCTGGAATGTAAATCACCCTGAGGGACAGGAACTTGTCCTGTGCCCAAAGCAGAACCTGGTGCACTAGCTTATTCAAGCGGCGCGAGCGCAGTCCGCCCTGGCGATTAATATATGAGACTACCGTAGTGTTGTCCACCCGCACCAGGACATGGAAGTGGAGACCACGCCGTTGAAACGCTGAGGGTCATGTGAGAACTGAATAATGACCAGGGAGAACACTTTATTTTAGAAAGGAATTCTACGTGCCTCTCCCCATTGGGGGGCCACCCCCATGGTCCTGGGCACATGAGCCTTAGGACTTCTTTGTGAAGAAGACAGTATGCCAGTCTGACCTCTTTAAGGCGGATTGCGAAGCGCGGCGTGCCGCACCCCAATCTTTACGAGGGGGTGCCTGGCTCAAAAACACTTTCCTTGTATGTTTCACGCCTCGCAAGAGTCAGACCTGGTCGAGACTGGGTGGCCGACAGTCCCGACTCTTGTTGTTGTTGCACGAAGAGGCAAGTCTGTGGCCCGGCGTAATTCCAGAAGGCCAGTGCTTAAGTCTTTCAGCAGGTCAGCCTGGTAGGCCTACAAAACCGCCATGGTGTGCAATGAAGCACCAACCTGACGTGCTGCCTGAAAAGCTTTTCCCTTCAGGTAAGATGAAAGTCTACACAGCTTGAAAGAAAATGTTAGCTTTTCAGGGAAAATGATGTCCTAGTAGAGAGATAGCCTGGAAGCATCTCTTTTATTTGGGCGTCATCATATAACCCCGGCTTCCACATCAACCATATTTAAATAAATATATAGGTCGATGGCACGAAATCACTGGATGAATACAGCTTACTCCATGAAGGGTTAACTCATCATGGAGATTGCTAAGAAAAGGGAGAGAGCATAGTTGAGGCTCTGCCCCCGACAGAACCTGCCGTCTAATGTCAAGTGCTTGGATGCTATTTCCGTCTCCGCGGAAGCGAGAGACGATGTCTATCCTTGCCCATTCACATGAAGCGCCAGAGCGCACTTAAGAGCGGGCAGAGGAATTTCCCGATCCGGCGAGGGCGCGAGAGAAAGGTGGGGAATCTGTCTCCCGCACACCTGCCAGATTCACGCGTAAGCCCCAGGAATGTGCCGCGGCTCGAAGCTTCTCTTAAGGAATGGAAGCCTCGTGCGAAGCACTTTAATCGAAACAGTAAGTGCAGAGATTGTCATCCGATATGGATTTATCACACATTGAGGGACATTTCGTTTAAAACAATGCCATATCAGTGAGTTAAACACTGGTTTACACACAGACACGCAAAACACAACTAGGCTGTCATGAAGACAAAAGATCTAAGGAATGTTTCCGGTTTACTCCTATTTATAACCTGCAGGTGCTCATCAGATGACGTCACCTGACCGAGGTTATATAAGCCAAAATTTGGCGTGTTTGATACACACAACCGGCAACACGAAAAGATGTTCCCATAGCGTTTTCACGCAGCATGAAGTGTAGCCTTTGAAGGGAACCAGTTAATTAACATTTAAAGAGTAGCGGTGCGTCAGTACTCAATAAGTTAAGGGATATAAAAATGTCCATGGCCCGGTTTCTCAAAAGCTTTCTATCGCTATTTAGTTCTTAAGTTCTACCTTAACCTCTCTCTTAACGTTATGGCGCATTTCCCGAAACGTTTTTATGCTAAGTATCTCTTAGGTAAGTCACACGTTCATAAGGTTGGTCTGGACCAACCTTAACTCATTCTTAACGTAGTTTCAGCTTAAGACGCTAGTCGCCGCCACTGTGCAGCAGTCTTTATAAATCAGCGGTGTATGGAAGCACATTAGGGCACGTTATGAAATTCGTATTAATAATGGAATATACTGAAGGCCTGTTTAAGAATTTTATTTTATTTGATATCAGAACTAATAGAGTGACTTTTAATTAGCCTATTTCATTAGTGACTAATGCATTAAAATTGGCAATCACTTTTA
Organism: Clarias gariepinus; assembly: GCF_024256425.1. NCBI lineage: Eukaryota > Metazoa > Chordata > Actinopteri > Siluriformes > Clariidae > Clarias > Clarias gariepinus. Next base: position 28,686,365 of record NC_071100.1, on the reverse strand, counting down.
ATATTAAACAGGTGGCAAACAATTTGGCAGCGATACAGCGTATTGTTGTGCTAAACCAAAGACGGCGCCGTCCGTGGAGCCGTGTGGTTCATGTAAGTTTTGCCTTTAGACCCTCAGCCCTTTTCATATTTTCCCTGAGGTCGCTATTTTAAAAAAAAAATGTAGCTACCCTTCGGGATCGATAAAAAACGGGACACAGGGTGCTTCAGACGGGTGCTTATCTCTCTTTTATTTTGCGCTTGCAGAGGCCATTGAGCTTTAGTTGCGTAGCACCGTGAAACTACACAAAGAAACAATAATCAAATAAATATCATAAATAAGGTGCACATTTACAAAAAAAAACATTAAAAATAATAATAATAATTAACAGTAAAATGAATAAGAACAGATTGAAACAACTTATTAACAAGAAGAGCTTATGCCATACAAAGCGAGCCCATATAACTTCGAAATAAAGTACAAAATGCAACGTGTCTGCTTCACATACCTCGCTCCGCTTTACCAAGGGGTACTAAGTTTAAAATTGAGTTGAAACAAACTGCATTCACCAAATAACAAAAATTTTTCTCCATGTACTTTGAAGGAACATAAATCTTCACGCTTCTCCCTGATGATCTGATTACTTTTCATTACCCCACCCCTCACATTGTAATGTACGTGACACGTACAATTAATTTAAAGAGACACAACCATTTTGCGGTTATTTACAAAATATATATGGTTTCGCCTTCCAAGGCAACAGATCATGGAGCTTCTTCACTTGCTCAGACCTGCGCTTGCCAGGCCAACGCGTTGTACTCTCTATGTGCCGATGTCCAGCTGCTTGCTGCTTTTTGTTTAAAATAGGCAATTTTATGTTATTAAAATATGTTTTATTGATCATTAGCCATTATCCATAACTGGATGGGCTTTTTGTTTGGCACGTTTTATTTTATGAAATTTTATTTAGTTACATGAGAAAATAAATTTGGGAGTTTCAAACCCCGCATCCATTCATTTTTCATTATTATTATTATTATTATTATTATTATTATTATTATTATTATTATATTAAATAATACATTGTGCATAGAGAATTTACACAAGAAATGTGTTAGTCATGAAAATCCTGTTAGTATGAACACACACATCCAACTGTGTAACAGCTTTTTTTTTTCACAAGGCATCCATTTCCTCAACAAAAAGGGACTGGACTGATAAAGCACACACACCTGAACACACACACACACACACACACACACACACACACACACACAATGACTCAAATTAACTCAACTACCTCGAAACATTGAGACTGGACTGATTAATTAACACAAGTGCAAACACTGATCTACACTACCAAACTATTGTACACACCAACCCATAAATGCTCTTTTGCACAATATTCATTACTTGATTATTTTTGCACTATTTTAATTCTTGCTGTTACTTATGGAACATTTACTGTTAACCGTTTCTCCTCCCACTAAATCAACTCATCACCTCAACTCCACAGAGTATTGTAATGTAAAGTTTGTCACACTGTCACTTTGTCATTCTTGTTTGCACATTTGCAATTGCACTTTATGTTGTCTCTGTTGTGTCTTTTATATAAAAACACAGATAGTTCCCAGCTAGACTAATTTTAAGTTAACTAGTTAGTTTTTTGTTAATTGATGTTGTTAATTTATGTTGTCATGTCAATCTGTCTTGTCTCAGCTAGCCAACTAATTAGGCTCTTAGTTATCTAGTTAGCTTTTTTTGTTAGTTTATGTTGTAAATTTATGTTGCATGTAGCACCTTGGTCTTGGAGGAACGTTGTTTCATTTTACTGTATACTTACTGTATATGGGTGGGTATAAAAAAAAAAGAGCACTGGTGAGTGTGTATGTATATGTGTGTATGCCCTGCCATGGATTGGCATCTTGTCAAAGGTGTGCCATACCTCATGCTCTAATTCTCCTCCGCGTCCCTCTGTCCAAGATAATGCAGTATACGTAGATAGTATAAATACATACTCATCATTCTTGGATTTTCAATTATTACATATTTACCACACACAGTTATAATAATAAAGTGTTTGTGAAATAAATTCATAGAAAGCAATCCAAAACTAATTTATAAATTAAAAAGAAACAATACATACTATCAATTTAGAATGAAAAAAAATAAAATAACGGCACTCAATGAATTAAGTAATATTTAGTCTTTGCATGTAGTGGGTGGAATGGCTGAGCTGTACTGGAAGAATTAGCTCATGCCAACTAAGTAGGTGTTATTTCAATGTTTGACTGTTATTGACTTTTATTTGTTTACAGTCTGTTATTTGACAGTTATGTTATTTTCAACTCTCTATGAGCATTGGGTTTTAATGAGCTATGGGTGTCATTAAATGTGAATCAGCTGTCATTATAAACCTATGATTGTAAAGAAAATCAACATAAAAAATGTTTTAAAATGTTAAACAAGTTTGAAATTGTAATTCAATTTTGGTTTGATAAACACATACACGCACGCACACACACACACACACACACAGAGTCCACTAATCACATGCTAATGGACTTTCCACCCCTCATGTCAACTGTCTCAAGCTATTAGGGAGAGGTGTGTTGTGGGGTTTAGCAGGCAGAGAGAGGTTTCTCTACACACCTTACAGATGCTCCCTGTCTAAGCTGACCTTTTTTTCTCTTTGCATCACACAGTTTATCACTTCAAATATAATGGGGGAAAAGCACCTAATGTTCTTTTTCACTGTTTATGCATTTAAATGAATTAGTTTCACATGTACTTACAACATTTAGATATGATTGTGTAAAAGGCTGTCTTTTTCTTAAAGGTCCTACACATCATATTTTTCATTAAATGTTAATATGATCTTTAGGGTCCTAATGAAAAGTTTGTATTATACGTTAATTAAAAATTCAAAAGGATTGTGTAAAAAAACACTACTTTTACATGGTAAAAACTAGCTCTGTTCTCAGCAACCTGTTTCAGTACATGCAAATTTAAATGCTCATGACCTCTGCTGAGCCCAGCCCTATGGGACTATGGAATATGGAGCCCGAGCCTGTTTTCTTTAGTCGTTTTTGGTTTGATTTAAGTACGGAACCTACGCGGAAGTTTGTAATATCGCCTGACAACGCAGAAATTAAAAGAATGGACATGCATCGACTCGATTTGTCTTTCTCATCACTGCATGGGCATGAATTAACGGGCTGTTGCGCTGCTGCGAGCAACAACAACAAAACCGGGGAAACTTACCGAGAGAAATACGGATGCGATGTGTTTACTGATGTGTTTACATGACTTCTTAATCTTCGACAGACATCGTTATAAACCATCTAACGTTACAAAGGTAAGCATAATATAGTTTTCCGACTACGTACACAGTTTGCAACTAGACAATCACCTTAATGCATTGTTTATTATAAACGGGCGATTAGGGATTATATAGAGACGGATGTACATAGAGAAGATGACATAACCATGTTCTATGAGAGGGTAAGTTAACTTACACTCCGCATTCATCGTGATTATTAAAAAAGGCGATCTGCAAAGAGTCATAGTAAAATAAATCACACTCACCAAGCCTGGTGAAGATGAAGCAGGAACACGAAGCGTTAGTACAGATCCATTGTTTAGGAGCAGCTTCCTAGTAAAACCTGCTTTATATTGACCCGCTTTTATAAAGCAGTCTGGTGAAAAATGATTATCGCAAACATGAATGCATTTAGGTAGATCGGCGGGGACGTTAGCTTTAAAAACTAAATTCAGCCACTGCGTCCTCAGTGGCTCAGATACCTAACCCTAGGTAGGTACCCTAGGTCACTAACCCTAGGAAGTGAATGACGACTGCTGTGTTCGCTATTACACCCAACAACTGTACACAACACTCGCTTAGGCAACATTTTGCTCCAGCGGCGAAAAACAATGGCCGACAGCTTCTTCTCACTCGGGGCGGGTCTTTGCTAAAACACCAGTGTCAATCAGCTTGTGTAGGAGCGGCCTCTGTCGGTTTGGCGTCACATCGACAGGCATTTGTGATTGGCCTGATTTCAGAAGGGGGATGTTACTGTAATAAACGAAAAGAAAACCACTGGGCGGCTCTTTATCATCGTAGAGTGGTTGTGTACGCACTCTCCTAACACACAGTTCAGTCCAAACAGCTTAAAATAGTGCATGTAGTGCTGTATGACCCCTTTAATGCATGAATTAGGATAACTGCAGAAGAATAGTGTAGGATTATAAATGTTGGGGTTTAGATCAAGCTGAAGAAAAACCATAACTAGCCAACCAACTATGCTTTGCACTGGAAGAGCATTTCAGTGCACATTTAATGAGGTCCTTTAATTATATAGTCTTTTGCATTTTTCTTTTCATTAACCCTTTTTTCAATCACATGAGGAACCAGACCTGGAGTACTGTACATTGTTAAAAGGTTTTCTCAGTAAGCCAGAGCCATGTTTGGATCCATGATTTGTATCAGTTGTTCTATTGCCTAAATTTTTTTACAGGGATGACTGCAGTGGACTTAAATCCACCTTGGGCTGGCTCATATTCACAGATGCATAACCTTTGTCAAAACGTTTGCATTATTCAAATGTTTTAGTGCAGCTAAGTGTCTCATTAGCGTACTCCACTTGAAGTCAGTTGTATGCCTTCATTTATGAGAAATTTATCACATATTCAAGTTTGACTTGAATGCCCCTTGTACATTATGCCAGTATACTCTCTTGATATCCTAATGTTTTTTTTTTTTTTAATGTATTTAATCTCCATCTACTGAGTGTGAAACCAGTGTCCAAAGCACAGGAGTAGGATTATGATAAGGTGATTACTGATGAATGGGGAGAAAGCAAAAAGATCCAACAACTCCTCCAATAAAATGTTAAAATATGATGATGATGATGATGATGATGATTATTATTATTTGGCTCAGATTTGCTGTCTGCCACACTGAATTTATTGTTTAATTTACCTGAATGACAAAGCAATTTTTATTCAGGTTCAGGCCTCGTTATTGAGATACAAGGCAGCAGATGGAGGCCAGGCTTTTAACTGAGCCATCCTAAATTGACTGTGATTCCTGGTATTTGACTTCTCGAAGAAACAAGGCTGAACTGCTTGTTGTTGACTTTCTCCTATTTGGTGACACAACCTTTATGTGTGGAAACAAAAAGCATTTTCAAGCAACCAAGAAGTGAATTTAAATCAAAGCCAATATAAAAGTAAAAAAATAGAGTCTACAATATAACCTCTGAGAATATATGAGGATTAGTTTCTAAGCTTTTAACAAAATTTTGTCCAAATGTGTTAGCAAAATAACATGGCAATGTTTTTGTTTAGGCTTTTACTCAGGTTTTATTTAAATGAAGATCACTCAATAAAAAATGCATCAATAACTGCAATCTGTTTGTCTAAAGGTGGGTACTAACTAAGTGTTTATTATTCATACAATTTATATTTATATCACTTTTACTGGAGTTGTTGGATACCTATCTGTGCCATAGCAAAATTGATACACATGCAAGTTCAATAAATTCAGTTTGTAACTTTATAAATGTCCATAATGCAGCTATAATGACACAATAAAACAAGTAAAAAGCTAAAAATGGTTCTAATTTGTACCCCGAAAAAAAAAAAACATGAAAAAATGTGATCAAATCTAAACACGTAAGGAGATTAAGTAGATAAATCTAGACTAAGTTAGTAAGCATCAGTTCAGTATTCAGGGTTCTACCACCTTCAAATTAATTCACTCTATAAAATAGTGCACCAGATGGCTGTAACAGAATCCAGCCACACTGACAAAATCTAGCTAATGATCCATTTAATACTGCAGTTAAATACTACAAAATAAAAGAGAGAAGTGCTAGTTTTGCAATCTAATGTATTTTGCACAATAGTTTCGGATCATGAATTTTTTTTTTTTTTTTTTAATTACTACTACTATATGAACCTCAATCAACTAGATCCTCAGATTCCAAATGTTAAAAATAAACAGAAAAAAAACATAAACAAAAAAAAATGACAAAAAGACTCAAATTATTACCCTCCACTATGAAGAAATTAGTTTGGATGGTCAAGAACATCCCAGGAACAACAACAGGCCTGCCATGAATTGGAAGCTGTTGGAACACTAAATTTGAAAGAGTAAAGGTGCATTTAATACAGTACCAAGATCACTGTACCTTTAAGCATGTCGCTGGCAATATTTTGTTTCAGGGCTGTGTTGCTGCCAGTGGAATTAGAGGACTGCCCCCTAAGAGGAGAGAAGGAGGGACCTTAAAATTCTTTTAATTTAAATCCTTCATCAGATGAGCAGTTGAAACTTGGACATAATTGTATGGTTCAACAATACAATGATCACAAACATATAATAAAGCTGGATGTGGAATAGATAAAGCAGGCTAACTTTAAGTTTTTTGGAGCCTTCACACTATTGAAAATTTGTGGACTGTGCTTAAATTCAGGTCTGTGTCAGTAAACCAACAAATTTATTTGAAATTTATCAATTCAAACAACAGAAGTGCACACAAATTTAAACAGAATTCTGTTTTGTTAATGGTATTCTAAATCTATCTACTGAAGGTGAAACTTGCTAAGAAACATTTAACCAAATTAGGTGTGCTGCATGTACAATTTTATTTTGAGCCTATATAATTGCTGTATTGTTGTGTTAATAAAAAAAAAAAAAAGAATCAAAACTTGGCACCAAGTATTTTCTTCTATTATGATCATCTTTGGTCGTTCTTGACTGTTCGTAGTACCCTCAATGTTGGAGCCCCTTAGTGACAGATGGGAATTTGATATAACTAAATTAGGGATAAAATTAAGGGAGGTGCATCATGCCACAGACAAAGACCAGATAAAAAAAGTGCAAATCCATGCCATGATAAGTAGATGATGATTGTATAAACTATTAACTGCAACTGTACATAGCAGACAGTGTGTGTGTGTGTGTGTGTGTGTGTGTGTGTGAGAGAGAGAGAGTGAGTGAGTGTGAGTGAGTGAGAGAGAGAGAGAGATTTACAAAATGCTGCTGAAATGTCCCTGGAGCATATAATTCCACTTCAGCAAAATTGTTGCCTGAGGGACATTTATCCTATGAGATGGGTTTGGTGAAATGCACTGGGTTACCTAATGCAGTGTAAAAGACTAACTTGATTAATTCATGTGAAAATATATGTACTTTTGCACACTTCAACACATGCTTTTCCACATTCCCTGTGGCTACACTGCTCTACTAGCTTGCTAAACTCTATGCTATACCTCTGTACTGTATATGTCCCCTGTAATTTAAAAAAAACAACAAACAAAAAAAATGTTTTATAGCCAGTGTTTGGACTGTACCCTCTGTAATATGTTTTAACTGTACAGTAGTTAGGTATTTAGTTGTCAGCAGTGTTTTTAAGTCCATTGTCAAGAAATATATTGTAGCGTTTTTCACCGCTAAGCAGGAACTTGGAGAGACGAGTGAGCTTCCTGGCTGCTCAATGCAAATGGCTGGGAGTATTTTATTGAGCACCAGCACAAGACAGCACATCCAACTTCCAAAAAGACACATCCACACTAATTAAAACAAACATCTACCCACACACACACACACCCTGGCCGAAACCACTACCCCAAACACCTTTCCCCAACACGGTGAACACATAACAATCCCTCCCGCAAAGCATGATGGTTGTTACTCAAACCCCACCCACGCCACAATATTTTGCAGGATAATGACCACTAAAAGCATCTAAAGTTAATCTCTAAAGTGCTAAAGTGTTAGCAGTCCATTTTACAGTTTATAACCAGGAACTACTAATCATTCTCAGAGAGGAACCGGATATTTCCCTGGATGAGAAAGTATCAACAGGGCGATACCCATTACTCATGTAAAAGAAACAAACAAAAAAATAAAAATAAAAAAAGAGATGGAAAACAAGCAGATAATTTTGAGTTGTTGTGAGTTCCTCTGACATTCCTGTCATTGTTATTCATAGTGAAACTATGTCAGGGGTGTTGGGGTAGGAATGTTGGGAAATTTTATGTGATATACCAGCTCAAATATATAAAAAATCATCAATTTTCTATGAAAAATATACATATAAACTATGATGGAGATAGAATCATGTGTGACAATAACATAGTCAATCAAAGGAATCAGATTGAAAGTTAAAATTACAAAATAAAAGTTAAATGAACGGAACATACTTAATGTTATTATTTATTTATTAAAATGTATTTTGTTTAAGCTAGAGAATGCTAGTTGGCTGGTGACATTTCAAAACTTGTTATACAGGGTTAAGATGGAGTCATCACCATACCAAATACCTTTTATAATTAATATTTCCTGTTTTGATTAGTATGTCATGTCCACCACAGATAATACCACAACACAATGAAGGGATAATATCCACTGAATGTGAAGACATGAAGCTCATTATTAAATTCATTTAAACAGCTCTGTTTGCACTTTGATGCTACCTGTTTACCTTCATGTGCTCATGTCTGTAGATCTGGCTAGGCTCATGCCTCATGTTTGACTGGCAACATATGTAATAATAAAAGATAATAGGTCCTCTAATAATAAAAAATGGAATGTAATAAAGCACCCTGTTATATACAGTACAATGTTTTATAGCTAGCTAGCTGTAACTGCATATAATGTGTTTCATTGCTTGTATAAGATAATTAATTCAAAAAGAAACAGGCTTATAGGAAATTATATATCAACAACAGTATTATTTTTAATTGTATTTTCAATCAAGAAATTATAAGAAGGTTAGATGAATATATGATGAATACTTGACCAAGGTTTTAAACTCCATGCTACAGTACAAAATAATTTTAGACACAATTTGCTTCATTACTGTTTGGTCATATTATTTAGGGTGCAGCGTTGAATTTTCTCAGAAAGTATATTATTTAAATTAAATAATTAGCATGAATTAGGTTTTTTTTTCAGAGTCATTTTGTATTAAATCTTAAACTTTTCTAAGTTGTTAGGTAGCATATTTTTGGATGTTACATTTTTATGAGTAAACAAAACCCAAACTACAAATGTATGAGTGAAGATTGTTTTTTTTCATTAGGGAAGAAAAAAGAAATGTGACAGGAGGGTTTTGCCCAATGCTGGATTTTGAGCACCATAATAGAAAATGTATGCTCATTTTAAAATTAAACTGCTGTTTTTAAATTCACTGTTTGTGAATATTCACATTCACGAAAGAATGTTTCGTTGGAAAATTGGAAACATGTTTTTAAGCAGAAATTTGGTCACAGGATAACTGGCACCTTCCAAATAATTTAAAATAGCATAAATACAGCCATAAATGATCATAATCAACTTCCTTTGTTTCTTTACCATTACAATTTTGCACATAGATTCAGATAGAAAGGAAAGGCTATGCCCTCTCTTGTCCTCTCTTAGTGCCATCCCTCTTGTGAGAAATGTGTGATCTCACCTCACTAGCTCTCATTTATGTTGCCAGCAGAATCATTTTGCGAAGTATCACTTGACAGCCACACATACCTTCCTCGTTTAGAAAAATACAAGTTTGGTGTCTATTGCATTAGAACTAGAGGAGTACTGGAGCTTACATCCCAAAAGATCTTAACCCAAAGCATTTTAAAGTCACTACCTTTAATAATAAAGAAAAAACATTAGATAACAGAAATAATAAGCATTTAAGAGGTCCTCTAAGAATGTTTTTAAAGACAAAAATTATTGTCACGGTGTAAACAACAAGAAAACAGTTATATAACTTTTCATTCCACATTTCCACTATGCTCTGAAGAAGGGACAGAGACTGTAAAGAAGTCAAGATGCTCTGGGTTGAAAGTCAGACTCCACTGAAAAATGGGAAGATCAATAGACAGTGTTTTAAAGAAGCAACAGTGAACTAGGGACTTCACAGTGTTACTTCTGTGTACTGAGTACTGATGGCATTCTTGTGTGTGGCTGCTCGCATTTATCCCGATATGGCCCTCTTATGCAAGAATTCAGGTCATTTAGTTACCGTTATCACTTTAGTTCAAACAGGTGCTATAAAACAGACTCAGAAAAGTTAAGTTTACTTTAAGTTTGTGGATGCAAACAGACCAGATGAGTTACACATGTCTTAATTGTAGGAAAAAAAAAAAAAAAACATAAAAATCTACCAACCTCAAACCACATCATGGCTGTGATCTTTCTAAAGCCTATACATGATGCAACTTTAAATCATAGTTATGTGCTTTGGACTCACCAGACTGTATTACCTTTTTTAAAATGCTCAAAAATAGAATCTAAACTTTTGAAACTTGTTTTCTAATTAGTTTTAGTAATAAGTGGTTTTCTTATGTCCATGCAACTGTTTAGTGCCATCTCCTTAGTTGATTTGTTCAGGCCAGTAATTTAATCCTTCTTAAAATAGGTTAACACAGTAAAATATTTTCCAAAACTGAGGGATATGCCTTTTGACATTGGGATAATGGGAAGCTACTGATTGCATAACTTATGGTTAAAAGCATTGCTGTCAGCTGAACCCTAACAATCACTGCAGTCCTTATCCAATTAAATATATATATTTTTTCCTTAATCCAAATGGCAACCTTTCTTGGTAATTTTTCTGTATAACCTTTTAACCTTTTTAAAATATTATTGAAGGGTTTTGTGTGTGTGTGTGTGTGTGTGTGTGTGTGTGCACTCAGTGTGAACAGGAATGATTTATTGTAGTGTGCGGTTTTAGAATGTAAACAATTTCTCATATATTCTATGTGTTACCCTGTTAATTTCCAGGCCTAGCTGATAGGTTTCTATCTTAACTGCACATTTTTTTCCCCCAAATGTAATAAGACTATTTAATCCATACCACAAAATAAAAAACAAACATTAATATATTAAGCTAAAATTTTTGTCTGTCTGGTTTTAATAAGAGTGGGCTATACAACCTTATAGCACTGAATTTATGATATTATTTCAGCTTTAAATCTTTTTTTTTTGTTTGTAATTTTTTTCTTTATACTTTATTAGCTATACTTTTATAATCTTCTTTAATCTTTTACAGTATATTGACAAGATGATTATATTTTAAGCACACAGAGTTTTGAGAATGAAAAAATGCTGTTTAGGTACAGTTGTCTTTTCAGGAAACCAAACATTTATTCTGTGGGCTTTGAAGGTACAAACATGCACATTTTTTTTAAGTGTCTTGGTCAAACAAAATTGTGCAATGGTTTATGTATTTGGATTAATTTATATGATTGGACTTATGTGCAACTTTGAGAAAAGCCATATATTATAGTGATGCGCGGGTCGGGTATTTTTCCAACCCACGGGTCTTGCTTTTATGAAATGATTTGGCCTGCCCCAGCCCGCCCCGCACCTCTGTATCTATTTTTACAACCCGCCCTGCACCCGCGACCATTAAATAGACATACTAGGCATTGTAATACAAATGAAAACACCCTTTATTTCAGCCTGAAAGTGCTTGGAAACATTGCCCTGTAAACTGGCAACAACATATGATTATGAATATAAACAATAAATCAGGTCATATTAATAACAAGATAATGATAGACATTTTAAACATTTACAAAGCAGCGTTTGTAATCTAGGCTAAACATTTTTTTATTTTAGATTTGTATAGGGCAGGCCTACAGTTTACAGCCTACGCTAAATAACCACTGACATTTTTTTTTTTTATTTATCACACGGAAATGTTCATTTAGCGTTTTTACGTTCGCTGTGCCAAAAAAGAATGCTAAAACATTAGATTTAGCAGCCTGACCTTTTTTTTCTTTAATGATGTAAATTCCCGACCTCAATTTCTCACGCACCTCATCTTACATCTTCACTTTTATTTCTTAGTTTTTGTTGTGACTGGCAGTGATAGCTGCTTGGCGCTCTCGTGACTTGTCACGTGACATAACCTTATCAAAGAACTTAATAAAATATGAAAATAGATATTCCCAAATATTTAACATAGGCTATAGGGAATTGCACGCAACATACAGTACGTGGATTTTTTTATTGAATTTTGTTTTTAATGACCCGCCCCAACCCGCCACGCAAATAAAGTGACAATTTCTTTACCTGCCCCAACCCAGTCCGTGGGTTACCAGCAGGGTCCTCACATCACCCGCGCATCACTAATATACATATATAACTGTATATAAAACTATATAACTATCAAACAATATACCTATAAAGTTAATACCATACTATAGTTACATAATATTAATACTGTAATATCATGAGCATCATTTATCTTATGAGCTTATAGATATTTATAAATTACAATGTTTATGTGAGCTGAATTAAACCATATTGTGACATGCCCTTTTCCTCTCTTATACAAAGTCACTTTCCTGCAAATTCATAAACCATTTTCTGCCTTTAGGGGACTGCTTAAATCCAGCAACACAACTGGGGACTGTAAATGTGCATAAGGTTCTCTAAATCATAAACACTTTAGCCAAGAAAGTGTCCACCTAGAGAAAATGTGGCCACTGCAGTATGCTCTCTCTCTCTTACTGATCACAAATCACAGACATGATTTTGTCACCTCACAGCTTTTAATTAAACATCAGCTTTAGAATACAATCAAGGCAACCTAAACAGAGCAGCTCTGCACATGGCTTCTCTGAAAGGTTTTGCAAGGTTTTGGAGTCATCATGTACTACATGGATATACCCAATAAACTGGTAAGTCAGCATGTATATGTATAGACATGTATTTTATATGTTAAATATAAAGTATTGCTTTTAAGAACATTTTGGCAGCCTCCTGCATTGAACCAAGCTGTGTAGGAGGAAACTTTAAATGCCTTTAAAAGTGCAATGAAAATGGTGCATGTTATTTCCCTCCTAATCGGTAGGAGATGAAATGTAGGGTAATTGGCAGAGGAGCCTAATTTAGTGAAGGACATGAGAACTAAGGTTCCTTGCTCATTCCCACTCCCTCTTTCTATCGATCAGCCTTGTATGAGGCATCCTCAAAAAAGAGATGGAGATAGATAAGGGGAGCTAAAAATTATAATATGCTGCTGACTGCTGGGGAAGGCAGCTGGTTCTGAAAAGTGAAAGATAGAGGGACAAAAAGTAGGGAGCGAGTGAGAGGAGAGAAACCACAAAGGAATCTGAGGATGCTCTGAATTTTTGACATTGCCTTTGAACTTTTCTTGCATGTGTAATCTATTAGGAGTGAACATCAAAGCCTTTTTAACACTCGGCCTACATTAGGAGACTGACAACTGGAGGCCTGAGTATCTACAGTACTTTTACACACTGTCCTCAGTTACAGTGCAATTTACTGCATTCATTTCCATTTTATTCACTGTCATTGGATATATGATGAATGGTTTATCCTAACTTTTTTTGGCACTTGGTCATCACACCTATATGTGGTTCTGCCCAAACTTTAGCCACAAAAATGGTTGCCCACAAGTGCTTAATATATCTTTGTATCCTTTAGCATTACAACTTCACTTTGATGGAACTCAGTGGGGCCAAACTTGTTCCAAAACATGATACTGACTATACACAATTGATGCAATTTAGGGCTATAAAAATATTGTTTGCCAAGCAAACGGGGGAAGCAAATATGGGCACACACACATACATACATACATACATACAGTAGATGCACATACATACATACACACATACATACATACAGTACATACACAAACACACATACATACATACATACAGTACACACACACACACACGCACACACACACACACACACACACACACTGCTAGAGTCAGGCCAAGGTCTGTGATCTGCCACTGGTAGCATAAATGCATAATTGCTAAGCCAAGAAGAAAATTACTGTCATAGCAAGTGTTATATTGTATGAAAAGGCAAAATATATGTAGTCAGCTTCGGAATTAATGGCACCTATTATGAAATGTAGTAAGCACAAAATAAATAAGAGATAGATAGATAGATAGATAGATAGATAGAGAGAGAGGGGGGGGGCAGAACAGTTTCAAGCAAAATTTAAATTTAAAGAGCAAACTGCATCCTCACAATGGAAGTCAAACTCCTAGTAACTTTTAGAATTCCAAACACAAATTGTGCACTTAGATACATTATGCATAAAAAGCCATGACACAAAGGTCATGGCAAATGCAAACAAACAATAGTCCATGAAGTTTAAGGCAGTCTGTAATTATAAAGTGATAAAGTGTAAGCTTAATTGATTATCAGCTAATGGTATGGGTGTGTCACTGCCAGTCTTTTTGCATTGCTCTTTGCTAGCTGATTTCTTCACTGACTGCTGATTAAAATACACTACTAGCAACCTTGGTTGTTTATGAAAGGATCAAGGATTTAAACATGTTTTTTTGCAAACCTTTTTAAGCTGGGCCTGGTTAATCAAGCTAGAGAGCAAACGTCAGGTTAAGCATAGAGATTGTCAATTGGATTTAGATCAGAGCTGTGACAAATTCACCCCAGATGACCCACCTTGTGCCTAACAAACCATTTAATTTTGGGGATTATTGTTTTGTTGAAGTATGAAATTTTCACCCATGTTTAATTGTTTTGTGAATTTTATTTGGATCTTGCCCAAAATCTCCCTGAAGTTGTGAGTGCCTAACTCAGTCTGGAATACCTCCCCAGCTTCTGCTGATGATAAATATCCACACAAGAGTATACTTCTGTCGCATTCTCTACAGTTAGAATGATGTTTGGTTAATGATGTCTATGTTGGCATTTGTGACAACAACAAAAAAATCCACACTGTTAACTTGAAACGTTTCGGGTTACTTTGCTGTAACCCTGTTCCCTGAAAAAGTGGGAACGAGATGCAACGTCAAAATGCTATGGGAACATTTTTCTGTGTTGCTGGTTGTGAAGCATGTGTGTATTAAACACGCCAGATCTTGGCATATATACCTCGGTCAGGTAACGTCATCTAATGAACGTCAGGTTATAAATAGGAGTGAACCGGAACATTCCTTGGATTAATTTTGTCTGAAAGGACGTCCAGTTACGCAAGCAGTGCGGCATTGAAGCACAGCATCTTGTTCTCACATTTTCAGGGAAGAGGGTTAAAGCAAAGTAACCCGAGACAATCCCTTTTAAAAGCTACACTTGATGCTGCGTGAAAATGCTATGGGAATGAGAATACCAACGCCGCCGCACTCCAAGTGTCTGGACCCCCAAGGTTGTGTAGTGTGTGCGCACAAAGGCCAAGGAGGTCTCAGAGTTATCTCTGGGAGGCTGACTCAAGGATCTGTGAGCCGGGAGTAGCATAAACATCCAGACTATAGAATCTGACAAATGTGTGCGGAGAGGACCTACCTGCCGCATCACACACTTGCTGCAGGGGAACCCCTCTTGCCAGCGCAATAGATGAGGCAATCCCCCTGGTCGAATGAGCCCTGATTTTAGAGGCTAAGTGAGACCACGCGCCTCATAGGCTAGGGCAATAGCATCTGTTGAAAAAGAACACCCCATGACACACTGTTTTATAGAGACTCTTAATCAGATGCCTTGACGATATAATGTGGGCAACAACTCCAAAATAGAGGTGTGATTGTTCTCTCAGGTAAATTCCAGGAAAAACTGTCCAGATTTTTTAGGCTTGAATTATACTAGTTTTGTACGGACAATGACACTCAAAAGAATTACAATTATCCAATCTTTTTTTGTAATTTCTCCTAAATCCAATAATTGTGGCCAGTAAGCCAAAGGCTATAATGATCCTTAATCAAATAGATCACAAATATATCTGAAATCCCATTTTGTGCCTTGGAGCTCACAATGTGTGCATATGGCACCTTCTTCTGCAGACAAAATTGGACATTATGGATCATGTGAGCTTTTTTCTTGCATGACTAAAGGGCTCAGAGGTTGCTCCCAGAAGCAAGGCATATGTTCCTAACCGTGTGTTCAGCAGCCTTGCTTTTAATGTGACAGCTGGCAATGTCCAAATATCAGAGCAAGGAAAATGTCAAGGGGAGAGCCTAAACCAATAACCAAGAGAGTCCACAGGGGACAGGACACACAGGCCCAATGGCACCACAACAGTGGCGTGAGTCTGAATAGGAAATTTGTTTGTGTATGTGTGTTAAAAATTTACGTGCCATGTCTGTTTAAATGCCACAAATGGGCAGATTTAAACATTGCTAAAAAAGTAGCAACTACCACCTGTTTTTATTTACCAATACTTTTATTTACAGAAAGTGCATACAAATTATTTGCTATATTGACTTCATTCTTTTGTAAACTAATCCCAGTTAAAAACTTTTACCCTAAAATTAATTCATGTGTTTAAGTAAATTTATGTCAAATTCATGTTAATGGGCAGAACCTTTGATGATGACAATTGGATTTTCTTTACTCATAGACCCAGGAGAGTATAAAATCTAAAATCATATACTATCAGAAACGCATATATTAGTGATGTGAAATCCCTCCTTATCATTCACTGCTTTTTTGAAACTGGAAGCATCTACAATGCACAAATGCACAATGTGCAAACATTTAATTTACCTTTACTCAATTATGACATTAACTTCACTACCATGCCATTTTGGTATGGTCCTCATCATTAATATTGCTTTTAAATTTAAAAGCCAAAAAAGAGCCATTAAGATTACACTTAATAAGTATTATTATGGTCTGCTTACACATTATTTACCCTCTTTATTCAGTCACCAGCTATATTAAAACCTTGTGTTTTATACTAAATAGTGTTACAATTTGGCGTAAATTAAACCAAGCACAGAATTAATCTCTATGCATTAATTTATTTATCTGCATAATTATTTTGTAGTGTTTTCCCTCTTAGTTTTTTACAGGGGCGTTTTTTTTTTTTACCTCAGTAAAAACAAATTCATTAATCACCATACAGTATTAAATATAAATGTCCAGATGATGAAGAAATGTTGAAAAACTCCTTATTTCTGGAATATCTTTCTAGCAAGATGCCACAAACTAATGGTTTTTTTTTTTTTTTTTTTTTTGTCAAGTTTTTTTTTGGATGGTTTTCATGAACAACTTTCGCTGGGATACACTGTAATTAAATATTGAACAATTTCAAAAATGTTTTCAAAAATATTTCAGAATGAAGAGCTGCCAACATCTCTAAGGCTGAGAACAAGCTCATGCTATGAGCATACAAATGAGTTAATATCTTGGGTAAACTGATATTTAAATGCTATTTACAGAACATAACACACAACATGACATTACCACATTTACATTAATAATATAAAAAAAGTCTAAAAGTTGTTCTTCAGGATTCTTAAAATAAATTTTTTGCATTCAATATTTGGCAACTTGGCTCAGTCTTTGGTTTTCAAGTCCAGTCCTTCTACCTGACAAACTTTAAGTTTGGTAAGCAACATAGTGACATACAGGTACAGCTGTATGAATAAATTGTTTAAATGTATGTATCATGAGCTATTGATCAGTGATATATGTAAACGACTCATTTTAGATGTAAGTACTATAAATGCTCATTGCTGTGCTGTTTGGGGGAGAGACATCCTGATGTTTGGTCTACTTTCTTTGTTTTTAGGTGTGTGTGAGTCTGTGTGTGTTGAGAGGTGTTAATAGGGAGTGGATTATTCAGTGAAACAGAAGCTCTGCTAAAAAAAAGTGAGGCACATCAGTCACTTTACCCCAAATAAAAGGGGGTAAAATGAATAAACCAAGAAGCGGGTTTCTTAGCCCCACCCCCCGTTAACACAGCGTATTCAGAGAAAGGCGCGCCCGTGAGAGGTTGTGCTCGGACCACTGAGCTCCTGCGGATTCTAAAATTGACATAGTTACAGTTTTTTTAATCGCTAAAATGGATGAGATTCCCTCATCATAACATGCCTTGTATTGTTTTTAATCACTCTATACACAACCTGTGATTTTTATGCTACTTTAGAGATGGAAAATACAAATAGAATCATTATTATTATTATTTTTTTTTATAAAATATAAACTTTCAATATTTTATAAAATACCAAAAAAAATATTGTGTGTAGAGTGATTACAAACAATACAAGGCATGTTATAATAGAAAAAATCACCATTTCTATTCCAGGGAATAAAAACAGTAATTATGTCAATTTTAGAATCTAGAATCCAGAAGATGAAATTTGCACAAATTTAAAAAGAGGCCCGAATCACTGCAGGTCTTTAGAATCCAGGTCTTAAAATTAGTCTGAATGTATAGGTGAGAATGTCTCGAGTTACTTTGCTGTAACCCTGTTCCCTAAAAAAGCAAGAACGAGATGCTGCGTGAAAACGCTATGGGAACGTTTCCTCGTGACCGGTTTTGAAACACGTGTGTGACAAACATGCCAAATATTTTGGCTTATATAACCTCGGTCAGGTGACGTCAACCGATTAGGTGCACCTACGGGTTATAAATAGGAGTAAACCAGTGATGGCGGAGATTGATTCACAGCCTCCTGAGGGTGCTGGTCCTCCACAGTGCTTTGTACCTAAAGATACATACCTGGCAGTAGGTTTCCCGCTGCTGGCCTCTCTAAAAGGTGAAAAAATTTTGACATAACAGCACCAGCCTGACTCGCTGCCTGAAAAATCTTTTCTCACCAAAGAAGTTATTAGTCTACACGCTTGGTGGGAAGTGGGGATTTTTCCTGGGAGGATGAGCTCCCAGGAGAGAGATAGCCAGCAAGCATCTCTTTGATCTGTAATAAAGGATCATCATAAAGGACCACGCTTTCATCAATGACATTGGAACAAATCAATGTCAATAGCACAAAAACACGGGATAAATACGGCTTATTCCATGAAAGAGTTAACTCATGAAGGTCGCCAAGAAGGGGAGGGGCCATGATTGAGGCCCGACCTCCGCCACCCGACAAAAACCTGTCGTCTAACTTTGAGCATTTGGGGAATTTATTTTATTTATTAATTTTTTAACGGCGAATCAAGGTGTACACGTGTTACCACTTCTATTAACAACTGATACTCTTGCTCATAATTAGACGAGCCCTCTGAAGTGATAGTTTCCATCTCCGCAGAGGTGAGAGAGGAAGTTTCTTCTGCCCACTCACAGGAAGCGACGAAGTGCACTTGAGAAGTGGACGGTAAAAACTCATTATCCGGCGAAAGCGAAAGAAAAGGAAAATTCTGTCTCGTAAGATATGCACGCGGAAAATTCGTCGCGGCTCGCAGTTTCGTTTTAAAAACGGTGAGCCGAGCACGAGGGACTTCAATAGGGAGAAAATCGCAATACTTACCTGCTCCCTCAAGCCCGAGATAGCGTGCTCTGAAAACACTGAAAACAGAAAGCGAGGAGATATTCTTCTACACGGAGGGACGGACTCGTGTCTAACTCTGCCATCTTTCTGGTGAGTAATAAGACACTTTCTATTTTTGTTTTCTTTTAAAAAAGTGCTTGCACACACGCACACACACAAAACGGATTCTGAAGACAAAAAGATCTGAGGATGTTCCCAGTTTACTCCTATTTATAACCCGCAGGTGAACCTCATTGGTTGACGTCACCTGACCAAGGTTATATAAGCCAAAATATTTGCTATGTTTCACAACTGGTCACGAGGAAACGTTCACATACGTTTTCACGCAGCATCGAGTGTAGCTTTTGAAAGGCTCTTTTCTTCTTTTCTTTCCGTCCTTCCTCCTTTGACCCTTTCCTTCCCTATTTTAACCAAAAAAATTATCCTTTTTCCCGTAAGACCTCGCCTCATGTCCGTTCTTCATGGTGCCGCCCGTGCAAATAGGGTCTAACCCGTTACAGATACCAAATAAAAACCCCAAGCCCAAACCTCATTTAAATTAACTTAACAAATATTGTAAGTACACAAAAATTGCCCACGTTTAGAAATTCTTTCCAAGGCTGCGTTGGGCCGGTATTATGCGCAGAGCGCTGGGAGATGTACTGAAGCTCAAATCTCCGAAAAATACACTTGTGACACAAAAACAATACTATTTAAAACATTTTGCAGGCTGCCATTTGAAGAATTTTTATTTTTGTTGTACAAAGTTCTCAGATGTGGAAATTACAATCACTGTAGTATTTCTTCGATACAACATATTGTTAAGACTTCTTTTATGACTTATATATACAGTATTTAAAACTGCAGCGAGTGAAAAATTTCACTTTGCACCACCTGGCGGTCATTTCACTAATGACTTTAAATTGCAACTGATTTATTTTGTCCGCTGCTGTTTTCCCACGGCGGTAAGCACGACGTTAATAGCCATTCTGGGGTGCGTTTCTCGTACAACGATGTAGCTCTTTGCTTAACCACCATTGTACGATGCAACGTTGAAAAAAATAACTAACTAGTCACGACTGTTTCCCAACACCATAGTACTTGTGTCGTACTTCCATCGTTAGAACCATTTTGGTTTAATCTGTCGTTCTTCTTCTTCTTTGATACAATGGCGAAGTAGTGCCATAGGCACATATCGCCCCCTACTGTAAAGTGTTTTTTTTCTTTCTTCGGCTCGCATTCAATGCGGTTTCGCAGTGACGTTACGTAGAAGTGGTGTCACGAACGCATACAATAAAACATACATATAGGCATACACAGTTTAAATGTGCTCTTTTTAGATAAAAAAGTCTATAACTGTTAGTTATATTTCATTTGAACTCATTTTTTATTTGGTATTGATACATAAGTACAATTAAAATAAAAAGAAATTATAGGTTTTGAAAATGCTGGGATTGTGTTGCGAACACCTTTTACCTATTTTGCTCAAGATCATTTGCTTTATAAGTCCCTTTACATACAGCCATGTTTTAATGAGAGTTGATGTGAAAAAATGACACGAAAACCACAAATTACTACAAAAGAGCTTGCAGTTCTTTTGAAGGAGGTGGGAAACAATCAAATCTTGCTTTTCTCCGAATTAAAAAACACAGTTACAAAAACTGACAAAAAAAATAAAAAACATGGAATGAAATCGCACAAAAAATTATGCTTCTGGAAATGGGTATGAGAGAAGCCCAGAGGAAGTCAGAAACAAGTGGAGGGACTTTGTGTGAAGTGTGACCAAACAAGCAAGTCCAGTGGTGGCCTGAAACTGAACCCCTCCAAAACAGTGTTGTTTTTGACAAACATCTTAGATTTAGTCTTAGTCTTAGTCTTTTGGACTAAAATGCTTATTAGTTTTAGTCAAATTTTTGTCACTTCTATATGTGATAGTTTTAGTCCAGTTTTAGTTGACAAAAACTCAAAAAGGTTTTAGTCTAGTTTTAGTCAAAGAAAGGAAAAAAGAAGTATAGTCTTTTAACAAATTAATTTAGGTCAATAAGTATTGAAGATTGCTGCTGGGCAGTGTCACACATAAGTTGTGAAAATAGCAGCAGATATATAAGTTTAACACTTTGTGAGCTTGCAGATTAGCTATTTTCACCAATAATTACAATAATAAAGAAATGGTTTTAGACGTATAAGGTTTCCACCCAACTGCAAATACTTTCTGCTTTAATGATAAAGTGGTAACAGTGGAATCAATGTTCATTACTCCAAAAAAGCCAAAAACATTCTACTTCAGCAATTGTGGCTTTATTTCTCAGAATTTGCTAAAGTACAATGAACATACACATGCCCAAAATATGAGTGATGGATGAGGAACACATATGCTCAACTTGGCCTTGTCTGCCAATGCAATTAAGATGCATATTATTTGTAAAAACAGACATCATACAACCCCACTATCTAACTTGTGCAAACAATGTAATAAAAGAATTAAAGATTCCTGAGGTACAGTAAGGTATGTTGTAAGTTATACCAGAGAGTTATACATACTTAAACGTATGAAACAAACATGTTCTTAAGTTCTTGGAACAAAATAAATAAGACCACCCTGTAAATAGTGTAAACACTGTAGTAAATTCAACAAATAAAAACAAGAACAACAGCAGAGGAGGGTCCGTCTCACAACAAGAACAAACAGAATATCACAATCATATACCTGTAACTATACTAATAATAGTAACAGCTTGCTGTTAGCAAAATTAGCCTACTGACCTCAATTTAGTTTCAGAAAAGCGCTTCGCTCTAAAATGGCTCTTGCTCTGTTTCAACGGCCACGAGTGAGGTCACCTGTAATGCTTTACACTCTCTCAGCAAATGCTTGAGATGCTGGCATGGCCAGAAGAACTAAGGCGATAGGTTTTAGGCTTGGATAAACAGAATTTCCATGTGCAGCCCAAAATTTAAGGGCAGTCTCTTCGTTTATAGGCTGTGACAGCTGCTCCTTAAATTTCTTTATTTCCTCCTTGACACATGACTTTGAGCAGCTAGACCTGGATGGCCGACTTGCTTTTGACAAGAATTTGAATCTGAGCCACTTTCTTTGTGGTCCTTCTTTTGATTCCTTTTCTTCCTCCTCTGGCTCCTCATCTTCAACCTCCTCTTCCCATACAACTGGTGGCACCAACTGAGCAATGTACTCTTCTGCTTTTTCCAGAAGCGCTGTAATTTGCTGATCATCATTTTCAAGGAGTGCTTCAGGTGAAACTGTTGGGTAGAGAAAGCATGCAGCAGCAGTGAGGAGTGAAAACTTGGAGTCAGTGTGATCAAGAAAGCAGCTGAACCGCTTGTCCATGTTTGCCTTCATCTTCTTTGCCAGTTAAGCTAGGTCCTTGAAGCTAGGACCCTGGGCATGGGGGAACTCAGACAGATGACCCTGCAGGTCCAGAAGGGCAAGCACAACAAGGGATAAGGACTGTGTGTTGCTCTGGAGCATCTGGGTATGCTCAGTGAAGGGGAGGAGTAAATCTCTTAGAGCAGTCAGCCTCTGCCACTCACTTGGCAGTGGATAGTCCCAGCTCATCCTATCCGCAACTTGAACTACTGAGTCCTTGATTTGAAGAAGCTGTGATATCATCAGATATGTGCTGGACCATCTAGTAGGGAAGTCTTTGACCAGAGTTAGTTGACACAGCTGCAGCAGTCGCTCAGTTGCCACTGATTGTGGAAGAGCTTGACGAGCGCTCTAACTTTGCCCAGCAGTCGGCTGACACTTGCATCTTTGTCGATGATGTTCACCACGAGTTGCAGTGTGTGTACAACACAGGTAGTTCTATGTGTCCAAACCTAGATAGATAAGACAAAAACACAGAGAAAAAGACACTTTATTATCTTATATAGGAAATTTAGTAAAATTGCCATGAACAACACCATGCAATACAATAAACAATAGCTATAAGTGACTATAACCTAGCATAACTCAATGTGACTGACATTCTAAAATTGTTAATTAACAGCAAACTAAAGTAAGTTACCTTTGGTCTTCAACCACCTCAGAGTCTTCAGTGTCGCTTGTCTCGGAGGATTCTTCCTCGGAGCTGGCTGATGCATCCGATTTATTAGGTTTGAACGCTGCAATCATGTTGCTTCCGTTATCTGTTATGACTGTCAGAATTTTGTGTTGTGGTATTCCCCAGTCCTCTGTGCATCAATCAACACTGTTTTTTTATACACTCTGCAGTGTGTGGGTGAGCGATATGGTCAAGTCTCAACAATATGTGCTTTGCTTTGTTTTCCACAGTGCAAAAAAAGCATGCACTAATTCCCAGAAATGATGCTGTAAGTCCTTTTTTAGTCCATATGTCCAGATGAAATCTTGTGATTTTTTTTCTTGTGAAATCTGTGCAAGCAGGTAGACCAGTACGTCCAATCCAAAGAGCGATTGCCTGTTCTTTGGCACGTTGTTCCAGGAAGTCTCACTTATATTTGGATGCTGCGTCGAAGGCTGCTGGGATAGACGACTGTGCCCTGTTGTTCTTTGGACCACCAGGTTTCTCTTTAGGAGTTCTGGGATCTGGTTGAGGAAAAAACAAAGAAGGGATACAATTACTCCATCTCTGTATACAACGTACACGTCCTGTAAAGGTTTACAGGTGAATACAAAACAATCAAATGTAGGTATACCATAAAAATACTTAAAATACTATGAAAAATACTCAAAATACTGCTAAAATAAATGCTGCTGAAGTAACACACACACAATGAACTGATGTTAGCGTAACAAAAGCTAACTTTAGCCTGAAGTTAGCAGCCCATTTGCGGCAGGAGTATGTGGAAAGCTTACTAATTTATAAGCTTACTATAAAATTTAGCATGAGCCGATTGTCGAGTAACATTGTAACGTTACGTAGGCTATACGATATGTTAACAGCACTTGTAACTTACGTTCGAAAAAATATCCTTTGTGGTGAGCCTTCAGGTCCTGCTTAAGGTTGGTCGTATTTTTTCTGCCTACTTTGTGGCCACATTTGTCACCGTCTTCCTTTACAATACACTCTGTTTTATTATCTGCTGGGTTATATTTAAAATACACCCATATGTCGTCTCTACGTTTGTGACCACCAAACCCCTGTGTTGAAACTGCCGCCATTGTGGTCTATTGTCTGTGATGAGTGACAACAGTGTGACGTGTTGAGCACGTTGTGCGCTGCATGCCAGGTGATGGGCGTGACCAAACAAGGATAGAATGCAGCAGATACTGTTTAGGTTTTAATTGACATGCACAATAAGCAGAAATGTCATGCATTTTAAACATCTGACAGACCACCCACTAACATTTTCGTCCATTCTTGTCTCGTCAACGAAAACTCACACAAGTCTCGTCATGTTTTAGTCATCAAAGAGCAGTGTTTATCTCTTCACCGTCTCGTTATCGTCATGAAAAAAAGTGGCGTCAACGAAATGATTTCGTCATCGTCATCGTTGACGAAAACAACACTGCTCCAAAAGCTGCTATGTAATTGTAGTTACTTCAATTCTCTACAACACTGCAGTCAAGGAGAATGTCCCGCTTTTTGACGAGGAAGAGGGGGGTCTTTCTGGTGCTGCTGTGGATGAGGAAGGTGACACTTCTGATGAGGATGATGATGATAATGATGATCCTTCGAACACACATCAAGGCAGAATGCATCCTGTATTTTTTTTGTTTAAATGAATCTCAAATGAACTTGTGCTAATAAATATTTCTTCCTTTCTTTCTTTTTTTTTCTTTTTTTTCCTTTCTTTTTTTCCTTTTTTTAAATTTAATTTACATAATTTAATTTTATTTAATTTAATGTAACATTGCCCTAAGTCTCCTGGGATAGGCCCCAGGCCCCCTGACCACAGGATAAGTGATATAGGACATAAAAAAACATATAAGTTAACCATTTACTGAGATTCTATTAATCATTGATATTATGTTCATAGTCTATTTAATTATTTGTCTTCAATAAAGGAACATGCACATGATTACCCACACTGTTTTTAGTTGCTAACTAATGCTCTAAAAACTCTAAGTTTGCAAATCTGTTATTTTAAAGCATTTATTTTTAAATATAAAATAACATAAATTGGTAGGGCGTTTTGTGTGACAGTGTTTGTACGCCTCATGCCATTTTAAAATTATATTTTTATAGCAGGTGAGACTGTGCTTGATGATAGGCCAACTTACTGGCCTTCACCAAGCTCTAAAAACAACTAAGGAGATTGCTGAAATTACTGTAATTTAATTAAGAACTAAATGCATTATTAAAGCTTGACAGAATGATGGTGAGCTGTCAACTTTGTGCTAGAAATGTGGTCAGGAATATATCATAAATGACCATGATCAGTAATCTGGCTATGCTTGGTTATGATAGAAAAAGATGAAAGGTGCCAGGACAGACAACGCATCAAAGCTTGTTATATATGGGATTGCATAACTGCAGACTAGTCAGACTGCCTATGCTAACCTTGCCTACAATGGGCATTTAAGCATCAGAACTGGACCACATACTGTACAATAGCAATGAAAGAAGGTGGTTTAGACTGATAAATTACATACAGTACATGTGTCATGTGGACATTTGGATATGTTTGGGTCACTTACCTGTGGAAGATATGACACCAAGATGTACCATGGGAAGAAGGCAAGTCGGCAAAAACAGATTAATGATCTGGACAGTGTTCTGCTAGGAAGAATTGGACCCTGCCATTTATGTGGATGTTACTTTGGCACATACTGTACAACCTACAGTTGAAGTCAAAAGTTTACATAGACCTTTGGCAAATACATTTAAACTCAGTTTTTCATAATACCTGATATTTAATTGTAATAAACATGTCCTTAGGTCATTTAGGATCACAATTTTAAGTTGAAATGTCAGAAGAATAGTATAAAAAGTTCCCTTTCAAAAGCTACACTCGATGCTGCGTGAAAACGCTATAGGAACATCTTTTGTGTTGCCGGTTATGAAGCAAGTGTGTATCAAACACACCAAATTTTAGCTTATATAACCTCGGTCAGGTGACGTCATCTGATGAAGTGCACCTGCAGGTTATAAATAGGAGTGAACCGGAAACATTCCTCAGATCTTTTTGTCTTCAGGACTGCTTTGTTGTGTTTGAGTGTGTGTGTGAACAAGCGAAATTAAGAAAGTGTTTAACTCACCAAGTGCCTTCTGCACATGAGATCGTTTCAGTTGTGGTTGAAAGCAAGGGGATTTTAGTCAGGGCCAATCCCCGGAGGCAAATAAGGGTCACGCGCCAAGGGCTTTGTACCCTTTCTATGTGGTTCAGACCCTGGTTCCTGACTTTGGTGCGTCTTGTTGTTGCGAGCTGGAGTGGCCATCTTTTAGCATGGCACATCAATTGCCCCGAATTGATGGCTTTATTTTGGCCCTGAAACACCTCCTCCAGCAGTTGAGGCTGCCATGTCCTAGTGCAGGTGGACAACACCACGGTAGTCTCGTACATAATCGCCAGGGCGAACTCGCGCCGCTTGAATAAGCTAGCGCACCAGGTTCTGCTTTGGTGCATGGCGAAACTCTGCCACTGCCGAATTGTTTCAGTGCTGGAGTGCTGCAAAAAAAAGTTGCCCTCGGGCTTATGCCCTAGTACCCTCAGAATGTACGTAGCCGCTATTTCGGCTTGTCATGTTCTGACCGATGGGGTCTAGTTGACGTCCCTTCCAAACCACTAAAGTCAGCGCCTGAGTGGCTTCTGACCTTTAAAATGTTTTTTCTCATAGTTACTACTTTTAAGACCGATGATATTGCCCTAGCTTCCCTTTAACAGTTCCTGAGAAGGAAAGATTTTACTTACTGGTATGTGCTTTTCAGATTAACGTCCACCGCACTAGCCAGGGGGGGCAGCCGCCACTACACAAACATTGTCACGTTGAGTGACAGATGCTATTTCCCTAGCCTATGAGGCACGTGGTCTCACTTCGCCTCTAAAATCAGGGCGCATTCATCCGGGGGAATTGCCTTATCTATTGCGCTGGCAAGAGGTGTTCCCTTGCGGCAAGTGTGTTATGCGGCAGGTTGGTCCTCTCCACACACATTTGTTAGATTCTATAGTTTGGATATTCATGCTACTCCGGGCTTACAGGTCCTCTAGTCAGCCTCCCAGAGCTAGTTCTGATACCTCCTTGGCTATTGTGCGCACACGCAACACAACCCTGGGGGTCCAGACACTTTCAGTGCGGTGGCTTTGGTATTCTCGTCCCCATAGCGTTTTCACACAGCATCGAGTGTAGCTTTTGAAAGGGAATGTCTCGGGGAAAAAGCGGGAACGAGATGCTGCGCTCCAATGCCGCACTGCTTGCGTGACTGGACGTTCTTTCAGACAATAGACAAATAGACAAAATTGACCTGAGAAATGTTTCTGGTTTACTCCTATTTATAACCTGCAGGTGCACTTCATCAGATGACGTCACCTGACCGAGGTTATATAAGCCAACATTTGGCATGTTTGATACACACATGCTTCACAACAGGCAAAACAAAAGATGTTCCCATAGCGTTTTCACACAGCATCTTGTTCCCACTTTTTCAGGGAACAGGGTTACAGCAAAGTAACCCGAGACGTTTTAATTACATCTTTTATTTATTTCAGCACATTCTTAAAGGGTCAGAAGTTTACATGCGTTTAGTTAGTATTTGCTAATATTGCATACATATGTTTGACAGCTAAATTTACCTGTTTGCTGGTCAAAGCTCTCATAATAGTTCTTTTAACTAAATCTAACCCTAACTAAGTGGGAAGAGAACCTAAAATTCTTTTCCAACTTCTTCACTTTCATTATGCATATTTTTGTGAATCAAGTCTGTGATCAAGGCAAAGGGTATTTCATACCTGTTTTTTAGATTTGTGGCATGGCTTTTCTTCACAATTTGAACAATACCTTAACTGTATTATCCTTAACACCCCACAACATGAGGTTGCCACCTTCCTTGCTGAGCAACCTTTCAGGTTACATTGATCTTGTTTTGCTGTGAATATAGATACTTTTGTACCTGTTTTCCCCTGGGTCTTCACAAGGTCATTTTCTGTTGTTCTGGGATTGATTTGTAATTTTTTTAATTTTTGTTATATTTGCATAGTATTGTTTGTACAGGTGAACGTGCTACCGACAGGCATTTGGAAACTTTTCTCAAGGATAAACCAGATTTGTGCAGGTGCAAAACTTTTTTCTGATATTGTGACAAATTTATATAGATTTTTTTCCATGATGGCACAGCATTGAGTTTGAAGGTAGGCCGAAAATACATTTCTAGGTACAGAAACAACTATTACGTGGTGTGGTATGGGGAGCCGCACCACAAGATGTTACTGTATGCTGTTTATAAGAGCCCTAACGCTGGGCTTTTGAGAGAGTGAATGAAATATGAGTTGTAAGAGTGCTTATAATAGTCACAAGAAGACCTCCCCATTTAGAGATAGCTTGGGATTATTAATTTAAAACTTAAAAGGAAATAAAAGAAAATTGAAAACACAAAATAAACAGAGCTCCACCGTCTATGCGAGAATGGACGGGGCTCTGGAAACTAAAACAAAAACTATATCCTCTCAGGGCCTATGCCCTTACCAAGGATTTATAAGAGAGAGAGAGTTTGTGTTTTTTAACTGTTCACTATTCACTGAGCGCTCGCTGGACTGATGCGTGTCTTTCTCTCTCTCTCTCTCTCTCTCTCTCTCTTTCTCTCTCTCTCTCGCCAGCATCTTAGACAGGCAGAGGCTTAAGTGTTGCCTCTGAACAGCGCACTTTATCTGTTTTCTTTCTTTTCTTGCTAAAATTGTGAAATAGTGAATTAAAAGCATAATAATATGTAAGCAATTGTTGGAAAGTTACTTTTATCATACATAAAATAGATGTTATTACTGACTTGCTAAAACTATAGTTTGGTAATGTGAAATCTATGGAGTGGTAAACCATTTTAATGATTTCTACCTAAACACATGTAATCTTAATTCATTTGTACAGTACCTAACATTGTCACCAAGTAAACATTGACAAAATACAGTTCTTCATGGAAACAATATATTCCTTTAGAGCAGTGATCACTTTACAGCCACACTATAAAAAAACTTGAGTAATAGTTTGAGAATGAAATAGTTTTTGCTTATTTTTCACCATCATTTATTTGCTTATTGGGAAGTTGTGTTGCAATGAAGATTTTTTTCATTTTAAAGTTGCTCACACTGAGTATTTTTGAGGTAATTACCAGTTAAGCTGCCTGTTTTTATTATTTATTGATTCTTGTGTGGGAATATATATACGTTTTGCCCCTTCTTGTAAAAGAATGCTAAAGGAAGCCAAAATATGCAATAGTCTTCTCTGAACAGTTGATATGGAGATGTGTGTTCTGTAAAGTTTTCATAATGGCTATAATCTGAGGTGTGGTTAATTTTTACTTGCTCAGCCTAATAACACAAAATAAACTTCTCCCCAAAGATAAAGGTAAGTTGTGGCTTTTCTATATAGTCTATATATAAAGTATATAGTAAATATTTTAAGTACTTAGGGTCAACGGTCCAGAGTAGCGGGCAGGTTGGAATGGGTGGAGAAAAGTGTCAGATGTGTTGTGCGATTAAAAAGTATCAGCAAGAATGAAAGGAAAGGTGTACAGGACAGTGGTGAGACCAGCGGTGCTCTACAGCTTAGAGACAGTGGCACTGAAGAAAAGACAAGAGGCAGAGCTAGAGGTAGCAGAGCTGAAGATGTTAAGGTTCTCTTTGGGAGTGACAAGGATGGATAGGATCAAGAATGAATTCATTAGGGGGACAACCCACGTTAGATGTTTTTGAGATAAAGTCAGAGAGGCCAGATTGAGGTGGTTTGGACATGTTCAGAGAGATTGTGAATATATCGGTAGAAGGGTCCTGAGGTAGGAACATCCAGACAGAAGGTATAGAGGAAGACAAAAGAAAAGATTTATGGATGCAGTGAGAGAGGACATGAATGTTAGTTGGTGTGAGAGAAGGAGAGAATAAGTTTAAATGAAAGCAGATGATTCGCTGTGGCGACCCCTCAAAGGAAACAGCCGAAAGAAAAAGAAGATATATAGTCTATATTTTCTGTATTCAGTAAATTTATAATACATATATATGTTATCTCCAATAATTCAATAGCTTGTATATTAACCTTTATCAGCAAAAACTTAATGTAATCATTTACTTGATGTAATAATTTGCTGTAGTACTATATCTGTTTTCACATTATTGTGGAGAATTTGGTCCATTCTTCTTTACAACATTACTTAAGTTTCTTGAGGTTTTGAGAATTCACTTTTTTTGCCAATTGCAATAATATCCAACATAATCTATGTAATTTAGTATGCTAAGCAGAGAAAGTGTCAGAAGGGTCAATTATTGTAAATACAAATAATTGTAAAATAATTCCAGTTCCAGATTCCAGTCATTACCCAAGAGTAGCCTTAACTACTGAGCCACCACTAACAAGTAATTTATATTACATTACCCTGCAGAAACAAATTATTGTCAAAGTTAAGACAATTATTAACTGGTAAAATAATAAAACTAAATTATTAAAGGTATTGTAAAAATAAATAAAGTTTAGCTTTAGCCTGTAATGATTAGGCTTTAAATAAATGTCATTGTGAATTGCCATAGTAAATCTTAGAACCTACTGTATGGTCATTTCTTATTTTTATGTAAAGGCATTTATAGTACAATTACTACAAGCTTGCCAATCCACTAGCATAAATTATTTTAGTAAAAGATAAAGGTGTGCATACATCTGACCAAAACAAACAAACAAACAAACAAATAATTACTATCATCAATTATATCATTTTGCTAATAAAAATTGGCAGAGCAAGTTATGAAAGTGCTAAAATGTATATGGTCTGAAATGAATGTACCCGATGACATCATAGGGGAAAAGATAATGTACTACATGTTATAAACATAACAATACAACACACAAAAAAGAAAGAAGCTTTAATTTGAAATTAGCTTTCAAAACCATCATTTCAAAATGCTGACATTTTTTTTATGGTATGTCACTTCTAAGATAAAAGAAAGAGAGGAAAATGTCTCAGATCAAGAAGAAAAAAGCAATGTGAGAAAGACAGAGAGATGAAGTGCAGATAAGGATGTTTTTTAAAAAAAAGTTTCCTCTGTCTTATCTTTTGATACTGCTGACATCAGCGTGTACTTGTGTTTGTTCTCTGTGCACAATTCTCTCTCTCTCTCTCTTTCCTCCAGCTATGTCACTCACTTCCTAACTTAGGAGGGCAGCTGTGCAGGATATCAAGGTCGTATGATATGTGAGTAATAGCATTGCCCTGAAACTGTACCTCATTGCTAAAGGCCACAGTCAGCAGGAGCAGATGAGGGCACAAGAAGACATTTGGCCTCTAAAATCTGTGTTGGGGTGGGGGGCGGAGGGGTAAGGGGTGAGCTTTTTTGCATATCCCTGTATTGACGCTAACTAAGTGATAGCCATAACATTATAACCACTGAGGGTATAATAAATAGTATTTAATTGCTACGTAATGTTACTCATTGATATATACTGTAAACACACCAGCTTTTTAAAATGTAAATTTAATATATTTAAAACTTTATACATTAATACTGCTCCTAGTGTAGGGGCTACTGTGTAGAAAGACTTTCACACACTCTAATGAAGCAGTTTAACTGAAGGAAAAAGACGGCAATAATTCTCACAGATTGTGTGTGAAAGATTGTGTGTGTTGTGTGTGTGTGTATCAGCAAAAAAAGAAACGTCCCTTTTTCAGGACTGTGTATTTTAACAATAATGTTGTAAAAATCCAAATAACTTCATTGTAAATCCAGATCTTCATTGTAAAGAGTTTAAACAATGTTTTCCATGCATGTTCAATTAACCATAACCAATTAATTAACATGCACCTGTGGAATGGTCGTTAAGACCTTAACATCTTACAGAAAGTAGGCATTTAAGGTCACAGTTCTAAAAATGCAGGACACTAAAGAGACTTGTCTACCGACTGTAAAAAACACCCAAAGAAAGATGCCCAGGGTCCCTGCTCATCCGCGTGAACGTGCATTAGGCATGCTGCAGGGAAGCATAAGGGCTGCTGATGTGGCTAGGGCAATAAATTGTCATGTCCGCACTGTGAGACGCCTAAGACAGCGCTACAGGGAGACAGGAAGGACAGCTGATCATCCTCGCAGTGGAAGACCATATGTAACAACACCTGCACAGGATCGGTACATCCGAATATCACACCTGCGTGACAGGTACAGGATGGCCACAACAACTGCCCGAGTCACACCAGGAACACACAATCCCTCCATCAGTGCTCAGACTGTCCGCAATAGGCATGAAAAGGAGATGCACTGCAGTACTTCAAGCAGCTGGTGGCCACACCAGATACTGACTGGTACTTTTAATTTTGAGCCTTCCTTCATTCAGGGACACATTGTGAAACATTTTTAGTTTATGTCTTATGGTGTTGACTCTTTTAGTGTTCATACAAATATTTACACATTAAGTTTATTGAAAGTAAAAACAATTGAAAGTCGGAGGACGTTTCTTTTTATTGCTATATATATATATATATATATATATATATATATATATATATATATATATATATATATATATATAATCTTTTTGATTTATTTATTTATTTACAAGCATGCTTCCGCAAGGAACTATGCTCTCGTAATCCAAGGTTTACAAGTATATATACAGTGGTGTGAAAAACTATTTGCCCCCTTCCTGATTTCTTATGCTTTTGCATGTTTGTCACACGTAAATGTTTCTGCTCATCAAAAACCGTTAACTATTAGTCAAAGATAACATAATTGAACACAAAATGCAGTTTTTAAATGAAGGTTTACGTTATTAAGGGAGAAAAAAAACTCCAAATCTACATGGCCCTGTGTGAAAAAGTAATTGCCCCCCTTGTTAAAAAATAACTTAACTGTGGTTTATCACACCTGAGTTCAATTTCTGTAGTCACCCCCAGGCCTGATTACTGCAACACCTGTTTCAATCAAGAAATCACTTAAATAGGAGCTACCTGACACAGAGAAGTAGACCAAAAGCACCTCAAAAGCTAGACATCATGCCAAGATCCAAAGAAATTCAGAAACAAATGAGACCAAAAGTAATTAAGATCTATCAGTCTGGTAAAGGTTATAAATTTCTAAAGCTTTGGGACTCCAGCGAACCACAGTGAGAGCCATTATCCACAAATGGCAAAAACATGGAACAGTGGTGACCCTTCCCAGGAGTGGCCGGCCGACCAAAATTACCCCAAGAGCGCAGAGACAACTCATCCGAGAGGCCACAAAAGACCCCAGGACAACATCTAAAGAACTGTAGGCCTCACTTGCCTCAATTAAGGTCAGTGTTCACGACTCCACCATAAGAAAGAGACTGGGCAAAAATGGCCTGCATGGCAGATTTCCAAGGTGCAAACCACTTTTAAGCAAAAAGAACATTAAGGCTCATCTCAATTTTGGTAAAAAACATTTCAATGATTGCCAAGACTTTTGGGAAAATACCTTGTGGACCGATGAGACAAAAGTTGAACTTTTTGGAAGGTGCGTGTCCCGTTACATCTGGCGTAAAAGTAACACAGCATTTCAGAAAAAGAACATCATACCAACAGTAAAATATGGTGGTGGTAGTATGATGGTCTGGGGTTGTTTTGCTGCTTCAGGATCTGGAAGGCTTGCTGTGATAGATGGAACCATGAATTCTACTGTCTACCAAAAAATCCTGAAGGAGAATGTCGGGCCATCTGTTACGGTCATTAATAATACAGAAAATGTTTACTACAGTGTATTAAAAGTTGGATAATATAAACACCACGGTAACATCAAGCTCCACAACCATTACTACTTTCTTCCCACAATTTTAATGTCCTAAATTCCAAATCTTTAATCACATTAGCGCGATTAGTTAGATCATTTGTGGTGTATTTATCATTAATATCTTTATAAACATTGTATATAATAGCATAAAATTACTACAATTATTTATTTTTTTTACAATTTTATTACACAGGTATCCACTTTTTCATTTTTGATTTGTGCAGCAGTGGAGAATTGTAGAGAAAGTATTTTCAGCGTAAAACAGTTCATCAAAGAGAGCGCTGAACATCTAGCTATAGTGGTACATCTGGGTCTCAAGGGACCAGGGAGGAAAGTTTATGATGCTGTATGGACATTTTTTAGTGTGAAGTGTGCCAAATGTACAGACATAGCCATAGTTGATTTAGCAGGATCAGAGATTGCGGACAAGAACCTGTGGACTTACCATGAACATTTTGCTTATTTTACTAATAGAGTGGAGATTTGGGGACTTGTCTGAGATCAAAGTGGAAATTGTAACAGAAAAGTTAACTGAGTTAAGAGTCGAAGACTCTGTAGATGATGATCAGAGGTTTGTAAGTTACAATGTGTTAGTTACATCTGTGGTCAGATCTGTCTAAGTTACCGAAGTGTGGTGAGATGGGTGGGGGTTCCTGTCTCTTTACATTCTGTGGCACTCGTTCATTGTTGCTATTGTTGTTCAACAGAGAACCTTGTGGAATTCCTATCCAGGCCCATTCATGGACTGCACTTTTGGACAACCTTTTGCATGTGCAAAAAATGGATCGATCATAAAACTATTATGTCATGCATTCATAGAGTTCACACTTTTAAGCATAATTTTAACAAGCATGACCTAGATTTTAATTTTTTTTGTGTTTGAGGAAAAACAGGGGATCTTACATTTTTGAAGCATGCATGTCATACAATCAACAAAGCATTAAAAAAGCAGTTGTTGTGTTTACAAAACGTCTTGGGTTATTTTGCTGTAACCCTGTTCCCTGAAAAAGTGGGAACAAGATGCTGCGTAAAAACGCTATGGGGACATCTTTTTGTGTTGCCGGTTGTGAAGCATGTGTGTATCAAACACGCCAAATTTTGGCTAATATAACCTTGGTCAGGTGATGTCATCTGATGAAGTGCACATGCAGGTTCTAAATAGGAGTAAACCAAAAACATTCCTCACATCAATTTTGTCTGAAAGAACGTCCAGTCATGCAAGCAGTGCGGCATTGGAGCGCAGCATCTCGATGCCGCTTTTTCTGGGAACAGGGTTACGCCAAGTAACCCGAGACGTTACTTTTCAAAAAGCCACACTCGATGCTGCGTGGAAACGCTATGGGAACAAACATACCAACGCGTGTGTGCGTGTGCACAATAGCCAAGAAGGCTAGGGCATAGCATCCCTCAATCCCCCAATGTGACAGCGTTTGTCTAGTGGCGGCCACACCCAACACCCCCCCCCCCCCCCCCCCCCGGTTTCGGCCCCCATAGCATATCAAAAACCATCTTAAGACTCAGAAACCTGGCAGGTGCTGACTCTAGTGGTTCGAAAGGGGTGTCAATCAGACCTTCAAGCACAACCACACATGTCTTCAGACGGCATTTGTGACTATGACAAGCAGACAGAAAAGATCAACTATAACTCTTGATCAATTTTTCTTGAAATAGTTTGTTATTTTAGATCAGGGGTTCTTAAACTTAATATTCAAATGTCTGGATCTGATTTTTTTTTTTAAGGTCAAGGGTCCGGAAAGATTGATAAGAACTTCAATTTAGTTTTATTTATTTAGCATGCTTAACAATAGTCCATGTCACAAAGCAACTTAAATAAAACAATAAAACAAAACATGGAAATAGGTTTGGAAGTTTCCTCATTTAGGTAATATAAGATCAGATATTAGATAAAATTATTTTTATTAAACTTGCTTATAACAAGCACATAAATTCATGTTTAAGGCAGTCTAAGACAAAATATATTTGAGACTAGTGGAAAACATTGCCAATGTTTGACTGCAATCAGACGGTTAAACTAAAGCAACCTACATTCAAGTGTCAGAAACAATGAAAATATGTCCAAGTTAGTGGACGTGAAGGGAAAATGCTTGAGTGTCACAACAATGTTAACTAACACAACTGAGCCCGCAAAAAATACAACATGTTAAAACACATGCCTAGCGTAAGAAATGGCACAGTCTCACTTCAATCAGCTGCCTAAACCTTGGTTTATAAAAGAAGGTGTGGCCGCCAGACGGGGAAACCTTTCTTTGCACATTTGGATAATGACATCTGCACTATTTAAGGGGACATCATGTACACGGACAGAGGATGCAGAGGCTCAATTCTCTGTGCCCACAGCACAGAACGTGAATGTCTGTTAGCTGTTAACTAACTTGCAAATTTTAGAATGGCCACCTGGGTTGTTAGCCAACCCAGAACTGATGCGCTTGCCACTGTCAACATTGCCAAGAAATTATTATATTTCATGTAATCTTTAGGTGTTGCTATAGGTGTTATATTGCTACAACTTCCTACAGATGAAATCAGGGTCAAAAGTTAGTTTCCTTCCAGATTTGCGATAGTGGCTTGAATGAATGAATAAATGAATAAATGATGACCCCATTCAGTTAAACATAGCAACTTACTTTTGTCTAACCATCCTGTAAAAGTGATAGCATTCGGTCTAAGTCTGATTTAGACTTCTTATATAAAAAAGCTGAATTTGAATAAGAAAATTAGATTTTGTTTATTTTATACATAATTTATTACATAATAATTTTTAATGTATGCATAAGGATTTGAGACATTTTTTGCAAATGTTTGTTTATAATTATTAATTATAAACAATTATAATTATTATTTTTATATTATATATTATATTATAATTATAATTAGAAAGGTGGTTTCAAAAGCATTATTGTTTAAGTTGTTCAAACTCTACTGTGTGAAACAGGAACTGATTCAGTTTCTGTAGAAGAAAATCTTTGAGCTTTGCAACCTCCTGCAGTGATACATGATGCTGTTACACCTAAATAGAACCAGCAACCGAGAAATGTTTCTTCTTGTTTGGTCCTCAGCATGTTAAGACCGTAGTACTTGTGTTAGTATGCTGGGTTCAAAAACTACATCCTTGGAACTTTAAAAGAAAAAAAGGGAGGTACATGGGACACCTCCAATAATTTCATCATTCTTGCCCACCTTGTACAGATTAAAAATCCACTTTTGGTAGAAAAAAGAGATAACTCTCATTTTCATTTAAGGGGGGTATGGTTTGAGCTTGTTCGTCAGGTATAGCAAAAATTGAGGTTGGTTTGGTGGAAAAAGTGGGATAATGTTGTTGTTAGTCTTTCGGCTGCTCCCGGCAAGGGGTCGCCACAGCGAAATACCCAGTCGGCACTACAACTTGGCACAGGTTTTACATCGGATGCCCTTCCTGACGCATCCAGTGGATGTGGTTTGGGAACTGGCTGGGAATCGAACCCGGGCCTTCCGCATGGCAGGCGAAACACCTACCACTGAGCCCCCAGTGCCCTAAAAAGTGGGATGCCTATATTGAAAGGAATTAGGCTACATTGCACTGTGGATTCCCAGAACAATCTCAAAACATCTAAAATCTAAATCTAGCTGCCCTTGCTGGAACGCCTTAACGCAATTAAAAATATGTGTGGTGAGCTGAAGTTAAAGGGTGAAGGGTGCTGATAATCTGAAAAGTGTGTGTAAGGAAGGATAGTTTCAGATGCCCTACTCTACCCACTTGTCATGCACACTCAATACACGACCGGCACTAGGACCCGGAAGTAAGGCGGTCGCAAACCAGGAAGTATAAGAGGAGTAAACAAACCACGGCTTAGCGCTCAGTCATTGAGTTTGGCCCATGTCGGTTCAGGCTGTTCGTCTACCAATTCGTGAGTACTCACCTCTTTGGGTTTTGCTTTCTGATTTGAGTGTGTGTTATAGGACGCGGGTTAAATTTGTGTTTTTCCCTTGCTCCCCTTTTGTGAGAGTCCTTAGACCAAATCGTGTGGTTATCCTGCCTACTCGCTTGCTTCCGTGTTTGGGTTTACCAATCACGCAACAAAGGGCTAACCGCTAAAGCTAAGTCTTCTGGTCACCTCAGGTTAGTTCTATGACACCACTAAACATTGGACGTCGGATAGACGTGCAGATCACGTCTATATTGGGTCCATGACCAGTTCTGGACATCTATTCGACGTCCAAACTAGGTCCACTATTTGGACGTCCAACCATGACCCAACTTGGACGTCATTTTGACGACCTAATCTGGCTTATTATTTTTTTTTACGTCATTTTGATGTCTAAACTAGGTCCACTATTTGGACGTCCAAACATGACCCAACTTGGACGTCATTTTGACGACCTAATCTGGCTTTTTTTTTCTCATTCTGACGTCCAAACTAGGTCCACTATTTGGACGTCCAACCATGACCCAACTTGGACTTCATTTTGTCGTTCAACATTTGACCTAATCTGGCTTATTTTTTTTGGGACGTCCTTTGAACGTCTATGGCAGTGGCAGTAAATGTGTTTTACAAAATAGAGCCTATCAACATATGAATACAGATTATTTATAAACAAACAAGATTTATTATCTGTATGACTATTTATTTATTTGGTAGACCATATATATATATATATATATATATATATATAATTATTTTTTTTTTTTACATTTTTCTGTTTCCCTTATGTTTTTTTATTTAAAGTAGCCTATAATCAAGTTATTAAAATTTTTATTTCATATTGTATTGTGGCGTAGGCGGGGCGGCGGCTGACGACCATCATGCATTGCGGGAGGGTTTCTGTGTATTCACCATGTTGGGGAAGTTTGTTTGGGCTAGTGGCTTCGGCCATGTTTGTGTGTTAGGGTGTTTGTGATCTGTTGAATGTACCCTGGTTTATGCTTACAGTAGGCTGAATTAGGTGTAGGTTCTGGGTAAATGTGTTGCTTATGCTATACAGTGCTGTGTGTAAATAAAGTACTCCCAGCCATTAGCACTGGGCAGCAAGCAAGCTCACTTGTTTTTCAAAATCCTTCCGGCGGTAAAACGCTGCGGTATTATTATATAATTATATAATTTTTATATATTTATATATATATATATATATATATATATATATATATATATATATATATATAATGGTAGCCTATCCTATCCACCTTATTCCTATCTCACGAAAATGTAATTGGACGTCTAAAAATGACATGGAAAAGATGTCACTACGACGTCACGTTGCACAGTGGGTAAATTCTGCAACATTGTAAAATGTTATAGAAGTAGTCTAAGTGTTGTTTCATTGGCAAAGGAAGGCTGTACCAAATAGTAAATGCACAGCTTTCCAAATTCGTTCAAGTAACTATTTCTTAATTTCAATTAAAGCTTGTTTTCCTCCAGTATGAGATGAAGCTAAATTGAAAAATAACTTTTTTTAAAAAGGTAATTTTTTTTGCAGCTAGTTCTTTCCTAAACATTTGTACTAATTCTCACAAGGGGTGCCAATAAGTGTGAGGGACGCTGTATGTGCAATCATTTGCATGTGATCTTTATTTTTCTTGACACTTTTTTCAATTTATTTAAACTTTTAAAAAACATGTTGTTAAACAAGTCAAAAATTTTGGAAGAAAAAGAGGTTTTTATACTTACTGAAAGACTGTTGTTGTGATGTTATATAATGAATGCACATCTGGTTGTATTCCCTTTCATTGTGCGTGACTGCTGTCTGCCTTTGAATACACATTCCTTCAGTACCTAACAAACATTTTTTTGTTATAAATGAATAAATGTCTGACAAATTTTACAATTTTTAACACTGTTTTTTATTTATTTTTTTTGCATGGATCTCAACAGCAAATTTCACTCTACAGTTTAACCATTCATTAAAGCTTCACTAAAGGTTGCTCTCTCTTTTACCACAATTTATTTATGGGAAAATTTACATTTTTGCAAACTTTTGAAGGGATGGTCAAGATTTCAATTTCCAGATCATCACAGGGTTCTGTTTTAAACTCTGTTGTCACTCAATTTAAACACAAGCCTTTCCTCTTCACTAGACTGAATCTAATATTGGTAAATATTTGTTAAACAATTCAGTACATTCTTTTGAGTAAATTTCTTGAACATATACAATGTTTTGCTTTGTTGTCAGTGTTTGTAAGTGTTTAGGTTTTTTTTTATGTCACAGTACAGTTGTATAATGGACATTTTAATAGTTATTTTAAATTATTAAAATATGTAAATGCTTAATAAATTGTAAAAGCACCATCTTCCCTGTTTTAGTCAGACTGGGTACAACTACTGCATTTTTAAAATAGGTAGATAGCCAGTCAAAGATTTGAAAGCAATCTAAATCCAAGTATTTAAATAAAAAAATAATAAAATAAAACATTTTGGCACAATATATTATGTTTTTCTTCAAGTAATGATGTTAGTATTTTACTATAAAAATATCTATGTTCCCTTTCAAAGGGATGCTGCGTGAAAACGCTATGGGAACATCTTTCTGTGTATCAAACACACCACATGTTGGCATATATAACCTCGGTCAGGTGACGTCATCTGATAAAGCACACCTGCAGGTTATAAATAGGAGTGAACCGGAAAAATTCCTCAGATCTTTTTGTCTTTAAGACCGCATTGTGATTGCGTATAATGTGTGCAAGCGAATTTAAAAAATATTAACTCACCGATATTGTGCAGTTTGTTAGGAGATCCGTACCTTTGTCCTACGGAGCGTGATTTTCAAACCAGCAAAAATAAGGAAGCCACTCACTGATATGGCTAAGTTTCAAGTGAGAAATTCCTCCCTCGTAAAATGGGCAGGATAGACATTTTCTCTCGGCTCCGCAGAGATGGAAATAGCCTCCAAGGCATCGAAAAAAAAATTAGAAGACAGGATTTTGTTGGGTGGCCGGGCGGTAGAGCCCCAATGATGCTCTCTCCCTTTCCTTAGCAACCTCCACGACGGGGTAATCCTTTCATGGAGTAAGCTTTATTCATCCCGTGTTTTCGTGCCATCGACTTATTTAATTATTTAAATATAGTTGATGTGGAAGCGCTGGGTTATATGATGATGCCCCAGATAGAAGAGACGCTTTCAGGATCTCTCTCCTGGAACATCATCCTCCCTGAAAAGCTAACACTTCCTTCCAAGATGTGTGGACTTTCATCTTTCCTGGAGCCACTTGTGGCTGAATCTCACAGGCATCAAGGATAAGCGTCGTGCATTCCTCCTTGATGCCCCATCTCGCCTTCTGGCCTGTTTGGTGACTGTTTGTTCTCCCTGGCACCCCCTGGAGGTCGGTGTTTATGCTCGGCCACCACTGGTGTTTCGGGCAACACCGGTCTTCAATAAAGTGTTAGCTTTTTGGTTTTTCCCTGCCATGTTTCCGGATGCCGAACATCTAACATCCCCCGCCCCCCGATTTAACCAAGCCACCGAGACTTTTGCCCCTTTCAGAGAAACTGCCAAGTATATCTCCTTGAATACTAAGCACTGTAGAGAGAAGCATCAACCTCTGCGTTTTAATGGCATTGTCTCCACTTCCGTGAAACCGGAAAGGGCGCATCTGCTGACAGAAGTTGCTGGGAAAAGGGGCCATAGAACATGTTCCCCTACCAGACAAGGAGTCAGGCTACTGCAGTTGGTATTTCTTGGTTCCCAAGAGGAACGGGGGGGCTGCGTCCAATTTTTAGATTTTTTTCGCGGGCTGAACCGCTATCTAAAAATAAATAAATACAGCTTTAAAATGTGGACTGTCAAAGTGATTGTTCTCAAATCCTACCAAGCAATTGATTTGTGACAATCGATGTGAAGGACGCATACTTTCATATAGAAATATTGCCACAACACCTGAGGTTCGCTTTCGGGGCGAAGCTTACCAGATCTTTAGCTCTCATGGCAGCTGTACCCATGATGATACCTTTGGGCCTTCTGCACATGAGAGCATCTCAGTTGTGGCTAAGAACCAGGGGATTTTACTCTAGGGCCAATCCCCAGTAAGGGTTACTATGTGGTTCAGACCCTGGTTTCTGACTCT
This sequence comes from Clarias gariepinus, assembly GCF_024256425.1. Taxonomy (NCBI): domain Eukaryota; kingdom Metazoa; phylum Chordata; class Actinopteri; order Siluriformes; family Clariidae; genus Clarias; species Clarias gariepinus. The sequence continues at coordinate 28,644,283 of NC_071100.1, read as the reverse complement.
GGGTCCCAACTCTAAGTCCGTCTTGTCACCACAGGATGCCAACAACAGATGCTTCCCTCATGGGCTGGGGTGCGATCTTAGATGACTGTTCAGCCCAAGTGAGCTGGAGAGGTCATCTCCTCGCGCGGCACATCAATTGCCTCGAAATGATGGCTCTATTTCTGGCCCCAACGCACTTCCTCCAGCAGTTGAGAGGCTACCATGTCCTTGTTGCCTCTCAGCTGCTGTTTTTCAGGGTTAGAAATAGAGTCATCGTTTTGAGGCAATTGATGTGCGACACGAGAGGATGACCTCTCCAGATCCCTTGGGCTGGACGGCCATCTAAGGCCGCACCCCAGCCTGTGAAGGAAAACGCCTGTTAGCAATCTACGACGACAACACGGACCTAGAGTGGAACCCAGAGTCAAATATTAAACCACATAGAAAGGCCTCTGGGGATTGGCCCATGGATGAAATCCCCCCGGCACTTAGCCACCACTGAAACCACTCTAGGAGCAGTGAAGTTACCTCCTGGCCTAGCTTGGAGTTCTTTAGAGTGCTATAATGGATCCAGCACGCGCAGGAGTCAGCTGTGCACGCATTGTGGTTGGATTATTTTGACCAGTATACTACAGGAGGGCCTAAAGATCTCGTAAGCAGCTGCCAGCACATGCCAGAACATTGTCGCTACGCAGAAGCCATGAGACTGTTACATGATAAGTTTGGAAATAAACAAATAATTGCAACAACGCTGATGCAAAAGGCACTCAAGTGGCCAGAAATAAAGTCAGAGGATAAAAAGTGGTTAACCACGTTTTTCCCTGTTTCTGGTAAACTGTTACAACACTATGTCAAACATTGACTACATGGATGAGTTAGACAACGCTACCAACTTGAGGAGTATTGCCTCAAAACTGCCCTACAAATTGAAATGAAAAATGGAAAAGCCACGTATACTTCAAGAATTCTTTGTTTTTGTTCTTTAAGTTAGTTTACAGCGTTTTAAAACCGGCAAAATTACCATCATGGAGTACATTAGTTATGACAGAGACACTCTTGTTTCTATTGGTGTACAATGTACTCACAATTTGACGTTTTTAACTCCGGATCCGGAGGGACAACAAAGGACGCGACGCGAAACGGCGGCCCCGAGGGAAACGAGCCGGCGTCAGGAACAGGCTGAGAGCTCGTGCACACCGCACACCTAGCATCCTGCTCGCCAACGTCCAGTCACTGGAAAACAAACTCTATGACCTCAGGGCCAATAAAGTTCCAGAGAGACATTCGGGACTGCAATCTCCTCTGCTTCACAGAGACATGGCTGAACCCAGCGGTGCCGGACCACGCCATCCAGCCGGCCGAGTTCTTCTCGGTTCACTGCATGGACAGGACACGGGACTCGGGGAAGTCAAGGGGAGGCGGCGTGTGCATAATCGTGAACAGCAGCTGGTGCAACAGCGCGAGCGTTGTTCCTCTCACACGCTCCTGCACACCCAACCTGAAACTACTGTCCATCATGTGTCGTCCTTTTTATCTACCTCGGGAGTTTACATCGGTCATAATCAGTGCCGTTTATATTCCACCACAAGCGGACACGGACACTGCCTTATGCGAGCTGCATGAGGCACTCACACAGCAACAATCACAACACCGGGATGCTGCGCTTATTGTAGCGGGGGACTTTAACAGTGCCAACCTCAAACGCGCAGCACCGAACTTTTATCAGCACATCACCTGCCCCACAAGGGGCGAAAGGACACTGGATCATTGTTATACAACAGTCAAGGACGGCGACAAGGCACAATATCGCCCTCCGTTTGGTAATCCGACCACGCCGCCATCTTCCTCATGCCAAAATACAAACAAAGGCTGAAACAGGAAGTTCCGGTTCAGAGGGAGGTCGCGCGCTGGACGGACCAATCGGTGGCCGCGTTACAGGACGCACTCGATGACGCAGACTGGGACATGTTCAGAAACAGCTCCGATGACGTCAGCGTGTTTTCGGAAGCAGTTGTGGGATTCATCGGGAAACTAGCGGACGATACCGCAGAAAAAAAGACTATTAAAACGTTTCCCAACCAGAAGCCGTGGGTGGATAAAACCATCCGCGAAGCTCTGAAATCCGCACCGCTGCCTACAACATGGGACTCGCGTCGGGGGACATGGAACCGTACAAGGCTGCGTCATACAGCGTCCGGAAGGCGGTGAAAGAAGCGAAGCAGTGCTATGGGAGAAAACTAGAGTCACAACTCCTACCGAGTGACTCTAGGAGCCTGTGGCAGGGATTAAGGACAATAACGGATTATAAAGCACCAACATCCGGTATGATGAACGCAGACGTGTCTCTGGCAGACGAGCTGAACACTTTCTATGCTCGCTTCGAGGCTGCAGCTAAAGACGGTAGCGATGCTAATGCTAGCGGCACTAACGGCTGCAGACAGGAAGTCACTGCCAGCACCGGAAGCGCATTCATCATCACCGAGCATGACGTGAGGAGAGCCTTCAAGAGAGTGAACACCAGGAAAGCAGCAGGACCAGACGGCATCTCAGGCCGTATCCTCAGAGCCTGCGCAGACCAGCTAGCACCTGTGTTCACTGAGATATTCAACATCTCTTTATCTTAGTCGGTGATCCCCACATGCTTCAAAGAGTCCATCATTGTTCCTGTCCCAAAGAAACCTCATCATGCTTCCCTCAAAGATTTTCGCCCTGTAGCCTTTACCTCCGTAGTGATAAAGTGCTTTGAACGCCTGGTCAGAGACTTCATCATTTCTTCACTACCAGACACACTGGACCCACTACAGTTTGCTTATCGTCCAAACCGTTCCACGGTCGATGCAATCTCACCACTGCCAGAGGAACAATCTCCTCCTGAACGTCAGTAAGACAAAGGAGCTGATAGTGGACTTCAGTACAAAGCAGGTGAGGAACTACCAGACCCCCGTCATCAACAGGAGCCCAGTGGAGAGAGTGGACAGCTTCAGATACCTCGGTGTTCACATCACGCAGGACCTGGCATGGTCCTGTCACATCAACACCGTGGTAAAAAAGGCCCGGCAGCGTCTCTACCACCTCAGATGCTTGAGAGACTTTAGACTGCCCTCCAAGGTGCTCAGGAATTTCTACTCCTGCACCATAGAGAGCATCCTGATGGGAAACATCACGACCTGGTTCGGGAACAGCACCATGCAGGACAGACGAGCTCTACAGAGGGTGGTGCGATCAGCTGAGCGCATCATCTGCATCGAGCTCCCTGACCTGCACTCGATCTACAGCAAGCGGTGCTTGACCAAGGCCAGGAAGATCGTGAAGGACCTCAGCCACCCCAGCAGTGGACTGTTTACTCTGTTGCGGACTGGGAAGCGATTCCGCTCCCTGAAGGCCAACACAGAGAGACTGAGGAGGAGCTTCTTCCCGCAGGCGATAAGGTCTCTCAACCAAACCACTTTGCAGACTCACACAATCTTTTCATAATTGATCAATCAATCTTTTTACATCCATGGACTCTATGGACAATTACACGCACACCTTCCTTCATATCTACACTACATGTTGTACGTTTACATCCTAGACCATTGCACAAAGACACTTTAATAACTTTGCACACCTACCTTCACAACTACACTACATGTTTACGTTTACATCCTGGACCAGTGCACAAAGACACTTTAATAACCTTTGCACAAAGACACTTTGTTCTATGCATATTTGCACACCCAGTACAGTATATTTCAATTTGTACAGTATATTTCAATTCAATTCTATTTTTATGTACATCATATTTCTATTTTTATTTTTAGTTCCATTTTTCCTAGCATATTTTTATTTTTAGTTCTATTTTGCCTAGTTTAATTTAATTTTTCTATTTAATTTTTCTATCGTATTTCTTTTATTCATATTTATTTCTTATTGTAAACTTTAATTCTCTTTTAGGGTCACTGGCTGTCGTATAAGCATATCACTACATTTCGTACTGTGTATGACTGTGTATGTGACAAATAAAATTTGAATTTGGGATACAATAGATATTTAATCCTCCTGCTGGGTCTCATTTCAGGGGGAATATGGGAAAGGCAGATAAGATCAGTCAGAAGGATCCTGAGGTCCGTTCTAAAAGAACAAACACTAAACGATGAGAGCTTGCATACATTCCTGTGTGAGGTGGAAGCAATAATCCCACAGACCTGGAGCCCTGACACCTAACCACCTGCTGCTAATGAAAAAACAGCCAAACTTGCCTCCTGGACTTTTTAAAAAAGAGGACATTTACGCACGTTGCAAGTGGAAGCAAATTTAATACATTGCCGATTTATTCTGGAAGCGATGGGTGCGTGAATACTTGCCCTTGCTTCAGGAGCGCCAAAAATGGTCTCAAGTGAGAAAAAACCTCTTGATTGGAGACGTAGTTCTAATAAATGATGAGTCCTCTCCAAGAAAATCATGGGTCGTCGGAAAAACACGAAAGTGTTCCCTGATAAAAAAGGACTTGTGAGACGTGTGCTGGTCAAAACTAAAACCAGTACACTGGAAAGACCCATCAATAAGCTGTGCCTCATATGTGAAATGGACTGTTAATTACCTTATAAAGTAGTTATGTTCCTCTCATTTGGTACGCAGCGATATGAATGCCTTGTAAACGTTAAACTGTAAACGAAATGTTTAAAATTCTAAGAATTTTTATTTTGTGGCCCTATTGTAAAAAAAAATAAATAAATAAAAAAAAATGTGTGTAATTGTCAGTCTCCCTGCCTGTCAATTAGGAGATGGAAATGTAAGGGCCATATTTCATGTAATTTGTTGCTGTGTGTATTTCATTTCAATTCATTAGTTAAGCATAAAGCATTAAGTCCATTAAGTGTATTAGTTTAAGCATTTAGTATTATACTCGTAAGTTGTATTGTGAGATCATTTCATAAGTTGTTCTGTGACATCATCCCACAGTGATGTAGCTGTATGTCTATCATGCATGTTAGTTGTTCAGTCGCTGTTAAGAAACGGAAAGATACAGAAAGGTTTGGAGCACACAAGCTTTTGACCGTGATAACGTGATATTGTGAGACTGTAAGCTTAAAGATACAGTGAAATAAGTCGTTGTAACTGTAATCTACTGAAGCTACAGAACACAGCAAACGACTTGTCGTGACTACAGTGGATTTATGCAAGAAACTGCAACAACTGTTGTACTTTGATGTTGAAAATGACACAAGAGACAAGAAATCAACAAACGTCTGGAGTCGTCAGTGACACTGTGTAACAAAAAGACATGCGTCACAACTTGTGAATAACATGCATGAACAATTATTATCCCACAATTTTAATGTTTTAATGCTCTATAAATATATCATCGATATATGGTTAAGGCATTGGAAAGATCCCAGGTTCAAACCCCACAACCACCAAGTTGCCACTGCCACCAAGCAAGGCCCTTAACCCTCAACTGCTCAGATGTGTAATGAGATAAAAATGTAAGTTGCTCTTGATAAGAGTGTCTGCCAAATGCCTAAAAATGCTTGCCAGTACCACACTTGACAACACTTGCTTAATGTCAACTCTTCATATGTGCCGTCAGCTGCACCCTGCTCCTCTTATTGAAAAGGTTAAAATAAGGAGGATGTGGCAGAAAGAGGTGCACACAGTGAAAGAATGAGCTAGTAAGTGCGCGCATGTGTTTACGGTACTACAACATGTATTTGCATGTGCATTTGTTCATATCTTGTGTCCCTTTTCTCAGTTTTCAGCAGATGTCTACTTCTTTGACAAAAATGGTTGATGGTGAGGGTTCGTTGCTTGGCCTCATGCCTACGCTACCCTGAGGGCTTGTACTTCTCAAGCTGCTGACACAACAATTTGCCAGTAGGTCACTGTAAATGACAGTCTCACAATTTATTTAGGAATTGTGCACAAAAGTATTTAGTGATAATTCATTAAACTTGCATGCAATAGAAGTACCTGAACACGAAGAAAAATCTGAACACGAGTTAGCTAAAATAGTATACAAAGTGTGCATCGGCTACTGCCTTTAATGGATACAGAAATACATACTTGTTTTACTTCTGCTTCAATTGTGTATAACCATAAATTATTAGCAACAATTATGGAACATCTATAAACTCAAATAAGTAAGCATTGTGTGTTTATATGTAATTGAGTTCCAAGGAAAGTAAGCTTTAATAAAATATATGATTGCTAGCCCTGAGTCTAACTGCAACCTTTACCACAAGATCATGCAGATTATTCCAAATTCTGAGTCTGTGAATAGAAGATGATGAGTAAATTAATCAATAGATTTTTTTTTTTCAATATTACAAAATATTTTAGTGAAGCTTGGTGTAGACTAATATGCATTTTTTAAAAACTGACATTTGAAGTTTAAACTTTTAAACAGCTTTGTGATTAAGATTAAGATAAATTTTTATTTATCACAAAGGAAATTCTGGTGCTTCAGACACAAAATATACAATAAAAACATACAATGAAGTAATATTAAAAAAATTAATTAAATGAAACAAAATAAATCAAATCAAATCAAAAATCCACAAACTAGACATAGAATAGAAAAAGAATAGAAATAGAAAAAGATACCAAACAAGGTAATGTGCAGCAACCACCTCTTTTTCTTATGTACAATGTGTGTTGTTTCAAACACCCCATACCTGAAACTAAATAATAATAATGATAATAATAATTAGATGTGCACAGCATGGTTATTTAGAAACAAGAGTTTATCATGCCCTGCCTTGGTGGTCACTTGCCGGGGCCTGGCCCTCCTGGCTTTGCTGGGCCCCGTTGGGGGGTGGGGGCCCTTGGATCTCCGGACCCAGGGGCCGGTCTGCCCTGGTGTGGTCGGCTGCCGGCGAAGCCTGCGGGCTTGCCGCCACGACACCCTGGGGCGTCTACATTTTGGCTGTCGGATGACCCACCTTCGGGCTCTTGGGGGCCCTCCGGATGTTTGGGGCCCGGGTCTTTTTCATGTCTGCTTCATGCCTTGCGGGACGGGGCTGTTGTTCCCCACACACACTATCAAACATTTACATGGAGGAACCTTATGAACAAAGCACACTCATACACACAGGTGTGCACACAGGCATTTACATTGGTGTAAAAACAGGGGTTCACAGACACACACTGTCTTAATCTGCTGTTGCTTCAAACTTATTTTGTAATATTCGTTTTGTGTGCTGCTCAATAACATTTAACATTTTCTATTTACCATGACAACTTTTTTTCTCTCCTGTTTTCCCCTGGTCTTGTTTGTCATAGTATGGTTAAATAAAAGGGTATATAAAATTGTATTAATTAATTAATTAATTAATTAATTAATTAATAATAATAAATTAATAATTTTTAAAAAAGGCTGTGAATGATGATAGCATAGCTACACATACGCATTGTCATGTGTTATCTGTGTTACTGACAGGTCGGGAAAAAAAAGAAACAAGAGTTTATTTCATCTGGTTTACACAAATGTATACATTTTAAATATATTATACACAACCAATTTAAATTTGAATTTAATTAAGCCCAATTAAACTCTATCTAAATCTGTTGAATTATGTCCTACACTGCCCTTAGAGTAATCACAGTCCTTTAACTATGAGCATCAGCAGAAACACTTTCCATGATCTGATACTTAATATTTCCTTCCACATCATGTTTGAAGACTGAAATAGAGTCATACTTGAGAAACTGCCTGGTTTCTTTCTGTATATTGGTTAAAGATATACATGTCACACTAATAACCTTTTTTTCAGATAAATTCAACTCTTAATAAAAGTGCTGGCTTTCGGAAACTAAAATAAAAAGCCTTCCATGTCTGCCTTAAAAACATTATTCAATGTGCAACTTACAGTAATTAAGGTTTAAAGGTAAAGTTATATTGAATGCTATACTAAATATATGAAAATAAAAGATCAGACATTTAAAGCTTCTGTTCTTTTCCCAGTACTGTAAGGCTACAGCAATTCTATGCTCTCTAAACTTTGTGAGGTTTGTCCACATATATTTGTCTGTTACCTAATGGCGTTCTGAATCCTGTTTTGGCAACCACTTATAGTGGAGAGAAGAAATGGACAGGTGTCTAGTAGAGAAAATATCTGGCATATGTCTCTTTTTATCTCAAAGCCCCCCTGAAAGCAATTTGCAGCGCTATGTGGACGATAGTGATGCAACAGGAGGCCTGGAAGTCAAATCCCCCCTAGCAATGCCCCCAGGAGAGGGGCTGCAGGAGTACTGAGCACAGCAGGTTAGGACCAAGCTGTCTCAACATTATGTAAAAACTCCTGCATTTAACCTTTCCAGCAGCTCTGAGACTATTTTCATTATATTTGCAGGATGTGCAGTTTTAATAGATGACTGGCTTTGTTAATTTGCTTGTTTGATAATTTGCTGGTTTGTTTTGAGTTAAAGAGATGGTAGTGCAGGCAGGTGCCATGGGATTGTTGACATGCTGTACAATTAATAAATCAAAGAAAGGCCCTAAGAAGTCCAAAGTCCTTTGCTATTTAAACTGAAAAAATTAAATTTTTAAACATAACATTTTTGGTTTCTTTTCTTTGGGTAGAAGTTGCTAGTTTAAATGTTAGAACCGTATACAAATAACCTATAAACAATAACCTATATAAATCCTAAAAGTTAAAATCATAACAATAAATACAGACTAAGTGTAAATTAGGTCAAAGTGGGAATATATTTTTTACAGTAGATACTGTACAGGACACTGATGGTCTTAGATTTAGAAACAGATATAAGAACTGCAGAGTGCAGAAACTTAGACTTGTAGGCTGAAGTGAGTAACTCATTATTAACACTATAAGTGCCGCGCCAGTGTCACCTACTTTTAACACGGTTCAACGGTCATTTTGACCGCCTATTGTTTTGAATGGGAAGCTGTTGCTGACACACAATGATTGCTAGATGGCGCTTTCACCCAAATCAAATAGTTTAGCTCCAAAATTAACTTGCACTTGGACAATGCGCCATTCATTCCCGCGATGATAATCAGCGATTTTTTTTTTTTTTATATTTAACTAAGAAAACCTACTACAGAGTCTTCAAGGGGACAAAAGAAGAGGGGGAAAAATGGCAGAAGAAAAAAAAAACAACATAATAACCCAAAGAAACATTATAACCCAAAGTTTTTAGCATGACCTTGTTCTGCTGTTTTTTCTCCTCCTTTGTCCATCTAGGGGCTTCGTACTATAACAAAAAGGAAAGCTCTACTTAATTTTATATCGTTTTGAGAAATTTAATTAGTTCTGTAATTCTATTTGAAGCTTCTGAACATATCAGATGGTGCAGGTGCTTCTGTGAAATTATCGCTAAAACAATATTAAGTTTAAATAAATCAGATCTACCACAGCAGATAATAATTTATCCTATGTCATAACCAAAGCAAACACAACAATTATGCCTTGTTTCGCTCAGTGTTGCTAGGCAACGGACCATGCGCCCAATCGGCGGGAACGTGGTTCACTTGGCAGCGGTGTATTATAAACCTATGCTCACATAAAAATCATGTAATAAAAGCGAGGGAAATGTGGAAGTGATCTGTGGCCACTAAATGAAAACTAAACCAAAGATTTCAGTAACTACACTGGGTGTAACATTTGCATAGTGACACTAAACAGCTAAACAACTTCACTTTTTCGTTTGCCTCTGAGAAAAGAGGTGTATTTTGTTTGTTTACATTTAGAATTTTTATAACAGTACAAGAAGTATGCGTGCACACACACACACCTCCCCTGAGCCCTCGGTAAACATGCAATCACCGTCGGTATGCAAATGAATCAAGACGTAGACTAACGTAGTGTCATGTCGGATTTCAGCAGTCACGGAGTGGAAAGACTTTAAAAAATTACTGTATTTTTTCAGTTACAACAACCACAGCGATGAGTCCACGTCCGCTGAATTCGACAGACTGAAGACAAATTGCCGTTGTCTGACAGACTCCTACGTAAAGCCTAAGTAAATTAATATAATTAAATTTACCTTGTGTTTTCTACTATAAGATTACCATAAACTCCAATCCAAGCTAGGCGGTACATTTTTAAGTTCTTGTCCTGTTGGCAGGAATCTACTATAGTAAAAGCCTATAGTAAATTTGACTATATTCACCTACTTAGAACTGTTCATTTATGATAAAAACAATGACAAAACTAAATATAAAAAAAAATCATAATATGATCTGTTTTATAGCCCATCTGCTTTAACTTAGTTTTTTTTTTTTTTATTCATAAGACAACATTTCAGTTCTGTAAATATTCTATAATGTTTATATTTAGAATTTTTAAAACAGTACAAGAAGATAACAGTTTGGTCTGTGCAGTTAGTGCCCTTGTAGAGAATAAATAAATGAGTAACACCTTCTATAGTCGATTGTTAGTTTTAGTGATTTGGCTGTACCTAATTATCACTTTATAAGTACCCTAACACTATTGATCATGAGTTTCAGCTGAAACTAATTATTTACATGTAACAGAAAATGAAGATGCAGATTCCAAATGTATAAATATGCAGCACCCCCTTAAATAAATGTCTGCACATGTTTATATTTAAGCTAAGCGTTACATTTTAAAATTTTTTTGGAATCCACTACAGTAGAAGCCTATAGTACCTTTCAGTTTTGTAAATATTCTAGTAACAATGTGACAAGTCTTACTTTATGTTAAACGTATGTTGTTGATTGATAAAATCTGGACTAAGGATATTTTATTTTGTTTTTATTTATTTACAGTTCGTTACTCTGTGCAGTTGTGCGTGCACGGAGAGGTGGGTGTTTTTGCGCGCGACTCTCATAGGTATGTGTGTACAGAGAGTTTGTGTATATATACGCGAGTCTCCAAGGTGTATGTGCACGCATTTCACATCTGCAGTAGTTGTTTGATCAGTTAGTAGTATATATGTATGTGTGACTGTTTCATATATGTGTATGCAAGTGTTTCATGTGTGTGTGCATGAGTGAAGTTTAATTTAAGTCTTATACGGCGCCTTATAGGGTTTCAGGTAAAAAAAAAACTTTCATAATGAGTGTGTGTATGCACTTTAAATATACAGTAAACAATAAACACTGCCTTTTGCAAAGTTAAAGTGAGTGCCGTTAATCAAAAGGCTAATAAACGCGTGCGCAGATATATCGATAAAACTGCAGACATATTCCGCCTGAAATGCAACATTTAATATATATAGTCTATTCGCTGAATACAACACGACAGCGCGCTCTGAGCCGAACACCCACAGACCCTCAGTTACTGTAACGCCTTTTCTCACCTTTATTCATGATAGGTGTGAAGTTATCAAACCTGTTTCGCTGATGGGGGAATTGGCTGTATTGGGGGTTTTAAAACAAATTAACAAGACAGAGCAGACGTTTCTGCCTAAAATGTATTTTACCAGCAAAACATGAAATAAATAGAAAATAAAATGTTAGATGGTATCAATTAAATCAGGCTTCATAGTTGGATTTAATACTTTGAGTATAATTCATACATTTACTGAATATATTCAGATTTTGTAAAATAATGAAAACTGATGTCTCCGTTTCCTTCCTCCTTCCATTTGTCTACATCACCTTTCATTTCTAGGTTTAATCTGTGTATTTAAGTAAAATTATAGTTTGCATAAAGGTATAAATATTTATTTTTATTCATGGACAGGTGAATTACACTTAACAAAAATATAAACACAACACCTTTGTTTCTGCTCCGATTTTTCATGAGATGGACTTAAAGATCTAAAATTAATTCCAGATACACAATATTACCATTTCTCTCAAACATTGTTCACAAATCAGTCTAAATGTGTGATAGTGAGCACTTCTGCTTCGCTGAGATAATCCATCCCACCTCACAGGTGTGCCACATCAAGATGCTGATCTGACATCATGAGTAGTGCACAGGTGTACCTTATACTGCCCACGATAAAAGGCCACCTGGAATGTGCAGTTTTTTTGCTTTATTGGGGGTCTGGGGACTCAGAACCGGTCAGTATCTGGTGTGACCACCATTTGCCTCATGCAGTGCAACACATCTTCTTCGCATAGAGTTTATCAGATTGTCAATTGTGGCCTGTGGAATGTCGGTCCACTTCTCTTCAATGGCTGTGCGAAGTTGTTGGATATTAGTGGGAACTGGTACACGCCGTCGTCACATTTCACAAGGTTTACTAAAGGCACTGATAACTGATGCACCGCTACTCTTTACTGATGCACCACTACTCTTTACTGTAATCGAGTCTTTATGATTTTTACCAACCTGTTTTACGCCGGTTGCAAAGCTGCTACCTCTTTTTCCTTCCATTTTTGCTTGAGCCCTGGAGGATTTTGCAAAGGTTTGTTGCAGTGTTTTTTATCACTAGTTAAAGCGTTCAGGTTGCCGAAAAGTGGGTTGGACATTACCATTGCTTCTTGCTCTACAAATTCCATCAGCTGCACAAACTTTTCTGGGTTTGCCTTTCGTGCATGTATGTATGGTTCCTCCATCTTTCACGCAATTTGTAGGGCAGTTTTAAGACTATAATCCTCAGGTTGGTAGCATTGTCTAGCTCATCCATATAATCAATGCTTGACATGGTATTGTAACAGTTTACCAGGAACAGGGAGAAGGTTGTTAGCGACTTTCTGTCCTCTGACTTTATTTCCGGCCAGTTGAGTGCCTTTTGCATCAGCGTTGTAGCGATTATTTGTTTATTTCCAAACTTATCATGTAACAATCTCATGGCTTCTGCATAACCGCAATGTTCTGGCATAAGCTAGCAGCTTCTTACGAGGTCATTAGGCTGTCCTATGGTATACTGCTCAAGATAGTACATCAGTTCTGGTTTCAATGACATGTTTGAAGGCTCTTACGAAGGACGTGAACTTAAGAGGGTCACCATCGAACAAAGAAACGTTGCGCGGAGGTGAGGAAAATTGCCTTTGACTCTTCGCAAACATTTCTGTTATATCTGCCTGAAGTGGCATCCTACCCTGAGACTCTACTATATCAATATTGTAAAGTGAGCATTCGTTACCTTGGGTAGGCCGTTCCATTAGGGTGCTTGACATTATGGGTTTGGCACTCACGGGCATGCTTAAGTGGGTTGCTCGGAGGTGTGATGGCAGTTCGAGTTATTCTGTTGCCGAACTGTGGTCGTGGTGGTCATTGTGTTCCGGTTCGGGGGGGCATGCACCACTCATTTCGATGACCACGCTCCGTCTCGCAGGATGTTGTTTTTTACGGTCCTGGTACGAATTTAGTTCAGCATCGGCCATTGCAAGCGCCGTTTCCATTTCCAGCCCTTTCTTTTGTGCTTTTAATTGTGCTTGTTTAGCCTTTAATCGTGCTTTTAATTGCTCTTTCTCAACCTTTAATTGTGCTTCCTCTTGTTCCAGCGCCTGTCGATCTCTCAAGGTTGCTGCTTTAGCCAGCAAAGCTGCTCTGTTGGTTTCTGCCTTTTTTGGTCGAGCTGCGGATGCTGTAGACATTAAGGACCTCTTGGATGCCGCTGACGTTACGCTTCCGTGCCTTTCAGGGGCGGGCATCTTGAGCTCCAACATTGACACACTGTCGTTTGGCGAAACTCCATCGTCAACTGTTTGGGGCAACTTAAAGCGATTACTAGTTTCCGCAATCCACGACTTAACTCTTACCATGAATTCTGTGCAGCGTGTCAATCTAGGGTGATACCAGTGGTGCTGATCGGTTCCAAGCTCTACATCCTTTGCGCACGATCGCACTTTTACATTGCTTTTAATAAAGTCATTTAGCAGCCCTTCGTATTCGCGCTAGCTTGGCTTTAACGTCATGCAAATTACAAGCATTGTTCATAAGCGCCTCTAGTTCGTTGTATAATCCTGTAGCGTTTTTCACCGCTATAAATGAACTTGGAGAGGCGAGTGAGCTTCCTTGCTTCCCAATGCAAATGGCTGGGAGTATTTTATTTAACGGGGTACATAAACGGCACATTCAACAATCAAACAATCTACAAGACACACTTCTAACCCACACACACACAACCTGGCCGAAGCCACTAACCCAAACACCATTCCCCAACAGGTTGAACACATAACAACCCCTCCCGCAAAGCATGATGGTTCCCACCCACTCGATCTTTGACCCGCTCGCAGTGCCGACAACGCTCTTTGCTACACGGACGGCGGGATAAAGCATCGGCGTTAGCATGCAGTTTTCCTGCTCGGTGCTGAACGGTAAAGTCGTAGTCCTGCAACCGCTCGAGCCAGCGTGCTAACTGCCCCTCGGGCTCTTTAAAACTAAGCAGCCACACCAGCGAAGCGTGATTTGTCCGCAGCGAGAAGGATTGCCCGTATAAATACGGCCTAAAATGTTTAAGGGCCGCGACGACCGCTAACAGCTCGCGCCGCGTGACGCAGTAATTTTCCTCTGGTCCAGACAACGCGCGGCTGAAGTAAGCGATAGCACGCTCTTTACCCTCGGAAACCTGAGACAGAATAGCTCCTAGCCCTACATTGGTTGCGTCCGTGTCAAGGATAAACATAAGAGATGCATCAGGATATCCGAGAACGGGCGACGTGACCAGAGCTTCCCGTAATTGAGTAAAAGCACGCGTGTGCACCCTGTCAGGTGCCAGCGGAATGGCTGATTCTTTCTTGTGAGGCCCTGCAGCGGACTGGCGATCGTGGCAAAATCCTTCACGAATCAGTGATAATAAGAGGCTAACCCGAGGAAGGTGCGTAGCATTTAGCGGTTCAGGCCATTCTGTACCGCCGCAATTTTGGCTGGATCGGTGGAAATCCCTCTAGCACTAATTACATGTCCTAGGAAACCGGTCTCCGGCCGCAACAGCTGGCACTTTTTGGGGTTGAGGTGCAAATTCCGCCCGCCGGATAGCCAAAAATACTTTCCGTAGGTTAGCTAGCACGACCTCAAACTCCTTGCCATGCACCAGTAAATCGTCCAGGTAAACGACACAACGGTTGCGAGGAATATCGGCCAACACTTTCTCTATCAACCGTTCGAACGTAGCTGGAGCGTTACACAGGCCGAACGGCATGCGCCAGAATTGCCAGAGAACGCGGTTTTAGGTCGCGCTTCCGGGGCGAGCTCTACTTGCCAGTACCCACTACGCAGATCTAACAAACTAAACCACGTCGAGCCCGCAACGTGTTCCAGCGCATCATCTATTCGCGGCAACGGTTAGGAATCTTTGCGCGTCACCACGTTTAACCGCCGGTAATTGACACAAAACCGCCACGATTCGTCCTTTTTGCGCACCAACACAACCGGTGAAGACCACGGTCCGGACGCTGGCTTTATGATGCCCGAGTCAGCCATCTCACGCAGCTTTTGTTTGGCGATAGCTCGTTTAGCTAAGGGAAGGCATCTCGGATGTAACCGAACAGGAGCTGCGTTACCCGTATTAATCGTGTGCTGCACCAAATTGGTATGTGTGCACTCGCGCTCATCAACCGCGAAAATGTCCGCGAACTCGTGTAAAAAGGACTTCACGGTGTCGGTCTGTGTCTGACTGAGCCCCACGCTGCTACGCTGCATAAGCTCGGCCATTATTCTCGTTCGGTCTGCTACCGGATGTTTACTTGGTGCGGCCACCGGAAGTTCCGCCGCCCTGGTGCGCTCTTCTAACATGTCCGGCTGCGCTTTGGACACTAGCAACCTGGTTACCCCGAAGCTACCACGCAACATTCCGTCATCGAGATTCAGTACTGCACCCCACCTTTCCAAAATATCCAACCCCAAGATACAATCATCCTCAATGTCGGCCACAAAGAATGGATGAAAAAGAATGATTGCACCTACTTTGCACTGCACACGCAGCGGCGCACGGAGCTGTAGCTTGCTCCGGTGCCGGCGCTGCGTCACTGGAGGAATCCCCTCTGAGGTCCAGTGCCGGAACCTGATACGCGCCGCTCCGCTCCGGTCGCCGCTCTTTGCTCGCGCTGGCCCCGTCAGGGAGGGTTTTCTTTCTCCTTAGCTGTTCTGCTACTCGGCGGCCTACTTGAATCCTCCGGATTTCCTCTGGGGTGCGCTCTAACCCGCTACTCTCCATCCCACTTCTGACACCAATTGTAGCATTTTTCAATGCTAAGAATGAACTTGGAGAGGCGAGTGAGCTTCCTTGCTGCCCAATGCAAATGGCTGGGAGTATTTTATTTAACAGGGTACATAAACGGCACATTCAACAATCAAACAATCTACAAGATACACTTCTTACCCACACACACACAACCTGGCCGAAGCCACTAACCCAAACACCTTTCACCAACAGGGTGAACACATAACAACCCCTCCCGCAAAGCATGATGGTTCCCAATCGAAACCCCGCCCACGCCACAATACAGTCAACTGACTCCACTTGCCTTCTCTGGCGTTCTTCAGTTCGTGAAGCTTGTCTGGAGAATCGTTTTTTGAAATCGCACGCGCGCTCTTCACTCCACGTTCACACTCTTAAATCACTTATCTTCATTTGGAAAAAGCTTTTGACTTTACATGTACGTGCATGTTATTCACAAGTTCTGACGCGTGTCCCTTTTGTTACACAGTGTCACTCACGACTCCAGATGTTTTGTTGATTTTTTTCGTCTCTTGTTTATTTTTAACATCAAAGTACAACGGTTGTTACAGTTTCTTGCATAAATCCACTGTAGTCACGAGAAGTCATTGGCTATGTTCTGTAGCTTCGATAGATTACAGTTACAACAACTCATTTTACTGTATCCTTTTAGCTTACTGTCTCACGGTCAAAGGCTTGTGTTCTCCACACCTTTCTGTATCCTTCCGTGTCTTAAAAACAACTGAACAACTAAAGTGCGTGATAGACATGCAGCTACATAACTAAGATGATGTCACAGAACAACTCATGAAATGATGTCACAATACAAATTATGAGTATGTTACGTAATGCTTGATGCTTAACTCATAGACTGAAATAAAATAAACACAACAACAAATCACAAGAATGAAATATAACCCTTACACCGATGTCATCTAATGTGCGGGGTGAGCTAGACCAAGTGGAAGGAACCTCAGGAACTTCCTGTGTTGTGGCAATATTTCTGTGTGAAAATATGCGTCCTTCAGATCGATTGTCAAAAACCAATCCCTTGGTTGGATTTAAGAACTATCACTTTGACAGTCAACATTTTGAACCTGTCTTTTTTTTTTGGATAGCGGTTCACAATGCAAAGATCAAAATTGGACGCAGCCCCCCGTTCTTCTTGGAAACCAAGAAATACTGACTGTAGTAGCCTGACTCTCTGTCTGGTAGAGGAAAATGTTCTATGGCCCCTTTTTCCAGCAACGCCTGTAACTCCAAAGTCAGCAGATCCGCCCTCTGAGCGGTCATAGGGATGTCAGATGTTCGGCATCCTGAAACATGACAGAAAAAGACAGAAGAACTAGCATTTCTTGGAGACTGGTGTTGTCTGAAACACCAGTGGTGGCGAAGCAAGAACACCAACCTCCTGTGGTGCCAGCGAGAACACCTCATCCTTGAGATGAATTTTACACGCCCCTCGCCGGGGGGAGCACCCCCACGGGGTGCCCAGCTCAAAGCGCTCTCTGTGCTTCACGCCTCGCGAGAGTCAGACTTGGTCGGGACTGGGTGGCTGACAGTCCTGACTCCTGAGCATGGCAGGGAAGGCTTGTTTATATAATTTCGCCTCCCGAACCTAGTGGTGACGTTAATGGCATCGCTAAACAGGCCGAAGGGCGAGATGGGGGTGATCAAGGAGAAAGGCAAGATCCTTAGACTTGATTCCCGTGAGATTTAGCCACAGGTAACTCTCCGCGGAACACCATCGCAGCTAAAAAAACAGCCGATAGCACAGGCCGTCTGCTTTGTTGCACAAAGAGACAGGTCTGTGGCTCGACGTAATTCCAGGAACGATGTTGAAGAGCCCCGCCAGTGCTCAACTCTTTCAGCAGGTCAGCCTGGTAAGCCTGCAAAACCGCCATGGTGTGCAGTAGAGCACCAGCCTGATCAGCTGCCTGAAAGCTTTTCCTCACCAGGGAAGATGTCAGTCTACGCGGCTTTTTCAATTCAATTCAATTCAATTTTATTTATATAGCGCTTTTAACAATGGTCATTGTCCCAAAGCAGCTTCACAAGAAAAAAAATGAAAGATTTTTTTTTTTTAAGAAAGAAAAGAAAAGAAAATATTTGGAAGTGTGTATGTGTGAGAAAAATGTGTCTAGATAATAATTAAATGAATGAATGATGAATGAAATGTCTCTGATGAGCAAGCCAAGGGTGACGGCGACAGTGGCAAGGAAAAACTCCCTGAGATGGCAATAGGAAGAAACCTTGAGAGGAACCAGACTCAACAGGGAACCCATCCTCATCTGGGTGATAACAGATAGAAATAACATCAAGTGTGTTGTGCAGGTGAAAGTTCAATATATCAGAAGTTGTGTAGATTCAGTTCAGCAGTAGGTGCAGAGGGCAGATGGGGTCAGATCACTGGAAGCACAGGAGCAGGATGTGTAGCTCCAGCCATCATAAAGCAGAATCTAGCTGGAGCAGGTCCTTCTCAAGATGCTTTAGAAACCTCGCAGGGTTGGCCTTTGTCTACTGAAGCTGGCACAATCTCCAGATGTCTCAGGATGGGTAGAAAAATACAGAAAAGATGGAGAGAATTAGCGTAGTTGCCATTCAGGATAAGTGTAATGGAGTATGAGGTTATGGGTTGAGTTACGCGTATGCCAGATTAAAGAGATACGTCTTGAGCCTACTTTTGAATTGGGAAACCGTGTCTGCTCCCCGAACAGTGTCTGGAAGGCTATTCCAAAGCTTTGGAGCCAAATATGAAAATGCCCTGCCCCCTTTTGTAGATTTTAAAATTCTGGGAATTACCAGAAGTCTGGAGTTTTGTGATCTTAAGGGACGTGGTGGATTATAGCGTATCAAAAGACTGGTTAGGTATGAGGGAGCTAAACCATTTAAAGCCTTGTATGTAAGTAGTACTATTTTGTAATTAATTCTAAATTGAACAGGTAGCCAGTGCAGGGATGATAATATAGGTGTTATATGATCATATTTTCTGGATCTAGTGAGAACCCTGGCGGCTGCATTTTGGACTAACTGTAGCTTGTTTATTGAGGATGCAGGACAACCACCTAGTAGTGCTTTGTGGGGAGTGTGTGCTTTTTCAGGGAGGATGATGTCCCAGGAGAGAGAGAGCCATAAGAGTTAACTTGTTATGAAGGTTGCCAAGAAAGAAGGGAGAGAGAGAGAGAGAGAGCGCCGCTGAGGCTCCTCCTCCTCCTCTGGCCACCAGACAGAAACCTGTCGTTTTTTTTTTTTTTTTTAGTTTTTCTTTAGCGCTTTAGGAATCCCGCTTACAATACGATAGGTGATCACTTGATTGCATGCATTACCTACCTGCAGAAGCGAGAATCTGTCTTTCCTATCTATTCTATTCGTCGAGGCATGCTTGAGAGGTGGACGGAAAAATTCCTGATCTGGCGAGAGCGCGAGAGAAAGGGGGATTGCCGTCTTGTGTGCGCCTGCGAGATTGCACTATTTAACCCAGGAATGCGCCGTGGCTCGCGATTCTGCTTAAAGAATGTCAAAGGTCATTTTGTCTACTGTCTGGAAGGCTATTTCAAAGCTTTGGAGCTAAATATGAAAATGCCCCACCCCCTTTTGTAGATTAAAAAATTTTGGGAACTACCAGAAGTCTGGAGATTTGTGATCTTAAGGAGCGTGGTGGATTGTAGCGTATCAGAAGACTGGTTAGGTATGTGGAAGCTAAACTATTTAAGGCCTTGTATGTAAGTAATACTATCTTGTAATTAATTTTAAACTGAACAGGTAGCCAGTGCAGGAATGATAATATTGGGGTTATATGATCATATTTTCTGGATCTAGTGAGAACCCTGGCGGCTGCATTTTGTACTAACTGAAGCGTGTTTATTGAGGATGCAGGACAATCACCTAGTAATGCATTACAATAGTCCTGGTCATGAGGTCATGAATGCATGAACTAGCTGTAAGGATTTCTTGAATTTTGGTAGACCCCCTTTGGTCTATTCAGTGCTCCGCCTGTATTCTGCTAAAGCGACGTTAGCATCATCTACATGAATGTTAATGTCTCCTACTATCAACACTTTGTCAGAGTTAACCAATACGTAGGTCTGATAGCAGATGTCCAAATTCTTTAAGAAAATCGACATATGGCCCTTGGGGTCTGTACACGGTGGCCATTGTAAAATAAAGCAAGGGTTTATTACGTATTTCATTGAGTGCAACATTAATGATGAGCACTTCAAATGAGTTAAACCTGCGCTTTATTTTCTGTGTAGCAGTGAATAAATCATGGTAGATAGTGGTAACACCACCACCAGTTAGACAGGGCTCATGCTTATAGAAATATCCTAATGGAGTAGACTCATTCAGACCAATATATTCATTTGGTTTAAGCCAGGTTTCGGTGAGGCAGAGTGCGTCAAGGCAATAATCTGAAATCATTTTATTAACAATACACTGCGTTCCAAATTATTACACAAATGATATCTTTCTCTGATTTTCATAATTAGTCAATGCAAATGACAGTTAGTATAATTTTCTAGTCATCAACTATTAGGGTATAATTACATTTTAGCGAACAAACCTCCTAATGATAACAATATTTATTTTAAAAATAAAAAACTGAAAACGCACTGTTCCAAATTATTATGCACAACAGAGTAAAAACGTTTTATAGGTTGTAAAGAACTGAAAATATGCTTTTGTTGAATTTGCAGCATTAGGAGGTCATATTTACTGAAATCAAAAACTATTTCAATCAAAAACATCCTAACAGGGCATGTTACATCTTAACATAGGACTCCATCTTTGATATCACCTTCAGAATTTTTGCATCCATTGAACTTGTGAGTTTTTTGACAGTTTCTGCTTGAATTTATTTGCGGGATGTCAGAATAGCCTCCCTGAGCTGCTGTTTTCCCACCCTTATAGATCTTTTGAGGATTCTCCATAGGTTCTCAATGCGGTTAAGGTCAGGGGAGGATGGTGGCCACACCATGAGTTTCTCATCTTTTATGCCCATGGCAGCCAATGAGACAGAGGTATTCTTTGCAGCATGAGATGGTGCATTGTCGTGCATGAAGATGATTTTGCTACGGAAGGCACGGTCCTTCTTTTGCAGAGGTCATTTTCACACCTTCAGGGACCCTACAGGGGCCTACAAGCTCTCTCCCCATGATTCTGGCCCAAAACATAACTCTGACACCTCCTTGTTGACATCGCAGCTCTGTTGAGACATGGTGGCCATCCACCAACCATCCACTACTCCATCCATCTGGACCATCCAGGGATGCACGACACTCATCAGTAAACAAGACTGTTTGAAAATTAGTCTTCATGTATGCCTGGGCCCACTGCAACTTTCTGCTTTTTTTTTTTAGTTATTTTTAAACTTTACAGAAAAAACACAATAAAACACAACAAAAGAGAACAGAACCCCCCCACCATCCTCCCAACACCAGACAAACACAAGGATGCCATGACAATCAGATGTCCATAAAAAAATTAAATAAAATAATAACAAGTAATCTTTACACACACTTCCTTTACGAAACTATATTGTCTGCGTTCATGCCCTTAACAAAAGTAAAGAAAGGCTGCCAAATACTATAAAATGTGCCAGTAGACCTTCTAACTGTGTACCTAATTTTCACCAGTTTAAGACAGTACATCACTTCCCTTATCCAGTGACTAAATGTTGGTGGATCAGGGTCTTTCCATTCCCACTGCGCAACGTGACGTCGTAGTGATGTCTTTTCCATGTCATTTTTGGACGTCCAATTTCCGTCCACAATACAATATAAAATAAAAATTTAAATGACTTGATTATAGCCTACTTAAAATAAAATAAAAACTGTTAGGGAAACAGCAAAATGTAAAAATATATATGGTCTACCAAATAAATAAATTGTCATACAGATAATAAATCTTGTTTGTTTATAAATAATCTGTATTCATATGTATAATCATATGTTGATAGGCACTATTTTGTAAAACACATTTACTGCCACTGCCATAGACATCCAAATGACGTCCAAAAAAAAAAAAAGTCAGATTAGGTCGTCAAAATGATGTCAAAATGACGTCAAAATGACGTCCAAGTTGGGTCATGGTTGGACGTCCAAATGGTGGACCTAGTTTGGACGTCAAAATGACATAAAAAAAAAAAAAGCCAGATTAGGTCGTCAAAATGACGTCAAAACAACGTCCAAGTTGGGTCATGGTTGAACGTCCAAATAGTGGACCTAATTTGGACGTCAAAATGACATAAAAAAATATAAGCCAGATTAGGTCGTCAAAATGACGTCAAAACGACGTCCAAGTTGGGTCATGGTTGGACGTCCAAATAGTGGACCTAGTTTGGACGTCAAAATGACATAAAAGAAAATAAGCCAGAATAGGTCATCAAAATGACGTCCAAATAGTGGACCTAGTTTGGACATGAAAATGACGTAAAAAAAAAAAAAGCCAAGTTAGGTCGTCAGAATGACGTCCAAGTTGGGTCATGGTTGGACGTCCAAATAGTGGACCTAGTTTGGACGTCGAATAGATGTCCAGAACTGGTCATAGACCGACGGACCCAATATAGACGTGATCTGCACATCTATCTGACGTCCAATGTTTAGTGGGTTTAGTCAGGATTAATCTTCTAGCCAAAAGGGAACAGAAGGCCAATATTTTAATTGTCCCTTGGTCACAACTGGTATTTTCTGGAGGCACACCAAACAATGCAACAAATGGAGTTGGCTCTACTATCTCTCCAAATACTCCAGAAAAATATTGGTCCAGAACATGTAGAGTCTTGGACAAGTCCAGAACATATGCAGCAGAGTTGCAGGAGCCTTCCTGCATCTGTCACATGTGGTGTCTATATCAGCCTTGATCTTAGAAAGTCTGACTTTTGACCAATGAAGACGATGCACAATCTTAAATTGTATTACAGCATGTCTAAGGCAAAGGGATACATACATATTGAGTATTTCATAGATCCTGCGTATAGTTTGTTTTTGGATTGATTTACATTCAAATATTGAATCTAATAAAGAAAGTGGAGGGCATGATGAGAAATTATTAGAATTCAATGCCACAAAGTTCAGAAGCTGCAAGTACCTATAAAAATGTGATTTGTGAATGTCGTATTTCTGTACCAACTGTTCGAAGGATGCAAAATTTCCATCAATATAGAGTTCAGACAATGAGACCAAACCCTTACTAGCCCAAACTTTAAAGGCATCATCCATCATAGATAGAACAAACATGTAATTTTTAGCAATTGGGGCAGCCTGTGGTAACTCTTTAAGGGGAAACGATAGTCTAAATTGATTTCAGATTTTAACTGAATGTATAACAACAGGATTAGAGGTCAAACTAGAGATTGGTTGAATAAATGGTATTTTAGAACACAATAATGCTATTAGAGAAGTGGACCTAACTAAAGCCCACTCCAGAATTGTCCAAAGAGGGGGATTATTGTCATTATTTAACCAGAACATCAGTGCTCTTATATTGGCTGCCCAGTCATAATACATGAAATTTGGAAGTGCCATCCCTCCTTTTGCACAAGGTCTCTGCAGTATACTTCTTTTAATTCTTGGTGTTTTTTTGTTCCAAATAAAGGTTGAAATCTGATTATTTATTTTGGAGAAGAAAGATTTTGTTAAGAATAACAGAAGGCACTGAAAAATATACAAAAACTTGGGCAATACACTCATTTTTATTGTATTAATTCTTCTACTCAATGAAAGATGGAGTGGTCCCAACACTCAAGATCTTGTTTTAGATTGGATAAGAGAGGTGGATAATTGGCTCCTAACAAGTCTTTATGATCATGCGTAACCCAAATCCCAAGGTATTTAAATTTTTTAGGGCTAATTTTAAAGGGAATTGAGCTTAAAGATGAGAGACTGATTCCATCACCAACCAGCATTAGTTCACTTTTCTGGATATTAACTTTATAGCCAGATATTTTGCCAAACTCTGTAAGTAGAGTCACTAACTTAGGTAAGTTTGTCAAGGGTTGTGACAAGTATAATAACATGTCGTCTGCATAAAGCGAAACCTTATGTTCCAATCCTGCCCATTAAATACCCTGGATATTGGCTCTTTGTCTTAAAGTTAAAGCAAGTGGTTTCATTGCGACTGCAAATAGAAGTGGAGACAGAGGGCAATCCTGCCTTGTGCCATGTTAAAGCTCAAAATAAGCAGATATGCTGTTATTAGTATGCACAGCGGCTAATCGAGACGTGTATAAAAGTTTTATCCATGATATAAGCTTACGACCAAATCCAAACCTCTCCTGAGTATTAAAAAGATAACTTCATTCCACACGGTCAAATGCCTTTTCTGCATCCAATGAGAGAACTACCTCCGGTGTGCCAGGTGGAGAGGGGCCATAAAGAATATTCAAAAGTCGTCTGATGTTAAAAAAAGAATAACGGTTCCTAATAAACCCCGTTTGGTCAGGTGATATGATGAAGGGCAACACCCCCTCTAAACGTTGCGCAAGGACTTTAGCAAGCACTTTGGCATCGGCATTAAGAAGGGAGATTGGACGGAATGAGCTACACTCGAGAGGGTTCTTGTCTTTTTTAAGGATTAATGAGATAACTGCCTGACGCATGGTTAGTGGTAGGGATTTTACTGAAAGTGACTCTTCAAAAACTGATAACAGTAAAGGAGAAAGCTGCTCTGAAAAAAAAAAAAAAACGGTTGGGAAACCATCCAGTCCCGGTGATTTGCCACTCTGCATAGATCTAATTGCTGAGGCTATCTCTTCCACCGTGAGATTTTCTTCCAGTTAAGCAACCTTCACTGGATCTATGGAAGGGATTAGATATTATTTAAAAAGTCCTCAAGGGAAAGAGGATCGATACATGAAGTTATCAATCCTCATCACATGATGTTATTTCTATCTGTTATTACCCAGATGAGGATGGGTTCCCTGTTGAGTCTGGTTCCTCTCAAGGTTTCTTCCTATTGCCATCTCAGGGAGTTTTTCCTTGCCACTGTCGCCGTCACCCTTGGCTTGCTCATCAGAGACATTTCATTCATCCTTCATTTATTTCATTATTATCTAGACACATTTTTCTCACACATACACACTTCCAAATATTTTCTTTTCTTTTCTAAAAAAAAAAAAAAATCTTTAATTTTTTGTGAAGCTGCATTGAGACAATGACCATTGTTTAAAGCGTTATATAAATAAAATTGAATTGAATTGAATTGAATGAATTGGAAGTATATGGTGACTGATAATAATTTTGGAAACATGCATTAATTTTAAGGCTATCAGTATTTTTTAAGCCTTGCTCATTGTTAATTACAGGGATGGACTGATTGGCAGTCCTTTGTCTTGGATGATGAGCAAGTGTTCGCCCAGCCTTGTCCCCATGCTCATAGGACATATGTCTTAATTTAGAAATAAGATATCCAGCCTGCCTTGTTGACAGGAGTTTAAACTCAGTCTGCAAAAGTATATGCTTTATATGACTATATAGTACATAACTATATAGTCATATAAAAGTATAATAAGTATATGACTATATAGTACATAACTATATAGTCTATCTAGCTCCAGTATCTCATCAGCCAGTTCTTTAAGGTGTGCAGTGTCATTTTTATTCTTCCTTGCGCAATATGAAATTATCTGGCCTCGTAAATATGCCTTAAGTGACTCCCATATAGTTGAAGAGGACATCCCTGGCGTTTGATTGATCTCAAGAAATAATGTAATCTCAGAGAAAATAAATTTAGTTAAAGCTTCCTCTGATAGAAGCAAGGAGTTTAACCTCCAGGGATAGTAGCTGGATTGTGTATTGGGGATACGCATTTTCATAGCATTTTAGGGGACCATGATCAGATATAACTATAGCTCCATAATGACATTTGGTAATAAAAGGAAGAAGTCTCTTGTCTAGAAAAAAAGTATCTATACGGGAAAAGGTCTTATGAACAGAAGAAAAGAAGGAATATTCTCTGGAAGTAGGGTTACGAAACCGCCAAACGTCAGCTATACCCTATGATTTAAGAAAAAGTTTAATTGAACGTGCTGATTTAGAAAGGGGAGCTTTTTTGGACAAGCTACGGTCTAAAACGGGGGAGAGTACACAATTTGTGTCGCCACCAAGAATAAGGTGGTGTGATGATATATCTGGTAACCAAGAGCAAATATTTCAAAAGACTGCAGGGTTATCCCTGTTTGGTGCATAAATATTGGCCAGAATGACTGGGAGGGAATAAAGCTGGCCCACCACAATAACATATCGCCCCAAGGAATCAGCCTCTACACTAGTCATAGTAAATGGTGTACTTTTCTTGATGAGTATGGCCACACTTCTAGCTTTTGAATGAAAATTGGAATGATATATCTGTTCCGCCCAAATCCCTTTGAGCCGGAAATGATCTGTTGTACGTAAATGAGTCTCCTGAAGAAATGCGATGTCCGCATCAAGTTGTTTTAAATGTGCAAATACCTTTTTACGTTTCACTGGATGGTTAAGTGACTTAACATTCCAGCTCACGAAATTAAATGAACAGCCATCCAGCCCTTTGGAAGTTTGGATAGCTGTCATCTTAAGGGGAAGTATTTATATATATGAAATCCATAAAAGCAACTTGAAATTGAGTGAAAATTAACATGCACATCTGACAGAATAAGTCTGGTAGAAAAAAAAACCTGGATAATCTGCGGAATAAGTAATAACAGTAAGAATAATAATGGTAATAACAATAAGAAAAACTGTTAAAGTAAACCTATTGACACCGGCAAAGACAATAAGATTAGACGCTTTTCTTAAACTGCAACTAAGCAACACAAGCTCACAATTAAGGAAGACCTATATTATTAATTAAAAGATATAATAAAATAGTAATAACAACAATAATAATGATGATAATAATTATAATAAAATAGATAAACCACCCCAAAAAAATTAATGATTCTTCCATCAGCAGTGAGACTATGAAGTTAATATTGTCATGTCAGAACTATCCGTGGAAAGTCTCCTTCTCATGACTGAACAGTACCCTGTACGCCCTCCGGGAGGAGCTAAAAAACAACACGAACAAAAGGTCACTGCTCCACTAAAACGCAATCCAGGCTGGAAAACGGTTTGGACTGATAGAAGTTAAGTGTTTTCATAGTTTTCAAGCCTCTATAGAAATAATGTTCTTTTTGATCTACCTCATGGCTTCCTCTGCATCTGTGAATACCTTTTCTCTCCCGTCGTGTGAAACACGTAAACGGGTTGGGTATAGGATGCCATACCGGACGCCCTGACAATTACGCAGTAGTTTCCGAGCCTCGGTAAACGCAGCCCTGGCCTTGGCAACACTCGCAGTATAATCCGGAAAGATGGCGACTGATTCTCCGTTCAATCTCAACACCTCGACACAGTCTTGGTGATAGTGAAGTTTGGCCATGATGACACGCGGTTTTCCATCCGATCTTCTCGGAGCCTGAATTCTATGAGAGTGGTCCACAAGCACATCCTTCTCCAGTTGTAGTGTTGTAGTGTTTCTTTCAGCAGCCTCGAAACAAACACAGTCGAGTTTGATCCCTCCGTCTCAGCTACCCCCATTATCCTGATATTACACCTTCTCATCCTTCCCTCCATGTCCTCGCATTTCCCTCTTAGCTCAGCCACCTCTGTTTTTAAACAAGTGACCTCAGATTTTAAAGTTGTCACCTCGTCTGACCACGTTGATAGGCCGCCTTCCACCTCCTGTATCACGGTCTTCATCTTCTTTATTTCAGAGTGAAAGGCCGACGCATTGTTTATAATTTCCCTTTTAACGGATTGTATCTCGTTTTTAAGGGCGCTAAAATCATCAGCAAGCCTTAATTACTGCCGAGATGTCTTCTTTTAATGAGCGAAAAATCTCGAATTTCAAGGCCTCAGGATCCATTTTCTCCGGACTGCCCGGAGGGGGTGGTGTTGTTTGGGACCGGGTGACGGTGGAGCACGAAGCCGAGGTGACGTTGGGCCTAGTATTGGATGATGCGTCGTATTTATATTTGCGCACTTTGACCCACATGTTAATTTTTCCCTTATTTTAAAGTGAAAATCATATAAAATTAAAAATTTTATATAGTGTTTCCGTAAAATAAAGCGCTTATTTGTATAAAAAGCAAAGAGTCTGGCGAGAGCACGAGCCAAACACGTCCTACCCCATTGCCATGCAAGAGCGCCCCCTCACTGCAACTTTCTGCTTGTGATGCATAGGTGTATGCAAAACTGCAAGCCTCTAAAGGATCCTACACCTTGAGGTTTGCCAGACTCCAGAGGCACCAGCAGCTTACCTGTTAAAATACCTGTTTGCTGCTTTGTAATAGCAGCTGGTTTTTTCATCTGATGAATTTCTCTGGCAAAAACCTTCCTCATTCTGCCTTCATCTGCATGAACCTGTCTGTGCTTTCAATCAGCCACAAATGTCTTGAGAGTACGATGAGTTTTCGTGAAATGTCTAATGTTTTCATACCTTGTCCAATTTGACGCTTTTCGGCAGCAGAGAGATCCTTTTTTTCCCTATATTGCTTGAAACCTGTGGCCTGCTTAATAATGTGGAACAACCTTCTTCAGTACTTTTTCTTTAATTGGGCTCATCTGGCAAACTAATTATCACAGGTGTATAAGAATCATTTCAGTAATCCAAAGAGCCCTGAGACGCAATACCATCCACAAGTTTAATTTAAAAACTAAATATTTAATATTTATTACACTTAGATCCAATTCATAATAATTTGGAACACAGTGTAAGTGCTTTAGGCGCAAGGGATCTAATGTTGAGAAGTCCAAAATTTAGAGGTAGATTTTGACTACTTATTTGGCCTTTTTCTGATTTTCTGGTTATCAGATTGTTTCAGGCAAATTTAACAAATTCATTCTTTTTTTTCACTATTCGGGAAACAGACACAATTTCTATAGGACAAGCTATGTGGGTGCGTCTATCAGTATGGTGAGTTGTGATGTGGCTAATGTGATTGGAATCTATGGTATGACTTACCGCCAGTCAGATGGTTCGTAGTGTCCTGAAGATGCTGTCAGAGAGGACCGCTGCTCCAGCCCTGCTAGGGTGCAGGCCATTAGTGTGGTAGAGCCTAGGACGCTCCCAGAAAACATTCCAGTTATCAACAAAGGGTAATCTCTGTTGTTGACACCAAGATTGTGACCATTCATTAAAGGCAAATAAACTACTGAATATCTTGATTCCTCGCTGAAATGTGGGAAGCGGTCCAGATACGACAATCCTTGTCGAGGGTGATGTACTGCGGACCTTCTTAACCAGGCTCCTGAAGTCCTTCTTTAGGCTCTTCATCTGCTTCATCAGATGACGTCACATGACGAGGTTATATATGACAAGATTTAGCGTGTTTGATACACACATGTTTCACAACCGGCAACACGGAAAGATGTTCCCATATCACTATGGCCGTTCAAAAATACAACAAAAAAACACATTTTTCTTTTTTTTATGAGGTTTTAGTGCAGTATATACTGTAGGCCCGTGGCACAACCTAAGCTTTTATCCTTAACGCATTTCCCCTCTCACGTTACTTTTACTTTTATACTTTAAGTACTGTAGTTTTGAAACCAGCACTTTTACACTTTTACTTGAGTAAAAAGCTTGAGTTGATACTTCAACTTCTAAAGAAGTCTTTTTAAACCTAGTATCTATACCTCTACTCAAGTAATGAATGTAAATACGTTTGACACCAGTGTAGGTAATAAAATTATAATAAAAATGTATATACTGTATTTCACCAAATATTGTGGACATTGTGTCATGTAGACATGTTTTTAGGTTTGCCTTGGTTCTCTTTGGCAAGGATTCAGTACCAAACATTATGGTTAACTTGTCTGACAAGTTATAAGATAGCTGCATAGCTACATCCATAGCTATAGCTATATCAGTAAATAAAAACTATAAACTAATTAATTAATTGTGTATGTAATGATCAAAATAAACAAATTTAAATTTCATTTTAAATGTTAAGGGCAAGACATTATTATTATTATTATTATTATTATTACTAGAATAATGAAATTAAAATTAGCATATCTTCTCCTTTTGTGGGCCAATTGCTTTGAAACAAAGCCTATATGCCAAATACATCTGTTAAAATTTGTTTAGTAGTTTTTAATTGATGCATGCACAACCCATCAAACAGACAAAAATTCCAAAAAACATCTTGATGTGTTATATTACTCATCTTATATTCCCCCAAATATTTTTTTCCTAAATATGTTCAATGTACAGAAATGCCAACTTAGAGCACAAGGCGGGGTGCCAATCCATCGCAGCGCAGACACACATACGCTCATTCACACACTACAGGCAATTTGGGGACCCCAATTAACCTAACCTAAATGTCTTTCAACTGTGGGAGGAAAGTGATGTACCTGGAGGAAACCCACCAAGCATGGGGAGAACATGCAAACTCCATGCACACAAAAAGAAGAATCAAACCTGGCTAGGAATTGAACCCAGACTCTAATGGTGCAAGGCTCCAGTGCTAATCATTACACTGCCATGCAGCTCTGCAGTCATCCTGTTACTTTATAATAAACCAGGTTCCAAAATAATTAAATACAAAATTAAGACAATGTGGAGGTAAACTGACTTTTGGAACAAATTTTGCTTTACATATATGTCTAATAATAATTAAATATTTGTTTTAACATAAGGGATATTATTATTATTATTATTATTATTAATAATAATAATAAGCAACATTACTTCTCAAGTGGCAGGATGGTCAGTCAGTAAGATTAATATGATTTACAATGTAATTTTAAAGTTATTGTTTTGTTGTTTATTATTTCATAAAATTTTATGCAACTAAAATAAATAATTATTGGTTCCTTTTATGTAAAATTGGATTGGAATATTTAAATGCAGTTTTTTTGCTTTTCACTACTTGAGACAATGCAATGTCATGAAAACCCATAATTTTTAGGGATATGTATATAACAAGTGTCAATGGTTTTTAATGTTTGGTTTTAAATGAATGACAAGTGAAGCTTGGTGTTATGATGGAAATAGCATTCAAGTTTTAATGCTAATGATTATGTAATCTAATGATAAACAAACTGAAAACTAAACTATTTAAAATTGTACTCAAGCCATATCAAGCCATTAACAGAAACAATTTATGAGCTCAGTATCGAAATGAACAGTGTTGTTTTTACATTGTTGCCAGCAAAGTACAGTAGGGCTCCACCAATTCCTAAACACCAGTTTACCACCTGGATATATTACAGTGTTTAACTTTTTATTTGTCTTTGTTTTAGCACAAAATTAGAATACCTCATTATCCTGTTGATACTGTAAGTTCCTGCTAACATTCAAGCTTTACAATGCTTATGGAAAATTACTGACCACTATGTCTGTTAGACTCGATTAATAACATAATTTGCTAAACAGTTTAAAGTCTAAAGCTTTGCCAGTCAGAAAGTCTGTTATAAGCCTTTTCTAAAAGACAGAGAAAAGTGATTAGCATCACAACACATTGGCTCTTACTGCCTAAGCCTAAATGTGTAAACATGCCTTGTTTTCTTCTCAGTTATAGTCCTTATAAAACAGAAATGAGACATTTAAAGGTCCACAAGACAGAGAGGAAAATGACACTCAAATATCTAATTTTTATGTTGGAGGTATGCATAAGTTAAGATCATGAGTTGACTGTTTATTTAGACCATGACCATATTTTTTGTCCCAGTCTTTTGAGGTCAGACCCATATTGCTCAACAATTCATCCTTGTTGCTTGGTCAAACTAATATTAATAATATATACAGAGTTTGGGCCAGACAGCACATTTTCACTTTTTACCTAATGTTACTAGAGCTTGGTGCAATATAGCATCCATTCAGCTCTCATGCAGAACTCCCATGTCTGCTCTGACACATAATACCAGCATATTTCTATTGTTAGTGCTTGAGGAATATATTTGCCTAACTATTGTGATGTAGAGTTTGAAGGCCCTGGAGGGCAGTGTAATAAATAAGAAGCAGTGCAAGGTAAATAATTATCAACATTGTAAAGGTAGTTAAAGGAGTCAGGGGTACAGAAGTTTAAATTTGATGCTGAATATGATGAAAAGATGATGTATATTATAAAGTATGTTTTTAAAATAATATGTAAACGTTTTATCACAGTAATTTCTTGCTTATAAGTCCATGCAGGTACTAGCAGATGCCACACACCAAGGTCCCTTCTTTCAACATTTGTGACAAGTGTGCCTACTGCACTGTACAAACTCCTCTGTTATTATGGTTATGTTAAAGTAAAGAAACACATTTCAAACAGAGGCTTGCTTTCAACCCTGATTTTTGTCTGTTTTTACTGCCTTTTTTTGTAAGAATGACAACAAAGTTCTGATTAAATTAAGATGTACATATCAAAAAATATTATGACACCAATATAACAGATGTAATCTGAATGTGAATGTGTGTTGGCCTATATTTGACTGTAGCCAATTTACATGTTTTGGTGCATACATGCAATGCAGCCAGACCTCTTATTTTTGGGGCTTATATACTGTCAGCATGATACATCCAGTTCTACACACTTGTGTGGAGAATTCCTTGCTCCCTAAAGTATTTTAAGCCAGAAGTCGAAGTTCAAATCATTATTACATACATGACATAGTACTGTACCAAGCAGAGTCATGTTGCATTTCAGCAGTCTATTAATTAGTGACAGAGATATGAAGATGTTGTCTGTAGAAATAGTTTGCCCTTTTTATTCAGAAATAGTTAGATAAGCAGTGTGATTTAGTTTACAGATTTTTCCCATAAAATGGCACTGGGCAGTTCTTAACTAAGGAGTAACATTGCACATGTATTTGTCTACAAATCAGCTGCTACCCAAAATGTTGTCAAATTTATCAAACTTAGCAGTGAGGTACTACAGCAAAGTAAACAGCTGCCTGTTGACAATAAAATTATATTATATATATATATATATATATATATATATATATATATATATATATATATATATATATATATATATTTTTTTTTTTTTATTAAAATATGAAACATTAACAGATTTCCAAGATTGTAGCAAATCTGTCAATTTTTTACACATTCTTTATGGGTATCTTTCTGGGCAAAGTGTAAATGTTACATAATTGCTTGATAGCAGTCAAAGATCTTTTTATGTTTGATTGCCAACACAAGAAATATCCAAAAATTGACACAGTTGTGGAACGCAAATAATTTATTAGAACACACTATTAAATAAACTTTTTTAATAGGTTCAAGTTGGGACTTCTGGCTGGGGTTTTATTTAGATTCAGTGACTGTGGTGGCCTACATTTGCCAAATGGGAGCTGTTGAGCTATTGTTAATGCTAAAAAGAAGGACAGCTTGTTTTGGAAAGTAAGGGTAAGAGTTTCTTGCTTGGTCAGTTAAGGCTTTTCACACACATTTAGAGACTGTAATTCCAAGGCTCAGGGTTACTGATCAGGTTATTGGTACAATACTTTGCAATTTTAAGGTGCTATTATTGGGCCATTGAGCAATGAACATTCTGGGTAAATGTACATTCTGCATGTACATTCTGGGTGAAAGATTGCTCTTAAAAACTTCTAAAAATCAGATCATTAAAAGGCTTCCAGTTACCAGTAGAGCACCCCACTCGAAGGTTAACCCTCTGTTCTTTATGGGCACATGTGCTCTGACTGCAACATTTTTAACAATGTGGGAAGAACAAAATTGAAAAATGGATATGTTAAAAAGGCTTCTCCTTTTTTTATCTGCACCTTTAGAAATTATCAAATTACAATCTCAATTTTAACTGAGCAACACTGTGCAAATTGTGAATAAAAACAGACTGCAATGAAGTGGAAGTTTTCAATTTTATAATTTTTTTAAAATAGAATATAGATAACATATCACATGTTGAAAGTGAGACATTTTGAAATGCCATGCCAAATATTGGCTCATTTGAATTCTTCAGCTACACATTCTTTGAGCTACACATTCCAAAAAAGTTGGAAGTTAAATGTACATATAAGAATCAGCTGGAGGACGATTTTGTGACTTATTAGGTCAACTGGCAACATAATTGGCTATAAAAAGAGCCTCTTAGAGTAGCTGTGTCTCTCAGAAGTCAAGACGGGCAGAGGATTACCAATTTCCCCAATGCTGCGGTAAAAAAATATGGGCGCAATATCATAAAGGAGTTTCTCGAAGAAAAATTGCAAAGAGTTTGAAGTTATCATTATCTACAGTGCATACCGTAATATCATCTAAAGATTTAGACAATCTGGAGGAATCTCTGGGTGTAAGGCTCAAGGCCCAGAAGACCATACTGGATGCCTGTGATCTTTGGGCCCTTAGACGGCACTGCATCACATACAGGAATGCTACTGGAATGGAAATCACAACATGGGCTCAGGAATACTTCCAGAAAACATTGTCGTTGCACACAATCCACCATTCCATTTGCCGTTGCTGGCTAAAACTCTATACATCAAAAAAAGAAACTATATCTAAACATGTTCCAGAAGCGCAGGCGTTTTCTTTTGGCCAAGGCTCATTTAAAATAGACTGTGGCAAAGTGGAAAACTGTTCTGTGGTCAGACGAACCAAAATTTAAAGTTCTTTTTGGGAAACTGGGACGCCATTTTAGCTGGACTAAAGAAGACAAGGACAACACAAGTTGTTTTTAGCATTCAGTTCAGAAGCCTGCATCTCTGATGATATGGGGTTGCATGAGTGCGTGTGGCATGGCAGCTTACACATCTGGAAAGGCACCATCAATACTGAAAGGTATATCCAAGTTCTAGAACAACACATGCTCCCATCTAGACATCGCCCTTTGGGTAAGACCTTGCATTTTCCAACATGACAATGCCAGACCACATACTGCATCAATTACAACATTGAGGCTACGTAGGAGAAGAAACCCCATCAGTCAAAACATGACAAGCCGAAAAAAGCGTCTACGTACATTCTAAGTACTAAGGCATAAGCCAGAGGACAACTTTTCTTGCAGAAACTCCAGCAATGAAACAATTCGGCAGTGGACTGGATCTACATCTTTTGCCATGCACCAACTTTCAAATGCACTCCATTTGAGGGCAAAAGTTCTTCTAGTCGAGGGAGCTCTAGCATTTAAAATAGTTTCAATCACGCTGGCTAGAAACATCTCTTAATTGGTCCCCCTCAGGGGCCATACGTGAAGGTTCCAGAGCTCGAGCCGTGCATGAAATATTATCCCCTGCCCCTAAGCCAGAAGATCCCTCCTCACTGGAATCACCCACAGTGAGCTGTCAGAAAGAAATATCACATCGGCCATCAAGTACAGACCCAGGGGAGCTGGAGGAGTCAGAGAGCAGTAAAGGGGACATTGTGCAGTTTGAGGCAAAGAGGTCCACCTCTGCTACATAAAATCTTTCCCAATTTTGACTGACTACTTTGGGGTGGAGTTTCCATTCCCAATGTGTCACAACTTGTCTGGACAGCAAGTTTGCTCCCACATTCATATGCCCCAGAATGATAATCTTGTCCTGTGCCCAAAGCAGAACCTGGTGCACTACCTTGTTCAAGCGGCACGAGCGCAGTCCGCCCTAACGATTTATGTACGAGACTATCGTAGTGTTGTCCACCCGCACTATTACAGTACATGGTAGCCTCTCAACTGCTGGAGGAAGTATTTCAGGGCCAGAAATAGAGCCATCACCAGGGCACGTAAGCCTCGGGACTCCTTTTTAGAGGATATGATGCTCCTTAGGTCCGGCCTCTTTAAGGTAGACTGCGAAGCGTGGCGATTCCTGTCCCAATCTCTACGAGGGGGCATCAAGGAGAAAAGTGCGATCCCTGTCCTTGATGCCCATGAGGTTATGCCACATATGTCTCTCCGTGGCGACCATGGCAGCCATAGAACCGCCGATAGCACGGGCCGTGTGCTTGGTGGCATGAAGAAATAAATCTGTGGCCCGGCGTAGCTCCGCAAACGCTGTGTTGTCGATGCCTGCAAAACAGCCATGATGTGCAGGGCAGCACCAGCCTGACCCGCTGCCTGAAAAGCTTTCCCCACCAACAAAGTCTACACGGCTTGGTGGGAAGTGCTGGCCCTTTCAGGGAGGATAAAAACACGAGATGAATCCCGCTTATTCCATGAATGAGTTAACTCGTCATGGAGGTCGCCAAAGAAGGGGAGGGACCATTGTTGGGGCCCCTCCCCCGGCAATGCACAGAAACCTATCATCTAACTTTGAGCGCTTGGGAGATTTTTTTATTATTAGAATTGCAAGAATTACAAGAATGCGCCGCGACCCATGCTTTCGTTTTAAAGAAAGCGAGCCAAGTGCGAAGGACTTCAATAGGGAGGAGATCGCAATGCTCACATCCTTCATCAGGCCGAGATAGCGTCCTCTTCCGCCAAAACAGAAAGCGTGGAGATCAATGTCCAAACTTTTTTGTAATCGGGTTTGTAGTTTAATTATCAGATATTTATCAAATTAAAATTTGTCCTAACTGGGTAATTAGATTGAATATTTGAGGGTAGATGTGTTCCTATTAAATTGGCAAATGACTAATTTAAGCTTTAGATGAATACTGCCATCAAATTTCTAACTGTATTTTTCTACATAAATCATCAACCATCAACAACCATCAACAATTATTTAGTCAAAAGACCTTAGTAATCACTTCCTTTGCTTTTCACCTCCAGTGAGCATAGTCTATGCTCACTAAGTTGTCCTGTAGTGCTAATAGTGTTGATTGGCACATCTCTGGATATTGAATTGTGCCTGCTAAGCACACAGCAGGTTTTAGCATTCAAACAGTGCTAATTCGTGTCTCATTCATATGGATTACAGGAGAAAGAAGAGTGGGTCTCAAAAATATACATGATATTAACGTAATTCCATGTGGTATATAAGAAC
This sequence comes from Clarias gariepinus, assembly GCF_024256425.1. Classification (NCBI taxonomy): domain Eukaryota; kingdom Metazoa; phylum Chordata; class Actinopteri; order Siluriformes; family Clariidae; genus Clarias; species Clarias gariepinus. The sequence goes on along the minus strand of NC_071100.1, from coordinate 28,607,405 downwards.
ACTATGTACATTCTGGGTGGAAGATGGATCTTCCCATTAAACATATACAGTAAATTGTGCCTAGAGGAAAACATTTAAAACATGTATGTAGCCCAGAAAAGAAAGCGGTATATTATGTAAAACACCATTTTCAAACAAAAAAGCTAAAAGAAAGCTTCTTGGATTTTGCATGCATAAAAAAGAAACAGGTGTGACAAAGACCTCTGAAGACCTTTGTATAATCCTCAACCACAGTCTCTATTCCCATATTATGCCCTACCCTATATTATGAAGCATGCCCATTATTCCCGCAATTATTACTGCTGTTTAGATCAAAAACGGACTAAAGAGGCTCTATCCCAACAAGGCACCATGTCTAGATATGGTCTGCACATCTGTAAATGAACACCTCTAAAACCAAAGAGTTAGTAATAAACTTTTGTCTGACTGAGTCTACACTTCAACCGGTCATCAATGAGAGAGTTAACATTGAGTTGGTGAAGAGATACAAATACAGTGCCTAAGGCTACTGCTGGATGACAAACTGGACTGGTCAACAAAAGAAGAATATTTATAAAACAAAAGTCTAAGTCTAAGTGGAAAAGGGACAGGGCACCCTAACTCACCTGGCCTGGAGGATGATTATGGCTCACCAGTTTGCTGTTGTGCATGGCCTATAAGAACCCTAGACGTGGAACCCCAGATCAGTGAGTAGGTACTTTCGCAAGAAGCCTGCAGATTCTGAAAGTTTGGAAAATACTTTGCCCGAAGGAAACTGTCTGCCACATGCCCTAGATCATGCCCTGCCACTTCTGCCTCTAAAGCGCCTCCTGTTCCATGCTACACTCCTTCCCTGCACAACTTTTTATGCCTTGATCATGAGGAGTCTAGCTGCACTGAACTACGGTAGGGGGACCATCATCCGGGCTCTGAGCGACCCCGTGGAGCCACTGAGACCTCAGATAGCCTTTGAGTATGTGCTGCAGAAGAATGTTGCTGTTATTTGCACACTTGTAAATAAAGAGCACTGTGGAACTTGGTCTCTATGTTTCTTTCTACCTTGTAAAATTTATTAATTAATTAATTTATTTATTCTATGCTTTACACGATTGATAATTTGCAGTTGTAACTGCATTTCTATTGTGTTACTGTTCTTGCTACTGTATGTTTGATATTATAATAAGCTAACTAAATGGCCTACTAGTCATCAATATTTATAAATCTGATCAACTAACTTGACACCCTATATACTAGGGAAGCACATTCCAGTTGTGCAAGAGTATTTTAACATAAGATTTTCATAGATTGTTCATTTATATAGAAAGAAGATAAGATTAACTGTATCACTTTCTATAACATAATGAACTGACTTTTTTTTTTTTTTAAATGACTGGTTGAGGGCTGGCAAGTGCTTTCTCTGAGAGAAATGATACCAGCTACTTTAATTTTTTTAAACTACTTCTCTTGTTTTATCACAGTGTAGGGTAACACACACAGAGGAAAGCATCATTTGCCTTTTCCACATACTCTCAAAAGAAGATGATTGTATATAGAAAGAAGATAAGATTAATTGTATCACCTTATATAAAATAATGAACTGACATTTTTTTTTTATTACTGGTTGAGGGCTGGCATGTGCTCCCTTTAAAAGACATGAAACCAGCTACCTTACCTTTTTCAAACTACTTTTCTTGTTTCATTACAGTGTAGGGTAACACACACAGAGGAAAGCGTCATCTGCCCTTTTTCACATACTTTTCCACATACTCTCAAAAGATGATGATTGTATACCTACACCATGACTGACGAGGAAATGGAGAGTATGCCATCCCTCCTGACTGATAGCTCAGCCAGTTTTGCTTTTTATTCTCCAGACCACAAATAAAAAAAAGCCATCGTCAGGACTAAAATGCCCATTTCCCCTAGCTATAGGGCAAATGGTTTTCCATGAGTCACCTAAAAAGTGCTGAACACGGCAACGTTTATTAAAGTTTGGCAATAATAGCAGTGGTTAAATATCAATAAATATTGTGTCTTGATTGTCCATTCAGCCATATTAGTCCCTTATCCAGACTTTTATGATTGGTTGTAGACAGACTCTAGCTGCCTGTTTATGGATGGTCTAAAACAGACCATTTAGATAATGTGTTGCCCCTTATTCTTAGAGCTCAAGCAAATTTACAAATGTGTGATTAGCAACTGTTAAGGTGATGCATCATTTTGGTGGGGTTTTATATTTCTTTTTGGATTTTAATTAGATACACTGCTACCAGATGTAATGGCTTACATTAATGGCATGATTATACAGTTTAGCCAAAAAGCTTAGCAGAAATATCAACAAAGCCAAAACCCTTTTTTTTTTTTTTTTATTAAAGTGAAAATAATCTGGGTGGCCTGACATTATTGATGGTACATATTCAACCAATTACCCTGGTAACCAACCTCCACTAAAAGCAGAGTGTGTTACATGATAATTTCCTATTGACTCTGACAGTTTTCACTCTCTCACTTTTTCCTTCATCACCTAGCATACGCACCGCATGTTGAGATTCTAAAGGGCACCCAATATTTCTTGTAAGTGCAAAAGGAGACAGCCACTAAACTGGGAATGTAATTTAACTTGCAGTCCAACCTTCAAAGCCAGCCCTGTTCTGAGCTTGTAAAAAGGTCCAGACAGACTTCTTTAGCACAGATTGCAATTTCATTAGCTGACTGCACACTAGACTGCAGTATACATATTGAGATTCAAAGGCCAAACACTTTTTTTGTTTGTTTTCCAGGAAGTGAGAACAACTCATGCTGCATATGGCAGTGGTGTTTTGCCTTGGTGGGGGAATTGCATTCTAAAGGCAACACTAAGAACTTATTTTTAAAACAGTATTACTTGCAGTCTTCTATTGCAGGTTAATAACAATTATCCATTAGATTTAACATACAGAGTACATGTTGAGTGTAAACATTTGCATTTTGCCTCTTGCCTTGTGCTATGTGTTCTTGAGATGTGAATGAAATGAAAAATGTGTGCACAGCATGCTCCACAAAGGCAACAAGGGCCTAATTCTTGTTGAGATTTATTTCACAGCATTTTCTGTTGTTCAATAATATTTTTTATTCAGAAACAAGGATTTGCCACCATAACTATTAATGAACATATAATGCTATGTCACCACAGACTGAGCAAATATTGTCAGTGGGAAATGCTTGCTCAACTCCCCCCACCCTCCCACCCCCGTAATCTATCATTTATACTTTAAAATATATACATTTAAAAACATATTGTTATATGCTGTATATAATTTTCTTTTCTTGATGCAGGACAATAATTTAATGTCTTCTAGCATTTGCTTAGTTATATCCAGGCAGTTATTTTTTATTATATTTTTTTAGATGCCAAGAATATATATTAAATTTTCATGGGCCTATTTGCTTACATTATTATTACTTTATCCAGTAATCTGCATAACTGTACTTAATCATTAAATTATTTATTTCTGATTATCATAAATAAAGATGCCAGTTGCAATTACATTGCAATGCATAAACTATAAATATGTAGTAAATATACCTTTTACAAGAGTCTGATCTGTGCTTTGATACAGTGTTGGGTATAACGCGTTACAAAGTAGAAACAGTGTTAGGCACGTGAGCCGCCGCGAGTGACCTTTTGACGTTCCGCAAAGTTCTGTAAGGTCAACGGGCTTCCACAAAGAAGACAGAAAGATGGAAACGTAATCACAGCACCAAAACTTGTAGTAAATCATGATGAACCGTACTTACGGCCATCGAGTGAAACCGTGTAGATGAGATAGGGGTAATAGTATTTAATAGATTATGGCCTGAGTGATGATAATAGAATAATTAATAAGGTCTTGACTAAAACAACATGCATGAGGAATCACGAAGGAGTTTTCATTTTCTGCAATGATAAAGTACTCTAACTAGTTACTTTTATCAGAAAGTAATGTTGTTATGTAACTGATTACTTTTTAATGACAGTAGATTTGTAATATAATTTGTTACTTTAAAAAGTAACATCCCCTATCATATAACTCATGGAGTTAAAATCACTTAGATAAAATAGGGTCAGTTTTTTATGTTAAAGTTCCAATTTTAGAATGTTTTGGTTACATTTTGTCATTAGGTATTCATAATAATTTATAATAAAACTTAAAGTAGGGATATCTGTATCCAATCCTTGATTTGCTATGAGAGTAACACATTTTAAAAACAGTTACTCTGCTATACATCTGGCCTCTTCAAATTTATATCTGCAGGGCCTGTGTCAAGCACAGTTTGTAATTCACCAGCACTTAAATGCACCCACTAAACCAGACGATTATATGCTGGGTTTTGCCTGCAATAAATTAATTAGGTGTGACAGTCAAAGTCCCTAGAGGAACTCTGGATGGTTTTTCAGGATGCTCAGTATTGTGCAAATGTCTTACACATTAAATAAGTACTTAAATAAGAGCTTATACCTTTTACAAGAGTCTGATCTGTGGTTAAATAAGCTAATCACAAGACCTTATGTATTAATATTGTAATTCACCAAAATCACCATGACGAACTCCGTTTCGGAGGCGTGGAGGCGGTCGGCGCTGGCGGTGGGAACGCCGGCGTCCTTTGGCAGGTGAGGGGTGAACGCGAATGTAGTCCTGAGGCGGTCCGGCCTCCAGAGTTCGATGGTTCCCCGGCGTGCGGCTGTGGAGGCGCAAGACGGTCCCGGTGGGGCAAAACTCGTGCCCGCCCTGCCAACCGCACCCGGTAGATGACATCGCGGCGAAAGAGCCGAGCGACCGCCCGCAGCCGGCGTAAAAACGCTACATTGGTGTCAGAAGTGGGATGGAGAATAACGGGTTTGAGCGCACAAAGGAGGACCTTCTAAAAATCCAAGCGGGCCGCCGAGTAGCGGAGCGACTACTCGCGCAGAAGAAGCGTTTTCCTGGCGGAGCTAGCGCGAGCACACCACGTCAACCAACTCGGAGCGGGAAGCAGAAAATCCCGGCGCTGGATCTCGGGGCGGAGGCTGGCGCTGCGCAAGAGCCGGAGCTAGATACAGCTCCGTGCGCTGTTAGCCGGCAAAGCGAACTGCCGCTGCGCGAGGCCGAGCGCGCTGAGCCCATATTGGCGGCACATCGCGGCGGAAGAGCCGAGCGACCGCCCGCAGCTCAGCGGCGCTCGGTTCGTGAACCTAGCCGGGGACAGGGCTACCCGTCGCGGCTAGGCAACGAGCAGCTCTCCGATGTTTCGCGGCGAGGCGACGCCGCGGGTGACCGTAAGGAGGCGCTGCGCGAGGTCGAGCGCGCTGAGCCCATAATGGCGGCACATCACGGCGAAAGAGCCGAGCGACCGCCCGCAGCTCAGTGGCGCTTGGTAGGTGAACCTAGCCGGGGACAGGGCTACCCGTCGCGGCTAGGCCTCGACACCGCTTCCGAGATTCCGCGACGCCGCCGAGGCCAGGGACCGCCGGACTACCACTGCAACGTTCTCAGGCCTGAGGGACAGCCGGACTTCCGCTGTAATGTTCTCAGGCCTGAGGGACAGCGTACACCAGCAGCCGCTAACCTAGCGCCGGGTGGACGGTTGGGGAGCCCCGCGGGGCTTTACATCGACTGTGTGCCGGACGGCGTCTTACTGCGGGCGCTCGTGGACACCGGCTCCACTGTTTCCCACGGGTTGTGGAACTGTGAACCGCTTATCGCCAGGCAGAAGGGGCGAATGGGCGTGGACACTCACGGCCAGCTCGGCTCTCCGATGTCATCTACCGGGTGCGGTTGGCAGGGCGGGCACGAGTTTTGCCCCACCGGGACCGTCTTGCGCCTCCACAGCCGCACGCCGGGGAACCATCGAACTCTGGAGGCCGGACCGCCTCAGGACTACATTCGCGTTCACTCCTCACCTGCCAAAGGACGCCGGCGTTCCCACCGCCAGCGCCGACCGCCTCCACGCCTCCGAAACAGAGTTCGTCATGGTGACCAGGGACGGTCACAGCTCGGGTGGGGGCAGTGTGGCGTGGGCGGGGCGGCGGCTGACGACCAGCATGCCTTGCGGGGATGTCGGTGTGTGTTCACCATGTTGGGGAAAGGTGTTTGGGTTGGTGGCTTCGGCCCTGTTTGTGTGAGGGGTGTGTGACGTGTGAAATGTGCTCCAGTTCAAGCTAGTGCTGAATTGGATGTAGGCTCCTGAGTGAAGGTGCTGCTCATGCCTTACATGCTGTGTGCTTAATAAAGTACTCCCAGCCATTGCATTGGGTAGCAAATAAGCTCACTCGTCTCTCCAGCATTCTTCCCGGCGTAAAAACGCTACAATATACAGTGTTGGGTGTAACGAGTTACAAAGTAGAAGCGGTGTTAGGCATGTGAGCTGCCGCGAGTGACCGCCTGACGTTCCACTTTTTTTGGTTCTGCAAGGTCTACAAGCTTCCGCAAGGACTGACACGCAAAAAGATGGAAACATAATTACAGCACCAAAACTTGCGGTGAATCATGATAAACCGTACTTAGGTGAGACAGGGGTATTATTAGTTAACAGATTATGGGCTCAACTTTATTGAGTGCCTAATAATGCCTTTATAAATAATTAAATTAGATATTTAATAGTCTGAAGACATTTTTGCCTTAAAAAAAATCCAAAATAGCCTAAATTAATATACAGTACAGTATATTGGTTTACAAATTGGTTTACAAATTACAAATGACATGGGACAATAAAATAAGCAATATGAAAATAAATATGTTGTATATATATCCTAAATATTATAATAAAGTATATAAAACATGTAATAAGAATTTAAACTACACAAATACACTATATTGAATTTTACCATCATGTAGCCAGCTAATTTGCTGTAAGGGTTCGCCACAAACTGTTTGGTTTTTGTAGTTTTAGTTTGCAGACTCAGTTTCCCCGAAGGTACCTCGGTCAGGTGATGCGGGTGCTCAACTGAACCGAGGTAGATCATTAGATCGCCTATAAGTAGCTGTTTATTTTGGAAAACTGGGTTGAGCATTGTTTATGTTTACTGTCACTATGTGGGCATTTTGTTTTGTATTTTGATTTAGGTTTTGTTCTTTAAGAAATAAGAAGCCTCTAGTTTTGGTAATATTTTGCGTTCAGTGTGTTTTCTATGTTTGTGGAGCTGATTAGGGGTCCGTTCTTCGTACGTAGCTTGACACATCAGAGATGAGCTGACACATCTATGATGAGATCATCGTGCTAATTATGATCTGGTTAAGTTGGTTCTTCGAGCACACCTGTTGTTGATGATTAGTATAGCTGGATTGAGTTGTCTAGGATTATTGCGCGTTCGTGCGTTAGTTTAAAAGGCAATATGCATCGAGGGTAGAAACACTGATCACAAGCCCTTTGATTGGTTGACGAAATGTCAAAAGAGTGAGCTTAATTTTTTTGTAACACATGTTATGCGCTGAAATGCCCCCTGCCATGGATTGCCACCCCCGTCTACTTAATCGCTATCAAATATTATATTAGAACATAAATTCATATGTTAATGGTTTACAAATTACAAATGACATGGGACAATAACATAAAATAAGCAATATAAAAATAAATATGTTGTATATATATATCCTAAATATTATAATAAAGTATATAAAACATGTAATAAGAATTTAAACTACACAAATACAGAAGACATAGAAAATTGTATAACTTTAAGCTGTAAGATTTACGCTACTGTATGTATAAGTTACAAAAGAGAATTGAAATCATGATTCAAGTTATAAAAAAGAATTGAATCATGATTCTGGACTAACTGAAGGATGTTTATGCACTTAGTTGAACAACCAGGGGTCCGTTCTTTGTACGTCGCTTGACACATCCGAGATGAATTGACACATCTAAGATGAGATCATCGTGCTAATTACAATCCGGCTAAGTTGGTTCTTCGAGCACACCTGTTGTTGATGATTAGTATAGCTGGATTGATTTGTCTGGAATTATTGCGTGTTCGTGCGTTGGTTTAAAAGGCGATATGCATCGACAGTAGAAACACTGATAACAAGCCCTCCGATTGGTTGACAAAATGGAAAAAGAGCAGCTACATTTTTTTTGTAATACGTGTTAGGCGCTGAAATGCCCCCCTGTCCCCCCTACATAATTGCTATTAAACATTATATTAGAACATAAATTTATAGGTTAATGGTTTACAAATTACATAAGACAATAAAATAAAATAAAATAAGCAATATAAAAATAAATATGTTGTATACAAAAATAGAAATATTAATATTTTTTCAAAATTTTCAAATATTTCTTATATTGTTTGTTATAATAAAATTAGTTTTGTCCAATTTATCATTATAAAAATTATTTATTTTTATTATATATAATTATTTATTTGCATATTCATGACAAACTCCTGAAAAATAAATGTGTCACAAAATTACCATTATATATATTTTTTCTATTAATAGTCTTGATGGCTGTCTTGTGCCTAGGGTTTATCATAATAATAATTTAATATATGATAATAAACCTATGAATTTATGTTCTAATATAATATTTGATAGCGATATACAAGATACTTTTCTTTTGAGTCAGTCCATGCCAGTTGTGCTTTTTAACCAATCAAATGTAACTTCGCCATTTCAACCAATTATAACCCGCCAGGAGCGCAGTCTAAATCCTGTTTACATGAAATAAACCTGCTCCCGAGCAGGTTTAAGCTTACCGATATGTTGCTATGACAGCATGCAAGAAGCCCATCGAAGAACGAAACCATCCAAGATCAGGACAAATCCACAACAATCAAATCCAGCTAACTGAGTTAGCTACATACGAAGAATGGACCCCAGGTTTCATCAAGTGTTGTGTTTGTTTTAAGGTTTTTGTAAGTACTGTTTTGTGTTTCTCTAGTGTTGGTGTAGCCCCTTGTATGTTAAGCTTCTTGCATATTTAGGAAACTGTGTATTTAGCTTTCTGCATGTTTAGTACACTATATGTTTAGCTTTCTGCATGTTTAGGTCCCTGTGTGTTTAGGTCCCTGTGTGTTTAGGTATCGGTATGTTTAGTTTTATGTATGTTTAGTTATTTGTTAGATTAGCCACGTGAGAGCTTAGCCGCTAGCAGATTTAGCTGTTAGTGGAGTTTGCCTCTAGTAGGAATTAGCCTCATGTGTGCTTTTTTTGTGTGTATCTGTTCCCATATTAGGTTAGTAACTAACCCGGTTAGCCACTAACACCATTGAATACTAACCTGGTTAGGTCATCAACCAACGTAACAATAACCAGTGTAGCTATTAACCCAAATAACCACTAACCCTTTTAGTCTCTAGTCCCTCCTGCCTCTAGTCTCTCCGTGTCTCTAGTCCCGTCCCGTCTCGAGTCCTGTCTCTCCGTGCCTCCAGTCCGGTCCCGTCTCAAATCCTGTCTCTCCGAGTCCCGTCTTGAGTCCTGTCTCTCCGTGCCTCTAGTCCCGTCTCGAGTCCTGTCTCTCCGTGCCTCTAGTCCCGTCTCGAGTCCTGTCTCTCCGTGCCTCTAGTCCCGTCTCAAATCCTGTCTCTCCGTGTCCCGTCTTGAGTCCTGTCTCTCCGTGCCTCTAGTCCCGTCTCGAGTCCTGTCTCTCCGTGCCTCTAGTCCCGTCTCGAGTCCTGTCTCTCCGTGCCTCTAGTCCCGTCTCGGGTTCTGTCTCTCTGTGTCTCTAGTCCCATCTCGAGTCCTGTCTCTCCTTGCCTCTAGTCCCGTCTCGAGTCCTGTCTCTCCGTGCCTCTAGTCTCGTTTCGGGTCCTGTCTCTTCGTGCCTCTAGTGCCTATGTTGTATACCACATTATGAATCCTTTTAAGAGTTGCCGCATCTCCCTCAGTGTGTAGGGAGTTGTGCGAGAGAAGAAGAGAATAGAGTAGAAGCTCAATTGTGCTGCTCCCCACCAAAATGCTCTATTCTTTTACCCTTTCTTTACTTTTGCTTTGTTTTGAATTATAATTATGTGATGCTGAAAGAGGCAGATAAAGGTTTTGTGCTGAACTTTATTCTTGGCTCTGAGCCCTTTTTTCTGTCAGCTATCCAGCGTAAAAAGCGTCACACCATATTTAAGTGACCACTTTGATTACAAGAACAAGACCACTTTGATTTTCAAGGCAACAGCTTTATTATGCAAGGGTGTTCCTTTAGTTAAAACAACTAGTTTATTATTTATATCCACTTGTCTTTTTTTAACTACACTAGAATGCCCCATTTCACCCTCGCTGTTGAAAAAAATAACTCGGTAACTTTTACTCTGAGTAACTTTTTTATAGAGCTATTTTTTACTTTTACTTGAGTAGACTTTTTAATGGTAAATTTACTTGTACTTCAGTAAAATTTAACTGAAGTAACAGTACTTTTACTTGAGTACAATTTTTTTATAGAGCTATTTTTTACTTTTACTTGAGTAGACTTTTTAATGGTAAATTTACTTGTACTTCAGTAAAATTTAACTTGAAGTAACAGTACTTTTACTTGAGTACAATTTTTTTTTTAAACTTTTTCTACCTCTGGTACTCTTCAAGATATTACTTAAATACAGTAACAGAATATATGTTTTACAAAATACATTATATGGTCATTATATGTAGCATATAAACTATAAGAATAGTTTGCATATTAAGTTAACTTTTACATTTAAACCTAACACTGTGATGCTGGGTTTCTGAAAAAAAAATTAATCTAGAATTCTTTGCAATAGAACAGCAGTGTTTCTACTGCCCTTTAAAATATTATGAATCCACCAGGCTTGTGCAATATAGCATGACATCCTGTTTTTTTTGCACAACCTAGGCAATATGATGAATTTAATATTATTTTATTTTAACCAACTATATAAACATGCTAAAATAAAAAACATTGTGACATAGGCAAAGAAATAGGACAGATACTGTACATATACAGTAACACATCCGTGCTGCTTAAGTTTTATGGGATAATATGTCTTAAGAACTTACAGCTAAATGCAGTGATTTTTTTGTGTGGTGATTTCAGGTGTCATAGTTTAGGTCAGTGCAGTGTATTAATTACAATTAAAATCCAAATTCGAATTAGGCATTTTTTTAAATTGATACAGTTTTTAGAATATATTTAAAACAGAAATAATTCATTTTATGTATAATAACAGTCACCGGTAATTGCTTGGATCAGGTGTTAAGCTGACAACCTGGTGCTGAAACTGCAAAAGACATCCCCCAAGGAGAGGGAAGTATTCATAGCCAAATATTTTTATGCATGTTGATATAATAATAATAATAATAATAATAATAATAACAGAATACATTACTGAATATATTTAATTAGTGAGTATTTACCCCTCAATACTTTTTCCACAGTATTCGGACCAAATTTCGGCTCTTGAACAATATTCATTAAAGTGGTTTGCACTTAGTGCCATCACTGATATTAAACATTCTATGTCTAATTTTCCAATAAACGTTTAAGAGGCCACACAATTTTAATCATCTTTGCACAATACAACATTGCGTTTTCTCACTACATAAAAATTAAGGACATATTTCAGTTCTTCTTACCCTTTTTGCTGAGTGCCTATTTAAAATGTAATCCTATCACTTGGCTTTTGCTGTTTGAGGCTTAAATTTTAATTTAGGCTTGGAGTGCTGCTTTATGGGCCTTGTTGGAGCCTTTTTAAGGTGCCAAAATGTGTGCCATAGCAAAAAGCATGAGGCACATTCAAATACAGAGACACACAGGTTATGTGAAGATGTAGACCTCTGGCTATTGCTGTTTCACTGTACACACAGAGATAGAAAGTGTTTCATCAAGTTTCACCTGCACAAACCATTACCACAACAGAACCCAATCTTCTTACCTAAACTGTCAGATATATGTGCAATTACTTTTTGAATAAACATACTCTATACTCTGTTAATGCTGAAAATGGCTGTATTAGCCACCACCATCGCTATAATATTACAGGCAGCCCTTCAGTCACGTCAAAGCATTTTGGTCATTTGAGAAATTCCGGTTTGCACAAGATATTGAGCTTGTTTTGTTTTGAGAGAAATTTGGAATGCCTCTGGTAAGCAGTTTGGTACTATCATTTGATGATTCATTCAGAGTGTAATCAGACTCTGCTCTAATGGCCTGAATGTGCTACTGCAGTGATGAAACCTCTGATTAAGAACAGTTTGTGCCTCATGTTGGTAAAGGATGTTAGTCACTGCAGTGCCTCCATTTCACACCAGTATTGGCAGCAAAAGCATCTTCATAACTCACACTAATAAACACATGGAAGAGATTGAGAGCTATAGGCAAACACAAACAAAAACCAAGAAACATCATAAAATAAACACCACATTGAAATTGGGAAGTTGCACAAAATGGTTGCACATGGACTCTAAATCAAAGTAATGCAAGTAAAAGTAATGCAAATCTCTAGTAGGTATAACATATACACCTGATTTTGTCAGACGTGTTCCATATTGTGATAAGTCTGTGGAGTAACTATCTACAATTAGTGTTCACTATATGCTTAACTACATACTATAGTAGTGTAGCAGGAGCTATATTAATTCTCCATAATTCCAGCCTGTTTTTCCAAGTAGTGGTGTACTACCTTTTTTTTGTTTATGTTTAGCATTAAGTTCAACATGTAGCATTAATTTCAGAATGAGTGAATAAAGTTTCATGAATAAGTTTAATATAATGCAATACAGCACTGGTGATAAATTTTTGTAGTGATTAAAATAAATAATTTTTAACATTCGTGTTTTTTTGTTAGTTTTTCAGCTGCTCCCATTGAGGGGGTGGCCACAGTGGATCAACTAATCCACACAACAACTTGGCTCAGGTTCTACGCCAGATGCTCTTCCTCACACAACCCATGTCTTATCTGGGCTTGGAACCGGCACTGCATCCAGTGGCCGGAGTTTGGGCACTGGCTGGGCATAGAACCTGGGCCTTCCACATGGTACCAATGAACCACTAATGCAAGGTAATATCAAAGATTTTTATAACAATGGTTACACTTAATTTAAACAAGTGTAAATAGAAAAAAATATATAAAACATTCATTTAAAACCTCTCATAAAGTTGACTTGCTTAGTTTATGTTTGTTATAGTTGTTGGTTAACTAGATGAATATGCTATGAAATGTGATAGTGCTACTTGTAAGCATCTTCTTTTGTGTGTGTGTCAATGTCAAATTAACTGTTTACATAAAACAGCAAGCAACAGCCAATATTCAAGTACAAGCCTATGTTTCAGCAGATGCCTAAACAGAGCTATTTAACTTCATGGCATTTTGATTAGTAACATTAACTCGCTAGATAAATGTTTTTAAAAATAAACTGATGCAAGATGGAGTGAGGCTTCTTTTATTTCTTTTTAATGATTGGCATATTACAGGTTTTACAGTTACAGTAATCTTAACTGTTTCTTAAAAATGTTGATCCTTCTCAATTTGAAGAAGATTTACAGTGTTTGATAAAAAATATTTCTTAGTGTTACACACACACACACACACTTGTGCATGGGCGGCATCAAAAAACACAGACACTTGGCGAGGTCTTACGGGAAAAAGAAAAATGGGGCAGAAAAGGGTTAAAGGAGGGATGATGGAAAGAAAGGGAAGGAATGATGTGGACGATTGATTGAAATACCTAAATTCAATCCAAAAAGTCCAAAAGCTTTCAAAAACCGAAGCGTTAATATTCCTTTTTAATCAATTTAAAAAATGGAAATTGAATGACCAAAAGAGAAATTAAATAGATATTTGTTGTCACCAGCAATTGCCTGCAAAACAGCATCAGTTCTTCCAGGTACACTTGCAGACAGCTTTTGCAGAATCTCGGCAGATAGGTTGTTCCCACCTGTCCCTGTGGAAGAGCAAATAGACAAAGTACGTGTGTTTCATACTCGAGACCTGCAGCTGGCCTTTTATAGGCAGCCAGTGACAGAACGATGGTGGAGAGTAATGCATTGCCAGCCCTGGCAGGTTTAGGCATGCAACATTTTTTAAACGATCTGTGGAGCTTTCTGTTGTGATGAAGGGTTTTCTTTGTCTCGAGTTTAAATGAAGACAGTGAACATGGTAAGAGGTGCTGGCTGTAAGCCAACCATTACAGCACCAACATCACCTCCGACATCATGCAGCTTTGTCTGGGGCAACGAGAAGAATGTGAGATGTCTGGAAATGCTGTCTACATTGCCTTGGGCTACAGCCCTGTGTAGAATTGAGAATGAGTGATCCTGGTGAAAGAGAAACCAGCAAGTGATGCAAGGATGGATGTCCTCAGCCCTTGCCATCCACTGTAAAAGAGCATGATCAGTCACCAGGCTGAAGTGCCACTCCACCAGGTCGTACTTTAACTCCTTTATGGCCTAGCTTATGCCACGAGCCTTTTGCAGGGATATAGAGGATGTGGAATCTGGTCAGGTGGGTTTTCAAAAGCTGAAACACCTCTGTTTCTGCTTCCCAACACCACTTTCTTAGGCTGGCCGTTCATAAGAAAATCAAGGAGAGTTGTTTGTCTAGTCTAACCAAACAAATCACTAACATGCAACTAACAAATCACATACATGCAATGATCTATCCCCAAGTAAGCATGTACCAGTGTTCATTGTTGACTGTGGGGAGGTACAGAATGCTTTGACTTTTTTCTCTAGCAGCAGAGCTCTTCCAATGTGGACCCACTCAGTGGGAGCTGGATTAGCACCAATATCACTGCAGTTGTGGGCCCAGAGCCTTCAGACAGTGGCGGAGTTCGGGTCTAGTGAACATAGGCTTATTCCTCAGATGCGCTCAGTGCGTCCTTAAGGGGATTCACCATTTCTTGCAAGGAGGAGGGGGCTTTCAGAACCAATCAAGCACTCTCAGTGACTTCTTGGGCTGTTAAGAGTTCCGGCTATAACCACTGGCATGTGATTAGGTACAAACAGCCCAGTTGGGTTCGAGGAGGGACCTGAGGGGTGTAAACCCATCAGTGGAACTTGGTGGCTCCCTGGGCACTGGAGATTCACAACAAGCTGAGATCTCCTTCTTTAACAAGTCATAGTTGTCCTGTTCCTTGGCGGTGAAGGTATGCCCACTGTGTTACACACTGTGTGTAACGCTGCGGGTCTCACAAGGGGGCAGAGCCACGAAAAATGCTTTGCACTGTTTGGAACATCCTAAACAGGCAAAGGCGAGGCCATTTATAGACACGCGGTTGCCAGGCAATGCCGCAATTAGCCTGGATAGACCGCACCTGGCGACATGTCTATAGAAGGACCCTGATACCTCCAAACTTTGTGCGATTATTTACCGGTATATATACCGGTAAGGTATTAGGGCCAAAGACAAAGAAAAGACAGGAGCCTTTGCCTCCTTAAGACGCCGGCAAAAGAGAGAGAGAGCGTCATGCAGCCGTGTAGTGTGTGCTCTCAGGTGAAATATAAAGTGTACATAAAAACACAACCCCTCTCTCTCCCATAAATCCTCGGTAAGGGCAAATGCCCCGAAAGGATATAGTTTTCAGGAGCCCCATCTGTTCTTACGTAGACGTCGGGGCTCTGTTTATTTTGTGTTATTAGTTATCATTTGTTTCCTTTAGAGTTCTCTTAATTATTAATCACACGCAATCTTCAAACAGGAAGGTCTTCCTGTGCATATCACAGGCACTCTCACAGCCTCCTAGTTCGTTGTTCCCCTTTAAAGTCCTGCATTAGGGCTCTTATAACTATTAAAACATCTCGTGGTGCGGCTCTCCATACTGCACCACGTAACAGTGTGTAGAGGGATTAGGATTGCACTCCACCCACTGCCACTCTTTCTGCTCTGCAGTTCTTTTGAATGTTTGGAGGTAGTGGAGTCTGTCACAGTGCAGAATATGCTTGCTGTGCATGTGTTGGGCCTCCCTACAATGGTCAGGTAACATAAAATCAACTCCAACTCCAACTTCTCTAGGTTGCGGTTGTCTAGTGAGCTCAACCTTTGTTTCTTGCTTTTGTTTCTTTTGTTTCTTGTTTCTCTGCTGTGTGTATATATATTTATATATATATATATATATATATATATATATATATATATATATATATATATATATATAGAGAGAGAGAGAGAAAGAAGATACAGTACAATAATTTATTTATATTTAGCCTTAGCAGTTAGGTCATTTTCATGTTTCTTGTCCTTGGTCCTATTCCTGGTTTCCAGTTACTTTGTGTTTATTTATGTCATGACGATAACTGAAAACTGACTGTTATATCATTCATTTCTGTTTGTTCCCGACAGTAGTATCTTGTAAACCTATTGAAAAAGTATATAGCTATACAGGTTACTATAATATAACTTTATATAACTTTAGCTTAGCTATTTTAAATCATAAGTACTCTGTATCTTGCAAAGCAGCTCGCCTAACAAACCTTGTGATATGACTTGATTTATTACCTTATACATTATTTATTTGTAATATAATGTATATTATTTATTTGTAAAATATCGTTTTGTAAGCAGTCACAGTAGTTTCTGACGCCGCCTTTGGTCCCCTGTCTTAAACATCATTGGGAGGGCCTCCTTTTAAAACTTAAAGAAAGAGATGGCTGACCTCTTTGGCTTCCAGTTTTACCTGGGGATTAGAGCCCACCCTGTCGACCTCTTTAGGAAGGTGGTCAGTAGAGGTCCTCATGTTATCCTTTACCTGGAACTGGCCTAGAGATGTGGTCACATTGACCTCCACCAGATGCTGGGCTGTGAAGATTCTCATGTTGACACTTTGCAATTCACCTGAGTGCTAGACTATGGAGTTGTCTCTAGCAAGACATGAGTTTCACCTATCTGCATGCACATATAAGCTGCTTCACCTTATTTCCTCAGCATTAAAATAGATCAATAGGCCCATAAAAGTGTCCATCCAGCAGGAATTTGCACAGGGAGCTGCAATGAAACCAGTGCTGGGGTAGCAGTAACATGTCTATTGAGGGCATGGAGATCCTGATGCTGCACTTTCTTCATTAGCCTGCGGCATCTTCTTATGTGGCTGAGCCATCTGTCATGTTTACCAAGTGTTTGTGAATTATTTAGCTTTAGCAGTTAGCTTGTTTTCATGTTCATACTGTAGCTCTTGCTCCTGTTCCTTTTTCCGGTTACTTTGTGTTTATTAATTTCATAACGATAACTAAAAACTGACTGTTGTTTCATCCTTGTCCCTGTTGATTTTGGACAGTACTATGTTATAAATAATTCTTCAATAGGTTACTTAAACTTTAGCTTAGTTATTTTAAATCATGATTACCTGCAAAGCAACTCGCCTTACAAAGCTTGTAATATGACTTGAATGCAGTAACCTTTAAGCTATGAAGACATGGTTGATATTATGTTATCATCTTTGGCATTGGAGACTAACACTGTGATGCTGTGTGCTCTGGGGGAATCACTCTACCAGTCTTGGCAATAGAATTGCTGACTTGTGTACTGCTCATAATTTGCTGAATGTTTACACACACACACACACACACACACACACACACACACACACACACACACACAGATAAATGCAGCAGATGGCACTGGACATTGTGTCAAATTGCAGAGGGACCTGCAAAGTCATTTGCCTTAGCAAAGGTCAACTCTCTCCCTTATGACCAATTATCAAGGATTTTGCCACTAGAGAGAAAACAGGAAGCAAAACCGACACCAAAGCCATCTCTCAGAACACAGAGCCTTATTTACTTTAATTTAACCATGCTGGCTGAAATAACCCACAATCCAGGGGGATTAAACCTTAACATTTGAGCATTATTGTCTTGTCAGTAACCATATCATTACAAATCTGTCTGAAAATCACATCAGTTGGTTTGTTATTATGTTATCACTCATCTTTTCACTCCAATAACCAACTTAGAGACCAGACATAGAATGTAATTTATTGCTTATATTAAACCTGTTTATTATTCTATGGCCATATTTATACCATTTACACTATTTTCATTATTCAACAAAAACTTCAGTTATTATCACATTGTAATACTTTGGAAGATAATTTATTGATAATTCAACACCGTTTAATGCTGGGCTTTTTGAATCTTAAAGTAGCATATGTAATTTCTATTGTGATAATTCAGCATATGTAATGTCTACTTAAAATACACAATTTGTACCCCATGGAAATCATAGATAGTTTTTAAGTGCAATTTACTGTAACATAGTGAGTTACAGCCTCGGCATTGTAAACATATAAGGTGCATTTTAAGCTAAATCCTAACATATGTGCATCTTTCTTACATGTACAAAACATAACATTTAGAGTGCAGTACAATACTCTATTACTGCTCTATAAGTTATGGTGATCTAATAAATTTCAATAAAATGTAATTAACCAAATTTATCTTATAGCTAATTTTTTTTTCGTAGGTATTTAAACCTAGTAAGGGCTTCTAAAGAGCTCATATTTTAAAATAAGTAAAAAAAAAAAAAAAAGTGTAAATACTTTATGGAACTTATTCCAATGAGGATTTCTAACATAAACGGGAATTAATGTATTGAAACTCATGGCTATGACCCATTATCCATATACAATGATTAGCTTTCTGACAGTTAGGTTTTGTCAATAGCATTGATTTTGCCTGCAAATAACAGTAGTTATTTACCAGTAATACTTGTAGTGGAGTTAGACTTCGGTAACAGGCACTTGTAAATATGAATTTTGTTACAGCTATGGGTGTCCTTCTTTCATTCCCCCCTCCCCCACTCTCCCCCTCCCCCCACCCCCATTCGTGCTACTCCTTTTACATACATACTGAGGGATTTATTTCTAATTTTCCTTAATATTTTGTATGAATATGGCACTAATCATTAATAATGGACTTATGTCAGCTTGGTCTTTATAAGTTCCTTGTTTACTTAATACATGTCCTTTACTTAATAAGTGTCCTTGTTTACTTGTTTTCACATGATGTTTTTAACCTTGATTGTATTTTTCTTTCTTTGTTTTTCCTTTCTTGGCCTTGGGTCGATGTTTACATCGTAGTATAAAATGGATGTTTTGCCATTTAGGTTTGGATTTCATTGCCCAGGCTGACTGATTGACGCATGCATGCAAATTAAAACTATCTTCTCCAGCTGAACCCTGGCTCTGAGTCTCCTGATTCCTTGATCATCTAATGCTCTGGTCAGATCCAGAAGATTTAATGTTTATTTACAACAATACCATACATACACACACAACCAATATAATACCTTGCTCTACCTCAGTGGCTGCTGCATTCCCATTATAGGTTTTACGTCTACTGGGATAACAAAGCAGCCCAGTGCTTTCAGCTCAATGCAAGCAATGAGCGACTAAATGTCACAGCAATGTGGACTCTATAGTGAGGCAGTATTGGCTAGACCCAGAATACCAACAGAAACCTTTATTGTCTTCCTCACTGATTCACACAGTGTGTTGTTTGAATAGATCCCAAAGATCAGAATAATGAACTATCATACAACCGGAACAAGAATAAATAGCTTTTTATTTCTGTGTGCATGAGAGAGAGAGAGAGAGAGAGAGAGAGAGACAGAGCGCAAGAAATTACAATGTAATATTTGTTACTTTACTTGAAGATAGGCAATTATATCTTTTCCATATTATTCCCCGGTATCTGGCTATGCTTTCTCTTCTTATTTAATAAGATTTCTTCGTCATAGTTAATTGCTTGTCTGTCAGAAGGCAGCAAAACCTGCATGAACATCTTATTTACACCACTTGATGGGACGGGGTTTTTCTATCCTAGCACATACAGTATTAGACTAAAGAATACATAAGAATAAAACAGCAAGGAATGCCAGAAGGTAACCTATATTTTAGTCAAAAATATAGTGAATATGTTTAATGAAGCATTTCAAGCATTTCAATTTTAAGAGTTTAACATACTGTAAATGAAAAAAAGAAACTCTTGAACTCTTTCAGTTGAATGCTTAGAGACTTGGGGCAGTTTATATCTTTGACCTCTCACACACGCTCACTGCCTGAGGGCTCATATGACAGATGCAGTCTGCCAACCAGATATGAACACGACTCTTATCTGAAGAAGAGAAAAAGAAGAAAAAAGAAATAGCAAAAGAAGTCTTTGTAATTGCCTGTCTTTTAAGTGTCGCCAGGCCTGCTGTATAAGATGAAAAATGAGAACCAGCTCATGAACTATCAAGTCTTTTTATAGCTTTTTCTGTAATTAAAAATAAAAATGGTAGTTAAAACCATAACCTTTTACATTTCAACAAACATAAATTCCTAATATCTAAAAAATATTCAGACAGAATCAGTGTTCAGTTTGACAACCATGACAAACCAAATATTTGCTCATTTATTTATCATTCATTATTAGGAACACCTGTACAACAACTCATTCATACAATTATCTTATCAGCCAATCATGTGCAGCAGTGCAATGCATAAATTATGCAGATACAGGCCAGCAGCTTCGAATAATGTTCACATTATCCATTTGCACAAGGAAAAATGTGAGCTCACTGATTTTGGCTGTTGCATTATAGCTGTTGCTAGACTGATGATCTCCTGGGATTTTCAATGTTACAGTTAAGTAATAAATTCCAATTTGCTATGGCCAATCTCAAAAGAGCTAGGAACGTCTAGAGCCCAAAGTACGAATACTAATAAAAAGACTACAACACATCAATACCTTAAAGGGGTCATCCAGCCCCATTTTTTAAATGTTAATATGATTCTTTAGGGTCCTAATGAAATGTTTGTAATATACTTTAATTAAAAATTCTTAATGGTTGTGTCTTCACAACACACATGGGGTATAGCCACGGAAGTGTAGTCCAGTGCGGGCAATGCTTTGGACTGCATTACCCACAAATCATTGCCCACAACGCAGTGCGGGCAATGCTTTGTGGGTAATGCAGTCCAAACTGGAAAACGCTGGAAAAACGCTGGTTTGTCTTTCTCATCACTGCATGGGCATGAATTAATGGGCTGTTACGCTGCTGCGAGCAACAACAACAAAAGCGGAGAAGCTTACTAAGAGAGATACAAACGCGATGTGTTTACTGATGTGTTTACATGACTTCTAAATCTTTGACAGACATTGTTATAAACCATCTAACGTTACAAAGGTAAGCATAATATAGTTTTCTGACTACGTACACAGTTTGCAACTAGACAATCACCTTAATGCAGTGTTTATTATAAACAGGCAATTAGGGATTATATAGAGACGGATGTACATAGAGAAGACCACATAACCATGTTCTATGAGAGTGTAAGTTAACTTACACTCCACATTCATCGTGATTATTAGAAAAGGCGATCTGCAAAGATTCATAGAAAAAGAAATCACACTCACCAAGCCTGATGAAGATGAAGCAGGAACACGAAGCGTTAGTACAGATCCATTTTTTAGGAGCTGCTTCCTAACAAAACCTGCTTTATATTGACACGCGTTTATAAAGCAGTCTGGAGAAAAATGATTAGCGCAAACATGAACGCATTTAGGTAGATTGGCGGGGACATTAGCTTAAAAAATATTATTTAGCCACTGCGTCCTCAGTGGCTCAGATGTCGGTAGCGAATGACGACTGCTGCGTTCGCTATTACACCCATCAACTGTACACCACATTTGCTTAAGCGACATTTTGCTCCAGCGGCGAAAAACAATGGCCGACAGCTTCTTCTCACTCGGGGCGGGTCTTTGCTAAAACACCAGTGTCAATCAACTATAGTAGGAGCGGCCTCTTTTGGTGTGGTGTCCCATTGCCAGGCATTTGAAATTGGCCTGATTTCAGAAGGGGCATGTATTTTTAATAAATGAAAATAAAATCACTGGGCAGCTCTTTATCATTGTAGAGTGGTTGTGTGCACACTCTCCTAACACACATTTCAGTCCAAACAGCTTGAAAAAGTGCATGTAGGCCCGTATGACCCCTTGAATTAAACAGTTTATACAGTAACAACACTTACACACGTTACACTACATTACACTAAACACTTACTGTATGTGACAATAAAAATAATAAAATAACCAAAAAAAAAAAAATGCATGCATTCGTTTTTTTTTTCTTAGATTTAAAAACTAGGTCTAAAACTAGGTCGTTGGGGCCCAATTACAGTGTTCGTGCTCAGTTCTACGACACCGAAGAGTGAAAAAGCATATCAATCATTGTGTAAGAGTACTATCCTACAGCACCAGGAAGTGCACCAGGAAGCTGATGTTCCATCTCCAGCATATAGATAATGTTTCCTCTCATGGTTCGCCACTAGTCGATTGGAATTATCTTGTTCCAACTTCTGAAGCTGTTAGCTTTAGCCCAAAATACAGATGTTACTCATGCGGTATTCTGGTTTTACCGTCACGCCTCATGGTGGCGGCATTTGGGTTTGTGCGTTTGCTGGCTTCTACCGCTGAGTGGCGCTATATAACTATAGACTGACGCCTAGGGCATCAGTTCATTCTCTCAATAATTAATGAGCCGCGGGCCGTTAGAGCTGCACATAGTAGCAGATAAAATCAAGTGAAACGTTGTAGTTAAACGAATTCATAATCACAGTATTAAATTTACAGTACAAATGTAGAATTTAAATTAAATTAAATCTTATTAGGATCGAATTTAAGCAAAGTAAACGTTAACACAGTGAGCCTTTAGATTTTATCATGTGTAATTATAAAAGCTACGCATATATGTTTTTCGTTATCTTATATTTTGTGTTTTTTAAATTTGTAGTAGATTTATTAACTGAAAAAAAAACAAAAATTAATTACCATAAAAATTAAAACATTGTCAGGCCGTGCTACTGCGTCAGCAGATGTTGATGTGTTTTTGCATTATTATTAGAATTAAATGCAGTAGGCTGTTATGATCATCATAATGTTCTTCATAATGTAATAAATAATAAAAACATTTTAACAAATTACATTTTCACGTCCCAGCACCCCCGTTGCGCTGTATCACCGCCGGCAAAAACCTTATAAAATACAAGTGAAACATTAAACGAATTTATCATCACAATACTAAAATTACAGTACAAATTTAGAACTTAAATATAGGGGTTTATTAGTTCCATCGAATTTAAGCAAAGTAAATGTTGACAGTGAGCCTTTATATTTTATCATGTGTAACACTCGCGTAGCCAGAAAACTCTGTGTGTATCAGAAAACGTGGGTGAGTCACAGGTGTTGTCAGATTAATGGGCAAAAACTATATAATTAACCTATATAAGCTACTTAGCCTTTATAAGACTTTACTTTTATTTAAGTGCATGCACATGATGACAAAACGTTAGGATGTTGTAAAATAATGAAAGCAAACAGGGATACAGCGCTATTCTGTATCGGTTTCTGTGAACTTCAGCGGGTCAGAAAATATACCGAAACTCCGTGTATACTCGCCTCACAGACGTGAAAAATATATATACTTACAGAAAGAAAAAATGTCTGCTTTTATATAATCTAATGGGGAAAAAATCAGCTTATGTAATTCGTATGAAACGTGGATTGGTACAGCGCATCCACTCACAGCCGAAACGAAAAGACATCAACTTATCAATGAATTATTAAAATGGCCAGTCAGTTTCCTTGCTGTTTTCCCTGATGCATTCATAGATGCAGTTTAGTTCTGCCGGTGCGGTGTTCCTTATCCCCACCCCCGTTAAAACGGCGTATTCAGAGAAAGCCTCGCCCGCGAGAGGTTGTGCACGCGCGGTCTACTACACAGCAAAAACACATTTGTATATTATGACTAAGATAAGGCGGCTTAATTCGGCGTGCGTTTCGCACAGCGCCGCAAAGACAGCGCTTACTTAACACGTATAAATGTGTGTTTGTAATATTTCTGGGAAAGAGAAATCTCTTATAAATCTCTCATATCGTGTTGATCTGACATCGAAACTCGACAAAGTGAAAGAGCACACGTGCGCCGCGGGTTCACGCGAACATTTTACTTTCACTAAAAGATTAATTCACAAACACGTTTCGGCCATTCACACACATGCATTATGCTATGTTGTTTGTAGACACTTTTACTTTTCCCCTTCTAATCTACCCTTTGATCAAAATGCTCCCGATATGAGCCGACACGAGCTCATAACGTTTCATAAAGAGAGGCGACATATACTTGATTAAACACTGCATTTTTTAAGTGAAATCGCGCGCGATGTGAGCAGCTTTAATTATTGAGAATTAAATCATTATTAAATGGTGGACATAAACAGCAAAAAGAACAATAGTATTTTACTTTTGATTATTATTATGTTATTAAATGATTATTCGAAACTGAAGCCCTTCGTGTAGATTTATGCCATATGAGTCATTTTATCATACAAAGATTATTACGTTGTGCTCGGACCACTAAGCGTCTGTGGATTCCAAAATTGGAATTCACCAAAATTGGTGTTTCTTCTGCGGTGTAGCGCGGTCCACTACACAGCTAAAACATATTTGTATTTTATGACTGAGATAAGGCGGCTCACATCGGCGTGCGTTTCGCAAAACGCCGCAAAGACAGCGCTTATTTAACATGTATAAATGTGTGTTTGTTATATTTCTGGGAAAGAGAAATCTCTTATAAATGTCTCATATTGGCGCGCGCGCGTTCATCTGACATCAAAACTCGGCAAAGTGAAAGAGCGCACGTGCGCGCCGCGGGCTCACAAGAACATTTTACTTTCACTAGAAGATTTATTCACAAACACATTTCAGCCATTCACACACATGCATTATGCTATGTTGTTTGTAGACACTTTTACTTTTCCCCTTCTAATCAAAGTTGTTACACACTTTCACGAGCTCATATCGTTTCATAAAGAGAGGCGACATATACTTGATTAAACACTGCATTTTTTTAAAGTAAAAGCGCGCGTGATATGAGCAGCTTTAATTATTAATAATTAAATAAGTATTAAATGGTGGACATAAACAGCAAAAAGAACAATACTATTTTACTCTCAATTATTATCATGTTATTGAATGATTGTTTAAAACTAAAGGTTTATTCACAACCACATTTCGGCCATTCACACACATGCATTGTGCTATGTTGTTTGTAGACACTTTTACTTTTCCCCTTCTAATCTCCCCTTTGATCAAAATGCTCCGTGTAAATTTATGCCACGAGTCATTTCATCATACAAAGATTACGTTGTGCTCGGGCCATTAAGCGTCTGTGGATGACATTTTTTCCGTTTTTTTAATCACTGGAATGGAAAAAATAGAAAGTTTCCTTATCATAACACGCCTTGTATTGTTTTTAATCGCTCGATACACAACCATCTAAAATAAAGCGGCTCACATCGGCGCGCGTTTCGCACAGTGCCACAAAGACAGTGCTGATTTAACACGTATAAATGAGTGTTTATATTTCACTAAAAGGCTTATACACAACCACATTTCAGCCATTCACACACATGCATTGTGCTGTGTTGTTGTTACACACTTTCACTTTTCATCTCCACTTTGATCAAAATGCTCCCGATATGAGCCGACAAAAACAGCTTCGAAAAATCAGATTATTCATCTCATAAAGAGAGGCGACATATACTTGCTGATTAAACACTGCATTTTTTAAGTGAAAGGAGCTGAAAAAAAAACTCTAGGGTTGAGTACCACTGGTTTACATGATACTTTACGATTAATGCCGCACGATGTGAGCAGCTTTAATTATTAATAATTAAATAATTATTCAATGCTGGACATAAACAGCTAAAATCAAGATGAATGTTATTCTTTGGATTGTTATTATTATGTTCTTTTGCTGTTTGGGTTCAGCTTTAAATGATTATTTGAAACTGAAGCGTCTCTTGTAGATTCATGCCACGAGTCATTTTATCATACAAAGATCATTACGTTGTGCTTGGACCACTGACTCCAAAATTGACATTTTTACCGTTATAAATAAAAATGTTTTTACAAGCCCTTGAGCTGTTGTTTGTGCTATTTTTTTTTAATAATAACAATAACAGTAGACAGAGAGAAACATAGAGTCTGTCTAAACAAAATCAATTGCAGCCATTTGCAAAATGTCCCCTTGCGCCACCTGGCGGTCATTTCACAAATTACTTTGAATTGCGACTGATCTATTTTGGCTGTTGCCGTTTGCCGCAAAAGAGTTTCATGGCAGTCATAGACATTCCGCGTGAGTAACCACTGTACATACAATGTTCCACATCTTCAAAACCTGACCTATAAACAGGTCACACAATTATCATACATTATTACAAAAATATATGTCAAAATTATAGTTTTTACCAACAACAGGTTGATGCAAATCACATTTTTTTACATAGATAAGATGCTAACACAACTAGATTCTGCTCATGGCACTTCACATTCACATCGCTAGCTTAACGGCTAGCCGAACTTTCCAATACTTTTTTAACTGAACAAAACTCATTGTTAATCCCAAAAAAAAGTAAACAATTTAATTTATTTTCTCTTTCTTACTCACCACCGAATTCTGCAAACCCAAACACAACACAGCAGCTCCGAACAACCGCGGGAGAGATGGACAAATAAAACGATTCACGCTGGTTGCCGTGAAAAAAAGATGGTGACCATCCCAAATGACAAACTTCGGAGACCCCCAAAGAAACCACTTTCTGATTCGCCAGGACTCCACAAGCACCAATGCAATTGGCTTACCCTACTTGCCCAAGTATATGGATATATGATACAAAAGTGAAACTGCATTAAGGCTTCTCTCTTTCTTTTCTTTGTTGCCTATCTAACATGGGCTACACCCGCCCCCCTTAAACTCATGTACGTCCTGTTACATGGTAAAGGTTAAATGGTCGCCTTTTGAACAACTTGGACAGGGTGATAACCATGGTTCTCGCCTAAAACATCAGTAAAAGCCGTGGTTACGCCCTGAAAAAGCAACTACAGTGGTTAATCAATCGGAATGTAGGTCCTACCGTCGCCGCGCTCGGCGGTACCGTTTGGCTTTGTGCGTTTGCTGGCTTTTACCGTTGAGTGGCGCTATATAACTACAGGCTGACGCCTCACGGAGACACGGAGTTTTAGAACTGCACGTAGTAGCAGATAAAATCAAGTAAAACATTGTAGTTAAACAAATTTATAATCACAGAACTAAAATGACGATACAAATGTATAATTTAAATTTAATTAAATCTTATTAGAATCAAATTTAAACAAAATAAATGTTAACACAGTGAGCCTTTAAATTTTATCACGTGTAATTAGAAAAGACGCCTGTAGGGTTTTGTGTCGTCTTATATCTTGTGTTCTTTAAATTTATAGTAGATTTATTAACTAAAATAAATGACCATTAAAATTATAACATTGTCAGGACGTTCTACTACGTCAGCTGATGTCGGTCATTCAGCCCCGCTTGTGTTTGTGCGTTATTATAAGAATGAAATGCAGTAGACTGTTATGATCTGTAACGGATTCGACCCATGTTGCACGGGCGGCACCATAAAGCACGGACACGAGGCGAGGTCTTACGGGAAAAGGGTAATTTATTTAGGTAAAATGGGGAAGGAAAGTGTTGAGGGAGGGAGAAAGGAAAGAATGGGATAAAGGTTG
The DNA here is from genome assembly GCF_024256425.1 of Clarias gariepinus. Lineage (NCBI taxonomy): Eukaryota > Metazoa > Chordata > Actinopteri > Siluriformes > Clariidae > Clarias > Clarias gariepinus. The sequence continues at coordinate 28,579,961 of NC_071100.1, read as the reverse complement.
TGCATGTGCAGTTCCGGGGGCTGTGCCACACTGGCATGCGGGCACACAGCTGATGCTAAGTGTTGGTGCGCGAAGTGGCAGAACTGAGCACGCGGAGGCAGCGCTCCTGCACGCTCCCTCGTGACGGCGCTTCTCCCGCTGTCGATGGCCGGCGCGAGTTCTCGCTGACGCAAAAACCTAACCACACTTTTCCTCTTCGGCAGCGGGGCTGCGAGGGCGGGCACGGTGCGGGAGTGAAGATGCCGCGGGAGCTCGCGCAGCTCTTTCCCGCGCTGTCCTCAGCGCGGAGATCAAAGGGCGGAATTCTAGTGCCCTTGTTTAAAAGCCCTGGGCCACGTCACATCTCCCCACTGACATGCTTTTTTTTATATTCTCCATCACATCACGTACTTCCCAGACCTCAGACAAACCTCCGCGCCTTGCTTTTATAATGCGGAGCAAGCCCGAGATCATATTAATGTTAATTATCGCCAGCCGGCACAAATAGGCGGCTCCCGTCCCTTTGCTGCCTATTCAGGGAGCCTACGGAGTGAGGGAGTAGTTATAGTAGATTTGGGCGTACACCCATCACACGCGCACGCCGTGGCAGATCATCATAATTGTCCTAAACTTGTATTTCATAAGGTTTTCCGAGCGGTGGTACAGCGCAACGGGGGTCATTATTTACTATTAAACATTAAACGAATTTACAAAACTTAATGCGTGCGATTAAGCGCTGATTCTACGTAGGAAAGTAAAGAAGAGGATCCTGATGCTCAACATTCTGGAGACCAAACCCCATTTAAATTAAATTAACAAATATTGCATGTAAATAACAATAGCCCACGTTTAAAAAAGCATTTTTATTTAGATTATAAAAATATAATCCTGCATCTGTTTTAGGTGTTCCAGCTGCCACTGTTCTAGAATTCAAATTAAATCAAATCTTATTAGGATCAAATTTTAGCACAATAAATGTTAACACAGTGAGCCTTTTGATTTTATCACTTGTAATTAGAAAAAAAGCGTGTATGGATTTGTGTCATCTTATTTCTTGTGTTCTTTAAATTTATAGTAGATTTATTAATTGAAATAAATGACCATAAAATTAAAACAGTGTTAGGATGTTCTACTGCGTCAGCAGATGTTGGTCTTTCAGCCCCGCTTGTGTTTTTGCGTTATTATAAGAATGAAATGCAGTAGACTGTTATGATTTGTAACGGGTTTGACCCATGTTACTCAAACAACTCAGTTCAGGTGTAAGTTAATGGATAGAAAGTAAATGTCTGTGCTGTTTGGGGGAGGGACGTGCTAATGATTTGGTCGGCTCTGTGTGTGTGTGTGTGAGAGAGAGGGGGGTGTCGCGGTCGTTTTCAGTGAAACAAAGGCTCAGCTGAAACATGTTAGGCACATCAGTCACATAACCCCCAATAAAAGGTATTTGAGTGTTATGATAGTTGTAATATAACAGATGCGCACTGAATACTTAACCTAAACCAGGCACGGAAATTAATGAACCAAGATAGCCCCCATACCCGTTTAAAAAAATAAATAAATAAATACCAAAGAATATTATTGTGTATAGACTGATTAAAAACAATGCAATTTATGCTATCATAAGGAAAATAACAAGTTCTTCCATTCCAATGATTAAAAAAGGTAACAATGTCAACTTTAGAATCTAGAATCCAGGAGATTAAAATTACACAAATTGAAATCACTGAAAGTCTCCAGAAGAGCCTCAGATTCAAGAGGTTTTTAAAGTGGGGAGAAGTGCATTTCAGTTTCCCTGAATGTATAGGTGAGAACAGCCGATTCACACCTGGGGAGGGTGAATCATTTGTATTTGAATGTTGTCTGGCATTGTAAAGCACTATAGTGACACTAAAAGAACAACCCAGGATTAATAGGAATTCTTATACTGCATAAACATTATTTAGCACAAAAAAATTCCTCGCGCTCGGGAAAACTGGGTTGAGCGCTGGTTAGACTATAGGAAATTAAATCGGAGGGTTTTTATTTAGACTATTAAAAAAATAACCTGCGTCTACTTTTAGGCGTGCCAGCTGCCACTTTTTAGTTAGAAGTTTTCAATACAAAGCTTATAATGCCCACATGACATGACGGAATAAGGCACGGCTGGTGATGATTGGGGTTTGTTGGGTTACAGTGGATTTTACTACGCGGTGTGAGTGCAATGGCCATCCGTCTGCTCGCGCTGACTCTGCTCTCCGCGTATGGCCGGACCGGCCCCTCCCACCTCTCGCTCCTTTGAAGTCCGTGGGGCGCGTTCCATTTGCCCTGCTTGCATGCCGCACTTCCGCGTTGTTGCACGCGCGCTGCATACACAGCGCGTAGTAAAATCCACTGTAGCCCAACAAACCCCGAGTATTTTATAGCGCGGGGTGCAAGCCCGGGCAACGATAGCAACGATAGCTCACCAGTCATGTGTAATTCTGCGGTCCCGCTGCTTCGCATGTCTGAAGGGGAGGCCGCCTAACTAGTGAGCGAGGAGCGATATTGATTTGGGCGCACGCCGTGACTGGCTGAAAAAACTGTGTCAGATTAATGTGCAAAAAACTATAATAAAACTATATAAGACTACATGCCTTTATAAGACTCAACTTTTATTTAAGCGCACTCACAATAACGAAAAAACGTTGTGATTTTGTAAGTGTTGTGATTTTGTAAGTGTTGTAAGCTGCGCTGTTCTGTATTGTTTTTGGTGAACTTGAGCGCGTCAGAAAATGAACGCAAACGTTTTTTTAAATGGTCAGAGTCAGTCTGCTTCCTATTTTCCTGACGTGCTCATAATCATTAGTCTACTTCTGCCGGTGCGCTCTGGAAAACTCCATGCATGCGGCTGAGCGCTGATTAAAACTAAATTAAATATAGGTAAATTAAAGAGGAGAATCACGATGCCGAGTCGAAGTCCTGAGCCCAAACCTCATTTAAATTAAATTAACAAATATTATAAGTAAAAAAAACAATAGCCCACGTTTAGAAACTGTTTATAAATTCTTTCCGACATGAGTTGGCCCGGTGTTATGCGCAGAGCGCCGGGAGATTTCCTGAAGCTCCGAAATCACTGGGCATGTTTTCTAAATAGCCGCTATCTTTAATAACTGATGGAGGTTTTGAGCTGTATACACACGCATTCCTGCCTAAACAACTCTTAAAACTACACCTGTAACACAGTAAACAGTAATATTTCTGCAGGCTGATATTTGGAGAAAGGAAAGAATAATGAATAAACCAGTTGTTGGGTCAAAATAACCTAACCAGGTGTTCATTTGTAAACTACATCTCATATGAGCCAACATGAGCAACCCAACAATGTGTTTAAAGTACCTGAAATAATCCAGAACTTAAATAACAATAAACCGATACAGAGATACGCTGTATAACGGTCACTGTTGTATTTACGGCAACGAGCGAAAATGTCACTTTGCGCCACCTGGCGGCCATTTTACGAATGACTTTGAAATGCAACTGATTTATTTTGGCCGCTGACGTTTTTACGCGGCGGTGAGCGCGACGGTAATAACCATTCCAATTGATCAACTACTGTACACTACAGCTATCAAGGGATGTCCAAGCCTTGCATATTGAAGCCAATTAGGCGATTCCTTAAATCTGACAGAATGTCTGATATGACTAGGTCTCCTACTGTTGGGTCAATTGAGGCATTCAGCTAGGACTCAATGAATGAGTGATTCTCCACTTCATTTGTCTCAGTATTATCAGACATGTCAGGGCCCGCTAATGTTTGCTCAATATGCAAGTCATGACAGTCCCTTGTACCTTCTACTTGTCTGACTTGGTCAAAACATGAATGCTCGATATCTTTTTGGCAATAACTCGTCAAAGGCTGTGTAACTTTATTTACAGTACTCTTAGCTACATCATGTGATTGATCAACCTCTGGAATGTAATTCACATCTTGGACATCTAATTGCACCTAGAGATTTAATATGTTGTTTGTCCTGCACATCAGCTGTTGTGAGATCAGGTTGCACTGAAGCTTGGTAGGTGGGTGAATACTTAGAGTCCTCGACACTGGGAGGCTCACTGTACCTGCATACTGGAATGATTTCATTATCACTGTCATTTTCCTCTAAGAATTTCTCTGGGTCTGTTGCAGAGCTAAGACAGGTTGGTGGCCTGCGTCTATGTGTCTGCTTAGCGGACTCATTACTCATCTTAGGAGAGGGATTGCCACAAGGGAGCAATAAATCTCTATGAAGCATTCTAAGTGGACCATCTTGGCCTCCAGGTTTGACAGTATAGACTGAAAGAGTTCCTGCCCTTTTTACCATTACAAGTATGATTGACTCCCATCTGTATGATAATTTATGCTTACCCTAAATACGGACATTTCTGACCAATACCCGGTCACCAGGTTCTAAATTGGACAGTTACATGTTTGTCAAATCTGGTTTTGTTCGTCTCTGCTACTTTGGAAGCATTACCAGAGGCCAACCTGTACAGTAACTCTCTTCAAGATGAGATTTGAGGCTCTGCAAGTACTGAGAATGTGACGTATGCTGCCTTTTTTTTTTTACAGGCAACCCAAATGCAAGGTCAACAGGCAAGCGGGGCTGATGCCCAAATATTAATTCGTATGGTGAAAACCCTGTGACATCATTCCAGGTACAATTATAAGCGTGAACGAGTGACTTCACAAAATCATGCCAGTGAGACTTTTCTTGATTTTGGAGAGTGCCTAACATATCTAGCAATGTGCAATTAAATCTCTTAACAGGATTTCCCCTGGGGTGGTATGGGGTGGTCCTTATTTTCTGTATCCCAGCTACCTGACAGAGCTCTTTTATTATGGGAGACTCAAAATTTGGGCCCTGGTTGCTATGAAGTTTCTCAGGGATTCCATAATGCACATAAAATTTTCCCACAGACATTTTGCTACGGTACGGGCCTTCTGGTTAGGTGTTGGAATGGCAACAGAAAATATAGTAAAATGATTTGTAATTACCAAGATATCTTTTGTTCCACTTCAGAACTGGGAGTTCTATAACTAGTTGCATCAAGTTTTGCAGAGGTCAATATGTATGTCAAGGGATTGCTATCAGTGACTACAGTGAAATGGTTGCCATAAAAATAGTCGCTAAACTTCTCTGTCACAAACCATTTAAGTGCTTAAAACTCCAGCTTATGGGCAGGGTAACGAGATTCACTATGTGATAGTCCTCTACTTGCATAAGCTATAACCCGCATTTATCCTTCTTGTTCTTGATACAAAACAGCGCCAAGGCGTTTGGTGCTAGCAGAATACATAGGGCTTCTGAGGATCAGCGAACCCTAATACAGGAGCAGTGCTGAGTTTTTGTTTAATCATTTTGGCTATGCTGAAGTAGCCCTTGATGAACCTCCTGTAATACCCTGCAAACCCAAGAAAGGACCTCAACTCTAGTAGGTTCTGAGGTACTGCCCACGTCTGAAGAGCAGCAACTTTTTCTGGGTCCGTTTCTACTCCATCCCGAGAGACCCACATTAGCACATTCACACAAAGCCTATACCTCTAATTCAGCCTAAGCATGAACCGGAGCACATTCCACACATCACACACCACACACAAACAGGGCCGAAGCCACTTAACCCAAACACCTTTCCTTACCTTTCCTCGTAGGAGAGGGCAATAGCATCTCTCACCCAGTGTAGTGGCGGCCGCACCCCCCCATGGTCCCAAAACATGTAAAGGCTGCTTTGACTAACGCAACTGGCTGATGCGGTGGACGCAAATATGAAGAGCACATACTGGACACAGTAAGTGAAGTTTCTCCTGCTCCAAAGCTGTAAAGGTGGAGGACAGAAGGCTTTATTACCAATAGGGTGCATGTAGAGAATGGAACTTTCGGAAGATAGTTCAGTGAGGATGCGGTTACGTACGTCCTGAGAGTACTGGGGCACAAGTCCGAGGACAACTTTTCCTGCAGAAACTCCAGCACTGAAACAATTTGGCAGTGGACTGGGTCTACCTGCTTTACACACACTTGCCGCAGGGGAATGCCTCTTGCTAATGCAATAGATGAGGCGATCCCCCTAGTTGAATGAGCCCTGATTTCTAGAGGCGAAGTGAGCCCACGCAACTCACAGGAGAGGGCAATAGCATCTCTTACCCAGTGTAGTGGCAGCCGCCCCCCCGGTTGCGGCCCCAAAACGTGTAAAGCTGCTCTGACTTACGCCACTGGCTGATGCGGTAGACGTAAATCTGAAGATCACGTACTGGACACAGTAAATAAAGTCTCTCCTGCTCTGAAGCTGTAAAAGGCAGAGGGCAGAAGGCTTCAAAACAATACGGTGCATGTTGAGAATGAAAATTTTGGAAAATAGTTCAGTGAGGATGCAAAATCGCCCTGCCTAGCTCAGGGGCAAAGTCTAGGCAGGATGGGGAGACTGCCAGCTCTCCAATCTTCTTAGCGAGGTATTGGCCATTAGAAAAAACATCTTAAGGGTCAGAAACCTGAGGCGCTGACTCTAGTGGTTTAAAAGGGGTCTTAATTGGACCTTTGAGCATGATAGATAAAACCCACAAAAGGGCCCGTGGCTCTAGTGGGTGGCCCCATGAATGGAACAGGTAACTAAAAGGGTGTTTTCCCACAGTAACCCCATTGATCAGGACGTGGCAGGCTGAAATAGCAGTTACGTACGTCTTGAGAGTACTAGGGCACAAGCCAAAGGACAACTTTTCCTGCAGAGGCTCCAGCACTGAACCATTTGGCAGTGGACTCGGTCTATCTGCTTCATCATGCACCAACTTTCAAATACATTCCGTTTGAGGGCATAAACTCTTCTAGGGGAGGGAGCCCTAGCACTTAGAATAGTCTTAATCAGCTGGCTGGAAGATCAGCTTGACTTAATTGGTCCCATTCAGGGACAGAACGTGAAGGTTCCAAAGCTCGGGCCAGGGATGAAATATCGTCCCCTGCGCCTGAGCGCCAAGACTCCCGGGAGCAGAGCTATCAGGAAAAACGCATAAAGACGTACCTGGGCCACGTACGGGCCAAGGTGTCCAGACCCAGAGGGGCTGGAAGAATCAGAGAGTAGCAAAGGGGACATTTGCTGATCTTACGAGGCAAAGTGGTTCACCAAAGTGGTTCACCTTGACTGGACCGTACAACTGCTCCCACATTCATATGCCCTGGGATGTAAATCGCCCTGGGAGAGAGGAACCTGGTGCGCTAGCTAACTAGCGGCACGAGCACAGTCCGCCCTAGCGATTAATATATGAGACTGTAATAGTGTTTTCCACCAGCACTAGGACATGGTAGCCTCTCAACTGCTGGAGGAAGTGTTTGGGGCCAGAAATAGAGCCCTCGTTTCGAGGCAATTGATGTGCCGTGTGAGAAAAAGGCCTCTTCAGCTCCCTTGGGCTGGACGGTCATCTAAGACCGCACCCCAGCCAGTGAGGGAAGCATCTGTCGTTAGCATCTGCGACGACAGGGCGAACTTAAAACGGGACCCAGAGTCAGAAACCGGGGTCTGAACCACATAGGAAGAGTACGAAGCACCTGGCACGTAACCCTTATTGGGGATTGGCCCTAGAGTGAAATCCCCTGTCTTAGCCACAACTGAAATGCTCTCATGTGCAGAAGGCCCAAAGGTGTCACCGTGGATACAGCTGCCATGAGAGCTAAGATCCCTAAAAGTGATGGTCACTTCCTGGTCTAGCTTGATTTCTTTAAGGGTGATGAGGATGGATTCGACCTTTTGTGTTTCAATCCTAGAAAGAAAGATGAGCTAGGACGACAGTGGGCCAGCCAGTCGTGAGAGAGCTAGACCAAATGGAAGGACCCGATAATGGTAAGCTTTACCCCTGAAAGCGAACCTCAGGAACCTCCTGTGTTGTGTCAATATTTTTATATGAAAGTAAGCGTCCTTCAATCGATTGTTACAAATCAATCGCTTTGTAGAATTTGAGAGCAATCACTTTGACAGTCAACATTTTGAAGCTGTATTTATTTATCTTAGATAGCGGTACACCCCGCGAAATCTAAAAATTGGACGCAGCCCCCCGTTCCTTTTGAAACCAAGAATAACCAACTTTAGTAGCATGACTCACTGTCGGGTAGGGGAACATGTTCCATGGCCCCATTCCCCAGCAACTTCTGTCAGCAGATGCTCACTTTCCGGTTTTATGGAAGTGGAGACCATGCCGTTGAAACGTGGAGGGCGATGTGGAAATTGAATCCTGTAGCCTTTATCTACAGTCCTTAACACCTAGGGAGATATGCCTGGCAGTAGTTTCCACGCTGCCAGCTTCTCCGAAGGGGGGGGGGGTGTTGCGGGGTGTTAGTCAAAACAATCCCAAGTTCTTATTTAGTACAGTAGCCCGCCTAACAAAACCTAAGATGCCTGCAGAGAGTACTCCACAACATTTTAGTAGTGAAGATTTTATGGACTTCTTTAAGGAAAAAAATCGATAGCATAAGGAAGAAAATAACGGAAGTTCAAACTCTAATAGCATCTCATGATCTAGTTCAGCCTAAAGTTTCACATTTAGTTTTTCAGTGCTTTACAGGTGTAGGACAGGAAGAGCTTTATAAACTTATCACCTCAGCTAATTCAGCAACGTGCCTGTTAGACCCAATCCCAACCAGATTTTTGAAAGAAGTGATGCATACGGTTGGAGAGCCACTTTTAAACATTATTAATTCTTCATTATATCTAGGTCACGTCCCTAAACCTTTCAAGTTGGCAGTTATTAAGCCGCTTCTTAAAAAATCTAATTTGGACGCAAATGAAATAACAAATTATAGACCGATTTCAAACCTCCCCTTCTCAAATATGCACATTTTTGCAGGAAAACAACATCCTTGAAGAATTTCAATCAGGTTTCAGGCCCCATCATAGTACAGAAACTGCACTAGTTAAGATTGCAAACGACTTGTTTTTAGCTTCGGACCAAGGCTGCACCTCAATTCTAGTCTTGCTTGATCTTAGTGCTGCATTCGACACTATAGATCATAACATTCTCATAGATCGCTTACAAGATCACATAGGTATTCAGGGACAGGCATTAAAATGGTTTAGATCATACCTGTCTGATCGATACCATTTTGTAGACCTAAATGGAGAACTGTCTGGTGTAATGCCAGTGAAATATGGGGTCCCACAAGGGTCAGTTTTAGGACCTCTGCTGTTCTCAATATACATGCTTCTCTGGGTAACATCATTAGAAGACATGGGATTAGTTTCCATTGTTATGCTGATGATACCCAATGATATATCTCAACAAAACCAGACGAAATACCTAAATTGTCTAGATTAACCGAGTGTGTCCAGGACATAAAAGATTGGATGACCAATAACTTCCTTTTACTAAACTCAGACAAGACAGAGATATTACTCATTGGCCCAAAAACCAGCACACAACAGCTTCCACAATTCAGCCTGCGTTTAGAAGGATGTACTGTTACTACTAGCTCAACAGTAAAAGACCTGGGCGTAATATTAGACAGTAACTTGTCCTGTGAAAATCATATTTCCAATATCACAAAAACAGCCTTATTTTGGAGAAATATCGCCAAACTTAGGAGCATCTTATCCGTATCTGATGCAGAAAAGCTAGTTCATGCATTCATGACCTCCAGACTGGACTATTGTAATGCATTACTAGGTGGTTGTCCTGCATCCTCAATAAACAAGCTTCAGTTAGTCCAAAATGCAGCCGCCAGGGTTCTCACCAGATCCAGAAAATATGATCATATAACCCCAATATTATTATCCCTGCACTGGCTACCTGTTCAGTTAAGAATTAATTACAAAATAGTATTACCTACATACAAGGCTTTAAATGGTTTAGCTCCCACATACCTAACCAGTCTTCTGAAACGCTATAATCCGCCACGCTCCTTAAGATCACAAAACTCTGGACTTCTGGTAGTTTCCAGAATTTCAAAATCTACAAAAGGGGGTAGGGTTTTTTCATATTTAGCTCCAAAACTTTGGAATAGCCTTCCAGACAGTGTTCGGGGCTCAGACACAGTTTCCCAGTTTAAAAGTAGACTCAAGACGTATCTCTTTAATCTGGCATACGCGTAACTCATCCCATAACTTCATACTTCAGTACATCTATTCTGAATGGCAACTACGCTAATTCTCTCCATCTGTTCTGTACTTTTCTACCCATCCCGAGGCATCTGGAGATTGTACCAGCTTCAGTAGATAAAGGCCAACCCTGTGAGGATCCTGAGGCATCCAGAGAAGGTCCAGCTCCAGCTGAATTCTGCCTTATTATGATTGGAGCTACACATCCTGCTCCTGTGCTCCCAGTGATCCAGACCCCATCTGCCCTCTGCACCTACTGACTCATCCCTATGCTGAACTGGACTTCATGTTAATTTACAGAATTTCTGTTATATTTTACTCTTAGCGGCATTACACACATGGTGTTATATCATCTTTATCTGTTATCACCCAAATGAGGATGGGTTCCCTGTTGAGTCTGGTTCCTCTCAAGGTTTCTTCCTATTGCCATCTCAGGGAGTTTTTCCTTGCCAATGTCGCCGTCACCCTTGGCTTGCTCATCAGAGAAATTTCATTCATTCATCTCGTTATTATCTAGACACATTTACACATACACAATTTATTATTATTATTAATATTTTATTATTTTATTATTATTATTATTATTATTATTTTTTATTATTATTGTTATTATAATTTTTTTTTTATTTCTTTCATCTTTGTGAAGCTGCTTTGAGACAATGATCATTTTTAAAAGCGCTATATAAATAAAATTGAATCGAATTGAATTGAATTAGTGGTTTGGCATCCTGGAATATAGGAGGATATGACCGAAGGACTAACTCATCATCGGAGACCAGTGTTGTCCGAAACACCAAAGGCGGCGGAAACTAAACACTGATCCCCTAGGGGTGCCCGGGAGGGCATGCTCTTATGGAAAAGAATGTTACATCAACTCTGGAACCACTTTTAATTCTTGTGTCTGACAGCTTTGCAGGTTACACAACAATTGTTCAAAATAGATTTGACTAAGTGAGGGACAGCAAGGTTGATAACCTTAAATGAAAACCAGAAAAAAGGGTACATCACTATTTCTGGTAAATAACAGTTAAATCACTACTTCTAAAACACACAAGTTAAATAAAATTTAAACAAATACACCAACAGAATTATTTAACTAAGCTTCTAACACAAATAACACATACTATTCTATTAATCCTTTAAAGGACATACATTATATTATGTGATTACATCATGTAATACACATCATATTAAATTTTTTGTGAATACATTTAAAACTTAAACAACAATCACAGCATACCATAAGTTACTCTTTTTCTTGTAATGAGCACTATAGTAAATTAATTAAACATCAAGTAACTCATCAAGATTCAAATAATCAGTCCTTTATATAAGTAAAGAGCGGTATTATCATACCATCAGTGTCCCGGATATGACGCTTCCCTGTCTTGCATGTTACTGACTGGAGGCATGGGTGTTGGGGTGCCCGGCAACTAACGCTCTCCTTCTGCGCCTCTCGCCTAGCGAGAATCAGATCTGGTCAAGGCTGGGTGGCCGACGGCCACGACTCTTGAGCACGGCGTGGGAGAAATTTTCCAAAAGCCTGTTCATATAGCCTAGCCTCTCGAAACCTGGTGGCGACGGAATTAACAACGTCGCCAAATAGGCCGGAGGGTGAGACCGGGGCATCAAGGAGGAACGTTCGATCCTTATCCTTGATGCCTGTCAGATTTAGCCATAGGTGTCTCTCAGCGGACACCATGAAGGCCATAGAACGGCCGATTGCACGGCTGTTTGTTTAGTCGCACGTAGGGACAAAACAGTAGCCCGGCGTAATTCTGTGAATGCTTCTTTATTCACATTGCCGCTCATGCTCAAATCATTCAGCAGATCAGCCTGGCACGCCTGCAAAACCACCATGGTGTGCAAGGAAGCGCCGGCCTGACCTGCTGCTTGGAACGCCTTCCCTACCAGGGTAGAAGAAGTTCTACACAGCTTGGAGGGAAGGGTTGGCTTCTTTAATGAGGATGATTCTCTCTTCTATGCGTCTCTTCTATCTGGGGCATCAACACATAACCTTGTGCTTTTGCATCAACGATGTTCGAATAGAACGAAGTCGATGGTACAAAAATACGGGCTAAGAAAGGTTTATTCCAAGAACGAGATCATTCGTTAAGGAGGTCATCAAAAAAGGGGAAGAGCTGCGTTGTGGCACTCTCTCCTGGCCACCCGACAGAAACCTGTCGTCTAATTTTGATTGTTTTGGGTGAGCTTGCTCCTGTGGCCAATCAAAGTGCAGTTGTTCGACTGCATGTGTTATTACTTCTAGCAACTCCTCATACTCTCTATCATCTAAGGGTAGCTACTACAATTTCTACAGAAGCAGGAAAACGAATCTCTTCCGTACACCCATGAGAAGCAACGAAGTGCGCTTGTGAAGTGGAAGGAGAGACTTCGTGATCGGGGGAGAGGGCGAGAGAAAAGAAGGGCCTCCGTCTCTCGTGCCTCGGCCAGATCAACTTGTGATCCCCAAGAGTGCAGCCCGGCTTGTGGTTCCTTAAAAAACGCAAGGCGCGCGCGAACCACCTTCATTGGAAGATTATCACAGTGCTCACACTCTCCTCTAAGTCCTTCGAGAGCGTGGCTCTCACCCAAACATTCAAAGCAGAGAATATGTGAATCGCCCTCCGAAAGGAAATTTTTACAAGGAGGGGGACATCTAGCTATAAACTCCGCCATCATTTTTGGTGAGTTTTATGCTTTTATCTGCTTTTAAATGTATTTCTTGTGTATTTTATGTTGACACGCACACGCTCACAATGTCAGTTAGGACAAAGAATCTGAGGAATGTTTCCGGCTTACTCCTATTTATAACCTGCAGGTGCGTCTCATCAGATGACGTCACCCGACGGAGGTTATATAAGCCAAAATTTGGCATGTTTGATTTACACATGCTTCACAACCGGCAACATGACAAGATGTTCCCATTGCTTTTTCACGCAGCATTGAGTGTAAAGAGAACCAGAAAGTGCTGTAAAAGTGTCCTCTAACCTGGGAAGTGCATAGGCATCTTTTATTGTCTGTAGGTTTCATTTCTTATAATGAATGCATAAACTAATCTTTTTTTTTTTCTAAGTACCATGATCGGTGATGAAAAGGGAGATTTCGACTCTCTGATTACTCCGGCTTCAAGAAGATCTCGAATGTGCTCGTGGACAGCCTCAATGTCCTGTGGGTGTATTGATCAAGCACGGTATTTAAAAGGGGTTTCATCAGAGAGTTTTATACGATGCGTGACACTGTCTGTCCTCCCAAAATCTAGGTAATGTTGCGCAAAACCATCTGGCATGCTGTTAAGAAGATCAGTGATGCGATCCTTTCACTTCAGGGGAACTGGAGACTCCCCAAAATCAAACTTTAAACTCGACCTCTGGGGTGTTTTAATCGCAGCTGTACCTCTTACGCTGTGCTCCTGTGACCAAATACCACGGTGAGCACTGACTTCAGCAATCTCACACTTTGCAGGGATGAAAATATCATGATCATCCTCATTGCTAATTACAACTGAAAGTTTATGGGCTGATTGCTTGGGGAAATCGATCAAGCAAGTTTTCACTAACAGCCTACCAGGTAAAGAAGATGAGAACTGATGTTTGAGAAAAACAGACCGTTCATTTTGGAGGCCACAAGCTACAGTTATGCCCTTCAAGACCACAGTCTTCCCTGCTGGAACAACTTAAGGACCTCTGCCTGGTAATTTTACCACACCATGATGGCTGATGCTAGACTGCTTCCGTCTGAACTCTTGTACTTTAACAACAGCTCTGTAACCATATGTGATACAAGAGAGATCAACTGGCTTTGTAGGCTAGCGATTCATTTTTGACGTCTTCCATGGCACTTATATATGCATCTGGGGTTTCTTTTGGCTCAACACATGCACTTAGACTCTGACAATGAAGATGTACTCGCTGTTTTGAAGGGCTAATGTGTTTGTTCATACGATCAGCCTTGGCCGCCTTTCTGTCTTTCTCAGTGCGTAGCATTAACAACAGCTCCGAGAAGGGTGGAGGAGAGTTCTTTTGCTCCAGCTGTAGACTGGAAGGTAACACGCTATACAGTACCCTTGGCAAAATTGCCCCTTGGCAAAATTGCTTAAGGAGGTGTCTATCTACATCCTTGGCTGCCACCCCTTCCCTTTTTACAGTCAAGTGCTATTTGCAGGTGATGAAGGTAATTGGATGGTTTTTCACCAAGGTCCTGGAGGATATTCATAAACTGAGCAAAAATTTCTTTGCCATCCTCAACAGCACAGAAAGCTGAATCTAGCAACCATAGGTAAGCTACAGAATGTGTATCGGGACCTAGTCCCTTAACTAACTCAGCGGTGGGGAAAAGCAAGCTCTTCAGAATCCTTCTCGACACCTGAAAATGGGACATGCTGGGGTCACTATGAAGTAACTCAATATGTGAGCGCCATGTGTCGTAATCTGTTTCATTACTAGGTCTAGTGGTTTTACCTGAAAAGGTGCGAAGCCTTACTGTGGATTGAAAGTATGGACCTATGTCCTCCTCTCGTACAATGTGTTCAACTACCACCTTCTGAACTTCAGGTGGGTTAACATCACTCACAGAGACGGACAGAGATTTCTTTACATTAGAAAATGTATCTGCGGAAGTGGCACCTTGGTCACTTTTTGTTCTGGTTGTGAATGAGGCTGTGACATCTTACAGCTATCAAGTACTGGTGTCTCATTAACTGTTTCTATGTGTATGGGACAAAGTTACTTTTCCCCAGAGTCCACAGTCTCAATAGTCTTGCTAATCTGTGTCATCATCTCTTTTAGTACTTCATCATTTTTTCCACTAAGTTGGGCTAAGCCCTTTAGTTTGGTTAGATAATATCTAGTAAAGCCTCCACCAATCTTAGCAGTGTAAACACTGCACCATGTTAGTGCTCTAACATGGTACACAACACCAGGACCACTTTCTTGAACATACTGATATGGCAAAAGTGGTTCTAAAGCTTCTAGAGCTGAGCTATTTGAATATTCAACGATCAGGTTTTGATAAAATTCAGATGTGGCATCTTCAACTAAAAGCAAGTTCCGAATTATGCCATACTTCTTAAAAAAATCAATCACCTCTTCATCCTTCTCTAATCCGCTTACACCGCTCACAATAACTGCATTGGGGATCTTAACTCCTGACTGCTGTATGTAATCCATTTTATATGTTTTCTCTGTACTAGTATTCAGTTTCAGCCTGGCCTCCTGGCTGGCTCGCCACTATTTTAACCAATGTTAAAGTTAAGTAATAAATTCCAATTTGCTATGGCCAATCTCAAAAGAGCTAGGAACGTCTAGAGCCCAAAGTATGAATACTAATAAAGAGACTACAACACATCCATACCTTGATTAAACAGTTTATAACACACATTACACTACATTACACAAAACACTTACTGTACGAGAGAATAAAAAAATATAATAACCAAAAAAAGTGCATGCACTCGTTTTTTTTCTTTGCTTTATGAGCTCAGCAGTCTCGTGTTAAAAAAAAAAAAAAACTCGGTCGGTAAGGCCCAATTACAGTGTTTGTGCTCAGTCCTACCACACCGAAGAGTGAAAGAGCATATCAATCCTTGTGTCAGAGTACTATCATACAGAACCAGGGAGTGAAGCTGATGTTCCATCTCCAGCATGTAGATGATGTTTCCTCTAGTAGCTCACCACCAGTCGACTGGAATTATCTTGTTCCAACTTCTGAAGCTGTTAGCTTTAGCCTGAAATACATAAAATGTCCCACATCTTCAAAACCTGACCTATAAACAGGTCACACAATTATCATACATTATTACATGATACATTACAAAAATGTATATGTCAAAACTGTAGTTTTTACCAACAACAGGTTGATGGTGATCACATTTTTTTTACATACATAAGATGCTAACACAACTAGCTTCTGCTCATGGCACTTCACATTTACATCGCTAGCTTAGCGGCCGAACTTTCCAATACTTTAAACACAACTCATTGTTAATCACTAAAAAAAGTAAACAAGATAATTTATTCTCTCTTTCTTACTCACCGCCGAATTCTGCAAACCCGAGCTTGTCAGCAACACAACACAGCACAGCAGCTCCGATGCAGCTCCGATGCTGGCTGTGGTTCTCCTGTAACCACACATCACTCAGCGCAGCAGTGCCAACAATAGCTGCAAAAACAGCAAAAATCTAGCCATCTGGCCTTTTTTTCCAAACTTTTTCAACCTCATCATGTACAGCTGACTGGCTGTTTGCTGACTTCCAGAGGACTGATATCAATGTGGACAAACGTGAGACGCTTCAGGGGACAACTTTAACTCACATTAAATGACGATATGAGACATTTTGGTTATAAATGTAAGCCCCCTAAGATTTGATTTGTGTCATTAAGCATCAATGAAGGCTTATTTTTTTATTATAGAAAAGCAAATGTGATAAAAAGGTACTATATGAGCAACACCGTTGCACTCTAAACATCCCATTTTAAAGATAATATAAAATTGTTATCCCTGTGTTCACAATAGCAAGGAGCAGGTCTCATGGATTACTTTTGTATTTTTATTACAGTGTCGGCATAAAATACAAATATATTTGAGGCCAGGTATTTTATAGAGGCCAGGTAGAATTTAAACATATACACTACCGTTAAAAGTTTGGGGTTACTTGCAAATTTCTTTGTTTTTGTTTAGTGATTTATTTTCTACATTCTACAACAATACGGGGGATTTTAAAAATATAAAATAACACATATGGAATTATGTAATGTAATATATAGTACGTAACAACAACAAAAACAACAGTTAGTTGTTATTTTAAGACACAGAGGTCAGCCTTTCTGTAATAGTTCTCGCAAGAACAGTATTGTCACAAGTGCATTTGCAAAATCCGTCAAGCACCATAATGAAACTGACTCTCAATCTAGAAGAGCGAGACCAAAACCTACCTCTGCCGCAGACGAGAAGTTCATTTAGAGTTATCAGCCTGAAAAATGACCAATTAACAGCACCTCAGATTAGAGGTGTTATGAAGTATTTACAGAGCATAAGTAGCAGACACATCTCGCTATTAACTGTTCAAATGAGATTTATGTATTTTTTGGATGCCTTCAGCATTGCTTTACAATGTGGAAAGAAATAAAAATCAGGAATGATCATGGAGTTAGAGAGTGACCCCAAACTTTTGAACGGTAGGGATTTAATAAAACTTTGGACCACACATCTCACAGGAGTTTTCAAAAGAATCATTAAAGTCAGTAAGTCATTTGCATTTGGTACTTATTTGTCCTACATATAAGGTAGCATGGGGCACAGTGTTTAGGACTTTGGGGTCTGTGTGTGTGTGGATTTCATGTGCTTAGTGTTTTTTTTCTCTAGCTACTGTTTTTTCCCACAGTACAAACTCTGAACCTCTACTTTGCAATACATGAAAAAAATACAATACAATAAACAAACAATAATAATAATAGTAGTAGTAGTGGTGTTAGTAGTAGTAGTAGTAGCCTGTGATGTGTTACAGTACTTGACATGTAGAAATGTAGGGTAAGGGTTCTCAGATTCTTTAAATGGGAGGTGGGAGGTATACATATTATTGCCACATGATTTTTTCCACTGTTTATTTATTTATTTGTTTATTTATTTATTTATTATTAAATAGGTAATAGCACAGTAAAAAAAAAAAAAAAAAAACATTTGTCTGAGGTTGTATTTGCCTTATACTCAGACCAACTATGATCTGATGATTTTTATGCACAAAAATGCATAGAATTAAAAGAGGGAGTACTAACTTCTGCTGTCAGGTGGTTGGACATCTCTTATCTGACATCATAATTATGTATATTAATCTAAACATGAAATGATGTTTTTTTTTTTGTAATCCTTGCTACATAGATGAAACAATAAAGTGATTTTTTTTTACCCATTTATGAACAAATCTCCAAAAGCAAATTGAGCCATAATAACTGACAATTATGTGTGAAAAATGCTATATTAAGAAATGCTAATAAAATTCTGCTGGTCAAATCTAACTCCAACAGTCATGGGCTGTGCAGTATGTAAAGATGGACTTACTGTCCAACGGGCGATATTTATAGCATATGGCTGTAATGAGAGTAGGAGGCTGGGGTAGTGTCAGCCTTTCTGCCTTCTCCTTGCCTCTAGCTTCCAGCTTCTCATTATGGAGGAAGTAAATCTCACTTAGCTTTAACAGGGCTATAAAAACTGTAGGCTTCTACAACTCAGATTTACATGCACATGCACTCATATAAAGTCACCATAAATTAAATAAAAAATGCACTCCAAATACAACCTTGCACACTATATATAGACATATTTTTGACAGAAGCACATCCACTACATACAGATAACACAGTTACGCAGAGAAAAACAAGAAACAGAGAAATTAGACTTTATTAAAATCCCATTGTATTTTCTTTAATATATAAACTTACTTGCTTAAACACACAACTGAATCACTGTAGCTGTGCAGAAGAGACACAAATAAGATAACCAAAACAAATGCTGCCTGGCGTAGGCCTTCATGGCTAATTCAGTTACGGACAATGCCATGAAAAGGGATTCCACTTAATTAAGCCTGTTTCCTGCAATGGAGAGTAGATCACATTACGACAGATCTGGTTAAAGGAAAAATGGCAGTTAATTGCGGCTATCTGTATTTCCCCTCGCACACATATTTATATGTTTATA
Organism: Clarias gariepinus; assembly: GCF_024256425.1. NCBI lineage: Eukaryota > Metazoa > Chordata > Actinopteri > Siluriformes > Clariidae > Clarias > Clarias gariepinus. The sequence goes on along the minus strand of NC_071100.1, from coordinate 28,561,223 downwards.
GTGCAAAAAGGAGTACATGCAAAACTTTGGTACAACCAACAAAAGCCAGATAACTGACTTGTTAACTTGGTGTTTTAATACAAGAAAATAGTACTTCTATTTTGTACTTTATATTTGCCCATTTGATTCACCATTTTACTTAAAGCAACATTTATAACAAAAACAATAATAATAATAATAATAATAATAATAATAATAATAATAATAATAATAATTTATTAAATTATTATAGATACTGAGCAGGTGAGGTCAGAGCTCAAATGCCCAACAATCATTAATTATTTAATTAATTCATTTTATAATTTATCAGTAGCACAAAACCTACAAAATTTTTCTCCCAGTATGTAAAAATTACAACTTGAATGCATAATCCTCAGGCACTATGGTAATCATCATCATCATCATCATCATCATCACTACCAGTGAGCACTTTAGTCATATTAAGTTTCTGGGAATGCCGATCCATTTGCACACATTTACCCACTCATTCAGATCAATTAAATTAAATTGAATAACTATGCTACCAAAATATATTTAATAAAATACATTTAATTAATTAATCAATAAAATTGGGATGTGGATTTAAATCACAAATAGGCAAGCTGGAAATGTCAGTGGTAAGGGTAAAACTTCTCCACATTAAAAAAAATAGATCAATACATAAAAATAAAACAAATTAAAAAAAAAGAAACTATACACAAGAAGGAAGCCCCTTTCTTGTCGGCAATGCTTGGTAGTAGGATTACCTACTACCAGTAGGTAACATCTGGTATCTGGTCTCCAACTGTCCAGTTTTGGTGAGCTTTTGCCCATTGTATTATAGTTTCAAATTCCTGTTCCTGACAGAAGTGGAATCTAATGTGGTCTTCTGCTGTTGCCTGTCTATCTCAGGTTTTGACATGTTGTGTATTCTAAGATGTTTTTCTGCTTCCTACAGTATGGTTGTAAAAAGTGTATACTTGAGATATAGTATCCTACCTGCCAGCTCAAACATGTCTAGCCCTTTTTCTCTGACCTGTCTTATTAACAATGTATTTCTGCTTGCAGAAGTAACTGTCATGAAATGTTTTTTTGTTTTTTTGCACCATGTGGTTGAAAAAAATTAAAGTCTATTCCTTTTGAAAACTCCAGATGATCATTACTTTTTGCAATACCAAAACTAGCAAACCAGTTGTCAAAGACACTAAGAACATATTTTAACACGTTTAAATGGGAACAATAAGTAGTTAGCTCTTGACCTGTATCTGGATTAGTATATGCCTACATTCAAACTACAAGCACAGATTTTTATCATACAAATGTGGACTGCACACATCACATTGTATATTTGCAAGTCTGATTTGGGTCAATTTCATATGTGATGTTAAATCAGATACATATTTTTACAGTGTGACCACAGTGTGAATAGTCAAATCTAATTTCATGTGACTTTGCCGTCACTCGATATTCATTGAAATTTTATGCTAGAAAAGATGCAGGACAGTGAAGAGGGATTTCATTGGTGGAATATAGAGGTAACAGACATCGATGTAGTGCTGCTGGAGCTCACAGAAATGACTGCCCCTTTTTTTCTCCATGCAAAGAAAAAGAATATCTATATAATTGAAATTCAAATAAATTTATATAAATCCAGTTGACATTCAAATAAATGTATATAAATGCTTAGAACTATCAGTAAAGCATATATCATGTAAGATACTCAATAAAATGAAACAGATGGGTCAATTAAACTTTCACGTGTGTTGACTAATTTACAGTGTTAGTTCAGCCATTAAGTAATATACAAGTTAACAATTCACAAAAGTTGCAGGTCGTTCAGTGCAATGTAAATATTGACTTTTAACTTTTAACTGAGCTTGCAGGATAATTGAAAGAAAGTACAGGGGATTGTATTTTTTAAATGGCCAATGGGTGTAGATCATTGCGTACCATACAAATCCAAAATTATTCTGTATAATGAAAAGTCTGTATGATTTCAGTAGCAGATCATTCAAAAAGGTAAAGTGCCCAATTAGATTAAACTTTGACAAAAGGTTGGTTGATCAACTGTGAGACACGTGGCAATAGTTAACTTATCCTACACATTTTTTTTCTTACTGCCAGTTAAGTCATGAGTAAGTTAACAAACAGACTAACCAGCTTTTCCAACCTCCTAGTATGTTAATTAGCCATGAGCTGCAAGTGACCTCTTTCTCACATACTTACATGTAAACAGAAAATAAGACAAGGAAATGGATGTAAGAAATAATAAATAAATAAAAAGAAACCACAGAATCTGACATACGGAGAATCAGCACTGTTACTTCATACAGTGAAAATTAAAAGATCCCATCTGTGCAATAGGAACGCGATAAAACAGCCCATATTTCCTCCTCTACTTAGAAGAGCAGTGCTGGCATAGGGCTGCTCTCAACTCCTGCAACACTGCACTGCAGTGTCCACCCATCCATCTGTCCATCTCACAAAACCATTCATCTATTACATCTTTAATCAGCACTCTAAATCTCTAACAGGGTATACACCAATCAGCAATAACATCAACACCACTTAACAATGATCACCAACTATACCCCTGCAAACTGGTGAGAAGATCATGAGCACCCAAGGCTCATTCCTGCCTATGAGGAAAGCGCAGAAGGACCAGTGGTACCCTGGTAATACAAGAAAACCTTGTTTTAAAGGTTTGACTAAATGGTGTACATGCATAATACATACTATAATTAAATATCCTTTGCTAATGTTGGGGTGTTGATTGCATGCAAAAACTTGAAGCTTGACAAACCAAAAAAATTACGACTTTTATCAAAACGTCCTTAAGACCTTAAATCCTTTCAGTATATCCTTGTGTGAAAGTGGATAACTTTTACAAGTCAACAGTAATCTAAAAAAAGAACAAAGGCCCAATTAAAAGTAGTCATGAACTCCCTACATTTTAAGTTTGGTTGAAGTTTACATTGTTCGTTACTTTCCACTATGTCTTGTCTTTTGTTTCATGTTCTTCTTTAATTGTCCTTTTACCTTTCCTGTATTGGATCCAAACCATATGTTCCAAAGACACTAATATATAGGGATTAGCTCATTGTAAAACTTAAAAATTAAAATGATATGTCTGAGCTTTAAAGGAATTGCCATTAAATCAGACTTCCATTAGCTATGTAGAGACTAATTACTGGAAGTGCAGTAAATTTTACAACAAGTGCTTAACATTTACAAGCAAGTTAACAGATGGAGAACAATAAATGTTAATAAATTATGACACATATGTAGTCTCTCAAGGAGAAACACATTTTCCTAACATTTGTTAGGAACACTTATTTGTAATTTACATGAGGGGACAGTATTTTGTAACTGTGTTACATTTGGTTTCCCCAAAATATGTCTTAAGATAAACTACTACTACTACTACTACTACTATGACTACTACTACTACTACTACTAATAATAATAATAGTAATAAAACTTTTTATATAAGATTTATAAACATTAATTACCCATCAGTTGTCGAAAACAAAAATATTTACTTTGCTAATCTCCTCCATAAACGGTTGCTTTTTTTTTCTTGTTTGGATTCTGCCCTTCCTATGTCATTATGTATTTTTTTTTCTCTCCATTGTTTTTGATTTACCTCAGCAATCACTATGTGCATATGTACTTGTTTTGGTGTACAATTCTTATTGGGCATAAAGGGATTAATTAAACGGTGTGCAAGTATTTTCACAAGTGTAATGTCTTGTCTAATTTATAATATTTATAAAGTAGTATATTGCGTTTGTTGTTGTTGTGGTTATTGTTGCTACACTCATTAAAAGAATTTAATGTTTATTTTGATAGTAATTAACTTTTCATTTCCATTTTATGTTTCGCTTCCCATCAGTTCATCTGTCAGTTCATTCTGTTCTTAACTACTGGGTAAATAAATAACTATGTTCAGAAACAGCTCCGATGATGACGTCAGCGTGTTTACGGAAGCAGTTGTGGGATACATCGGGAAACTAGCGGATGATACCAAGGAGAAAAAGACTATCAGAACGTTTCCCAGCCAGAAGCCGTGGGTGAATAAAACCATCCGCTACGCTCTAAGATCTCGCACCACTGCCTACAACACGGTACTTGCGTCGGGGAACATGGAACCGTACAAGGCTGCATCATATAACGTCCGGATAGCGGTAAAAGAGGCAAAGCAGTGCTACTCCAACAGAGTGACTCTAGGAGCCTGTGGCAGAGACTAAGGACAATAATGGACTATAAAGCACCAACATCCGTTATGACGAACGCAAACGTGACTCTGGCAGACAAGCTCAACACCTTCTATGCTTGCTTCTAGGCTGCAGCTAAAGACGCTAGCGATGCTAATGCTAGCGGCGCTAACAGCTACAGACAGGAAGACACTGCCAGCACTGGAAATGCATTTAATCCTCACCGAGCACAACCTGAAGAGAGCCTTCAAGAGAGTAAACACCAGGAAAGCAGCAGGACTAGATGGCATCTCAGGTCATATTCTCAGAGCCTGTGCAGACCAGCTAGCACCTGTGTTCACTGAGATATTTAACCTCTCTTTATCTCAGTCTGTGATCCGCACATGCTTCAAAGAGTCCATTATTGTTCTGGTTCCAAAGAAACCTCATCCTGCTTCTCTTAATGACCATCACTACTGAGGTAAGGGCTACAGGGCGATAAAGTGCTTTGAACGCCTGGTCAGAGACTTCATCATTTCTTCACTACCCAACACACTAGACCCACTACAGTTCGCATACTGCCCAAACTGTAAGGGCCATATTTCATTCTTGTGATTTGTTGTTATGTTTATCTTATTTTAGTTTATTAGTTAAGCATTAAGCATTAAGTATCATACTCATAATTTGTATTGTGACATCATTTCATGGGTTGTTCTGTGATATCATCCCACAGTTATGCAGTTCCATGTCTATCACGCACGTTAGTTGTAGTTGTTGTTAAGACACGGAAGGATACAGAAAGGTGTGGAGCACACAAGCTTTTGACTGTGAGACAGTAAGCTAAAAGGAATACAGTAAAATAAGTTGTTGTAACTGTAATCTATCGAAGCTACAGAACACAGCAAGCGACTTGTCGTGACTACAGTGGATTTATGTAAGAAACTGTAACAACCGTTGTTTTTGATGTTGAAAATAAACAAGAGACAAAGAAATCAACGAAACGTCTGATGTCGTCAGTGACACTGTGTAAGTAAAGACACGCGTCAGAACTTGTGAATAACATGCACCAACATTAAAGTCAAAAGCTTGTCTTCGCCGCAGAAATGAAAATAAGTGATTTAAGATTGTGAAGAGCGCGCGTGCGACTTCAAAAACGCGCATCAACCGATAACGAGCAACCGAAACCGAAAGCGAGAAGAGGACTTGCCTGCCTTAAACTTCACCATGTCACACGGCGAGGACAACGCCGCTATCGCCGAATCTGAGCAGGTGATGGTGCTCGACAAACTGAAGAGGGCCAGAGAAGGTAAGTGGAGTCAGTTGACAATATTATACAATGAACTAGAGGTGCTTATGGACAATGCTTGTAATTTGCATGACGTTAAAGCCAAGCGCCGCCAATACAAACGCTGCTAAATGACTTTATTGAAAGTAATGTAACAGTGCGATCGTGCGCAAAGGACGAAGAGCGTGAAACCGATCAGCACCACTGGTATCACCCTAGATTAACGCGCTGCTCAGAATTCATGGTAAGAGTGGAGTCGTGGATCGCGGACACTAGTAATCGCTTTAAGTTGCCTCAAACAGGTGACGATGGAGTTTCGCCAAACGACAGTGTGTCAATGCTGGAGCGCAAGACGCCCGCCCCTCAAAGGCACAGAAGCGTATCGTCAGCGGCATCCAAGAGGTCCTTAACGTCAGCAGCATCCGAAGCTAGACTAAAAAAGGCAGAAGCCAACAGAGCAGCTTTGCTGGCTAAAGCAGCAACTTTGAGAGATCGGCAGGCGCTGGAACTGGAGGAAGCACGATTAAAGGTCGAGGAAGAGCAATTGAAGGCACAACTAAAGGCTAAGCAAGCACAATTAAAGGCACAAAAGGAAAGGCTGGAATTGGAAACGGCGCTTGCAATAGCCGATGCTGAACAAAATTCTTACCAGAACCGTAAAAAACAACATCCTGCGAGACGGAGCGTGGTCGTCGAAACAAGTGGTGCATGCCCCCCGGAACCGGAGCACAACGACCACTGCGACCACAGTTTGGCAACGGAATACCTCGAGCTGCCATCACGCCTCCGAGCAACCCACTTAAGCATGCCAGTGAGTGCCAAACCCATAATGTCAAGCACCCTAGTGGAACGGCCCACCCAAGGTAACGAACACTCACTTTACAACACTGACATAGTGGAGCCTCAGGGTAGGATGCCATTTCAGGCAGATCTTACAAAAATGTTTGCGAAGAGTCAGAGGCAACTTTCCTTACCTCCGCGCAACGTTCCTCCATTCTATGGTGACCCTCTTGAGTTCACGTCCTTTGTAAGAGCCTTTAAACATGCCATCGAAACCAAAACTGATAGCAATCTGGAAAGGCTGTTCTATCTCGAGCAGTATACTGAAGGACAGCCTAGGGACCTAGTGAGAAGCTGCCAGCTCATGCCAGAACATCGTGGTTACGCAGAGGCTATGAAACTGTTACATGACAATTTCGGAAATAGACAAATAATCGCTACAACGCTGATGCAAAAGGCACTCAACTGGCCGGAAATAAAGTCAGAGGACGGAAAGTCGCTAAAAACTTTCTCCCTGTTCCTAGTAAAATGTTACAATACCATGTCAAGCATTAATTACATGGATGAGCTAGACAATGCTACCAACTTGAGGAGTTTTGCCTCAAAACTGCCCTACAAATTGCGTGAAAAATGGAGAAGCCACGTATACGAGTACCAAGAGCGCAATGAAGAAAGAGCTAAGTTCGTGCAGCTGATGAAATTCGTAGAACGAGAAGCAAAGGTAATGTCTAACCCACTTTTTGGAGACCTGAACGTTTCGACTAGTGGTAAAAAACACAGCAACAAATCCCCTTCAGGATTCAAGCAAAAAATGGAAGAAAAGAGAGGTAGCAGCTTTGCGACCGGCGTAAAACAGGTTGGTAAAAATCATAAAGACTCAATTACAGTAAAGAGTAGTGGTGCATTAGTTATTAGTGCCTTCACTAAACCTTGTGCATCCTGTGAGCAAGATCATACCCTAGACGAATGCCACAAGTTTAACAATGAGACATATAAGGTCAAATTGGACTTTCTAAAAAAGAATGGATTCTGCTTTGGCTGTTTAGTAAAAGGACATTTAAGCAAAGACTGCACGAAGAAAATTACATGTCAGTTGTGCTCAAAGAAACATCCTCGCATGCTACACATTGCAGCAAAGGACACAGCTCAAGCGATCGTAAAGGCTGACGAAACCGAACCAGTTCAAACATTGCCTGTTACAGCGAGTCACGAAACGAGTGCGTGTATCGGGGCTGAAGATGACTGTATTCTCTCCATAGTACCTGTTAAAATAAAGTCAAAGAAAGGCAACAAGACAGTAAAAGTATACGCCTTTATGGACCCAGGTAGCTCTGCTACCTTTTGTACAGAGTCATTAGCAAGGCGATTAAACGTACAAGGTAAAAAAATTGACATCATGTTAAGCACCATGAACGCGAGGAAACAAGTAGAAAGTTACGTGCTTACTGACCTGGAGGTTAGCAGTCTGGAAGAAAACACCTTTGTTGAACTCCCCAAAGTGTTCACACAAAAGAGTATCCCAGTCTCAGTGGAAAATATTCCACAACAGCACGACATTGATAAGTGGCCATACCTCAGCGAAGTAAAACTGCCTTACATTAATGCTGGAGTTGAAATTCTCATAGGTAACAAAGAGCACAGGCTCCTAGAACCATGGCGAGTAATTAACAGCAGGTACAATGGGCCATATGCAGTAAAGACTGCTCTCGGATGGACCATAAATGGACCTCTTCGAGAGTCGGTCGAGGAAGGCACATGTGACAATGAGCAAGTGAGCGTTGCAGTCAACAGAGTCTCCATCGAAAGTGTAGAACAAATGCTGATACAACAGTACAACCATGATTTTCCTGAACGGAACTGTAATGACAAAGCTGAGTTGTCACAAGAGGACTATCAGTTTTTAGACTCTGTAACTAATTCTCTGCAGTTTACCGATAATTACTTCTACATCGGTCTCCCATTTAAGAAAGCAGCTATTCAAATGCCCAATAACCCAAGCGCAGCCATGCAGCACTGAACCTCAAACGGAAGTTTAAGCATGACCGCTTCTTTCACAAAGAGTATTTAAACTTCATGAATGACATGTTTGAGAAGGGTCATGCAGTCAAGGTCCCCACACCCCACCTAAGTCGACAAGACGGGCAAGTGTGGTACATACCTCACCATGGTGTGTACCATCCTCAAAAGAAAAAGCTAAGGGTAGTCTTTGACTGTGCTGCCAGCTTACATTAAATAGCGAGCTTTTGCAGGGACCCAACCTGACAAACTCACTCATTGGGGTGCTCGCACGCTTTAGACAAAAAGAAGTTGCCATGATGGCAGATGTGGAAGCCATGTACTATCAGGTCAGAGTTCCGGAAAAGGACACAGACTTGTTGCGTTTCCTGTGGTGGCCGAACGGAGACGTGAGTCAGGACTTGGTTGAGTATAAAATGGTCGTTCATTTGTTTGGTGCAAAATCATCTCCAAGTGTAGCTAACTTCGCCCTTAGGAAAACAGCAGAAGAAAACCGCAGCAATGCATCTGCCGAGGCAGTCAACACAGTACTTAAAAACTTTTATGTAGACGACTGCTTGAAGTCTGTCTCTAGTCATAGTCAAGCAGTTGCGCTATATAGTAATCTCACCTAACTGTGCGCAAGTGGAGGGTTTCACCTCACCAAGTGGGCAAGCAATAGTCGTACATTGCTAGCTTCCATCCCTGAGGGTGAGAGAATTAAAGACATGAGGGACTTAGATTTGAGTAAAGACGTACTCCCTGTTGAGAGAGCTCTAGGGGTGCTGTGGTGTATTAATTCAGACACGCTCAAATTCAAGACTAGTTTAAAAGAGCGGCCTGTGACTAGAAGAGGAATCTTGTCAGTCACTAGTTCAATTTATGACCCCTTAGGCTTCCTTGCACCAGTCATACTGCCAGCTAAGATCTTAATGCAGCAGTTATGTAAAGAGAGACTCGCTTGGGACGATGACATTCCCGAACAATTTATAAAAAGATGGAGGGCCTGGCTACACGAGTTGCATCAATTGTCTGAGTTTAGTGTAGCAAGATGCGTAAAACCAGTTGACTTTGGAGTTACAACTACAGCACAACTTCACCACTTCTCAGATGCAAGTGATATGGGATATGGAGTTGTCTCATATATTAGGTTAGTAAATGCTGATGGACTTACACACTGTGCATTCATGATGGGGAATTCTCGCGTAGCGCCCTTGAAACAAACTACTATCCCCCGAATGGAATTGACAGCGGCAGTGGTCGCCGTAAACAACGACAAAATGTTGAAAGGTCAACTGGAAATAGAACTGCTGGACTCTGTGTTTTGGACCGACAGCACAACTGTCTTGAGATACATTGTTAATGAAAAACTTCGCTTTAAAACCTTTGTCACTAACAGAATCTCCATCATACGAGAGTCAACCAAGCCACAGCAGTGGAGGTACGTCAACACTTTAAAAAACCCAGCTGACGCTGCTTCCAGAGGAGTTTCCTGTGAAAAATTCATGAAAAACAACAATTGGATCCATGGTCCCCCCTTTCTTAAAACACCAAAGAGTAAATGGCCTGAAGACATTCACGATCTGTCGACGAAAGAGGATGACATTGAGATTAAACACTCGAAATTTCCATGTTACAAAAGGGTAATGCATCCGTAAAAAGAAACAGTTGTCTCTCCAAACTAGATCCAGTACTGCAGAATGGAGTGCTAAGAGTTGGAGGACGTCTTGGTAGGTCTGCAATGCCTGAGCATGCAAAACACCCTGTCATTATACCCAAAGACTCACACATTACAACTCTAATCTTAAGAAACACTCACAAACAGGTCGGACATTGTGGAAGGAATTATATGCTTTCAAAATTGCGGCAGAAATACTGGATTTGACAGCAAATTCCCTTGTGAGAAAGTTTCTGTCCAGTTGTGTGACATGCAGAAAGATCAGAGCGAAGAATAGTGAACAAAAAATGTCAGAACTGCCACGCGATAGAATAACACCAGATCACCCACCGTTCACTAACGTAGGGGTAGACTATTTTGGACCCTTCGAGGTCAAACGGGGTAGAAGTAATGTTAAAAGATATGGCGTATTGTTTACTTGTCTGACAACAAGAGCCGTGCACATTGAAGTCGCGCAGTCATTAGATACAGAGTCCTGCTTAAATGCTATTCGACGCTTCATGTGCAGAAGAGGCCAGGTGTCAGTTATGAGAAGTGATAATGGAACAAACTTCATAGGCACTGAGACTGAATTGCGTAAAGCTATCCAACAGTGGAATCAGTCAAAAATTTAAGGCGTCCTCATGCAAAAGGGGATACAATGGATATTTAATCCTTCTGCTGGGTCTCACTTCAGTGGAATATGGGAAAGGCAGATATGGTCAGTTAAAAAAATCTTGAGGTCTGTACTAAAAGAACAAACACTAAACGATGGGAGCTTGCATACATTCCTGTGTGAGGTGGAAGCTATGATGAATGACCGTCCCCTTACCACCGCTACAGACGATCCCACAGACCTGGAGCCCCTGACACCTAACCACCTGCTGCTGATGAAAAAACAGCCAAACTTGCCTCCTGGTCTTTTCAAAAAAGAGGACATTTACGCACGTCGCAAGTGGAAGCAAATTCAGTACCTTGCCGACCTATTCTGGAAGCGATGGGTGCGTGAATACTTGCCCTTGCTTCAGGAGCGCCAAAAATGGTCTCAGGTGAGAAAAAAACTCTCGATTGGAGACGTAGTTCTAATAATTGATGAGTCTTCTCCAGGAAATTCATGGGTCGTCGGACGGATCACAAAAGCGTTCCCTGATAAAAAAGGACTTGTGAGACGTGTACTGGTCAAAACTAAAACCAGTACCCTGGAAAGACCCATCGATAAGCTGTGCCTCATATGTGAAATGGACTGTTAATTACCTTATAAAGTAGTCATTTTCCTTTCATTTGGTACGCAGCGATATGAATACCTTAAGTTAAACCGTTAACAAATGTCTAAAGTGTTTAGAAAGTTAATTCTAAAGTGTTAAGAAAGTTAATTCAAATTTTAATCCAATAGTAAACGTTGTGGCCCAATTGTAAAAAAAAGAAAAAACAACAAAACAAAAAAATTTGTGTAATTGTCAGTCTTTCTGCCTGTCAATTAGGGGCTGGAAATTTAAGGGCCATATTTCATTCTTGTGATTTGTTGTTATGTTTATCTTATTTCAGTTTATTAGTTAAGCATTAAGCATTAAGTATCATACTCATAATTTGTATTGTGACATCATTTCATAGGTTGTTCTGTGATATCATCCCACAGTTATGCAGTTCCATGTCTATCACGCACTTTAGTTGTAGTTGTTGTTAAGACACGGAAGGATACAGAAAGGTGTGGAGCACACAAGCTTTTGACCGTGAGACAGTAAGCTAAAAGGAATACAGTAAAATAAGTTGTTGTAACTGTAATCTATCGAAGCTACAGAACACAGCAAGCGACTTGTCGTGACTACAGTGGATTTATGTAAGAAACTGTAACAACCGTTGTTTTTGATGTTGAAAATAAACAAGAAACAAAGAAATCAACGAAACGTCTGATGTCGTCAGTGACACTGTGTAAGTAAAGACGCGTCAGAACTTGTGAATAACATGCACCTACACAAACCATTCCAGAGACGATGCAATCTCGCATCTCAACCACACATCACTCACTCACCTGGACACTCGGAGGGGGAATTATGTGAAAATGCATTTCATTGACTACAGCTCTGCATTTAATATCATAATTCCCTCCACACTCACCACCAAGCTGAAGCACCTGGGACTCAGCACATCTATGTGTCAGTGGATCTCCAACTTCCTGTCTGGCAGACCACAGGCAGTAAGGATGGGCGGTCATGTCTCAGCCTCCATCACTCTCAGCACTGGAGCCCCCCAGGGTTGTGTTCTGAGCCCCCTGCTGTACTGTTTATACACTATGACTGCGTGGCCACTACCAACTCCACCGCCCTCATCAAGTTTGCTGACGACACTGTCGTGGTGGGCCTGATCATGAACAATGATGAGTCGGCCTACCTAGAGGAGGTTGGAAATCTGGAGAAATGGTGCCAGAGGAACAACCTCCTCCTGAACGTCAGCAAGACAAAGGAGCTGATAGTGGACTATTGTACAAAGCAGGAGAGGAACTACCAGACCCCCGTCATCAACAGAAGCCCAGTGGAGAGAGTGGACAGCTTCAGATACCTCGGTGTTCACATCACGCAGGCCCTAACATGGTCCTGTCACATCAACACCGTGGTGAAAAAGGCCCGGCAGCGTCTCTACCACCTAAGATGCTTGAGAGACTTCACACTGCCCTTCAAGGTCCTCAGGAATTTCTACTTCTGCACCATAGAGAGCATCCTGACGGGAAACATCACAACCTGGTTTGGAAACAGCACCATGCAGGACAGACGAGCTCTACAAAGGGTGGTGCGAGCAGTGGAGCTGAGCTCCCTGATCTGCACTCGATCTACAGCAAGCGGTGCTGGACCAAGGCCAGGAAGATAGTGAAGGACCTCAGCCATCCCAACAATAGACTGTTCTCTCTGTTGCAGTCTGCGAAGCGATTCTGCTCCCTGAAGGCCAACACAGAGAGACTGAGGAGGAGCTTTTTCCTGCAGGCGATAAGGTCTCTCAACCACAACACAACTCAGAGCTAATACCATCTTTTTGTAACATCCAACAATGTCTGGACATTCATGGTTACTTTGAACACACTCATGCACACTTTGCACTACAAATTTATATATTTTTTTTACATATTTATATTTTATCTATGGACCACTGCACAAATCACTTTAATAAGACACTTTATCATATTTATATTTTTATATTTATATCTTCATCTATAGAGCACTGCACAAATCACTTTAAATAAGACACTTTACAAAGTCACTTTTTATGCATATTTGCACACCCCAGCCATTTCAAACTTCTAAATTTCTGTTTTTGACAAATTTCTATTTCTATTTTTTTTCTATATTTCTATATTTGTTATATTGATATTTTGTTCTATATTGATATTCTGTTCTTATTTGTAAAGTATATTTTACTTTGTACAGTACATTTCACCAGTTAATCTTATTTCTAACGTATTTCTTTTATTACAATATATTTTACTTTGTACAGCATATTTTACTAGTTAATTTTGTTATGTTTTAAGGTCACTGGCAGTTGCGTAAGCATTTCACTGCATATGGTACTGTGTATGACTGCGTATGTGACAAATAAAAATTTAATTTGATAATTCCTTATCATAATAACTTGCTCAGAGAACAAAGGTCCTTGTTTAAACACCAAAAACAATCAATATAATAAAATGAACAACTTTAAGAGCACAGTCCATATTTGGGTGGTTGGGTTTGGGATTTGTTGGTTACAATGTTGGACCAGCATCTGTACCAGAAGGAAAGAAAGAGAGAGAGAGGAATTCAATTCAATTCAATTCAATTTTATTTATATAGCGCTTTTAACAATGGTCATTGTCTCAAAGCAGCTTCACAAAAAATTAAAGAATTTTTTTTTCTAGAAAAGAAAGGAAAATATTTGGAAGTGTGTATGTGTGAGAAAAATGTGTCTAAATAATAATGAAATTAATGAATGATGAATGAAATGTCTCTGATGAGCAAGCCAAGGGTGACGGCGACAGTGGCAAGGAAAAACTCCCTGAGATGGCAATAGGAAGAAACCTTGAGAGGAACCAGACTCAACAGGGAACCCATCCTCATCTGGGTGATAACAGATAGAAATAACATCATGTGTGTTGTGCAGGTGAAAGTTCAATATAACAGAAGTTGTGTAGATTCAGTTCAGCAGTAGGTGCAGAAGGCAGATGGGATCTGGATCACTGGAAGCACAGGAGCAGGATGGTAGCTCCAGCCATCATAAAGCAGAATCCAGCTGGAGCAGGTCCTTCTCAAGATGCCTTAGAAACCTCGCAGGGTTGGCCTTTGTCTACTAAAGCTGGCACAATCTCCAGATGCCTCGGGATGGGTAGAAAAATACAGAAAAGATGGAGAGAATTAGCGTAGTTGCCATTCAGGATAGGTGTACTGGAGTATGAGATTATGGGATGAGTTACGCGTATGCCAGATTAAAGAGATGCGTCTTGAGTCTACTTTTGAATTGGGAAACCGTGTCTGCTCCCCGAACAGTGTCTGGAAGGCTATTCCAAAGCTTTGGAGCCAAATATGAAAATGCCCTGCCCCCTTTTGTAGATTTTAAAATTCTGGGAATTACCAGAAGTCCGGAGTTTTGTGATCTTAAGGGACGTGGTGGATTATAGCGTATCAAAAGACTGGTTAGGTATGTGGGAGCTAAACCATTTAAAGCCTTGTATGTACACTGAAAAAAAAAGTCTGTTGGATTTATATGAAAAAATTTTGTACATCGGTTGCACATATTAAAGTTATGTATGCTTCAAATGATTGTTTGATAAATGTACTAAGTTTTTATTAACTAAACATACATGTTTTTTTTATGTTAATATAAATAACAAGATTTATGCTAAATATTTTTTAAAAAATTATGTTAAACAAACATGACTTTCTTGTTAATCTAATATTTTTATCCATTCATCCACTATCTGAATTGCTTATCCTGTTCAGGGTATCAGGGGTTGGAGCCTATCCCAGCTGTCATTATGTGTATTTATTTACCATATATTGAAACAACAGTGGTTTAGTATGAAAAAAGTACACGGAACATTTAAAGAAAAAAAAAAAAAATACTGGGTGTCTATCTACAGATAGGGTAAACCTAGGTCAATCACGTCTCACACTATAAAGTTGAAATCAGCAGCATATTTTGTTTTAACTCTAAAATGACTCGACCAAAATGTGTAACAGCACAATAACACGACAAACAAAACAGTTCTTGCAACAAAAGGACTATATTTAGTCATCTTTAACATGGGACTCCACCGAACACTCTGCCTTTTGGCTCTACATCCACAAAACACATGCTCCATAATCAGTATACCTTGAATCATATAACTGTACCGTGTTCCTTTAAGAACCATTTATACAACAACAAAAAGGGTATTTCAAAGGCTTTTTGGCAGAGGAAATTTCAAAACAAGCAGGTCCCATAAGGCAATTGCAATAAACATGAAACTAAAAAAAAAACAAAAATAAAAGAAAGAAAAAATTGCAATAAACATTTAGAACCTAAAAAACAAGTTTTAGGAAGCAAGTGTTTTTTACACACACACACAAAAAAAAAAAAAAAACATTCAGTGTTGTAAATCTGTCAAATGACTCACCTCTCAATATCTTAGTATTTAAATTAAAAACTGCCCAAACAACAAACCAAAAGCATAAAATAGACCAACCCCAACACAGGAGTGTGTATATTCTAAAAAACATTTAAATGCATAACTTTTAAATAAACAATCACCATATACATCCTGCTTAAAAAATAAAATAAAAAACCAAGAGGAGGCAGTCCTTAAGCATAATTTCTCAACTCAAAGCTTTTCTACATTTAAATGAAATGTTAGGTAGCACACACATTGTAGTGTTCAATAAGTAAAATATGAAATATGCTTGTTTAAAAGGTGTCTATCCAGACAAAAAAATCCACAATTTGTTCTGATCATGTTGGACAGATTGTACAATATTTTTCTATGTTCGCCTTCTTGAAAAAAATTACTATTGTTCTTTTAGTGCACAAATTATGGATTGCATGTCTTGATGTTCACCTTTGGACAAGCACGTATAGAATACACTACAACTTGTATGCTACCTAAGATAATCATCAAAAAAACAAACTAAGAGGAGGCAGTATTTAAGCATAGTTTTCCTCAACTCACAGCTTTTAAATAAAATTTGAGGTACTGTAGCATACATATTGTAGTGTATTCAATAAGTGCTTGTTCAAATGTGTCCATCTAGACATGTAACCCACAATCAGTGCACTGTAAGTGCAACAAGAGTCCATTTTTTCCACTTCACCATAACCTGCAAACAGTTCACTGAAAGAGTCTGTTTTTGAGAGTTTGGGCTTTGTTGGAGAGTGCGTTTCCCTCGAGCTCCATGACAACTTTCTGCAGAACTTCGAACGTATACTTCAGCTCAGAAGGGTAGTTCAAGTTCAACACATACATCAGGCCAAACAACATGGCAGTGGCTAATGCAACATTATCCAGATCTTGTAATACTGTTTGGCCTTCAAGAACAATGGCAATGTCCTCTGGGGTATCACAGGCATGTAGTCCTTTGATGACACATATTCCAACAGTGGTCTCCTCTATAGCCCTTTGGATGACATCTTTGTCTTCTACCTGCACATTTACACAATAAAACAAAATTTGATATGGTACTGGTAATTAACTAATTTTGAGAACCATTTTGAATCTATTGATCTGACATGTCACTAATGGTTGGCATGAACAAATGTAAAATCACAATTCTAAATACAGAAATCTTGTACTGATGCGATTACTTACCATGTACTCTCTAACCAGATTTTGGGGGTCCTCATTGAGGTACACACACAGTCCCTTGAGAACACACTCTCTTGCAAGATCAACATCATTCTCCTAGTCAAGAAAGAAAGACATCAAGTTAGAGTAGAATATTTTTTCTTCACTAAAATGTGTACACTGAAAAATACTTTTTTAAAGAATGCATTCTTACTGCAGATATGGGGTCCATAATGCTTTTCAGTTTTCGTCCAATTTGGCCTCCTCTTTTCCCAAATAGCTTCAGGAGTTTGTCAGAAAGGACATCTAGCTGCGAAAGAAATCTGGATTGTAGAGGCATGGTGGTAATGCGCTTAAATTCGGCATTGATCTGAAACAAAAATAAAAGAAATTAAATTACAATAAAAACATAAGTTACCAGGAACATTAGTGAGGTAGTTTGTAGTGTCCCGATTCCATAATTGATCATTTATTTACTATTTAATTACCCACTTAATAGTAAGTCTGGTAAACTCTAATAATTTTTTGTTGTAATTGTTTAATATTTACTGCGATAGATTGGCACCCTGTCCAGGGTGTACCCCGCCTTGTGCCCCAAGTCTCCTGGGATAGGCTCCAGGCCCCCTACGACCCTGAATACAGGATAAAGCGGTATAGACGATGAGTGAGTGTTTAATAATTTGCTTGATATTTTTGTGGCAACACTTTTTGTAGTTATTAATTCATATATACACTCAACTAAAGGATTATTAGGAACACCTGTTCAATTTCTCATTAATGCAATTATCTAATCAACCAATCACATGGCAGTTGCTTCAATGCATTTAGGGGTGTGGTCCTGGTCAAGACAATCTCCTGAACTCCAAACTGAATGTCAGAATGGGAAAGAAAGGTGATTTAAACAATTTTGAGTGTGGCATGGTTGTTGGTGCCAGACAGGGCAGTCTGAGTATTTCACAATTTGCTTAGTTACTGGGATTTTCACGCACAACCATTTCTAGGGTTTACCAAGAATGGTGTGAAAAGGGAAAAACACCCAGTATGCGGCAGTCCTGTGGGTGAAAATTCAAGCTGATAAAAGAGCAACTTTGACTAAAATAAGCACTCGTTACAACCGAGGTGTGCAGCAAAGCATTTGTGAAGCCACAACACGCACAACCTTGAGGCAGATGGGCTACAACAGCAGAAGACCCCACCGGGTACCACTCATCAATCAAAATTGGACAGTTGAAGACTGGAAAAATGTTGCCTGGTCTGATGAGTCTCGATTTCTGTTGAGACATTCAAATGGTAGTCAGAATTTGGCGCAAACAGAATGAGAACATGGATCCATCATGCCTTGTTACCACTGTGCAGGCTGGTGGTGGTGGTGTAATGGTATGGGGGATGTTCTTCCGGCACACTTTAGGCCCCTTAGTGCCAATCGGGCATCGTTTAAATGCCATGGGCTACCTGAGCATTGTTTCTGACTATGTCCATCTCTATATGACCACCATGTACCCATCCTCTGATGGCTACTTCCAGCAGGATAATGCACCATGTCACAAAGCTCAAACCATTTCAAACTGGTTTCTTGAACATGACAATGAGTTCACAAGATCTCAACCCAATAGAGCATCTTTGGGATGTGGTGGAATGGGAGCTCCGTGCCCTGGATGTGCGTCCCACAAATCTCCATCAACTGCAAGTTGCTATCCTATCAATATGGGCCAACATTTCTAAAGAATGCTTTCAGCACCTTGTTGAGTCAATGCCACGCAGAATTAAGGCAGTTCTGAAGGCGAAAGCGGGTCAAACACCGTATTAGTATAGTGTTCCTAATAATCCTTTAGGTTGGTGTATATGTGAGTCAACCGAACACGCTGATAACATAAGCACCTGAATATTCATGAAATATACAATAGGCAGCAATAAACATGGAAAAAGGAACAAAATTAACAGAAATATTTCATTAATCACATACCTCGCTCACTTCAAAAAGTCCTGGCCACCTCGCCTGGAAGTCTTCTATCATAGGTGTATCACGGACCACTACATGTCTCCTATATGCAAATGTCTTTTCCATTTTCATCCTGACTACCTCCCTGTTGTTCCTCCTCTTAACATCTAAAAGAAGAGCCACTCTAACGCTCTCAAGGCTTTCCTCAGATTCTCCAGTAGGAAAGGGGGGACAGTAGTTCACTTCAGATCGCCTCGGTCTTTTTATGGCAGATGCAGCACTTGATTTGCCTTCAGGTTTGTGCTTGAGAGAGTTAACCATCACCTCGGGGCACCCCAACTTTCTCAACTGAGTGCGGTAGATTGCCATTTTATTCTTCAAGCTAGCTTTCCATCCAGCATATCCAGTAAAAGATCCCTTTTCCTTCAAGCAGGGATGCTTTAAGATGAGGGCCTCTCCAACAGTGTTAAACTCTTTATCAGTTATATAAACCTTATAGCGGACTATTTCTTGCACCAAGCCATCAAGAATGTTTGACTTCAGTTTAGGATCTGGAATAAGCAATGCACCCTTTTCTCTGTATGCTGCATTGCCTCGCTCTAGTTTCAGCTCAGCATCATAACTAAATTGAGGAACACAGAACATGGAAGGCCAAGGTGACCTAGAACTGGAAGACTCTGAATCTGGTGAAGATAATATGTCAGTATCAACACATCCACTAGATAGGGATGAAGATTCATCAAGAGGGTGATGGCGCACAGCAGATGAGGACGTGGAAGGACCATCATCAGACAGAGGAGTTAAAGGTTCAGCAATGGGGATTACTCTGATTGTCCCTCTATCTTGAACTTCATCCATTGAGGTGAGGTTCATAAACTCATTTCCAAATAGTGCATCCATAAACTGAAGTTTGAAGTTAGACTTAAGGCCGCACTGTCTTTGCACCTCATTAACAAGTTCAATAACAGATCCAGGAAGTCCATTTTTAAAAGTTAACCTTTGGCTGCTGTTGTCACTCAGCAGTGCTTTGAGAATCACTGGGGAATTCATTCTTCTATATCTCTGTAAAGAGGATGGAGAAGGAAATAAATTGGATCTTGCATAGTACTTAGTAAAGACATTTTTTCCATATACTGTACATACACACACTTAGAGGTCAGGTTTCACAATTACTCAATCAGAAAGAATTCAGCCATAGTTGTTGTTGAGCTGTTAATCTTAAGTCTCATGGTAAACTAACCTTTTACCAGGATTTTTTTAAGGTCACCATGCGGTTTGCTCCAACCATATAATCAGCCAATGGATAGCTGTCACTGAGTTCAGTGACTGCCACAAGCTTTAATTCTCTTGCTGGTGATGAGCTTAGTTCAAAAGCTCTGTAATGTTCAGTGTACCACCCACACAGCATTTGCACAATGAGGAACAACTTCTCACTTATAACACACACATGTTTGATTTCAGCAAATTCTGGTAGTCCACCTACTGATCCATAAGCAACCACCATACCTTTGCTGTAGGCTATGCCATTACTTAAGGCAGCCTTAGCCAAGTGCACTTCAGATGTGTTGGGGTATTTTGTCCTAACAGCCTGAGCCACCTCCTCTTTTAAAACATCAAGTGGGACTGTGGATACATTAGATACATCTAGGCTTGATTTACCATAAGATGATGAGTTAATGTGGAAAGCGATCATCAGCTGATGTTTTGAAGCCAATGTCAGAGGTATGTTCTTAAAGCAGCTGGTGTGTTTTACAATCTGCTTAAAGAAACTATGTTTTGCTTCAAATCGCATTGTCCATAGTATCACCAGAGGGCCAAAAAACCTTATCATCTGAGGATAGTGTTCAAGATAGTGGTGCTTAGGTAAAAGCCTGGCATCAGGGAACAGTTCTTGGTACCTCTGTCTGTGCTCAATTATTTTGCTTTCAAGATATGAAATGGATTCATCATTATGCACTGGAGCAACCACTAACTCAACAATATCTTTTAAATCCATCAACACAAGCCATGCTGGCTCTTTCTCTGGCACAAAATGTCCAATCAAAAATGGTAGAAACCTCAGCAAACTCCAATTTTCATGGGCATTGCCCCCAATAGTTTTTCGACCAAATAAACTCTGTGGCACGACATGTGGTTTATTTGTTTTGTCTGACCATTTATATGGGAAAGATAATATAGCCTGATTGAGGTCATCTAATGTAAAAAATTTCTTTGATATTAGTGATACCAAGCAGTAGGCCAGCTCAACTGGCACAATACCCTCGAATATATCATGAGCAACATCAGGAGGAAAACCAGAAACAACATTAAAATAAGACAAATCCTTGGTAAGAACACATTCTTGCTTAACTCCAAAACAATGGGCATTATTCTCAATAGCTGCTCTTACATGATCTGCATGGACCTCTTTAGATCTCAGGCTGAAAGCACCAGATGCAACACAGTGAAAGCCAATATCACATCTTTTTGCAATGCAAAACCGGAAGAAGAAATCACCTGAAAAATTCGCATTAAAACCAGCAATACTGTGTGCTCCCAAGTTATCAGCCACAACACACTGCACTGTTCCTTTAAGAAATGTACCTACTAAAGACACATAAACACCATGATCCTCCAGTATTTTAAGATCTTGCAGGAGAGGTTCTAAAACTTTGTCATAACCGTACACTTTTACATCATCACTTTTGCAAAGTACTGCAAGATAAATAGATGATAAAGATGAGTGAGAACCTGGTGGCAAATTACCCAGTGTCCAATAAACACCACAAAGCTTATGTTTCTTCCGAGAAGTGCCTAGGGGATTGCAGATCTCAAAATCATCAATGTAAAGACGCAATGTTATTCTCAACTCTTTGCCATTCAAAAAGCTACTTTCTTTATAATGCAAACCATCTTCAGGTCCCCTTAATTCATAGGATGAGTCAATTTCAGTATCCTGCTGTCCTCTGTGATTTTCAATAACCTTATCAACAATTGTTTTGTTATTTAAAATTTGCTGCAGGGATTTTAAGATCGGGACATACTGAAAGGTGCGCTTGTTTTTATTATCAAGTATGTAGGTAACTGGTTCCACAACACAGAATTGCTCCTTGTAATATTGTTTACGTTTATAGGAGCTGCTAAGAGGACCACCTTTGCCAATTGCCTTTGAAATCAGGTTAGACGAGCAAACTGCTGTAGTGATTTCTGTAACTACAGATTCATCAACTTGGACATTGTGACAGTGAAGAATATCACTAACAATACCTTTAGATAATGGGATTGTTAAAGAGCATAGCAAGTAGTTAAGTTCTTGCAAAAATTCGTCAACAGCTGTACCTGGCACGTGGGTTAAACATTCCAACCTCAATAAGGCTACTGCAAGCTGCTTCTCAATTAGATCTGGGAGTTCCTTGTGTTGACCTCTCCAATCTAGGGATGTACTGGGCGCTTCCTGTTCTACACACTCCTTGTCCTGGCCTTCTGCAAATTCTGACTCATCTAATGGTGGAAATGCTACTGTAGTTGTTCTCACAATACCAGGTTTAAAATCAGTTAGGCTGTAAGGTGCGTGTTGACGACTCTTATGAGATTTAAAAGTTCCATAAATACAGGTTTCAAAAGAACAGCCAACAAACATGCAAGACACATTTTCATTTCTTTTCAGATGTGAATTGACATGAACAATACTGAACATACTCTCTTTCATTAGCTAGATTCTTGCATGGACATAAGTAAATATTGCTAACTGTTTTTGAGTCTGTGTGGAATGCACTCTACTGTGATGTACTATCAAAGCATTCCATGTCTTAAATGTGCACGGGCATTCAGAATATGCACATGGATATCGGCTGGTGCGACCAAAATATGGATGTTTGCGTTTGTAATGGTTAAGTACTTCAGACCTACTTGCAACTACAGTTGAGCACCCTTTACACTTCCACATTGACTGGGGGAAAAAGAGAAAATACACACAAAGGGTGCTGGGTCAGTCAATGTAAAACATCCTCAGAGTAAATAAATAATTCTAAACATTCCTTATTCTTTATTATCACCTAAATACAGTCATTTACAAGTTTATTATGTAGAGATACATTTAGACATGTCAAGTACACCAACAAATGCATCTGAATACTTACCACTACAGAGCTTTTGTAAACAAACCCCTCACAACAAAGTGGAGTTCAGTCGTCCACAGGACAAACACCAAATACCTATGCAATAAAACATTACATTTAAAATTAACTACTTTAGTAGCAATAAGTGTGTGTGTATTGCCACACACAATTATTAGTCAAGGCAGACCTATTATCTATCAAACTGATTCGGCCACACACGGACAGTAAACAACTTCTTGTTACTCACTGTTGCCAAAGTGACAAAGAAATGCATCTGGTCCATACTTATTTAGAACCGGTGTTGTGTAGAAGTTGGTTCTCCCATCAAGATACGTTTTCTTATCCCCACGCCCGTAAAAACGATTCCATTTACCGCGCTCCGTAGAAGCTCGGTGGTACACGCTAAACCTATCGCGGCCGAGCCTTACCCTGAATACACACTCCCTGCGCCATTTTCACGGAGGTGGGACTAAGGAAACGTATCTTGATGGGAGAACCAACTTCTACACAACACCTGGTCAGAACCGGAATTCCTAGAAAAGCATAAGACACTAGCACCAGTGTTCTCAAATAATTCCACATTCATTTAAATATATAGTGAAAGTCCACGAAAGTAGCCGGCCATGTTGTTGGACAGTGGTTATTAAGCCATTCATAATAAAATGCGGAACAGTTAACTACTTACAGTAACGGCCCACAATTTCAAACGGCCTGTTTATGTCATGTTACTATTTAACTTTATCACACCGCAACACATTTTTAAACTGTGTGGTAAAAGTTTGCATTACACATGTCCTGACATGTTTGTGCTATATTTTGTCTTTTAACCATGCACACATTCCCCGCGCTAGCTAGTGATAAGTTACTCTACTTATTGCAGTCTAAACTTGGGTTACAATATACGGTAGCTCTAGCTATGTTACTTCTCAAAACCTTCGAAAACACAAGATATAGTGGCCCATAAAATTATACCGTGATTAGCTAAATTGTACGTTAGGGAAGCTAACATCAGCGTTAACAATGACTGTTATATAGCATTCAAATTCACTATTTACAGTGATAACCCCCAGCTAACTGTTTATATATTCTGAGTATAACTACCTTTCAGTCTGAAAGTTTTTTTTTTCTTTATTTTTCTGTTTTAATTACCTTCACCTCGGAGAGAACAGTAGAAATAAGCGTGCGAATGAAAAGATGGCGAGCATGCGATAATCCACTGCTGTAGCTTTCCCTCCAGTTTTCGGTCGATGGGGGCGGAGTTTCCAGACAAAATATAACTATTTTCAGTGTTGTTAACATGACTGACATTTGTTGATTCCACATCCGCCTAAATTGAAGGAATTTTAAAAGACTGATACATGATTAGAAGGAGAACATAAATCGATTATGTAACATATATAAGCTGCACATTTGTAATGTATACAACCCCCCTTATCCCTTTTTTTCAGAGTAAGTAGTACTATTTTGTAATTAATTCTAAATTGAACAGGTAGCCAGTGCAGGGATGATAATATAGGTGTTATATGATCATATTTTCTGGATCTAGTGAGAACCCTGGCGGCTGCATTTTGGACTAACTGTAGCTTGTTTATTGAGGATGCAGGACAACCACCTAGTAATGCATTACAATCGTCCAGTCTGGAGGTCATGAATGCATGAACTAGCTTTTCTGCATCAGATACGGATACTCCTAAGTTTGGCAATATTTCTAAAATGGAAAAAGGCTGTTTTTGTGATATTGGAAATATGATTTTCAAAAGACAAGTTACTGTCTAATATCACGCCCAGGTCTTTTACTGTTGAGCTGGTAGTAACAGTGCATCCTTCTAAACGCAGGCTGAATTGTGAAAGCTGTTGTGTGCTGGTTTTTGGGCCGATGAGCAATATCTTTGTCTTATCTGAATTTAGTAAAAGAAAGTTATTGGTCATCCAATCTTTTATGTCCTGGACACACTCGGTTAATCTAGACAACTTGGGTATTTCATCTGGTTTTGTTGAGATGTATAATTGGGTATCATCAGCATAACAATGGAAACTAATCCCATGCCTTCTAATGATGTTTCCCAGGGGAAGCATGTAAATTGAGAACAGGAGAGGTCCTAAAACTGACCCTTGTGGGACCCCATATTTTACTGGCATTACATCAGACGGTACTCCATTTAGATCTACAAAATGGTATCGATCAGACAGGTATGATCTAAACCATTTTAATGCCTGCCCCTGAATACCTATATGATTTTGTAGGCGATCTATGAGAATATTATGATCTATGGTGTCGAATGCAGCACTAAGATCAAGTAAGACTAGTATTGAGATGCAGCCTTGGTCTGAAGCTAAAAACAAGTCGTTCGCAATCTTAACTAGTGCAGTTCCTGTACTATGATGGGGCCTGAAACCTGACTGAAATTCTTCTAGGATGTTGTTTTCCTGCAAGAATGTGCATATTTGAGCTGATAATACTTTTTCTAATATTTTTTATATGAACGGAAGGTTTGAAAACGTTCTGTAATTTGTTATTTCATTCGCGTCCAAATTAGATTTTTTAAGAAGCGGCCTAATAACTGCCAGCTTTAAAGGTTTAGGGACGTGACCTAAATATAATGAAGAATTAATAATGTTTAGAAGTGGCTCTCCAACTGTAAGCATCACTTCTTTTAAAAATCTGGTTGGTATTGGGTCTAACAGGCACGTTGTTGATTTAGCTGAGGTGATAAGTTTATACAGCTCTTCCTGTCCTATACCTGTAAAGCACTGAAAATCTAAATTTGAAGCTCTAGGCTGAACTAGATCATGAGATGCTATTAGAGGTTGAACCTCTGTTATTTTCTTCCTTATGCTATCGATTTTTTCATTAAAGAAGTCCATAAAATCTTCACTACTAAAATGTTGTGGAGTACTCTCTGCAGGCATCTTAGGTTTTGTTAGGCGGGCTACTGTACTAAATAAGAACTTGGGATTGTTTTGGTTTCTTGCTATCAGTTGGCTAAGATGCTCGTTCCTAGCGGTTTTTAGAGCCCGTCTATAGCTGCATATACTGTCTTTAAACGCAATTCGAAAAACTTCTAATTTAGTTTTTCTCCATTTTCGCTCAAGGTTACGGGTTGCTCTCTTTAGGGCGCGAGTATGACTATTGTACCAAGGAGCAAGTGTTTTATCTCTGACTTTTTTTAATCTGATGGGAGCAACAGTGTCTAATGTACTGGTAAAAATAGTACCCATGCTGCTAGTCATTTCATCCAGATCGTCTGCATTTAGGGGTCTAATAAGAATTTGGCACAGATCCGGTAAATTACTTGTGAATCTGTCTTTAGTAGTCGGATTCATATTTCTAACAAATCGATAACGTGGAGAGACACAGCTAATCTGTTCTACGGGTAGAGTATATATCAGGAGGTGATGATCTGTGATATCATCACTTTGAGGTGAAATCTCTATATTAGAGACATCTATACCATGAGATATAATTAAATCTGGTGTATAATTACAGCGGTGAGTTGATCCATTTATATTTTGTTTAACCCCAAAGGAATTTAGTAAGTCCATAAATGCGAGGGCTAAAGTGTCGTTAGCATCATCTACATGAATGTTAAAGTCACCTACTATCAACACTTTGTCAGAATTAACAATTAGGTCTGATAGCAGATGTCCAAATTCTTTAAGAAAATCGGCATATGGCCCTGGGGGTCTGTACACGGTGGCCAGAGTAAAATATAGCGCGGGTTTATGATGTATTTCATTAAGTGCAACATTAATGACGAGCACTTCAAATGAGTTAAACCTGGGCCTTATTTTCTGAGTAACAGTGAGTACATCTTTGTAGATAGTGGCGACACCACCACCGCGACCAGTTAGACGGGGCTCGTGCTTATAAAAATATCCTGACGGAGTAGACTCATTCAGACCAATGTATTCATTTGGTTTAAGCCAGGTTTCAGTGAGGCAGAGTGCGTCAAGGCAATAATCTGATACCATTTCATTAACAATAAGTGCTTTAGGCGCAAGGGATCTAATGTTAAGAAGTCCAAACTTTAGAGGTGGACTTTGATTTCATTATTTGGCCTTTTTCTGGTTTAATGGTTACCAGATTGTTTCGGCTGGATTTAACGAATTTATTCTTAAGAAGAAGGAAGAGAAGCCACGGTGTTTTGTAAAAGTTGGTTGTGACCCTGGTATTTTTGGTCCAGGCATCCCACCACTACAACCCAGAATCAGTTCAGTTGGACAACTAATCAACACCCATATACAATGGATGCATCTTTAAAAAAATTTATATCACATTTTTTTATTTTGTTTAATTTGACTAAAAAAGTTATACTCCTACAGTATATATTCTAGCTTATTTATAATATTCCCCAAGATCAGTAAAAATCATTTTGTGACACCATATGCCTTTACCACTTATATGCAGTAAAACTCAAACATGGACATAATATTTCTCAGGTCAATAATAGTCTCTAAAAGGTGTTAAGGGTATAAAGGGAGAAGTAGAGGGATTGTGTGTTCCTGTCAAACACAAGCAAGTAAGGAGAATAGAAGCCATCACTGTAGATAAATTTGTGTCAGGTGAAATCATAGCTTGCTCTACAAGATGAATGTGCAAAAGATTCCATTTTATCCTCTTTAAAAGCAATTGGAAGTTCAAATTTTAATGCAGTAGAGACTGTGTTAAGCTACTGAAGTGATACTGGCCTTGGAAGCCTCCACAGACATTCATTAAGGCATGGATTCACTATCCCTATCCGACATGGTGAAAAAAATAAATAAATAAAAATTACAAAATAATATAAAAGGATCAAGGAAACTACAAAAATCCTTAATATACCCAAAACTAGTACGGTTATATAAGTTATATAGGTGCTTCCACATAGTGGAAAGTCCAGATAGCACAAAAAGTCCTGAGATTCAAAAATATGTACTGTAATATGTGCTTTAAATGTTCTGTTCCCAAACACTATATGATTAAATCTTTCAATTAATCATCAATCATTAATAATAATAAGTACACACTTTATAATTACTTCTCCAGTAGCAAAAAAAAATAAGTATCACTTAAAAGACATGGAATTTTATAGGTTAACAAGTCAGATTTAAAGTTTATTTAAACTGTAATTCTACATTAACTACCTTGCATTACTGATGCATTACCTATGTTACATTATAGATGTTAATTCTTTTACATCTAAAGCTCTTTAAATGAACCCATCACTGATCAGGATTTTAATGTTTAAAAGAAAAATGGGCTAAAACAAATGTAGAATGTAGCATTAAATGAAGCAATTTTTACTAAATATAATCACTGTACATCTGCCTTTTCTAATTTGCCGAGGTGTCACAGTAATTTATAAAGATAATCTAAGCATCACACAAAAACCTTGATACGAATTTATTACATTTGAAATTTTTACCCTTACAAAATTTTTGTTACTGATCCCCAGCCTGTATGCAGAATTTCAATATAAATTTGTGGATTTTTCTTCAAACTTGGTCAATTCTTTAGTCAAAGCTTAAATTGTTGGGAAGATTAATATTAAATTTCCTTAAGAACCTGTAAACAGTGTTTATGTTTATTCGGGCTTCTGAGTTGTCGTGGAGACACAAAAAAGAGGCACTCAAAAAAACAAAACACACACAAAGTATATGCACCACCTTATTTTTTTGTTTTAATGTTTTTCTTTCCATCTCGGACTAGCATTTATTCCCCTTATTATATTCGTTTTATTTTATTTTTTTTAATAAAGTTTTAACTGCTACAGACCAGGGATTAATCAACATGTCATAAAGCTGGTCACACTCTTGAGGTAATACCAACAATTAGATTAAATATAGAAAATATAGTCACATTTCCACAGTCTGATGTTATCTTATATCAATAGCTCATCTCATTTAAACTGTATCTTAGTTGTAATGGTGTGTACATGGTGTATTTAAATGTAAATGGTAACTTGTTTGTACATACCAAAATTTAGTGTTTACATGGTTGATTTTAAGCCTTTTACTTCCTTTTTTCCCTGTACATGATTTATTAGGATAATATTATTCATGATTATAATATGTTTCTATTGTTTTGCTGATGACCAAAAAGGTCTATTGCCTGATAATGTCAATACCCAAGTGATACTGTGAGTATTTTATAAGGTGCAGGATATATGTTGGTACCTCTTATAATGAAAACTCCTTCTGGTAACAGATTTTTTTTTTAATCCCACAAGTATCAGAAATCCTTATCATTTTCTTACAGTAGGAGCTCCATGGGCCTCATGAACATAGAGCGTTATAGTAAATTAGTATCATCAGATGCTGTCTTCCCCCTCTTTTTTGAACTCACACTGACATTTTTCACTGTGAAGTGGCTAGTTGTCTTACACACAATGGAACCTCATGTTTGTCTTCTCCTGATTCACTATTTTAGTTTTGCTGGAATAGCTAGTCCTACCAAAGTCCCTGTTTGCACTTTGTAATAAAACATTGAGTTTATCCATTCCATGATGGCCATGACAGAGTCTTTTAATAATGGTTAAACACAGAGTATAAATAAAGACAAACAAAGCAACAAACAAACAAACAAACTCAAACAAGCGTCTTTTGATACGCTATAATCCACCACGTCCCTTAAGATCACAAAACTCCGGACTTCTGGTAATTCCCAGAATTTTAAAATCTACAAAAGGGGGCAGGGCATTTTCATATTTGGCTCCAAAGCTTTGGAATAGCCTTCCAGACAGTGTTCGGGGAACAGACACGGTTTCCCAATTCAAAAGTAGGCTCAAGACGCATCTCTTTAATCTGGCATACGCGTAACTCATCCCATAACCTCATACTCCAGTACACCTATCCTGAATGGCAACTACGCTAATTCTCTCCATCTTTTCTGTATTTTTCTACCCATCCTGAGACATCTGGAGATTGTGCCAGCTTCAGTAGACAAAGGCCAACCCTGCGAGGTTTCTAAGGCATCTTGAGAAGGACCTGCTCCAGCTAGATTCTGCTTTATGATGGCTGGAGCTACACATCCTGCTCCTGTGCTTCCAGTGATCCTGACCCCATCTGCCCTCTGCACCTACTGCTGAACTGAATCTACACAACTTCTGATATATTGAACTTTCACCTGCACAACACACTTGATGTTATTTCTATCTGTTATCACCCAGATGAGGATGGGTTCCCTGTTGAGTCTGGTTCCTCTCAAGGTTTCTTCCTATTGCCATCTCAGGGAGTTTTTCCTTGCCACTGTCACAGTCACCCTTGGCTTGCTCATCAGAGACATTTCATTCATCATTCATTCATTTCATTATTATCACACTTCCAAATATTTTCTTTTCTTTTCTAAAAAAAAAAAATCTTTAAATTTTTTTTTTTTGTGAAGCTGCTTTGGGACAATGACCATTGTTAAAAGCGCTATAAATAAAATTGAATTGAATTGAATACTCAACTCTGTGCTAACAGGCGCCCTGTGGCGAGACACAGGCAGAGGGAGACACATATCACGCCCTGTGGCGAGACACAGGCAGAGGGAGACACATAACAGGACACACAAACTATGCGTGGAGCTGAAACTGGACACTAGAGAGAGAGACTAGAGAGAAGGGAGACATGTAGAGACTAGAGGGAGACACGTAGAGACTAGAAACGAGAGACCAAAAGAGAGACGGGACGAGGGCTAAAGACATGGCAATTAGCTAGGCATGGCTTTTAGCTAAACATGGTTAAGCTGTGCTTAACCATGGCAGTTACAGTAGCTACACATACACCTAGCTAAGCATGTCTTTAGCCCCAACATGCACTAAGCTACACTTACCTAATAGCTTAACACACACTAGGGAATGGGGGCACAGAAACACAGACAGAGGATACCCAGTGGCTAGGCGAGGCGGCTTTCTAAGGCTAGGCAAGACGGCACTAACAAGCTAGTCGGTACTCCAAAGCTAGGAGGGGCGGCACTCTAAAGCTAGGCGCACTGGGCAACTAGGGAGGTAGGAAACACAGGATAGCTAGAGACACAAAGGGGCTATGACTAGAAGCATGGTAGTTACTGTAACTCAACATAGATTTTAGCTAAACACGCTCCTAGCCACACACACACCTAACTACTTACCTGACTCTAGCTAAACACACAAGAACACAGGAGGACAACAACCACAGTACTTACATATATTTAAGACCGGACTGAATCAGCTCCACTAACACAGACACACAGAAACATTGCCAATAAGAGAGCCCAAGTCAACACAACTAAAATCAAAAGAACTAAAACAAAATGCCCACACAAGTGACAGTGGTAATACCAAAAATGCTCGACCCAGTTTCCCAGTCTAAACAGCTATTTATAGAGATGGATTGATGGCTACCTCGGTTCAGGTGTGCATTTGCATCACCTGACCGAGGTGCCTGCTGGGAAACTGAGTCAGCCAACAAAAAACTACAAAATAAAAACAGTGACCTCTAGTGGTGGACCCTTGCACCAACGTTCACAATTCTCTCTCTCTCCCTCTCTCTCTCTCTTTCTCTGCCAGATCCATCCTGGTGCTCCACCTTTAGTTTCCATTCTTATCACATGGACACGATGTGTGTTTACTGTGGATGGTTCCTTTTAAAAACCATAATGGTGGCTTTACTATGGTGAAGATATGATGATTAATTTCACTTCACTACAGTATGATGGCTTCTTACTGCAGTCTCTCTGATAGTTTTAGGACAGAAGAAAGAAACACATTTTATACCCAAGTCTTCATCACTGATTCGCTGATAACCTCAACAATGTGAAATTCATGTTAATTGAAAAACATTGCACCTTATAGTACATGGTTATCTGGCAAGCCCCAAAAGGAGAATGAGTCCTCTTTTGAGTCTGGTTTCTCTCAAGGCTTCTTCCTCATGTCTACTTAGAGAATTTTCCATTGCTCACACACTTACCTCTGGCTTTCTGATTATGGACAAATTGATAAAGCTATAAATATATTAACCTATACATTTCTTAATATCGTTATGTATATACAGATCTTTTATTCCTGTAAAGCTGCTTTATGGTAATGTCCATTAGTAAATTAACTATATAAATTAAATAAAATTGATAAATGAATAAAATCCATTTTTACTGTGATAGATTACATATCAGTTAATTTAAATAAGAAATAATTCACACTTCTTTCAACTTAAAATAAAATAATTTTTAAGGTACTTACTGTAATAGATTTTCATCAAATAATAAAAAAAAAACTCCACACAATAAAATGGTGAATATTGTGACAATAAGCAGAAAAATAGTAAGCTATCATTGGATTTTGAAAGAAAGAGTAACACATTTTCAAAATAAAGGTCATGTCTATATCCCTCTGGCGAACTGTTCTGAGTCTGACAAAGGCTGACCTCTTGCTATTAGTGCAGCCATAGGGGAGACAATGGAGTAAATACTGAGACTTTCATAACATACAGTATTTCTTTTAGAATCCATGGAAAGTATCCACTAAGATGATGAATGCATCAGTGGTTTAAAATAAAGGGCAAGTATCATCTTAATGCACTTAATCTGATAATCTGTGATGGCTGAAAGACTGTAGGCTAAAAGACAGTTATTGATCCTGCCTTTTCAATTCTTCCTAAATTAATTTACATTTTAGAATTAAAAATGCAGATTTAAATATTGTTGGCTAAATTAAAAAATAATTTTAGATCTCCTTAATAATGTCATCATAATGAGCTATAAAGCAATATTTAGGCTATACAGTGGTAAAGTTTAAAAATCTGTTTTTAGAAAACTTACTCCTGCCTTTCTCTCAAAATAGAGCAATATCTGCTTAGGAATTTACAGAAAATGCTGGTCAGGAACTTTTGT
Organism: Clarias gariepinus; assembly: GCF_024256425.1. Taxonomy (NCBI): domain Eukaryota; kingdom Metazoa; phylum Chordata; class Actinopteri; order Siluriformes; family Clariidae; genus Clarias; species Clarias gariepinus. The sequence goes on along the minus strand of NC_071100.1, from coordinate 28,528,688 downwards.
AATTCCTTTAAACTTTTCTTCTGTTCCTATCCATATTGCTTTGTGTATAATTTGATGTTTTTGTATTTCATGTTCAATTGCATTTATATATTGTTTGAAATATTATCTATTGTTTTTCTTCTGAACATTTGTGTTGCTACTGTTGCAGAAAAATATCCTATTGGGCCCCCATGAGTTCAATAAACATCCTCAGATCCAAGGTGGAAAGCAGCCCATCAGAGAACAGATGAGGCAACTGACACTGTGTAGTGTTATATAATTTTAATTATTATTATTTATTTTATTTTTTATTTTTTGGTTAGCTGTTTTACTGCCACAAGGAGGTCCCCTGGATGCTATTGGAACATTGTGAAATTGTCAACTAACATTTCAGGTCCTGTTAGGGAAGCATACAAAAAATAAATTTATGAACTATTACATTGTTTCTTGGCACAGTGGGACATATATATCCATTGCCAAGCACAGGCTGAGTGCAATAAACATGTTCTTGCGAACCTTTAAAAGAAAAAGCAAATGTGAATATTCATTTTTATTGGACATGTCTGCAAATCCCAATTCTACAAATCATTTTAAGCCACCTTAATATGTGCACACACATGCACTAACACACTTTGTTTTTGCCAAACTTGCTGTACTATATTAGTGATAATGTGTGGCTGGGTTTGGCGTTACAAATAGCATAACTAACATGAAATTGATGTCTTATTAAAGCTATTTATTATTATTCATGGGAGAAGATCTTGCTGTTATTACAAAGAAAAACCGTGCAAAAAATGTTATTGACATCCATACGATAGTGGGATCTTATGCAAGAACAATGAAGTATTTTTTTTTTCCATTTCTATAATAAATGAAATATTTAAAAATTCTATAAATAATGAAAAATCTGAAAATATTACATTGCATACAATAGTTATATATTAATTAATTACACTAAAATATATACAATACCAGTCAAAAGTGTGACTTTGAATTTGGATTTATTTTCCAAATTCTAAATTAATACCGGATGTTTTTTTTTTGTTTGTTTTTTTAACTGTGAAAACAATAAACACAAATGGCTTTAGGTAAATATCTACCAACCACTACAACAACAACAAGAAGAGTTAGTTGTTATTTCAAGTAAATTTGCAAAACCTATCAAGCACCATGATCTCTCATAAAGACCATCCCAGGGAAGCAAGAGCAAAACTTACCTCTGCTGCAGAAGTGAAGTTCATTTAGAGTTACCAGCCTTAAAAATCAGCATGTCAGATTACAGACATTATGATTTACAGAGTACTGTATTAGTAAGGAAAACATTTCAATATCAACTCTTTTTTTTTGTATATATGTGCATGCTTTCTTTCTTCAATATTGCTTGCATTAAAACAGAAAAACAGACATGGATAATAAATAAGCAACAATAGTGTGGTTTTATATACTAATGCATATTCAAATATCATGGGATTGTCAGTGCTTGTGGGCATAGAAAACAATAAAAGCAGGTGTATTTAATTACATAGTTTTCTTAGTTTTAGGGCACATGGAACTTCCACATCACTGACAGTGCTGATGAAGACTTTTAGCCCTAACCTTTAATATGCCCAATATATTTTACATTTGTGCTGAAGCAAGTGTTTTAGGCAAATTTATGGGAGCAAAAGAAAAAAAATGTATATATGCAAAATTAGGACAGAGGAAAATTGCTCCTAGGGCTGTTCAGCTCAAAGATGTGTAGGGAACACGAGAGGTGTAAGGAAATGTGCTTAAAATCCATGTACAGTATGTGTGTGGATTCCTGTGCATTCAGTAAACAATTCAATTTCCTGCAGTAAATGATAACACGGAGTGCGGGAGAAGATGGATGAATGAATTATAAGGTTTTGACACACATGTATCAGTGAATTAGAAGAACCGTGAGAACATGTTAAGTTTGTTGATATTTCCAATCATATTGTGCTGAATGGCTGTGACAGAATTATAGTGTAGAGAAAAAATGTGGTTGCAGAGGAAATACTAAGACAACTCTTCAGGCTTACATGGCAAAAAAATACACATTTCTTAAATCTTGATGCGTTTCTCACAAAATCATCACCAGAGGTCAGACTGGATTGTTTACTTTTCATATCTTCCTTTCACCACTCATATGTGAGTTCTTGAAGTCCTGTCTATCTATGGCTCATCAGGAAAAAAAAACACGCTATTTTAACTTGATCCAAACTTATGCCAGATGCCAAGGTTGTGCTGAAGTCATCCTCATCCTTGGAGAAATATCACAACAGATGGCCAGAGCCTCAGTCTGGAGATATTATGGTATATCTATAGAGAGAGAAATAGGAAGCGAGGAGAAAATAGCTGATATCCATGGGTTCATTATGGACTGATTAATTTGATTCTCTCTCTCTCTCTTTCTCTCGCTCACACACACACAAACACACTACTTACTGTATGTAGTATACGCTACTTATGCTCTGCAAAGACTTTCTAACGGCTCTAATCTAAGGTGTTGTTTGTTACCCGGTGATTTCTGAGGCTGGTAACTCCAAACAAACTTCTTCTCTGCAGAAGAGGTATGATTTGGTTTTGCCATCCTGGAATGACCTTTATGAAAGCCATTTACATCATGGTGCTTAATGGGTTTTGCAAATGCACTTGACAATACTGTTTTTACAAAAACTATTCCAGAACAGATGAACTTTGTGTCTAAAAATAACTGAATATTGTTGCTTTTGTTGCAGTAACTTAATTATCTTTTGCCAGGTTTAATATTTCATAGTTTTGGATAAAATATCCAGAATTGTCCTAGAATTAAGAAAATAAATCCAAACTTGTGTCCAGATTTTTGACTGGCACTGTTATTTTTTATGCACCCCAGTAAATCTTAATTAAGTTGGTGTGGGGTTGTTTTGATTAAGAAAAAAAAATAACCCACCTGATTTAAAATCTAGCATGGATAAAGCATTATACATATATATATATGGGATGATGCTATGGAATATGCTGTGCTTTACGCTTCATAAAATAATGTGCAAATAACTGTTACCGACATTTCATGCTTTCTGATTAATAGTAAAGTAACTGTTCTGGTGTTAAATCCCAAATATCATAAAAGCTAGTGCATTCTGTGGGGTGATGAATCCATTGCTACAAACACTAAGTATTGCCCTTGACCAGGGGTTAGAGAGAGATTTGGAATTGAGGCTTGTGTTGTTAGATTTGTACTGTAGCTTGCATTAGCTATGAAACACAACATGGACAGTCCTTTATTACTAAGGAGACAATGTTAATTGACTTCAAAGTTTTAAGATGATAGAATGATGTGGCTATTGTGTTTTTTTTTTTTTTGCTTAAAGTGCTACCATTACTGGTTTTGTATGTGTTTTTTTTTTTTTTTTTTTTTTTTACATGCATGCAAGTTCTATTAATAACTGAACTGACATTATGAAAATGCTTGTGAACATTGAAATGTTAAGTGCTTAAAGCTCTAAAAGCAGAATTTTTGTGCTTAAGGCAAAGAGTGCACTGAAAGAAAAAAAATGCTGTTTTAAGTTCACAATCACTCCCTAATTAAATATGGTTCTGGTCAAATTGATGTGAACATATCATGTTAAGATTTCAATTCTATGCTAGACATGCACTTACAATATATTTAAGAAGGAATAAAAATTAGTTAAAGCACTGGCTATGTAATAAAATGTTATATAAAGCTGTTCGTTCATTGTACATAGCCAACATTTAATTACCTAAAACAAGGATTTATGCAGCTTTTAACAATAAGTCACATGTGACATTACCATGGACTGGAGGAAAGGCACATAGCTTATTGTATTCCCAAACTCAATAGCCATAGTAGTTCTCATCACACAAACAAGCGAACTTCCAAAAATTCCAAATAAATGAATACATGGAGCATCCAGTAACTCCGGCTCAGTCAGGCTTTCAACCAGTCAATAAGAAGTATATAACATGATGGATTTTAAATATAGAATGTGTACATTAATAAAATGAAATGATATACTGTAACATTTATCAGCCCTACTCTGCAACTTAATCGATAAAATAGTTTAAGTTGTTTTAAAAAGTGGCGAAACTCCCACCTTAGTACTGGAAAATTGAATTAAACTAATAACTGCACTGTGCTATTTGTCGAGATCCTACTACTGACTGGCTCATGTAGACAGAGAGTTTTTTCTGTTATTACATTACTTAAATGCATGTAAATGTCTTCATTGAATTATTAGCAAAATCTAATTTTCTGCAGCTATCAGATTATTTTGTACATGCAAATGCACTTACTGCCTCTAATGGTTTTTACTTTAATGTGTGGTGTAAATGTGTTCAAAAAAGTTCTCACAGAATTTTCTATGGTCAACCCATCCATGACTACATTACACTGTCTAGCCGATGTTACCATATAGAGTCGGAATTCTAAAAAATACATAATAACAAACATCACCACAAAACAAAGTATTGTCATGTCACAGAAGGTCTAAAATTATCCTTATTTATGTTAGGAGTTGATGGTTAAGGGCCTTGCTTAAGGGTCCAACAGTGAGAATCAGTAGTTCAACTCCTTAACCACTACCTATAGTGCTACCACTGCCCTACAGTTAAATATATAAGCAATAACCCTGGATAGATAGATGGATAGATGGATAGATGCAACGGTGAATGGAATATTAACTACAGGACATAAAATATAAAGTGTATACATTTGCAGTAACATTATTTACATGTAGCTGTGTGTGCACATATGCATGTGTGTCTGCACATGCATTTAAATGATCATGTCAAATAAATTAACTTTGCCCTCATGAAATATTGATATATTTGTTGTAAATGTACATGCTGAACTAAGAGCATGTACAGTGGTATGTCTCTACTTATTCTACAAAATCAATAATGTTTTACCTTATTAATCATAATTTCCATGCTAAGAGTGTAGATTGAATCTGTTGTAGTTAAGTTTTGTGTCTTAACAGCACACAGCTCAAGGTACATTTATTTGCCTATATGCACTTGCCCCTAAAACCATCATTTAAAGCAAAAATCTCATTTAAAGCAAAAAATAATGAGTTACCGATCTCTTAACAGCTAGTTAATATCGATTTGTAATGTGACCTGTCAATGGGTGTTCGCACCAACCTCTTCTCTTATGTCAGACCTGACCATTCAACAAATGCTGCCATGGCAACTCCTATTAGCGTGACGGCTTTGAAGCTGATAATAGCCAGTAAGCCTCCACTGATGCAGTTGGTGAGGAAGGACAATGTTAAGAGGGTACAGTGTGCCATTCTTGCTGGCGCATAAACTCCTAATTAATCAACCATAATGAATGTAAACACCAGGGAGTTATAGCAACATTAATTGATATATATATATATATATATATATATATATATATATATTGTGTGTGTATTTGACGTAGATGACAATGATGTAAATAAACTGTAAAACTAATATACCTGTAGAATTGATATGAAGTACAGTTATTCATGTATCCTATTGAAATCCAGAGCACTGCTGACTGTTGTTCAGTATGAGAGCGGAAAGCAAGCCAAAGCTGATGGAAGATAATCTCTTTTGCGATGCCATGCAGAGGAGATGGATGACACTGACAATAATGTGTTAGTGTGTGTGCTGAGGTGTGTGTGAATGTGTGTGAAAGAATGGTTGCATGTGTTTGATCTCTTCATTCTCAAAAATGTTGCCAACACAGGTGCTGTACTCATGTGCCAAAACAAGTTTTAATTGCCAATTGAAAAATCAGACACAATAAAGGAGGGTAAAAATTGCAAGAAATCCAGCGACCAAAAGTATAAGAAAATCCACAAAGCACAAAAATTTTGCCCTTTATCTTGTTCAATTTGAATTATTTTTTTCTGGCATGGGTGGAATTTATAAGAGAATGATGGAGGAAAATGTTGCTGTGGATCTGTGGAGAATAATTGGCTTTTAGCTCCAGAGGCAGACAGAGAGAAAAGGGGGATGGGGAGAGGGTTAGAAAAGAGAGAGAGAGGAGAGAGAGAGAGAGAGAGAGAGAGAGAGAGAGAGAGAGAGAGAAACACCAAGAGAAAGCAAGGGGAGAGAGAGAAAGCGATTGGCGTCAGTACAGCTGTGGCGGGAAGCCTGCAATGTGCTTGTGCTGATGACAAGGAAAAATAATTATTAACACAAGATGCATGAGAGCCAGGAAGGCAATTTGTATCTGCTGATTTTGAGTTGCGAGTGGGTGAGCATGTGTCTCCACATGTTTAAGACTGAAAAAGCTCCATGAAGTTTTTTTTTTCTTTTTTCCCCTTACTTGCAACATTTCAGCACACACAATAATTCATCATGTGCTGTTATTATTACTGATTACAAACTGACAAAATACAGTTTATAGGAAACATACAGTAAGTATCAATTATACTTATAATCAGTAGCAATAGCAGTTAGCACTGATAATCTGGCTGACTGTCAGAAATATTTCTTTTAACCATGTGATCAAAAGGAGTGTCCAGTGGAGAAAATGTTTTAAAGTGATATATGAATGTCACTTAGTTTTTATTTTTAAATTTTTATATTTATTTATTTTTTCCATTTTATGTGTTAAGGAATGACAGAATATACTTTCCAGCATTTGTTTTATCCTGTATTCAGGGCCGTGGGGCACCCTGAGCTTATTCCAGAAGACTTATAGCATGACACAGGGTACACCCTAAACAGAATGCTAATCCTCAGGACAAACACATACACACACTCACACACATTTTCACACTATGGGCAATTTAAAGAACACCAATTAGTCTTATCTGTGTCTTTGGACTATGGAAACCAGAGTACCCTAAGGAAACCCACCAAGCATGGGGAGAACATGTACACACTAAAAAAGAGGCTGAGTTGCCTCTGTTGGGTCATTTTTCTGGGTTATTTACAGAGAGTTGGATAGTTTTTGTGTAACCCAGCTGCTGGGTTGAAGTTTGCTTGCCCCGCAATGACGCAAGCATTTAGTTAGGTTGCTAGCGTTAGCAACCACATTAACATTAGAACTGGGGTGTTACAAAACACTGATCTTCTCACAAATATGCAGACTTGCTAACCCTCCCGATTTTCACTAGCTACAGTAGTAATTTACTCCGCGGTCAAATTTCTCTCGTGTTTCTCCCGAGTTATAACAATATTTTACACCTTTCCCCCTTTGGCAAGTATGCAAATGTATCACCAGTAATTGCATGTAAGCTAACCAGGTAGCCCTCTTTAACCAAAGTTGCTCGTGACTCAGGCTAAATTAACTATCTGTCAACGCGCCAACTACAGGAAAAAGTACCACAGCTGAAATGGTAACAACTAGATGGAAGTATTATTATTTTGGTGATTGTAATGTGCCAGTATGACCCCAGCTATGACATTATTTTCGGTAATCAACGCAGACCACAGGATCAACTAGTCTGACATAAAAAGCTTTATCCTAAAAGCCATGCTTATTTTGCTGTTTTATTTTTGGTAGTAGCTGTCTCTGTTTTTTGTTTCAGGTTACCTATACCATATCTTAATAGACAGCTTTGTCATTTTTTATTTAGTATTAATCCTATTACACACTAAATTAATAGTCTTATTCAGTTTAATCTTTGCTATTTAACAATGTTTTTTACTTTCTTTCATTCTTTCTTTCTAAGGTTGGAACCAACATGGTGGAATACCTCCAGCAGGCTGAAGTGTCAAGGCCATATCCCTACTGTACATCCTGACGTTGGGAGATAATGACCAGCGCTGCTCTCAGGCATTCGTCGTTCTGGTGGGACAGGCTCTGGAGCACACTACTTGGGGTGGTCGATGTGTGCTTTAAGGCATTTTATATTTTTGACATTAATTATCCAAAGCAGTGTGCTCCTGTATAGGACTTTTTGAAATGTTGCTATGAAATAGCGAGGCCTACTTGAAAAGTCATTGACAGTATTTGTATGTTAAAATGAGACCAGGGCTGGATAGTTTTGTTCTGCAGAAAAGATATCTGAAGTCACAGAGAGATCCTGCTCTGTAGAAGCTGCCTCAGCCTATTTGTGCAATTACTCCATTCTGCCCTTGTGAGTAATAGTATAGTAATGATGCCACTGTTGATTATCTGTTCTTGTGCTTTTAAAAAATTAATATTTTTTCTAAGAACATTTAATAGGATGTTGTTTATTGCATATATGTATGGTTTGCAAAACTTGGAAGTTTTTTTTTTTTTCAATAGACCAGTAAATCGAAGTAATTTAACTATTTAATAGAAATGAGTATTATTATTATTATTATTTTTTTTTTTTTTTACAGATTCACTGGAAACAAATAACCCATTTTGCTGGGTTAAACCCATTTGGGTTGAATATTTAACCCATATTGCTGGGTTAAACAAATAACCCATTTTGCTCGGTTAAATTAACCCAGCATGTAGTTAGTCCAATATTTACCCAGCAGCTGGGTTAAAAACAACCCGGACTGGGTTGTTTTTAACCCAGTATTTCTTAGGGTGTAAACTCCATGCACACAAAGAAGGGAACTCAGACCCTAAAGGTGCAAGTTAACAGTGCTAACCACTAAGCCATTGTTCTGCCTATTAGGCATGCATACTTTTATAAACAATAATGTAAATTTTATTTTACATTTAATAATACAATAACAATTAAATCACATGCTGTTTTCATTCAAATATTTCAAGTGACAGTTTCACTAAAATAACTTGTGATTTCTTTAATAAACTGTTGTAGTGCAGGGAGTAGGCTACAAAATATGGCTTCATTATGACTGTTAGGTAATTACTTTTTAACTAGTAAACATCACAAGAACAATAAGGCTGTTATAAAAGATGCTATCACGAGGTTCGCAGATTACTGATAACAGACTTACATGACTCCCTCTCCTTTAAAAAACAGCTGTGAATTGCAGATAAATGCTTCATGTACAGTAAGAATACTTCAATCATTTCTTCCTTAGTTTAAGTGGCTTCACACAGTTTACAGTAATTTACACTGTTACAATTAGTATAATTAGAAATGACCATCTGCAAAGCAGATTGCAGCAGTATTTCTGATGTTATAAAGTTTGTAGGAATTACATTAATTTGTAGTTAATTTAAATTGTCCCTACTCTCAAGGTTTGCTGTTAGTGAGGTAAGTACAACATTAAGCTAATGCAAGTCAGAGCTAAGTTTTAGACAAATTTGAACATCTCTTTAGCATTTAGTTATATGTGAACTTAGAGAGAAATTACCACTTAAACTGTGCACATTCTGACCTCACATAGTGATTGTCCTAAAACAGACTGGACATTTTTATTTATTTTACTGCGTAAAGAACAATAATAGCGCAGCACCACTGGCTATTAATTTGTTTTAAAAAAATTAATGTTTTGGTTGGAGATAAAAAAAAAACTATAGAATATTATTAGAAGCTTATATGAAATATATAAATATGAGCATTTTTATATTAAAGACAGCGCAGAAAATCACATCCTAATCTGAGACATTGCTTATCTCAAAATATTTTACAGTAATAAAACAATAAATACAACAATCCCATTTCCCCCTTTTTAAGCTTTAGGTTTGTATTTAAAGGTGGTTTTCTATAGAAAATTGACCAATACCATCAAAATTAAATCCTGGCAATCTCAGAGAAGTTAACTAAACTTATTATAACGACAATCTTCAGCATAACTGTATTTGTAACCACACTCTGAATACAAATAAATAACTTTTGATCTTAAGTCAGTAATTTTATTTAGTACATTTTGTACACATTAATGTATTTAAGTTACATTTAGCAACACATAATTTTTCTAAGAGATGGAAATTTTTCTAAAAGGTAATGCTAACAATCCAAGAATGGCTTTTTTGTGACTTCGGTCAAGGTCACACAAGGTTGAGGTTAAATTATGCTGTGGATTGAAAAGTTAACTGTATTAATGGAACAATGCAAACACAACCTGCCTAACTGCTGCTGTCTTAATGTTAATTTTCCTTAACATACATTCTGCACCCTAAAAAATGCTGGGTTAAAAACAACCCAATCTGGTTGGAGATTTGAGCTTCAGTACATCTCCCGGCGCTCTGTGCATAACACCGGCCCAACGCAGCCTCGGAAAGAATTTCTAAACGTTTTCTAAACGTGGGCTATTGTCGTTTACTTACAATATTTGTTCATTTAATTTAAATGAGGTTTTGGCTCGAGATTTTGATTTGGTATCTGTAACGGGTTCGAGCCTATTTGCACATGTCCCCCCCCAATCCAAGGGTTGCCCCCCCCCCCCCCCCCAAAAAAAAAGGAATGAAAAATAAATTGCACTCTCTTTTGTAAAAAATATATGTATGTATACCTAAAATGATTGTTAAAGTAGAAAAAAAACCCGCAAAAAATGCATTTAGAAACAGTTGAGTTCCCCCTCCCCTTCCTCACAGTGGTTTGGCCCACTGCCTGCTTTCCCACTGTCAGGTGTGTGGCTGCGGCTCAATTGATGTTGAACTCCAGTAAGTAGGGTATTTTATTCACTTTAAATAAAGCGATTCTCTTTAATGTAGTTGATGCAGACTCATTTAAAATTAATAAAGCAAAAATGCTGATTATCGATGTAATTTTCCATGAATCTGCTGTATTAGCGATTAAATTATTACTTATCTAGTTGATGTTAGCTTGTTTACAATAGCTTGTTGCATAGTGCACTGCAACTAACACGACAAACGCCGTTTCCCATGCATTGTTTTATTTGTGACGACTTGGCATAATGTTAACTTAACATTAACGGCCACAATTACCATATTGTTTAGCTGTGCATTTACTAAATGAGCACTGTGCAACGTCCGAACTGTATTTTTTTGTACAGTATAATCAATATCCATTCTTTTCTAAGTGTCTTAATTAATTTTAAATACAATTTTAAACCTTTTTTTAATTCCTTGTTTTTATTGTTGTGATTTTTTTAATAATAGTTTTACTTTCTTTATGTAAAGCAATATGAATTTCCATTGTGTATGAAATGTGCTACAGTATAATTAAACTTGCCTTGCAATATCATAGATAAATGGATATAAGATCATTTTTTAGTGCACCTAAACGCCAAGTAAGTACAACAAGTTTACATATTAGGGAAATTTGGCTTTAAGAATGGGTGCTTATGAAAATACAAATTTTACAATATCAATCACAGGCAAAGGAAACAGAAATAATTGAGGGACAGGTAGACCAGGGTCAATCAGATGTACAGTGTCAGGTAAGTGTGGTGCTTTTATTAAAGGGATAATGACTTTTGGGGGGCTGAACAATTTCTTTAATGTTTTTCGGAGTTATGGCTGTTCAGTAGAAAGTAATAGGCTCACCAATTTACAGTATGCTCTTTCAATTTAGCAAGTGTAATGTAAACAAGTTAGTTATTATGAGTATGGAAAACATCTTTTCCTGCATTTTTTCTGCTTCAGGAGTCAGTCTGTTCTGAGACAGTGAGAGTAGAGGAAGGGGCAGATTCAGAACCAGGGAGGGAGCTGGAGACAGCAGAACAAAGAGATGATATTGCCAGCACCAGCACAGGAAGCACAGTTTTTAGTTTAGATCTCATGTTTATATTTTTTTGTATTTTGAATGCTTGACTGTAAACAAAATAAACAATTCAATAAATAGTTTTTAAGAAAAATCTGCTTTGTCATTGAACCTGAGAAAAGCTTTGAAAATAACCATAATGGCGCAGTCTCCATGCTACAATAATAATGATAGAAGCAAAGTTTTTCACTATGGGGATATATCTTTATAAGTAGGCTACAATTCAACTGTATTGTAGCATTTTTCACTGCTACGATGGGACTTGGAGAGACGAGTGAGCTTCCTTGCTGCCCAATGCAAATGGCTGGGAGTATTTTATTTAACACGGCACGAAAGTCACACAAACCACACATTCACAGTCATTAACACACATCAACAGGACACACTTCTAACCCACACACACACACTCTGGCCGAAGCCACTGACCCAAACACCTTTCCTCGACAGGGTGAACACCTAACAACCCCTCCCGCAAAGCATGATGGTTACTAGTCAAAACCCCGCCCATGCCACACTGCCCCCACCCGAGCTGTGACCGTCCCCGGTAACGATGGCGAACTCAGTCCTGGAAGCGTGACGGTGGTCGGCGCTGGCGTTGTGAACGCCGGAGTCTTTTTGCGGGGGAAGGAGGGCCGCTACCCTCTTCCTGAGGCGGACCGGCCTCCACAGAGTTCGAGGTCTCGCTGGCGTTGGGCTGGTAGGGCGCGAGTCGGTCCCAGTGGAGCACGACCACTCGCGACCGGCCTATCAACCTCAACCAGTAGACTACATCGGAGAGCTGGGCAACCAGTGAGACATGAGCTAGGGAATATACTCAAACCTGCTCCCCAGTAGCAAAGTCTCGCCCTCGGCTGTGAGTATCATACACGCGGCGCTGCTTAACACCGGCGTCCGCCAAATGTCTACGCGCCAACTCGTGGACACGGAACAGTTTGTCTTTTAAGGAACAAAAATAATCCAACCCAGGCTTCGTGGGTAAATCAGATTGTGAAGGTGGCCCGAACACAAGTTCCACAGGTGTGCGCAACTCGCGCCCGAAACTCTTTTTCGGATTGAGCCGCAAATTGCTCGTGAAGCCGCGACGGCCGGATTCCCCGCAGGAACGCACGGCGAGCTAGCTCTTCCTGCTGGACGGGCCCGAATTCCAGGTAGCCCCGGCGTGCGAGAGATCTCAGGTCCATGGCGAACGCCCCCAGTGGCTTGGAGGCGCTCCGCTCGCGGGTCGCTAGCTCTTCGCACGCGGCCTCCTTATGGTCACCTGCGCAGAACCGGAAGTGGAGCGACTCCTGCAATTTCGCCCAGTCCTTCCGCTCATCCGCCCAGGGGTCTTCCAACGCCCGGAGCGCTTCGCGAGAGGGCCACCCAGACAGCTGTTTCCGCCGGGGACCAGCCTGCGAAGTCGGTGGCTAGCTCCACCTGGGCGATGAACGCGTGGGGCTCGACAGCGCCGTTGTAGGACGGCAGGTGCAGCTGCAGGTCGCCTCGCCGGCTGACGGCGCCCGGAGCTGTAGCTTGCTCCGGGGTGCGCTCTAACCCGTTACTCTCCATCCCACTTCTGACACCAATTGTAGCGTTTTCACTGCTATGAAGAGACTTGGAAAGACGAGTCAGCTTCCTTGCTCCCAATGCAAATTCCTGGGAGTATTTTATTTAACACGGCATGAAAGTCACACAAACCACACATTTACAGTCACTAACACACATCAACAGGACACACTTCTAACCCACACACACACACCCTGGCCGAAGCCACTAACCCAAACACCTTTCCTCGATAGGGTGAACACCTTACAACCCCTTCCGCAAAGCATGATGGTTACTAGTCAAAACCCCACCCACGCCACAGTATTATCACGCAGTGCGAGGATCAAAGGGCAGAATTCCAGTGTCCTGTTTAAAGTCCCTGGGGTGTCTCACATCGCCCCACTCGCATGCCACTCTTTCCTGCTCCACCCGGACTTTCCGGACTATACTCTGCGCCTTGTTTTTATAATGCGGAGCAAGCCCGAGATCCTAGCGTTAATTATCGCCAGCCGGCCCGAATAGGCGACTCCATTACTTTACATAAATGCCGCCTATCTAGGGAGCCTACGGAGTGAGCGAGGAGCGATAGTAAATTTGGGCGCACGCCCATCACAGCCACGCGCTGTGACATATCGTGATCCTCGTCTTTAACTTCCTATGTAGTCTTATCAGCGCTCACCCGCACGCATAAAGTTAAAAAAATGCGTTGGGGAAAAAACAAGGGGACTGACTTTTTAATAATTCATTGACAAAATAGTGATTTCTTTGGTTTCGGCTGTAGCGATGCAGGAAATCCTGTATTCTCGTCGTCCCCGCAGCAGTGAATGCGAATATAACTTACTTTCCATACGAATTACATATAAAGCACCATTTCACCCTAACAATCTTCATTTTTTTATGAATTTATTTCAACATTTAGATTTATACATGTACATAATTATTTATTTAAATTATATTTAGCAAATCAAATTCAAATTTTATTTGTCACATACACAGTCATACACAGTACGATATGCAGTGAAATGCTTGTACGACCGCCAGTGACCTTAAAAAGAAAAAAAAAAACTAGCCTATACATAAGGAATAAATATTAATAAAAAGAAATATGAAAGAAAATAAATTTAACTAGTAAAATAAACTGTACAAATAAGGGCATAATAAAAATATTACAAAATATAGAAATGTGGGGGGAGGGAAAAAAAGGATATATAAAAAATATAAAGTGGCAATGGCTGTGCAAATATGCATAAAAAGTGACTTAAGAAAGTGTCATGTGCAATGGTCAGATATATAAATATGTATTGCATGAATGTGTCCATGATTGTCCTGTCAATGTTTAAAAAGATACATTCCATTGTTGGGATGGCTGAGGTCCTTCACGATCTTCCTGGCCTTGGTCCAGCACCGCTTGCTGTAGATCGAGCGCAGGTCAGGGAGCTCGGTGCGGATGATGCGCTCAGCTGATCGCACCACCCTCTGTAGAGCTCGTCTATCCTGCATGGTGCTGTTTCCAAACCAGGTCGTGATGTTTCCCGTCAGGATGCTCTCTATGGTTCAGGAATAGAAGTTCCTGAGCACCTTAGAGGGCAGTCTGAAGTCTTTTTCACCACGGTGTTGACGTGACAGGACCATGACAGGTCCTGCGTGATGTGAACACTGAGGTATCGGAAGCTGTCCACTCTCTTCACTGGGCTCCTGTTGATGATGCCCCACCAGGGCAACACACTTGTAATCTTTTAAAAGATAATAACACCATTTCTATTTTATTAAACTAACCCCTAGAGAATGATTAACTTTTCCAATGAAGAACTAGGTGGGATTTTCAAAAAAAAAACAAAAACAAGATGACCATCTATTGTGGCATGTCAAATGTGATAAAGATATATAATAAATAGGTTTCTTCATTATTCAATTAAAAATTAAAATGTATTTAGCTTGCATGTTTATATTTGACTGAATCTCCATATTGACTGTTCAGTAGACTGAAGAACAGAATATGATCTTAGCACTGAAGCTTAAAGGCAGTGGAAGAGTAGAACAGGAGGATAAGAAAGAATTAATGCATAATGTATGAAAAGACTTGCTGAGCCACTTCTAGGCAATTTAATGCAAGACTGTGAGAGTTACAACTGCTTAATGAGAGGAATTTAGCATTTCCTAAAATAATTAAAACAGTTCAGGTCTCACCTTGTTCACTGTTCGTACATTTTTTTTTCTCAACCTACATAAATGCATATTGCTGTAGCCACGTTGCACAAATTCATCAATTTTTACCATAGTTTAAATTAGCGATATTGTCCAGAGGAGGCTCAAAAGGTAGCGCATTTAACACAAGTAATTTAATCAAGCACCTAAAATCCCAACACAACAATGAGTACAAAGATTTTGTTTAAATTATTAGGAGTCATGAGAAACAGGTTTCTTCAAGAATATACTGGCTAGTAAAAATTAAGAAGTATTTTAGAAATAAAACAAGAAGAGCTTTTTAGAAGTGTCAAATTATTGGTCTGCATCAAGTAAAGAAAACAACTAAGAAGAATTGAACATACTGCAGCTTTGGTTAAGAACCCTTCAACAAATTATCAAAACCTGGAACTATGTGCCATGAACCATGAACTTTGGAAGAAATGTGGTCAGAAAAAAATAAATAAATGAAGATCACTTAAACACTTTAAGTTACATTGCAAAACAATAAAATCCATACTGTAGCTATGTTTAATAGTGAACACAAGAGTATTTTCATATGCACACAGTTTAATGAGAACTCATGGGATTGGGACTAAACAGCTGTGTGGTCATTAATAAAATGAATAAATAAACACTTTTTAGTAAGACT
Organism: Clarias gariepinus; assembly: GCF_024256425.1. Taxonomy (NCBI): domain Eukaryota; kingdom Metazoa; phylum Chordata; class Actinopteri; order Siluriformes; family Clariidae; genus Clarias; species Clarias gariepinus. The sequence goes on along the minus strand of NC_071100.1, from coordinate 28,512,800 downwards.
ACTCAGAAAAAGTCTTAAATTTTTTTTAGGGGGCATAACGATTGGACATTGGAGCAATGAAAAGGGTCATGTGGTCTGATAAGTTCAAAGAAAGAAGGGAATCGGCACTATGTATGATCGTCACTATAATTGATGGGCGCTATGCATCACTCATAGTGTCCATCATATTGTCCTGAATGTTCCATCATGTTCTAAATGACCAGCATATCTTATCACTTGAATTTTTCTTCCCTGACGGCACAGACATACTACAAAACTGAATTTGTGAAAGAGTGGTTCTGGAAGCATGAAGAATCATTTTCACACATGAACTGTAGTCAATGCAACATGTGCTTAAGTGAAAGCATTCAAAGTGATTAAAAGACATCATAGAAAGTGCAATTATTATTATTATTATTATTATTATTATTGTTATTATTATTAACAGGCAGTGTATTTTGTTCTTTTAAAATTAGATTCAAATCTTTTTGCTCACTTCATCTTTCTTAGGTCTTACTATTACCTATTTGATTTGTTATTATTTTAAGTGGCCGCACCCCTACAGCTTCGGCAAACACTCTAGTTAATGCAGCACTGGATCTTTGTATTTCAGTAATATTTTATACACAGTGGCAGTGCTCATCCTTTCTTTGAAGAACACTTTTAATAAGCCCTCTTTAGTCTTCACAGTGCAGAGGCATTAATGGCAGTACTAGCCTCAGAGACAGACAGGTCTCTCAAGCAGGTGTGTCTTTATCAGTGAGAAGGAAGCAGCTGAAACAAAGAGGCAGCTCTGATCATGGCACACTCTCACTGACAGATGTCTGATTGTTCAGAAAGACCTTCATGGGTGCTGCTGTGAAAATTCAAGTGTTTCAGGTTAACAAACATTCGTATAATGATAGTTACTAAGGCATCTGATATGTCTTAGCTTAAGTTTCAGAACCTTTTTTCCCCAAGGGTGGTCATAACTATGGTCAGCATAAACAGCAACTGACATGACACTTGACATGACATTTTGAGCCTTTGAAATTCTATAGTTCTACTATATCAGACTTTTTTGTGTAATAGGATTATCCCACTTTGTAAGATGTAACATAATAATGTGTATTATAATAATTTATGTGTATTATGTACCGTATTAAGGCAGTGGAAAGCACTGTTGCCTTGTACCTCCAGGGTCCGTGTTCAATTTACAGCCAGGCTCGATTCCCATCTCTGTGTGCATGGAGTTTTCATGTTCTCCCTGTGCTTGGTGGGTTTCGTCTGGGTACCTCGGCTTCCTCCTACAGTCCAAAGACCTGCAAATTAGACTAATTGCCATACCCAAATTGTGTGTGAATGAATGCGCGAGTGAGTGTACAGTGGGAACGGAAATTATTCAGACGCGCTTACATTTTTTACTCTTTGTTATATTGCAGCCATTTGCTAAAATCAATTAGGTTCATTTTTTCTCATTAATGTACACACAGCACCCCATATTAACAGAAAAACACAATTGTTGACATTTTTGCAGATTTATTAAAAAAGAAAAATTGAAATATCACATGAGTCTAAGTATTCAGACCCTTTGCTCAGTATTTAGTAAAAGCACCCTTGATTTAATACAGCCATGAGTCTTTTTGGGAAAGATGCAACAGTTTTTCACACCTGGATTTGGGGATCATCTGCCATTCCTCCTTGCAGATCCTCTCCAGTTTTGTCAGGTTGGATGGTAAAAGTTAGTGGGCACCCATTTTTAGGTTTTTCCAGAGATGCTCAATTGAGTTTAAGTCAGAGCTCTGCTTGGGCAATTTAAGAACACTCATTCACTACAATGTTTTAGCTGTATGCTTAGGGTCATTGTCTTGTTGGACAATAAACCATCGGCCTAGTTTGAGGTCCTGAGCACTCGGGAGAAGGTTTTTGTCCAGGATATACTGTATAGTTTTTGTAATGTCTAAACAGGGACAAAACAATGAAAGACATGGCAGTGCCTCGGTTTAAATAGTCTTGAAATTAATTTAATTTCACTATCTGATAGTGTTAACTATGCGATTGTCCTGATTTGTGAATATGCCAACATATTTAAAAACGTAACAATGTGTCGACATCATCAGAAGACATGAATGATATATATATATATATATATATATATATATATATACACTCTGTTCAAAAGTTTTAGAACACTTGCAAATTTCTTTTTTTTTTTGTTTGGTGAGTTATTTTCTACATTCTACAACAATACTGGGGATTTCAAAACTATAAAATAACACATATGGGATTAGGTAATTACGTAACAACAAGAAAAACAACAGTTAATTGTTATTTTAAAGGGGCACTTTTTCAAGCTGTTTGGACTGAACTGTGTGTTAGGAGAGTGCATACACAACCACTCTACGATGATAAAGAGCCGCCCAGTGGTTTTCTTTTTATTTATTACAATAACATCCCCCTTCTGAAATCAGGCCAATTGCAAATGCCTGTCACTGTGACGCCACACCACAAGAGGCCGCTCCTACACTAGTTGATTGACACTGGTGTTTTAGCAAAGACCTGCCCCGAGTGAGAAGAAGCTGTCGACCATTGTTTTTCGCCGCTGGAGCAAAATGTCACCTAAACGAGTGTGGTGTACAGTTGTTGGGTGTAATAGCGAACGCAGCAGTCGTCATTCACTACCGGCATCTGAGCCGAAAAATTGTTTTTAAAGCTAACATCCTAAATCAAACCAAAAACTACTTAAGAAAACAGGCTCAGGCTCTATATTCCAGCGTTTTCCAGTTTCCAAAGCATTGCCCGCACTGGACTACACTCCCATGGCCATGTGAAGACACGCCCCACAGAACTGGGGGGGCGGGCTCAGCAGAGATCATAAGCATTTAAAGGAACATGCACTGAAATAGGTTGCTAAAAACATAGCTAGTTTTTACCAGTTAAAAGTAGTGTTTTTTTTACACAACCATTTAGAATTTTTAATTAAATATATTACAAACTTTTCATTAGGATCCTAAAGATCATATTAACATTTAACGAAAAATGTTTCTGGATGACCCCTTTAAGACACAGTGGTCAGCCTTTCTGTAATAGTTCTTGCAAGAACAGTATTGTCAAGTGCATTTTGTTGTGGAACCAACCGGCTAATATTATAAGTTGTCATATGTCCCAGCTTACTTTAGGAGATGTATTGCATAAAGCTAAATATTTTTCAGAGATAAAAACTCAAGGAAGACTCAGGGAGAGGGGTCGAGGCCCCTAGAGGGAAGTTGCAGCAGAGCCCCCTCAAACGTTCAACGTTGCTGTATCACGCGCAGAGAGGAAGCCATTGACCTCCGCAAGGCTGCGGTTACCAGCAACGTTCCTCTAACCCAACGATGAACTGTATAGAGTTACGTTGCTACTGCTGTACAATGTATTTCAGTTTGGCAGGAAGCCAGCCCTGAGATGAAAATATGTATTTTGATGTGTGCATTAGGTCTAGTTAGAAGCAGTATAAGCTTAGCTTTGTGTGCCAGTATTTACCTTATATGGTCAAGGCCTGCTAATTGGTTAGTAGCATAAGGCTGTTAGAATATAAGTCACAGGACCAGGGTATAAGAGAGTTCTGTTGTACTTCTAAATTGTTCTTTGGTGCTTGGGCAGTGTTAGCATATGCTGTTAATTCAAGTTCACAAGCTTTTGTGTTCTTTTATTTTTCATTGAACTCTTTTATTCACCATAAATCTACCTCGTTTTATTTGCTTTAAGTTGTCGTTGTTTGCAATATAAAATAATAAAATGACTGCCTCCCATTGCAAGGCCAGTACCCCCATCATGGTGCCGAAGGTATGAGTTTGTTTTGTGTTTGAGAGCAGACGGCCCTGGGGACTACATTTCCAAGGACCTTTTCTGAGGTGAGTCCTGCGCTTATCTTTACAGAATTTGACACCGGTAATGTTTCGTCTTTTGCATATAGACATGTCCTATTTGTGTAGTTCGTGTTATGTTTATTAAATGCAGCAAAACATTGAGTAATTAATTTTGGGTATTGAGAAGAATACCTATGGCTAAGAATGCGGTTTTCATGCTGGTTTTCATGCTGTGTTCATGCTGGTTTTGTGTTGAGTACTGAAATGCTGTGATTTATTGGTAAAAATAGTAAAAGTTTCTAAGCAAAGTGACATCCCATAGACAAGCTAGTTTTCATTAGAGGTTTCAATTCTACTCGACATGCACAGAACGGAAAAGTATCTGAGAGAACAGACAAGTAAACTGAAAGCTAGAAGACCTACTAGAGTTGTGGGTAGCATATACGTTGAGGGCGCCTTAGAGAAGGCAGTGCCCAGTACTGTATATGATAGCCAGGATGGCTGGACACGCAGGTCAGGCTGGACAGGTGGTTGTCCATGCCTTTCCTTCACCACAAACCATATGTGAGAGCATGCAATGTTTCTGGGTTATGGGTTAAGGTGCAACCCAGTCAGTTGGAGAAAATAAGTATGTCATGGTCTCGGTGCAAGACAAGTTACGGTTAACCGCGTTGATTAATCAGTATCCAGCAGGTACTAAGTTTAAAGTGTTTCCTAACGAGGTACCAGTCCCGAGTGATATCCCAGTAGCATGGAAAGAGGTGAAATTTATCATGCCGGTAGTGTGTTAAATTGCCTAAGAGTAAATTTTGTAATGTCCTTAATTCTAACGCTGAAATGCGTGATGATGCTATCCCAGTGCATACGGAGAAAAGTGGGGAAAACACTCCGGAAGAGAGTGGATTGGATGAAGGTGAAATTGCAGACCTAACCGACCCCTTTGTTGGTCTTGACAGCCTGTATGGTTTGACACAGGAAGTAGAGGAACCCTCATGTCCCACTTATAAGGTTTTGTCTGAAGAAAAAATGGTTTTGCCTATAAATCCAATACCCTACAATAAAAGAGGGAAAGACAGCCGAATAGAGATAAGAGACCCATCGCCTAAATATTTTCCTATCAGTTCTGTGGGTCCACACGGAATTCGAAGTTCACAGGCGGGACGCCTGAATGGAGACATGGAGGAGATGTTAAGAGCTCCCCTGTATTCAGATATAGATCTGGAAGGTGCGGTGCTGGTGGCTGCAAGTGAAACAGTTGACGAAGTCATGGCTCGAACAGATATAATGCGCCCTGCTAAATATCAGCAAACAATGATGAAAGACGCCGCAAGTCAATATGTAGTTGCGCGTTATTTCAAATATGTGATGTATGGTGAGCATAGGCCTAATCCCATCCGAAGGATTGGAGAAATGTTTTATGACTCTGATGCAGTGTCTAAACCAAAGCTGCCTGTTGGTAAGTTGACAGAACAGACAGTGAAACCTAAATTAAGTTTAAACAAGCCACAAGTGAGCTTCACTAGCGAAACATGCAATCAAAAAGATTCTGACACTTGAGGAACCCCTAAAATCAGAATGCTGCGTTCAGTGGATCACTCCCCTGATCCTGATAGTAGTGGTAATGATTCCAGGTGTGGGGACAAACAAAGACCTCCTCATAGAGGAACTGGTCCTGGCACAAGTAGTAAGGCGGAAACTTCGTCTGAGGACGAAAACCCAGATGTGAAGTGAACAGAAGTAAGTAGTAACAGGAAGTACAGGAAGTAACAAGAAGTAACAGGAAGTAAGGTTTTCCAGAGTACTATCCTGGATATTTTGAAAGGGCTCCCTGTGCAAGTATACATTGGTGATATACTTATTGTGACTGATAATGAACTGGAACATCTTGAGATTTTGGAGAAAACTCTCAAAAGGCTCATGAAGGCTGGATTGAAGCCTTCCCTAAAAAAAGATGGATTTAGAAAAGAAAGCTGTTGAATTTTTTGGTTTTAAATTCACAGATAAATCCCGAGATTAGTCTGAGACCATGCTAAGAGATGAGCCGATTAAGACCCTAGGGGATTTGCAGGTACAGATGGGTACTTTGAATTACGCCTGGATTTTGACTACTGACTTTGCTAAATATTCTAAAGAGATTTTTAACACAATTAAAAGGTGGTAAATTGAACTGGACGCAGCGCGCTGAGAGCGCACAGCAGAGTTTAATCGAGGCACTGCTCACTAGTGGACAGCTCATGCGTTGTGATGCAGAGAAGCCTCTTTGTGTTAAAATATAGAATGGCAGCGCGGAGATTGAGCTCAAGCTGCTAAATGAGTCAGAAAACATGCCAGTTAGTTTTCTATCTGACCCTAAAGACAGAGTACACCTAACTTGTGCTGAGTGTTGGGGATATTCTAGGTTCGGTTGCTAAACGGCTTATCGCAAACCTTGCACGCGATCAGCCTATAATTATCGAAGAAAGAAAAATCTATTAATTATCAAAGGTTAAAGAAAAATCTAGTGATTAACCTACCTAAAGTCTATCAGTACAGATGGAATCAGTGGAAAATGATTTTGGATGAGACACAGTTTCAATTTCGGGAGACGCGAGTCCCTAAGAAACAGAAAGTCACTGTAATTCCGAAGGGATATGAGTATGTGGCTTATACTGATGGTTCAAAGACAAAAGATAGCACTGCTTGGGCATTAATTCTTAAAAGAAATGGTAAGATTGTAGCTCAAGAGCGCGGAGAAACTGTTGGGTCCGCTAAGGAAGCAAAAGTGTTTGCTGTTGCGGAAGCATTGCAGAGAGCCAAGACACTCAGAGCAACCCGATTGGTGCTTGTGTCTGATTCAGATTACGTAGTCAGTCAGAGGAATCTCTGAGTATCTCCCAGTGTGGCGTGTGAATAGTTTTCACAGCGCGAAAAGCGCGCCGTTGCAACAGAAAGAGAAATGGGGCCAGGGGTAGCTCAATGGTTAAGGCATTGGACTACAGTTCAGAAGATCCCAGGTTCAAACCCCACAACCACCAAGTTGCAACTGTTGGGCCCTTGAGCAAGGCCCTTAACCCTCAACTGCTCAGATGTGTAATGAGATAAAAATGTAAGTCGCTCTGGATAAGAGCGTCTGCCAAATGCCTAAATGTAAATGGGAAGAGATTAATGCTTTCTCCCAAGAAATGGAAATCATTCCATTATACCGAGTCAGCCACACAAAGCAAATGACACCTGCTGCTCCATGTTTCATGGAAGTTGACAAGTTGGCATGTAAAGTGTATACTGTGATTGACAAAGATAGCAAGCTGTTGAAAGAGATGCATGATGATCTTAGTCATTGCACAACCAAATACTAAGGTAAATACCTCAAAGCTCAGGGGTTAAATGTACCCAATTACAAAGAGAAGTACCATCGCACTTCTGTGCAAAATGAGTTGAACTGGTTTGCAAAAAAACACAGATACACAAAATGCATGGGATCTAAACATAACTAAGTGCATGCATTTCATTAACCACAGGGTACAGCCGAAAAGCTGCAACCCTGAAGGCGAGGTTGAAGGTTATGTCTCAAAGAGGACTAGTAAGAGTACAAAATGTAAGTGGCAGTTTGGGAAAAGTTACAGCGCTGAGAGCTGAGGGACATAGGACTGGAAGGAGTCTGATGACTCGACCTGATGAATTAGGCACCCTGACCCTATATAACCCTAAAGATTGTGTTATTTGTGACAAAACATGCACTCAAGTGTTATGGTGGGGACTGGAGAGCCAGCGGCCTCTAAAATCCCATTTGTATTGACGAAAGGCTTATAGAAAGCCGGTGTGGCAAAGTATGCCATTTTGTTCCGATGCCTGTGCCATAGGGCAGGTATCAGTGTGTGGGGAATGTCGTTTGAGACATCCCAAAATGGTGATTGTTGAGGAGGTGTTACAGGCAAAGTGTACTTGCCAAAACGCCTTACAGTGTGGGCCCTGTAGGAATACGTATAGACTAATGGGCACGGCGTGTCAATGTTTATGGGATGGAAGAATAGTTGAGCTATGTTTGAGGTGTAGCGAGTTGACTGCAGAGGGGACGCTCACAGTAGTCAGTCGGAAGGAAGTATGGCAGAGATTGAGACTGAGTCACAAGGATATCACTAGTTTCCTTGTAAAACTCTCAGTAAAAAATAAAACCCATTGTCTGCCCCAGCCGCCTTAAACTGACGGATGGAAACCGTCTCGGGTTGCTTTGCTGTAACCCTGTTCCCTAAAAGGGGGGAACGAGATGCTGCGTGAAAACGCTATGGGAATATCTTTTCATGTTGCCGGTTGTGAAGCATGTGTGCACCAAACACACCAAATTTTGGCTTATATAACCTCGGTCAGGTGACGCATCTGATTAGACACACCTGCAGGTTATAAATAGGAGCTGGCAACATTCCTCAGATTGATTTGTCTGAACGGACGTCCGGTCACGTGGGCAGTGCGGCATTGGGACGCAGCATCTCGTTCTCGCCTTTTCAGGGAAGTAAGTAACGTAACCCGAGACGTTCCCTTTCAAAGGCTACACCTGATGCTGTTTGAAAACGCTATGGGAACGAGAGTACCAACGTCGCCACACTGCAATTGTCTGGACCCCTGAATTGTGTAGCGTGTGCGCACAAGGCAGAGAGGTCTCAGAACTCTGTCTGGGAAGCCGACTCGAGGAGTCGTGAGCCCGGAGTGGCATAAACATCCAGACTATAAAAAATAACAAATGAGTGCGGAGAGGAAAACCCTCTGCATCACACACTTGCTGCAGGGGAATACCTCTTGATAATGCAATAGATGAGGCGATCCCCTTGGTTGAATAAGCCTTGATTCCTAGAGGTGAAGTAAGCCCATGCCCCTCATAGGAGAGGGCAATAGCATCTCTCACCCAGTGTACTGGACAGTAAGTGAAGTCTCTCCTGTTTCGAAGCTGTAAAGGCGGAGGACAGAAGGCTTCAAAAGTAATAGGGTGCATGTTGTTGATGGAACTTTCGGAAGATAGTTGAGTGAGGATGCAAAATGGCCCTGACTAGCCCAGGGGCAAGTATAGGCATGATGGGGAGACTGAAAGATTTCCAATCCTCTTAGAGAGGTAAAGGCCATTAGAAAAACCATCTCAAGGGTCAGTAGCCTTTGGCACTGACTCTAGTGGTTCAACAAAAAGAAGGGGGGTGTTTCCCACAATAACCCCATTAATCAGGACGTGACAGGCCGAAATAGTGGTTACGTACGTCCTGAGAGTACTAGGGCACAAGCCCGAGGACAACTTTTTCTGCAGAAACTCCAGCACTGAAACAATTCGGCAGTGGACTGGGTCTACCTGCTTCGTCATGCACCAACTTTCAAATACATTCCATTTGAGGGCCTAAGCTCTTCTAGGGGAGGGAGCCCTAGCACTTAGAATAGTCTTAATTACGCTGGCTGGGGGACCAGCTTGACTTAATTTATCCTGTTCAGGGACTGAACGTGAAGGTTCCAAAACTCGGGCCGGGGGTGAAATATCGTCGCCTGCGCCTGGAAGAAGATCCCATCTCATTGGAATCACCCATGGTGAGCTGTTGAAGAGAGATACTAGATCCGAGAACCACACTCTGGTCGGCCAACAGGGCGCTATCGATAAGAGGTGCAAACACTGTTGCTAGACCCTTGCCAAGACTCCCGGGAGCAGAGCTATCAGGCAAAATGCTTAAATGCGTAACCTGGGCCACAGACGGGCCAAGGCGTCCAGACCCAGGAGAGCTGGAAGAGTCAGAGAGTAGTAAAGGGGACATTTGCTGATCCGTGAGGCAAAGTGGTCCACCTCTGCTACATGAACTTCCTCCCAGATTGACTGACTACTTCGGGGTGGGGTTTCCATTCCCCATGTGTCAGAGATTGACTGGAAAGTACAACTGCTCCCACATTCATATGCCCTGGAATGTAAATTTCCCTGAGGAACAGGAACCTGGTGCGCTAGCTATTAGCGGCATGAGCACAGTCCGCCCTGCAGAAGGCCCAAAGATGTCACCGTGGATACAGCTGCCATAAGAGCTAAGATCTCTGAAAGTGATGGGGCGGTAAAACCGATAAAACCGAGGCACTAACATATCTTTGGAGATTGGTGTCATCCGACACACCAGAGGCGGCGGAAACTGAACACCGACCCCATGGGGGCATGCTCTTAAGGGAAAGAGCGATAAGTGCCGCTCCCCGGGTCCTGAGCGCATAGGCTATCAGGACTTATTTTTAGTGAAGAAGACAGTGCGGCGATCTGATCTTTTGGAGGCTGTCTGTGAGGGGCGACAAGCCGTACCCCAGTCCTTACGGGGGGTGGCCAGCTGCTGACGCTCTCCTTCTGCGCAAGAATCAGATCTGGTCGAGGGTGGGTGGCCAACGATCTCGACTCCTGAGCACAGTGTGGGAGAAATTTCCCAAAGACCTGTTCATACAATCTAGCCTCTCGGAACCTAGTGGCGACGGTATTAACAGCGTCACCGAATAGGCCAGAAGGTGAAACAGGAGCATCAAAGAGGAAAGTTCTGTCCTTATCCTTGATGCCTGTTAGATTTAGCCATAGGTCTAGTCTGTCTTTCAGCAGTCACCAAAGAGGCCATAGAACGCCCGATAGCACGGGCTGTCTGTTTACTCGCATGCAGGGATAAATCAGTAGCCCGGCGTAACTCAGTGAATGCTTCTTGATTCACTCTGCTGCTCGTGCTCAGATCTTTCAGCAGATCAGCCTGGTACGTCTGCAAAACCGCCATGGTGTGCAAGGAAGCGCCGGCCTGACCTGCTGCTTGAAACGCTTTCCCTACAAGGATAGAAGAAGTTCTACATGGCTTGGAGGGAAGTGTTGGTTTCTTTAATGAAGATGATGCCGCAGGAGAGAGATAGCCCGCAAGCGTCTCTTCTATCTGGGCCTCATCTTTAGAGAAGCGTTCTGAGAAAGCTACTTCCATTTCCACAGAATCAGGGGAGTGAGTCTCTTTAACGCACCCACGAGAGGCACCGGAGTGCGCTTGTGAAGTGAAAGGAGAGACTTTGGGATCGAGGGAGAGGGCGACCGAAAGGGGGTGCTCCGTCCCTCGTGCCTCGCCCAAGTCAGCCTGTGATCCCCATGAGTGCAGCGCGGCTTGTGGCTCCCTAAAGAACGCAAGGCGCGCGTAGCAGCTTCATGGGGAGAAGATCACAGTGCTCAAACTCTCCATTAAGCCCTTCGACAGCGTGCTTCTCACCCAAACATTCAAAGCAGAAAGTGTGCATGTCACCTTCCAAAAGGAAATTATTGCACGGAGGGGGACATCTAGCTCTAAACTCCGCCATTATTGTCTGGTGACAATAAAAAAAAGTTTTTTATGAGCTTTAAATTCTGCTGTTAGATTTTTAGTATGCTTGTTGACACACACACACACGCACAATGCGGTGAAGAAAAAGATCTGAAGAATGTCGCCGGCTCACTCCTATTTATAACCTGCAGGTGCGTCTCATCAGATGGCGTCACCTGACCAAGGTTATATACGCCAAAATTTGCCGTGTTTGGTAAACACATGCTTCACAACAGGCAACATGAAAAGATATTCCCATAGCGTTTTCACGCAGCATCAAGTGTAGCCTTTGAAAGGGAATGCAGTTATTTTCAGAGTGAGCGCGAGGTTTTACTCGCCTTGCAGAGTCATGCCCTAGAAGGAGTGAGTATATGGGGAAGTTGCTTTAACCGCAGTGCTGGGCAGAAAGCAAAAAAGAAATCAGCAGTTTAATTCATGAAATTGTTTAATATTTCTGATGATAATGTGACTATCAGTCGAGTTGTTAGAATAAATCAAGAAAATGAGACACACATTAAAGTAATAAGACAGAAATGGAACGTCTCTGACCCCCGCAGTAGTTTGTTTGTCAATAATGCTTTTTACTGGATGGGTATTTATTTGGGTAAAACAGTAACAGAGCTTTGCATATAGACATGTCCTATTTGTGTGGTTCAGGTTATGTTTATTGCAGCAAAACAATTTGCAAAATCCGTCAAACACCATAATGAAACTGGCTCTCATGAAGGTTATCCCAGGAGGGCGAGACGAAAACGTTCCTCTGCCGCAGACGAGAAGCTGATTTAGAGTTATCAGCCTGGAAAATGACCAATTAACAGCACCTCAGATTAGAGGCGTTATGAAGTCTTTACAGAGCATAAGTAGCAGAAACATCTTAATATCAACTGTTCAAAGGAGATTAATGCATTTTTTGGATTAATACATTCATTTTTCAAATAACTTAAATGGCTAAATAAAGTTAAATATACACAATAAATGAATAATTGCGTTTGCTTTTCATTTGAGCACTCGTGTAAATACCTTTTTCATTGCATATACTACCATATCATATATACTCAGCAAAAAAAGAAACGTCCTCTGACTTTCAACTGTTTTTACTTTCAGTAAACTTAATGTGTAAATATTTGTATGAACACAAAGAGTCAACACCATAAGACATAAGCTAAAAATGTTTTACAATGTGTCCCTAAATGAAGGGAGGCTCAAAATCGTACTCAAAGTACCAGTCAGTATTTGGTGTGGCCACCAGCTGCTTGAAGTACTGCAGTGCATCTCCTTCTCATGGACTGGACCAGATTTTTCAGTTCTTGATGTAAGATGTTACCCCACTCTTCCACCAAGGCACCTGCAAGTTCCTGGACATTTCTGGGGGAATGGCCCTAGCCCTCACCCTGCGATCCAACAGGTCCCAGACGTGCTCAATGGGATTGAGATCCGGGCTCTTCGCTGGCCATGGCAGAACACTGACATTGCTGTCGTGCAGAAACTCACGGACAGAACGAGCAGTATGGCTGGTGGCATTGTCCTGCTGGAGGATCATGTCCGGATGAGCATGCATAAAGGGTACCACATGAGGGAGGAGGATGTCTTTCCTGTACCGCAAGGCATTGAGATTGCCTGCAATGACAACAAGTTCAGTCCGATGGTGATGTGATATACCGCCCCAGACCATGACGGACCCCCCACCTGCAAATCGATCCCGCTCCAGGGTACAGGCATTGGTGTAACGCTCATTCCTTCGATGATAAACACGAATCCGTCCATCACCCCTGGTGAGACAAAACCATGACTCATCAGTGAAGAGCACTTTTTGCTACTCCTGTCTGGTCCAGCGAAGGTGGGTTTGTGCCCATAGGCGGTTGTTGTGGCCATCCTGTACCGGTCAGGTGTGATATTTGGATGTACCGATCCTGTGCAGGTGTTATACGTGGTCTTCCACTGCGAGGATGACCAGCTGTCCTTTCTGTCTCCCTGTAGCGCTGTCTTAGGCGTCTCACAGTGCGGACATGGCAATTTATTGCCCTAGCCACATCAGCAGTCCTCATGCCTCCCTGCAGCATGCCTAATGCACGTTCACGCAGATGAGCAGGGACTCTGGGCATCTTTCTTTGGGTGTTTTTTACAGTCGGTAGACAAGTCTTTTTAGTGTCCTGCGTTTTTAGAACTGTGACCTTAAATGCCTACTTTCTGTAAGCTGTTAAGGTCTTAACGACCATTCCACAGGTGCATGTTAATTAATTGATTATGGTTAATTAAACATGCATGGAAAACATTGAAGATTACAATGAAGATCTGTAAAGTTATTTTGGATTTCAAATTTCAACATTATTGTTGAAATACACAGTCCCAAAAAAGGGATGTTTCTTTTTTTGCTGAGTTTTTTTGTGTTTAATACTGTTTCATTTATATTTTACAACATTATATGCAGTTTGTAATTTACTTGCGATTGTACTAGTTAGAAATGTATCCTCCGTATCTACAGTATAAGCATATTTAACTACTTCAGCAGTGAATGAGAAATTTGGTCTGTCTGGCTTTTGGATAAAGTTCTTATTTTATATAATTTTATTATTTAATTATTATAAATATGATTCTTATTCTTATCAAGCATTGTGTCAGAAGATTCTGTGGAATCTCTACCTACCTTTCATTTATGATAGGTATGAATTTATCAAACTGTGTGCGCTGATGGCAAATACTGTAGGGGGTTTAAATAAATTAAGAAGAGAGTGGACATCTCTGCCTAAAATAGATTTTAAAAAATAAAAATGATTAATGATTTACTGTATGGACAGTCGTATTATGCTTTCTCTATATTATTTATGTCTCTGTATATTCTCTAATTATGACTTAAATAAATTGGCTCACATCGGAGCGCGCTGGCGTGTTGGAAAAGCCAGCGTTTATCTAGCAAGTAGCCTATATATTTGTGTTTGTTGTTTTTCTGGGGGTGGGGGGTATGTCTGCATTTTTATCGATAAATCGCTTGCGTTTATCATCCTTTTGATTAAAACGCTGCCTTTTGTTAAGTGAAAGTGCGAGCTGCTGGTTTACACACGCCAATGACTGAATTTTAGATGAATTTTAAAGAATCTTTTTTAGGCCTAAATATTCATTTTTATTTATGGCCAGGTGTATTACGAAGTGAAGACCTGTTGTCAGTTGTTCCCTGCACGATGTAGCTGAGTGATTGTGTATGTGTGCACGGTGTGTGTGCATGGAGTGTGTGTGTGTGTGCATGGAGTGTGTGTGTGTGTGTGTGTGCTCGGGGTGTGTGGGAGTGTGTGTGTGTGTGCATGGAGTGTGTGTGTGTGTGTGTGTGCACGGGGTGTGTGTGTGTGTGTGTGTGTGTGTGGAGTGTGTGTGTGTGTGTGTGCACGGGGTGTGTGGAGTGTGTGTGTGTGTATGTGCACGGGGTGTGTGTGTGTGTGTGTGTGTGTGCTCGGGGTGTGTGTGTGTGTGTGTGTGTGCACGGGGTGTGTGTGTGTGTGTGTGTGTGTGCACGGAGTGTGTGCGTGTGTGTGTGCACGGAGTGTGTGTGCACGGAGTGTGTGCGTGTGTGTGCGCACGGAGTGTGTGTGTGTGTGTGCGTGTGTGTGTGTGCACGGAGTGTGTGTGTGTGTGCGCACGTGTGTGTGTGTGCACGGAGAGATTGTTGGTGTGTGTGTGTGCACGGAGAGATTGTTCGTGTGTGCGTGCACGGAGAGATTGTGTGTGTGTGTGCACGGAGAGATTGTGTGTGTGTGTGCACGGAGAGATTGTGTATCCCCGTGAACCATCTGCCTCCATCTAACCCTATCCTCTGCAACCTCTTCTTTTACAACAACTAACTTTATGTCCTCTTTCACGGCATCCATAAATTTCCTCTTTGGTCTTCCTCTAGATCTCCTGCCTGGCAGTTCCGACCTCAGCATCATTCTACTGATATATTAATAATAATAATAATAATTTTTATCTATATAGCGCCTTTCCAGAGTTCAAGGACACTTTACAATGAGTAGAAAAAACAGTCAACAAACAGACAAAAAAAAAAAAAAAAACATGCAGAGGACAGGTGGATTCAGGTGTTACATTCGGAAAAAAAGTGAGTTTTGAGTAAAGATTTAAATATGGAGATGTTGTATATATTCACAGTCTCTCCTCTAAACATATCCAAACCACCTTAGTCTGGCCTCTCTGACTTTATTTCCATAACATCTAACATGGGTTGTCCCTCTGATCATCCCTGATTTGATCCTATCCATCCTTGTCACTCCCAAAGAGAACCTTAACATCTTCGGCTCTTCTACCTCTAGCTCTGCCTCCTGTCTTTTCTTCAGTGCCACTGTCTCTAAGCCGTAGAGCATTGCTGGTCTCACCACTGTCCTGTACACCTTTCCTTTCATTCTTGCTGATACTCTTTTATCGCACAACACACCTGACACTTTTCTCCACCCATTCCAAGCTGCCTGTACCCGCCTTTTCACCTCCTTTAAACACTCTCCGTTGCTCTGGACCGTTGACCTTAAGTATTTAAAATCCTGCACCATCTTTACCTCTGCTCCCAGTAGCTTTACCGTTCCTCTTAAGTCCCTCTCATTCACACACATGTATTCCGTCTTACTGCGGCTAACCTTCATTCCTCTGCTTTCCAGATCATACCTCCAACTTAAGCTAGGAATTACACCCCAAATAAGCATAAACAACCCAACGATGTGTTTACAGAAACCTACTACTACTACTACTACTACTAATGGATGGAGAAAGCGCAGTCAAAGCCCAGGGATTCTGCATGCTGTCACGTTGTATTTAGCGAGTAGCACATTTTTTTGTGTTTGTTTCACTTCATGTCTGTAGTTTTATCGATAAATCTGCTCATATCTGCGCACACGTTTATCAGCCTTTTAATCAAAAAGGCACATGCACAACTCACTTTCACTTTGCAGAAGGCAGTGCATATTAGTGTGTATTTAAAGCGCATATACACAATAAAACAAAAATGTTTTAGGCTAACATATCATATATTTTTGTATTCTTGATGTGTTAATAATAATAAATTCGGACTACTTCTAATACTAATAATAATACTGAATGGAGGAAGTGCAGTTAACGAAGTATCATCATTGAATGTAAGGGTCATGTATCATTCTTGTGATTTGTTGTTATGTTTATCTTATTTCAGTTTATTAGTTAAGCATTAAGCATTAAGTATCATATTCATAATTTGTATTGTGACATCATTTCATGAGTTGTTCTGTGACATCATCCCACATTTATGCAGTTTCATGTCTATCAAGCACGTCAGTTGTTAGTTGTTGTTAAGACACGGAAGGATACAGAAAGGTGTGGAGCACACAAGCTTTTGACCGTGAGACAGTAAGCTAAAAGGAATACAGTAAAATGAGTTGTAGTAACTGTAAACTATCAAAGCTACAGAACACAGCAAGCGACTTGTCGTGACTACAGTGGATTTATGCAAGAAACTGTAATAACCGTTGTTTTTGATGTTGAAAATGAACAAGAGACAAAGAAATCAACGAAACGTCTGAACTTGTGAGTGACACTGTGTAACAAAAGACACGCGTCAGAACTTGTGAATAACATGCACGTACATTGAAGAAGAGAAGAAAATGAAGAATAAATACATATCAGTATTAACAGTTTGAGCTCTGTCGCTTGCTGTCAATGGGCACCTAAAAGAACAAATTTTTGTCTTCAGTAGACACTCAATACTTCAGACTGAAACACGACTGCCCCCTACAGGTAATGAAGGGCATTTTCACAGCTTGCCGCCCGCAGCCACGGGATCCCTTTTCTCAAAACGTGCGTCCTTAAGTAGATCTGTACGCTGGCCCTCTACTTGGCCGCATTCATCTTTCCCTCAATTGCAACCTCGTCGTCCTGTCCCTGCAGCTGAAAAACACCCCCCAGCATAATGCTGCTACCATCATTAGTCACTGTTGGACTGTATTGGACAGGTGATGAGCAGTGCCTGGTTTTCTCCACACATACCGCTTAGAATTAAGGCCAAAAACGTCTATCTTGGTATCATCAGACCAAAGAATCTTATTTCTTATCATCTTGGAGTCCTTCAGGTGTTTTTTAACGTGTTTTACTCTGCCATTAAGCCCCGACTGGGGGAGGGCTGCAGTGATGGTTGACTTTCTACAACTTTTTTCCATCTCCCAACTTCATCTCTGGAGCTCAGCCACAGTAATCTTTGGGTTCTTCCTTACCTTTTTTACCAAGGCTCTTTTCCTCGATAGCTCAGTTTGGCCGGACAGCCAGCTCTAGGAAGGGTTCTGGTCATCCCAAACATTTTCCATTTAAGGATTATGTATGCCACTGTGCTCTTAGGAACCTTAAGTGCAGCAGATTTTTTTTGTAACCTTGGCCAGATCTGTGCCTTGTGACAATTCTGTCTCTGAGGTCTTTAGGCAGTTCCTTTGATCTCATGATACTTATTTGCTCTGACATGCATTGTGAGCTGTAAGGTCTTATATAGACAGGTGTGTGGCTTTCCTAATCAGCAAAGTCCAATCAGCATAATCAAACACAGCTGGACTCAAATGAAGGTGTAGATTTATCTCAAAGATGATCAGAAGGACACATATGAGTGTCACAGCAAAGGGTCTGAATACTTGCCCATGTGATATTTAAGTTTTTTTTTTAATAAATCTGCAAAAATGTTAACAATTATGTGTTTTTCTGTCAATATGGGGTGCTGTGAGTACATTAATAGGAAAAAAATAAACTTGGTGCAGGCAGATCTGGTTTAAAATGCAGAAAGAGAGCAATCTTTCTCTCACATATGCACAGATATGAGAAGAAAAAAACATTTACTGTAGGGTGGCCTAATGCCGTGAATAGAGCAATGAATTGGGTGAACATGATCCTGAGCCATGGTTTTGCATTGAAGTAATTTTTTGATGACTGCACAACAATTTCCAGTAGATTGAGCAAGTCTGTAGACATGTCAAGTGGCACATGGGATTTCTGATTTGGGCATCTGGCAGGCCAGGAGGTCACATGTCAAATAAAGAAGCAGTGAATTATATGGTAACACACCATCTAGTAATGCCTTATGGAAAAAGGGGCGGGGGGGGGAGAAAAAAACATCATTACTGTACTTCTATTTTCTTTTATTCTTTCCCTTTTACTTTCCCCATGAACACTTTGGCGAACAAATGCCAAATGATCATGCTTCTGTGAACACCATCTGCCAGCACATCCACTCAAAGCGCTTCTCCCCTCTGCTCCATTCTCTTTCCATCACTCTTTCTATTTATCTCCTTTCCTCTCAATCTTACCCTTTTTGTTGCTTGTTCCATTTCTTTATCCATCTGCTACATCTTACAGTTTCCTTCATTTCATTAGACTTAGTCTGCTATCAATAGCATTCTCTTTTTTTGGGGGGGGGGGGGAGGGGGAGGGGGGACCTGTGGTGTTTTAAACCTTGGAAACACCACTCTCTTTTTCATGGCTCTGTCTATCAAAATGCATCCTAAACTTAAATAAGGAAAACTTGTTAAAGGAAGACGGATGGAGATTCTGAGAGGCTGGCATCAGTACACAGCCTTAAAGAACAAGTGTACCACTTGTCAGGGAAAATTCCTGAGTACATGTGTAACAAGAAGGAAAACAAGATAGTAATAATCATCGTTCTTTTCTTTTACTTTGCAGATTCATGCCAGGACATATTTGTTAGAGTTTGTTTATGGGCCTGATTTTGGTTGCTGGGGGTCTGTGTGATTTTTCTAGTCAGGTTGCAGTGCAGTGTTTTTTCAGATGACTTTTGGCACTGGGCCAAACTGGACTGGATCCCCATACTTGATTGTTATAGGCTAGTCTTTTGCTGCTCTCTGCTGCGGATGTTCCAATATCCTTCCTTACTGTTTGACTAACATCCTGTAAACAAGATAAATAAAGCAGTCAATTATAGCCTATCATTTACACACTTGCCAGTTATATGCTTTATTCTCCTCTTAAAACAGTGGGTTACACTTTTACTGACAGGGTAAACAGTCAACAAACTATATGACATGTAATCAAAATGCAATTCACTTGCATAAATGTCAAATTCTTAGGTGTAAGGTATGACCTGACAAGGTAAATAAAAATCAGGTTATAGATTTTCTACCATTGCTTAAAGACTGAATGAGAACTCCAGCATTTTTTATTAAAAAAAAAAAAAACTTTAAAAAAATGCTTCAGATTGATATTTCACCTACAGACGAATTATAAATTAAATTAAAATAAACTATAAACAGTGTGCCTTACTAGCATTGGTGTCAAGATGTCCCACATTCATTTCCTTAGGGGAAATTTAATACAATCCTTCTCTGTCTAATCACCGTTTTCCTGTAATAAAGCATAACCTGATGTGAGCAGTGTCTGCAAGAATCATCTCCCACCAACCACAGTGGTTCAAGTAATATGAAAATATAGGTCTTTCAAACTCATCTGATCTTAAACAAAGTAACACCCAGGTGGCACTGTATTAGACAATGTACTCCACTATCATCAAGAGAGCAGCTTTCTGGAAAAAATTGAATTCTTTTCTCTAGTACCATTCCAGAGACATGCATAATACTGTATATGACAACATGCATTTATGCTGGTTGGTGGCTGTTGTTACTTGTAGTCTAAAAACTTTTTGTTTTATGTCAGCTTTTAGCAAGGGCTATGAATGCGCTTGTTTTGTCCTATGAACACTGTGCAAGTGTAAAGAGGCATTATTTTTTGACCATTCATCTCCCACTCTTCCTGCTTTACACAAGTATTCGATATTTAAATATATCTTGATCAGCTTAAATAACAAAGAATACCTTTTAAATGCATAATTCTGGGTAATGTATTTGGTGCAAGTAGGGATGAGTCAATGTAATCTTATACTGCATGCTGAGAGAAGCAGCATCTCACAGTCACCGGGACTCCATGCTGCTTGAATGAATCACATAATTACATTAAATATAAAAGAGGGAAAACATCCTTCCTTTTCTCACTTCTCTCTCTTCCTCTCACCACCAAGACAATATAATAACTTTTTAAATTATAAAAATGCCAACAACTCTATTGAGTTACATAGAGAAACAGAAACAAACCAAAATCGATTTTCCCATCCAACACAACTATTTACAAATGTATTTTAATTGAATTTTTTATTTGATTTTATATATATATATATATATATATATATATATACTCAACAAAAATATAAGCGCAACACCTTTGATCTAAAAGGCCACCCTGGAATGTGCAGTTTTGTGCAGTTTTGTCTCCGAGAGAGGGTGGCCTTTTATTGTGGGCAGTATAAGGTACACCTGTGCACTACTCATGATGTCAGATCAGCATCTTGATGTGGCACACCTGTGAGGTGGAATGGATTATCTCAGCAAAGCAGAAGTGCTCACTATCACACATTTAGACTGATTTGTGAACAATGTTTGAGAGAAATGGTAATATTGTATATCTGGAATGAATTTTAGATCTTTAAGTCCATCTCATGAAAAATCGGAGCAGAAACAAAGGTGTTGCGTGTATATACTGTATATACTTAATATGGAGAGCAACCTGAAAAGCAATCTCAGTCTAGTATATATGAAGCGAGGCAGCAAGTGACAGCAGTTGGAAGCAGAAAAAATGGGCAAGCATTTGGATTTTGAGTGACTCTGACAAGGGTCACGAGTATGTATGTATGGCTCTATACAAACTTGAACCTGAAAACACCAGGCACATCTAATCTGCATTCCCACACTGACATTTTACCTAAGCATGGACGCACACACCTTAGTTCTCCCTGCTCTCCGTTCATTGTCCCACGTACTTTGCTGCCAGTTCATAGACAGGCAGCTCCAGCCACATTAGTGTTAAACTTCAATATGCCTTTAGCCAGCCGCTCTTACCCTGCCCCCTGATCAAAGCTAGAATTGGGAGGAGGAATTTGTGTTGCGCTGAAATTGATTAGTAGTCTTGACTGCAGCCCACTAATCATTGCTGGCTGCAGTCTCAGCACTCTGTTTAATCTCCTGAGACCTAGCTGCTAACGGACAGTCATGTGGTTTGGAGAAACACACACGTACACGCCTACACTCTCTCATCTCATCTTTGCTTTCAGATACCCCCCCTGCACACACACTCTTATCCATAAGCTTATTCGTGCCACATTGCTCATGGTTTTCTATAATCTCTGTTTCATTCATGAGCATATTTCCTCCAATTTACAGTTTTTTACTTTTACTCTATTCTACACTTGGGTTTCTGGCAAAGAAGTAAGAATAGTATGGGCCATACAGATTTGTAGCACTTTTTGGAAGCCTCTCTTATATATGTTTGTGTGTGTGTGTGTGTGTGTGTGTGTGTGTGTGTGTGTGTGTTTGAGAGAGGGACAGAGAGAGAACAATGTAGCATGTTACACTTGTTTACAATTGTTCAAAAGATCTAAAGCAATGGTCTATCTTCAAGTAAAGTAACACATGCTACATTGTTCTCTCTCTGTCTCTCTCTCAAACACACACACACACACACACACACTTCATGGGTCATAATCATGGGTAGTAAACTTACTGCCATGTTCAAGAAACCAGTTTGAGATGATTTTAGCGTTGAGGCAAGGCACATTGCCCTGTGGTCATGAAAGGATGGACACTGTCAGCAACAATATTCAAGTAGGATATGGCATTTAAACAATAGTTAATTGGTAAAAAGGGGTCGAAAGTTTATCAAGCAAATATCTCCAACACATTATATTACCACCAGAACACCTGGACTGTTGATACAACGAAGGATAAATCAATACTTTCATATTGTTTATAGCAAATTCTGACCCTACCATTCAAATGCCATGCCAGAACTTGAGAAACATCAGGCCAAGCTAAATCTTTTACAATGTCCTATTGTTCATGTTTGGTAAAACTCCTAAGAATTGTAGTCTTAGTTTCCTGTTAGCTGACAGGAGTGGGACCCAGTGTGATCTTCTGCTGCTGTAGCTTCAAGGTTTGATATGTTGTAATGAGATGTTATTTGGGTTACTGTTGCCTTTCTATCAGCTTTAACCAGTCTGACCATTCTTTACTGACCTCTGGAATCAAGAAGGCATTTCCCCCCAAGGAACTGCCACTTACTGGATATTTTCTCTGTTCCAGACCATTCTCTGTAAACACTAGTGATGGTTGTGTGTGAAAATTCCAGTAAATCAGCCTGTCTGGCATTCTGATACTTAGTTTGAATTTCAGCATATTGTTTTGACCATGTCTACATATGGAAAATCAATCAGTTGCTATCAATTAAATGGCTAATTAAATATTTGTCTTACAGGAAGTTGAACAACCTAATTATTCTTACAAGCCTTGGAATTTGTGGAACAGCGTGGCAATGGTTTGCTTCTTACCTAAAAGATAAGTCATATGAGGTAACATGGAGGGGATCTACATCTGCCCCATGTAGACTCTCTACTGGTGTCCCACAGGGCTCAGTACTTGGTCCTCTTCTGTTCTCCCTCTATACCCAGTCTCTTGGTAAGGTCATATCATCGCATAGATTCTAATACCACTGTTATGCAGACGACACCCAACTTGTTCTCTCCTTTCCTCCCTCTGACACTCAGGTTTCCACCCGGATCTCAGCATGTCTGGCAGACATCTCATTTTGGACGGCTGCTCATCAGCTGAAGCTCAATCTCAGTAAAACCGAACTGTTGTTGATCCCTTGTGACTCATCTCCAGGTCAAGACCTTGTGATATCCCTGGACAACAACCAAATCACTCCTTCAGCCACCGCCCGCAATCTTGGGGTTACCGTGGACAATCATTTGTCATTTTCCCCACACATCGCTAACCTTACTCGCTCTTGTCGATTTCTTCTTTACAATATCAGAAGAATTTGCCCATTTCTTTCTTCACAGGCTACTCAGGTGCTTGTTCAGTCCCTTGTTATTTCAAGACTGGACTACTGCAACTCACTCCTGGCAGGCCTGCCTCTGTCCACGATTCGTCCTCTGCAACTGATCCAGAATGCAGCAGCACGTCTTGTTTTTAACCTCCCCAAGTTCTCCCACACCACCCCACTCCTCCGCTCCCTGCACTGGCTTCCTGTAGCTGCCCGCATCAAATTCAAAACACTGATGCTTGCCTACAGAGCTAAAAACGGCCCAGCACCCACTTACCTCTCTGCGCTAATTACACCACGCACTGCACCACGTTCCCTCGGATCCTCCAGCACTGCTCGCCTCATCCCACCATCTCTCAGGGATCGAGGGCGGCATTCATCCAGTCTCTTTTCTGTTCTGGCACCTAGGTGGTGGAATGAACTTCCTCTAGATGTCCGTACATCAGAGACTTTGACTATCTTTAAACGACGACTCAAGACGCATCTGTTTCTCCAGTACTTTGAAAAAAAAAACCCTCTTCCCAGTTGTGTTGGACTAATGGCACTTAGTTATTAACCTAGTTAACCCAGTGTAAGTATGTATCCAATGATGTAAACATTAAAGCACTTTTTGTAAGTCGTTCTGGATAAGAGCGTCTGCCAAATGCCTAAATGTAAATGTAATTAAATGGCCGGTAAGTGTATAGCATGCTAGGAGATGTAAAATGCTCCTGAGCAAACCCCATATATTTTATGTTTTATTTCATAATCACATTATTTTATTTTACACTAACTATCAAGTTATATGTAGTTAGGTCAGCGAAATAGCTAGCCAAATTTTGGTCAGGTAGTCTAATTTTGATTGTCAACAAATATATCTTAAACTATGTGATTATTTACACATTTTATGTTTAAACCAGGGCTTCAGTTGCATGTTACTGCTTAGTGAAGATCAGTTGTCCATGCTGTGTGAAAACAAAAGTGTGTTTATTTATATATTCGAATGAACAGAGAGCATCACTTTTTAGATTCTCCCACACATCATAAACTGGACTAAAGATGGTAAAGCAAGAAATCAAGAAAAAGAATTCTAGGATCAAAAGGTGGCAAAATATGCAAGCACAATAATAAAAATTAGATTATCTTTTATGTTTTTTTTATTTTATTTTGTGGTATAAAATACTTTTAAACCATTATTATACATTATAATTTTACTTTTTTATTGTATTTACCTATTTTTTAAATAAAGCGTAAATATTTGTTTGTCCCTTTAAATTTCGAATGCCTTACAATCACCAATGATATTTTAAGCCAATCAGCCTATACAGTGTTGGCCTTAATTTGTTGGCCTTTTTTATTTTTGTACATTTCTGTACGTTAATGGGCTGTGAATTTATTGGCTAATTAAAAAATTACATATTGAGGCTAGAATTTAACAGGTCCATGTGCATAAAGTGAACACAAGCACAGAAGTCGAGTCAGCAGTTTGAGTAAGCTGTGCTGCTTGTTTAATTGCTAGGCCTCTGCCCTAAACTTCTAATGGATATTTTGGAGGAATGCCCAGACAAATACAACGATGGGATCAGCTACAGTCAGATAGGAGAAGCATGATTTGGCCTTAGTCAACAGTGACGTCACATAAAATGATCAATAACATTTGGAGTACAATAGGAAATGGATGCTGCTACCTTCAAAGGCATTTTTTTAATTCACTTTCTTTGTGATGATAATAAATAAGAAAATAAATGTTGTAAAAGAATGGTTTAAAAATATGCTAAAAGTCTAAGTAGTTGTTGAATTGAAATTTACTCTAACTGTAATAAAGAATTCTAAAGAGTTGTCCCTTATTTCGAGTTTTAGGGCAGTATGTTTTCACTTAATCTGCATAAGTCACACTAATATTCTGGGCAGATGTTTCTTCTCATTGTGAAGCTACTGGTGTAAACTCCATCTGTCTCAATTAGGTTAGGCTGAACATTTGACTGAGCATGTTATGCACTAGGTCAGAATAACCAAACAACCTTCAAGCTGCGAAATATGAACACGATTCAGCAAGGCCAGAGAAATCAAACTAAATATGTAAAAGCTGGACAGGCCTGAGTTACAGTATAAACTGTACCATGGCAGCATAAACACATAGATACATCATAATTACTACACATCAATTGAATCCACTATTTTAGACAATTATCATGTTAATCTAACTTTGGAAAAGCAGGTTTTAAAACAGGTTTAAGTCATACAGTAGTATACAGTAGGTTTGGAAAATAAATCCAACTTTGTTGCTTTGAATAATCACCTTTAACTGAGGGGAAGCAGTGTAATACTTTTAAGCTAGGCAATGTAAAGAGGAGCATTTATCAAAGACTGTCAGAACTAAGCTTGGGTTATCCACTCAGCATGAAGAAATTACCATCACTACTTTAGACCAACTGTTTTCACTAAACTTACTGTAAATGTAAGTGAGACAATAAATGTGCCTCAATGTGCATGTCTGTAAATATATGAGAATGAGAAAGAGGAAACGAGATAAGACAGATTGGAAGTCTCAGGGAGGTAGAGATGACAGAAATAGTAGAGGGGATTTAATAGGTAGGGGGGATTTAATAGATCTGGATATTTTAACTTTAATACTTCTTCACATTTACTTTCTGTCACATACATAAATACTTGGGCTGTTGGATTTGCAAGAATGGCAGACTCACAACTTTCTCTTAAACTTTTCCACCCTTTTACCAAACAACCAAAAGAAAGCAGAAAAGGGACACGTAGGACACAAGGGACAAAGTCACACAGAGGGCAAGCAGTCTAATATTGTTCAGCTGAGAGTTTGATAAGCAACTCACTGTCCTCTACTTAAAATTACAAATCACCTAGAAGTTGAAGAAATTCCTTTTGGAAGTAAGACGAATGCCTGTGTCAGATAGCGATTGATTATTTGTCAATCAAATGTCTAATTCAGACTCTTGGGTGAGTTAATAAATGCAGTAGTAAAAAATAACTGTACAGATTTCCCCTTTCTTCATCCATTCGATCATAAACTTTAGTTGTTTTTTTATGCAACACCCTTCCGATTGTTTTTAGTTTGATGAATCAGAAAGCTGAAAAGTGGTTGATTACAATTACTTTTTTAGGTATGGGGAAAGAAACCAGCAACTTATGGTATTTGCTGTAAGCATAGCAACATATATTGGGATGTTAACATTTTAAT
The DNA here is from genome assembly GCF_024256425.1 of Clarias gariepinus. Classification (NCBI taxonomy): domain Eukaryota; kingdom Metazoa; phylum Chordata; class Actinopteri; order Siluriformes; family Clariidae; genus Clarias; species Clarias gariepinus. Next base: position 28,486,647 of record NC_071100.1, on the reverse strand, counting down.
ATTGTATATGAGAATTCTACTGTATATTCAGAAAATAAAAAATAAATAACTCAGGGTCTTAGAATGGCTAAAAATTCTCAATAGTTCTGTATTGTTTGTTTGTTTCCCCTTATTGCCAAGAACATAACCATCAGGGACATACAGTTAGGTCCATAAATTCTAGAACAAAGATAATGTTTGGCCTCTATTAACCACAGCATTGAATTTAAAAAGAAACATTCAAGAATAACGGCCATTTTCTCTCTCTCTCTCTCTCTCTCTCTCTCTCTCTTTCACACACACACACACACACACACACACACACACACACACAGACACACACACATTATGTTGGGCTCATAATAATTAACAACGAAACAAAGGGTTGGATGCAGTTGGATAGCCAGGTGCGGTCTGTCCATCATTACACCATGACTAATCAAGCAAATAAAAGGTCTGTAGGTGGTCCTGATTGTTACATTTGTATTTTGTAGCTATTCACTTGAGCTGTCAACTTGAGGACCAAGTTGTAATTATGCCAGTGAAATTAAGTGAGAACTTAAGTCAAAATAAAATTGGTGACCATCATTATGCTAAAAAGAAAAAACACAGAGAGATAGGAAAAACAAACCAATGGCTAATACAACAACTTTTTTTTTTTTTTTAAAGAGTTAATTTGCAAGTTCAGCAAAAGGCCTGGAAGGCCACAGAAGTCAGCTATTGTGATTCACTGCAGAGTTTAGTACATCATAAAGAAGAACCCTTTAGCAACATCTGGCCAAGTCAAGAATACTCTTCATGAGGAAGGCATGTCATTATCTACAGTCAAATAATAGCTTTAGGAAGTAAATACAAAGGTAACAGAACAAAGTGTAAAAAACTGATTACAGTCAAGAACAGAAAGGCCAGATTAGACTTTGGCAAAAATGTTGGCAGATTCTTTGGAATGATGAAACTAAAATTAACTTGGACCAGATAAATGGAAAGGGAAAGGTATGGAGAAAGAAACAACTTATCATTCAAAGTCTACCACATCATTTGTCAAACATGGTGAGGCATGCTATGTTATGGCATATACATATATGGCTCACCCTGGGGAACCCTGTAATTGGTGTATATTGATGATCTGACTGCTTTTAAAAGAAGCAGGATAAATTCTGGCTATATGTATATAGCTACACTCTTTACTTAAATTCAGCCAAATGCTATAAAACCGATAATACACCACATCATATTGCAGATAGTTAATGACCAAAGAGTTTCTTAAGGGAAAGAAATTAAATACTGTTTATAGCCCAAGTCTGTCATTTTCTCTCAACTCAATATAGCATGCTTTTCACTCACTGAAGACAAGACTAAAGACCCACAAATAAGTAGCATCTAAAGGCAGCTGCAGTAACGACCAGGCAAAGCATCTTGATGGAGGAAACCTTTTCAGGAATTGTATCATGTGCATAGGTCTCCAGACCTCAGTTTGTCAATGACTTTCATGCATGTATGAAAGTTTGTGTGTGTGTGTGTGTGTGTTTGTGTAAAAGAGAGAGAGAGAGAGAGAGATTAATGCCACACTTTTGTCAAACCCCTTGAATTAAAACTAAAATTATTGACTCACATCTTGAGTGATTTGTTTAAACTGTTTCAAGTTTCATAATTACCACTTAAAAAACAAAAACCAATTACTTCTGCATTTTTAGTTGCATGCCACAAACAACTTAGTGTGAACATGATGGCAGGAAATAGAAAAAATTGCTTACGTTTTGGAGAAGGTATGTAGAGATGCCATTGTAAAAATAGATTTATTTTCCTTTTTCTGGCCATTGTATTCATAAAACTAGTACTATGTACTGTCTACTGTACACATCTATGTACTGTACAGTACTATGTACTGTCTACATCTTTTTGTGTTTTTTTTTTTTATCTAACCATATGCTGTTAAGTTGTTTAGTTGAAAATATGCCAAAAATTTGCTAGTTGATGCTATTTTTGATTTGGTATAAAGTGACTGTGGGCTGGTGTGGCATACAGAAGTGCAAAAATATGCTGGGCCAGGGTCTCAACCATATAGGCAAAAAAACTTGGGCCTGAAGGGATTAGCCTTCATACATATTTTTTGTCTAATGAAAATCTAAAAGCTTTTTACAAAGTCATTTACACAGTGTTTAGTGTAAACGCCATTGATGTAGGCCGGTACAGTCTAGTATTGCGTACCAATTAAAGTTTCAGTCACTGTATACAGTACTGGAAAGGGGGGGAGCAGCTGCCTGATAAAAGACACATTCAAGACCAGTCACATAAGCACGTTAAGCAATAAAACACACTTGCCATCTTTAAAGGGGTCATACAGGCCTACATGCACTTTTTTAAGCTGTTTGGACTGAACTGTCTGTTAGGAGAGTGCGTACACAACCACTCTACGATGATAAAGAGGCGCCCAGTGGTTTCCTTTTCATTTATTATAATAACATGCCCCTTCTGAAATCGGGCCAATCGCAAATGCCTGTCACTGTGACGCCACACCACAAGAGGCCGCTCCTACACTAGTTGATTGACACTGGTGTTTTAGCAAAGACCTGCTCCGAGTGAGAAGAAGCTGTCGGCCATTGCTTTTCGCCGCTGGAGCAAAATGGCGCCTAAGCGAGTGTGGTGTACAGTTGTTGGGTGTAATAGCAAACACAGCAGTCGTCATTCACTACCGACATCTGAGCCGCTGAGGACGCAGTGGCTAAATTTTGTTTTTAAAGCTAACGTCCCCGCAGATCTACCTAAATGCGTTCATGTTTGCACTAATCATTTTTTACCAGACTGCTTTATAAACGCGGGTTAATATAAAGCAGGTTTTACTAGGAAGCTGCTCCTAAAAAATGGATCTGTACTAACTTCGTGTTCCTGCTTCATCTTCACAAAGCTCAGTGAGTAATTTCTTTTTCTATGAATCTTTGCAGATCGCCTTTTCTAATAATCACGATGAATGCGGAGTGTAAGTCAACTTATACTTTCATAGAACATGGTTATGGCTTCTTCTCTGTGTACATCCGTCTCTATATAATTCCTAATCGCCCGTTTATAATGAACAATGCATTAAGGTGATTGTCTAGTTGCAAACTGTGTACCTAGTCAGAAAACTATATTATGCTTACCTTTGTTACGTAAGATGGTTTATTACGATGTCTGTCGAAGATTAAAAAGTCATGTAAACACATCAGTAAACACATCGCATCCGTATCTCTTTCAGTAAGTTTCTCGGCTTTATGTTGTTGTTGCACGCTGCAGCGTAACAGTCCATTAATTCATGCCCATGCAGTGATGAGAAAGACAAATCGAGTCGATGCATGTCCATTCTTTTAATTTCTGCGTTGTCAGGCTATATTACAAACTTCCGCGTAGGTTCCGTATTTAAATCAAACCATAAACTATTTAAGAAAACAGGCTCAGGCTCTATATTCCAGCGTTTTCCAGTTTGGACTGCATTACCCACAAAGCACTGCGTTGTGGGCAATGCTTTGTGGGTAATGCAGTCCGAAGCATTGCCCGCACTGGATTACACTCCCGTGGCTATACCCCACGTGTGTTGTGAAGACACGCCCCACAGAACTGGGGGGGCCGGCTCAGCAGATATCATAAGCATTTAAAGGAACATGCACTGAAATAGGTTGCTGAAAACAGAGCTAGTTTTTACCAGTTAAAAGTAGTGGTTTTTTTACACAACCATTGAGAATTTTTAATTAAATATATTACAAACTTTTCATTAGAACCCTAAAGATCATATTAACATTTAATGAAAAATGTTTCTGGATGATCCCTTTAACAATGCTTTGTCTCCCTATTAACTGATTTTTTAATGAAGTTGTTTTGAATGACCTCTGAAATGTCTGTGTTGTATTTTGTTTTTCATTACAGCTAATGCAACATGAGCCTGATCTTCTCTCAATGCTTTGTAGCTGATATCCAGTGCTGTGACGTTTTGGCAGACAGAACTTTACCCAAATAAAATGTTTAGCAAAATAAGTTTTGGTGATTCCTGAAATCTTATTTTATGCCAACAATACAGACAGAGAACAATGAACTGTTCAGGTGTTAAATAGGCTGTTATAAATTCAATCAAAACAAGTTACAGAGGAACCACAGATTGCGTGTAACACAGTTCTTAATAGTGAACCGCAAGAAAAGCAAAATTTATAATAAATTTTGACTTACCAAGTATCATGTACCACACACACGCTTTTTGTTTTGACGCTGAGCGTCACGTGATCACAACTATGCCAATAGTTTGTCTCTGTCAGGGCTCCTAAATCGGCGCGTGTGTGGCATAATTGCTGGAGGCGAGCTGGCGGTTCAAATAATGTTTTTATTAACACAAAACACAAACTTAAACACAACCGACATAAACCATTACGATCTGAACCAAAGCTAGACGCCTGACTAAAGTTCAGTCAGGCTATTTATAATCCTTAATTTAATTACTTTTCCTCGGTTCAGGTGAATCCTTATGTCACCTGACCGAGGTGCAGTCTGGGACACAAAGTCCAACTAAAACAACACTACAAACATAAAACACAACGAAAACCTAACTTTGGGCGCTTTGGCTCCCTCTAGGGGTTAACCCTTACAGTCTCTCTCTTGCGCTGTAGAATTGTGGGTAATTGTCTCCCCCGCTGGGTCTTAGTGCATGTCTCTTACTGGTATAATCAACATCTGTACATGCATGTACTGTTTGCTATAAGACTGTGACAAAGTGTGTGCGCGGGAAACATCTTTTATTTTGTGTCTGTATGCATGTAAAACAAAAGCAAGTGTCATTAGAGAGGTTAAAGATCCATTTTCTCTCTCTCTGTGTCAGCCTGCACTTTGTGTGCGTCATTAGACACCGCACCCACTCACACACATCCCTCCTCCTCTCGAATGAGGGTCTCATTCCTCCTTTCCTCTTACTTTAATTTCACACTTACACAAAAACACATTTTTTTTTAAGGTAAAGGCAGGTTAATTAGTTTTTTTTTTTTACTTTATATTTTGTATTATTAATTTTTATGTATTATTTTTTGGGGGAATGAATAATTTGAGTTTCCATTATGTCTTATGGAAAAATAAGATTTGAATTACGAGTTTCAATATATGCTCCCGCTTTCGGAACAAATCATCTTTGCATTCCAAAGTTTTGGGTTTAATGTTTTGGGTTTAATGTTAACTGTTAAAACAAACATTTACAATCTGTACACACACACACACACACACACACACACACACAGTATCAAGTATATAAGTATACTTGTTTAATTCTAAAATAGTATTAGAATATTGAAACATTTTAATCAGGGATGATTGTTTCTTTTCTTTTCTTTTCTTTTCTAAAAAAAAAAAAATCTTTAATTTTTTTTTTTGTGAAGCTGCTTTGAGACAATGACCATTGTTAAAAGCGCTATATAAATAAAATTGAATTGAATTGAATTGAATTGAATTGGATGCATGAAGCTGAAAAGACATGAAGAATATAAAGCAATAAAAATTGTGGTACCAGCAAGAATTTAAAACTACTTTTATCCCTGGTGCATCTTGCATGCATACACTACATGCATAACAATTCTTATCAAACACTTTCTGTTTGTATCCCAAAAGTGTTCCACAAAGAGACAGTAATTTCACTAAATGAACTGAGATAAGTAAATGATATTTACATAATTTAACTTTTTATTTAAATAATGCCATATAGTATCATCTATGTACCAATACCTGTTTATATTACTAATACTCTTACTATCTTTAAATTAAACAGGTTATGTTAAAATTGGCCTGGTAAAATTTAGAAGAGGATATTTTGCTCTGAAATACCTGACACTGTCTTCATATACAGTAGAGTCATCCATTGTCTTCATAGTCATTTTTTGTATTATGAATAAGGATAAACACCACTCTTTTTTTCTTCTTTAATGTCCTCTGGATTTACTTTCTACACTAATCATGAAAGTAATGGAGAGACCTTTACTACTGGCTTCATATGAAGCGAGGCCATCTTTGCATATGGAATTACTGTGACATTTACACACTGGAGAGTAATTGGATCACACTGAGACATCAGATGGAGAGGAGGTCACCTGTTTATTTATAAGGAGGACTGATGAAAATGAAATACAGCAGAACACCCTGAATGTAAAAGACTAACTGCTATGAGATCAGTCTGTGAGCTGTCAATATAACACATCACCATCTCAAATATATACCGTACAGTAAGAAGTTAGGGAAAAAAATCTCGGGTTACTTTACTGTAACCCTGTTCCCTAAAAAAGCGGGAACGAGATGCTGTGTGAAAACGCTATGGGAACGTCTCTCTGTTGCCCGGTTGTGAAGCATGTGTGTGTCAAACACGCCAAAAACTTTGGCTTATATAACCTCGGTCAGGTGAGGTCATCTGATAAGGTACACCTGCTGGTTATAAATAGGACTAAACCGGAAACATCCCTTGGTCAATTTTGTCTGAAAGGACGTCCAGTCACACCCGCAGTGCGGCATTGAAGCGCAGCATCTCATTCCTGCTTTTTTAGGGAACAGGGTTACAGCAAAGTAACCCGAGACGTTCCCTTTTAAAAGCTACACTTGATGCTGCGTAAAAAAAGCTATGGGAACAAGATTACCAAAGCCGCTGCACTGCAAGTGTCTGGACCTTCAGGGTTGTGTAGTGTGCGCACAGTCCTCCAAAGGGGTTTCAGACATAATTCTGAGATGCTAGCATTGCATGGACCTCCAACTATAAAATCTGACAAATGTGTGCGATGAGGACCAACTCGCCGCATCACATACTTGCTGCGAGGGGACGCCTCTTGCCAGAGCGATTAATGAGGCAAGCCCCCTGGTCGAATGGGCCCTAATTATTAGAGGCAAAGGATTCCACATGCCTCGTAGGCTAGGGCAATAGCAACTCTCACCCAATGTAACAGCATTTGTCCAGTGGTGGCCGCCCTTCGACTGAGGCCCCCATGACAAATAAAAACCTGCTCCAATTTACGTCACTGGCTAGTGTGGTGGATGTACGGTAAATCTGAAGAGCACGAACTGGACACAGTAAGTGAAGTCTTACCTGCTCCGGAGCTGTAAAAGGCGGAGGACAGAGGCTTCAAGAACAACTGGGTGCATAGTCAAGAATCGAACCTTCGAAAGATGGTTGGGGTGAGGATGCGAAATAGCTTTGACCAGCCCAGGGGCAAAGACATGACAAGCCGAAATAGTGGCTACGTACGTTCTAAGAATACCAGGGCATGAGCACTGAACTCCAGCACTGAAACAATTTGGCAGTGGACTGGGTCTACAGTACATATTTTACTGTGCAGCAATTTTCAATACAAGGGTTTACTGAATGGTTTTATGTGTTTGAATACTGGTGAAGATCATATTGTAAGCCCTTCACAGTCACCAGATCCCAGCTTTTGGAGATTTTCAAATCAACATTTCAGACTGGCTTTCCAACATGATAATTGAAGCACCTCAGTGCCATCGATGGCAACCAACAGACTTATCTTATCGTTTAATGACATAAAATAAACATTGACATGCTGTTTCTTAATGCTTCTTAAATTTAAAAGTCCAATCATGTACAAAAAAAAAAATTTAGTAAAGAAAGGCAACCCTTTTCTCCTTTCATTGATGACTAATTAATGTAATTAATGGCGTCACATGGTTCGGAGGTCATAGTCTTCGGCACTCCCGACGTAGTGGTGGCCCCCACCTGGCTCCAACTTTGTCTTTGTTAGACATAGGGAGGTTGAATTTGGGGGGGAATTGGACACGACTAAATTAGGTAGAAAATCGGGAACCCCCCCCCCCCCCCCCCCAAAAAAAAAAAAAAACAACATCAAGGATTCTTGCAGAGGGAAAACCAAATAACTCTTAGTTGTTAAAATTCTTCTAAAAGAATAGGCCCTTTAATATAAAGAAAAATTTAAAATAGATGTTGAAGTAAGTAAAAAAAAATGCTTAAACTAAATATTGCATCATAATTATTACATCATAATTATATCATAATACCTCTTTCTATGTCTGTTTTTGGTGAAAGTTTTGTTGGTGCAATAGAGTTTTCTTTTTTTTTTCTCCTACTGATTATATCAGTTGGCTTCTGTTTGAGCCATGAGAGCACTCACACTGTAACATAATGGCTGCACTAACATCAGCCAAATCCCAACAGTCCCAACAAGTCACTGTCATGCACACAGACATACTGACAGTCATGCAGTATTTACTGCCTTAACTTGAAAAAATCAGTCCAGAGTCCCATATGTTTGCATAAACCATGGCATGAACAAAATATATATAAAAAAAAAAATCTAGTTATTATGTAAAATTAGTGGTATAAGAGGTCATATAAATGTAACTAATAGCAAAAACTTTTGGCAATTGACTCTTTAAGCATAAAAAATAACATCCCCTACAGTCCCACTCAAGTTGTTCAGCACAAACATTTATTGCTGTATTTATTTATTCATTTATTTACTAGCATACGTACCCATAATTGATGGCAAAAGAGCTTGTACAAACAGTTAAAAGGTTAAAGCTTAGGGCCTCCGAGTGCTATATTAAAGCTTAAAATAAGCTTATCAGCTTTAATATAATGTAATGTAATGTAATTTCAGGTTAAAGTCCACGTACATGTCTCCCTGTCTTTCTGTTCAGCAGAACTCTCTAAATTATTGATACAAAGAAATTAATTTTTTGCAAGGTTGGGTATCTTTCGCCTTGTTTATGCTAAGTTGTACTGTAATTCTTTCGTCGTCAGCTAAATACACTCCCTGTTCGGTAACCAGCGAATGGTTCACAGATAAGAAATGAGAAAAGTAAACTGGTTAAAGCTTAACTTTTTTTCTTAAAATGAGTTCAGCACATTTAATTTACTTATACCACTTCAGCCCTGTTAGTTCAGCGGTGAAAATATTCAGTTCAGCTTTTTTAATTCATATCTATTAGTGCAGGTGTTTGTTTCTATTGAGTAGCTTATTAGATCTTTTAAATTTAGTTAAATGTGGCACATAAATGTTCATATCCTCCTGTTCTTTTCATGAATATTTTAATTTTACTTATGGTGCAGGGTAAACTTCTGTCAGATATCTAGTTTAGGTGCTATATCAGTTGCTGTGAAATAATTTAGCTGGACAGACATAGAGGCAGACAGACAAACAGACAGAAATTTTTTTGATCCTCCAATGTACGAAATGTAAAGATATCATTAAAAGAGCGAGTTCTGACCAATGTACAGACAGAACCTTTCTTTTATTTTATATAATTTTTTTAAACTATTTTTGTTATTAAGATGTATACATCCATCCTTACATGCCCTTACACCTGTGCCATTGTAGATGGTACAATATTGCACCATTAGCATAAATGAATTGTCCCAATTTAGGGCCCAAGCTTGTGTTAACAGTTTAGGGTGCTGCTGGTGGTGCAAAAGCGTCAGATTACATCTTGTGGAAAGTACATTACTTATATTGTACTTTCCACAAGATGTACATCAGGAGCACAAAAATGTTTCTCGCAATAAAGTCACATTAAACTGGTTAAATAAACCTAAAAAGTTCATTGTAAATGTATTTCACCAGAGCTCCAATAAAGCAGATTTGATTACAATCTAACGAAATGAATCTAACCTGTGAATTTAATGGTATGGGTAAGATACTTAATTAATTTGGGTCCTGTATAGACTGATCAACCACACCAAAAAAGGCTCAACAAGTTCCTTAAATAACATTGGCTTTATTGTTGCAATGGCACATGTGAAAAGGTGAGATATATTAGACCGTAAATGAACAGTCAGTTCTCTTTTTTTTTCACAGAAGCAACATTGTAATGACTACATGATTAGAAGTTGAAAGATTTCCAAAATGGCAGGTCTTCCGCAGAGTTCCTGGTATGCAGTGGGTATTAGGTACAAAACGTAGGGTCATTGACAGCCAAGGCTCACTGATGTATGTACTGCAGCACAAATTCCAAAAAAATGGTAATGCTGGTTATGTTAAAATGGTTTCAGGATGCACAATGCATCACATGTTGCTACATATTTGCAGATTATGCACATGCTAAACCCTTTTCACCAAGAAAAGCTCCTACAATGAGAATAGAAAAGCGTGGTCTGGTCTGCTGAATCAAGTTTTACTTCATTTCTCTTTACTTGTACACAGTTGTACAATGAGATAAAGATTGGATCAATAAAATTATGCTTATTGGTATTTCCAAATTGCCAAGATTATGTGAATGAGCATGTCATGTATTTGTGCGCCCTGAGATGGATTGGCATCCCTGTATACAAGATAAAGCCAAATAGACCATGAGTGAGTGAGTAAGTTAGGAGCAGCAGTAAGTTCATCTAGCATTTTTTTCTGGATAGACAAATGCATTCAGAATTTTATACATTAAAGTATAAAATACCTAAATTCCCAGTACTAATTTGTGCTTTTTTACTATAAAATAACTACCTCTAATCATTTTCAAGGGTAATTACATTCCTCGGTCACATATTGGTTAAAAATTCCTCAAATACACTCCCAGGTTTTAATCGCATCAGAACTTGATAAAAATGCAGAAAAAATAGCATGCACATGCCTTCTTCCATGCTTCTAATCAATTATGACCTCCTTACTCTGTTTTTGCACATAAAAGGTACCTAAATTGACATTTAATACCTTATTTAGATAATCCAAAGTAGATATACTACAAACAGTCAATACAGTCAACAAATCGTCTCGGGTTTTTCAGGGAACAGTGTTATAGCAAAGTAACCCGAGTACGGTATGGAAACGAAAATACCAATGCCGCCGCACTGCAAGTGTCTGGACCCCCAAGGTTGTGTAGCGTGTGCGCACAAAGGCCAAGAAGGTCTCGGAGCTAGCTCTGAGAGGCTGACTCGAGGACCCGTGAGCCCGAAGTAGCATGAACATCCAGAATATAAAATCTGACAAATGTGTGCGGAGAGGATCAACCTGCCGCATATCACACTTATAGATGAGGCAATACCCCTGGTCGAATGAGCCCTGATTCCTAGAGGTGAATTAAGACCACGCGCCTCATAGGCTAGGGCAATAGCATCTCTCACCCAAAGTGACAACATTTGTGTAGCGGCGGCCGCCCCCCGGTTGCGGTCCCCTACGTATGAAAAGCTGCTCTGACTTACGCCACTGGCTAGTTCGGAAGATGGTCGGGTGAAGATGCAGAATAGCTTTGATCAGCCCAGGGGCAAAGTCTAGGCAGACTTTGCAGATCTGTAATTTGGGGGGTTATGTTAGATGTTCGGCATCCTGAAACATGGCAGGAAAAAAACAAAGAACACACTTTATTGGAGACCGAAACACCAGTGGTGGCGGAGCATGAACACCGACCTCCTGGGGGTGCCAGGGAGAACACTTCATTCTCTAAAGGAATTCTACATGCCTCTACCTGTTGGGGGGCCACCCCCATGGTCCTGGGCACATGAGCCTCAGGACTTCTTTGTGAAGAAGACAGTATGCTGGTCCGACTTCTTTAAGTTGGATTGCGAAGTGCGGCGCGCCGCACCCCAATCTTTATGAGGGGGTGCCTGGCTCAAAACACTGTACTTGTTTGTTTCACGCCTAGTGAGTGAGTCAGACCCGGTCGAGATTGGGTTTTCATCTTCGCGGAAGCGAGAGAGGATGTTTATCCTTACCCATTCATAAGAAGCGCCAGGGCGCGCTTAAGAGCAGACGGAGGAATTTCCTGATCCGGCGAGGGCGTGAGAGGAAAGGGGGGGAAATCCATCTCTCGGACATCTGGCAGATTCACGCGTAAGCCCCAGGAATGTGCCGCGGTTCGAAGCTTCTTTTAAGGAATGCGAGCCATGCGCAAAGCACTTTAATCGACAGTAAGTGTGGAGATCGCCCTCCGATATGGATTTATTACACAACGAAGCAGGAATGTTTCCGGTTCACTCCTATTTATAACCTGCAGGTGCACTTCCTCAGATGACGTCACCTGACCGAGGTTATATATGCCAAAAAGAAAAAAAAATTGATACACGCATGCTTCACAACCGGCAACACAGAAAGATGTTCCCATAGCGTTTTTGCGCAGCATCAAGTGTAGCTTTTGAAAGGGAACTACAGTCATGTGTATAAGTTACTGCTACTTGTTTTAATTCTATGTTTTTTGTGCAAAAGCATAATAAATTTTACCCGATCAGTCTTTTTAGGCAAGGTATTAGGCATACAAGTCGATCGACACCTTATATATTTTTTCACTATGCCATTATTTGTTTATCATTACTAAGTACTAAGTACTCCTTTCACAAGATGTAATAGTTGGGTTGCAGACAGGTTCTGCTAACTATCAGCCCTTAATAAAATGATCATAAGGTCAGGTGTGCAAATCTCTATAAAAGCTGGAGCATTCTTGTTTGTGTGTTAGCACAATGCCAATATGAAAAGATATAAGCAACTGCTTTAAAAAAGAGAGGGTCTAGAAAGAGTTTTTAAACCATTTCCCAACAACTTGAAGTTCAACAACCTACAGTGAGAGGCAGCCAGAGGAACTGGGCACCTTGCAGTCATTAAGTCAACCATGATCTCATCTGTATACCAAAGTATTCTAGAGGGAAATGTGAGGCCATCTGTCCGACAGTTAAAACTTGTTCAAAATGTATTCATGCATCAGGACAATGAATTAGAGCACATTAATAAATCTACATCAGACTGGCTGGAAAGGAAAAGAATCAAGGTTTTGGTATGGCCTTGCCAGGTCCAGACCTCTGCTCATTTAAAATGTTATAGCAGGACCTTAAGCGAACTGTGCATAAGACAATACCCCAAAACCTCAAAGAACTGAAGCAATGTGCTGCTCCCATTAAGGACTCGCCACATTGGACCACCCAATCTGCACACAACTTAGCACAGGTTTTACACAATATGCCTTTCCTGATGTAACCCCCCATTTTATTTGAGCTTGGGAACAGCAATGCATTTAGTAGGTGGGGTTTGGGGTTAGGTGGCATTTCGGCATTAGGTGGGAGGCAAATTCTACCAATGCCCTCAAAGTTGTTAAGAAGAATGGACCAAAATAATATGAGAGACTAATAAAGTCATAGAAGACACAATTAGTTCAAACTATTGCTGTAAAAGTTTTTTTTTTTGGCTTAAATTTTGAGTTTGGTACATAATGTCATGGTTAAAAAAGTTACACGTTGTTCATCCGAGGTTGTATTCGCATAATACTAAGTCTTATGATCAGATGGTTTTATTATATTTTTACAAAAAAACTAACAGCCAGTACGCCTCTGGCCACGTTTGTCAAATTGAAATCAGACCTTCTGTTATGGTGACACAGACTCAGAAAAGAATCGTATTGAACAGAACCCAAACGGGGAGTTTATTATCAGATAAAGAACTACTGAAATCACTTAAGCTATGAAAACCAGAAAGTCTTAACTGAAGGGATGAAGGAGCTGGTGGAGACGAGGATCCGATCACCGGCGGGAGACGCGGTGTAGGTTCTGGAAACACAAGCAAGGAATCTGGACGCTGATACGAAGGTGAGGAGCCAGGAGACAAAATGGATAGCGAACGTGCTAATCACTCGATGGTCACTCAGGCTAGGGAGTCTGTTTCCGAGTTTGAGGTCAGACGGTGAGTGCAGGGAAGTGAGGTATATTTAAAGTGTGAGGGTAATGTGAATCAGGTGTGTGATTGGGAACGGAGATTGAGGGTGGAGTCTGGCGCTTCTGTGACAGAATTTTCACCAAACTAGATCTCCGGAGTGCCTACAACCTTACCCGAATACGAGAGGGAGATGAATGGAAAACTGCTTTTATCACTCCCAACGGCCACTATGAATACCTGGTAATGCCTTACGGCCTGGTTAACGCTTCCTCCCTCCTCTGTGTTTTGTCCGCTCCTCAATTGGCCAGTCATTGTTTACATCGATGATATTCTCATTTACTCTAGGAACGAGGCGGAGCATCGCACTTATGTGGCTGAGGTTCTCCGGAGACTCCGTGAACATCACCTTTTCTTGGAGGCTGAAAAATGTGAGATCCATGAATCCTCCATATCATTCTTGGGGTATCGTATATGTCAGCAGGGAATCAAGATGGACGACGGAAAGGTGGAAGCGATTCAACCCTGGCCAACTCCCAAAACCATTAAACAGCTCCAACAGTTTTTAGGCTTCGCCAACTTTTACCGTAGATTTATTAAGAATTACAGTTCCGTAGTATCCCCGCTCACAAGTCTCCTAAAAACAAACCCAGAACCCTCTCCTGGAATGAAGAGGCCTCCTGAGCGATGTCCGCTCTCCAGGATGCCTTCACCTCAGCCCCTATTTTAGTTCTTCCTGATCCCACTGCCCATTTCTTGTAGAAGTCTACGCCTCTCAATCCGGAGTAGGAGCCATCCTCTCTCAGCAGCGGGGAAACCCTCCTCAATATCATTCGTGTGCCTTTTTCTTCAGGAAGCTGAAGCGAAATTATGACATTGGGAACCGCAAACTCCTCGCCATTAAACTGAATCACCAGACCGATCACCAGAACCTAGAGTATCTGCGGGATGCGAAACGCCTCACTCCACGGCAGGCCAGATTTGCTCTCTTCTTTACGCGGTTTCACTTCTCCATTAGTTATTGGCCAGGTACAAAGAACATCAAGGCTGATGCTCTCTCCCGCTGTCATGACCCAGAAGAAACCCCGGAACTTCCCAAAAGTATCCTTTCCCCGACCTTATTTGTGTCCCCAATTCAATGGGACTTGGAAGATGAAATCCGTCAGGACTTGACCTCTGAGCCCACTCCCCCAGAATAACCAGCTGCACGTCTCTATGTGCCACCGACACAACGAAACATCGTCCTTCATCAAGTTCACACTTCATTGGGCACTGGCCACCGAGGGATGAAACAAACCCTCTCACTCCTCGAAGAACGCTTCTGGAGGCCTAACATGGTCTAAGAGGTCGGAAGGTACGTTAGAGGATGCCGGGAGTGTGCGGCAACAAAGTCCCCAAGGCACCTTCCAGCGCCTTCCAGGCGTCCCTGGTCACATCTAGGAGTGGATTTCATCACCGATCCCCCCTGTCATACCTGCATCTTGGTGATCGTTGACCGATTTTCAAAATCCTGCCATCTCATTTCACTGCCAAAACTCCCTTCCGCCAAGGAAACAGCAGAAGCTTTGTTCAACCAGGTCTTCCGAATCTATGGTATCCAAGAAGACATTCTATCAGACAGAGGGCCCCAGTTTGTCTCCCGGTTCTGGAAGGCCTTTTTCCAACTCCTGAATGTGACCATAAGCCTGTCTTCTGGATATCGTCTTTTGGATATCATCCCCCATTATCAAGCAATGGGCAAACTGAACGCAAGATCCAGGAGATAGGTAGATACCTCCGTACCTTCTGCCATTATCATCAGCACTCCTGGAGCCAGTTCCTTGCATGGGCCAAGTATGCACAGAACTCCCTTCGGCAACCCACCACTATCCTCACTCCCTTTCAGTGCGTGCTCGGTTTTCAACCACCCCTCTTCCCCTGGAACGGAAAACCCTCTGAGGTACCTACGGTGAATCACTGGTTCCAGGAGATCGAGAGGGTTTGGGAGTCCGCTCACCGACAATTATAGCGAGCGGTTCGAAGGCAACGAATCATCGCGGACGTCAGAAGAGCAGAAACTCCCACCTTCCGGCCTGGTCAGAAGGTCTGGCTCTCTACCCGCAACATTCGTCTTCGACTGCCATGTCGGAAGTTGAGCCCCAGATTCATCGGTCCCTTCACCATCCTGGCACAGATTAACCCCGTCACTTATAAGTTAAGTCTCCAACGCACATACAAAATTCACCCAACATTTCACGTCTCACTACTGAAACCGTATCACTCACCCAGTTTTTCTATGTCCTCAGAGTCTGGTTCCGGCGACGAACCCCCTCCTGCACTGGATTTGGAGGACGGGACCATCTACGCTGTAAAGGACATCCTGAGGTCCCGCCGTCGAGGTGCACACCTCGAATATCTCGTTGACTGAAAAGGGTACGGCCCGGAGGAGAGAAGTTGGGTATCACGAAATGACATCCTCGATCCAAACCTCCTCAGGGAATTTCACCAACGACACCCCCAAATGCCTGCACCCCGAGGAAGGGGCCGTCCACCCCGACGACGAGTCCAGAGGCCCTCAAGAGTGGTCCGTGGAGGGGGGGGTTCTGTCACATAAGCGCCAGACTCCACCCTCAATCTCCGTTCCTAATCACCTGAATTCTGAGCACACACCTGATTCACATTAACCTCACACTTTAAATACACCTCACTTCCCTGCACTCACCGTTTGACCTCAAACTCGGAAACAGACTCCCTAGCCTGTGTGACCATCGAGTGATTAGCACGTTCGCTATCCGTTTTGTCTCCTGGCTCCTCACCTTCGTATCAGCGTCCAGATTTCTCGCTGTGTTTCCAGAACCTACACCGCGTCTCCGGTTTCGGTGCCATTAATCCTTCCTCACCGCCGGTGATCGGATCCTCGTCTCCACCAGCTTCTTCATCCCTTCAGTTAAGACTTTCTGGTTTTCATAGCTTAAGTGATTTCAGTAGTTCTTTATCTGATAATAAACTCCTTGTTTGGGTTCTGTTCAATACGATTCTTGAATCTGTGTCACCGTAACAGTGCCGAATAACATAAAATTAATTATATTTAAGTACCGTGAAAAATTAATAGGAAAGTGACCTAAACACAGAACAAGCTAGTTTGGAGTGAGTGCTGTTTGTAGTGTACTTATAGTTTTGTCTAAAACCTTCTGGACTTGCTAACGTGTAAGTAATGTAATATCGCTAAAACTATATTCCCTTGTATGAAACGGGGCATTAGCACATGTCCCTGACATACTGGTAACACTTTATGACACGTTTTTTGGTTATCAGTATATAAACACTGGCAGCAATTTTTGACACGTTGATTTAACGTAACTAACCGATTAAATTAACCATGTAAATTAAATGTGAAATAATTGATTAATGGGCAGAGCACTGTCCCACTTTCTAGTGTTGAGTCCTAAAATGCAAAAATAAAAAAGGAATGTGGATAAATTTTGAAATGGAATTGATACAATAGAATTGCCGTGAATTAAGTAAATGTCAGTGTAATCTAAATATGAGGAAATAAACTCCCTGAAAATTAGTATTCAATTAGTTGAATTAACTGATAATATTGAAGAATAATTTCAATTATCCTGCGAAACTGAATTATGTTCATGGGTTTATTGTATTATCAGTAGTAAGCACAAAGCAACAAAATGCATTTATTTTAAAGGTGTGGGGGGTGATTTTTTTTATACATACTGTAATTAAGATTTGCTAAGAATTTTCTTTGTTCAGTTTTTATTTTTAGATCAGTAAAGAGTTTCTGAGAATTATAACTGCTCCACTTCAAGCCAGATTGCTGGTTTCCTTGAACAAGCAACACTACAAACTCATTGAGATCATCAAAAACAAGGGAGAAATGGTCAGAGAGAAAACCAAAGATATAATCTTCATCTTCAAGTTCTTGATCTGGTATGTAAAAATTAGCTTGGTGTCAAATTATATATATAGTTTCTAAAAATCTCTCTCTCTCTCTCTCTCTCTCTCTCTATATATATATATATATATATATATATATATATATATATATATACAGAGAGAGAGAGAGAGAGAGAGAGAGATAAAATCTATATATATATATATATATATATATATATATATATATATATAGAGAGAGAGAGAGAGAGAGAGAGAGAGAGATTGTGAATGGAAGCCACAAGAGCTGAGCAAGGCATCCAAGTCAATTTGGCTGTGACGCACTAAATTACTAGCAGAATAAAACATTTTAGTTTAACTTGTTCACAGGTTAGTGTATGCTGTCTGAATACAGGTTTCAATGTCTGTTTTTACATGCCTAGAGCCTAGAGGTGAATGTATGAAGAGAGTATCTCCTGAAATGTTTTATGGTGTATTTAGTGAAAGATGTGGACCAACTGATTAAGCACTGGTAAGTGTTTTTTCATAAGGCATTTCAATCTTAGAACTGAAAAATATTACTGAATTGATAAATTAGCCTTGCTCTAAGGTCCAGATGGCAGCTTTGGTGGTGCTCAAGTTTGAACCTGTGAGCTTCCAATCAGTATACCAACATCCAAAAACTATACAACTACCTCTGCCCCTTCATATTGACAAATATGAGGTCATTGGCATTATCAGCTGCAGCACAACCTTTACACAGGGGCATTTTTTTTAAATCATAGTATGTATTAACATTAGTTAAATACATGCTCCTAAACCTTGTGGAAAGACTTCACAAAAGAGCTGAAGCTGTTATGGCTGCAAAAGGCCAACATCATATTAAACCCTATGGATTAAGAAGTGGATGTTACTCAGGTTTATACTGTATGCATGTGAAGGCAGGTGAGCCAATACTTTTGGCAATATAATGTAATATATATATATTGTGTGTGTGTGTGTGTGTGTGTGTGTGTGTGTGTGTGTGTGTGTATTTATGCCAGTTTAATTTGGCCTATTCATTGACATAATTACATGTAACTTAATGCACCATAATCTTAGGTGTTTTTTTTTTTTTTTTTTTGCACTCATATGGAGCATTAATTTATTTTTACATGCATACATCAGACACTGTTTTGCCAAGTAGAGCAACTTGTTTAACAAATGTCCTTTCTTTTATTTGGTTGTTCAGAAAGATGACCCTCAGGCAGAAATAACCCTGTTTGTCCTCAGGGAGGAAGAAGACTGTCTTCAGCCACCACATGAAATCGGGATTGTGACTTATTGAGTTTCTATCAATTGCACATGAATGT
The DNA here is from genome assembly GCF_024256425.1 of Clarias gariepinus. Taxonomy (NCBI): domain Eukaryota; kingdom Metazoa; phylum Chordata; class Actinopteri; order Siluriformes; family Clariidae; genus Clarias; species Clarias gariepinus. The sequence continues at coordinate 28,467,872 of NC_071100.1, read as the reverse complement.
TCCATGTTGTTTGGCCTCATCTATGCGCTAAACTTGAGCTATCTTGGTAAACTCAAAGACACTTTTGTGGCCCTGTAGAAAATATTTAGGGAATGTATAGCTTATTGATAGTAAAAAATAAAAAAATAAAAAAATATGGTCACTTCATTTGTCAAACATTGTTTTGTGTCTTTTAATTGGAGAAATAATAGTACAACAAAAAGAAAGGGTAATGTAACGTTTCAAGGATGGTAATAAAGGTTTTTGGAGTGTGTTTTGGAGTGTGTTCATTATCTTCATTTTTAAACGTATTTTTTAGTTACTTCATTTATAAATGTAACTACTCTACAAAAATGAACTTTTTTGGTTTAGAGATAATTATCATTATTTTTTTTTTCAGAAAAAGACTATATATTGTATAATACATGAAATTAAGGTTGTACGTAATTATACTTTTAACTTGAGAATAATGAAAAAGATTACTACTATAATTTACTCCTATTACTTTATACTACATGAATGTAAGTTGTTTCTTTCAAGGTAAACACTAAACTTAAATTTTATGTTAAATTTAAGGTTTTTCTAAAGTGATATAATCAAGTTGTTAGAAAGTAGAAAAATAAGTTTGACTGGCCTAAGGCATTGTAATGACTTTTGTTTCTGATTTGAATGGATTTGGATTTAAAATATATTTATATTTAATCAAAATTAAACCTAAAATAATATTCTAACGTTTAATTTGAGAGAAATAAAATTGCTTGTAACAACTTGTTTTTTTTTTTTAAAGTTAATCCAAAGTTGTTGTTTTTTTTGTGTACTTAAAATTTTAAATGTTTCTAAAGTGAAAATCAAGTTGTTACAAAGTCGATAAATTAGTTTTACTGGCCTAAGGCGTTGTAACAACTTTTGTTTTTGATTTGGATGGATGAATTTATTTTTGCTTTGGGGAAAGTTAAAAATTATATTAATATCAAATCAAAATTAAACCTTAAATAAACTTATGACATTTGATTTGAGAGAAAGTAAAAAAAAATTGCTTGTGACAAACTGAAGCAATTTTTTTTAAGTTGATCTAAAGTGTCATTTTTTTCAGTGTATGTCCAAATCAGTGGTTATTGCACAGCTCTAACGTCTCTACTTGTGTTTGTAGGCAAACACCATTTAAGAGCATAAGAACTGACTCAGTGCAGGTTATGGTAGATAGATTGGCTCTTGGAGTCTATGATAGACACAGCCAGGAGCTGTACTGTATGCTGAAAATGTCAGAAATAGGTCAAAACCCTTTGTAAAATGATCTTGATGGATTATTAAATTCTTATGGGGAAAATGTCCTTTTGCAACACTGAAGCAGTGAATTGATATGTTTGCTCATTGAATGAGTAATTTGATGTTTTAAATTCAGACCGAACACTGACATAGCCTACTACACACATATTCAAGCCTTGACAGCAGAATATTTTCAGGATATTGTAATGTACAATGTTATAATGTTGTATTTTGATATGATACTGAACATAGATCATAATTACAGAAAAATAATAGTACAACCAATCAGGTAACAGATGCAAAATATTTCTTTGTAAATGGCTCAGATTAGGAATGTTGTGCCTACTGCTAGTCTTTCTTGCTTACCAAAGATATAAAGAGTGTTCCCTTTCAAAAGCTACACTCGATGCTGCGTGAAAACGTTATAGGAACATCTCTTTGTTCCGGTTGTGAAGCATGTGTGTATTAAACATGCCAAATTTTAACTTCTAAAACCTTCAGGTGATGTCATGTGATGAGGTGCACCTGCAGGTTATAAATAGAAGTGAACTGGTCTTTTTCCCTTTAGGTCCACATTCTGTTTGCGTGTGTGTGTGCAAGCGAATATACAAAAGAAAAGAAAGTCTTAACCCACCAATATGGCAGAGTTTGATAGGAGATGCGTGCCTCCGTGTGACAGATCTCTTTTGAAGGACAATCTCCACACTTTCTGTTTTAAGTGTTTGGGGGAAGAGCATGCTCTCCTCGGGCTCCAGGGAGAGTGTGAGCACTGTGATCTCCTCCCTATTAAAGTGCTTTGCGGCGCATTCCTGGGGTTCACGTGCTGATCTGGCAGACGCGCATGAGACGGAATTCCCCCTTTTCTCTCGCTTTTGCCAGGTCAGGAAGTTTTAGCATCCACTTCTTAAGCGCGCCCCAGTACTTCTTGTGAATGGGCAGAAGAGACTTCCTTTCTCGCTTCCGCAGAAATTGAGAAAGCCACCTTAGAGCGCTCCGCTAATGATGACCAAGCGTATGAGAAGTGAATTACTAAAAGTAGTAACACGTATGGTCAAGCGATTGCATATCGTCTGGTCGCAGAAGCGAGATTCCTCCAAGCGCTCAAAATTGGACAACAGTTTCTGTCGGGTGGCCGGGGGAAGGGTGCTCAACAATGCTCTCTCCCCTTCTTTCATAATCTTCATGACGAGTTAACTCATTCATGAAATAAGCCTTATTTATCCCGCGTTTTCGGGCCATCAACTTTTATTTTATTCAAATATCGTTAATGCTATGGCGCAGGGTTATATGATGATGCCGCAGATAGAAGAGATGCTTGCAGGCTATCTCTCTCCTGAGACATCATCCTTCCTGAAAAAGCCGTGCTCAAGAGTGTGACGAGCAGGGTCCCCCCTCATAGAGATTAGAGTGGGGCTTGCTGCACTTCGCAGTCCGCCTCAAAAAGACCGGACCTGAGAAGCATCATCTCCGCTAAAAAGAATTCCCGAGGCTTATGCGCCCAGGACCGTGGGGGTGTCTCTCTTTCTGAGAAAAAGTCTCCTCCCTGGCACCCCCAGGAGGCCGGTGTTCAAGCTTCGCCACCACTGGTGTTTCGGGAAACACCGGTCTCCAAGGAAATGTTAGGTGTTCGGTCACCTCCTGCCACGTATCAGGATGCCGAACATCTAACACCCCCCAGTTGTCCTCGGGCTTATGCCCTAGTACTCTCAAAAACGTAAATAGCTGCTATTTCGGCTTGTCATGTTTTGACTGATGGGGTTTCTGTGGGAAAGCACCCTTTAGTTGCCTGTTTTATTCATGAAGCTAAACGGTTAAGGCCACCCACTAGAGCGACGGGGGGGACTTAGCGATTGTGCTCGAAGGTGTTATCGACAATGCTTTCGAACCACTAGAGTCAGCGCCTGTCAGCGCTTTTTCTTATGGCCATTATTTCTTTGAAGAAAATTGGTGATCTGCAGCCTTTGTCAGGCTCTCCATACTGCCTAGACTTTGCCCCTGGGCTCAAAGCTTTTCTGAATCCTCACCCGAACTATCTTCCAAAAGTTCTATTCTTGACCATCCACCCAGTTGTCCTCGAAGCCTTCTTTCCTCCGCCTTTTATATATCCGGAGCAGAAAAGACTTCCGCACTGGACAAACGCTGTCACATTGGTTGAGAGATGCCATTGCCCTAGCCTACAAGGCGCGTGGTCACATTGCCTCTAGGAGTCCTCATGGGTCTTCGAGTCAGCATCCCAGAGTCACCTTCTTGGCTATTGGACACTTGCAGTGCGGCAGCGTTGGTATTCTCGTTCCCATAGCATTTTCACGCAGCATCGAGTGTAGCTATTAAAAGGGAGTGTCTCGGGTTATTTGCTGTAACCCTGTTCCCTGAAAAAGCGTCAATGAGATGCTGTGTTTCAATGCCACACTGCTGGCGTGACTGGACATTCTTTCAAACAAAAATTGACCTGAGGATGTTTCCAGTTCACTCCTATTTATAACCTGCAGGTGCACTTCATCAGATGACGTCACCTGACTGAGGTTATATAAGCCAAAATTTGGCATGTTTGATACACACATGCTTTACAACCGGTAGAACAAAGAGATGTTCTCAAAGCGTTCCCGCTTTTTTTAGGGAACAGGGTTACAGCAAAGTAACCCAAGACAATTATTTGATACTCTAGTCTTCTTGTCAGCTTAAACTAGTTCCTGCAGATAATTGCAGATGAGGTTATTCATGACAATATTATGTCATTCAGATTCTATAGACTTATGTCATTAAGTCTATAGGATTTTCTCTTAGTGAGTACACAGACCAAAATACAACTTACTGAAAAGTAGTAACATGGTAGAGAACTAAACAGAGAACATGAAACAATTGACTATTTCAACAATCATATCTGCTTTTATAGTGACATTTTTTCCTTTTTCATCTATTTCTTATTTAACATAATTTAAATTTACTTTAAAGTTAAACTGCTTTAGTTTATGTCCTTTTATTCTGCTTATGCAAAATGCATGTAATTAGGTAATTATCTATATTGCAGGCTATTAATAGAAGGTGAAGAATAGGGGAAAAGTTTTACAATGACTCTGCTTTTGTCCTCATCCACCAAGTGGGAATTAATCAAGTTAGTAAGTCCTACCAGTTAGACCCTTTCCCTTTAACACAAAAAGTGGCAGGACACAGACACTCCAGAACAACATTAAAGCTGCCCATGAACCATGCAATTTCAATTACCAAAAAGAATCAAAGGGCTGAAAAAATTCGAATGAATTCCTCCATATTAAAAATCAACAGCCCCCTGGGTGCCAAGAGCAGAACCTAATCCTGGAATCGAATCTGTTTAAATGTTTAAATGTCCAAACAAAGGAAGTCGAGTATTTGTGCATGTGTAAGTCAAGAATATATATATATATAATTTTTTGTATTTATTTATTTTTGGTGGTGGTGCAGGGGGTGTTATTTATTTATAAATTTTTTTGTGTTTAAAGAAGAATAGGTCCGTTTATTATGGTAAGCATATTCCTGCGAAATACCAATGGGAATTGTTGGAAAGAACAGTCATACATATAGAATTAAAACTAGTCAGCATGACAATAAAAGCACTCAAATCAGAGCATGCACACACACACACACACACACACACACATACAGTACGAACTAGTGTCGATGACCAGATAATAGATTTATGTGTGGCTAAGGAGATTAATGTATATGCTTTAAAGTGCACTAGCAGATCATTCTTTGCTGTAAACAGCTTTGGAGGAAATCAGTGCGTTAAATGGAAAATAGGTTTATTAATCTAAGCAGCTTAGTTCAGGTTGGGTTCATCCAGCAAATTAAGTTTTCAGGATTTCACAGGAAATAAACACGGGATGGTAGAAAGAGGGCAGTGGAGTTGAGAGCGTGTCAGGAAAAAAAAATATATATATACTCTATACACAAGTGTGCGTGTGTTATATATAAAAATGTTTGTAAAAAAAAACTTGTAAAATTGTACAATTTGTAAAGATGATTATGAATAAACCCATGTTTCAGACATATGCTTCAAAGAATCTTTTGTGGCTAGGGTTTAAGATAGATGTACTCGGTTTTAGACAACATATGTTAAATGTAGCCTGGAATGATTTTATATGCATGCTGAAGGAAAGCTAGAAGATCTTACTGGGAGAAAGAGAGAAAGAGAGAGAGAGAGACATATATAGTGTGTTTGGTGGTTTGGTGTGTTAGGGTTGAGGCTTCAGGCTGATCTCTCACCCAGTAAGACACTCATGAATAATGAAACACAGCTCGCCACAGCCAACCTTTCGTTCCAGTACTCTCTCTTCTACACAGCTCCAAATTTGAATCTCCATCTCCTCCATGTGTGTCTAGTTTTTGTCTTTAATGCACTCTTAAGTCAGAGAGCCATACCTCACTATCTGTTACATAAACTGCCATCATTTTCCTAGCCTATCTGAAGTGCTGAATGAACATTCTACTTAACTGAACAATACAGTCACCCCCCCCCCCCCAAAAAAAAAAAAAAAAAAAAATGCCACAAAAAAAAAACATGTTGTTCATTTTATGTTTGGTTTAACAGTTTAGTCACCTTATATATATGGTGTTAATATTTGATTGCTAGCTAACTGATATAATTTATATTGTTTAACTTATATTGTTTGCTATATATATTTATTAATTAAATATTATAAGAATCTAAAAATATATACAGTATTTCAGGGTCAAGCACGTAGCATGCGCTCATGTGACCACAAACAGGTTTTGTAAATATGTAGTTTTGTAAATCCATAAATTAAGAAACAAGTTTTTATTGTCTTTTTGTAATTTTTATTTCTAGTCATAGTATTCTGATTTTTGTTGTTGTTACTTTTTTAGGTTATACAAAGTTAAAGCAATATGTTTAAGATGAACATAATATTTACTTCATCATCAATCAGTATAGAATTAAAGCAGCAAACTGGTTGATAATGACACAATTAATCATTAGTTAGAGATAGTTATACACATAATGTTTTCTTTACAAATGTTAAAAGTATAGTCTGTCTGGTAAATCTCATAAAGAGAAAGACTAAAACGCAAAGTGTTCTGATGAGACTTTGTTTTTTTCTATTCCTGCCAAAGTAGTCAATATGTTGATAAACTCCCTAATTCCCTATTTTCACACACTTCACCCTTGTTTGATGCATCTGTAGATGATGGAATTGTGGCACAGCAGACAGAAATGATTGATGTTGGTGATGTTGCTAAATCATCCTTGAACAGTAATACATTGCCTCAGCTACCTCCCTGATAATGCTGCACATTTATGAGAGTACTGAAATTCATATTGATTTGTGCCATTTGCTGGTGCTCAAACTCACACACTTCACAACATCTGATGCATTCCACTTATGATCAATTCCTCTGAGAATTTTTAAATTATATTTTCAATTACAACCAAGACTGTTTTCATTTTTTTTTTAAAAAAGAAAAGAAAAAGAGAAAAAAACAGTATTTTAGTAAAGGCAGGACATCCGATCAACTAGAGAAATTACTATTTTTAATTCCGTTTTTTATATTTGTTTTTAACTGCCTGTAATTGTACAAATCTGGCCAACTTTATGTAACTATCTAAATAAACAAATATCCTAATTTAAAGTACAATATCCACTTAATCAGGCAGTTACTAAGGGTGGGATAATACAAATGCATTTCACAGTGACACACTGTCAGACAACATTAGACAAATTCTATTTATCTATCTTGCTATCAAAAGAATAGCAAGATAGGTAAATAAAAAATAGACTTTGTCTAATGTTCTCTGACAAGTTCGCTCCAAGAATCCACTCCACACTACACAAAGAAGCAGATCACCCGCAGGCCCCACGGCTGGAGTCAGCACATGATGAGCCGATGCTGTCAAAGCCGGAAAAGCCACTAGAGCGAGGAATTCTCACCAGCTTTAAGTGTGCTAAAGATCCTGTCCCGCCTCCAACACGCTGGGTAAAGATTAACGGGGCTCCACTTCCCACATTAATCGACACAGGAAGTGCAGTAACACTCGCATGGCCCTCAGTCATGCCGCCGAATGCACTTCAGCGCCTCCCTCTACTCATAGGTCACGATTGGCCCAAGCTATGACCCGAGCCAACAGGCAACACATAAAAGATACAGAACAACCGCCTACAGATGGTGGTTAATCAGAAACTGAAGGTGAAGCTACTTACTTTATTTCTCTGTCTCAATAGGTGAAAAAGGATGACAACTTCACATGGCTGCAGCGCAAGGATCCACGCCTTAAACACTGAAGAGGAATCATTTAGATTGTTGGCCTCACGAAGGAAGTGATCACTGACCAAGTTATGCCAATTCATGTCAAAACTAATGTGTAATGTGTGATTAAGATTAAGTTGTCATTATATCATCCTCAGACCAACGGTCTCATTGAATGCTTCAACCAGACCTCGAAACGGATGCTCCAGAGAGTGGAGAATGAGACTGGCAGCAACTGGGACCAAATGCTGCCGCACATCCTGTTTGTGGTATGTAAAATGCCGCAAGCCTCCACAGGTTCCACCAGGCCAGGAACTTATAAGTAGCACTGGGTAGGAGCAGCAGCATGCAATCGCTCACACATCTTAGGCCCCCAACATTCAAATTATTATCGAGCCCCGAAGGCCCGCCATCATACAGAAGCACTAAACTGTATCATACTAACCTTTTGAAATGGTGGATTGAAACTATTCCTCGCCCCTTAGCCCTTATCTCTCTGTCTGCCACAGAACAAAGATGTCACCTTGTTCACTGAAAGCGGGAACTAGATGCTGCGTGAAAAACGCCATTGGGAAAGCTCTTTGCGCAACCGGTTGTTGAAGCATGTGTGTCAAACACGCCAAAGTTTGGCTAAAAAAACAAGGTCAGGTGACGTGCTTTGATTAGGTGCACCTGAAGGTTATAAATAGACATGAACCAGAAACATCCTCAGGTCAATTTTGTCTCAAAGGACACCCAGTCATGCATACAGTGCGGCATTGGAGCACAGCATCTCGTTCCCACTGTCTGGACCCCCAGTGGCGACAGGTACCCCAGTCCCTACGAGGGACTCTTTTGTGCTTCACGCCTCAAAGGAACTGGATCTGGTCAGGACTGGGTGCCCGACAGCTCCGACTCTTGAGCACGGCAGGGAAGAAACCTCACAAACGCTTCCTTGTAGCGCTTTGCCTTTCGAAACCTAGTGAACACCGTCAACACCGTCGCCGAATAGGCTGGAAGGCGAGATAGGGGCATCAAGTAGGAAAATACAATCTTTATCCTTGATGCCTGTGAGGTTGAGCCATAAATGTCTCTCTGTAGCAACCATAGCAGCCATAGAACGGCCGATGGCACAGGCCGTCTGCTTGGTGGCGTGGAGAGACAAATCCGTGGCTTGGTGTAGCTCTGAAAACAATCCTTCATCAATAGACACACCAGTGCTTAAATCCTTCAGCAGGTTAGTCTGATATGCCAGCCTGACCCGCTGCTTGAAAAGCTTTTCCCACCTATGTAATATTCTATATGGAATTGATTTAGGACACATGTGGACACCCTGGACGTATATAGTTTTCTTTTTTTTTTTCCTTATTTGCTATACTGTGAAACAATTTAATAAAAACTAAGTATAATTTATAGCTTAAACATACTGTGTAATTGTACACATAAAGAGAATCCTCGGTTACACTGAACATTGTACAGATGGAGCCACGCCAAATAGCCGCGGCCGTGTGAATTGCGTACGAATGGCGTACGGCTGCCCCATGTCCCCCCTCCTTTTTCTTCGAGAAAGGCGTGTCAAGATTTCACAGTAAACACGCCCATTCAAGCCCTATTTATGTATTTACCTGTTCTCAAGGACACGTTAACACAAGCCAGCAATTTAGCTGTGCTGAGTTGCAATCACGTGATTTTAACAACCCACCCCCACCGAACTGACGCTGCCAAACTGAACTAGAGATGAAGATGGCGGCTTGATGGACTATTCGCAGTAAGTGGTGTTTTAATTTATAAAATTTGTTTGGGATTAGTTTACAGTTTATTTCCCAGTTTAGTTTTTTATCGGCCGTTTTGAAAATCACTGGCAGCACCAGCAGCGGTCAGATGTAACTTTAGATAACTTAATGATCTGTTTACCAAGTCTGGAGTTAACATTACAGCTTACTGTCAGTGTCACAAACTCACAATGTCACTCCTCTTTAACTAAGAAAGACACTAAAGCTTCGAAAATACTATTAATGTCCCTATTACAAAATCTGCACTACTGGATGAAGAGTGTTTGTGTTTTATAAAAATGCCTTTAGAATCTGACCGCGTGTTGTCTGGATAAATTCAGCATTTATTTATTCTTTGGGTAAGAGTTAATCTGCAGGTTATATCTGTGAATATAATGTGATGCAGTCCATGAAGGACACAAGCTGAGGATAGATGTACAGGAGCTCGCGAGCTAAACGCTCATAACCGGGTTTATATTTTTCTCAATTTGGCTGTGACTTTGCGCGGTAGCGCGAAAGCTTAGTTACCGGGCTGAATAAAAACTCTGAAGTGTTTATCAGTTAAGAAGTGGGGGGAGGGGGAGGTGTGTGTGTGTGTGTGTGTGGGGAGGTGTGTGTGGGGGGAGTTGTGGGGGGCTTCAGTACTCGGGAAGTTATAGTTTGGCTTCAGAGATGAACTAATGTATACGAGTGTTATATCGCCTAAATTATTTGTATGAAAAGCGCATTTTAATTTAATGCAGACGATAATACAGACAGACCTGGGTTAACACTAACAAAGTTCAATGGTTAAAGTTATCCCAGTTTATTTACATTCCAGAATTCCCCAAAACAGTATTTTACACACTCTGTGGTGTAGGTTTACTAATATCTTTTATATTTATTACAACTAGATATTCTCTAGATATATTATTTATCTTTATCTTGACTAAATTCTCCTGTTTTCTTTAATTAGAGCTTCGCCCTGGAGGATTGGGGGGTCAGACGGATGAAGGTTGGCCTTTTGGAGCTACTGGAGTAGCCCGAACAAGCTGTTGAGGGAGCTGTAGCAGGGATGACGTCACAGTGCAACAGCTTTAGAATGATGTTTGGTCAGGTCTACTGTATATTCTGAACATAGAATTGCAAAACGTCTGATACTTTAGGGGGGAAACAAAGAATTAAACAGTTCTATCTTTAATATTTTTAAAAAATGATATTTTAATATAAAAGAACCAGATAGAGACTGATAAGCAGCTGGTGTTATCCGGGTATTTTAATGACCTTTAAGCAAAAATTAAACATGTTTTCACCTGTTTTATACAAATTATTGTTTTACCTTTGACTAGTTTTGAAAGAATAAATTTTATTTTTAAAGTCATGTGTGCGTGTTTTAATTGTTGGGGGATTGTTTGTGTATTTAAAAATACATTTACTGAAACCAACAACTTCAATGTGCAATAAATGGGACCCGACATTGTTTTAAATAGTCAAAGAGTTGGGCTAATAATAATAATAATAATAATAATTATTATTATTATTATTACTAGTTATAGAAACAAATGAAAACAGTTAAACACTTGATCATATGTATCTGTGCTAGTTTGTGTTTGTGATTATGTGACCCATAATAATTTTTTTCTCGGTATAATTTTTGGGGGGGTTTAAAGAACTCCATTAAAAGAGCAAAGACAAACTTAGAAGGAGTGGAAGGTAAGAAACCTCAGTGGAGAATACTGACAATGACGTTGTGCTAATTGCTCTGTGTGTGTGTGGTTTTGGCGGGGGGAGGGGTACTTCAGGCTTACTTGCCTGCGCAATGTTTGAATGCAGGAGCGCGCACACACACACACCTCTCATCCACAAACGCTTTATCTGTTGTCTTGTAAATCGTTGATTAAACCTATGAACACAGCTGTTCAGCATCAGTCCTAAACACAAGCGCAGGGTCTGTTTTTGTCCTTAACATGCCTTTTGTCCTTACACAATGATAACGTTGTTTATGTTTAATGTTTATTTTGCGGGAAAAGGTAATAAGCAATATTTAAAATAAAACAAACCAGGAAGTAAGTGTTTTATACATTAAGGTGCTGTGTATAACTAAGTGCCCCAACAGACATAGCAACAGTGTGGAGAGAACGCTGTGGGGGATTGAAAGGTGAACGAAGATAATCATTTACAAGACAAAAGACGTTGAGAGGTGTGTTATGCCCTAAAACGCCCCGCCACGGATTGCCCCCCATTACGCAATCGCTATCTTCAAAGAAAAGCCGACGCCCCTTTTCATTTAAATGCTATATCGAGTGTTTTTTCTTTCCCTACGCTCGGTTTTGTGAACACAGTTGCGTTCAGTAACACGGTGGAACCAATTACCTAAACAGCAGCAACAACAACCATTATGATCACACTGTTGAATTTATATTGCTTAAATAGTTCGCAGCTCTGTCCTCTTTGCATTGCTACGTGTTTATTTACTTCCTTTTCGCATCGCACGTAATGCACTCTAAAATTGACACTATCAAACTTGGAAATGATATAATATCCAATCAAACACCACGTTATTAAAAGTAACGAATTTGTCACTACTCTTCTCTTATGCAGCACGGCTAAAAAGATAATAAAAATTACACCAAAGTGCTGCAGGTTTGGTGTCTGTGAGCTTTTCCTAATCAGAGTTACACAGGGGGCATTTTGTGGCTGCTCCAGTTACACTCTACTTAGATATTGCACAGAGGGGAGTTTATTTCTGTTCTCTACATCCTAGCTTAATTTTATCTCAAGAAATAATAGTAAGTTTTGGAAAGTCTGAGTTCATCTTCCCAGCTAGTGTTGTGTATGGGCAGGGTAGCATTATGGCAGGATTGGTGTCATTTTTATTATCTTTTTAGCCGTGCTGCGTAAGAGAAGAGTAGTGACAAATTCATTACTTTCGTTACTAGACTATTTTGTCTGCAAGTGAAATACATCGATACGTTAATAATTTACACCACGATAACATTACTGCAGAAGGATCTAGAGACGTGACGTTGAGACGTTCACAGTATATTCGAACCTAGACAGGGTTTATTCTGCAGAACATTACAAAACAGCCATGTCCAATAAAACAGTGCATCTTTAATAAGCCACATTGGTTTCGAGTCAGTAGTAAAATTAACGAAAGACTGAGAAGCCCCGTAATATATATATATATATATATATATATATATATATATATATATATATATATAATTATTATTATTATTTTTTTTTATTTTTTTTTTTAAATGGTTAAATTAACGTTTCAGAGTAGCCTATATAATTTGTCTTGTCATCTGTTTACAGCGTTGGCTGATTTTGTGATTGAGACCCATGGGTTACATTTAAATATTTTTATTAGTAGTAAGCCAGTCTTTAGTAACCCTGGATAAATCACAATATAAGCCCTCTCCCGCTCTCTCTCTCTCTCTCTCTCTCTCTCTCTCTCTCTCTCACACACACACACACACACGTACACACACAAACAAATAAAACATGAAATCGCGTAAAACCAAATGAAACTATGGCAAAAATATATAAGCAGTAAATTACAGTAGTATCCTGTAGGTGATCCTGCGATAACAGGCGCTGACACTCTGGAACTGTTTAGTTCTGTTACTATTGTGTTCAAGTGTGAATGTTTATGGGGATTTAATCTGTCTCTGCTGCCGCATCTATTCACCGTAGTGATAAGTGATTAATGCCCCATCAGATCTTTGATGGGGGACGTTATGCTGGTTAAATGACTAAAGACATACTGATCCATATGAACAGATATTTGTTTCAGATATTATGTGTTATTAATCGATTTGTTATGCCAATTTTTGACTATTAGCGAAAAACATCAAAAATATAACGAAAACAAACTCAAGCAGGAGTTAAATTTCAAGCTTTACTTTGCAGCAAAATATTATCTACCAGTGTATTAAACGGAAATAAATAAATAAAATACACCGTAATGTAAAATACTGTACATAGCCCGCATTTATATTCCGTACCTATAACGACCGGTATAGTTAAATTACAGATGTTACCCTGTCTTTAAGTATTATTAAAGATGTCGTGAAAAAATATTGCAATAAGTAGTTTTATTAATTAATTAATTTAATCATTAATTAAAAATAGCATAAGCATCATGGATTGCGTATTGAGGGATTTAAATCTGTTTTATGAATCGTTTTTTATCCCTCTTTTTTACCACAACATCTATTTATGAAACTATGTTGACGTAAGTTATGTTATATATATATTAAATATAGTAACCGGCTGCTTGGACACTGCAGTTAACTGAAGCAGTCAGTGCTCCATCTGGCGGAATTATACAGCATTGCAACCATCTTTTTAGAAAGCGCATGGGGGTGTTCATGGGGCAGGGCATCGTTACCTACGTCATCGCGGGGGATCACATTCCGTGCACGGATCGATCATGGTCCTGTCACGGTCCTGTCATGGACCTATCATGCTCCAAGCGGCTGTTTGACGTGGCTCCCACTGTATGTAACTTATGTGTAACTTATGTGAAATATGTCCACAACAAATAAAAATTAAATAGAAAAAAAAGAAAAGCCTTTCCCACCAGCAAAGATGTTAGTCTGCACGGCTTTGTGCGGAGAGTGGGCTTTTTCAATGATGATGAGCTCCCAGGAGAGAGATAGCCCGCAAGTGTCTCTTTAATCTGGGGTATCATCATATAACCCTGTGCCTTTGCGTCAGCAATAGTCAAATAAATCGACGTTGATGGTATACAAACACAGGACGAATACAGTTTACTCCATGACTAAGTATTGGAGGTCAATTCGTCATGGAGGTCACCAATGAAGGGGAGAGACCATCGCTGAGGTCCCTCCCCCCAGCCGCTGAGCATTTGGAGGTCTCTTGCTTCTGTTTTGGTCAGTCGAGGTGTAAGCATTTGACCTCCCTAGTTACAACCTCAAGTAACTCCTCATATGCTCGTTCTTCTTGAGAGGAGCGTTCATCAAGAAGTCCCTTGCATGGAGATAAACATCTTTTTACTAGCGCCATTCTTTCTTTCGCTTTCTGCTTTTTTTTTTTTCAACTGCAGCACAGTATTTTAAAGAAAAGACTGAGGATGTTTTCGGTTCATGCCTTTTTATAAGCTCCAGGTCTACCTAATCAAAGCACGTCACCTGACTGGGGGTATATAAGCCAAACTTTGGCGTGTTTGACACAGCATGTGATTGCTCAAACACATTGTGTATCACTGGTTAATTATTATTGCCATTTTGTGGGATGTCGCTGCGTTTACTAAAGAATAGGTGTCATGTCTACTACTTATTATCCAGCACAGTATATGGCATTGGAAATTGCATTATATTGAGTAAGCAGTATTACTAATTAATTAATTAATCAGATCGCTGAAAATAAAAATGTTTTAGTGCTTATTCTGTTAATATGGCAAACTTTTGTTTTAGTAAAGTTTAGCATTATCCTATCAAAGATATCTTTCCAGAGAAGAATAAGCTGTCCAGAGTACACGGCAGAGGATAAATGATTTTTCAAATTGAACCGTGAAACTCTAAGTGTATGGAGTGCAATTGTGGTCCTGAAGAGAGTTTAAAACAATGTTCATTATTGTAGTGTTAAATCAAAGACATATTACAAATGCACGCACATAATCAGACAGCAGAAAACAAATTGATCCATTTTCTATATTTGAAAGCAAGTCAATGGACTTAAACACTAGCAAACTAAAGACATTTAGACAAGTATTAAATTATCTTCTTATTCCCCTAGCTGATTTCTGAAAAGTGCTTTTATCCCATGTGAAATAGATCAAGAAAATCTGCCAGTTAACATTACTGCTAAAAAATTGCCTGTTCGAGACGAAAGTCATACTGTCTTTTTCTATTGTATACTACTACTACTACTACTACTACTACTACTACTAATAATAATAATAAATGTTTCTGATGAACATACCATGGGTTTATATAGTATGCATAGTGTATTTAGTATTTAGCATCAGTTGCATAACTGCTCATAAGTAGTTATAGTGGCATGCATTACATTTTATAAGGAATGAAAAGTATAAGTGCATAATGTCATACATAATACATAATATTTGTTCATTACCACATTTTTTAACTCATTATATAAAAGCGTAATGAGCTAGCATAATTTTTATATTAATTATTTAAGTCTGTGTATGTAGAATTATACTCAGTGGTGGAAGGTACATTTACTAAAAAAAATGTGCACTCTTTTACTTTTACAAATTTCTTCAGTACTTGGACTAATCCATACACAACCCATCCCCCCAACCCAACACAAACACACACACACCCTTAAAAAAAATACCCTTCCCAATTGTGTTTGACTGATGGCACTTTGTTAGTAACCTACTTTAGTAGGCCAGTGTAAGTATCTATCCAATGACGAAAACTTTAAAGCCCTTTTTGTCAGTCGCTCTGAATAAGAGCATCTGCCACATGAATAAATGTAAATGTACTATGACTGAAAGGCTACAGTGAGCTAATGCAACCTCAGTAATTTTGATCCTTGAGTTTTTTTTTTTCTCAAGTAGCAAGTAAATGGCTTGACTTCTAATGACTTCTAATTTTATTTTAGAAATATTAATCCCGGGATGTTGCTGATATCACTCAACAATAGGAGACATGTCTACTACTTCTTATCCAGCACAGTTTATTGCATTATATTCAGTAAGCAGTATTGATACTATGCATGTTTTATGCATGAGTAAATCCCCAAATTCAATTGTTTAAAAGAATGCTATAACTTAGTGTTATTAAAAATGCTTCTAATATGCTGTTGGTTATACAATAATTATTTACACAGGCGCTTATGCATATGGTACCAATTTAATATCATGTCATTTAAAATAATGTGTAATTGTTGATATTGTGAAGTAAATTTTTTCGGCATCATCTATTTTTCTACTTCTGACTTCTTTATGAGCAGTGGTAAATGATAAATGATATCTCAATTCAAGCAGGCAGAGCTCTGTCATTGTTTACAATTGGTCATTCCAAGTTGAAATGCCAGTGGTATCATGTCGCCCCAGAAGCAGTCACTGCAAAACGAGCTGCAATGTAGCACTGCATGAATAAGTACAGTCGTTACCTTCATAGCTGCTGAATTATAAATGAGAATAAAACTACATTCATAATTAGCAGTTTGCTTACAGAAATTATTTTCTTATTTATCTGCTTTGTCAATACCAAATTGTACTTGAGTTTTGTTTGGGATTAATAGAGAGATTTTGCTTTCTTCCCTTTTTTGTTATCATTTTTCAGTCATCCAAACATTGTTCTCTCTCTCTCTCTCTCTCTCTCTCTCTCACACACACACACACACACACACACACACACACACACACACACATTCTCTCTCTCTCCCTCTCTCTCTTGGATGAAGACACAGAACTGGGAGGGTGAAGAGAGACAGCAATCTGTCAAGGCCACAGGTTACACTGTGCCATCTGCCATAGCATGTGATTATAGAAGCATGGTTAGTTTGCATTGTTTTGGCTGCTGCTTTCTCTTCTTTCCATCAGTTAAATATTACATATCACCTTGCATTTTGTGTACATTACAGCACAGAATGTAAGCTTCAGGATCAGTACAAAGTTTTAATACTTATGTGTTTTTTAATTTATTTTGTGAAATTACAGTGAGTATGAATCAATTAGACAACAAAAGTTTATTTGATTACATTTTAGGCTTAAAAGCTACATGTTTATATGTACAACATAATTTTGCTTTAACTTATCATTTTGCTACAATGCCAGAGTGGAGAAAAACTCCAGTATTCTTAGTACTACCATGCCTGTACCTTTAACTTCAGGCCTGCAAATGTACTGAATGAATGCTACCTAAATGTTATGATGCCACTGCACAGGGTGTGTGTGTGTGTGTGTGTGTGTGTAGCAAAGACCAAGGCTGTACTGCCAGAGGCAATTGCCAGAGCTGTGGGTAGAAGCATCACTCTGAAGTCACTAATGTAAAGCCTAATCTCATTCTACTCTCTGTTATCAACAAACTGGTTCAGTTCTACTCAGCCGAGGGATTCTTAAAGCGCTGCTGGCCATGGCTACGAACAACCAAACCTTCTTTAAACACTTCACAGCGACTGTGCAGGGATGAATCTTTTATTACATCATCAGAAAATTGCAGAAATTACAGTAGTGCTGTATATTAAACAAAAAGAGAAAATTTATATATATATATATATATATATATATATATATATATATATATATATATATATATATATATAAAGAAGACCTCATAAAACTCTCATTAAAAGCACGAGAAGCAAGGGTAGCTAGTAAAAAAAGATGTTTAACTAAGGGTGCTTTACACCTATTAGTCAGTTTAGTCAGCCCATATCAATGCAAAATGAATACTTATGTTATGTTTTAAAATTACTTAGTTTATTATTTTTTTTACACTAACTAACCATTAAAACTCAATCAGCGCTGATCTGTTTCCTCAACACAGTGTAAGTTTATTTTAAAAAAAGATAAATATATATGTATATGGAAGCCTTGCCAGTGTGTGTTAATAGGGAAGTTTTAGAAAGCAATAATTTTCTAACCATTATTGTTTGCTGACCGTTAATAATTAACTGACCGTTATTGTTGTAAGCAGTAAGCAGTATTGATACTATGCATGTTTTATACCACCTTAAACCATAAAAAGAGTAAATCCCCAAATTCAATTGTTTAAAAGAATGCTATAACTTAGTGTTATCAAAAATGCTTCCAATATGCTGTTGGTTATACAATAATTATTTACACAGGCGCTTATGCATATGGTACCAATTTAATATCATGTCATTTAAAATAATGTGTAATTGTTGATATTGTGAAGTAAATTTTTTCGGCATCATCTATTTTTCTACTTCTGACTTCTTTATGAGCAGTGGTAAATGATAAATGATATCTCAATTCAAGCAGGCAGAGCTCTGTCATTGTTTACAATTGGTCATTCCAAGTTGAAATGCCAGTGGTATCATGTCGCCCCAGAAGCAGTCACTGCAAAACGAGCTGCAATGTAGCACTGCATGAATAAGTACAGTCGTTACCTTCATAGCTGCTGAATTATAAGTGAGAATAAAACTACATTCATAATTAGCAGTTTGCTTACAGAAATTATTTTAGTTTAAGTTTAATTAAATTAGATACGTAATTACCTAATTTCATATGTGTTTTTTTTTATAGTTTTAAAATTCCCAGTATTATTGTGGATTGTGGAAAATAAATCACTAAACATAAACAAAGAAATTGGCAAGTAATCCCAAACTTATGAGCGGTAATGTATTTACAACTTAGTGGTTAGCACTGTCACCTTGCATCTGCAGGTACTGGGTTTTATTCCTGCATTGCATCTGTGTGCATGAAGTTTGCTTGTTCTCCTCATGCTCTGGGTTCTCCATTTTCCTCCCACAGTCCAAAGGTATGCAGATTAGGCTAACTGGTGTTTCCAATTTGCCTATGGTGTGTGTGAATGTGTGTGAAAAATTTTATATAATATGAATATAAATGAATGTTAGATAATATGTCACATAATATTGGCCTCCAATATTCTTGACTGGCTTCCGCAGTCCCTAGTTGAACTACAAAAGTACCAACTAGTTAAAACTACCTAATGTACCAACTAGTTAAAACATCAGTTTAAGTGCAAGTTTGCACCCTCAAAAGAAAAATCCAGGCCACAAAAACAGCAAAAGTATAGAACGTTTGGTGAATAAATTTCAGCTGAGTTAATTCAATATTTTTCTTTTTTACAAGGATACTATTGTAGAGATTATTTGAAACTTAAATGAGAATAAAAGGTCCAGTGAATGTCCTATTGATGTTATGAAAGCAACAAGAACAGTATAGTACGTTTAGGTCTTACTAAATTTACTATACTGTAGCTCTGGAGTGGGCTTATATAGGTCTTTCCATTGCCCTAATGGAAAAAAGTTGGTACATTGATACAGTAGAGGTCTTATTATATCAGAGAAGAGGCAGGGCAAATGCCTAGTCACAACAGAAAGAGAGAAAGAGAGGTGAGCTATAAAAGTGTTCTCTTCCCTTGACATCTGGACTATGGTAATAACATGATTTGAAATGCCACAGAAAGTAAACCAGCCATTAACATCTGTCTGTTGGCATGTTAATAGTAGTCATCTGAGACAATTTTCAGGGTCTATTCTCAATGTGTGTGTGTGTGTGTGTGTGTGTGTGTGCGTGTGAACTTGTGCATGTGTGGTCCAGAGAGGTGGACACTGATGCATGGCCTTCAAGGAGGAAATGAGCTTAGCATCTGTTGCAGCTGCTACATGTCCTTATGTGCAGTCCTTAAACAGAAAGTAATCCACTCAGTCACACAGAGCATCATGCTTTAACTGATTTATAGACTCCCTTTTGGTTGGGTTTCGCCAGGAAATAGGTTTCTTGTAATTACATGGTGCGTTTTGGAAAAGTAGCAACAGAATTATGAACATACTGTACAGTAATGTTCAAAAGTTAGTACCCCCTTTTTTATTTATATTTTACCTAAAATATGGTCATAAAACCGTTTACAAGCAATTTTTGTTTCAATGTTCTACAATGAAAAAGATTATTCAAACACATTGCCAGTGTTCCCAGAATTGGATGTCCTAGCACATACACCCCAGGAGTGAATGTTAAAAAAAAAAAAAGAAAAATACAAAAACATCACTGAGCTCACTGAGCATGTTAAATATTGACAGCACAATTAGAAGATTAAACTTTGTTTGGAAGGATTGCCAGAAGAAACCTCTTTTGTCCAAAATTAATATGGTTTGCAAAACTGTATCAGAACAAATGGCAAGATGTTGATGTCCCATAGACAAATTGGACCGAACATTTATAAAGGCCTATTTAAACAGGTGAATTTTAAATATATTAATAAACTGCTCTTGTCATTTTTGGTGTCATTTTAACTTCACTGTTCAGACTAAATTCTGAATTCTATGTAAATGAATTAGTTGGTCACTGCACTTTAAATTAGTGGTGGATAAAGTGTACAAATCCTATACTTAAGTGGATTAAGAGAGATAAAATTTCACTCCACTAGAAGCAGTCCTCCATTTATATTTTCAGTAAAGGTAAAAGTTCAGAAGCACTTACAATGAAAGCAGAGTGATTTATTATGGCTTTAATTTTCTATATTATTTTCATGATTAGACCCTTGCTTAATCTACTCAATTATGAAGGCCTTTGTGTCACTCTCAGCATAAAGATCCATTAATATAAAGTTATTAAATGAGTCTGACACTTTCATGTGCAGTCAACATGCAGGTTTCTGCTAGAGAGACCTGAGTTGCTTTGAAATATCCCGATTTGATTACAGGCAAACGTTCCATTTAAGATTAATTTTAAACTTAACACCTCTGCCCATAGTTACCAAGCTTTCTATAGAAAAAAAAAAATAATTAACCAAATACCCCGAATATCAGTGTCCAATAAATCAATGTATCATGTATTTGATGTGTAACAGCTGTGCTGTGTAACAGAAAAAAACACATTTTAACCGTGTATTAGTTGTGTCATGTAGATGCTTTAAATCTTACCTGTTGGAATGTAAATGGACAGGGCCTTTAATAGAATAGAAACAAACTGATTGTAGTTGCCACTGAATGATAAGGTGAAAACAATTGTTTAGAGACAGATAGGGAAATCAACTCCATGTATGTGAGGACGTGATGTATGGGATATATTTTATGTTGGCAGAGAAGTTAGTGTCATACACACTCGCTGTGCGACCGGCACTAATACCCGGACGTAGTATGGTTGTGAACCAGGAAGCATAAAAGAAGACAAGATGGTGCTTCAAATCGCTCAGACACAGGCAGTCATTTTGTGAGTTCTCACTTTCTTGAGTTTACTTTCTGATTCGAGTGTGTGTTAGGACGCGGGTTAAATTTGTGTTTTTCCCTTGCTCCCCTTCTGAAAGAGTCCTTAAAATAACTCGTGAGGTTATCCTGCTTACTCTCGTTGCTTTTGCGTTTGGGTTTACCATTCACACTACAAAGGGCTAACCCCTCTAGTCTGCTCAGAGTGTTGAAATTTTTAAGTCATTACTTAAGACACACTTATATTTTTTGGCTTTTTATTGAGTTGAATTTTTGAGACATTTTGACAACTTTTAATATATCGATTGATTGTGTGTGAATATGTTTTTTGGCATTGTGGAGCACTTTGGTCAACCATGGTTGTTTTTTAAATGTGCTATATAAATAAAATAGACTAAACTAATCTAACCGCTAATCGTTACGTCTGCTGGTCAACCCGGGTTAGTGCCTGACAGAATGACTGAGCCCCATATCGTACTGTGTATGACACATATGTAGTGAAATGCTTACACGACTGCCAGTGACCTTAAAAAATAAAAGCTTAAACATAAGAGATAAATATGAATAAAAAAAATTAACTGATAAAATATACTGTACAGGTAAAATATACTGTAATAAAAGAAATTTGGTAGAAAATGAAATTAGCTAGTAAAATATACTGTACAAGCATACTGTAATAAAGAAATATGGTGGAAATACTCGCACGTCTGTGATGTAGTGAACTGGCATGCCAAGCTAATCGATAGGCTAACCGGGAAAATCGCGACTCTTCACCGGAGCATCCAAGACGTAGCAGCCTTGCGCTGTGAGGTGGCGGAGCTTCAGCAGAAGAACACGGCTCTCTGCGAGGCTGTCGCTAGCGCGGCTAGGTGGCCTCCCATTGCGGCAGCCGCAGCTCCGCCCACCCCAACCTTCTGTTGTTTTTCTCTTACTACCGAAAAAATGGAATGGCACGGACGGGAAGTGTAGTGTTTTTCTAACTGCATTAGATCTGGTGTTCGAGTTTAATTCTACCAAATACTCCACCGATCGATTGCGCATTGCTCTCCTTGTCCTGTTGCTATCCGGGCAGGCAGCAGAGTGGGCCACGGCAGTCCTTCGTTCTGACACGCCCATTTATACAATGAATTCACCCGACAACTCAAACTCACATTTGAACACCCTGCAGACAAGGTAGAGACCAACAAAAAGCTGTACCACCTGCGGCAGGAAGGATCATCCGCTACACTGCAGATTTCCACACTCTTGCAGTGCAAACCTCCTAGGGAGACGCCGTGCTCCGGACATCCTATTACGAGGAACTGGCATTTCTGATTAAGGAATTCGGATTGCCAGGCGAGAGCTTCCCGCCACCCTGGAAGGGCTGATTCAACTCGCCCTCCAGATTGAACAGTGCCTCCTCTCTCGCCCAAAGCCAGCCCCCGAGAGAGGAGGCGCTGAAGCACCCACCTTCTTCTATGCAGCACCTCGAACAATGACCTACTTCACCACTGCCGTCCCCGGACATGTCGGATTTCCACCTCCTGCTGTGATTGACACGAGAACCCATGCAATTTGGACGCACCTCCCTGACTGCTGCAGAACGAGAATGGTACTTCCGAGAGGGACTCTGTGCTGATTGCGAATCAACAGTGCACCACAGAGCCATATGTCCTCTTCGTCTGGGAAACGCCCAGGCCTGGTGAGCAGTTCAATGGGCCCCCTCCACCTCTCTGCCACAACACCCAGCGTCTCTCGTCTCACGATTCAGGTACACCTGCAGTTTGGCCACAAACAGGTCCGAAGTACTGCATTCATCAACTCTGGTGCCGCAGGCAACTTCATTAACCCCTCTTATCACAGCCCATTCAAATCACATTAGTCGATGGTTGGCCTCTCTCCTCCAGCCCCATCACCGCCCAGACTCAACCTATCACCCTCATCATTAACCAGCACCACGAACCGATCCAATTCCACCTCACCTTCATCTCATCTACACCCATCATCCTCCGATACCCTATACCGGATCTTACAGTGGGGGCCGAACTCTGCCTAT
Organism: Clarias gariepinus; assembly: GCF_024256425.1. Lineage (NCBI taxonomy): Eukaryota > Metazoa > Chordata > Actinopteri > Siluriformes > Clariidae > Clarias > Clarias gariepinus. The sequence goes on along the minus strand of NC_071100.1, from coordinate 28,444,760 downwards.
GGGCTCTGGCTGGGACGTGCTCTAGGGAGTCCACCAACGCCATCTCCACCGCATATTGGGACTTGGCTGAAGCTTTCTGTAAAAGACGCGCCACCCACCTTCCTCCTCATCGCCCTTACGACCTGGTGATAGATCTTCAGCCGGGTTCTGTCCCTCCCTGTGGCCATCTCTACTCCTTGTCCACCGCCAAGATGCAGGCGATGGAGGAGTATGTGTCCTCCGCTCTCCGTAAAGGTACCATCCGGCCCTCCCCATCGCCTGCTGCCACAGGATCTTTCTTTGTGAAGAAAAACGGCGGCGACCTACGTCCTTGTGTTGACTATCGGGGGCTCAATAACATCACTATTAAAAATCGACACCCTTTGTCTCTTACAAACTCAGCCCTGGACGCCCTCTCTGGTGCCACCATATTTAGAAAGTTGGACCTCCTGAGCGCCTACAACTTGGTGCGTATCAGAGAGGGCGATGAGTGGATGATGGCCTTCATCACCCCCACAGGTCATTATGATAGTTTAGTCATACCGTTTGGACTTTGTAACGCACTAGCTGCCTTCCAACGGTTCATTAATGACAATCTTAAAAACATGCTAGGCCGATGGGTATTCGTCTACCTCGACGATATACTCATCTATTCACGCACCGTCAAAGAACATATTCAACACGTCAGAGCGGTACTTAAGAGATTGATTGCCAACCAACTGTACTGTGAGTTGGAAAAGTGTGCTTTTCACAAGCACTCCACCACATTTCTGGGTTTTGTCATCTGGCCCAGGGTCTGGCCATGGACCCGCAGAAGCTGGCAGTTGTGTGTCATTGGTCCCTACCCAGGACCCTCAAGCAACTTTTTTCAAGGTTTCTCGGATTTGCGAACTTCTATCTTTACTTTATCCGGGGCTACAGTACAGCTGCGGCACCTTTAACCGCTCTGACCCGACCATCATCTCATCACTTCCGACTTAACTCATTTAAAAGCATTTGTCATTTGGACTGATCACCAGAATCTCATTACCATCCAGAATCTAAACCAGCTAAATCCCAGACAGGTGCAGTGGGAACTGTTCTTTGAACACTACAATTTCCATCTACCCTACCCCGCGCCTGTCCTCCCCTCTTCCAAGATTATCGCCCTACTCCGTTGGGAACTGGAAACAAGGGTTCACAATGCACAGACGGCAGAGAACAAACTGGCAGGTGTGCCGCCTGGATGACTCTACGTACCCAACGCAGTTCGAACCAAAGTCACTAGTGGGGTCATTCTACTTCTTCCTCTGGACATCCGGGCATGCAACGCACCCTCCAAATTATCCAGTGTGCCTTCTGGTGGCCATCCATGGCGAAGGACATCGACGAGTTCGTCCAGGCATGTCCAGAGTGCGCCTGGGCCAAGAACACAAACCAATCAACACCCGGGGGACTCCAACCGCTCCCTGTTCCCTGCCGGCCCTTGACGCACAAAAGCACCGTATTGACCATCGTAGATTGGTTCTCCAAAGCTGTGCATCTGATGGCCCTTGCCGCTAAACAGACAGCTGAGCTGATGTTAGAGCACGTCGTCTGCCTGTATAGGTTCCCCAATGACATTGTCTCGGGCAGGGGGCCCCAATTCACTGCCCGGTTCTGATAGGCCTTCTGCCGTCTGATCGATTCCACCTGTAGTCTGTCATCAGGTTATTATCCTCAGACTAACGGTCAGACGGAGTGGACTAACCAACAACTGGAGCGATACCTGAGATGCTTTATAGCCGATCGCCAGTGCTCCTGGGACCGCTACCTCATTTGGGCGAAACTTTACCACAATCTTCACGTGTCCTCCTCCACCAGGTTAAGCCCATTTAAGGTTTGCCATGATTTCCAGCCTCCGATGTTCGAACATCAAGAACCGGAGGTTAAAGTATCTTCGGCCCAACAGTTGGTCCGCAGGTGTTGACGGATATGTAATCAAGCCAACGCAGTTATTCGATGCGCCACCATCCGCTACACCACCCAACATCACTGTCGACACCCCCCGAGACGATTGTACCACGTAGGTGACAAAGTATGGCTGTCTACAAAAAACCTGCATCTTCACACCAAATCCAAGAAATTAATTCAAATTTCATTTGTCACATACACAGTCATACACAGTACGATATGCAGTGAAATGCTTGGACAACTGCTCGTGACCTAAAAATAAAAGAATAGGAATAGGAAATAAATATGAAAAATAAAAATAAAGGGTAAATTTAACTAGGGAAGAATAAAATAAAATATACAAATAAAGCTAAAAATAAAATAACTGTACACAAAAATACACAATATAGAAAATATATGGAGAATATATGAAGAAATTATATTTAAAGTGACTTATGCAGTGCAAATATGCTTTAAGTGATTTATTTAAAGTGACGTAAATAAATCCCTTTAAGCATGATGGAGTGATTTGATGACCACAAAGTGTAGTTGTGCAGTGGCCACTAGTGTAAACAAATGTCCAGAATGTCCAGTGTGTGTGTAAAAACCATATGTGTGGGTCACTGTGTAGTGGTGTGATTGTGATTGAGAGACCGTATTGCCTGCGGGAAGAAGCTACTTCTCAGTCTCTCTGTGTTGGCCTTAAGGGAGCGGAATCGCTTACCTGACCTCAACAGAGAGAACAGTCTATTTTTGGGATGGCTGAGGTCCTTCACGATCTTCCTGGCCTTGGTCCAGCACCACCTGCTGTAGATTGAGTGCAGGTCAGGGAGCTCTGTGCGGATGGTGCGCTCAGCTGATCGCACAACCCTCTGTAGAGCGAGTCTGTCCTGCATGTGCTGTTCCCGAACCAGGTTGACATGTTTCCCATCAGGATGCTCTCTATGGTGCAGGAGTAAAAGTTCCTGAGCACCTTGTAGGGCAGTCGGAAGTCTCTCAAGCGTCTGAGGTGGTAGAGACGCTGTCGGGCCTTTTTCACCACGGTGTTGATGTGACAGGACCATGACAGGTCCTGCGTAATGTGAACACCGAGGTATTTGAAGCTATCCACTCTCTCCACTGGGCTCTCATTGATGACTGGGGTCTGGTAGTTCCTCTCCTGCTTGGTGCTAAAGTCCACTAATAACTCCTTTGTCTTACTGACGTTAATTATCACCCAAATTCATTAGCCCCTTCTGCATAATCCTCCGTATCAACCCTGTCATCTACCGGCTACAGCTGCTTGCTGTGCTTCTGATCCATCCGATATTTCATATTTCCCAAGTCAAACCCTTCACGACTTCACCCATGATGACACCCACCCGCCCTGGTTCTCCTCCCCGTATCATAGAGGGTGGTCCCGTCTACACTGTATGCCGGATCCCCGATTCACACCCCTCAATCGGCAGAGGTCTCCAGTCTCCAGAGGTTTCCAGACCCTGCGCTTATCCGGGACTACCGTCATCGGGTATCCTCCACCCGGGGGTCGCAAACCAGGAAGCATAAAAGGAGACAAGGTGGCGCTTCACATCACTCATCACTCAGTCATTGAGTAGCCCATGTCAGTTAGACGGTTCGTCAGCCATTTTGTTAGTACTTACTCTCTTGGGTTCACTTTCTGATTCGAGTGCGTGTTAATAGGACGTGGGTTAAATTTGTGTTTTACCCTTGCTCCCCGTCCTTAAAATAACCTGCGTGGTTATCCTGCCTACTCATGTTGCTTCCGCGTTTGGGTTTACCATCCACGCTACAAAGGGCTAACCGCTATTCGCTACGTCTTCTGGTCAAGTCTAAGATGTAACAGAGAATGTTTACTATTTCATAATGTGAAATCATCACAGTAAAAATCCCCAAAAAGAAAATTTAATAAAAGTCAAATACTTAAAGAAATTACATTTTGTATGTACAATGTAAGAATGCATTTACTTTGTTAATGGTAACGAACTGTTTACATATATGATGTAAATTACATAATGACTCCATAATCAAATTGAAGAAGAAAAAAAGTGAATAAACTCTGGGAATACTTATTATTGGTTTATTAGATTTGAATTAAAACTCATCTCCATAAAAAAAATGAATAAATAAATGTCATAAGCAACTCTAAAATAAAATTATGCATGATTAACAGCATCACAACATACAGATGTGCAAAAAACAAGTTTAGTAAAATGAAAACGAATTCTAGATTCAAATTCCACCTGTAGTTTATTCCTCTTTCCAAATTTATGTATGTGGAAATTACAATCAAAGATTTGTCATATATTATTTTCATATATATTATTGTGAACTCGAGAAAAATTAACTAAAATTCTGTGTATACTAGCCTCACAGGTGTAAAAATATGTACTTTAACGAGTTGACATGATTACCTTCATCACTACAGCGAAAAACAAAGAAATTACAAATAATAACTATATTAATGACTCATTCATAATCGTTAGGCTACTTCTGCCATTGCGCTCTGGCAAACTTTATGCGCGAACTACAACATGTTTTTGCTCTGTAGTTTTTTTTTTAGTTTGCATAAGAATTTTAAGGTAATGAATGTTTCAGAACCTATGCTTTGGTTTGTCTTTCTCTTTCAATGGGAGTCCTAGGGAAACCTGGTGTCACCTGAGCCAGGTGTCAATAGGTCTCAAATATTCATGAAAATTTATGGATTATTCAGTAGATAGGAAGATAATGAAAGACCTTTGCCAGCCTCTGTCCACCCCAAATAGGACTTAACACTTACGCGCTTGCACATTTTGCACACCACAGGATTGCAAACTTTGTACTACTAGGACATTACATACATACATTCACACATGGAACATTCGCACATTTGCACATTTTGAACACCAGTATACTGTGAACTTGAACTGCAACTATGCACAGTATTCTGCACATTATCTTACCCAATAACTGGACAAGTTTTTACACTGCACTATATTACATTTCATTACTGCACTTCATTTGAATTTCAACTATATTCCATTTTACTACATTTTATCATTTTTATTATATATTCTTTATTTTTTATATTTTTATTTTATTCTACTTTCTTATTTTCATAATCTTATTGCTTGTACATTATGTAAATTTAAATCTTTTCATATTATTTTATATTTCTAATTTGTAAACTCTCCTACTTCTGGAACTATATTTTGAAATCTTGAGGTTATCAGCAGTCGTATAAGCATTTCACTTCATATTATACTGTGTATGACTGTGTAGGTGAAAAATAAAATTTTAAGGAATCTAAATGTATAGGTGTGAACAGCTGAGACATTAATAGTAGTGGGGAAAGTGGAAAAGAGTGCATTATTTGCCTTTGATTGTTGTCTGACATTGTAAAACACACACTGTAACATTAAAACAACAACAACCAAGAACAAATAGTAAATTGAGAGGCCCTGATTACGCTGCATACATATTACTTACAACAAAATCCCTGAAAACATCTTATGAAACATTTACACAAATATAATTTATTTGAGATTTATTCTAATTTTCTATTTGGAAATTTGTTTTTCTATTTTTGGAATTGTTCTATTCTATTTTTACAGTTATAACTATATTTTATATAATATTTTATAAGTTTGATATATTTAAATACAAAAAAATATATAAATCTTATTATATTAAAAAAAATAATAAAAAAAGTTCAAATTAAAGTAGAAAAGTATTGCTCTGTAAATATATATAAAATACACAATTAACATGTCCGAAAGGATATAAATCAAAAACTTTTATTAAAAGATCAAGTCAAAGAAATGTGCCAGGAAACAAGCCACAAAACTTTTAGGCAACAAAATCTTTTATCAAAAAAGTAAAAACAATAGCCATAAATAATTCTTAAATTGCGTATCAGGGGTTACTTGTTACACTTAAAAATTTTAAACAAAAAAACTCATGGCAATTAATTTTTTAATTTTGCAATAAATTGCATAATAACAGCTGCTCAAACAAGGGCAAAACTTGTTAAAACATTATAAGCATTTTAAATTGTAAAAATGTTCAGTAATAATTACAATAAGTACAGTACAGGTAACATTTTGCTATGTACTTTCTATGGGTCCTGTGAGGGGACACATGCACAGTACCTGTAATCACTCATTGGCTTATTGTTTCTCTCCATGTTTATTTCAGCATACAACAACAAAAAAGTAGTAAGCAGAAATTTAGAAACTTTCTCTAAAATTGTCAAACAACGATAACAACTCAGATAGTAAGGTGATAGTCACACAGCATTGTCGAACTAAAACATTCCTAACATTAACAAAGTTTGCTTAATAACTTTGACAAAATTTTAAGGTTATCCCATAGAGAAATCAAGTACAATTAAAAATCATTAACTACATGATTAAGTCTATAGTACCTGATCAACAGAATTAATAGTATATAACTACAAACCTGATTCCAAAAAAGTTGGGATACTGTACAAATTGTGAATAAAAACATTCATTAAAATGTCAATATTTTATTTAGAATAGAATATAGATAACATATCAAATGTTGAAAGTAAGAAATGTCATGCCAAATATTGGCTCATTTTGGATTTCATGAGAGCTACACATTCGAAAAAAGTTGGAACAGAGGCCAGAAAAGTTAAATGTACATATAAGAATCAGCTGGAGGACCAATTTGCAACTTATTAGGTCAATTGGAAACATGACTGGGTATAAAAAGAGCCTCTTAAAATGGCAGTGTCTCTCAAAAGTCAAGTCAAGATTGGCAGAGGATCACCAATTCCCCCAATGCTGAGGCGAAAAATATTGGCGCAATATCAGAAAGGAGGTTCTCAAAGAAAAATTGCAAAGAGTTTGAAGTTATCATCATCTACAGTGCATAAGATCATCCAAAGATTCAGAGAATCTGGAACAATCTCTGTGCGTAAGGGTCAAGGCTGAATGACCATACCGGATGCCCTTGATCTTCGGGCCCTTAGACGGCAATGCATCACATACAGGAATGCTACTGTAATGGAAATCACAACATGGGCTCAGGAATACTTCCAGAAAACATTGTCGGTGAACACAATCCACCGTGCCATTCACCGTTGCTGGCTGAAACTCTACAGGTAAAAAAAAAAGCCATATCTAAACATGATCCAGAAGCGCAGGTGTCTTCTCTGGACCAAGGCTCATTTAAAATGGACTGTGGCAAAGTGGAAAACTGTTCTGTGGTCAAACAAATCAAAATTTTAAGTTCTTTTGGAAAACTGGGACACCATGTCATCGACTAAAGAGGACAAGGACGACCCAAGTTGTTATTAGCGCTCAGTTCAGAAGCCTGGATCTCTGATGATATAGGGTTGCATGAGTGCGTGTAGCATGGGCAGCTTACACATCTGGAAAGGCACCATCAATGCTGAAAGTATATCAAAGTTCTAGAACAAAATATTCAGATGTCGTCTCTATTAGGGAAGACCTTGCATTTTTCAACATGACAATGCCAGACCACATACTGCATCAATTACAACATCATGGCTGTGTAGGAGAAGGATCCGGGTACTGAAACAGCCAGCCTTCACCAAATCTTTGACCCATAGAAAACAATTGGCGCATCATAAAGAGGAAGATGCGACAAAGCAGACCTAAGACAACTGAACAACTAGATTTCAGAACTATCCTTAGGTGACCAGAAGACGTAGCTTTAGCGGTTAGCCCTTTGTTGCGTGGATGGTAAATCCAAACGCAGTAGAACACGAATAGGCAGGAGAATCACGCTCTTTAATTTAAGGACTCTCAAAGGGGAGCAAGGGAAAGACACAATCTAACCCACGTCCTATAAACACACGCTCAATCAGAAAGCAAACCCAAGAAAGTAAGTACTCACAGTTTGACAAACGATTCCGAAATGGCATGGGCGAACTCAATGACTGAGCGATGTATTGTGGTTTGTTTATTCCTTTTATGCTCCCTAATTCACGACCGCATTACTTCTGGGTCCTAGTGCCGGTCGCGGACCCATGTGCATGACACAGTACCCCCCTGTACAGGACCGGCTCCAGACGGTCCTGGGGTGAAGGATACCCTGTGACGGTAGTCCCGAATGAACTCGGGGTCAAGGATGAAACGCGCTGGGATCCATGATCGCTCCTCTGGTCCGTAGCCCTCCCAATCGGCCAGGTACTGGGTACCTCTGCCCCGAGAGCGCGAGTCGAGGATCCATCGCATGGTGTAGGCGGGACCGCCGTCAATGATTCGGGGAGGAGGAGCAGGGGAGGTGGGTGCAATCATGGGTAAGGTAAGGATCCGGAGCGCTGCAGGCAGCTGGAGCTGGTAGGTGAAAGGGTTAATCTGTAAAGTGATGTCGTATGGGTCGATGAACCTTGGTGATAGCTTCCGTGATTCGGTAAGCAGATGGAGGTTTTTAGTTGATAGCCATTCCTTTGTCACCTATTTGGTAGAAATGTCCCGGAGAGTGTCGACGGCGATGTTGGGCGACGTAGTTGACGTTGGCATGTTGGATGGCGTGATTTGCTTGGTCCCACAGCCAGCCACACCTACGGACCAACTGTTGGGCCGATGGTAGGTCAACCTTCGGTTCATGATGGTTGAACATCGGAGGTTGAAAACCATGGCAAACCTCAAATGGGCTTAGGTTGGTGGCTGAGGAGACGTGGAGATTATGGGACTACCCATTTGAGGTAGCGGGCCCAGGAGCGCTGGCGATCCGAAACAAAACACCCCAAGTAGCGCTCCAGTTGTTGGTTGGTCCATTCCGTCTGACTATTAGTCAGAACATTAGAAACCGGATGACAGACTACAGGTGGAATTGATCAGATGGCAGAAGGCCTTCCAGAACCCAGCAGTGAACTGGGGCCCCTGTCCGAGACGATGTCCTTTGGGAACCCATGCAGTCGGACTACGTGTTCCAGTATCAGCTCAGCTGTGTTTTTCGCTGATGGGAGTCTGGTTAGGGCCACCAGGTGCACTGCCTTGGAGAACCAATCAACGATGGTTAAGATGGTGTTTACGGGTTGTGTTGATGGTGGGAGTGGTTGGAGTTCTCCAGGTGTTGGTTGATTCGTGTTATTGGCCCTGGCGCACACCGGGCACGTCTGAACAAACTCTGTGATGTCTTTTCTCATGGAGGGCCACCAAAACGCCCGTCTGATAAATATTAGAGCTCGTCGTGTTCCAGAATGTCCGGCGATGGTTGACGAGTGGCCCTAACGCCCGTCTGATGAATATTAGGGCTCGTCGTGTTCCAGAATGTCCGGCGATGGTTGACGAGTGGCCCTATTGGAGAACCTCCATTCTTGGGCGTTGGGGCACGTAGAGTCGTCCAGGTGGCATGCCTGCCAATTCGGTCTTCGCAGCCTGTGCCTGGCGGACCCTAGTTTTGAAGTCCCAGTGGAGGAGTGTGATGATGCGGGATGAGGGAATGACAGGCACAGGGTCCGCCCAGGGGAGGTCTTCCTCATGTTGGCGTGGCTTTGGTGTTCTTCGACCCCGGGCAGTAAGACAGGTGGAAATTATATTGTTCGAAGAATAATACCCACCGTGCCTGTCGTGGGTTGAGCTGCTTTAAATTTCTGATGGTGATAAGGTTCTGATGGAGCTAGTGACGCCATTCCTCCAAAGCCCACTTTATACCCAACAGCTTGTGGTCCTCTATCCCCGTATCACTGCTAAGTGGGATCAAATTTTTTGGAGAAGAAACTGCAAGGGTGCAGCGTCTGGTCTGGACCTCGCTGAGAGGGAACGGCACTGGCGCCCACATCCGACGCGTCCACCTTCACAGCGAAGGGTTTGCTGGCATCGGGGTGGAAAAGGGTGAGAGTGGTGGTAAAGCGGTGACAAAGTTCTTTGAAACCAGAGATGGCAGCTGGGGTGAATACGGAGATCCGCCCTTCTCCCGCCCGAGCTCCGCAACCTCGCGGCGCAAGGCCGCGACACTCTTCTGGAGTGTCAATCTCTCCGGTTAGCTTGTTGATAAGCGTGGCATGCTGATCTACCACATCGCAGAGGCGCGTATAATCTGCTGGGTTCACCGCGGATGGCTCAGTCATTCTATCAAAACTAACCTCAGGTGACCAGAAGATGTAGCTTTAGCGGTTAGCCCTTTGTTGCATGAATGGTAAACCCAAACGCGGAAGAACACAAATAGGCAGAAGTATCACGCTTTTTAATCTAAGGACTCTCACGAAAGGGGAGCAAGGGAAAGACACAATCTAACTTGCGTCCTATAAACACACGCTCAATCAGAAAGCAAACCCAAGAAAGTGAGTACTCACAGTTTGACGAACGATTCCGAAATGGCATGGGCGAACTCAATGACTGAGCGATGTATTGTGGTTTGTTTACTCCTTTCATGCTTCCTGGTTCACGACCGCATTACTTCCGGGTCCTAGTGCCGGTCGCAGACCCAGTGTGCATGACACTAGAAGCTTGTATTAGACAAGAATGGGACAACATTCCTATTCCTAAACTTGAGCAATCTGTTTCCTCAGTCCCCAGATGTTTGCAGACTGTTATAAAAAAAAAAGAGAGAGAGAGGATTCCACACAGTGGTAAACATGGCCTTGTCCCAATTTTTTTGAGATGTGTTGATGCCATGAAATTTAAAATCAACTTATTTTTTTCTTAAAATGATACATCTTCTCAGTTTAAACATTTTATATGTCATCTATGTTGTATTCTAAATAAAATATTAAAATTTGAAACTTCCACATCGTTGCATTCTGTTTTTATTCACAATTTGTACAGTGTCTCAAGTTTTTTAAATCGGGTTTGTATATAGATATACAGTCTTAGGCAAACGTTTAGGCACCCCTTAATGAAGTAATTTTTCAATTGAAAAGGTATAAACACCGTCTCTCCTGGAAATGGAAAAGTGCACAATATTTTCAGCAAACATTGATACATAGTTACTTTTTGTGTCACAGTATTGAACACAGATAAAAAAAAATTTAAACATTATTGTGGCACTGTGCAAAATTTAAAACTCTAAATAAGCAGTAATAATTAACACCTCCTCTGGCAGATATCATAGCTTGCAAACGCTTTTTATAGCCAGTAAAATGGCTATTAATTCTTGTACTTGGTATTTTCTTTCATTTTTCCTTGCAAAAGTCTTATAGTCCTGTAATATTTTTTGGTAATTTTGCATGCGCAGTTGTTTTCTACCCACACATGTTCAATGATGTTTAAATCAGAGGACTGTGATGGCCGTTTAAAAACCATCAGCTTGCGTCTCTTGAGGTATTCCATAGGGAATTTTGAGGTATGTTAGGATCATTGTCCTGTTGTAGAGGCCATCCTATTTGAAGCTTCAGCTTTTTTGCAGATGGTGTGATGTTTGCTTTCAGAATTTGCTGGTATTAAATGGAATCCATTATTTTCTCCACATGTGTAATGTTTCCTGTGCCACTGGATGCAACACAAACCCAAAGCATGATCCACCCCCCATGCTTAATAGCTGGCAAGGTGTTCTTTTCATAAAATGCTGCCTTTTTTTTTCTCCAAACATGACTTTGCTGATTGTGGCCAAAGAGTTCGATTTTAACTTTACCAGTCCACAGCACTTGTCACGCTTCTGTAGATGTTCTGTTGCATACTTTTGACATTAGATTTTATGATGGGGTAAGGTTTTCTTCTGCTGACTTGTCTTGTCTGTGCAACCATCACTGTACAGGTGAACGGTGAACCAGAACTCCTGAGAAATGGGTGTTTTGATTTGTCGTTCTGACTAGCATACAAGCAGTTCTCTGCAAGAATTTTTATTCTCACTGTGGAAACTGCAAGCTGACGATGCTTTGCTATCTTCTTGTAGCCTTCTCCTGCATTGTGAGCATCAATAACATTATTTTTTAAAGTCTTACACAGCTGCCTAGAGCAACCCATTGTTGTTGAGTGTCCGCAAGTGTGTTAACAAGGTTTGAAGGGTTTCTTGTGCAGGGAGCTGGTGTTGAGGGACCAGTTGAGGTCCTTCTCCAGGTGGACACCCAGGACACCCAGGAATTCTTATTACTGTGAAATTGTGGCTGTTTTTTAACAGCAATTTTTTTTTTTACAGTTTACCTACTGTACTTGGAGTTTTTACAGAGTATAAATGGCTACACATTACCTAAGAAATAGTACAATGTACTTAGGATTATGATAAAATTACATACTACATATTTCTGCTATAAGTCATATAAAGCAATCACAAACTGTCTATGTACTTAGACTATTTCCCTGCAAAGTACCTAGTAAACCTTATGATTTGCTAGGAATTTTAAAAACTTGGAAAAAACTGCTATGATTTCTTACCTGTGAAAAGCAACCTGGATACTAGGGTTTTGGATACCTGTAATTCAATTTCAATTCAATTCAATTTTACTTAGATAGCGCTTTTAACAATGGTCATTGTCTCAAAGCAGCTTCACAAAAATAAAAGAAATTCATTAAAAAAAAAGAAAAATTAAATAATAATAATAATAATAATAAATTGTGTATGTGTTAGAAAAATGTGTCTAGATAATAATGAGATGAATGAATGAAATGTCTTTGATGAGCAAGCCAAGGGTGACGGTGACAGTGGCAAGGAAAAACTCCCCGAGATGGCAATAGGAAGAAACCTTAAGAGGAACCAGACTCAACAGAGAACCCATCCTCATTTGGGTGATAACAGATAGAAATGATATAACATCATGTGTGTTATGCAGCTGAAAGTACAATATAACAGAAATTCTTTAAATTAACATGAAGTCCAGTTCAGCATAGGGATGAGTCAGTAGGTGCAGAGGGCAGATGGGGTCTGGATCACGGTGTAGCTCCAACTACAATAAAGCAGAATGCAGCTGGAGCTGGTCCTTCTCTGGATGCCTCAGGATCCTCGCAGGGTTGGCCTTTGTCTACTGAAGCTGGTACAATCTCCAGATGCCTCGGGATGGGTAGAAAAGTACAGAACAGATGGAGAGAATTAGCGTAGATTCATGCAACAGCATGTTTAATTGCAGCATTTCCAAATTAAGTAAAATGCATGTTAATGAATAAACATAAATAATGACTGATAATGGTTAAAGTTATGCTGAGGTTAAAATAAATAAAGATTTAACTACAATAAAAACTTTAAACTTTAAATTTCTTTTAAATTAAAAGTATTAAAAATTTGTTCTTGGGCAGACTTATTTTACTCAAAATTCAAGATGAAAAAAAATTGTTTTATCTATCTATCTATCTATCTATCTATCTATCTTAAACACATTTATTTAATTGAAAGTTGCTCAGACTGGTATGATTTTTTTTTTTTTTTTTTTTTACAAATAAGAGAATATAGACCCAATTAAAAAGACAGAGCATATCCAAAAGTAAATGTAAAATTGATGGCATGATATAACTGTATCTTTATATTCTAACAGCATGTGCTACAAGACACCAGTTAAAGGCTTACTGATGACATGGCCCTGGGTGCTGGCCTTTGATTCTGTGTTCAGAAAGACTAAATGTGGTAAGTTCCTGAGTCTTATAAACATGAGTCAGAGGAAATGGTTAGTGGATAAAATTATATGGATTTTTAAGCTTTCTTTTTTAACAAAAAGCTAAATGTACAGTAATTTAAAAATGTATTCATACACTTTTCCACATTTTGTTATGTTACAACCACAAATGTAAATGGATTTTATTGGGATTTTATGTATTAGACCAACACAAAGTGGCACATACATGTGAAGTGGAAGGAAAATGATAAATGGTTAAAAAAAAAAAATTGCAAATAAAAAATCTGAAGTGTGCCACAAATTAATATTTATATTACCCTGATACCCCTAACTAAAATTCAGTGGAATCAATGGCCTTCCGATGTCATCTGAATAGTAAAAATAGTAAATATTTAAACTAAATAAAAAAAAAGTCCACCTGTGTGTAATTTAATCTCAGTATAAATACAGCTGTTTTGATAATGAACAAACATTATCAGGAAGACACCAGAAAGGTCAGAGATAAAGTTGTGGAGAAGTTAAAACAACTCACAAAGTGGTGTACTATACATAATCTGAAAATGGAAAGAGTATGGTACAATTGCAAACCTACACAGTAAAAAAAGTCCGAATTATATATATAATTGTCTCGTTGTCCTGCACTGGTGGTAGGTGGGCTTCCGAACTGCCAATCTGCTGTAAAGAAAGCAGACTTTATCTCTGCCCTAAACTACTCATTACTCTTTTGACTTTCTGGCACTAACTGAGACCTGGATATCTCCTCAGAACTCAGCTACACCGGCTGCCCTATCCTCTGCATATGTATTCTCTCACACTCCACAAGAAACTGGCAGAGGTGGTGGTACGGGTCTCCTGTTGTCCAAGAGATGGTCCTTCTCGCCTATCACCCTGCCTCATTTCAGTTTTTCATCATTTGAATTTCATGCAGTTAAGGTAACCTCTCCAATTAACCTCCACATCTTAGTTATTTACTGTACCGTCCTCCTGGCTCTCTAGGAAACTTTCTAGATGAAATGGACATACTTCTTGGTCTTTTTCCTTCTGCTAACACTCCTCTCACTGTTCTAGGAGATTTCAACCTCCAATCCTCTTTCCTTCTCCCTCTCCTTAACTCCTTCTCTTTAACTCTAAAAAAGCTGCCCTCCTACACACAAGGCAGGGAATTCTCTCGACCTTGTTTTCTGCCGCCCTTCCCCAGTCACAGATATCACTACTATTCCTCTTCATAAATCTGATCATTACCTGGTATCCTTCACCATAACCCTTCCCATTCTATGTAAACCTAACCACCAAAATGTCTCTCTTTGTCTCCCCTTCCTCTGTGTCTTCATACACCCTATCATTCCTCCCAGACCCAGACTCCTAGAGACTGCGACTGAAACTTTCCTCTCCTCTCTCTCCTTATCCATAGATCTCCTTTGCCCGCTGTCATTTAAACCAAGGAAGACGTCTTGTCCTGCTCCTTGGCTATCTGATGTACTGCGCAACAACAGGAGAGAATTAAAAACTGCGGAGAGAAAATGGAAGAAATTACAACTTGATGCAGATCTTATCTCTTACCAGACTCTTTTTTCCAAATTCTCATGTGATGTGACTTCTGCCAAAACTACCTTTTTCAGACAAAAGTTGGAAGCCTCTGCACATGATCACGGCAAACTCCACAACATCTTCTCCTCACTACTCAACCCACTGACTCCTCCTGCCCCTTCCTCTCTGACTGCTGACGATTTTGCCACATTCTACAATGGGAAGATTGCAGCAATCCGCCAGTCCTTCGCTCTCAACCAAACTTCTACGGCAGAACCTCAGGACCTTTCCTTCTTTCCTTTAGCAGAATTTTACAACCTGTCATCTGATGAGATTCAACAAATCATCTTGTCATCTAACCTCACCACCAATCTGGATTCAAAGTGGCACATTCCACAGAGACTGCCCTTCTGTCAGTCACTGAGAAGCTCCATGCTGCTAGATCTGCTAAACTGTCATCTGTCCTCATCCTCCTGGACCTGTCAGCTGCATTTGACACGGTGAACCACAAGATTCTATTATCTATTCTTACAAGCCTTGGAATTTGTGGAACAGCGTAGCAATGATTTGCTTCTTACCTAAAAGATAGGTCATATGAGATAACATGGAGGGGATCTACATCTGCCCCACGTAGACTCTCTACTGGTGTCCCGCAGGGCTCAGTACTTGGTCCTCTTCTGTTCTCCCTCTATACCCGGTCTCTTGGTAAGGTCATATCATCGCATGAATTCTCATACCACTGTTATGCAGATGACACCCAACTTGTTCTCTCCTTTCCTCCCTCTGACACTCAGGTTTCCACCCAGATCTCAGCATGTCTGGCAGACATCTCATTTTGGATGGCTGCTCATCAGCTGAAGCTCAGTCTCAGTAAAACCGAACTGTTGTTTATCCCTTGTGACTCATCTCCAGGTCAAGACCTTGTGATATCCCTGGACAACAACCAAATCACTCCTTCAGCCACCGCCCACAATCTTGGGGTAACCGTGGACAATCATTTGTCTTTTTCCCCACACATCGCTAACCTTACTCGCTCTTGTAGATTTCTTCTTTACAATATCAGAAGAATTCGCCCATTTCTTTCTTCACAGGCTACTCAGGTGCTTGTTCAGTTATTTCAAGACTGGACTACTGCAACTCACTCCTGGCAGGCCTGCCTCTGTCCACGATTCGTCCTCTGCAACTGATCCAGAATGCAGCAGCACGTCTCGTTTGTAACCTCCCCAAGTTCTTCCACACCACCCCACTCCTCCGCTCCCTGCACTGGCTTCCTGTAGCTGCCCGCATCAAATTCAAAACACTGATGCTTGCCTACAAAGCTAAAAATGGCCCAGCACCCACTTACCTCTCTGCGCTAATTACACCACGCACTGCACCACGTTCCCTCCGATCCTCCAGCACTGCTCGCCTCATCCCACCATCTCTCAGGGATCAAGGCCGGCATTCATCCAGGCTCTTTTCTGTTCTGGCACCTAGATGGTGGAATGAACTTCCTCTAGATGTCCGTACATCAGAGACTTTGACTATCTTTAAACGACGACTCAAGACGCATCTGTTTCTCCAGTACTTGGACTAACCCCCAACCCCCCCCCCAAAAAAAACAACCCTCTTCCCAGTTGTGTTGGACTAATGGCACTTAGTTATTAACCTAGTTAACCCAGTGTAAGTATGTATCCAATGATGTAAACATTAAAGCACTTAGCAGTTAGCCCATGTAGCGTGGATGGTAAACCCAAACGCAGAAGTAGTGCAAGCAGGCAGAATAACCACACAAATTATTTTGAGGACTCTCTCTCGTAGAGAGCAAGGGTAAACACAATTAAACCCAACAAGAATCCCGGCAAAGCGCCGGAAACAGCATGGGCAGACTCAATAATTAAGCAATGTGAAGCGCCATATTGTCTCCTTTTATGCTTCTACTACTTCCGGGTCCTAGTCCCGGTCGCGGAGTAAGTGTGCATGACAGTACCCCCCTGTCCAGGACCGGCTCCCGATGGTCCTGGTGTGGGGGATACCCTACGACGGTAATCCCAGATGAGCTCAGGGTCAAGGATGAACTGGGCCGAAATCCAAGACTGCTCCTTGGGACTGTAGCCTTCCCAGTCGACCAGGTACTGGGTGCTTTTGCCCTGAGGGCGCGAATCGAGGATCCGGCGTACGGTGTAAGCAGGACCACCGTCGATGATCCAGGGGGGATGAGCCCAACATGGGAGAGGTAGTGAAGGGTTTCAGTTGTGACATGTTAAATACCAGCTGGAGCTGGTAGGTGATGGAATTGATCCGGAGGGTGATGCGATAAGGTCCGATGTACCTGGGGGAGAGCTTTCGTGATTCTGTGTGAAGGTGTAGATTTTTTGTCAACAGCTATACTTTGTCACCTACATTGTACAATCGCCCCGGAGGGTGTCGACGGCGATGTTGGGTGGCGTAACTGTTGGGCCGATGGTACATTAACCTCCGGTTCTTGGTGGTCGAACATCGAAGATTGAAAGCCATGGCATACCTTAAATAGGCTCAAGTTGGTGGCGGATGAGGTGTGAAGCTTGAGTTCCGCCTAGATAAGGTAGCGGGCCCAGGAGCGCTGGCGATCAGCGACGAAACATCTTAGGTAGCCTGGACGAACTGTCAACATCGACATGGCCACCAGAAGGCGCGTCGGATGAACTGAAAAGTACAGCGAGTACCCTGGTGTCCTGATATACAAGATGAATTGCCCTACTTAAGAATCTTCGCCCGCATGACATTGGGTACTTAGAATTGGATGGCAGTAGAACAGGCGCGGGGTCTGCCCGGAGGACGTCTTCCTCATGCTGTCTGGAGAGGGCATCTGTCTTGGTGTTCTTGGACCCCATACGGTAGAAGAGATGGAAATTATAACGTTTGAAAAATAAAGCCCACTGCGCCTGTCTGGGGTTCAGCTGTTTCAAATTACGGATAGCGATCATGTTTTGGTGGTCTGTCCAGACGATGAACAGCTCCCTGGCGCCCTGGAGCCAGTGATGCCATTCTTCCAAGGCCCACTTTATGGCCAGAAGCTCGCGGTCCCCTACTCTGTATCACTGCTTTGTGTGGTCAAATTTCTTGGAAAAGAAACTACATGGTTGTAGTTTCTGGTCTTTACCTCGCTGGGAGAGAACAGAGCCGGCGCTCACATCCAAAGCGTCCACCTCCACAATGTTAAAAGTGCTGCAACTGTACTGTAGTACCGGACAATAGAAGTTCGCAAACCCGAGAAACCATTTAAGCTGCTTGAGGGTCTTGGGTAGGGGCCAAAGACACACAACTTCCAGCTTCTGTGGGTTCTTGGCCACACCCTGGGACGAGATGACAAAACCCAGGAACGTGGTGAAGCGCTCGTGAAAAGAGCATTTATCCAGCTGGATGGCACCTTGGAGAAGAGTGCTGGAAACGTACTCCATCGGCTGCATCTTAGTAGCAGACAGAGAGTACAGATGGCCACGGGGGAGGGGGGGGGGGCGAGGCTGGTTGGTGGATGGTGGACGGTGACTGTGGTGGTAAAGGAGGATCTGGCTTCAGGAACCGGGCTGTGGGAGAAGAAGGTTGAGGATTTAAACTCAAACACGAGATCTAGTGCGGTTAGAAAAACACATTTTTAAATACATTTTCCATCTCATTCATCCAGTAATACAATGAAAATATCAGAAGGTGGGAGGGGTTGCGGTGCTGCAGCCACTGCGATGGGCAACCGGCTAGCCGGAAGAGAGGCAGCTTTGTGGAGCATCGCGTTCTCTCGCTGAAGCTCCGCCACCTCGCGGCGAAAAGCCGCTACTTCACCATTTAGCTGCTCAGTGATAATGAAATTTGCTTACATTTTTTGATCAAACATTGAACATGGGAGAAGAGTCATCCAGTAGAGAGACAAGTAAATACTAGTAAGTATGGAGTGCAATATAAGACTACTTTGAATCTTTTAATTTCATCTTCTCATACAATTCTACATATTTTAAAAATATTATAATCTTCAGTTTGTGTTAACACTTTATTGAACATGTGTATTAGTAGGAATTTTTTTAAAAAAATTGTAAAATAGCAGGGTTTTTTGTGTTATTGCTTTGTATAAAAGTGTTTGATCTTCGATTTTGGAAAAAACAGTGTTTTCTTGCTAAATGTCTAATGATTTTGCTTTATTGACGGTGTTTAATTGTAATAGGTTTCATTTTAAAAGTTAACTTCCTCAACCTTTGATCATTTTGAGTCCAATTTTTTTTTTACTGTGTTGTCATGCTCCCAGCGTCTCGCGCTGATCAAAGGCCGCTCTTGCCCTTTGACACTTCCTCTCTCACGCTGTCAGACTTTCCATGTTTTCCCACGCTGTCATTGCTCCTAACCGCCCCTGCACCGCCTCGCTGGCACACCGGTTTCTCATCTGGCGCTGATTTCATCCAGCCAAGATGGCGCCGGTGAGGTCGGCTGCCGTCACGACTGCTCCGACCACCTTTTCTTTGTTTTTGTTCTTTAAGTTAGTTTACAGCGTTTTTAATCCGGCAAAATTACCACCATAGGGTACATTAGTTATGATAGAGACACTCTTGTTTCTATTGGTATACAATGTACTCACAATTCGACGTTTTTAACTCCGGATCCGAGCTGGCCGAGTGAGATCCTGAGGGACAACAAAGGACGCGACGCGAAGCGGCGGCCCCGAGGAAAACGAGCCGGCGTCAGGAACAGGCTGAGAGCCCGTACACACCGCACACCTCTGCCTAGCATCCTGCTCGCCAACGTCCAGTCACTGGAAAACAAGCTCGATGACCTCAGGGCCAGGATAAAGTTCCAGAGAGACATTCGGGACTGCAATCTCCTCTGCTTCACCAAGACATGGCTGAACCCAGCGGTGCCGGACCACGCCATCCAGCCGGCCGAGTTCTTCTCGGTTCATCGCATGGACAGGACGCGGGACTCGGGGAAGTCAAGGGGAGGCGGCGTGTGTTTAATGGTGAACAGCAGCTGGTGCAACAGCGCGAGCGTTGTTCCTCTCACACGCTCATGCACACCAAACCTGGAACTACTGTCCATCATGTGTCGTCCTTTTTACCTTCCTCGGGAGTTTACATCGGTCATAATCAGCGCCGTTTATAT
Organism: Clarias gariepinus; assembly: GCF_024256425.1. Lineage (NCBI taxonomy): Eukaryota > Metazoa > Chordata > Actinopteri > Siluriformes > Clariidae > Clarias > Clarias gariepinus. The sequence goes on along the minus strand of NC_071100.1, from coordinate 28,424,788 downwards.
TCCACCACAAGCGGACACGGACACTGCCTTATGCGAGCTGCATGAGGCACTCACACAGCACCAAACACAACAATGGGACGCTGCGCTTATTGTGGCGGGGGACTTTAATAGTGCCAACCTCAAACGTGCAGCGCCAAACTTTTATCAGCACATCACTTGCCCCACCAGGGGCGAAAGGACACTGGACCACTGCTATACAACGGTCAAGGACGGCTACAAGGCACAATCTTTTCCACCGTTTGGTAAATCCGACCACGCTGCCATCTTCCTCATGCCAAAATACAAACAAAGGCTGAAACAGGAAGTTCCGGTTCAGAGGGAGGTCGCGCGCTAGACGGACCAATCAGTGGCCGCGTTACAGGACGCACTCGATGACGCAGACTGGGACATGTTCAGAAACAGCTCCGATGGTGACGTCAGCGTGTTTACGGAAGCGGTTGTGGGATTCATCGGGAAATTAGCGGACGATACCGTAGAAAAAAAGAATATTAAAACGTTTCCCAACCAGAAGCCGTGGGTGGATAAAACCATCCGCGACGCTCTGAGATCTTGCACCACTGCCTACAACACGGGACTCGCGTCGGGGGACATGGAACCGTACAAGGCTGCGTCATACAGCGTCCGGAAGGCGGTGAAAGAGGCGAAGCAGCGCTACGGAAGGAAACTAGAGTCACAACTCCAACAGAGTGACTCTAGGAGCCTGTGGCAGGGACTAAGGACAATAACGGATTATAAAGCACCAACATCCGGTATGATAAACGTAGACGTGTCTCTGGCAGATGAGCTGAACACTTTCTATGCTCGCTTCGAGGCTGCAGCTAAGGACGCTAGCGATGCTAATGCTAGCGGCGCTAACGGCTGCAGACAGGAAGTCACTGCGCAGACCAGCTCGCACCTGTGTTCACAGAGATATTCAACATCTCTTTATCTCAGTCGATGATCCCCACATGCTTCAAAGAGTCCATTATTGTTCCTGTCCCAAAGAAACCTCATCCTGCTTCCCTCAATGATTATCGCCCTGTAGCCCTCACTTCAGTAGTGATGAAGTGCTTTGAACGCCTGGTCAGAGACTTCATCATCTCTTCACTACCAGACACACTCGACCCACTACAGTTTGCTTATCGTCCAAACCGTTCCACAGACGATGCAATCTCTCATCTCCTCCATACATCTCTCACTCACCTGGACACTCGGAGGGGGAATTATGTGAAAATGCTCTTCATCGACTACAGTTCTGCATTTAATACCATAATTCCCTCCACACTTACCACCAAGCTGGAGCACCTGGGACTCATCTATGTGTCAGTGGATCTCCAACTTCCTAACTGGCAGACCACAGGCAGTAAGGATGGGCGGACATGTCTCAGCCTCCCTCACTCTCAGCACTGGAGCCCCCCAGGGTTGTGTTCTGAGCCCCCTGCTGTACTCTCTGTACACCCACGACTGCGTGGCCACTACCAGCTCCACCACCATCATCAAGTTTGCTGACGACACTGTTGTGGTGGGCCTGATCACGAACAACGATGAGACGGCCTACCTGGAGGAGGTTGGAAATCTGGAGAACTGGTGCCAGAGAAACAATCTCCTCCTGAACGTCAGTAAGACAAAGGAGCTGATAGTGGACTTTAGTACAAAGCAGGTGAGGAACTACCAGACCCCCGTCATCAACAGGAGCCCAGTGGAGAGAGTGGACAGCTTCAGATACCTCGGTGTTCACATCACGCAGGACCTGGCATGGTCCTGTCACATCAACACCGTGGTAAAAAAGGCCCGGCAGCGTCTCTACCACCTCAGACGCTTGAGAGACTTTAGACTGCCCTCCAAGGTGCTCAGGAATTTCTACTCCTGCACCATCGAGAGCATCCTGACGGGAAATATCACGACCTGGTTCGGGAACAGCACCATGCAGGACAGACGAGCTCTACAGAGGGTGGTGCGATCAGCTGAGCGCATCATCCGCATCGAGCTCCCTGACCTGCAATCGATTTACAGCAAGCGGTGCTTGACCAAGGCCAGGAAGATCGTGAAGGACCTCAGCCACTCCAATAACGGACTGTTTACTCTGTTGCGGTCTGGGAAGCGATTCCGCTCCTTGAAGGCCAACACAGAGAGACTGAGGAGGAGCTTCTTCCCGCAGGCGATAAGGTCTCTCAACCACAACCACACCACTATGCAGAACTACACAATATTTTCATAATTGGTCAAATCAATCAATCTTCTTACATCCATGAACACTATGGACAATTACACGCTCACCTTCCTTCATATATACACTACATGTCGTTTGTTACATCCTGGACCATTGCACAAAGACACTTTAATAACTTTGCACACCTACCTTCACAACTACACTACATTTTACAGTTTTACGTTTACATCCTGGACCAGTGCACAAAGACACTTTAATAACCTCTGCACTAAGACACTTTGTTCTATGCATATTTGCACACACCGTACAGTATATTTCAATTTGCACAGTATATTTCTATTTTGTACATCATATTTCTATTTTTATTTTTAGTTCAATTTTTTCCTAGCACATTTCTATTTTTATTTTTAGTTCTATTTTTCCTAGTTTAATTTAATTTTTTAATTTAATTTCTATCGTATTTCTTTTATTCATATTTATTTCTTATTTGTAAAATTTAACTCTCTTTTAGGGTCAATGGCAGTCGTATAATGCATTTCACTACATTTCGTACTGTGTATGTTTGTGTATGTGACAAATAAAATTTGAATTTGAATTTATAAGGAAGCGCAGTGCGCTGTCTCGCCGCTGGATTATTGTGTGTTGTTTCGCCGCAGTTTTCTCACGTTTATGTTCATGGTTTTTCACGTTGCCGATTTCGCTTTGTTCCTCGTTTTTGCCCCTTGCCTCACGATTTGGATTTATCGCCACGCTTGGATTTAACGGCTCTGGACTTTCACTTTCGTTTCTCGACCTCGACCTTGCTTCGCGTCAGTTTCAACCCAACGCCCTCGCTGACTGATCACACGGCTCTGAACTCCCGCTCTCACATCCTCAACTATGGCTCAGCTTCACGTTTTGGCACAACGACATCGCGGACGGACTTCACTGCTTCGATCTAACACTTCCGCCTTCACGACCACGGCTCTGTCTCACGCCCTGTCGGCAATGCAACGCTATGGATCCCGCATCTCGGCTCCAGCGTCTTCGCTCTCAGTACAGGGGCACCACAGAAGGACTGGAGGGTTCATGACCCGCACCTGCACCTGGGTCCATCTCCACAGCCCACGAGCCGCGCGCACGCAACAGAATAATTCAGCCACTACTATGGATCCAGCAGGTTTAAACCGGGTGATACAGGCACTGGAGGGCCAAGGCGCGCTCCTCAATAAACACCAAGAGGAGCTTATCGCTACGAGACGGGCTTTAGCTGACATTGCTTTCTAAGTGCAGCTTCTCCAGGCGCCTACAGCTCTGACCTCAAGCTTCGGAACACTGCGAGAGCCATGCCTACCAGCCCCTCCTACTTATGGAGGAGAACCAGGAACTTGTAGGTCATTCCTCTCGCAGTGCTCACTGATTTTCGAGCTACAAGCTTCCTCCTTCCTCGTCAGAACGTTCTCGGGTGGTCTACGTCATCACATTACTAACAGGTAGAGCCCAGGAGTGGAGCACGGCCCTCTGGGAGGCACACAACCCACACTGCGAGAACTTTGAGGACTTCTCCAAGGAGATGAAGCGAGTCTTTGATCGCTCTTTTGTCGGCAGGGAGGCCGGAACTAGGTTATTGAGACTCTGTCAAGGATCCCGCTCTGCCTACGACTATGCCATTGAGTTCCGCACCCTAGCCGCCTCTAGTGGGTGGAACGACAGAGCCCTAGCGGATGTCTTCCTGGAGGGGCTGTCAGAAGCTCTCAAGGACGAGCTCACCTCTCGTGAACTTCCCACAGACCTCCACGAGCTCATGGACCTCGCAGGGCGGATTGACTCACGCCTCCGGTTAAGAAGGACATCCAGGGGCGCGCCCTCCGCTGAAAGGCCCCCCCAACCCAGATGGGACCACATATCTCCTACTCCGAAGCAGACGACTCAGGAGGAGCCCATGCAGCAGGACCCGCATCTCAGACGAGGAGAGACGCCGACGCCGTCTGCATGGGGCGTGTTTTTACTGTGGAGCTTCAGGACACAGGCTAAAAGACTGTCCAGTAAAGGGGAGGCGGCCTCTAGTCAGACTGGGGGCACTAGAGGTTTCGTCTTCCAACAGACTCTCACAAACACGTCCTTTACTCCCTGTAAACCTAATCGTCGGCGGCCAGGTCCACCCTATTCAGGCGCTCATTGACTCTGGCTCTGACCGGAACCTGGTCAGCGCCTCCACGGTCAAGGCATTAAGGATCCCTTGTGTACCGCTGGACCCTCCGCTAGCCGTTCAGGCCTTGGACGGGGTTCGCGAACTTCTATCGCCGCTTCATTCGGGGTTACAGTTCCGTCGCCGCTCCTCTAACCTCCCTGACTTCCCAGAAGACGCGGTTCTGCTGGAACGAGGAGACAGACAAGGCATTCGCAGACCTTAAGGGACGGTTCACCTCAGCCCCCATTCTTACCATACCCGACCCATCTCGCCAGTTTGTGGTAGAAGTGGACGCCTCCAACACTGGCGTTGGGGGAATCCTCTCCCAGAGGTCCCCACGAGACAACAAGCTGCACCCCTGCTCATTCTATTCCCGCCGTCTTTCTCCGGCCGAGAGGAACTATGATGACCGAGAGCTCCTTGCCATCAAGCTAGCCCTGGAGGAATGCAGACATTGGCTGGAGGGGACCGAGCTCCCCTTCATAGTATGGACCGATCATCGGAACCTGGAGTACCTACGCTCCGCCAAAAGGCTCAATGCCCGTCAAGCTCGGTGGTCATTATTCTTCTCCAGGTTCAACTTCACCCTGTCCTACCGCCCAGGCTCTAAAAACACTAAGCCCGATGCCCTTTCACGTCAGTTCTCCCCCCCACAGGATCCCGCACCATGCAGCTCCATTTTGCCATCGCATTGTCTCCTTGCCGCCATAGAACTACACATCGAGACTAAAGTCAAGCAGGCGTCGACTCAAGAGCCCGGCCCAAGCAATGTTCCTCCGGATCATCTCTTTGTTCCCCTTTGTCTGCGCTCACAGGTCCTGGAATGGGGTCATGGATCCAAGCTGTCCTGTCACCCAGGCTCTGCCCGAACACTCTTTATCATTCAACAGCGCTTCTGGTGGCCCACGATGGGGAAGGATGTTTCCAGTTTTGTGGCAGCCTGCGACATCTGCACCCGCTGTAAACCCAACAACCACCCTCCAGCTGGTCTCCTTAGACCCCTACCCATACCTCATCGCCCATGGTCACACATCTCGCTGGATTTTGTAACAGGCCTACCCTCATCTGATGGGAATAACTGCATCATGACCATCGTCGACTGCTTCTCCAAATCCGTCCACCTGGTTCCACTGTCCAAACTCCATGTCTTCCGTCTCCATGGTCTTCCCACTGACATAGTCTCAGATCGTGGGCCTCAATTCACCTCGCGATTTTGGAGGGCCTTTTGCAAACTCATCGGAGCCTCTCCTTCATCCCCAATCCAACGGTCAGACGGAACGAAAGAATCAAGCAATGGAGGTCGCCCTCCGGTGTATGACCACTCGTGACGCTACCACCTGGAGTAAGTTCCTCCCATGGGTCGAGTATGCTCACAACTCCTTACCTTCTGCCTCCACAGGGCTCTCTCCCTTTCAGTGCTGTCTGGGTTACCAACCACTGCTGTTTCCAACTCAAGAAGAGGAAGTAGAGGTCCCCTCGGCGCAACATTTCGTCCGCCGCTGTAAGCGTACATGGGTACGAGTCAGACGATCCCTTCTGCAGGCATCCAGGTCATACAAGAGGCAGACAGACCGCCATCGCTCCAAGACCCCCAGGTATCATGTAGGAGACAGAGTCATGCTCGCCACCAGGGACATCCCCCTAAAGACACTCTCCCGCAAGCTTTCCCCACGCTTCATTGGCCCATTTACTACAGAGAGTGCAGAATTATTAGGCAAGTTGTATTTTTGAGGAATAATTTTATTATTGAACAACAACCATGTCCTCAATGAACCCAAAAAACTCATTAATATCAAAGCTGAATATTTTTGGAAGTAGTTTTTAGTTTGTTTTTAGTTTTAGCTATTTTAGGGGGATATCTGTGTGTGCAGGTGACTATTACTGTACATAATTATTAGGCAACTTAACAAAAAAACAAATATATACCCATTTCAATTATTTATTTTTATCAGTGAAAGCAATATAACATCTCCACATTCACAAATATACATTTCTGACATTCAAAAACAAAACAAACAAATCAGTGACCAATATAGCCACCTTTCTTTGCAAGGACACTCAAAAGCCTGCCATCCATGGATTCTGTCAGTGTTTTGATCTGTTCACCATCAACATTGCGTGCAGCAGCAACCACAGCCTCCCAGACACTGTTCAGAGAGGTGTACTGTTTTCCCTCCTTGTAAATCTTACATTTGAAGATGGACCACAGGTTCTCAATGGGGTTCAGATCAGGCGAACAAGGAGGCCATGTTATTAGTTTTTCGTCTTTTATACCCTTTCTTGCCAGCCACGCTGTGGAGTACTTGGACGCGTGTGATGGAGCATTGTCCTGCATGAAAATCATGTTTTTCTTGAAGGATGCAGACTTCTTCCTGTAACACTGCTTGAAGAAGGTGTCTTCCAGAAACTGGCAGTAGGACTGGGAGTTGAGCTTGACTCCATCCTCAACCCGAAAAGGCCCCACAAGCTCATCTTTGATGATACCAGCCCAAACCAGTACTCCACCTCCACCTTGCTGGCGTCTGAGTCGGACTGAACCCTCTGCCCTTTACCAATCCAGCCACGGGCCTATACATCTGGCCCATCAAGACTCACTCTCATTTTATCAGTCCATAAAACCTTAGAAAAATCAGTCTTGAGATATTTCTTGGCCCAGTCTTGACGTTTCAGCTTGTGTGTCTTGTTCAGTGGTGGTCGTCTTTCAGCCTTTCTTACCTTGGCCATGTCTCTGAGTATTGCACACCTTGTGCTTTTGGGCACTCCAGTGATGTTGCAGCTCTGAAATATGGCCAAACTGGTGGCAAGTGGCATCTTGGCACCTGCACGCTTGACTTTTCTCAGTTCATGGGCAGTTATTTTGCGCCTTGGTTTTTCCACACGCTTCTTGCGACCCTGTTGACTATTTTGAATGAAATGCTTGATTGTTCGATGATCACACTTCAGAAGCTTTGCAATTTTAAGAGTGCTGCATCCCTCTGCAAGATACCTCACTATTTTTAACTTTTCTGAGCCTGTCAAGTCCTTCTTTTGACCCATTTTGCCAAAGGAAAAGAAGTTGCCTAATAATTATGCACACCTGATATAGGGTGTTGATGTCATTAGACCACACCCCTTCTCATTACAGAGATGCACATCACCTAATATGCTTAATTGGTAGTAGGCTTTCGAGCCTATACAGCTTGGAGTAAGACAACATGCATAAAGAGGAAGATGTGGACAAAATACTCATTTGCCTAATAATTCTGCACTCCCTGTATAACCAAGCTAATCAACCCATGTGCCGTCCGACTTTTACTTCCCTCGTCCATGCGACGCATCCACCCCACCTTCCACCTTCCACGTATCCCAGCTACGACGCATCGTAAACTGCCCTCTAAGGCTCTGAACTCCCGCTCTCACATCCTCGACTATGGCTCAGCTTCACGTTTTGGCACGACGACATCGCGGACGGACTTCACGGCTTCGATCTAACACTTCCGCCTTCACGACCACGGCTCTGTCTCACGCCCCGTGGCAATGCGACGCTACGGATCCCGCATCTCGGCACCAGCGTCTTCGCTCTCAGTACAGCGGCACCACAGAAGGACTGGAGGGTTCCGCACCTGCACCTGGGTCCATCTCCACAGCCCACGAGCCGCGCACACGCGACATGTGTAGAAACCCTTTCTGTATTGTCTCACTTTTAAGCGCCTGTCAGTGGTAAAAATTCATTGTTAACACCAAGGATCCAGTTGTTTACTGCATGTTTGGAAGAGGAGCACTGTCACCATGCACCTACAGGATCTGGATTTTATTCCCAGCTAGTCTCGATTCCCGTCTCTGTGTGTATGGAGTTTGCATGTTCTCCCTGTGCTTGGTGGGTTCACTCCAGGTCCCCTGGGTACTCCGGTTTCCTTCTACAATACAAAAATATGCAGGTTAGGCTAAATGGCGTTCCAGTGTGTGAATGGGTGTGTAAGTCTGTGTGTATGTGTGTTTGTGCTCTGCGATGGATTGGCACCCTGTCCACGGTGTACCCTGCCTCGTACCCTAAGCCTCCTGGGATAGGCACCATGTCCCCGCCACCATGAATACAGGATAAAGGGGTATAGAAGATGAGTGAGTGAGTGGTATGTTTTATATTTGACTTACTTGCACTAACGCATTAGGATTCTGGATGGTTATTTGTACAAATAAATTATATAAGCACTACAGAGTAAAAAAATGTGACCACATTGTACTTTATTTGTAATAAAGTTTTCAATCCAACTTTAATTGGAACATTGGGAATCCTGTTTGAAATTGGTCATTTCTTTAGAGGTTTTTAGTCAGGATATTTCACAGCAATGCTTAAGTTTGTGAGAAAAAAATGTTCCTCTGTTATTGTACAATAGTCCAAATATTTCATTTTGTTTTTCTTTTTTCTTTTAAGATATTACTGTAATGCTATAAAACTGAACTTCTTATTGCATTTTGCATCATACTTGTACTATACTGTCTCACAGTTCTACAGGCTATTTCACAAATATTATAATCTTGAGTTTGTTTTAACACTTTATTGAACATGTGTTCATAGGAATTTATGAAAAATCTGTAAAATAACAGTGTTTCCCTGCTAAATGTCTAATGCTTTTGCTTTATTGAAGGTGTTTGATTGTAATCATTTTGGGGGAAAAAAGTAAAATAAAAACATTTTATCTGTTAAATGTTTAATTGTACAAATTTGGGAAAAGTCTGTAAAATAATATTTTGTATCTGCTAAACTTATAGTGCTGTTGCTTAATTAAAGGTCTTTAATTGTATAAATTGAGCAAAAATCAGTTAAATAACTGTATTTTACTGCTAAACTATTAGTGCCGTTAGTTTAATAAAGGGGTTTAATCGTATACATTTAGGAAAAATCTGTACAATAACAGTGTTTCTTTGTAAAAGATTAAAAAAAGTTATTTAAATTTAATGTTCTTGCACGTAATATGAACTAGAGTATTTTCCCAATTTTACGGTTTTTGTTTGGCAGCCGTTGCTGCCAGTCAGTTGATCGTTTTTTAACGCCTTTTTTAATTTATTTTTTTTACACAGTGTACCAAGACATAGCTGTCACTTAAACTGCCAGGTCAGGCATAGAGCTTTAACCGGAGAAGCAGTCAAAAGGCCCATGTCACGTTCGGGGTGTAATGGCAGGTGTAAAGAGCAGGCATAGAGGCAGAGGGGTTGTGTAATGGGTAAACACAAAAGTATAAGTAAAAACTCAACAAACAAAAGAAACAATCAAACTCAAACAATACTTAATAACTTTGTGCTAACAGGGGTTTTCTGGCAAGACACAGGCAGAAGGATGAACAACACACATTCTGTGGCGTAGCACAGGCAGAAGGACTACCACACGTCCTGTGATGTAACACAGGCAGAGGGACGAAGAACACACCCTGTGGCGAGACACAGGCAGAAGGAGGACAAACACGTAATGGGACACACAAACTATGCGTGGAGCTGAAACTGGACACTAGAGGAAGACACTTAGAGACTAGGGGAGACGCGTAGAGACTAGGGGAGACGCGTAGAGACTAGGGGAGACGCGTAGAGACTAGGGGAGACGCGTAGAGACTAGGGGAGACGCGTAGAGACTAAAGACATGAGCAAGAGACTAGAAGAGACACATAAAAACTAGAGACAGGAGAGAGACGGGACTAGGGCTAAAGACATGGCAGTCAGCTAGGCATGGCTTTTAGCTAAACATGGTTAAGATTGCTCTTAACCATGGCAGTCAGCTACACATACACCTAGCTAAATATGTCATCAGCCCCAACATGCACTAAGCTACACTTACCTAATAGCTCAACACACACTAGGGAATTGGGGCACAGAAACACAGAGACAAGGGATACCCAGTGGCTAGGCTAGGGGCACTCAAAGGCTAGGCTAGGGAACACTCAAAGGCTAGGCTCACTGGGATCTAGGGAGGCAGGAAACACAGAAAAGCTAGATAAACAAAGGGGCTATGGCTAGAAGCATGCTAGTTACGGTAACTCAACTTAGATTTTAGCTCAACACACTCCTAGACACACACACACCTATCTACTTATCTGCTCTAGCTAAACACAAGAAAACAGGAGGACAACAACCACACCTGACATGACTGCAACAGCTCCACCAACATAGACACACAAAACATATACAGAAAGCATTGCCAATAAGAGAGCCCAAGCCAACACAACTTAAATCAAAATATAAACTAAACAAAGAACAAAACAAACCAAAACAAAATGCCCACACAAATGACAAGCAAAAATGCTCGACCCTGTTTCCGAGACTAAACAGCTATTAATAGATGGATTAATGGCTACCTCGGCTAAGGTGTGCACTCGCATCACCTGACTGAGGTGCTTGCTGGGAAACTAAGTCAGCCAACAAAAACTACAAATAAAAAACAGCGACCTCTAGTGGTGGACCCTTATAGCCCATGGTAACTCTGAAAAGCTGTAGAGATCCACAGCTCAGGTAGGGGAATCTGTCCACTGGACAAGTATTAATTGTGCACTCCACCAATCAAGGCTTTATGGAAGAGTGGCAAGAAGAAAGCCATTGTTGAAAGAAAACCATAAGAAGTCCTGTTTCGAGCATTGCATGGCTTATCACAAACTGCAAATGTAATCTAAGTCTGCCTTCAACTTCTTTACAACTTTATCCCTGACCTGTCTGGCATGTTCCTTGTGTATTATGATGCTGTTTGTCCACTATTGTTCTTTTACAAACACCTGAGGCCTTCACAGAACAACTGTTCTGTTTATTGAGATAAATTATTCACAGGCAGACTCTATTTACTACTAGGTGACTTCTGAAGGCAACACTAAACTGAATCTTAGTTAGGGGTTTGAGGGTAAAGGGGTCTGAATATCACTTTGTGTTGGTCTATCACATAAAATCCCAATAAAATACATTTATGGTTCTAGTTGCAATGTGACAAAATGTGAGTCAAGGGGTATGAAAAGGCATGGGGTATGAATACTTCTGCAAGGCACTGTATACAAGCAAATATAAATATGCAAAATCACATGCTTAGACTGTTGTATGCTTAGATCTGGCATGTAATTTTCTGGTTATGCTTTAGTTGTACGGTCTGTAACATACTTTATTCATCTGCCTTTAATAAACACATTGAAAAATATTCCTTAGACACCAAAACAGTTATTCTCTACTCTTTTGCAGTTTGGGTAGAAGTTGTTCTGCAGGATATTTTGGCAAATTCTATGCTTGCCAGAGCAGAGCAGCTCATCCAATGTAGTGATGTCCCACCTACTCTTGGCATCTGTTAGGTCACAGAGAGAGTGTTTGACAGTTTGTGTTGGCCTACAAGCAGCTGCCAAAGTGGCTGGCAGTTAAAAAAATTTTTTTGTTTATTTTCATCATTGGAGCAATTCTTATGGTTGGAAACAGCCAGTTTATTTTCACTAAACATAAACATAGTTGTAGATTTAGAAAAAAAAATGGTCCCACATTGTATGTACAGTATATAATGTATAAAGATATCTTTGTATAACTAAGTGTACAGATTACTGTTTCAGGTAAGCCTCAGATTGAGCACTGTCATCTCTGGGTTCTCTGGTTTTCTTCCACCTTACAAATGCATGTTGAAAGATAAACTGGCTATGCTTTGTTCCACTCATTGTCCATATATATGTGTTTGGTGGTCTGTAATGGCTTGATCATTCACCCATCATATAGGTGATATAGGTGGCCTATATTATCATAGGTTCTTGTATCACTATGTCCTTGATCAGGATAAACTGGTTACTGAAGATGACTTACAGATATAGTAATCAACATATACCTGCTTATACTGTATACTTATTAACAATGCATTTTTTATAACACCAAAACTTACTGCAAAATATGCCGCCATAACCAAAATATTCCTTACTACCACAGCAAAATAAAGTTCCTGCCTCATTCTTGACAACACTTGTCATTTCCTATTCCTTCACAGAGATAAAAACACATTGTATTTTATTTACCTCAATCTGTCACAAGCTCATACACATTTCCACCATAAATGGAGCATCTTCAGGCAAGAGTGATATGAAAAAAAAAAAACTTTTGGAATCTTTTTTTTTTTTTTCTGCTGTTGTCTTTGGTCTTTTATCACCCTCAGTTCCTCCAGCATCTCCTTACATGATGGAAAAATGCATTTTTCAGTGCTGCTTGTTTTTTTTATGTGGCCACTTGCAGGCTATTGTTCTGCAGTTCTTGGGCTGATGTGTGCTTGATGATATAACAGTCTGGGTTAAGCATCATCTACACAGAGAACAGCAATGTGGTGCAAATCAGGCCTAAGCACTGGTCCTAAATTCTCTCTCCATACACACACACACACACACACACACACACACATGTTCTCTCTCTTTCTTTCTCTGTGCATGCGCTGGGTGTGAGGAGAGCATGGAAGGCTGTTTGGCATCCTGCCAAGTTTTCAGAAGAAAACCTCCCATTTCTTTTTTAGTAGTAGAAAACACAACTACTGGCAACCAACGAAACTACAAAAACTACAAAAGGCTACAGTCAGGGGTAAAAGAAAGGACAAGACACACAGAAATAACTGCAAGAAAATGAAAAACCCTCAGCCAGTCACTAAACACCAATCTGCAGGAGAGTGACGGAGCGGAGTGCAGCACTGTACACACACAGAGAACTGAACACGGACATGGAGGAACAGATTTCAACAGTTGACTAAGAAGGAAGAAGACAGGTGGTCAATGCACTATTCCCGGGAAACACTAAAATGCTAAAACCCTCACAACAGAAATCAGAAACCTGCTCCTAATAAAGAGAGAATAAAGACTATGGAAATGGACAGTAGCTCAGATCAGAGCAGGGTTATGAACACTGAATAGGACTGTACACTGTAACAAGGTGAATAATCAAAAAAATAATGATATAAAAAATTGATTAAGACTTTAAAATAGGTTGGGGTAATTGGTGGGGTGGAGAGTCACAAGGGTTTTCTTGAAAAAGATATTGCAAGTACGTTAATACAGTGTGTATGTGTGTCTGTGTGTGTTTGTGTTTGTGTATATATACACACACTATATATTTGTCACCGCTGTTTATGTAAGTGTAGGCCACTGCGGAAGATGCATTGTGGGTAATGCAGTCTGGTGTGTGTAAATGCGAATGCGAGATGTAAGCTAGAATAAAGAGCCTGAGTTTTTTTCTTCAGTAGTTTTTTAAATCGGACTTAAGTGCAGGATCCACCCGGAAGTTTGTACTATAGCCTGACAATGCAGCAAATAAAAGAACGGGCATCGACCAGTTTGTCCATCTCATAATTACACGAGCATGAATTAACGGGCTGTTACGCTGTCGCAAACAAGATTAAAATAAAGCGTAGAAGCTTTAATAATTTAGAAGAGAGTAACATTCTTTCCATTAATGTGTGTGTGTGTTTAAACGAGAGGAGAAAGTTTTATGTGTAAGATGAGAAGGGAGAGACTGGAGGGGGAGACTAGTGGCTAATCTCCACTTATTTTAGCCTTACTCACACACATATACATACACAGCGCCTGCGTGCACAAACGGAAACACCTATCTGCCAGGATTTATTTTTTACTTTTTTGAAAGATTTTTTTAACTTTAGATTTTGTATTAATTATTTTTTTTATGTATTATTTTTTTTTGGCTGTAGAATGAATAATTTAAGTTCCCATTATTTCTTATGGGAAAATTACATTTGGTTTACGAGTGTTTTGGAATACGAGCCCACTTCTGGAACGAAATATGCTCATAATGCGAGGTTTCACTCTATATATATATATATATATATATATATATATATATATATATATATATACACACACACACACACACACACACGCACACACATACATACATACATACATACAGTTGACCAAATATTTATTTTACAGAGAATTTACCTATTAATTCATTGAAAATCCTACAATGTAATTTTCTGGAATTTTTCTCTAGTTTTATTCCTTAATTTAATTAATTAATTAGTAAATTCCTCTGTAAAATAAGTATTTGGTCGCCTACAAACAAGCAAGATTTCTGGCTTTCTGTAAGGAATCGCCACTAGAGGGTACTGTTTTGTTTTTTGTAGTTTTTGGTTTGCAGACTCAGTCTCCCAGAAGGCACCTCGGTCAGGTGTCCCCTGAACCAAGGTAGATCATTAAATTTTCTATAAGTACTTGTTCAGTCTGGGAAACTGGGTCAAGCATTGAATGTTTGTTAGTATTTAGAGTTATTTATGTGAGCACTTTGTTTTGATTTTTTTATATTTTGGTTCGTGTTATATTGGATTCCTTGATTTATGTTTGAACATAACCCATAAGCATGTGCCAAGGCACTAGTTGTGTTAAGATAAATCGGTCTCTCGTTTCTGTGTCTCTTGTGTACTCTCTGGGTTTCTTGTTTCTGTGTCCCAAGCCTCTGTGTCTCTCGTGTACTCTTTGGGTTTCTCGTCCATGGGTCTCTCGTTTTTGTGTCTCTTGTGTACTCTCTGGGTTTCTTGTCTCTCACCTCTGTGTCTCTAGTCTTTCTGTATCCATAATTTCTTTGTGTCCCTCGCATCTCTGTATCCATAGTCTCTAAGTCTCTGGTCTCTCCGGGCTCTGAACTCGTTTTTGTCCCATTTTAGGCACCATACTTAGTTTGTATGCAATGTCCTGTGTGTCGTCATTAGGCCTGTGTCACAACATGGAGCTTATGTAATGTGTAAAAGGTAGTAGATCCTGTGTGTCGTCCTTAAGCCTGTGTCACAACATGGAGCGTATGCAAAGGGTATTAGAGCCTGTGTGTCATCATTAAGCCTGTGTCACATGTAAGGCTTTTAACTTTTTATAAGTTATTATTACATAATAACTTATGTAATGTGTAAAAGGTATTGAGCCTGTGTTTTGCCATAGAGCTGATGCCCTAGTGCCTTGGTTTTGTCTAATGCTGGTTATTCTAATTTGAATGTGTTTGTTTTGTTTCTGTGTGATTCATGTAGTATGCTACTTCTCTATTAAAAGACTATTTTGTTTACAACACCCCTCTGTGCATATGCCTGCCCTTTTTGCCCACGGCAACACCATCAGCCAATACCACCCCCTTCGCAACACTGTCACAGACCTGTAACTTCTGTTTTCTACTCATTACCTGTATTAATGGCATCAGTTTGAACTCATTAACTTAGTATAAAAGACACCCGTCCACAATCTCTATCACGAACTAACCGGAATGATCAGAAGAATTAGCACACTTAGCGGTTAGCCCTTTGTAGCGTTGATGGTAAACCCAAACGCGGAAGCGAGCGAATAGGCAGGATAACCACGCGATTTGGTCTAATGACTCTCACAGAAAGGGAGCAAGAAAAAAACACAAATTTAATCCGCGTCCTATAAACACACACTCTAATCAGAAAGTAGACCCAAGAAAGTGAATCCTCACAAAATGGCAGACGGATGATCTGAACCAACATGGGCAACTCAATGAGTGAGTGATAAGCCTTGGTTTGTTAACTCCTCTTATACTTCCTGGTTCGCGACCGCATTACTTCCAGGTCCTAGTGCCGGTCGCGGATTGAGTGTGCATGACAATCTCAAACAGTCACACTCTGAACTCCACGATGTCCAAAACCAAAGAGCTGTATTATTATACATTTAATATTATTATTATTAAAAAACATACAAGACCACTGATAATCTCGCTCAATCTGGGACTTCACGCAAGATCTAACCCCATTGGGTCAAAATAATCACAAGAACTGTGAGCAAAAATCCCAGAACCACACAGGGGGGCCTAGTAAATGACCTGCAGAGAGCTGGGACCAAAGTAACAAAGGTTACCATCAGTAGCACACTTTGCCGCCAGGGACTCAAATCCTGCAGTGCCAGACAAGTTCCCCTGCTTAAGCCAGTACATGTCAAGGCCCCTCTGAAGTTTGTTAGAGAGCATTTGGATGATCCAGAAGAGGACTGGGAGAATGTTATATGGTCAGATGAAACCAAAATAGAACTTTGTGTTTGGAGGAGAAAGAATGCTGATCTGCATCCAAAGAACACCATACCTACTATGAAGCATGGTGGTGGAAACATCATGCTTTGCGGCTATTTTTCTGCAAAGGAACCAGGACGACTTATCCATGTAAATAAGTCTGAATGGGGAAAGTATGAATGGGGCCATGTATGGTGAGATTTTGAGTGAAAACCTCCTTCCATCAGCAAGGGCATTAAAGATAGAATGTGGCTGGGCCTTTCAGCATGACAATGATTCCAAACACAACAAAGAAGTGGCTTCATAAAAAGCATTTCAAAGGAATGTGGCCTATCCAGTCTCCAGATCTCAACCCCAAAGAAAATCTTTGGAGGGCGTTGAAAGTCCGTGTTGCCCAGGGACAGCCCCAAAACATCACTGCTCTAGAGATGATCTACATGGAGAAATGGGCCAAAATATTAGCAACAGTGTATGAAAACCTTGTGAAGACTCACAGAAAATGTTTGACCTCTGTCATTGCCAACAAAGGGTATATAAAGTATTGAGATGATAATACCATAATTTGCAAATAAATTCTTAAAAAATCCTACAATGTGATTTTCTGGATTTTTTTTTTTTCATTTTGTTATAACTATGATAAAAATTACAGGCCTTTCTCGTCTTTTTAAGTGGGAGAACTTGCACAATTGGTGGCTGACTAAATACTTATTTGCCCCATTGTGTGTGTATGTACAGATGGAGCCACGCCAAATAGCAGCGGCCGTGTGAATGGCGTACGAATGGCGTATGGCTGCCTTATGCACGCCGTAGTCCCCCCTCCTTTTCCTTCGAGAAAGGCGTGTCAAGATTTCACAGTAAACGTCTCGGGTTACTTTGCTGTAACCCTGTTCCCTGAAAAGGCGGGAACGAGATGCTGCGTGAAAACGCTATGGGGAATATCTTGTCATGTTGCCGGTTGTGAAGCATGTGTGTACCAAACACGCCAAATTTTTGGCTTTTATAACCTCGGTCAGGTGACGTCATCTGATAGGACGCACCTGCAGGTTATAAATAGGATTGAACTGGAAACATTCCTCAGATTAATTTGTCTGAACGGACGTCCGGTCACATAGGTAGTGCGGCATTGGGACGCAGCATCTCGTTCCCGCCTTTTCAGGGAACAGGGTTACAGCAAAGTAACCCGAGACGTTCCCTTTCAAAGGCTACACTCGATGCTGCGTGAAAACGCTATGGGAACGAGAGTACCAACGCCACTGCACTGCAAGTTTCTGGACTCCAAGGTTGTGTAGCGTGTGCACACAAGGTCGAGAAGGTCTCAGAACTATGTCTGGGTAGCTGACTCAAGGACCCGTTGGCCCGGAGTAGCATGAACATCCAGACTATAAATGTAATAAATGTGTGCGGAGAGGACAACCCTCCGTGTCACACACTTGCTGCAGGGGAATAACTCTTGCTAGTGCAATGGATGAGGTGTTCCCCCTGGTTGAATGAGCCCTGATTCCTAGAGGCGAAGTGAGCCCACGCGCCTCATAGGAGGGGGCAATAGCTCAGTGTAGTGGGGGCCACCCCCCGTTGCGGACCCAGACCATGTAAAAGCTGCTGAGACTTACGCCACTAGCTAATGCAGTGGACATAAATCTGAAGAGCACGTACTGGACAAAGTAAGTAAATTCTTTCCTGCTCCGAAGCTGTAAAGGCGGAGGACAGAAGGCTTCAAAACAATAGGATGCATATTGGAAAATGTGTGCGGAGAGGACCAACCCTCCGCGTCACAGACTTGCTGCAAGGGAATACCTCTTGCTAGTGCAATTGATAAGGCGATTCCCCTGGTTGAATGAACCCTGATTCCTAGAGGCGAAGTGAGCCCACGCGCCTCATAGGAGAGGGCAATAGCATCTCTCACGCAGCTTGCGGCTTCAAAACATGTAAAAGCTGCTCTGACTTACGCCACTGGCTAATGCGGTGGACGTAAATCTGAAGAGCATGTACTGGACACAGTGAGTGAAGTCTCTCCTGCTCCGAAGCTGTAAAGGCGGAGGACAGAAGGCTTCAAAAACAATAGGGATCTCCGATCCTCTTAGAAAGGTAACATCATTTAGAAAAACCATCTTAAGGGTCAGAGACCTGAGGCGCTGACTCTAGTGGTTCAACAAGGGGCACATTTTTCCTGCAGAAACTCCAGCACTAAAACAATTCGGCAGTGGACTGGGTCTACCTGCTTCGTCATGCACCAACTTTCAAATACATTCTATTTGAGGGGAGGCAGCCCTAGCACTTAGAATAGTATTAATTACGCTGGCTGGAAGACCAGCTTGACTTAGTTGGTCCTGTTCAGGGACCGCCAAGGCGTCCAGACGCAGGGGCTGGAAGTCAGAGAGTAGTAAAGGGGACATTTGCTGATCTTGCGAGGCAAAGAGGTCCACCGCCGAAAGAGGCTTTATCAAAGAGCTCTGAGGGAGAGGAACCTGGTGCGCTAGCTATTTAGCGGCGCGAGCACAGTCCGCCCTGGCGATTAATATATGAGACTGCCATAGTGTTGTCCACCCGCACTAGGACATGGTAGTCTCAACTGCTGGAGGAAGTGCTTTAGGGCCTGAAATAGAGCCATGATTTTGAGGCACTTGATGTGCCGCGCAAAAAGATGGCCTCTCCAGCTCCCTTGGGCTGGACGGTCATCTAAGACCGCACCCCAGCCCATGAGGGAAACGTCTGTCGTTAGCATCTGCAACGACAAGACAAACTTAGAGTGGGACCCAGAGTCAGAAACCGGGGTCTGAACCACATAGAAAGGGTACGAAGCACCTGGCGCGTAGCCCTTATTGGGGATTGACCCTAGAGTAAAATCCCCTGGTTCTTAGCCCCAACTGAAATGCTCTTATGTGCAGAAGGTCCAAAGGCGTCACCGTGGATACAGCTGCCATGAGAGCTAAGATCTCTGAAAGTGATGGTCACTTTCTGGTCTAGCTTTATTTCCTTGACGGTGTTGAGAATGAATTCGACACAAGCGGGAGACAGCTGTGCCCGATTACGCTCAAATTCCATGTGACACCCAAAAATGTTGTCCTCTAAACAGGAAAGAGCATGCTTTCATGGCATTGGATCTCAATCCTAGGAAACAAAGATTAGCTAGAACGACATACTGATGTCGAAGCGCTAGCTACTGAGACTGGGCCAGCCAGTCATGTAATTTAATATGGATGCTCTGGAGTCGTAAGAGCCAGAACTACATCCATGTATTTTGTGTATGTGCGGGTGAAAAAGCTAGACCAAATGGAAGGACCCGATACTGGTAAGCTTCGCCCCCGAAAGCGAACCTCAGGAACCTCCTGTGTTGTGGCAATATTTCTATTGATTCATTTTTAGATAGCGGTAAAGCCCGCAAAATCTAAAAAATTGGACGCAGCCCCCCGTTCCTCTTGCGCACTTTCCGGTTTCATGGAAGTGGAGACCACGCCATTGAAACGCGGAGAGTGATGTGAGAACTGAATCCTGTAGTTTCTCTGTACAGTGCTTAGTACCCAAGGAGATATACTTGGCAGTAGCTTCCACGCTGCCAGTTTCTCTGAAAGGGGCAAAGCTCAGCAGCTTGGTTAAACGGGGGGGATGTTAGATGTTCGGCATCCTAAAACACGGCAGGAAAAACCCGAAGAACTAACATTTTATTGGAGACTGGAGTTGCCCGAAACACCAGTGGTGGCGGAGCAAGAACACCAACCTCCTGGGGGTGCCAGAGAGAACACTTCATTCTTTAAAAGGAATTCTGCGTGCCTCTCCTTATTGGGGGGCCACCCCCCACGGTCCTGGGCACATGAACCTCAGAGCTTCTTTGTGAAGACAATATGCCAGTCTGACCTCTTTTGAGGCGGATTGCGTGATGCACCCCAATCTTGTCGAGGGGGTGCCCAGCTCAAAAACACTCTCCTTGTGTGTTTCACGCCTCGCCACAGTCAGACCCGGTCGAGACTGGGTGACCGACAGTCCCGACTCTTGAGCAAGGAGGGAAAGGAAATTCCCGAAGGCTTGTTATATAACTTCGCCTCATGAACCTAGTGGCAACCAAGTTAACGACATCACCAAGTAGGCCGGGAGGCGAGATGGGGCATTGAGGAGGAATACACGACCCTTCTCCTTGATGCCCCTGAGATTCAACCACAAGTGGCTCTCCGCGGAGACCATAGCAGCCATAAAACGGCCGATAGCCATCTGCTTTGTTGCACGAAGAGACAAGTCTGCGGCCCAGCGTAAGTCCAATACGCCTTACCTTGCAGAGCCCCGCCAGTACTCAAGTCTCTCAGCAGGTCAGCCTGGTAGGCGTGCAAAACCGCCATCGTGTGCAATGCGCCAACCTGACCTGCTGCCTGAATAGCTTTTCCCTCCAGGGAAGATAAAACGTCTACACAGCTTGAAAGGAAGTAATAGCTTTTCAGGAAGGATGATGTCCCAGAAGAGATAGCCTGGAAGCGTCTCTTCTATCTGGGTGTCATCATATAACTCCGTGTTTCTACCTCAACTATATTTAAATAAATAAATAAATCGATGGCAAGAAAACACGGGATAAATACAGCTTACTCCATGAAAGGTTAACTCATATGGAGATTGCTAAGAAAAGAGAGCGCGTCGTTGAGGGTCCACCCCCGGCCACCCGACAGAACCTGCCGTCTATGTTTTTATTTATTTATTTTTAAGTGCTTAGAAGCTATTACCATCTCCGCGGAAGCAGGAGAGGATGTTTATCCTTGCCCATTCACAAGAAGCGCAGCGCGCGCTTGCGAGCGGACAGAGGGATTTCCCGATCCGATAAGAACGCGAAAGAAAGGAGTTTTTAAGTCCGTCTCTTACTGCTCTGCCGGATGCACGAGTTTAAGCCCCAGGAATGCGCGGCGGCTCGGAATGCGAGGCACGCGCGTTGCACTTAATCGAAGCAGTAAAGTGTAGAGATCGCCCTCCGATATGGATTATACACACGGAGGGACATCTCGTTTAAACTCATTATCGGTGAGTGAAACACTTATTTTGCTGGTTAGACACGACACGCTCACAACTAGGTGAAGACAAGAATCTGAGGAATGTTTCCGGTTCACTCCTATTTATAACCTGCAGGTGCGTCCTATCAGATGACGTCACCTGACCAAGGTTATAAAAGCCAAAAATTTGATGGTACACACATGCTTCACAACCGGCAACATGACAAGATGTTCCCCATAGCGTTTTCACGCAGCATCGAGTGTAGCTTTTGAAAGGGAACACGCCCATTCAAGCCCTATTTATGCATTTACCTGGTTCCACCACTAGATGGACGTTCTCAAGGACACATTAACACAAGCCAGCAATTTAGCTGCGCTGAGTTGCAATCACGTGATTTTAACAACCCACCCCCGCCGAACTGACGCTGCCAAACTGCACTGGAGATGAAGATGGCGGCTTAATGGACTATTCGCGGTAAGGGGTGTTTTAATTTATAAAATTTGTTTGAGATTAGTTTACAGTTTATTTCCCAGTTTAGTTTTTTATCGGCCGTTTAAAAAATCACTGGCAGCACGTGCGATGTAACTTTAGATAACTTAATGATCTGTTTACCAAGTCTGGAGTTAACATTACAGCTTACTGTCAGTGTCACAAACTCACAATGTCACTCATCTTTAACTAAAAAAGACACTAAAGCTCTGAAAATACTATTAATGTCCCTGTTACAAAAGCTGCACTACCGGATGAAGAGTGTTTAAGTTTTATAAAAATGCCTTTAGAGTCTGACCGCGTGTTGTCTGGATAAATTCAGCATTTATTTATTCTTTGGGTAAGAGTTTATCTGCAGGTTATATCTGTGAATATAATGTGATGCAGTTCATGAAGGACACAAGCTGAGGATAGATGTACAGGAGCTAGCGAGCTAAACGCTCATAACCAGGTTTATATTTTTCTTAATTTGGCCGTGACTTTGCGCGGTAGCGCGAGCGCTTAGTTACCGAGCTGGATAAAAACTCTGAAGTGTTTATCAGTTAAGGAGTGTGTGGGGGGGGGGGGGGGGGGGGGGAGGTGTGCTCGTGTGTGGGGAGGTTTGGGGGGCTTCAGTACTCGGGAAGTTATAGTTTGGCTTCAGAGATTAACTAATATATACGTTATATCGCCTAACTTATTTGTATGAAAAGCGCATTAAGTAAATTTTCGGTTAATTCAATGCAGACGATAATAAAGACAGATCGGGGTTAACACTAACAAAGTTCAATGGTTAAAGTTATCCCAGTTTTTTACATTCCAGAATTCCCCAAAACAGTATTTTACACACTCTGTGGTGTAGGTTTACTAATATCTTTTATATTTATTACAACTAGATATTCTGTAAAGTTTATTTATCTTTGTCTTCACTAAATTCTCCTGTTGTCTTTAATCAGAGCTCTGCTGTGGACGATTGGGGGGGTCAGACGGATGACGGTTGGCCTTTTGGAGCTACAGGAGGAGCCTGAACAAGCTGTTGAGGGAGCTGTAGGAGGGATGATGTCACAGTGCAACAGCTTTAGAATGATGTTTGGTCAGGTCTACTGTATATTCTGAACATAGAATTGCAAAACGTCTGATACTTTAGGGGAGGAAACAAAGAATTAAACAGTTCCATCTTTAATATAAAAAAAAAAAGATATTTTAATATAAAAGAACCAGATAGAGACTGATAAGCAGCTGGTGTTATCCGGGTATTTTAATGACCTTTAAGCAAAAATTAAACATGTTTTCACCTGTTTTATACAAATTATTGTTTTACCTTTGACTAGTTTTGGAAGAATAAATTTTATTTTTAAAGTCATGTGTGCGTGTTTTAATTGTTGGGGGATTGTTTGTGTATTTAAAAATACATTTACTTAAACCAATAACTTCAATGTGCAAAAAATGAGACCCGACGTTGTTTTAAATAGTCTAATAGAGTTGGGCTAATAATAAAAATTATAATAATAGTTATTATAATTATTATTATTACTGGTTATAGAAACAAATGAAAACAGTTAAACACTTGATCATATGTATCTGTGCTAGTTTGTGTTTGTGATTATGTGACCCCTAATCATTTTTGTCTCAGTATAAAATTTTTGGGGGGTTTTAAGAACTCCATCAAATGAGCAAAGACAAACTTAGAAGAGGTGGAAGGTAAGAAACCTCAGTGGAGAATACTGACTGTGACATGGTGCTAATTGCTCTGTGTGTGTGTTTTTGGCGGGGGGAGGGGTACTTCAGACTCGCTTGTCTGTGCGCAAATGTTTGTGTTAAACCAACGGAGAAATGCAGGAGCGCACACACACACCTCTCATCCACAAACGCTTTAACTGTTGTCTTGTAAATCGTTGATTAAACCTTTGAACACAGCTGTTCAGTCCTAAATTACTGTTAGTTTTTGTCCTTAATTAAAAAACACCAATATGTTAATAATTTACACAATAATAACATGTTCTTCTTCTTTGCCTTTCGGCTGTTCCCTTTCAGGGGTCGCCACAGTGAATCATTTGTCTCCATCTAACCCTATCCTCTGCATCCTCCTTTCTCACACCAACTAACTTCATGTCCTCTCTCACTGCATCCATAAATCTCCTCTTTGGTCTTCCTCTAGACCTCCTGCCTGGCAGTTCCAACCTCAGCATCCTTCTACCGATATATTCACAATCTCTCCTCTGAACATGTGCAAACCAACAATCTCTGACTTTATTTCCAAAACTCATTCTTGATCCTATCCATCCTTGTCACTCCCAAAGAGAACCTCAACATCTTCAGCTCTGCTACCTCCAACTCTGCCTCCTGTCTTTTCTTCAGCGCCACTGTCTCTAAGCCGTAGAGCATTGCTGGTCTCACCACTGTCCTGTACACCTCTTCTTTCATTCTTGCTGATACTCTTTTATCGCACAACACACCTGACACTTTTCTCCACCCATTCCAACCTGCCTGTACCCGCCTCTTCACCTCCTTTGAACACTCTCCGTTGCTCTGGACCGTTGACCCTAAGTACTTAAAATCCTGCACCTTCTTTACCTCTGCTCCCTGTAGCCTTACCGATCCTCCTGGGTCCCTCTCATTTACACACATGTATTCCGTCTTGCTGCGGCTAACCTTCATTCCTC
The DNA here is from genome assembly GCF_024256425.1 of Clarias gariepinus. Taxonomy (NCBI): domain Eukaryota; kingdom Metazoa; phylum Chordata; class Actinopteri; order Siluriformes; family Clariidae; genus Clarias; species Clarias gariepinus. Next base: position 28,400,403 of record NC_071100.1, on the reverse strand, counting down.
TGCTTTCCAGAGCATACCTCCACCTTCAAATTTTCCTCCACCTGTTCCCTGCTCTCGCTACAGAGCACAATGTCATCTGCAAACATCATAGTCCATGGAGACTCCTGTCTTACCTCATCTGTCATCCTGTCCATTACCAGAGCAAACAAAAAGGGGCTTAGAGCCGATCCTTGATGCAGACCCACCTCCACCTTGAACTCTTCTGTCACCCCTACAGCACATCTCACCACTGTCTTACAGCTCTCATACATGTCCTGCACCACTCTAACAAACTTCTCTGCCACTCCAGACTTCCTCATCCAATACCACAGCTCCTCTCTTGGCACCCTGTCATACGCTTTTTCTAAATCTAAAAAGACACAATGCAAATCCCTGTTACCTTCTCTGTACTTCTCTGCCAGCATCCTCAAAGCAAATACTGCATCTAATGTACTCTTTCTAGGCATAAAACCATATTGCTGCTCACAAATGCTCACCTCTGCCCTTAACCTAGCTTCCACTACTCTTTCCCACAGCTTCATTGTCTGGCTCATTAGCTTTATACCTCTATAATTGCCACAGCTTTGCACATCTCCCTTGTTCTTAAAAATTGGCACCAATACACTTCTCCTCCATTCCCTTGGAATCCTCTCACTCTCCAAGATCTTGTTAAACAAACTTGTCAGAAACTCTACTGCCACCTCTCCTAAGCACTTTCATACCTCCACAGGTATGTCATCAGGACCAACAGCCTTTCCACTCTTCATCCTCTTCAACGCCCTTCTCACCTCACTTCTACTAATATTTGTTACTTCCTGTTCCACAACAGTCACCTCTTCTACTCTTTGTTCTCTTTCGTTTTCCTCATTCATCAACTCCTTAAAGTACTCCTTCCATCTTCCCATCACCCTCCTGGCATCTGTCAGTACATTTCCATCTCTATCTTTAATCACTCTAACCTGCTGCACATCCTTCCCATCTCTATCTCTCTGCCTTGCCAACCTGTACAGATCCACCACTTCCTCCTTACTGTCTAGCCTAGCATACAAGTCCTCATATGCTCTTTGTTTGGCCTTTGACACCTCTACCTTCACCTTACTCTGCATCTCCCTGTACTCCTGTCTACTCTCTTCAGTCCTCTCAGTGTCCCACTTTCTCTTAGCTAGCCTCTTTCCCTGTATACACTCCTGGACTTCCTCATTCCACCACCAAGTCTCCTGGTCCACTTTCCCCTTACCTGATGATACACCAAGTACCCTCCTACCTGTCTCCCTGATCACATTGGCTGTAGTTGTCCAGTCAACTAAAAGCCCCTCCTGACCACCCATAGCCTGTCTCAACTCCTCCCTGAAGACTACACAACATTCTTCCTTTCTCAGCTTCCACCACTTTGTCCTCTGCTCTGCCTTTGTCCTCTTCGCCTTCCTCACCACCAGGGTTATTTTACACACGTTGTTTATGTTTAATGTTTATTTTGCGGGAAAGGGTAATAAGCAATATTTAAAATAAAACAAACCAGGAAGTAAGTGTTTTATACATTAACACTAGAAGCGCCGAGCAGCGGTCATTTGACCGCAAGGGGGTAAAAAAAAAAAATACTTCACACTCGATTAATTTCCAGGACCCTCCTTTCATGACTTTTTCTAGTTCTGTGAGCTTAATCACCCTGTATGCTTACATTTTTAAAATCGCACCAGTAAAAGCCAGTATAAAGCTATTTTGCTCTTATTTACGTGAAATCGCTGACAGCTGCGCGGCGGCATGACGTTTCCTGTCTTTTCCAACCTCCGATTCTCATTTCTCTCAGCAGATGGCGCAAGGAATCGCGCATACTATCTATGTAACTATCTCAGGTTTCATTCCATATATGCAGTTTAATATATATATATATGCTTCCGTGAAATATCGACAATTCGCCATTCATTCTGGCGTTGATAATCAGCGATATTTTATATGGACATTTAGGGGATTTCGCTTTACTTAATTTTATAACGTTTTGAGAAAATTCATTAGTTTGTTTATTCTGTTAGAAGCTTCCGTGAAATTATCTCTAAAACAATATTGTTTTACATAGTACATATGTAATAACCCCTCCTGAGGATATAAAGCCTGATTATTAAATTTGTATAAATCAGATCTACCACAGCAGATAATAAACTATGCTATGTCATAACCGAAGCAAACACCACGATTATGCCTCGTTTCGTTCAATGTTGCTAGGCAACGGACCACGCGCCTAATCGGCGGGAACGTGGTTCACTTGGCCGCGGTGTATTATAAACCTGCGGGATGTTTCACTGCTTATGTTCATGTAATAAAAGCGAGGGAAATGTGGAACTGATGTGTGGCCACTGAATGAGAACTACACCAAAGATTTTGGTAACTACACTGAGTGTAACATCTGCATAGTGACAATAAACAGCTGAACACCTTCACTTTTCCGTTTAACTCTGAGAAAAAAAAAGTACACGAAGTAGGCGCGCGCACACACACATCCACACCCACACACACACACACACACACCTCCCCTGAGCCCTCGGTCAACATCTAATCACCGTCGATATGCAAATGAGTAAAGACGTAGCCTAACGTGGTGTCGTGTCGGATTTCAGCGGTCACGGAGTGGAAAGACTTTGAAGCAGTTGCAGTGTTTTTTCAGTTACAACAAGCACAGCGATGAGTCCACGTTGTTTCACTGGTTATGACATAGTGACACTAAACAGCTAAACAACTTCACTTTTCCGTTTACCTCTGAGAAAAAAAAGCTGTATTTTGTTTGTTTATAATCAGAGTAACACCTTCCAACCACCTCTCATAGTCTATTGTTAGTTTTAATGATTTGGCAGAAACTAATTATCACTACATAAGTACCCCAACACCGTTGATCATAAATTTCAGCTGAAACTAATTCTATACATGCAACAGAAAATGTACATGCAGATTCCAAATGTATTAGGATGCATGCTATATATATATATATATATATATATATATATATATATATATATATATATATATATGTGTGTGTGTGTGTGTGTATAATCGAGGCTGGCTCTATTCAGGGGCAAGAGGGGCAGCGCCCCCTCAACTAAATGTCTGCACATGTTAATATATTCCTAAAATTTATATATTACAAGTTGATAAACATGATTTGCGGTAGCAGAAAAATCCGCTGAAAACGGGACACTACACAATACGGTATTAGATGTCCCTCATGTCTCTGTTCTCGGCTGTGCGTATTCATTCACAGGCTGCAGCGCGCGCACACACATACACACACACCTCCCCTGAAGCAGTTGCAGCGTTTTTTCAGTTACAACAAGCACAGCGATGAGTATAAAAATACAATAAGGTATCAGTTTGGTCTGTGTAGTTAGTGCCCTTGTATAGAATAAATAAATAAATAACACATTCCAACCACCTCTCAAGAGACTGCCATAGTTTTGCAAAAATACTTGCAAAACATCAGCATACATTGGAGGGAACTTCTGAGGTGGTCAGTGATTGATGGCACGGTCGTTCGGAGGGGGGTTGTGATCACACCTACAGTTCTTTTGTTCTAAGCTGTCGGTCAAATATCTCTCCACTTGAAATGGAAGCACAAAATTGAGGGGCAACATGCAAGGGATTTCAGCATCTCGACGCACAGTATAAGCTGTTTATAAAGAAGACACTGTTTTTTTCATTTTGTAATCTTTCTCGTGTTTTTTCTGTTTTTTTTTCCATTTTGTAATCTTTCTCGTGTTTACCATGTACTGTACAATTTATATTCATTTTTATTGAATTGCTGTAAATAAACTACATATGGAGTTGATTTACCAGAAAGGACTTTTAAGTTTTTTTGTGTGCTAAACTAAACTTCAGGGTCAAGTAATAGCGATTTTATTTAAAAAAATAAATTATATATATATATATATATATATATATAGGGAAAGATTAAGAAACACACTGAAGCGGAATCTGAACGAAACAATGTTAATAAGTTCAAGCTTAGATTAATATATAAACTGCTTCAAAGTCTTTTCACTCCATGACAGACTATATATATATATATATATATATATATATATATATATATATATAGAGAGAGAGAGAGAGAGAGAGAAAGAGAGAGAGAGAACCTTTATACATTTGGAATCTGCATCTACATTTTCTGTTGCATGTATAGAATTAGTTTCAGCTGAAACTCATGATCAATGGTGTTGGGGTACTTATGTAGTGATAATTAGTTTCTGCCAAATCATTAAAACTAACAATAGACTATGAGAGGTGGTTGGAAGGTGTTACTCTGAATATAAACAAACAAAATACACCTTTTTTCTCAGAGGTAAACGGAAAAGTGTTTAGCTGTTTAGTGTCACTATGTCATAACCAGTGAAATGACGTGGACTCATCGCTGTGCTTGTTGTAACTGAAAAACGCTGCAACTGCTTCAAAGTCTTTCCACTCCGTAGCTGCTGAAATCCGACACAACACCACGTTAGGCTACGTTTTGACTCATTTGCATATCGACGGTCATTAAATGTTGACCGAGGGCTCAGGGGAGTTGTGTGTGTGTGGGTGTGTGTGTGTGTGCGCGGCCCTATTTCGTGTACTTTTATAAACATTCTAAATATAAACAAACAAAATACAGCTTTTTTTTTCTCAGAGTGAAGTTGTTCAGCTGTTTAATGTCACTATGCAGATGTTACACTCAGTGTAGTTACCAAAATCTTTGATTTAGTTCTCATTCAGTGGCCACACATCACTTCCACATTTCCCTCGCTTTTATTACATGAACATAAGCAGTGAAACATCCCGCAGGTTTATAATACACCGCGGCCAAGTGAACCACGTTCCCGCCGATTAGGCGCGTGGTCCGTTGCCTAGCAACACTGAACGAAACAAGGCATAATCGTGGTGTTTGCTTCGGTTATGACATAGCATAGTTTATTATCTGCTGTGGTAGATCTGATTTATTCAAATTTAATATTGTTTTAGCGATAATTTTACGGAAGCGAGTTCAGAACTAAATCACTGCTCCTGCTCCATCCGAGACATTCAGAAGCTTCGAATAGAATGAAAAAACGAATAAATTTTCTCCATACGATGTAAAATTAAGTAAAGCTTTCCTTTTTGTTATAGTACGAAGCCCCTAGATGGACAAAGGAGGAGAAAAAAAGTCATGCCAAAAACTTTGGGTTATAATGCAAAACATGACTTGTTTTTTTTTCTGCCGTTTTTTCCCTTTTCCTTTGTCCCTGTAGAGACTCTGTAGTAGGTTTTCTCAGTTGAATATGTAAAAAAGATACCGCTGATTATCAACGCGGGAATGAATGGCGCATTGTCCAAGTGCAAGTTGATCTTGGAGCTAAACTATTTGCTTTGGGTGAAAGCGCCATCTAGCGATCATTGTGTGTCAGCAACAGCTTCCCATTCAAAACAATAGGTTATTAGTAGGTGACACTGGCGCGGCGCTTCTAGTGTTAAAGTGCTTTGTATAACCAAGTGCCCCAACAGACATTGCAACAGTGTGTGCGCTGTTGGGGATTGAAAGGTGAACGAAGATAATTATTTACAAGGCAAAAGACGTTCAGAGGTGTGTTATGCCCTAAAACGCCCCCCTGCCATGGATTGCCCCCCATTACGCAATCGCTATCTTCAAAGAAAAGCCGCTGCCCCTTTTCATTCAAACGCGTTAGCGAGTGTTTTTCTTTCCCTATGCTCGGTTTTGTGAACACAGTTGCGCTCAGTAACATGATGGAACCAATTACCTAAACAGCAGCAACAACAACCATTATGATCACACTGTTGAATTTATATTGCTTAAATATTTCGCAGCTCTATCCTCTTTGCATTGCTACGTGTTTATTTACTTCCTTTTCGCATCGCACGTATAATGCACTCTAAAATCGACATTATCAAACTTGGAAATGATATAATATCCAATCAAACATCACGTTATTAAAAGTAACGAATTTGTCACTACTCTTTTCTTATGCAGCACAGCTAAAAAGATAATAAAAATTACACCAAAGTGCTGCAGGTTTGGTGTCCGTGAGCTTTTCCTAATCAGAGTTACACAGGGAGTTCATTTCTGTTCTCTTTATCCGAGCTTAATTTCATCTCATGAAATAATAGGAAGTTTTGGAAAGTCTGAGTTCATCTCCCCAGCCAGTGTTGTGTATGGACAGGGCAGCATCATGGCAGGATTGGTGTAATTTCTATTATCTTTTTAGCTGTGCTGCATAAGAGAAGAGTAGTGACAAATTCATTACTTTCATTACTAGACTATTTTGTCTGCAAGTGAATTACATCGATACGTTAATAATTTACTCCACGATAACATTACTACACAAGGATCTAGAGACGTGACTTTGAGACGTTCCCAATATATTCGAACCGTAGACAGTGTTTATTCTGCAGCACATTACAAAACAGCCATGTCCAATAAAACAGTGCATCTTTAACAAGCCACATTGGTTTCAAGTCAGTAGTAAAATTAACGAAAGACTGAGAAGCCCCGTAAACTTGACCCTGACAATAATAGTCGATTGTTTTTATATTTATGTTTACATATATATATATATATATATATATATATATATATATATATATATATATATATATTTTTTTTTTTTTTTTTTAAATGTTAAAATTTACGTTTCAGAGTAGCCCCATATAATTTGTCTTGTCATCTGTTTACAGCGTTGGCTGATTTTGTGATTAAGACCCATGGGTTACATAGAAATATTTTTATTAGTAGTAGTAAGCCAGGCTTTAGTAACCTTGAATAAATCACAATATAAGCCCTCTCCCGCGCACATGCTCTCTCTCACTCTCTCTCTCTCTCTCTCACACACACACACATACACACACAAACAAATAAAACATGGAATCGTGTAAAACCAAATGAAACTATGGCAAAAATATATAAGCAGTAAAAATTACAGTAGTATCCTGTAGGTGATTCCTGTCCTGATAACAGGCGCTAACCCTCTGGAACTTTTTAGTTCTGTTAGTATTGTTTTCAAGTGTGAATGTTTATGGGGATTTAATCTGTCTCTGCTGCCGCATCTATTCACCGTAGTGATAAGTGATTAATGTCCCATCAGATCTTTAATGGGGGACGTTATGCTGGTTAAATGACTAAAGACATACTGATCCGTATGAACAGATATTTGTTCCAGATATTATGCGTTATCAATCGATTTGTTATGCCAATTTTTGACTATTAGCGGAAAAAACATCAGCAAAAACATCAAAAATATAACGAAAAAAAACTCAAGCAAGAGTTAAATTTTAAGCTTTACTTTGCAGCAAAATATTATCTACCAGTGTATTAAACGGAAATAGATAAAATACACCGTAATGTAAAATACTGTACATAGCCCACATTTGTATTCCGTACCTACAACGACTGGTATAGATAAATTACAGATGTTACCGTGTCTAAGTATTATTAAAGATGTCGTGAAAAATATCGCAATAAGTAGTTTTATTAATTAATTAATTTATTTATTTAATCATTAATTAAAAATACCATAAGCATCATGGGTTGTGTATTGAGTGATTTAAATCTGTTTTATGAATCTTTTTTTATAAAGATTTTTATCATCTATTCATGAAACTATGTTGACGTAAGTTATGTTGTATATATATTAAATATAGTAACCGGCTGCTTGGACACTGCAGTTAACTGAAGCAGTCAATGCTCCATCTGGCGGAATTATACGGCATTGCAACCATCATTTTAGAAAGCGCATGGGGGCGTTTATGGGACGGGGCATCGTTAACTACGTCATCGCGGGGGATCACATTCCGTGGATCATGGTCCTGTCACGGCCCTGCATGGACCTATCATGCTCCAAGCGGCTGTTTGACGTGGCTCCCACTGTAAATATATATATATATGTTACATGTACTTTGCATCTCCAACACAGACAAAGCAATTAAATTCCTTTCATCACATGGCATGATTCTGAACAACGTGATAAAATAAGAAGTAGCATATGTTTAAAACATGTCATTTGTGACCTAAACAATAAATTGAACATGTTATTTTAATTTGTATTTTTAGAAATGCTAATTTAGACAGCTGCCTTGTGTCAGGTGTAGGTGGTATTGGCTATTAATCTATTAATGCCATGGGCAAAAAAAGGCAGGCATAAGCGCAGAGGGGTGTTTTTGAACAAAAAAAAGTCTTTTCAGGATAGCCAAAACAGTACTTCCAAAGAAACAATTCAATTCAATTCAATTCAATTTTATTTATATAGCGCTTTTAACAATGGTCATTGTCCCAAAGCAGCTTCACAAAAAAAAAAATTAAAGATTTTTTTTTTTTTTTTTTTTAGAAAAGAAAAGAAAAGAAAAGAAAATATTTGGAAGTGTGTATGTGTGAGAAAAATGTGTCTAGATAATAATGAAATGAATGAATGATGAATGAAATGTCTCTGATGAGCAAGCCAAGGGTGACGGCAACAGTGGCAAGGAAAAACTCCCTGAGATGGCAATAGGAAGAAACCTTGAGAGGAACCAGACTCAACAGGGAACCCATCCTCATCTGGGTGATAACAGATAGAAATAACATCAAGTGTGTTGTGCAGGTGAAAGTTCAATATATCAGAAGTTGTGTAGATTCAGTTTAGCAGTAGGTGCAGAGGGCAGATGGGGTCAGATCACTGGAAGCACAGGAGCAGGATGTGTAGCTCCAGCCATCATAAAGCAGAATCTAGCTGGAGCAGGTCCTTCTCAAGATGCCTTAGAAACCTCGCAGGGTTGGCCTTTGTCTACTGAAGCTGCCACAATCTCCAGATGCCTCGGGATGGGTAGAAAAATACAGAAAAGATGGAGAGAATTAGCGTAGTTGCCATTCAGGATAGGTGTACTGGAGTATGAGGTTATGGGATGAGTAATGCCAGATTAAAGAGATGCGTCTTGAGCCTACTTTTGAATTGGGAAACCGTGTCTGCTCCCTGAACAGTGTCTGGAAGGCTATTCCAAAGCTTTGGAGCCAAATATGAAAAAGCCCTGCCCCCTTTTGTAGATTTTAAAATTCTGGGAATTACCAGAAGTCCGGAGTTTTGTGATCTTAAGGGACGTGGTGGATTATAGCGTATCAAAAGACTGGTTAGGTATGAGGGAGCTAAACCATTTAAAGCCTTGTATGTAAGTAGTACTATTTTGTAATTAATTCTAAATTGAACAGGTAGCCAGTGCAGGGATGATAATATAGGTGTTATATGATCATATTTTCTGGATCTAGTGAGAACCCTGGCGGCTGCATTTTGGACTAACTGTAGCTTGTTTATTGAGGATGCAGGACAACCACCTAGTAATGCATTACAATAGTCCAGTCTGGAGGTCATGAATGCATGAACTAGCTTTTCTGCATCAGATACGGATAGGATACTCCTAAGACTCCCATTTCTAAGATGGAAAAAGGCTGTTTTTGTGATATTGGAAATATGATTTTCAAAAGACAAGTTACTGTCTAATATCACGCCCAAATCTTTTACATTTTGAGCTAGTATTAACAGTATATCCTTCTAAACGCAGGCTGAATTGTGAAAGCTGTTGTGTGCTGGTTTTTGGGCCGATGAGCAATATCTCTGTCTTATCTGAATTTAGTAAAAGAAAGTTATTGGTCATCCAATCTTTTATGTCCTGGACACACTCTGTTAATCTAGACAACTTGGGTATTTTATCTGGTTTTGTTGAGATGTATAATTGGGTATCATCAGCATATCAATGGAAACTAATCCCATGCCTTCTAATGATGTTTCCCAGGGGAAGCATGTAAATTGAGAACAGGAGAGGTCCTAAAACTGACCCTTGTGGGACCCCATATTTCACTGGCATTACATCAGACGGTACTCCATTTAGATCTACAAAATAGTATCGATCAGACAGGTATGATCTAAACCATTTTAATGCCTGCCCCTGAATACCTATATGATTTTGTAGGCGGTCTATGAGAATTTTATGATCTATGGTGTCGAATGCAGCACTTAGATCAAGTAAGACTAGTATTGAGATGCAGCCTTGGTCTGAAGCTAAAAACAAGTCGTTTGCAATCTTAACTAGTGCAGTTTCTGTACTATGATGGGGCCTGAAACCTGACTGAAATTCTTCTAGGATGTTGTTTTCCAGCAAGAATGTGCATATTTGAGCTGATACTACTTTTTCTAATATTTTTGATATGAACGGAAGGTTTGAAATCGGTCTATAATTTGTTATTTCATTCGCGTCCAAATTAGATTTTTTAAGAAGCGGCTTAATAACTGCCAGCTTCAAAGGTTTAGGGACGTGACCTAGATATAATGAAGAATTAATAATGTTTAGAAGTGGCTCTCCAACTGTAAGCATCACTTCTTTTAAAAATCTGGTTGGTATTGGGTCTAACAGGCACGTTGTTGATTTAGCTGAGGTGATAAGTTTATACAGCTCTTCCTGTCCTATACCTGTAAAGCACTGAAAATCTAAATGTGAAGCTCTAGGCTGAACTAGATCATGAGATGCTACGAGAGGTTGAACCTCTGTTATTTTCTTCCTTATGCTATCGATTTTTTCATTAAAGAAGTCCATAAAATCTTCACTACTAAAATGTTGTGGAGTACTCTCTGCAGGCATCTTAGGTTTTGTTAGGCGGGCTACTGTACTAAATAAGAACTTGGGATTGTTTTGGTTTCTTGCTATCAGTTGGCTAAGATGCTCGGTCCTAGCGGTTTTTAGAGCCCGTCTATAGCTGCACATACTGTCTTTAAACGCAATTCGGAAAACTTCTAATTTAGTTTTTCTCCATTTTCGCTCAAGGTTACGGGTTGCTCTCTTTAGGGGGCGAGTATGACTATTGTACCAAGGAGCAAGTGTTTTATCTCTGACTTTTTTTAATCTGATGGGAGCAACAGTGTCTAATGTACTGGTAAAAATAGTACCCATGCTGCTGGTCACTTCGTCTAGATCGTCTGCATTTAGGGGTCTAATAAGCAATTGGGACAGATCCGGTAGATTACTTGTGAATCTGTCTTTAGTAGTCGGATTCATATTTCTAACAAATCGATAACGTGGGGAGACACAGCTAATCTTTTCTACGGGTAGAGTATATATCAGGAGGTGATTATCTGTGATATCATCACTTTGAGTTAAAATCTCTATATTAGTGACATCTATACCATGAGATATAATTAAATCTAGTGTATGATTACAGCGGTGAGTTGATCTATTTATATTTTGTTTAACCCCAAAGGAATTTAGTAAGTCCATAAATGCGAGGGCTAAAGTGTCGTTAGCATCATCTACATGAATGTTAAAGTCACCTACTATCAACACTTTGTCAGAGTTAACAATTAGGTCTGATAGCAGATGTCCAAATTCTTTAAGAAAATCGGCATATGGCCCTGGGGGTCTGTACACGGTGGCCAGAGTAAAATATAGCGCGGGTTTATTATGTATTTCATTAAGTGCAACATTAATGACGAGCACTTCAAATGAGTTAAACCTGGGCCTTATTTTCTGAGTAACAGTGAGTACATCTTTGTAGATAGTAACGACACCACCACCGCGACCAATTAGACGGGGCTCGTGCTTATAAAAATATCCTGACGGAGTAGACTCATTCAGACCAATATATTCATTTGGTTTAAGCCAGGTTTCAGTTGAGTGCGTCAAGCCAATAATCTGATACCATTTCATTAACAATAAGTGCTTTAGGCGTAAGGGATCTAATGTTGAGAAGTCCAAACTTTAGAGGTAGACTTCGATTACTTATTTGGCCTTTTTCTGGTTTAATGGTTACCAGATTGTTTCGGCTGGATTTAACAAATTTATTCTTTTTTCTCACTATTCGGGGAACAGACACAGTTTCTATAGTACAAGCTATGTGTGTGCGTCTATTAGTATGGTGAGTTGTATTGTGGCTGATATCTAAAGAATCTGAGGTATGACTTACCGCAAGTCAGATGGTTCGTAATGTCCTGGAGATGTTGTCAGAGAGGACCGCTGCTCCAGCTCTGCTAGGGTGCAGGCTATCTGTGCGGTAGAGCCTAGGACGCTCCCAGAAAACATTCCAGTTATCAACAAAGGGTAATCTCTGTTGTTGACACCAAGATTGTAACCAATCATTGAAGGCAAATAATCTACTGAACCTCTCGATTTCTCTCTGAAATGTCGGAAGTGGTCCAGATACGACGATCTTTGTCGTGGGTGATGTGCTGCGGACCTTCTCGACCAGGCTCCTGAAGTCCTTCTTTAGGATCTCCGTCTGCCTCAGCCTGATGTCGTTGGTGCCAGCATGAAGAACCACGGCTCGAATGTTCTTCCTCAGGGCCGCAGGCACCTGTGCAGCAACATCAAGAACACGTGCACCAGGTAAACAGCGCGTGTACGCCTTACCTTTAGCTGTGGTAGCACGCACGTGCCGGACAATGGAGTCTCCGATGACCAGCGCGTCGTGTGCCGTCTCACGGAGAGGAGCGAAGCGGTTTCGGGTTGAGATCTCGAAGACGGGTGGTGGCGGAGGAGGAGAGGTCCTCGCCCGGGGCTCGGCGCGCGTCTTCCGCTGCTGCAGTATCCAGGCCTCGTGGTATCCCGGCGCCGGGGTGAAGGAAAGCTGGGCGGGCTGCGTCCTCGGTGCGTTGGACCTGGGCAGAGAAGCACGCAGAGTAGAGGTTGTCGGAGAATTCTCATGCCGAGAATTTACCTGGGACAGGTGAGCGTCGGTCCGCGATGATTCCAGCGTGGCTTTCCGCTGCTGTAGCCGGCCCAGCTTCACCTGTAGGTCGCGGATCAGCTTCTCCACGGCCTCCATCTCCAAGTCCACCGAGTGCAGCTCCATTGTCTCCTCACCTGCACACAGAGGCAGAGACACAACCGACATGGTGTCTAAAAATAGAAATAACCGGTGCGAAAGAGCGTAAACAAACTTGTGATAGCCGGGCTAACGGGCTAGCAATGCTAATGAAAAGCTGGCAAGAAGCGGTGTGCTGCAAAACAATTAAAACTTATGCGAAATAAACTTATACGAAAACGATATAACACGCGTTTCGAGTGAATATATTATAAGGTGGTATGAAATACTTATCTGTTATATGTTTACTCTTCGTAAGGGGACGAAAAAGTAGAAAAATTGGTCCAGCTGACAATGGAAACAAAACAAACAAAGAAACGAACAATTAAATTATACAACCCATAACTGACCAATACCCAAGCTAGAGGACAAGACAAGAATTATGCTGATATAGTTGGTTAACTGACAAGACACAGACTCTTATACACCAACTACACATAACTATAAGAATTATGTAGAGACACATGCTTAAAGACACAACACAGGCTCTAATACCCGTTACTCAGAATTCAGCATTATGTAGAGACACATGCTTAAAGACACAACACAGACGCAAGCTAAGTATGGAGCTGAAAACGGAGACAAGACGAGAGACTCGGAGAGACTAGAGACAGGACTAAGGCTAAAGATATGGCAATCAGCTAAATATGACTATTAGCTAAACATGGCAGTCAGCTACACATACATCTAGCTAAGCATGTCTTTAGCCTAACATGCACATAGCTACACTTACCTTATAGATAAACATACAACTAGCTACACTTACCAAATAGCTACCACAACATTAGGGACTCGGGACACAGAAACACACAGGCTAGGCTAGGCTAAGGGACACTTAGAGGCTAACTACTTACCTATTCTCTAACAAACAACACAACATGGCTCAACACCGAATCAGCTCCACACACACTTAAACACCAAAGACGTACATGCAAACACATTTAGCCTGGGGACATGCTTAGTAGTTATGGGTTAACATGAATTACAAAATAACAATATAAAATGACCCAACATATAAACAAAGAAAAACAATACACAAAACAAAATGCCCACTTGACCGTACGTACAAACGTTCAATGCTTGGCCCAGTTTTTCAGACTAATCAGCTCTTTATTGAAGATTTAACGACCTACCTGGGTTCAGGTGTGCTCCCGCATCACCTGACCAAGGTGCCTTCTGGGAAACTGAGTCTGCAAAACAAAAACTAGCTAGTGGCGATTCCTTACACCTTGGTAAGATTTGGGTTTAGATATAAATTAGAACTGAATTGTTAATTTACATGTGCAAAAGGAAACGTTTTTTTTGTCTTTATTCAGAAACTTTGAACACGCGCGCACATTTGTATCAATATACTTGTGAGAAACCTCCATAACGTCAGAAAACAAAAGGTTTTTTAAAAATATATTTTCAGTCCAGTGTTTTCCACCTTTCCAGCTTTTACACCTTTTGCTTTGCTGACAGCTTAGCAAACTCTTGGCATTCTCTCAGTCAGTCTCATGAGGTAGTCATGTGGAATGTTCTTTTAACAATCTTAAAGGAGTTCCCAGAGGTGTTGAGTACTAGTTGGCTGCTTTTTATTCACTTGACAGTCCAACTTCTCTCAAACCATCAGTTTCAATTTCATACCATTGTTATGTAGATGACACTCAACTTATTCTTCCCCCCTTTAGAAATCCAGGTTTCCAGTTGGATCTCAGCAAGTCTAGCAGACATTTCATCCTAAATGGCAACTGTGGGGAAACTTCGGGCCATCAACTGTCATCAACAATCATTTACCTCAAAGCACTTACCATGCCCCACACATTCCCTCCGATCTTCTAGTATAGCCCTACGGATCCCCCCAATGTCTCAGGAATTGTGGAAGACATGCATTTAGACTGTTTTCTGTCTTAACTCCAAGTTGGTGGAATTAACTTCTTTAACTAAAAATCTACCTATAGCTTACCTATTTGTGTTAACACTCCCCCTTCCTCCTCCACACCCCAATAAATAAGTAAAAATACTTACGAACAGTGTTTAACTGATGGTACTTGTCATCAGTAATCTGGTGAACCAGTGTAAGTATATATTTAATAAAGATAAAAAGCACTTATGTAAGTGGCTTTGGATAAGAGCGTCTGCCAAAGCATAAATGTAATTGGATTTAAATCAGGTGATTGTGGAGGCCAGGTCATCTGATGCAGCACTCCATCACACTCCTTCTTGCACAAATTGCTTTTCCCTGTCCTAGAAGCATTTGGGGCCATTGTTCTGTTGTAAAACAAATGAGGTGTAAATCAGTAAATCAATTGTAACTGAATCACCATCAGCGTCAACACCAAAGAACCCTCACATTATAACACCTGTATTACACATGTACCTACCTCGTGAATCTGATGAGAGAATGCCATGAGTGTGCCAGGATGTCTTTAAAGCTGAATGTAGCTACTTTGGACAATTTAAAACATATTCTGTATATTCTGTATGTAACCCAGTGGCAGTACAGGGTTAAAATAGCTTGATATCCCTTTAAAAGAAATAAAGGTAGTAATAAAACAGCCAAAATGGCGTAATGTCCTTTAGGAAGAAATCAGCCAATCAGGAGTGATAGTTCCTCCCCTAGCTGAACATGATTGGTAAGTCACGAGGCCAATTGCGTGATTCAACCATGCGCGCGAGTATGTGAGAGAAAGAGAGAAGACGAACGTGATTTATGGCGACAGGAAACGAGTGGAAAATTACAGATTTTTAATTAACAGAGTGATAAAAGTGAGTGTATTAGCAAGCTAGAGAACCAACACGGAAGAGGGAATAAAAAGGAGCAAACGAGAGTTGAAGTTTCCATCTGTAATTGTCTCGGTAAGCTAGTGAACTGCATGATGCTGATATTGTTTGCTAACTGTGATACAAAGCTTACAAAGAGTACAGACATAGTAAGCTGATATTTAAGTTACCTGAATACAGCTGTTTTTTTTTGTTCAATTGTTTGTTTTAAGAAATAGATGATTTTATTTTAATATTGTGAAGGAAATGTTAAACTTTAATGTTTAAATTCTGCTGTGAGTAGATAAAACAATTTGTTCTAAAAGGGGTACTCTTATTAGAGTATTAATATTGCAACTACAGCTATGTGTTGCAACTTAACTTAGGTAGAGCCTGTATTGTTTACAGTTTTTCTCTAATCCAGGGATATAAGAGTATGCCATTTTTGTTGATTTATTATCAACTGCTATTAAGTAAGTATAAGGGTGGTGCATGTTATATTCTAGATATTGAGTTGAGATTTGAAGTTGAACTAAAGTGTGATAAATAGGCTGAACATGTGGTCATTCAGTATTATGCAGCATGTGATGCTTAATCTTACATGGTTGTTATGCTTTAGTATGACTGTTGTACAACATATATAGAACATTATTTTAAATTTCCTGTAAAAAAAAAAAAACAGGTCAGGTCATATGGACAGAGGGAAACTACTTGGAAGATCCTTTTCTATCGATGGCGAGCCTCCCAGTCTGATCGTGAAGAGACACAGACCAACTCATCGAACGTTTCTTTGGTGGTAGGAAAGTATCAGTCGCCTGAGCTGGTACCCACTCTTTCATCCAAGTGCACACTTCTTTTAGAAAGGATAAACTGTCACAAACCTGGTGACACACAATTTTGACACTGAACTATTGACAGGACTGATTAATACAGGAAGTGATCACAAAACAGACTTTAACGACTTCAAAAGGACAAAACCAGAGACTCAATTGTTAAAAAGGGCCCATTTTTTATTTTTCATATACATGTCATGCAATTGTGTTTCAACTGTTATTGGCAACATAGTGTAAGTAAAAGATACTGGTTACTACTTACCTGGTCTGATAATTCCTTTTATGGGTACAGTGTATATCACTTAGCTCCCTTCGAACCTAGCACAGTGTTAGTTCACATTTAGAGTGTAGCACCGTTACATAAAACTTGGCGAGCCTTTTTACTTTGCCTTTTACTACTTTGTGAGTAGACTGTTGCCATACAGGAAAGCCAGTTATAGCGCCACCTGCAGATAACACTTTGAATTGCATTTTTTTGTGTGTGTGGTAAAAGTTAGAAAATTTCAGGGTTGAGTATTACACCTGTAAAATGGAGATTGTTGAGAATGAAAATATCAAAGTACCAAATTCAGTCATAGTAAGTGGGTTATCCTATACCCCTGTGGATGAGGAGATTTTCGATTATCTAAAGCAATGGGGGTCAATCAGTAGAATCTTTAAGATTGAGAATCCTGAGTCTGAATACCACAAACAAGCCATCATTGAGTTTAAATCAGGTGCAACACTGCAGTCACTTGAAACTATACTGCCGCTAGATAGACCCAGTTCTGAGGACACAAATGTCATACACCATGTAAAAACACTAGCTAGTGTTCATTGCAGCAAACTAGGCACTGAAGTTACTCACACTTTTCTGTCTGAACTTAGAAACATAGCCAGATTAAGTGGTGTGTCATTTGAGGACATGCTGCGAGGGGAGTTGACAAGGATTACAGAAACTATTGGAGCACAGGTCCCAGTGGAAGAAGTAGAGACAGTACATGAGCCGATCCCTACTCCGCCAGTGAGTGAAAGGATAAAGCCCATCTTACCTACGACTCAAGCTCAGCCTAGACCCACATCAGCTCAACAGGGGCAACATCAAAACCCCACTGAAACTTCACTTAACCCTCACTCCACTGGTGAATTGAGTCAAACTGTTGGTGAAACACAGTCTTACATTGAACCAACAGCTACATTCACTCCATCTGTTATAAGGGATCCCATGTCTAACCTTACCTTATCTCCCAATCACCTCAGCACACCTGAAGTTCAGCGAGTAGTGGTCGAACACATTGTAAAAAGTGCAGAAATTTCATCTCAATTGCATTCGCCTGCCAAATTGAGGATTTTCTCAGGCAAAGTCCCTTGCCCAAATTTTGAAGTGGATTATGAAACCTGGCGAACCAGTGTTGACTTTTACTTGACTGATCCCACTGTATCTCATTCACAGTTGGTACGAAGAATTGTTGATAGCCTTTTACCCCCTGCTGCTAATGTAGTGAAGCCTTTAGATCGTCATGCTACTCCACGAGATTACCTGAGCTTGCTTGACTCTGCATATGCAACTGTGGAGGATGGTGATGAGTTATTTGCAAAATTTCTTAACACTCACCAGAATTCAGGTGAGAAATCATCTACCTACCTCCATAGACTGCAGTCATCCCTGAGTGCCGTTGTAAAAAGGAGGGCTGTAAGTGCCAGTGATGCAGACAGACAGCTTCTCAAACAGTTCTGTAGAGGGTGTTGGGACAATACAGTGATCGCAACTCTCCAGCTGGAACAGAGACAAAATAAACCACCCACCTTCTCAGAGCTTTTGTTGTTGTTGCGGACTGAAGAGGATAAGCGAGCCGCCAAGGCGAGTCGAATGAAGCAGCACCTCGGATTCACAAAAACAAAAGCCCAGGCTAATGCACAAGCTGTGTGTGTTGATGGAATTCCTGATTATGACATGAAAATCCAAGATAACAGTATACCTTCGACTATGAAACAGATTCAAAAACAGATAGTTGACCTCCAAGCTCAGATTGCTGCCTTCACAGTTTCCAAGGGAGAGAAAGCAGTGAGAAATAAAGTGCCTAATGCTCAGAGGGCTAAGCCAAAAGAGAGCCAGCCCGTGTCTCATAAGCAGTCCTCAGCTCAGTTTGTGACCACTAAGAGACCACGACCCTGGTACTGTTTTAAATGTGGGGAAGATGGTCACATAATTAGCAGCTGCAGTAATCCTGCTAATCCTGTACTGGTTGACGCAAAAAGGAAAGAGCTAAAAGAAAAGCAACAGGCTTGGGATGAGAAGACTGCATCAAGCGACCCCTCTACTTTAAACTAGAAGCGGTCCCTGTGGAAGGACGATCAGGAACCGAAAAACAGAAAAGTCCTCAGGAAAAGCTTAAGACCAAAGCAATATTGAAAGAACAGAAAGTAAAACAAGCCGGAGGTGTCCCAAAAGGCCTTGTTGGACGAAAGAGCACAGCTAATGTTGAAGTTGGTGGAGTCGGGTGCAACTGCTTACTCGATACAGGTTCGCAGGTTACCACTATATCCCAGTCGTTCTACAATGACCATCTGTTAGAGTACATAATCAAACCTGTGAGTGACATATTAGAAGTTGAAGGAGCTAATGGTGAATCTGTTCCTTATGCTGGATATGTTGAGATAAGTCTGAAATTTCCTAAAGAGTTTATCGCTTCAGAACCGGAAGTAGAGACTCTAGCTTTGATAGTACCAGACACTCGCTCAAACAGCAGTATACCAGTACTCA
This sequence comes from Clarias gariepinus, assembly GCF_024256425.1. Classification (NCBI taxonomy): domain Eukaryota; kingdom Metazoa; phylum Chordata; class Actinopteri; order Siluriformes; family Clariidae; genus Clarias; species Clarias gariepinus. The sequence continues at coordinate 28,381,280 of NC_071100.1, read as the reverse complement.
TTGGGACGAACACTCTGGACCCTCTCTATGAGGAGTACTGTGATGACAACCCTCTCAGATCTACCACATTTTGTGGTTATGCACAAGTACTCAGAACCCTGCAGCTACGACACCAGCAACGCTTCGGTGGTAGACTTGGACTAGTAAAACTCAGAGGCAGTATACCTGCCACAATCCCTGCTGGTGAGAAGGTCATACTACAAGGAGTTGCTGGTGCAAGGACCGTTGCCAATGAGTCATGGGTGTTGTTGGAGCCCCCATCGATGTCATCCTTACCTGGTGGAATCTTCACAGACTGTTGTCTTATCACCATGCCAACTCAACATCCCTACAAGGTGCCTGTAATACTGAGAAATGAAACAGAACATGACATAACACTACCCACTAACTGTATCATTGCGGAGCTAGCAGTAGTTCAAGACATTTTGCAGGATACTCATCCTTATCAAAAGCCTACTAACCCAGATAAAGAATCATTTTCTTATGAAAATCAGCGAGATGCAGCCACTTCTCGAAGACAAGAGAAAAAACTGAAGCTTGAATTTGGTGATTCACCACTTTCTGAGGAGTGGAAGACAAGAATAACCGAGAGGTTAAATAAATACTCTGATGTTTTCGCTCATCATGACCTTGACTTTGGTCACACAACAAAAGTCAAACATCACATTCGTCTGAAGGATGAAACTCCATTCAAACAGCGACCTCGCCCAATACATCCACAAGATTTTGAAGCAGTGCGCCGCCATCTCAAAACCCTTCTAGATGCCGGAGTTACCAAGGAATCTGAGTCCCCCTTTTCATCACCTATTGTAATCGTCAAAAAGAAAAATGGTGATATCAGACTTTGTGTAGACTACAGGAAACTAAACCTCCAGACTATCAGGGACGCATATGCCTTGCCCAATTTGGAGGAGTCATTTTCTGCACTCAGTGGGTCTCAATGGTTTTCTGTAATGGATCTAAAATCTGGATACTATCAGATTGAGATGGAGGAAAGTGACAAACAAAAAACAGCCTTTGTCTGCCCCTTAGGGTTTTGGGAATGGAATCGCATGCCACAAGGAATAACGAATGCACCCTCCACGTTCCAGCGGTTGATGGAAAAGTGCATGGGCGATATGCATCTGAGGGAAGTGCTCGTTTTCCTTGATGACTTGATTGTTTTTTTCAAGTCCTTGGAAGAACATGAAAAACGACTGATCAGTGTCTTGAACCGACTAAGAGATAGTGGCCTTAAGCTATCACTAGAAAAGTGCTGTTTCTTCCAAACATCCGTACGTTACTTAGGGCACATCGTATCAAGAAACGGAGTTGAGACGGATCCAGAAAAGGTTAAAGCACTCAAGACCTGGCCGAGACCTCAGACCCTGAAAGAATTAAAATCCTTCCTGGGTTTCTCTGGTTACTATCGGAGATTTGTACAAGATTATGCCAAGATTGTGAAGCCTTTGACCAATCTGACTGCTGGTTATCCACCAACTCAAAGGAGAAGCAAGCCAACCCAACCACCTGGCAAATACTTCCACCCCAAGGAGCCTTTTCAGGAAAGAGGGACCTCTGCTTGCCAGCAGGCCTTCGAGAACATTATAGACAAGCTCACATCGTCCCCTGTGTTAGGATTTGCAGATCTTAAATTACCGTATACCCTCCACACAGATGCCAGTACGACTGGACTTGGAGCGGCATTGTATCAGGAACAGGATGGACAGAGCCGTGTCATTGCTTACGCAAGTAGAGGATTATCACGCAGTGAGGCAAGATATCCAGCGCATAAGTTGGAATTTTTAGCCTTAAAGTGGGCTATCACTGAAAAATTCCACGACTACTTGTATGGTAACTACTTCCGAGTTGTCACTGACAATAATCCGTTGAGGTATATACTTACCACTAGATGCCACTAGTTATCGTTGGTTAGCTTCACTGTCCACTTTTACATTTGACATCACATATCGAGCAGGCAAGCAGAACCAGGATGCTGACGGGTTGTCAAGAAGGCCTCATGGTGAATTAATAAATGACAATCAGTCTCAGGGCGAAAGTCAGAGGATACATGAGTTCACTTCTCATCATCTGAATCCGGAGAGAAATAAATTCTGCTGCACAGAAACAGTCAGAGCGGTTTGTCAGTACAATATTTTTGCTTGTGGTGACGGAGATTCCACTAATCCTTACTTAGTGGAGTCTCTAGCTATCCACTCGGTGGCCATTTCTACTGAGTTTGAAAAGGAGGGATTCCAAGGTTTTCTTACAGTTCCAAGGTACAGCACAGACGAGCTTGCAACACTACAAAGAGAAGATCCAGTTATCAGTAACATCATAAAATTAATCCAGTCCCAAGGACCTGTACCTACCAGTCGCAAGACTGAGTCACAAGAGTTTCAGCTGATGCTCAGGGAGATGAGTCGTCTTGAATTGAAGGATGACCTATTGTACAGGAGACGACAGTGTGACAATAGACCAGTTTTCCAACTTGTTCTGCCACACGTGTTAAGGTCATCAGTACTTACCAGTCTCCATAACCAGATGGGACATATGGGTATTGAACGTACTCTTGAGCTGGTTAGGTCAAGGTTCTATTGGCCAAAAATGGTCTCTGATATTAAAACAAAGATCAAAAACTGTGAGAGATGTGTCAAGAGGAAAAGTCAGCCAGAGAAAGCTGCACTTTTGGTCAATATCCACACCAGCAGGCCAATGGAACTGGTTTGTATGGACTTTTTGTCTTTGGAACCGGATAGTCATAACACCAAAGATATCTTGGTCATCACCGACCACTTTACACGGTATGCAGTAGCCATTCCAACCAGAGATCAAAAGGCTAGCACAGTCGCAAAATGTCTATGGGAGCAGTTCCTTAGTTATTATGGGTTCCCAGAACGTCTCCATAGCGATCAAGGGCGTGATTTTGAGTCGCGAACCATCAAAGAACTCTGTGCTTTGGCTGGCATCCGTAAAGTGAGGACAAGTCCGTACCATCCCAGAGGAAATCCAGTAGAGCGATTTAATCGCACGTTGCTGAGCATGCTTGAAACCTTGCAGGAAAAGGAGAAGACAAAGTGGCGTGATCATGTCAAACCACTCACTCATGCATACAATTGCACGAGAAACGATGCCACAGGGTTTTCACCTTATGAATTGATCACGCCAAAAAAACAGGTCAGGTCTTATGGACAGAGTGAAACTACTTGGAAGATCCTTTTCTATCGATGGCGAGCCTCCCAGTCTGATCGTGAAGAGACACAGACCAACTCATCGAACGTTCCTTTGGTGGTAGGAAAGTATCAGTCGCCTGAGCTGGTACCCACTCTTTCATCCAAGTGCACACTTCTTTTAGAAAGGATAAACTGTCACAAACCTGGTGACACACAATTTTGACACTGAACTATTGACAGGACTGATTAATACAGGAAGTGATCACAAAACAGACTTTAACGACTTCAAAAGGACAAAACCAGAGACTCAATTGTTAAAAAGGGCCCATTTTTTATTTTTCATATACATGTCATGCAATTGTGTTTCAACTGTTATTGGCAACATAGTGTAAGTAAAAGATACTGGTTACTACTTACCTGGTCTGATAATTCCTTTTATGGGTACAGTGTATATCACTTAGCTTTCGAACCTAGCACAGTGTTAGTTCACATTTAGAGTGTAGCACGGTTACATGTACATGTTCTTTTATTGTCTGGATGTCTTCAGTATTAAAATACAATGGTAAAAATAATAAAAATAAATAAAAAATAGAAAGGTGTGTCAATATACACTCCTGCTTAAGCTTTGGGATTACTTAAAAAAATTCTTTGTATTTTTTGTGAATTATTTTCTATATTCTACAACAATACTGAAAATTTCAGTATTCAAAAGGAACTCATTTTAGTGTAGACGGATTTTTCGCTTCATTCTCCCTGAATGGTAGTAGCGGTTTGTAAACAGCTTGCTGTTGGACAGTTTAAAAGACGGAATAGGACAGTATAATGATCATCACTGCTCAATCATATTACGTATTCAGAACTGTTCACATAATTTAACACTGAATTAAATTCATACTGCTTTATCACAGAATTCATATGTTACACCTAATTTTTTAAAATATATTTAGCCTTTACTCAAGTGGTATTTAAATTCAGTTAAATGTATGAGGCGCCATAAAGGGCTTGGATCAAACTTCACTCATGCACACATATACTTGGCAAAAAAAGAAACGTCCTCTGACTTTCAACTGTTTTTACTTTCAGTAAACTTAATGTGTAAATATTTGTATAAACACTAAAAGAGTCAACACCATAAGACATAAACTTAAAATGTTTCACAATGTGTCCCTGAATGAAGGGAGGCTCAAAATCAACAGTACCAGTCAGTATCTGGTGTGGCCACCAGTTGCTTGAAGTACTGTAGTGCATCTACTCCTCGTGGACTGCCTATTGCAGACAGTCTGAGCACTGATGGAGGGATTGTGTGTTCCTGGTGTGACTAGGGCAGTTGTTGTGGCCATCCTGTACCTGTCACGCAGGTGTGATATTCGGATGTACTGATCCTGTGCAGGTGTTGTTACACGTGGTCTTCCACTGCGAGGATGTAGTTATGATGTTCTGTGGTGTAGGTTTACTAATATCTTTTATATTTATTACAACTAGATATTTTGTTAAGTTTATTTATTTAGCTCCGCTGTGAAGGATGGGGTCAGACGGATGACGGTTGGCCTTTTGGAGATACTGGAGGAGCCTAAACAAGCTGTTTGAGGGAGCTGTAGGAGGGATGACGTCACAGTGCAACAGCTTTAGAATGATGTTTGGTCAGGTCTATATTCTGAACATGGAATTGCAAAACATCTGATACTTTAGGGGGGGGGGGAACAGAATTAAACTGTTCCATCTTTAATATTTTTTTAATGGATATTTTAAAATAAAAGAACCAGATGGAGACTGATAAGCATCTGGTGTTATCCGGGTATTTTAATGACCTTTAAGCAAAAATACAACATGAATTTACCAGTTTTATACAAATTACTGTTTTAACTTTGACTAGTTTTGGAAAAATAAATTTAATTTTTTAAGTCATGTTTTAATTGTTGCAGGATACAACAGGATATTTATGAAACTATGTTGACGTAAGTTATGTTATATATTAAATATAGTAACCGGCTGCTAGGGCACCACAGTTAACTGAAGCAGTCAATGCTCCATCTGGCGGAATTATACAGCATTGCAACCATCTTTTTAGAAAGTGAATGGGGGCGTTTATGGGGCGGGGCATCGTTAACTACGTCATCGCGGGGGATCACATTCCGTGCACGGATCGGTCATGGTTCTGTCATGCTCCAGGCGACTGTTTGACGTGGCTCCCACTGTACAAATGTATGTGCAGACCTTTTCAGGTCTTAAAGAAGCAATGACAGTCTATGTAAATAAAGTAAATGAAGACAGGACACTGTCATTGATCAATAGTACCATGCTTCACTTCATAATGATCGAAATTCCTTTTGATGATGCGACAAATGTGCAGAGCTTACACTGCCATCCCATAAGATGGCATCTAAAAAAAAGGAATTATAGTATGGAGTTTGCATGTTCTCCCCGTGCCTGGTGGGTTTCCTCCGGGTACTCCGGTTTCCTCCCACAGTCCGAAGATATGCAGGTTAGGCTAATTGGCATTCCCAAATGATTGTAGTGCATGTGTGTCCAGGGTGTACCCTGCCTCGTGCCCAAAGCCTCCTGGGATAGGCTCCAGGTCCCTGCGACCCTGAATACAGGATAAAGCAGTATAGAAGGTGAGTGAGTGAGTGAAGTATGTACAATTGTGACTGTTACTATAAACATCATTATACTGATCTACGAGTCATGTTCAATTCAAAGCAAGACTTATGATAAAAATTCTCTGAAACGAAGATGTAAAAATTATTTTAATTTGAGCCCATTGCTGGTAAAATTCCAGTGAAGATTCCACTGGAATGCTTTTACACAAAACAAACTCCTTTGATCATCAAAGGTGTTTTGCTCTTGCAGAACCATGTAGTACCCCATATATAAAGAGAAACATTTAGAGAGAAATAAAGGGAGGTTTTACTCTAAAAAGTGTGCTCTGTTATTCTGCACAATCAAAGGTCCTGCTATGACTTGAATGTCACTTGTAAATGTCTTTGTGCCTTGTATAAAAATAATACTCAAATTTATTTACGCATTCTGGATTCATTATAAGTAAAGTCAAAGCCTTATTTTAATTTGTAATGGTTACATATTTAATACTTTTGTAACATTTAAAAAGTTTACATTTACCCTTCTGTTTTATCTCCATTCTAACTTCTCTTTAGTGGTGTAGGTGCTGTGAAAGAGATATTGAAAATATATAAAATGTTTAACACACAAAAACATTTTTTTAATCAGTTTCTTTTACTTACATATCACAACATAACATATTTCACTTCAATATTTTTTTTTCATATTACTTTTTCCCCAATTATAATTCTAAGAGAAATGTACTTTTACTAAATCTTTATATTTCAAAGCTTTAGTTACTAGTACATTATGTAGCACATTTCTTTCATTAACAGCAAATTCAATAATGTTTAGGTACACTGTTACTTGTAGTACTTTTGAACTTCAAATACATTTTAAATTTAGAGCGTCATGTACTTATGACTTTAACTTAAGTAAAAAGTTTGAAGTTCTATTTTCTAAACAAAGCTATGCAACATTATACTGCTGATCAAACTGCCTGCCTCTAGTGCTGTAAAACATGACTGGAGCTGTACTGGACTCAGGGCTCTGCTCTCTGCAGTGTTACTGCTGCTGGAAGCACAGCTGATGCATTTACGCTTTTCCAACAGTTAGCTACTGCAGCATGCTAAGTGTTTAATCATGTTAAAACTCACATACAGTAATGCATAAAACACTGCCAGAGTCAAAATCACTGCACCCCATTTCTGCTGTGGTCTGCGTTTGGTCTGTGTTTACCTCCTTAAAGTGTCGGAGTGAAACAAGCAGACTTGCGGTTCAATGTGTAAGGTGGACCGTTGCGAATGCGTTAATTATTTGGATATGTTGGTTATCGAAAACTGATGAAAATCACTGCATTCGGCTGGAGAAATTCAAATATTGCGGCACAACCGCAACAGCCTACACCAAGAAACCCGTACATGTACGCACACGCTGCTCTGTGTTAAATCTCTCCTTTTACACCAGAATTTAAGTGTCTCCATTAACTGCACTTTAGCTGAGCAGTTTGGAGCAAAACCAGGACTGGCCTATTGCTAGCTATCGTTAGCTATGAAGCATGGCTGTGACAGGATTCATAAAAGGAATTTACACCCTATAAAAGTTATGTATGCAGACAGACAGAGTCATTATTTCAGTAACTTGAATTAGAGCTTAGTTACCAGGATTTGTGGGTAGTGTTCCAAGTGCTTCATGTCCATTCTCACATCCTTGCCTTCTTGTCTGACATTACACGAGACTTCCCATGTGCACTTGCATGGTGCAATTTACTAAATTATTTATTAAAATTAAGTAAATTATTAAGTTTTTGTTTTTAAACATAAAGAATATTAAGTTGGAATGAGTGATTTTAGTTCTTGGAACTAATTAATATAATTACTCCATGTCAGGTGGTACAGGCTGATATTGCTCTGGGCATAAACAGGACATTTGACAAATACAGGCTCTAATACCTGTTACACAAAACCTAAGCCCTATGATAAAACACAGGCTTAGTGACAAGGACAGGCTCTAATACCTGTTACACATAAGCTCTATGGTGAAACACAGGCTTATGGACATAACACATAGTACACACAAACTAAGCATGGATCTGAAACAGGACACAAAAAAAAAAAACTAGAGACATGGGGAGACTGGAGGATAAGGATACAGAGCTAGGCTAAGGATACTGGGAGGCTACTACTTACCTAAATTCTAACACCAAACACAACATGACACGACACCGAATCAGCTCCACACACACTGAAACACAACGAACATATAATAGTGACATTAGAGCCTTATCTGACTAAAGAAAGAAAAAGACTTAAATTCAAACATAGATGAAATTACAAAGTAAACACAAACCAAATCAAAATGCCCAGATACATGACAATGATTACAAACCAACGATGCTCGACTTAGTTTCCCAGACTAATCAGCTATTTATAGAAGATTTAATGATCTGCCTCGGATCAGGTGAGCTCCCTCATCACCTGACCGAGCTGCCTTCTGGGAAACTGAGTCTGCAAACAAAAAACTACAAACAAAACAGTGACCTCTAGTGAAGATCCCTTACACTCAATTACCAAATATTTTGTTTAAAATGTATCAAAAATATTAAGTGCATGTTAAAAATATAATTCAGTTAGTCAAATGCTAATTTCTATTTGTGAAATAAACTTGAATTATAGTGTTAAGACAAAATTAATAGTTGTTTTTACAGGCATTTATTTTGATTTGTCTAACTCGAACAATCATGTTCGTGATTTTTTTAGAGATTTTATTAAGGGAACATAACCTTTTTATTACTGTGAAATTTACAAGACCACAGAATCATTTTTAGAGTGTGGGAAGTTTGGAAATAAGACATGCAACTGCATTCTGGATCAGCTGCAGAGGAAAAAAAGAGGCAGACATGCCAGTAGTGAGTTGCAGTAGACCAGTCTTAAAATAACAAGGGACTGAACAAGCACCTAAGTAACCTGTGAAGAAAGAAATTAGTGATTTCTTCTGATGTTGTAAAGAAGAATTAGACAAGAGCAAATAAGTTTACCAATGTGTGGGGAAAATGACAGATGATTGTCCATAGTTACCCCAAGATTGTGGGCATTGGCTAAAGGAATGATCTGACTGTTGTCCAGGGAGATCACAAGGTCTGGACAAGTTGTGTGTCATCTGCATAACAATGGTATGAAATTGACACTGATGGTTTGGGCTAAGTTGGACTTTAGAGTAAGGAAAAAGCAGCTAACTAGTACCCAACTACTCTGGGAACTCCTTCAATATTCAGACAAGGTCTGGACAAGGCCACACATTTGGTCCAGCACCGCTTGCTGTAGATCGAGTGTAGGTCAGGAAGCTCGGTGTGGATGGTGCGCTCAGCTGATCGCACCACCCTCTGTAGAGCTCGCCTGTCCTGCAATGTGCTGTTTCCAAAGCAGGTCGTAATGTTTCCCATCAGGATGCTCTCTATGGTACAGGAGTAGAAAATCCTGAGCACCTTAGAGGGCGGTCTAAAGTCCCTCAAGCGTCTGAGGTGGTAGAGACGCTGCCGGGCCTTTTTTACCATGCTGTTGATGTGACAGGACCATGCCAGGTCCTGTGTGATGTGAACACCAAGGTATCTGAAGCTGTCCACTCTCTCCACTGGGCTCCAATTGATGACGGGGGTCTGGTAGTTCCTCTCCTGCTTTGTACTGAAGTCCACTATCAGCTCCTTTGTCTTGCTGACGTTCAGGAGGAGATCCAACCTCCTCCAGGTAGGCCGTCTCATCGTTGTTCATGATCAGGCCAACCATGACAGTGTCGTCATCAAACTTGATGATGGTGGTGGAGTTGATAGTGGCCACGCAGCCGTGGGTGTACAAAGAGTACAGCAGGGGGCTCAGAACACAACCCTAGTGGGCTCCAGTGCTTAGAGTGGGTGAGGCTGAGACATTCCCGCCCATCCTTACTGCCTGTGGTCTGCCAGTCAGAAAATTGGAGATCCACTGACACATAAATGAGCTGAGTCCCAGGTGCTCCAGTTTGGTGGTGAGTGTGGAGGGAATTATGGTATTAAATGCAGAGCTGTAGACAATAAAGAGCATTTTAACATAATTCCTTTTCCTAGTGTCCAGGTGAGTGAGCGATGTGTGGAGGAGAAGAGAGATTGCATCGTCTGTGGAACAGTTCGGGCGGTATGCAAACTGTAGTGTGTCCGGTAGTAAAGAAATTATGAAGTCTCTGACCAGAAAGCACTTCATGACTAAAGCACTTCATGACTACTGAGGTGAGGGTTACAGGACGATAATTGTTGAGGGAAGCAGGATGAGGTTTCTTTGGAACAGGAACAATGAACTCTTTGAAGCATGTGGGGATCACTGACTAAGATAGAGAGATGTTGCATATCTCTGTGAACAAAGGGGCTTGCTGGTCTTTGCAGGCTCTAAGAATACGACTTGAAATGCCGTCTGGTCCTGCTGCTTTCCTGGTGTTTACTCTGTTGAAGGCTCTCCTCACGTCATGCTCGGAGATGATGAGCGCTATTCCGGTGCTGGCAGTGTCTTCCTGTCTGCAGCCGTTAGTGCCGCTAGCATTAGCATTGCTAGCGTCTTTAGCTGCAGCCATGATGTGAGCATAGAAAGTGTTCAGCTTGTCTGCCAGAGTCACGTCCGCGTTCATCATACCAGTTGTTGGTGTTTTATAGTCCGTAATTGTTCTTAGTCCCCGCCACAGGCTCCTAGAGTCACTCTGTTGGAGTTGTGACTCTAGTTTCCGTCGGTAGCGCTGCTTCGCCTTTTTCACCGCAATTTATATGACGCAGCCTTGTACAGTTCCATGTCACTCGACGTACAGATCTGGCCTTTAAAAACGCACGTTTTTAGAAACGGGATCCAGCGACTTGTCGCGGCTGCGTGCGGCAAGCTGTGAAAATGCCCTTTATTACCTGTAGGGGGCAGTCGTGTTTCAGGCTGAAGTATTGTGTGTCTACTGAAAATGTGTTGTGTCTCTTATGCACCCATTGACAGCAAGTGACAGAGCTCATAAATGGTCAAGCTCAAACTAATATGTATTTAATCTTCATTTTCTTCTCTCCTTCAATGATGGTACTTCTTTGACTGCGTTTTCTACATTCAGAATTATTTATATTATTTTTAGTAGTAGTTCTCCGAATTTATTCTTCTTATTCTTCTTATTATTATTGTAACGCACCCGTGTTGTTTTTATGCGCTTTGACTAGACAAGGGCACTGGTGGCTCAGTGGTAGGTGATTTGCCTGTCATGCGGAAGACCCAGGTTCGATTCCCAGCCAGTGCTCAAAGTTCCGGTGTTAAGCTCTAAAATGCTTCCCTGCCACGAAATTGCCATTACATTATCAAGTTATGCTTCAGTACTAAATGCATGTTCATTGAGAATTTTTTTTTCTTAAGCTATGAAACACACTAGCACTCACCTCAAAGTTGCTATAATTTAATGATATTCATGAGCAAAAAGTGTAAAACAAAGGATTCACATTTATTACATTTTCACCCAGAGCGGGATTCAAACCAGGGTCTGGACAATTTTATACTATTATTTAAGCAACACCACACCAAGTGGAAAGCCGCAAAAATGCTTTAATTTCATTGGCTATCACTGAGTGTCAGCTATTCACAACTGGCCCCCCAGGGAACGCAGAATCCCCGGCTTTGACTGCGCTTTCTCCATTTGTTATTGCCAGGGGCGGACTGGGACCAAAAAGTGGCCCTGGACTTCCTGGCCCACAGCAGCCCACGCCATAATACATTGGCTCATTAATGTAGAGATACATTTTTAACACCAGTTACTAGTAAAAAAATATAACACAATACAGAAATCAATGCTATTTAAACATAGTATTTGAAGTATTACTGAACATATATTGGGTCATATTAGTAAAACAAAGAAACGGAGAAAAGAACGTCAAGACAAGCAACATATACATCTATAAAGACAATATTTTAAAAGGAATGGCAATAAAACTGAACAGGTAAGCTGAAATAAAATTAGTAGCAGCAGTAGCTTACGCTAGTAAACTAGTTACTTATTTTAATTATTATGGTAGTCAATATTAAAATGAAATAATGCTGAGAAACATTATTTTGAATTAATATTGACTACCATAATAATTACTAACACAAGGTAATGCTGCTACTAATTTTATTCAATTTGATTGCCATTCTTTTTACTTGCCTCTGGTACAGTAGATCAGGGGAGACGTGTTGGTCATCATCAGCAGGCACTGATTTATCATCACTGATGAGTGGTATGTTTTACAATGCATCAAGATGATAGCCCCGAAATGCAAAATTCTCATGATAACTCACAAAAAAGGCCAATCTGTCCTTTTCTTTATAAAGTGTTTATGTGAAATTCCACCCATACAAGGGTGACAAATATGCAAAGAAAAAAAATCAGAAAGGGGCAAATACTTTTTTTATGGCACTGCACATGTAATCAGATTGTTCCATTGGGATTAAACTGTGCCAGGTGGAGTTATAGCACTTTCGAAATCATACTAACTACACTGATATGAATAACTTTGAATGATGAATGCTTTATTGTTATAGGCAGAATCTGTTCATTTGAAGCATTTTACAGCTTTTACCTCTAAAGCGTTTTCTTATTTTCGCGTAACTTTTTCTTCTTCCTCCTTTTCATTCATGAAAATTATTATTAATTTGCTCAGAAAATTTGCTGCGTCGAGAAAGGATCAATATCTAAAAATTTTAAGATGCCCACGTGTGTGGACAAAGAATACAAAGTGTATAATCTTCAATAAAGTTAGCCTAATACAATATTGTTTCCAATGCTGAAGCAAACATGATTTTGTTTTAGTCTATTCACTGAATACAACGCGACAGCGCGCTCCGAGGTGAAGCGCATCCACAATCCCCCATCTTACCTTTCATTCACAATACTGTAGGTGTGAAGTTATCAAACTGGTTTCGCTGCTGGGGGAATTCGCAGACTTGGGGGTTTTAAAACTAATTAACAAGACTGAGCAGACGTCTCTGCCTAAAATGTATTTCGCCAGCAAAAGATAAACATTAATAAAAAAATAAATGTCAGGGTGAACTAACCTGGGCGACCAGATGACTTAGCTTTAGCAATTAGCCCAATGTAGCGTGGATGGTGAACCCAAACGCGGATGAAAGGCAGGATAACCACGCGATTTAGTTTAAGGACTCTCACAAAAGGGGAGCAAGGGAAAAACACAAATATAACCCGCGTCCTATAAACACACACTCAGAATCAGAAAGCAAAACCCAATAAAGTGAGTACTCACGAATCGATGGATGGAAAGCCAGAACCGACATGGGCTGAACTCAATGACTGAGCAAGATGCTATGGTTTGTTTACTCCTTTTATACTTCCTGGTTCGCGACCGCTTCACTTCCGGGTCCTAGTGCCGGTCGCGTTCCGAGTGTGCATGACAGTACCCCCCTGTCCAGGACCGGCTCCAGACGGTCCTGAGGTGGAGGATACCCGACGACGGTAGTCTCGGATTAGTTCCTGGTCGAGAATAAAACGGGCCAGAATCCAAGACCGCTCCTCGGGGCCGTAGCCCTCACAGTCGACCAGGTATTGGATACCTCTGCCCCGAGGGCGCGAGTCAAGGATCCGGCGTACCGTGTAGGCGGGACCACTGTCGATGATCCGGGGAGGAGGAGCAGGGGGGGTGGGTGGAATCATAGGAGATGTGGTGAAGTGTTTCAGCTGAGAGATGTGGAATACTGGATGGATCCGGAGCGCCGCAGGCAGCTGGAGCCGGTAGGTGACGGGGTTTATCCGTAGAGTGATGCGGTATGGACCAATGAACCTAGGGGAGAGTTTGCGTGATTCGGTGCGAAGATGAAGATTTTTTGTAGAAAGCCATACCCTGTCACCTACGTGGTACAATCGTCCCGGGGGGTGTCGACGGCGATGCTGGGTGATGTAGCGGGTGTTGGCCTGCCGGATGGATCTGTTGGCCTGGTTCCACAGCCGCCGACACCGGCGGACCAACTGTTGGGCTGACGGCACATCAACCTCCGGTTCGGGGTGGTTGAACATAGAGGATTGAAAGCCGTAGCATACCTCAAATGGGCTGAACTTCGTGGCTGAGGAGGTGTGAAGATTGTGGGATAGTTCTGCCCAGATGAGGTAGCGAGCCCAGGAGCACTGACGATCGGCGACGAAGCATCTCAGGTAGTGCTCCAGTTGTTGGTTGGTCCGCTCCATCTGACCGTTAGTTTGTGGGTGATATCCGGATGAAAGGCTGCAGGTGGAGTTTCCAGAATTTGGCAGTAAACTGGGGCCCTCTGTCCGAGACGATGTCCTTGGGGAACCCATGCAGGCGGACTACATGCTCTAGTATCAGCTCAGCTGTCCTTTTGGCTGACGGGAGTCCAGCGAGAGCCACCAGGTGCACGGCCTTAGAGAACCGATCGACGATGGTCATTATGACGTCTTTTCCTTCGGAGACCGGCAGGCCCACGACAAAGTCAACGGCAATGTGCGTCCAGGGCCTCCGGGGAACCGGAAGCGGTTGAAGGTCTCCCGATGTAGGTTGATTTGGATCCTTGGCCCTGGCGCACACTGGGCACGCCTGAAAGAACTCTTTGACGTCCTTCGCGAGAGATGGCCACCAGAAGTCTTGTTCGATGAAGAGGCGGGTCCGTCTCGTGCCCGGGTGTCCAGATATGGGAGATGAGTGACCCCATTGGCCGTCTTCCACTCATCGCCCTCTCTGATGCGCACCAAGTTGTAGGCGCTCCGGAGGTCCAACTTGGTAAAGATGGTGGCACCAGAGAGGGCGTCCAGGGCTAAGTTGGTAAGAGGCAGTGGATGTCGGTTTTTAATGGTTATGTTGTTTAGCCCCCGATAGTCGACACATGGGCGAAGTTCGCCTCCCTTTTTCTTCAGGAAGAAAAATCCCGCGGCGGCAGGTGAGGAGGAGGGCCTGATGATACCTTGGCGAAGAGTGTTGGTGACATACTCCTCCATCGCCTGCGTCTCTGTGGGTGTCAGCGAGTAGAGATGGCCGTGGGGTGGAATCGTGCCAGGTTGGAGGTCAATGGCGAGGTCGTACGGGCGATGTGGAGGAAGGTGAGTAGTTCTCTTCTTACAGAAGACCTTAGCTAAGTCCTGATATGCCTCGGGGATGGCGTTGGTGTCGACGTCGGGGGCCTCGGACTCCTAAAAGCACGTCCCAGCCGTCGCCCTTAGGCATAGTTCGGTGCAGGTCACGCCCCAATGTAGAACCCGATGTTGTTTCCAGGAGATGAGAGGGTCATGTTGTTGCAGCCAGGGGTGTCCGAGGATGATGGGAGGTGAGGAAAGAGAGGTGACGTGGAAACGGAGTTGTTTTTGGTGTTGATCAATGGAGAGAATGATAGGTTCCGTCTGGGAAGTGATCAGACTGGTGGATAGGGGGCGACCGTCGACAGATGTGACCTGAACGGGCTGGGATAACGCCTCAAATTTTACCCCCATTTTTTGGCATAAGAAGAGTCAATGAAGTTACCTGCTGCCCCGGAGTCGATGAACGCAGTGAACTTCTGACTCGTTTGTAGCCAAATTGGAGGATTACCTGAACCGTAAGTCGAGAGGTGGTGGTGGTGGTGGTGGTGGAGATGTGGAGGGGGCCCGATGAGTCTCTCCTCAGCCTCACCGGGGCTGGGCATTTCCCGGACGAACAGGACAGATCGCCCGGTGGTGTGCCGCGGACCCACAGTAAGCACACAACCCCTCTCGATACCGGCGCTCACGTTCGGTGGCGGTCAGGGAGGCGCGTCCTAATTGCATGGGTTCCCCGGCTCCGGTGTCAACCATGGCAGGAGGTGGAGATCCGACAGGTCCAGTAGCGGCGGTGGTGAAAGTGGTCGGCGGTGAGGGTGCAGAACGGTGATAGGTGGGAGTAGGCGGCAGGGTCCTCGGGGCTGGCTTCGGATGAGAGAGGAGACGTTGATCGATGCGGAGGGCGTGTTGTATCAGTCCCTCCAACGTGGCGGGAAGCTCTCGTCCGGCAAGCTCATCTTTTATACGTGACGCCAGCCCCTCGTAATAGGATGTCCGGAGCGCGGCGTCTCCCCAAGATGTCTGCACGGCGAGGGTCCTAAACTCCGTGGTGTAGCGACTCACGGACAATCCACCCTGCCGCAGGTGATACAGCTTGGTGTCGGTCTCCACCTCGCCCGCAGGGTGTTCAAAGGTGAGTCTGAGTTGACGTGTAAACTCGTTGTATGAATGGGCGGTGTCCGAGTCTGATTTCAGTACTGCCGTGGCCCACTCTGCTGCCTGCCCAGATAGCAACGAGACGAGGAGAGCAATGCGTAGCCGATCGGTGGAGTATTTGGTGGAATTAAACTCAAACACCAGATCGAGCGCTGTTAGGAACACACTACACTTCCCGTCCGTGCCATTCCATTTCTCTGGTAGTGAGAGAAAAACATCAGAAGAAGCGGGGGGGGGGGGGCTGGCGGGGTGATGCGGCGCCGCGACGGGAGGCCGGCCCGCCGCGCTAGCAACAGCCGCCCGGAGATCCACGTTCTCCTGCCTGAGCTCCGCCACCTCGTCTTGAAGGCCCTGGCGCAGAGTAGCAATCTCCCCGGTTAGCTTATTGATTAGCCCGGCATGCTGGTCAACCACGTCGCAGAGGTGCGCGTAATCCGCTGGGTTCACCGCTTTAGGCTCAGTCATTCTGTCAGGGTGAACTAACCTGGGCGACCAGATGACTTAGCTTTAGCGATTAGCCCAATGTAGCGTGGATGGTGAACCCAAACGCGGATGAAAGCGAATAGGCAGGATAACCACGCAATTTAGTTTAAGGACTCTCACAAAAGGGGAGCAAGGGAAAAACACAAATTTAACCCGCGTCCTATAAACACACACTCAGAATCAGAAAGCAAAACCCAATAAAGTGAGTACTCACGAATCGATGGATGGAAAACCAGAACCGACATGGGCTGAACTCAATGACTGAGCAAAATGCTATGGTTTGTTTACTCCTTTTATACTTCCTGGTTCGCGACCACTTCACTTCCGGGTCCTAGTGCCGGTCGCGTTCCGAGTGTGCATGACAATAAACATAAGTAGATATAAAATGTTTAATGGTAACAATTAAATCAGACTTAATTGTTGGATTTGATACTTTGAGTGTAATTCATAAATTTAGCATAGTAAAAGTACCCTAGCATAAGTTAATATATACCTATATCAAATAAAATTAAGCGCTAATTCTATGTACAGTAGGAAAGTTAAGAGGAGCAGTGGCGGACTGGCCATCTGGAGCACCGGGAGTTTTTCCGGTGGGCCGCTGGCCAATGTGGGCCAGCCCAGTCAGTACGCAAATATATGTATATTAAAAAAAATTACGGAAACCATAATATTGCATCTCTTTTCTACGCATATGGATGTGCAAGTGCGCCGCCGACAAAGAGCGCGTGTTTATGTTACCGCGGATGCGGATGTATATTTGTAAAACAAAAAAAAAAAAAGGAAAAAACAATAAGACAAACAACATATAAACTATGTATAAAGACAATATTTTTAGTGTCTAGTAGCACCAGTCTCACAAAGACCCAGGAGGCTTATAAACAGTTTGACAACAAAATGAGACATTTTCACAGTATTGTAATTGTGATTTTTTTTTTTTTTTTTTATTTCAAAAGATGCAAGACAATACTGCTAAAATATATAATTTACTGGCTGTTAGAAAATATTCTGTGCATTGTCTATTATTGAGTCACAAGGTTGCTAAAGTTCAAGTTCAAGTAGGCTTTATTGTCACTTCAACGATATACAGTTAGTACACAGTGAAACGAAACAACGTTCCTCCAGGACCAAGGTGCTACATGCAACATAAACTTACAACATAAATTAACAGAGAAGCTAAACTAGCTAACTAAGAGGTCTAGTTAGCTGGCTAGCAGAGACAAGACAGATAGTCCTAACATAAATTACAACATAAATTAACAAAAACTAACTAAAACTAACTAACTAACTAAGACTATCTACAGGTTTTACAGACAACAGACAACATAAAAGTGCACGTGCAAATGTGCAAACGAGCAACAACAAAGTGACAGTGCGACAACGACATATCAGAACATAAACATATGGTGTTGAGGTAGTAAACATAGCAGCAAGAATTGAGGAATTAGTGCAAAAAGTAATGAATATTGTGCAAGAAAGAGATAAACAGTGAAGCATATACAGAATTGTGTGTACAATAGTTTGGTGGTGTAGGTCAGTGTGTCTGCACTTGTGTTGATTTGTCAGTCCAGTCTCAAAGTTTTGATGTTTTGATGTAGTTGAGTTAAGCTGAGTGATAATGTTTGTGTGTGTGTGTATCAGTTCAGTCCCTTTTTGTTGAGAAGACGGATGGCTTGTGGAAAAAAGCTGTTGCACAGTCTGAATGTGTGCCCGAATGCTTCGGTACCTTTTTCCAGATGGCAGAAGTGTGAAGTGTGTGTGAGAGGGGTGTGTCCGATCAGCCACAATGCTGGTGGCTTTGTGGATGCAGCGTGTGGTGTAGATGTCTTCAATAGAGGGAAGAGAGACCCCTATAACCTTCTCCGCTGTCCTCACTATCCGCTGTAGGGTTTTGCGGTCCGATATGGCACAATTCCCAAACCAGACAGTGATGCAGCCGCTCAGGATGCTCTTGATAGTCCCTCTATAGAAGGTGGTCAGGATCGGTGGTGGAAGCTGGGCCTTTCTCAATCTTCTCAGAAAAAAGAGTTGGGCTTTCTTGTGCAGGGAGCTGGTGTTGAGGGACCAGTTGAGGTCCTTCTCCAGGTGGACACCCAGGAATTTGTTGTTTTGGACAATCTCCACAGAGGAGCCGTTGTTGCTCAGCGGAGAATGGTCGCCTCGTGTCCTCCTGAAGTCAACAACCATCTCCTTTGTCTTGTCAACATTCAGAGACAGGTTGTTGTTGTTACACCAGTCCGTTAGCCTCTGCACTTCCTCTCTGTATGCTGACTTGTCCTTTTTGCTAATGAGACACACCACGGTCGTGTCATCAGCAAACTTAATGATGTGATTCGAACTGTGTGTTGCTACACAGTCGTGAGTCAGCAGTGTGAACAGCAGAAGACTGAGCACACAGCCTTGTGGGGCCCCAATGCTCAGTGTTTTGGTGCTGGAGGTGCAGTTCCCGATTCGTACTGACTGAGGCCTTCCGGTCAGAAAGTCTAGGATCCAGTTGCAGAGGGAGGTGTTCAGGCCCAACAGGCTCAGCTTCCCGATCAGTTGTTGGCGGATGATAGTGTTGAATGCTGAGCTAAAATCTATGTACAGCATTCAAACGTATGTGTTCTTCTTGTCCAAGTGTGTGAGGGCAAAATGTAGTGTAGTAGAGATGGTGTCGTCCGTTGAGCGGTTAGGATGGTATGCAAATTGCAGTGGGTCCAGTGAGGGGGGCAGCAGGGTCTTGATGTGTCTCATGACGAGCCGCTCAAAGCATTTAATGATGGTGGGTGTAAGTGCAACGGGACGGTAGTCATTGAGACAGGACACTGTAGACTTCTTGTGCACGGGGACGATGGTGGTGGCTTTGAAGCATGTGGGAACGACTGCACTGCTCAGAGAGATGTTGAAGATGTTGGTGAGAACATCTGCCAGCTGTTCAGCACATTCTCTGAGCACTCTGCCTGGGATGTTGTCTGGTCCAGCAGCTTTATGTGGGTTGACTCTGCGTAGAGTTTTTCTCACCGGAGAAGGGGTGGTCTTCCTCGCCGCCACGTCGTTCTGCCTGTTGAACCGAGCGTAGAAGTTGTTCAGCACATCTGGGAGGGAGCCGTCACTGTCACAGGCAGGTGATGTCGTCCTGTAGTTTGTGATGGTTTGTAAGCCCTGCCACATGCGCCGTGTGTCGCCGCTATCTATAAAGTGGTTGTGGATTCTCTGGACGTGTGCGCACTTCGCCTCTCTGATGGCCCGAGAAAGTTTGGCCCTTGCTTTTCTAACGACCACCTTGTCTCCCGCTCTAAAGGCAGAGTCTCGGGTCCTCAGAAGTGCACGCACCTTCGCAGTAATCCACGGTTTCTGATTGGAACGTGAGATGATGTTCTTGAAGACAGCGACGTCATCGGTGCACTTGTTAATGTAGCTGGTCACTGATGACGTGTACTCCTTCAAGTCAGTGAAGTCGGCGTAAGTTGCAGCCTCCCTAAACATGTTCCAGTCAGTGCTCTCAAAACAGTCCTGAAAAGCAGAGATGGCTCCTGCTGGCCAGGTCTTCACCTGCTTCAGAACCGGTTTTGAACGCCTGACGAGTGGTCTGTATGCTGGAATTAGCATAACAGAGATGTGGTCTAAGTAGCTGAGGTGGGGGCGGGGCTCTGCCCGATATGCGCCGGGGATGTTTGTGTAAACAAGATCCAGTGTGTTTTTCCCTTTCGTTGCAAAGTCCACATACTGATGGAATATAGGAAGCGCTGACTTGGGATTTTCATGGTTGAAATCCCCAGCAACAATAAACAGTCCATCCGGGTGTGTATTTTGCAGTTCACTGATCTTTGTATACAGTTTCCATAGCGCTTCCTTAGCATTAGCGCTGGGTGGAATGTACACCCCGATAATAAAAACAGTGGTGAATTCCCGTGGTAAATAAAAAGGTCTGCATCTAACAATCACAAACTCCACTAGCAATGAGCAATAACTAGAAACTAGCACAGAGTTCTTGCACCATTTCGTGTTGATGTAAACACATAAGCCGCCACCGCGAGTCTTACCGCACAGAGCTGCATTTCTGTCGGCGCGAAACGAGGCTAGCCCGTCTAGCGTCCGGTACTCTGTCGCTGAGCCATGTCTCCGTGAAAACAAAGAACCTCACGCTGTGTAGCCTGCTGGAGTCGGATGTAGTCCAGTTTATTGTCTAGACGTTGGATAGGATGATGGACGGGAGAGCCGGCCGGCTAGGGTTTGTTTTTAGCCTAGCACAGCCTCCCGCCCGCTTGCCGCGCTTCCGCTTCCTCGCGCACCGCTTCCGATGTCCCCTTCTCCAGCCGCCAGCATCAGGCAACGCCGAGGCTTTGAGGCCTGGTTCGTGCAGCAAGCCGAGGTCGCATAGCTTTTCCCGCAGCTCATCGTGGATGTCGTTACCCGGGTTATTTAGGAACAAAAGTGTCTGGCTGTTGTATGTACGGACACCAGTTTCTCCAGAGCGGACGCTGTGTGCTACTGCCGCGCCGCCATCTTGGAAAAAGCATTTATCATTCAAAGCTATTCATATCAGTGTAAAGTTAGTGTGATTTTGAAAGTGCTATAACTCCACCTGGCACAGTTTCATTTCAGTGGAACAATTTGACTACATGTGACGTGCCATGAAAAAGTATTTGCCCCTTCCTAATTTTTTTCTTTGCATATTTGTCACACTTGTATAGGTGGAATTTCACCTAAACACTTTATAAGGAAAAGACTTATTGGCCTTTTTTGGTGAGTTATCATGAACATTTTGCATTTCGGGGGTATCATCTTGATGCATTGTAAGACAAAAAACAATTGTAAAAACAATACAATTTATGCTGTCTTAATGAAAATATAAATTTCTTCCATTCCAAAGATTAAAAACGGTAACAATGTCAACTTTAGAATCTAGAATCCAAAAGATTAAATTTACACAAATTTAAAAAGAGGCCTGAAAGTCTTCAGAAGAGCCTCAGATTCAGGAGGTTTTTAAAGTGTGGAGAGGTGCATTACAGTTCCTCTGAATGTATAGGTGAGAACAGCTGATTCACTCTTGAGGAGAGTGAATAATTTGCATTTGAATGTTGTCTGGCATTGTAAAGCTCACACAGTGACACTAAAGGAACAATAGGATTAATAGGAATAGAAGGCACTAAAAAAGAGGATTTTAATTTAGACTATAAAAAAAATTAACCTGCGTCTATTTTTAGGCGTGCCAGCTGCCACTTTTTAGTTAGAAGTTTTCAATACAAATCTTATAATGCCCACATGACATGCTGGTGAGCTATCCTTGCCAATGATCCCGGGCTTGCACCCCGCGCTATAAAATACGAGTACGACGGCCATCCGCGGACAGCAGCTTCTGCCTCCGCCTGTTTGCACTGGCTCTTCTTTAAAGTCCCTGGGGCGCGTTCTATTTGCCCCACTTGCATGCCGCACTTCCGCGTTGTCGTGCGCGCGTCTCACTCACACCGCGTAGTAAAATCCACTGTAAACCAACAAACCCCGAGTATTTTATAGCTTGGGTTGCAAGCCTGGGATCATTAACAAGGAGAGTTCACCATCCGTGCCTAATTCCGCAGCCCCGCTTCTTCGCATACTTGAGGGGTAGGCCGCCTAACTAGTGAGCGAGGAGCGATATTGACTTGGGCGCACGCCGTGACAGGCTAAAAAAACTATTGTCCTCAAAAATGTAACAGATGAGGACTCTGGTTAATGTGCAAAAACTATATAATAAAACTATATAAGACTACATGCCTTTATAAGACTCAACTTTTATTTAAGCGCACTTACAATAACGAAAAAATGTGATTTTGTAAATGTTTGAAAGCAAATAAGGTGCGCTGTTCTGTATTGTTTTTGGTGAACTTGAGCGCGTCAGAAAATGAACGCAAACGTTTTTTTTTATGGTCAGAGTCAGTCCGCCTCCTGTTTTCCCAATGCGTTCATAATCATTAGTCTACTTCTGCCGGTGCGCTCTGAAAAACTTTATGCATGCGGCTGAGCGCTGATTAAAACTATGGAGTAAATTAAAGAGGAGAATCACGATGCCGAATCGACGTCCTGAGCCCAAACCTCATTTAAATTAAATTAAGAAATATTATTAATTAATTATTATTAATTAATAAATATTAAGTAAAAAAACAATAGCCCACGTTTAGAAACCGTTTATGAATTCTTTCCGACATGAGTTGGCCTGGTGTTATGCGCAGAGCGCCGGGAGATTTCCTGAAGCTCCGAAATCACTTGGGCATTTTTTCTAAATAGATGCTATCTTTAATAACTGATGGAGGTTTTAAGCTGTATGCACATGCATTTTTGAGGGGTTTAAAACGAATTAATAAGTCAGAGCAGACCTACATGAAAGGTGAGAAGTGAGTAACTGAGCGCGCTGTCGCATTGTATATACTGTACAACACACGTTTATCAACCTTTTGATAAAAACGCTGACTTTTGTTAAGCGAAAGTACATTACAAAAGACGAACAGCTTTATTTTATTCATAAATTTACAATCACATCACATTCCAGCACATTATTTTCAGCTGTGGTTAAATAATGGATGAAATAATTATTCAATGCTGGACACAGCAAATATAATTATTATAAAAAGCCAGAAGAACTTCGAGTTCATAAAATAATATTTACTTATGAAAAAAAAAAAAATATATATATATATATATATATATTGTTCATTTATGTCTTTTGATGATGTCGACACATTTTTACGTTTTAAATAAGATATGTTAGCATATTCACGAATCAGGACATTCGCATGGTTAACACTATCAGATAGCCTACTATCAGGAAATTAAATTAATTTCAACACCATTTAAACCGAGACATTGCCATGTCTTTCACTGTTTTGTCCCTGTTAAGAAATTACAAAAACTATATAAGAAACTTATTAGGAATTTTAAAGCACGAATTTGGGCATCTTATTTCATTATTATGAAAATAATATGAAGCACATATCCACACATTCATCACGAAAGATCTGTTGTAAAACTAAATAAAATTCATGTTTGCTTCAGCACTGGAAACAATATTGTTTTGGGCTAAGTAATTATACACAGTTCTTCGCTGTACAGTACTTGGTCCGGCTTTTAGATAAAGTCCTTCCATGCGCCATCTGGTGGATATTCAGTGAAGCACAACACATTTATTCAAATTCCCAAATGTTGCTTACGACAAGTCACGGCACGCTGCGCGCTAAATTGCAGCATCTCACGGGAAAACACATGCAGTCTTAATGGCCACATCTGTAAGTCCCGCGTTGTAGGCAGCGGTGCGAGATCTCAGATTTTAAAACATTGAAAACTAACTTAAAAAACAAAAACAAAGAAAAGGTGGTCGGAGCAGTCCTCACCGCCGCCATCTTGGATCCAAGATCACAAGTGAGACATCCATTTTTGCTTGCATGGCAGTTACAAATGAACTGATGCAACACATTAATACCTACTTAGCAGTGACTGGGAAAAGGAGGGGGTGCAGATAAGACACTGCAGTCAACAGATGTTTTATTATAACTGAAGTGCAGATAATTTTTGACTTATCAAAATAAATTAGCCTAATTCATTGTTTGTTTGTCCAGGTTTTGTCAAGTGAGCATTATGTCTAATTGAAAATAGAGGCTTAATGAAACATTAATTAAAAAATGACTGAAGACCCATATTTGACCAAGAAACATCTAACAATCATACCTTATTTGCTTTACAGATATATATTTTTTGTAAAAAAACAAGGTGGATTTTTTTATGCTTTCTGTGGGATAAAGAAGGTTAGCAAATGGTGATCACAAACATATTTAACAAACTGATAAGATGATATGTAAAGGACTAAAGAAGTCACAGAAAGTCTAAAAACACTACAATGACATGGGCCATGTTCCAAATAAACCTCAAACTACATTAGAAATTGCATTTTTCTGAGTTCCCCCTGAATACCACCAACTTAATAAAAAAAAAAAATAATGTCAACAAATCAATTATTTGGTGCAAAAAAAAATAAAGCTAAGTAGAGACTACAGAAAATAAGACAAACAGAATACAAATAAGGCTGTCCATTACGGTTATACAAAGCAACCACAGAATAGTATTGCATATAGTCGCTCTCTCTCTCTCTCTCCGAGTCAGATTTTGTTTCTGTATTACATGCATAATCAGAAACCAGAGAGGTACATTGTTAATGCTGACCTTTATACCAGGGGTTGACATGAACATGTACAGATGTTATATGGAGATTTATTGACATCACATCATCACCATAGCAGTTCAATCAATGTTCAGATCGGCTGCTACAATGAGAATCCCATCTTTCAAATTCTGATTAAATAATTCTTAAATGTGCAGATGACCCCAGAGAACAAATTTGCTCTCTCTCTCTTTCTCTCTTTTCCATTTCAAGGTTTAACTTGATTCAATTCCAGATCGAGATTGTACCCTTGACCTCCCAAGCTGCCTCCATTAATAGCGTCTGCTGAAGCGTTTAATAGGTTTCAGACGCTCTAAGTAGGCAGCAGACAGACTTCTGTGAGTAAATGCCTGTTATTTTTGTCAGTCATTTTGTGTGCCAGATCTAGTTGTTAAGCCTTTATCATCCTGACGTGTAAAGTGATCCCTGTGAGAGACGTGCTACCCACTGACCCAAGACCAGACATAAAAAGACTAAACATTGACACAAAAAATCCATAGATAAGTATAGATCAAGCCCGTTCTTCGAACTAAATGTATGACTAGTTTAACGAAAGACAGAATTGGCATGCTAAACCAATATGCCACTGCTGTGCTAATATGCTAACATTTAGGAGGATAATAATGGAGAAGGTGGACAGTCTGTCAGTGGGTATGGGTGACTTAATTATTTGCTGCAGATGGGAAACTTGTGGGGATCCTTTGTCAGTACTCTCATACTGTGAAAGCCCATATGTTAAGTCTTATAAATTCTCAATAAAAGTTGCTACTTGCACCAAACTGATATTTTTTTAAATTTAGTTTAAAGTCAGGGAGGTTAAAAAGGAATATAACCAGAAGCATGGTGCTTTTTGCATAAGGTAAATTATTACAACTGCTTAAATTCTCAGGCTTACAGTATGTAAAAAATACTGTCACATCCTTGGCAAAGTTTTAAGTCTAAATACTTTCTAAAATATTGATTTCTTTGTTCAGGAAGTCAATGACTGTGCCATATGCAGTGTAACAGACTGTTAGTTAATTGCAGTTGTACAGTATTTAGACGCAACGCTTTTTTTTTTGACTGAGATCAAGCCTAAAACTGTACAGAAATTTGGCAAGCAGCAAAAGCTCCACATGAAACATTCCACTTTCTTAATGAAACATTTTTACTGATATAATTACTGCTATAATATACTTCTGATTGTACAGCACATGAGAACACCTTTTGACCCTGATATGTTGACCCTGTTGCATCCCTTTGACAACCAGGCTCATCGAACATGTTAAAGGGGTCATACAGGCCTACATGCACTTTTTTAAGCTGTTTGGACTGAACTGTGTGTTAGGACAACCACTCTACGATGATAAAAAGCCGCCCAGTGGTTTTCTTTTTATTTATTACAATAACATGCCCCTTGTGAAATCAGGCCAATCGCAAATGCCTGTCGATGTGAAACCACACCACAAGAGGCCGCTCCTACACTAGTTGATTGCTAAAACACCAGTGTCAAAGACCCGCCCCGAGTGAGAAGAAGCTGTCGTCCATTGTTTTTCGCCGCTGGACAAAATGGCCACTAAGCGAGTGTTGTGTACAGTTGTTGGGTGTAATAGCGAACACAGCAGTCGTCAGTTACTACCGATATCTGAGCCACTGAGGACGCAGTGGCTGAATTTAGTTTTTGAAGCTAACGTCCTCGCCGATTTACCTAAATGCGTTCATGTTTGCGATAATCATTTTTCACCAGACTGCTTTAAAAACGCGGGTCAATATAAAGCAGGTTTTTACTAGGAAGCTGCTCCTAAAAAATAGATATGTACTAACGCTTCGTGTTCCTGATGCATGTCCATTCTTTTAATTTCTGCGTTGTCAGGCGATATTACAAACTTCTGCGTAGGTTCCGTACTTAAATCAAACCAAAAACGACTGAAGAAAACAGGCTCAGGCTCTTTATTCCAGCGTTTTCCAGTTTGGACTGCATTACCCACAAAGCACTGCGTTGTGGGCAATGCTTTGTGGGTAATGCAGTCCAAAGCATTGCCTGCACTGGACTGCACTCCCGTGGCTATACCTTAAGTGTGTTGTGAAGACATGCCCCACAGAACTGGGGGGGCGGGCTCAGCAGAGGTCATGAGCATTTAAATTAGCATGTACTGAAACAGGTTGCTGAGAACAGAGCTAGTTTTTACCAGGTAAAAGTAGTGTTTTTTTTACAAAATCCTTTTGAATATTTAATTAACGTATAATACAAACTTTATTAGGACCCTAAAGATCATATTAACATTTAATGAAAAATGGGATGTGTAGGACCTTTAAGGGTTTAATACAAATGTTTAAACCCCCAAATTAGGTATTTAAGACAGAGATTTACAGTCTCATATTGTGTTCCATTTACTTATGAGAGAAATACTTATCTACAAAATTAAAAATGTTAACAGGAGTCACAAATAGACGAGCCAAACCTAAAATTGTGGGATAAATTATATTTGCCTTTTTCTTTTTCAGTAAATGTCATTTGCATTTTTTAATAATAAAAATATACAAATTATTAAATTCATACACATCTACTAAACACTTGATCATATCACAGATCACATCTTTGTATCCTATCACTTTACATTACACATTATCCTGTTATTAATCTGAAACTTAAACTAATTTAGGATATTCAAGAGCTGGTGTCATTGAAATTTTTTTTTACGTCCAATTAGGGTCATGTTCTCGGTTTAATGCTTACTGTCATTCTCACTTAATTAATTGATTGACTGATTGATTGATTGATTGATTAATTAATTCATTCTAAATAACATAGAGCCAGCAATATACCTGAGGTCGAGTCTCAGTCTGCGTGTGCTACAAAGCTGTGAGGAAAAGCTAGTGTCATCATAATTTGGTGGAGTTTTTGCTGAACAACAAACTGCATCTCAAAAAAACACTGTTCCTTTATGAGCATGCTCATATCCACTGCCTGTATTAATTTTCCTTTAAATAGTAAGCACAAACTCAATTGGCCTGAAATCGACTGCACCATAGTAGGAACCTGTGCCCTACTTATAAACTAAATTTGCAAAAGAGTGATAACTTCTAAATTATCACTTGTTTCTTCCATATGGACTGGCATTAATATTTTGAAAATAGTATTTAAAACATTATTAATTTACAAACAACATTAAATATATTTGGATTTGAATTTTTAATATTAATTTAAGGTAAGAAAATGTATAAATATACAGTATTATACAGTAGTAAAAAAGAGTCCTATATTATTATTATTATTATTATTATTATTTCTATAAGCATTTATTTTTGACTTCAGTTTTGTTGAATAATGGTAAGAAAAGATTTTTTTTTTATTATGTTTTTAAATATACATAGAATTAAAAGACGGGGTACATTATGAAGGTGTTCGAGAGACTGATCCTGGATACACTTCATCCCCTGGTGAAGTCCTATCTGGACCCTCTTCAGTTTGCCTATCAGCCGTTCATGGGAGTCGATGACGCCATAATACACCTGCTACATTGTACCTACTCTCACCTTGACAAGCCTAGGACCACCGTAAGGATGATGTTCTTTGAGTTCTCCAGTGCCTTTAACACCATCCAACCGGCAGTACTGGGGAAAAAACTAATGAAAATAAAAATTGACACTTGGTTTCGTAGATCATGGACTATCTGACCTGCAGTCCCCAGTATGTCCGACTACAGAACTGTGTGTCCGAGACTTTGATCTGCAGCACTGAAGCTCCCCAGGGGACTGTACTATCTCCGTTTCTTTTCACCCTATATACACCTGACTTTAGATATACCTCAGAGTCATGCCACTTGCAGAAGTTCTCTGATGACTCTGTGGTTGTTGGGTGTATAAAGGAGGGTGACACCTTGGAGTACCAGTCTGTAGTGGATGACTTTGTTTCCTGGTGTAAGCGTAATCACCTACAACTGAACATCAGGAAAACAAAGGAGATGGTTGTAGACTTTAGGAGAAGCAAGACCCCTGTGACTCCTATATCTGTAATGGGGGAGATAGTGGACATGGTCTCTGAATACAAATATCTGGGAGTCCATCTGGACAACAAACTTGACTCAACACAACGGCACTCTACAAGAAAGGACAAAGTCGGTTGTACTTTCTTTGAAGGCTCAGGTCTTTTAACGTCTGTAACACCATTCTGCGGATGTTCTATGAAACCATTATGGCGAGTGTCATTTTTTACGCTGTGGTCTGTTGGGGTGGTAACATTAAGGCGTCTGATAAGAACAAACTGGACAAGTCAACTAAAAAGGCCGGATCTGCGCTAGGCATGGAGCTTGACTCTGTGGATGTAGTAGGGAAGAGGAGGATTCTATCCAAAGTACAATCCATTTTGAACAATCCTTCTCATCCGCTACACAGTGTCTTCGCTAAACAGAGGAGCAGTTTCAGCCAGAGACTGATTACTATCAAGTGTTCCACAGAGCGCCACAGGAGATCCTTTCTCCCAACGGCCATAAAAGTTTACAACTCTTCTTTGTAACTCATACACACATGTATGTGGATTTTTCACTAACTGTTACACTACAGGACATTATCACTTACCATATTAATAATATGATTACTGCAATACTACTTCCCAATAAAATATGTAATACAAGATTACACATAATAATACAATATTACATAAATATACTAGATTACTGTGCAATACTTACAAGTGGCCTTGAGTCATATTCTAATGGTACTTGCTGTTTTAGGAACTTTTTTTTAAAAGATTATTATTATTATTATTATTATTATTATTTATTACCTTTATTCTTTATTACCTTTTTTTAGTTAAAAACTGTGAGCACCTGTAACCGAGCATAAGCATTTTCCTTCTGGGATTAATAAAGTTATTTGAATCTTGAATCTTGAAACTAATTTTTAAGGATGACTGTAAGTAATCACGAGCTGCAAACAATTAAAACAGTCAATTGAATCAGTGTTCCAACTTTTAAAGTTTGTTACTCTATATTATTAAATTTTAATTTAATTCAATTCAATTTGTAAATCGCTTTTAACAATTGATGATAACAAATATATGATTTGTTATTCAGACACTTTATGTAATACCTGAGCCAGACAGTAGTCATTCCCAAACCATTAGTGTGTGTGTGTGTGTGTGTATGTGAAAGTCGTCCTACAAGCCTTGTCCTATGCAGTTTGACTTTGTGGGGACCGACGCGCGGACAGATAGAAACCTAATCACAGTGCCAAAACCTGTGTAAATTATGATGACGCGTAGGTGAAATAAGGGTATTAGTAGTAAACAGTTTATGGGCCAAACTTTGCTGAGTGATGATGGTAAAATAATTATAAAGGTCTTGGCTTAAACAACACAAATAAGTTTTCATTTTTTGCAATGTAAAAATACTCTAACTAGTTACTTTTATTAGGAAGTAACGCTGTAATGTAACTAATTACTTTTTCATGAGAGTAATTTTGTAATGTAATTAGTTTCTTTAAAAAGTAACATCCCCCAATACTAGAAATGTGAATGTGTATCAATCAAAATGATCACATTGTCCCTGATGAGCAAGCCGAGGACGACAGCGACAGTGGCAAGGAAAAACTCCCTAAGATGGCAGTAGGAAAAGAGAGACAGAAAGAGGAAGAGAGAGAGAGAGAGAGGACAAAGAAGACAAGAGAAGAGTGCAGAAGAGTAGGAGAGATAACAGTTAGTTATGGTCGCAGTCACACAATGTATAAAGTGAATGTATATTTATTTAAATAGTGAGACTATGCCTGAGTCCCAAACATTAATTGGAAGACTATTCTATAACTTGCTGTAGTTTTTATAATACGTGGTACTGACAAGCACCCTGCATCCTTTGATTGAAGTAGGCGTGGCGGATCGTGAGATAACTAGCAGTTTACTCAGATACTGCGGCGCGAGACCATTTAATGCTTTATATATCAAAAGTAGTATTTTATGAGGTTGGCATGTAAACACACATTATGTATTCAGCAAAGAGCAGATGCAGATAGATTCAACACATGTTGTGCTTTTCTTTTGAAAATTATAACATTTGAACAGGGACATCAAATGACCACATGCGCAGCATTTGATTGTTTATGGAAATATTTAGCACAGTGGAACAATGGACTGCGAACATAATTTGTTCCGTAAGTTTATTTGTATATCAAAACACTTATAAAGCTAAATTAAGTTCCACAACCCAAAAATATTAATTTAAAAATAATTAATACAAAATGTAAAGTAAAAAGAAAAACAAATTAACCTACACTAGTAATTCATCCTCATGTGCCTCAGTGTCGCAAACAACCACTGCTAGTGTGTGTGTGTGTGTGTGTGTGCGGGCATGCACGTGTGTGTGTGTGTGTAAAAGCGAGAGGAGAGGAGGAGGGATGGGGCTACTGTGTAGGATGACTTTCACACAAGCACATGCATGCACAAACACACACATACACTAACAAAAACTATGCTCTTTCTGGAAACTTTTTTAAAATGGAACCTCTCCGATGACACTCGCTTTTTTTGCTTTACGCGTGCGCACAGACACCTAGTAACAATGTTATAATAAACAGTACATACATGCATGGATGATGACTATACAAGTGACGCACGTGCACTGAGACTGAGCATGGGAGACGATTACTCATAATCCCGCAGCACGAGAGAGAAGAACTATTGTTGTGACCATGTGACACTTGGCAGACAAATTGCATGCATTCTACTCATATATCATGTCCTCTATTTACCCTTTATTTACTTTAAATCTATTAAAATTTTTTCTCATCTTGCAAAATATTCGCAGACCAAGTTACTCGCTATCCAAGGTTCCACTGTACTTATTATTTATTTGTACGCACCCTGTTTTTAGACCTGCATTTACATTGGTATAATGTCAAGAGTTTAAGAGAGTTTATTTAGATGCTATTTATGCATAATTGAACATTCAGTAACTATTTTATTTATCTTCTCCTTAATTCATAAAAGAAACTTTATGCAGGTAATTCTTACAGTAAAAGTAGATGAACAAAATTACCTGGTATGGGGTACAATGAAACAAAGCTGTAGTGATGAATTTCATTTAACTTCTATAATTATATTTATTATGGGCTGTTTTTGAGATTTGGCTTGCTTAAAACATATATATATATATATATATATATATATATATATATATATATATATATATATTTTTTTTTTAAACATAAACCCGACTGTATCCAAATACAAACCTTATTGCTAAGATGAAAGAAAAAGTGGACATGATAAAGGGCAGATTGATTGGGATTATTATGACTAGTATTGACAAGAAAACAGTTGCTAGGTGATGGTAGAGGTGAATGATGCTTTGTATCCAATTGTTTTGCATAGTGCAGATGCAAACACCAGACATATATCACAAAATCTACAGTTATGTTAAAAAGGGTAAACCTACTTTAATTATATGTGTTTTTTTTTATAAAAGCTTATTTAAAATTATATAATCATAGCAAGTCTTAGTATTAGGCAAAAACAACCTCAGACAAACAACATATAACCTATAACATATAAATTCAAGATGGCGCCGGTGAGGTCGGCTGCCGTCACGACTGCTCAGACCACCTTTTCTTTGTTTTTGTTCTTTAAGTTAGTTTACAGCGTTTTAAAACCGGCAAAATTACCACCATGGGGTACATTAGTTATGATAGAGACACTCTTGTTTCTATTGGTATACAATGTACTCACAATTCGACGTTTTTAACTCCGGATCCGAGCTGGCCGAGTGAGATCCTGAGGGACAACAAAGGACGCGACGAGAAGCGGCGGCCCCGAGGGAAACGAGCCGGCGTCAGGAACAGGCTGAGAGCCTGTGCACACCGCACACCTCTGCCTAGCATCCTGCTCGCCAACGTCCAGTCACTGGAAAACAAGCTCGATGACCTCAGGGCCAGGATAAAGTTCCAGAGAGACATTCGGGACTGCAATCTCCTCTGCTTCACCGAGACATGGCTGAACCCAGCGGTGCCGGACCACGCCATCCAGCCGGCCGAGTTCTTCTCGGTTCATCGCATGGACAGGACGCGGGACTCGGGGAAGTCAAGGGGAGGCGGCGTGTGTTTAATGGTGAAGAGCAGCTGGTGCAACAGCGCGAGCGTTGTTCCTCTCACACGCTCCTGCACACCAAACCTGGAACTACTGTCCATCATGTGTCGTCCTTTTTACCTTCCTCGGGAGTTTACATCGGTCATAATCAGCGCCGTTTATATTCCACCACAAGCGGACATGGACACTGCCTTATGCGAGCTGCATGAGGCACTCACACAGCACCAAACACAACAATGGG
The DNA here is from genome assembly GCF_024256425.1 of Clarias gariepinus. Classification (NCBI taxonomy): domain Eukaryota; kingdom Metazoa; phylum Chordata; class Actinopteri; order Siluriformes; family Clariidae; genus Clarias; species Clarias gariepinus. Next base: position 28,348,422 of record NC_071100.1, on the reverse strand, counting down.
ACGCTGCGCTTATTGTGGCGGGGGACTTTAATAGTGCCAACCTCAAACGCGCAGCGCCAAACTTTTATCAGCACATCACCTGCCCCACCAGGGGCGAAAGGACACTGGACCACTGCTATACAACGGTCAAGGACAGCTACAAGGCACAATCTTGTCCACCGTTTGGTAAATCCGACCACGCCGCCATCTTCCTCATGCCAAAATACAAACAAAGGCTGAAACAGGAAGTTCCGGTTCAGAGGGAGGTCGCGCGCTGGACGGACCAATCGGTGGCCGCGTTACAGGACGCACTCGATGACGCAGACTGGGACATGTTCAGAAACAGCTCCGATGGTGACGTCAGCGTGTTTACGGAAGCGGTTGTGGGATTCATCGGGAAATTAGCGGACGATACCGTAGAAAAAAAGACTATTAAAACGTTTCCCAACCAGAAGCCGTGGGTGGATAAAACCATCCGCGACGCTCTGAGATCTCGCACCACTGCCTACAACACGGGACTCGCGTCGGGGGACATGGAACCGTACAAGGCTGCGTCATACAGCGTCCGGAAGGCGGTGAAAGAGGCGAAGCAGCGCTACGGGAGGAAACTAGAGTCACAACTCCAACAGAGTGACTCTAGGAGCCTGTGGCAGGGACTAAGGACAATTACGGATTATAAAGCAACAACATCCGGTATGACGAACGCGGACGCGACTCTGGCAGACGAGCTGAACACTTTCTATGCTCGCTTCGAGGCTGCAGCTAAGGACGCTAGCGATGCTAATGCTAGCGGCGCTAACGGCTGCAGACAGGAAGTCACTGCCAGCACCGGAAGCGCGTTCATCATCACCGAGCATGACGTGAGGAGAGCCTTCAAGAGAGTGAACACCAGGAAAGCAGCAGGACCAGACGGCATCTCAGGCCGTATTCTCAGAGCCTGCGCAGACCAGCTAGCACCTGTGTTCACAGAGATATTCAACATCTCTTTATCTCAGTCGGTGATCCCCACATGCTTCAAAGAGTCCATTATTGTTCCTGTCCCAAAGAAACCTCATCCTGCTTCCCTCAATGATTATCGCCCTGTAGCCCTCACTTCAGTAGTGATGAAGTGCTTTGAACGCCTGGTCAGAGACTTCATCATCTCTTCACTACCAGACACACTCGACCCACTACAGTTTGCTTATCGTCCAAACCGTTCCACGGACGATGCAATCTCTCATCTCCTCCATACATCTCTCACTCACCTGGACACTCGGAGGGGGAATTATGTGAAAATGCTCTTCATCGACTACAGTTCTGCATTTAATACCATAATTCCCTCCACACTTACCACCAAGCTGGAGCACCTGGGACTCAGCTCATCTATGTGTCAGTGGATCTCCAACTTTCTAACTGGCAGACCACAGGCAGTAAGGATGGGCGGACATGTCTCAGCCTCCCTCGCTCTCAGCACTGGAGCCCCCCAGGGTTGTGTTCTGAGCCCCCTGCTGTACTCTCTGTACACCCACGACTGCGTGGCCACTACCAGCTCCACCACCATCATCAAGTTTGCTGACGACACTGTTGTGGTGGGCCTGATCACGAACAACGATGAGACGGCCTACCTGGAGGAGGTTGGAAATCTGGAGAACTGGTGCCAGAGAAACAATCTCCTCCTGAACGTCAGTAAGACAAAGGAGCTGATAGTGGACTTTAGTACAAAGCAGGTGAGGAACTACCAGACCCCCGTCATCAACAGGAGCCCAGTGGAGAGAGTGGACAGCTTCAGATACCTCGGTGTTCACATCACGCAGGACCTGGCATGGTCCTGTCACATCAACACGGTGGTAAAAAAGACCCGGCAGCGTCTCTACCACCTCAGACGCTTGAGAGACTTTAGACTGCCCTCCAAGGTGCTCAGGAATTTCTACTCCTGCACCATAGAGAGCATCCTGACGGGAAATATCACGACCTGGTTCGGGAACAGCACCATGCAGGACAGACAAGCTCTACAGAGGGTGGTGCGATCAGCTGAGCGCATCATCCGCATCGAGCTCCCTGACCTGCAATCGATTTACAGCAAGCGGTGCTTGACCAAGGCCAGGAAGATCGTGAAGGACCTCAGCCACCCCAATAACGGACTGTTTACTCTGTTGCGGTCTGGGAAGCGATTCCGCTCCTTGAAGGCCAACACAGAGAGACTGAGGAGGAGCTTCTTCCCGCAGGCGATAAGGTCTCTCAACCACACCACTATGCAGAACTACACAATATTTTCATAATTGGTCAAATCAATCAATCTTCTTACATCCATGAACACTATGGACAATTACACGCTCACCTTCCTTCATATATACACTGCATGTCGTACGTTACATCCTGGACCATTGCACAAAGACACTTTAATAACTTTGCACACCTACCTTCACAACTACACTACATTTTACAGTTTTACGTTTACATCCTGGACCAGTGCACAAAGACACTTTAATAACCTCTGCACTAAGACACTTTGTTCTATGCATATTTGCACACACCGTACAGTATATTTCAATTTGCATATTTTCATATTTCTATTTTTATTTTTAGTTCTATTTTTTCCTAGCACATTTCTATTTTTATTTTTAGTTCTATTTTTCCTAGTTTAATTTAATTTTTTAATTTAATTTCTATCGTATTTCTTTTATTCATATTTATTTCTTATTTGTAAAATTTAACTCTCTTTTAGGGTCAATGGCAGTCGTATAATGCATTTCACTACATTTCGTACTGTGTATGTTTGTGTATGTGACAAATAAAATTTGAATTTGAATTTGAAATTTGAATTTGATTTTACTGTGGAAGAATGTAAACTACCTTGAATGTTTTCCACTTGCAAATAATCTTAAATTTTATTTGGGATTTTTTTTTTTTAACCCTTTGCAGATTGATGATCAAGAAGCACCATCAATTGTTTCTCCAGGACCATTGTTAATGTCTTCTCCTCTTGGCATTGTTTTAAATGCTCCAGATAAGCAAACTGCCAAAACTTCTGCTTTTATAAAGATCTGCATATCTATTGGTAATCAATTAATCAACTGCTGATCATAAACAGTAAGGGTGTACTTAGTACGGCCCATTCTTTTTTCTTTTTTGGGTCCTTTTTAGTTAAATAAATAATTGCACACTAAAAAAGTTATATACTGTTGTTTGTCTAAGGTAAACAAAATAAAAGAAATAAAATTAAACGAGGGCCACTATTACATTTGATTTAAACTATAAATTAGTTTAGCCTAAGCATACCAGATCTTAACATTATTTAATGTATGTATTTTTGTTTAATTTATATGTTTTAGGTAAGTGGAAATTCTGCTGTCAATTGAAGCACTTATTTTCACTACATCATATTTACAGGTATAGTGTTGCTGCAGAAAACCAGCACGATGGTCGACAATTGTTTTTGTTTTTTTTATTCAACTGTAAGACCTGTGGTATCTGTTTGTACATCTGTCTGTCATAGGTGTGCTTCTTAACTACTTTACTTAAACATACAGTAGCACTACAGCTCTGATAATATTCCAAAGAGTATACAAAAAAAAAAAAAAAAAGAATCATTCAGAGGACACAGGCTACTAAATACATCTTTTTTTTAATCAAACAACCAGCAACAATAAAAACTAAATAAATATAATGAGCTCACTGGAGGTACTTACTTGCAAAGAAAGGACAATGACCCTGTCATACAAAAGTGTCTAAAATAAGCCCAACAGCATGCTATTTTAATTCAAAAAGCTGTTTTTACAGGCAACAATCAGGAACATTTTATAAAATAAATAAATAAATATACACAAATTTCCCACCTTCAGCAATGGAAAGTTTAGGTCGAAAAAGCAAATATAATTCAATTGTTTATACTGGTGGCACACATGACAGCTGTCTGGTCAGTGATATTATTGAGATGGAATTGCAATGTGTTCTGTCAGGCATGTAAGCATTACAAGGGCCATGGAGCAATTAGAAGACCTCTAACATTGACTCTGTGTTATTTGACATGGCGTGGCCTTTATTAATGCTTATTCCACCCATGTTTGTGTGATCAACATTTAATGGAAAGTTACAAAACAAAATTAACCATTGTTCATTCCGAAATAAATCACAAATTCATTCACATACACTTAGGAGCAAGTTTATTCGTTTGACTTCAGTTGGAGCTACATTTATTGACCACTGTGATAGTCACTAATTTACCTTTTTAAAGGAGATCAGTATTCTTTCTCTAATTATAGGCCAATTGCTCTTCTGCCGCAGTTTTCAAATATTTTAGAGAAAGTATTTGTTCAGAGGCTCGACAAATTTGTAGAAAAACATAATTTATTGAGTGAATATCAATTCGGATTTAGGATAAAGAGGTCGACTTCAATGGCAGTAATGAAAATGGTTGAAGATATTTCAACTGCAGTAGAAAATAAAGAATATACAGTGGGAGTATTTTTAGATTTAAAGAAAGCATTTGATACAATTGATTATGATTTATTAGTGAAAAAATTGTTAAAATATGGAATAAGAGGAAAAGCGTTAGATTGGATAAAAAGTTACTTGGAAAGCAGACATCAGTATGTACAAATTAACAATGATAAATCTGACTTATTGAAAGTTACATGCGGCATTCCACAAGGCTCAGTTTTGGGCCCTAAATTATTTGTGTTGTATGTTAATGATATTGGTAAAGTTTCCAATGTATTAAAAATTTTATTATTTGCTGATGACACCACTTTATATTTATCAGGGAAAAATTAGAAGCAGCTTCTGAACACAGTGGAAAGTGAATTGCTGAGGCTTAAAATTTGGTTAGATAATAGTAAACTTTCCTTGAATTTGACTAAAACAAAGTTTATAATTTTTAGTATTTAAAAAATAAATTATGATGTGAAAATAAGAATTAATAATGAGGAAATAGAAAGAGTGTTCGAAATAAAATTTTTAGGAGTAATAATTGATAACAAATTGACTTGGAAACCACATATTAATTTCATTAAGATAAAAATCTCTAAATCAGTTGGAATTCTTAACAGATTAAAGCATGTATTGGATAATAAAACATTACGTATATTGTATTGTACACTCATATTTCCATACATCACTTATTGTGTGGAGGTATGGGGGCATACTTACAAAAGTTATTTACACCCAATATCTGTGTTACAAAAAAAAGCAATAAGGATTGTTAATAAGGTCGATTATTGTGAACATACAAATAAATTGTTTATAAAATCTAAAGTTTTAAAATTTGTGGATCTAGTTGATTTGTATACTGCACAAATAATGTATAACGCTTATAATAATTTATTTCCCAGCTGTGTTCAGAGGCTGTTCAAAATAAAAGTCAGCCAGTACTGCCTAAGAGGAATGTTTATGTTTAGTAAAATAAGAGCCAGATCAAATTTAAAGAATTCTCACCGATCCACCCATTCTCACCGATCCTCCTGGGTCCCTCTCATTTACACACATGTATTCCGTCTTGCTGCGGCTAACCTTCATTCCTCTGCTTTCCAGAGCATACCTCCACCTCTCCAAATTTTCCTCCACCTGCTCCCTGCTCTCTCTACAGAGCACAATGTCATCTGCAAACATCATAGTCCATGGGGACTCCTGTCTTACCTCCATGTCTTTCCTGTCCATCACCAGAGCAAACAAAAAGGGGCTTAGAGCCGATCCTTGATGCAGACCCACCTCCACCTTAAACTCTTCTGTCACACCTACAGCACATCTTACCACTGTCTTACAGCTCTCATACATGTCCTGCACCACTCTAACATACTTCTCTGCCACTCCAGACTTCCTCATACAATACCACATCTCCTCTCTTGGCACCTGTCATATGCTTTCTCTAAATCTAAAAAGACACAATGCAACTCCCTGTTACCTTCTCTGTACTTCTCCGCCAGCATCCTCAAAGCAAATACTGCATCTGATGTACTCTTTCTAGGCATAAAACCATATTGCTGCTCACAAATGCTCACCTCTGCCCTTAACCTAGCTTCCACTACTCTTTCCCACAGCTTCATTGTCTGGCTCATTAGCTTTATACCTCTATAATTGCCACAGCTTTGCACATCTCCCTTGTTCTTAAAAACTGGCACCAATACACTTCTCCTCCATTCCTCTGGAATCCTCTCACTCTCCAAGATCTTGTTAAACAAACTTGCCAAAAACTCTACTGCCACCTCTCCTAAGCACTTCCATACCTCCACAGGTATGTCATCAGGACCAACAGCCTTTCCACTCTTCATCCTCTTCAACGCCCTTCTCACCTCACTTCTACCAACATTTGCTACTTCCTGTTCCACAACAGTCACCTCTTCTACGCTTTGTTCTCTTTCGTTTTCCTCATTCATCAACTCCTTAAAGTACTCCTTCTATCTTCCCATCACCCTCCTGGCATCTGTCAGTACATTTCCATCTCTATCTTTAATCACTCTAACCTGCTGCACATCCTTCCCATCTCTATCTCTCTGCCTTGCCAACCTGTACAGATCCCCCTCTCCCTCCTTACTGTCTAGCCTAGCATACAAGTCCTCATATGCTCTTTGTTTGGCTTTTGCCACCTCTACCTTCACCTTACTCTGCATCTCCCTGTACTCCCGTCTACTCTCTTCAGTCCTTTCAGTGTCCCACTTCTTCTTAGCTAGCCTCTTTCCCTGTATACACTCCTGGACTTCCTCATTCCACCACCAAGTCTCCTTGTCCACTTTCCCCTTACCTGATGATACACCAAGTACCCTCCTACCTGTCTCCCTGATCACATTGGCTGCAGTTGCCCAGTTAACTGAAAGCCCCTCCTGACCACCCATAGCCTGTCTCAACTCCTCCCTAAAAACTTCACAACATTCTTCCTTTCTCAGCTTCCACCACTTTGTCCTCTGCTCTGCCTTTGTCCTCTTCGCCTTCCTCACCACCAGGGTTATTTTACACAAAACCATTCTGTGTTGTCTGGCTACACTCTCCCCTACAAACACTTTGCAGTCACTGATCTCTTTCAGGTTACAACGTCGACACAAGATGTAGTCGACCTGAGTGCTTCTGCCTCCACTCTTATATGTCACCCTATGTTCCTGCCTCTTCTGGAAGAAAGTATTTACCACTGCCATTTCCATCCTCTTTGCGAAGTCCACCACCATCTGTCCTTCTACATTCCTGTCCTGAAGACCAAACCTGCCCATCACATTTTCATCACCTCTGTTCCCTTCCCCAACATGTCCATTGAACTCTGCACCAATCACCACTCTTTCACCTCTGGGGATGCTCTGCATCACTTCATCTAACTCACTCCAGAATTTCTCCTTCTCTTTCAACTCAGATCCTACCTGTGGGGCATAACCACTAACAACATTGAACATTATCCCTTCAATTTCCAGCTTCAGACTCATCACCCTATCTGATACTCTCTTCACCTCTAGAACATTCCTTACAAACTCCTCCTTCAGAATAACTCCTACTCCATTTCTTTTCCTATCCACACCATGGTAAAACAATTTGAACCCTGATCCTAAGCTTCTAGCCTTGCTACCTTAACACCTGGTCTCCTGTACACACAGTATATCCACCTTTCTTCTCTGCATCATATCAACTAACTCTCTTCCCTTCCCTGTCATGGTCCCAACATTCAAAGTCCCTACTATCACTCCTAAACTCTTGCCTTTCCTCTTCTCTCTCTGCTTACGAACACGCCTTCCTCCTCTCCTTCTTCGACCAACAGTAGCCCAATTTCCACCAGCACCCTGTAGGTCAACAGCACCAGTGGCAGGCGTTGTTAACCCGGGCCACGACCGATCCGGTATGGGAATTATATTCTTGATTCGCATCATTGATTTGGCAAATGTTTTACGTCGGATGCCCTTCCTGACACAACCCTCTGCATTTATCCAGACTTGGGACTGGCACAAGAAGACACTGGATTGCACCCCCCCGTGGTTGCATTATGTAATTTGGGTAATTTACTGTAAAGTGTCGCTCATTATTTGTTGATGTATAAAGGGTAGGCATAATAAGCAATGCTTTAGCCTACACCTTTTTCAGTGTTAAACTGAAATAAACTGAACTGAACTGAACAAAAGGTTATTTACATTTTAATTATTAATAACCAATGATTAAACTCTGGGGGAATGCTATCATAGAAACATTTTCTGTGACAGGGTAGTATGATGCAAAGCAGTGTCAGACTCCGGAATACAGATCCAGAATACAGATCAGCATAATAACACCTTCACAGTGGACTCTAATTTTCAATTTTCAGGGTCAAAATCTGCACCTATTTACACTCACATGCTCACTAACCCAGAACAAAAGGACCTTCATTCCCACATACCTGACATATAGTGCATAAAGTGTGCTTTAATCTAATTATATAAAAAAAATCCACAAGATTGCTGACTCAGCTCCAAACCCCCCAGATCCCGATCCAATTGAAAACCCATGGTATGTGCCAGACAAACAGGTCAGATCCATGGAGGTTTCACCTCACAACCCACACCACCAAAAGGATTCGCTGCCAATGTCCCAGTGCCAGACAGTCATAGCACACCCCCAGAAATTTGTCATCCCCCAAGCGGCCCCAGGTGGCAGAAAGGAAACCTACACAATACTGGACATAATGTTTATAATGTTATGGCTGAACAGTGCATATAACTTGTTGACTTTGGGGTTTTGTGTTCCAGGTTCCTGTTCTTGCCAAGTTACCTTTATATTGTCTGATGATCAACAGACTATTTGACATTTCTGACTCTGCTTAACTTGTTTTTGTCTTAACATGTAGAGTGTAGTGTTTCTACTGTGGTAGCTCACAACTCCAACACAACTCCAGGTGTGCAGTGAGACCTCTATCCCAGTCAGCCCAATCTAAAGCAACATGAAGGTCATCTACTCCTCACTCCAGTGTGGTGAGTAATGCAACACCTTTCACATCACAAGTTTTCTCTATCAGTGCTAATTCTATTACAATCTCCCCTCCACTTACAACCAGTAGACAGAGGAATTATCAGAGATTATACCATAATTTGCTGCTTAAAGCTAGTTGTGTTTCTAAAAGCATTTTAATTAAATCTTCCTGGTGGTTGTTCCCACAAAGTTTTTTTTATTCTAAACCTCACCCTGATGGAGCGATATGACCCCAGATACCCTGGAAGAATAGTGAGATCATTCACTGGTCAGCATACTGTCACACCCACCGTCTCTGGCACCCTAAACAGTAAATACATATATTAGCCTCTATGACCACTGACAGCCAATAAACCTAGTCTATGCTGCAATACCCCTTTAAAATGTTCTTTAGCTAAGAAAAAGCCAGTGGTATTCCAGTAAGCTGCTTGCAGTAAGAAATTTTCTCTTGACAATGAGTGTATTTCCTCTTACAGGAAGTGACCAAATCCATAGAGGAGTGCAATGCTGAAGCTTTTCAGCAGGAAAATATTAATCTCCCCATTTCCAGCCTATATGTAGAAAAAGGTGCCCAGTACTAATCAGCGCCCACAGTATTTTAGAGCTTAATCACTGTGTCTGCACAGTCATCTGCATTGATGATATTCTGGTTTACTTAGAGAGCTTTCCAGACTTGTCAGACTCAAAACTAGCATTAAACACCATATCCCAAAATATAGCACTGCATACTGAAATGGTTGCCACAGACTCCAAATCCCAATTCCGCTCTGTTAAGTCCACCTGGTTATTGACTAACACCTGAACCCAATTACACCCACATGCTAACTTCCACAGAACAATACATATTTAATCCCTGAATTGAATCACTTCTTTACATGGTTTTGGTTTAATTTTTTTAGTTAAATTAAATACAGAACTTGTTTAAAAAAAAAAAAAACACCACCCCGGAAACAATTACCATGGCTTTTAAGAGGTGTGCAGTGGTTCTGGGTTTCCAACAAAGGTCACCACAATCCAAGGAAGGACACCGCACACCTCTGCCTAGCATCCTGCTCGCCAACGTCCAGTCACTGGAGAACAAGCTCGATGACCTCAGGGCCAGGATAAAGTTCCAGAGAGACATTCGGGACTGAAACCTCCCCTGCTTCACCGAGACATGGCTGAACCCAGCGGTGCCGGACCACGCCATCTGATTGTGCCACAGAATACTGAATGTTTTTATTTTAAACAAATCTGGAACTATTATCAAAGCTGCTATTGTTTAAAATTTCTCAAAACATGTGGGCATCAGCGCTGCTTTTTTATTTTATAAAAGTTGAAATATGTATATATATATATATATATATATATATATATATATATATATATATATATATATATATATGTTACTAGATGTGCCTGCAACTTTGTTTGCATGAAACTTAATTGAACACTCATAAGCATGTTTTAAAAAAATAAACGTCATCTGTTGAATTTCGGAATTAACAAAAATTTTCCTTGAAGGTCGTGGAATGAAGATGTAAGATCATGTTTATTAAATAGATTTTAACTAGAAACTCATAATTGTGTTTTAAAAAAATGTATAGCACCATCTGTTTAATGAATTTTTAGATAACCTAATAATTTTTTCAAGGTCGAATTTGGTAAAATATAATGGTGTTTTCTATTTAAAATTATATTAAGTGTTCTATTACTCATATTACTTATGTCCCCTCAAATTATTATTTTTTACAAATATCCTTTAAATGTACAAACACACTAAGTTTACAGTTGTATTGTATGTATACACTGCGTTCCAAATTATTACGCAAATAATATCTTTCTCTGATTTTCATAATTAGTCAATGCAAATGACAGTTAGTATAATTTTCTAGTCATCAACTATTAGGGTATAATTTGAATTTTATCGAACAATCCTCCTAATGATAACAATATTTATTTTAAAAATAAAAAACTAAAAACTCACTGTTCCAAATTATTATGCACAACAGCGTAAAAACATTTTATAGGTTGTAAAGAACTGAAAATAGGCTTTTGTTGAATTTGCAACATTAGGAGGTCATATTTACTGAAATCAAAAAGTATTTCAATTAAAAACATCCTAACAGGGCATGTTACATCTTAACATAGGACTCCTTTGATATCACCTTCACAATTCTTGCATCCATTGAACTTGTAAGTTTTTTGACAGTTTCTGCTTGAATTTATTTGCGGGATGTCAGGATAGCCTCCCAGAGCTGCTTTTTTGAATCAAACTGCCTCCCACCCTTATAGAACTTTTGAGGATTCTCCATACAGTAGGTTCTCAATGCGGTTAAGGTCAGGGGAGGATGGTGGCCACGCCATGAGTTTCTCATCTTTTACGCCCATGGCAGCCAATGACACAGAGGTATTCTTTGCAGCATGAGATGGTGCATTGTCGTGCATGAAGATGAGTTTGCTACGGAAGGCAGGGTTCTTCTTTTTGTACCATGGAAGAAAGTGGTCAGTCAATATACTTTGCAGAGGTCATTTTTACACCTTCAGGGACCCTACAGGGGCCTATCAGCTCTCTCCCTATGATTCTGGCCCAAAACATAACTCCGACACCTCTTTGTTGACATCGTAGCTTTGTTGAGACATGGTGGCCATCCACTACTCCATCAATCTGGACCATCCAGGGTTGCATAACACTCATCAGTAAACAAGACTGTTTGAAAATTAGTCTTCATGTATGCCTGGGCCCACTGCAACTTTCTGCTTGTGAGCATTGGTTAGGGGCGGCCGAATAGTTTATGCACAGGTTTATGCATCCTACACCTTGAGGTTACGCCGGACTCCAGAGGCACCAGCAGCTTCAAATACCTGTTTGCTGCTTTGCTGCAAATGATGAATTTCTCTGGCAGAAACCATCCTCATTCTGCCTTCATCTGCACAAACCTGTCTGTGCTCTGAAGCAGCCACAAATGTCTTCAGAGTACGATGAGTTTTCGTAAAATATCGAATGTTTTCATAACTTGTCCAATTTGACGCTTTTCGGCCGCAGAGAGATCCTTTTCCCCCCATATTGCTTGAAACCTGTGGCCTGCTTAATAATGTGGAACAACCTTCTTCAGTACTTTTTTTTTTTTAATTGGGCTCATCTGGCAAACTAATTATCACAGGTGTCTGAGATTCATTTCAGTAATCCAAAGAGCCCTGTGTAACAGTGCTATGTGTGGGCTTTTGGAAAGGTATATAGACCGAGGTGATTATATGGGAAAAGTCTTTAATAAAGGGAAACTGAACATAAACAGACATCTACATGAGGGAACTAAGGAATGGCAACACATGGCATAAGAGAAATCAAAAGCTACACAAAACAGGATCTAAACTAATGATGGCCTCACTACGACAGGGAGTTACACTAAGACAGGGAAGGAGCTAAACACAATAGGCTAAACATAACATACACAGAATTAAACTAGGAGCTAGGGAAATGGCATGACACCAAGAACACAGAAACATTCACAACAACCTTACTTCACAGATGCCAGACAACCAAACTAAACGGAAACAGACTATTTATAACCAAACTAATTAGCTTACCTCGGTTCAGGTGTGTTCCCATCACCTGACCGAGGTGCACTCTGGGAAATGAAGTTTAAGGACAACCAAGGAAACACAGGAAACACAAAAGAAAAAAAACAAATGGAGTCTGGGAGCATGGCGCCCTCTAGTGGCTAACCGTGACACCCTGAGACGCAATACTATCCATGAGTTTAATTTAAAAATCTAAACATTTAATGTTTGACACTTGCATCCAATTTGCATAATAATTTGAAACACAGTGTAGATTTATTTGCAACTGGTGGAAAATAGGTATTTGGTCAATAAAATTTTTTTTATCCCAATACTTTGTTTTATACCTTTGGTTGGCAATGACATGTCAAATGACAAGGTTTTCACACACTGTTGCTGATATTTTGGCCCATTCCTTTCTAGAGGAATTCCTCAATTTCTCCAGTGATGTTTTGGGGCTGCCGCTGGGCAACACGGACTTTCAACTCCCTCCAAAGATTTTCTATGGGGTTGAAATCTGGAGACTGGCTAGGCCACTCCAGGACCTTGAAATGCTTCTTACAAAGCCACTCCTTCATTGCCCGGGCGGTGTGTTTGGGGGCATGGTCATGTTTGGGATAGTACCAGCCACATTTCATCTTCAATGCCCTTGCTGATGGAAGGAGATTTTCACACAAAAATCTCACAATACATGGCCCCGGTTATTCTTTTCCTTTACACGTGTAGCGCAGCCACATAAAAGGGCATTTTAACAAACAGGGAAATGGATTAAGGAGCTAATGCGGCTCACCTGTGCTCGTAAATTTGCCCGATCTGGTTTTATTTGTCCCCATTGACAGTGTTGGTCACGGGGTAAGCTCTCGCGAGCATGCGCGATCGCAGCGCGAGAGAACCCGGAAGCGGCGACGGGTCACGTGTGCCGGTATAAAGCCGGAACCGGCAAGTGGCTCGACACGGAGAGATTCACCTAGCGCACTGTTTTTTCTGAGAGAGAGTTTGTTGGATGGTTCTGAAGGAGTACTTTTCCCCGGTTGGATTATTCCTCATAGACACTAACAATTCACCTCTCGTTCCGTTGCTCGAGCTCCCGGATTTGTAATCACTACCGGTGAGGCCGAGCCAATCTCTCCCGTGCATCATTTCACACACTGCAATATCATTAACTCTGGACAATCATACACGCACTCTCACACCCGCATACACCATACACATTGTTTCTATTTGTATATATTTTATATATATTGGTTTTGGTACACCTTGTTTGTTTGTTTGTTGGTTTGTTTGGTTTAATACACTTTGTTTTGGTTTATACATAGTTATTGTGTCGCGTCTTTACTTGTCCTGTCTTGATTGCGCAATACCGGAAGTGTTGTTTAAAAACCCGTATTTTGATTCTCGACCCCGTAGCAAAGTAACTAGTGGTTTAATTAAATCCAAGTGTTACATAGTGGTGGCCCGTACGTACGGGGAATCGGTATTTTCTGGTATTTTCCGGTTTTATGTGTCTTGGCAGAACAAAATGGATGCTAACATTGCTAATGCTAGTGGTGCCGTGCAGGCCGACCTTGCTGTAGCTAATAACGTGCTGAAGGATGTAGATGATGCATTTGTTACACGCCGTAACCCTACTGCTGAAATAACCTCATTGATTAGTTCACTATATATATCTGACAGACATGATGATGATGATGATGATGATGTTGTGTCTGATAATGTTGTGCATACATTGCAAACTGAACTGAATCAATGCAAGGAGGATATGGGGGCACTTACTGACAAAGTGAACACGTTGGAGCAGGATTTTAGACAATCCGTAAACAGCAGTTTGAACAGGGAAACCAGTTTTCGGGACGCAGTGGACGCTAGCTTAGAAGGGCTGGAGCGCTACTGCCAAGAGGCCCTGGAGAAACTGGAAAGAGCTGTCACTGACTGTTTTCTGCGACGTGACGTAATCTGGGAAAACCAGATGAAAAAACTACGGCTCACAAGTACGCCCACCATCCAAAGGTTAAAGGCCTACACCCCTGCATCTCCCCAATCTCCTGTTCTACATTCTCCCAGCACCGCGATCACAGCATCTACGGCAAAGATAAAGCACATAAGCAGTCATGAAACATACGACATTCCTCCTTGTGTTCAACCACACGCTTCTGCTCAGCTTACCTCCTCAGTTTCACCCTCTTCTTCTTCCTTTTATGGCCGACCACCCATCCGCCTGGAGTTTCCAGCCTTTGGCGACGCTTCAGAGACAGCGGATGTTCTTAACTTTATCGGACAGTGTGAAAACTATCTGGAGATCAGACCACTGCCCAGCCCAGAACTGTTAGGAACCCTCAGCACGGTGCTACGAGGACCTGCTATGAGCTGGTGGAAGGCAGAGAAAGGCAAGGTGAAGGACTGGAAGTCTTTTAAACAGGCATTTATGGCGGCTTTCTTACCGGATGACTACCTTACGGAAGTTGAAGAAAACTTAAGGTCTCTGGTACAGTAGCCCAGTCAACGCCTTAGAGACTTCGCCTATGACTACCGCGCCCTCTGTATGAAGTGGAAGCCTGATATCTCCGAGGAAGAACTAGTGGGTCGAATCCTGAACAACATCAACCCAAGAGTGGCAGGATGTCTGAGAGGAACAGTGAACACCATGGAACAGCTGGTGAAGATAGGTTCTAGGGTGGAAAAAGACTGTAAGAGCTCCAAAGACTACTGGCAGAAGGTGGACTCCCAGCACAACAAGGAAAAGAGTCATAAGAAGGCAGGGGAGAGAGTTCTTTCAAAGCACGCAGCGGGACTCTCCATTGCTCAACCTCTGGCAACTCCTTCGCTTCTCCTGGTTCCAGTAACAGTGCAAGGAAGGAAGGTGAATGCTGTGGTCGATACAGGAAGCTCCTACACGCTGATGAGGGAACATCTATGGAGGCAGCTCTGCGAACAGGAAGTCAGGTGTGATGTTCCTTCTCCTCAGAAGTTTGTTATGGCTGATGGGAAAACTCACCAGGCGCAAACCCAGAGAAGGCTTCATTACATCTGGCACACTATCGAATGTGAGCTGGACACATACGTCATGAGCAACTCTCACCTGGCTTTTCTTCTGATCGTGGGGCTGGACTTTTTAAAAGCCACAGGAGCCACCTTGGACGTCGCACGCGGGGAGTACGGGCTGAAAACAGAGGAGGGAGTCATTTATCATCCCTTTATAATGTCCCAACCCCACTCTGCGCCATCTAAGTCTGCTCAAAGGAGACACACTCATCTCCCGGCTACAGCTAACCTGTATCTAGCCTTACCTGTGACTCCTGATGATCTCCTATGTGCGGAGGAAAACACAAAAAGTGTGACATCATGGGACACCGACAACGAAGAGGAGCTACTGACACCAATGGCTGCTTGGCCCCGCACCACCTCCAACATCTTGGGCAAAACAGCATTAGAGAGACACAGAATCACTTTATCTGACGACACCCCATTTAGATCCAGAGCGTACCGAGTATTACCCTTAAAGAAAAAAATTATAGAAGATCAAGTCGACCAGATGCTGAAGGACAACATCATCGAACCTTCATGTTCGTCATGGTCATCACCTGTTGTTTTAGTACCTAAACCCGATGGGACTTACCGTTTCTGTGTAGATTTTAGAAAATTGAACAGCAAAACCAAACCTGATGCATATCCAATGCCTTTAATACATGACATCATTGAATCACTGGATGGCGCCTCCTGGTTCTCAACGTTGGATCTGAAATCTGGTTACTGGCAGGTGGAGATGGAGAGAGACAGCTGTGAGAAGACCGCCTTTATCACTACCAAAGGTCTGTTTCAATTCCGATCCATGCCCTACGGACTCAGAAACGCAGCTGCAACGTTCCAACGACTGATGGAGAAAGTTTTGGCGGATCTAAGAGGAAAATATTGCTTTGTCTATATAGATGACATCATTATCTACTCACAATCACTAGAACAACATAGAATGCATCTCAACGCAGTATTTTCCAGACTCACTCAAGCCAATCTCTCCCTCAACATGAAGAAGTGTCATTTCTTCAAAAGGCGGCTGAAGTTCCTTGGTCATGTCATCTCTGAAGAAGGTGTGCAGTTAGACCCGGAGAAAACGAAGGCGGTGGCAGAATATCCTCCTCCTCAAGACTTAAAATCTCTTCAACGTTTTCTGGGTCTCGCGGGCTGGTATCACAAGTTCATTCCCCACTTTGCCGACATAACAGCTCCATTAAATAATTTTAAAAGGAAGGGAGTAAAATGGGAGTGGACCGAAGAATGCCAGAACAGTATGGATGTCATCAAACACGCACTTCAAAACTCACCAGTACTAATACAACCGAACTTAAATCTGCCATTCCAATTGCACACCGATGCCAGCGAAGTGGGCCTGGGAGCCATCCTCACCCAAACTTCAGCACAAGGAGAACGAGCAGTAGCTTACGCCTCACGAATGTTGAGAGGAGCTGAGCAGAATTACACGTCAGAAAAGGAGTGTTTGGCCATGGTCTGGGCTGTAGAAAAATGGAGGCACTATCTAGAAGGTCGCGCTTTCGAAGTCTTTACCGACCATGCCGCCCTGTCATGGGCCTTCAACTGCCCGAAAACCAGCTCTCGTCTCACCCGATGGACGTTACGCCTACAACAGTTTTTTTTTTTTACAGTACATCATAGAAAAGGCTGCTTAAATCTGGGACCAGATGCGCCATCCCGGGCGCCCCCGCCGTTAAAAGTGGGCACCGCTCCATGTCTCGCCATCACAACCTCTAAATGTTCATCCGACTTACCAAACGACCTGTGCGAGATAACTCAAGCCCAACATGAGGACCCCACCATCACGAAGCTGCTCTCGAAAGACCAGCCACGAAGCACAAGAGAGCAGAGGGTCTCTTTCGAACATCACCAAGGGGCGTTATATCGCCGGGTACCGGTAAGACACGGAGAAAAATTTCAACTAGTTGTCCCCCATTCATTAATAAAAAACTTTTTACACTACTATCATGACAATCCCTTGGGAGGACACCTGGGGCAACTAAAAACCCTGCTGAGGTTACTAGATGTGGCATGGTGGCCCACGGTGCGGAAAGACGTCTGGCACTATGTGAGAACTTGCAGCGTGTGTCAACAGTATAAAACAGAAAACACTAGACTTAGTGGGCTACTACAGAGCACGGAGGTTCCAGAGCCAGGACACACCGTGGGATTGGACATCATGGGTCCTTTTCCCCGAAGTAAAAGGCAAAATGAATATCTGCTGGTGGTGGTAGATTATTTCACCAAATGGGTGGAGATGTTTCCCCTAAGGGAGGTAAAGACGCCAAAACTGGTAAAAGTACTAAGAGAGGAAATCTTTACTAGATGGGGAGTCCCCAAATATCTAGTATCCGATCGAGGACCACAGTTTACGTCTCAGCTGCTGGCACACCTCTGCCAAACCTGGGGGAGCGTCCAAAAGCTAACTACGAACTACCACCCACAAACGAACCTGACGGAACGAGTTAACCGAACTCTGAAGACAAAGATCGCTTCATACGTCGGGGACCATCACCAAAACTGGGACCAATGGTTACCAGAGCTCAGATTCGCCATCAATACAGCCCAACAGGAAACTACAGCGCGACAGAACCCGGAAGCGGCGTCGGGTCACGTGTGCCGGTATAAAGCCGGAACCGGCAAGTGGCTCGACACGGAGAGATTCACCTAGCGCACTATTTTTTCTGAGAGAGAGTTTGTTGGATAGTTCTGAAGGAGTACTTTTCCCCGGTTGGATTATTCCTCATAGACACTAACAATTCACCTCTCGTTCCGTTGCTCGAGCTCCCGGATTTGTCATCACTACCGGTGAGGCCGAGCCAATCTCTCCTGTGCATCATTTCACACACCGCAATATCATTAACTCTGGACAATCATACACGCACTCACACACCCGCATACACCATACACATTGTTTCTATTTGTATATATTTTGTATATATTGGTTTTGGTGCACCTTGTTTGTTTGTTTGTTGGTTTGTTTGGTTTAATACACGTTGGTTTGGTTTATATATAGTTATTGTGTCGCGTCTTTACTTGTCCTGTCTTGATTGCGCAATACCGGAAGTGTTGTTTAAAAACCCGTATTTTGATTCTCGACCCCGTAGCAAAGTAACTAACGATTTTAATAAATCCAAGTGTTACACACGGATCAGTCGTCCTGGTCCCTTTGCAGAAAAACAGCCCCGGAGCATGATGTTTTCACCCCCATGCTTCACAGTAAGTATGGTGTTTTTGGATGCAATTCAGCATTCTTTCTCCTCCAAACATGACAAGTTGAGTTTTTACCAAAAGGTTCCATTCTGGTTTCATCTGACCATATGCCTTTCTCCCAATCCTCTTCTGGATCATCCAAATGCTCTCCAGCAAACTTCATTTGGGCCTGGATATGTACAGTGGTGTGAAAAACTATTTGCCCCCTTCCTGATTTCTTATTCTTTTGCATGTTTGTCACACAAAATGTTTCTGATCATCAAACACATTTAACTATTAGTCAAAGATAACACAAGTAAACACAAATTGTCATTTACTATCTAGGGTTAGTGACCTAGGGTACCTACCTAGGGTCAGGTATCTGAGCCACTGAGGACGCAGTGGCTGAATTTAGTTTTTAAAGCTAACGTCCCTGCTGATTTACCTAAATGCGTTCATGATAATCATTTTTCACCAGACTGCTTTATAAACGCGAGTCAATATAAAGCAGGTTTTACTAGGAAGCTGCTCCTAAAAAATGGATCTGTACTAACGCTTCGTGTTCCTGCTTCATCTTCACCAGGCTCGGTGAGTGTGATTTATTTCACTATGACTTTTTGCAGATCGCCTTTTCTAATAATCACGATAAATGCGGAGTGTAAGTTAACTTATACTCTCATAGAACATGGTTATGGCTTCTTCTCTATGTACATCCGTCTCTATATAATCCCTAATCGCCCGTTTATAATAAACAATGCATTAAGGTAATTGTCTAGTTGCAAACTGTGTACGTAGTCGGAAAACTATATTATGCTTACCTTTGTTACGTTAGATGGTTTATAACGATGTCTGTCGAAGATTAAGAAGTCATGTTAACACATCAGTAAACACATTGCGTCCGTATCTCTCTCGGTAAGCTTCTCCGGTTTTTGTTGTTGTTGCTCGCGGCAGCGCAACAGCCTGTTAATTCATGCCCATGCAGTGATGAGAAAGACAAATCGAGTCAATGCATGTCCATTGTTTTATTTTCTGCGTTGTCAGGCGATATTACAAACTTCCGCGTAGGTTCCGTACTTAAATTAAACCAAAAACGACTGAAGAAAACAGGCTCAGGCTCTATAATCCAGCGTTTTCCAGTTTGGACTGCATTACCCACAAAGCACTGCGTTGTGGGCAATGCTTTGTGGGTAATGCAGTCCAAAGCATTGCTTGCACAGGACTACACTTCCGTGGCTATACCTCACGTGTGTTGTGAAGACACGCCCCACAGAACTGGGGGGGCGGGCTCAGCAGAGGTCATGAGCATTTAAATTAGCATGTACTGAAACAGGTTGCTGAGAACAGAGCTAGTTTTTACCAGGTAAAATTAGTGTTTTTTTTACACAATAATTTTGAATTTTTAATTAACATATAATACAAACTTTTCATTAGGACCCTAAAGATCATATTAACATTTAATGAAAAATATGATGTGTAGGACCTTTAAGTGATTTCTTGATTGAAACAGGTATGGCAGTAATCAGGCCTGGGGGTGACTACAGAAATTGAACTCAGGTGTGATAAACCACAGTTAAGTTATTTTTTAACAAGGGGGGCAATCACTTTTTCACACAGGGCCATGTAGGTTTGGATTTTTTTCTCCCCAAATAATAAAAACCATCATTTAAAAACTGCATTTTGTGTTCAATTATGTTATCTTTAACTATTAGTCTGATTAGACTGATGGTAGCCTTTGTTACTTTGGTCATAGCTCACTGCAGGTCATTCACTAGGTCCTCCCGTATGGTTCTGGAAGTTTCACCCACAGTTCTTGTCATCTTTTTGACCCCACAGGGTGAGATCTTGCATGGAGCAGATCAAGGAAAATTATCAGTGGTCTTGTATGTCTTCCATTTTCGAATAATTACTCTCACAGTTGATTTCTTTACACTGCTTACCCATTGGTAGGTCTACAATTTTGTTTCTGGTGTTCTTTGACAGTTCTTTGGTCTTGGTCATAGTGGAGTTGTATGTGACTGCCATTAATACAGGTAATGAATGGAGGACAGTGGAGCCTCTTAACGAAGAATTTACAGGTCTGTGAGAGCCAGAAATCTTGCCTGTTTGTAGGTAACCAAATAGTTATTTTCCACCATAATTTGCAAATAAATTTTTTTAAAATCCTACAATGTGATTTTCTGAATTTTTTTTCCTTATTTTGTCTCTCATAGTGGAGGTATGTCTATGATGAACCGGTTTTTCCAAGATGGCGCTGGTGAGGTCGGCTACCGTCACGACTGCTCCAACCACCTTTTCTTTGTTTTTGTTTTTTAAGTTAGTTTTTAGCGTTTTAAAACTGGCAAAATTACCACCATTGAGTACATTAAGTATGGTAGAGACACTCTTGTTTCTATTGGTATACAATGTACTCACAATACAATGTTTTTAACTCCGCATCCGAGCTGTCCAAGTGAGATCCTGGGGGAGAACAAAGGACGCGATGCGAAGCGGCGGCCTCGAGGGAAACGAGCCGGCGTCAGGAACAGGCTGAGAGCCCGTGCACACCGCACAGATTATTAGAACGTTTCCCAACCAGAAGCCGTGGGTGGATAAAACCATCCGCGACGCTCTGAGATCTCGCACCGCTGCTACAACACAAGACTCGCGACGGGGCACATGGACCCGTACAAGACCGCGAGCATGACGTGAGGAGAGCCTTCAAGAGAGTGAACACCAGGAAAGCAGCTGGACCGGACGGCATCTCAGGCCGTATCCTCAGAGTCTGCGCAGACCAGCTAGCACCTGTGTTCACTGATATATTCAACATCTCTTTATCTCAGTCGGTGATCCCCCACATGCTTCAAAGAGTCCATCATTGTTCCTGTCTTAAAGAAACCTCATCCTGCTTCTCTCAATGACTATCGCCCTGTAGCCCTCACCTCAGTAGTGATGAAGTGCTTTGAACGCCTGGTCAGAGGCTTCATCATTTCTTCACTACCCGACACACTAGACCCTCTACAGTTTGCTTACCGTCCAAATCGTTCCACAGATGATGCCATCTCTCATCTCCTCCACACATCACTTACTCACTCACTTGGACACTAGAAGAGGGAATTATGTTAAAATGCTCTTCATCGACTACAGCTCTGCGTTTAACACCATAATTCCCTCCACACTCATCACCAAGCTGGAGCACCTGGGACTCAGCTCATCACTGTGTCAGTGGATCGCCAACTTCCTAACTGGCAGACCACAGGCAATAAGGATGGGCGAGCATGTCTCAGCCTTCATCACTCTCAGCACTGGAGCCCCCCAGGGATGTGTTCTGAGCCCCCTGCTGTACTCTTTGTACACATATGACTGTGTGGTCACTACCTGCTCCACCACCATCATTAAGTTTGCTGACGACACCGTCGTGGTGGGCCTGATCTCTGATAACAACAAGATGGCTTACCTGAATGAGATTAAGAATCTGGAGAACTGGTGCCAGAGGAACAACCTTCTTCTAAACGTCAGCAAGACAAAGGAGTTGATAGTGGACTTCAGCACCAAGCAGGAGAGGAACTACCAGACCCCCGTCATCAACGAGAGCCCAGTGGAGAGAGTTGACAGCTTCAAATACCTCGATGTTCACATCACGCAGGACCTGTCATGGTCCCGTCACATCAACACCGTGGTGAAAAAGGCCCGACAGCATCTCTACCACCTCAGATGCTTAAGAGACTTCCGACTGCCCTCCATGGCGCTCAGGAACTTTTACTATCCTGACGGGAAACATCTCAACCTGGCTCGGGAACAGCACCATGCAGGACAGACGAGCTCCACAGAGGGTTGTGCGATCAGCTGAGCGCACCATCCGCACAGAGCTCTCTGACTTGCACTCAATCTACAACAGGTGGTGCTGGACCAAGGCCAGGAAGATTGTGAAGGAGCACAGCCATCCCAACAATGAACTGTTCTCTCTGTTGAGGTCAGGAAAGTGATTCCGCTCCCTGAAGGTCAACACAGAGACTGAGGAGGAGCTTCTTCCCGCAGTCAATACGGTCTCTCAATCACACCACCACACAGTACCGACCAACACATATAATTTTTACACACATACTGGACATTCTAGTTAATTGTTTACACTAGTGGCCACTGCACAACTACACTTCGTGGTCATTAAAACATTCCATCACAAGTCACTTTAAATAAATCACTTTAAGCATATTTGCACTGCATAAGTCACTTTGAATATGTGGATTGCACAACCATGGACATTACCATTCTTTTATTACCATTTATTCCGCTGTGTCACGATCACGGTGTAAGAGCAGGTGTTGATCGCCGTGGGCAGAGAGAGCAGGCATAGAGGCAGAGGGGTTGTGTAATCAAAAAGAGTCTTTTAATGATGGTAAACATAAAAGTATAAGTAAAGACTCAAACAAAAGAACAAACAAACTCAAACAATACTTAACTTTGTGCTAACAGGGGCTCTCTGGCAGGACACAGGCAGACGGATGAACACCACACGTCCTGTGACGTAACACAGGCAGAGGAAGGACAAACACACCCAGTGGCGAGACAGAGGCAAAGGGACAAAACACGTCCTGTGGCGAGACACAGACAGAAGGAGGACAACCACATAACAGGACACACAAACTATGTGTGGAGCTGAAACTGGACACTAGAGGGAGACACTAGAGGAGAGAGACTAGGGCAGACACGTAGAGACTAGGGACAGGAGAGAGACGGCCTAGGCCAGGCGACACGCTAAGGCCAGGCCAGGCCAGGCGACACGCTAAGGCCAGGCCAGGCCAGGCCAGGCGACACGCTAAGGCCAGGCCAGGCCAGGCGACACGCTAAGGCCAGGCCAGGCCAGGCCAGGCGACACGCTAAGGCCAGGCCAGGCCAGGCCAGGCGACACGCTAAGGCCAGGCCAGGCCAGGCCAGGCGACACGCTAAGGCCAGGCCAGGCCAGGCCAGGCGACACGCTAAGGCCAGGCCAGGCCAGGCCAGGCGACACGCTAAGGCCAGGCCAGGCCAGGCCAGGCGACACGCTAAGGCCAGGCCAGGCCAGGCCAGGCGACACGCTAAGGCCAGGCCAGGCCAGGCCAGGCGACACGCTAAGGCCAGGCCAGGCCAGGCGACACGCTAAGGCCAGGCCAGGCCAGGCGACACGCTAAGGCCAGGCCAGGCCAGGCGACACGCTAAGGCCAGGCCAGGCCAGGCGACACGCTAAGGCCAGGCCAGGCCAGGCGACACGCTAAGGCCAGGCCAGGCCAGGCGACACGCTAAGGCCAGGCCAGGCCAGGCGACACGCTAAGGCCAGGCCAGGCCAGGCGACACGCTAAGGCCAGGCCAGGCCAGGCGACACGCTAAGGCCAGGCCAGGCCAGGCGACACGCTAAGGCCAGGCCAGGCCAGGCGACACGCTAAGGCCAGGCCAGGCCAGGCGACACGCTAAGGCCAGGCCAGGCCAGGCCAGGCCAGGCCAGGCCAGGCGACACGCTAAGGCCAGGCCAGGCCAGGCCAGGCCAGGCCAGGCCAGGCCAGGCGACACGCTAAGGCCAGGCCAGGCCAGGCCAGGCCAGGCCAGGCGACACGCTAAGGCCAGGCCAGGCCAGGCCAGGCCAGGCGACACGCTAAGGCCAGGCCAGGCCAGGCCAGGCCAGGCGACACGCTAAGGCCAGGCCAGGCCAGGCCAGGCCAGGCGACACGCTAAGGCCAGGCCAGGCCAGGCCAGGCCAGGCGACACGCTAAGGCCAGGCCAGGCCAGGCCAGGTGACACGCTAAGGCCAGGCCAGGCCAGGCCAGGCCAGGCCAGGCGACACGCTAAGGAGATGTTACGCTAAGGAGATTTAACATGTGAGAGCCCAAGTCAACACAACTTAAATCAAAATATAAATTAAACAAAGAACATAAACAAACCAAAACAAAATGCCCACACAAATGATAGTGGTGATACCAAAAATGCTCGACCCAGTTTCCCAGACTAAACAGCTATTTATAGATGGATTAACGGCTACCTCTGCTCAGGTGTGCACTCGCATCACCTGATCGAGGTGCCTGCTGGGAAACTGAGTCAGCCAACAAAAACTACAAATAAAAAACAGCAACCTCTGGTGGTGGACTCTTACACGCTGCTCTTATTGTTCTACATTTCTTTATATATTCTTCATATATTTTCTTTATTGTGTATTTTTGTTGTACAGTTATTTTATTTTTATCTTTTATTTGTATATTTTATTTTATTCTTTCCTAGTTTAAATTTACCCTTTATTTTAATTTTCATATTTATTTCCTATCCCTATTCTCATTCATATTCTTTTATTTTTAGGTCACGAGCAGTTGTATAAGCATTTCACTGCATATCATATTTCAATATGTATCCAATTATGTAAACATTAAAGCACTTTTTGTAAGTCGCTCTGGATAAGAGCATCTGCCAAATGCCTAAATGTAAATGTAAATGTAAATATCGTACTGTGTATGACTGTGTATGTGACAAATAAAATTTGAATTTGATGAAAATTACAGGCCTCTCATCTTTTTAAATGGGAGAACTTGCACAATTGGTGCCTGACTAAATACTTTTTTGCCCCACTGTCTATATACAACAAGAAGCAGCAAACTAATGCTGGTATATATAAACATGTTGATAGCCATTGTAACCAATCAACAGTGTTTGTGAAAGAGGTCTTCAGCTCCAGTTATGGTATACCTTCCAAACATTATCATATATACAACTGTTAAAGAGCTGCATTGTGTGTACCAATGACTGTTGGTTCCTAAATAAACAGCAAACCAAATTCGGGACACATAAAATCATGCACTTTCCAGATAGAGTCGACCCTACTTCTGTCAAACAGTAGAATTTATTCTAAACTTGACCTGAGAAGAATGCATTGCATTGCAATTCCTCAGACATTGCTTCTTCACGTCACAAATTGACTGCAGAAGAAAGTTAGAGAATGGACAGAGGGAATGGATATAGTATGGAGGACACTATCCAGAAAAACAATTAAGAGGAGTGACACTACATCTCAGCTTTCTTTTATGCTGTTTTACTTTCCCTCACACTGTTGCTAACTTCTGATTGTATATCTTGATGTGACATCAAAATTCCAGATTACTTTTCCTCTTTAAGACTAGACTGGCTTTCAGTCTAGCCCCTCTTAAGCATCTTCTAACCCCTGTCCTCCTTTCAGTTTAGAAAAGAGACCTGCTCTATTACTTCTTCATCTGATCTACCCCTCAATCTCTCCTTTTCTCATCACCGTTTTTCCTGTTAATCTAATCTTTCATCAGCCTAGCCATGCAGATTCACTTATTAATCAAACTGACAGCAAAGCACATGGCCAATACTACTGAGGCTCTACAGGATACACAATATATTGCACATGCAGCATCCCCAAACAAATTTGTGCTCTACATTAGATTATAAGTGAAAAAAGATCATGCTTTGTATTACAAGCAGATGTAAATTATTGGTTCAATGCTCTTTTGGGTCAGGTTTGTATCTTTTCTTATCCATTCCAGGACTAAAAATGACCTGTTTTAAAAAAAAAAGAAAATGTAAGCAAATCAAATATGACTCTTTTCCACTACGCTGAATCTTTTGCCAGAACATGGCAGAAAAAGACTGTCCTTTCATGTTAAATCATGCTAATGTCTCTTGAGGAGAAGGCCAACAAGATACTCTATCTTAGTAAGATACTCTTAGGGAATAGAAGCCTAAACCATCATACCTAACCCTGCTTCACAACCTTCATTCCATATGAAATTTATAAAGACAGGGGATAGATTTCCTGCAGTAACTTGGGTAGGAAGAAAGGAGAAAAGTCAGACATGATCTTTAAAGTGCTGGTTTAGGCAAGAGCTTTTAGTTATTGTTATACTGCTTGGGCACGTTAATGAAATGCACAAAGACCTTGGATAGCAGGTCGTGAGTTCTTTTAAAGTTTAGGCTCTAGCTATTTAATACTTATGTTAATGTAATTAGTATTGGTGAATTAAAGCTTTTTTCTGATAATGTTTTAATACTGGCCCTTGAGAATTGCCGATGGTTGACTTTTTAACATGTTCTTGGTCAGAGATTTAAGATGTTTCCATTCTATATTCTGCTATTCACTCTGAGGCTTGTAGGGATAACCCAATGTCTCATCACCAGGAATAATTCTTTTTAAGAAACTTTCACCTTTCTTAGAGTATTGTAAATTTGTATAATACAATTTGTACAACAAAATTACAAAAAAGTTCAAAGTGAATTTTGTTTGCAAATATCCAACCTTCTGTTTATGCTCTTCCATGAGTTCTTTTGGCACCAGGTACACCCGTAGACCACAAAAAAATCTAATCACTGATTGCTACAAATTGCAAGTGGGGCATCCATTTTTGCTTACACTGAAGTTACAAATTACCTATGTAACACATTCCCACCTACACAGCAGTGACTGGGGAGACAACCTTGAACGGAAAACACGGATAAGACAACAGGAGTTTCAATATACACTACCGTTCAAAAGTTTGGTGTCACTTTCTAACTCCATGATTGTTCCTGATTTTTATTTATTTCTACATTGTAAAGGAATGCTGAAGTCGTCCAAAAATCCATTAATCTCCTTTGAACAGTTGATATTGAGATGTGTCTGCTACTTATGCTTTGTAAAGACTTTATAACGCCTCTAATCTGAGGTGCTGTTAATTGGTCATTTTTTAGGCTTAGACTCTAAAGAACAATTTTTAATTCTGTTCATTTGGAGTTTCTGCCACATACATCTCTGTGAACTAGCTGTTCTTATATAAACAAATTCAAATTCAAATTTTATTTGTCACATACACAGTCATACACAGTACGAAATGTAGTGAAATGCTTATACGACTGCCAGTGACCCTAAAAGAGAATTAAAGTTTACAATAAGAAATAAATATGAATAAAAGAAATACGATAGAAAAATTTAATCGAAAAATTTAATTAAACTAGGAAAAATAGAATTAAAAATAAAAATAGAAATATGCTAGGAAAAATAAAACTGAAAATAAAAATAGAAATATGATGTACATAAAAATAGAAATATACTGTAACAATTGAAATATACTGTACTGAGAAATATACTGTACAAATTGAAATATACTGTACTGGGTGTGCAAATATGCATAGAACAAAGTGTCTTTGTGCAAAGGTTATTAAAGTCTCTTTGTGCACTGGTCCAGGATGTAAACGTAAAAATGTAGTGTAGTTGTGAAGGTAGGTGTGCAAAGTTATTAAAGTGTCTTTGTGCAATGGTCCAGGATGTAAACGTACAACATGTAGTGTAGATATGAAGGAAGGTGTGCGTGTAATTGTCCATAGTGTCCATGGGTGTAAAAAGATTGATTAATTGATCAAATATGAAAAGATTGTGTTAGTTCTGCATAGTGGTGTGGTTGAGAGACCTTATCGCCTGCGGGAAGAAGCTCCTCCTCAGTCTCTCTGTGTTGGCCTTCAGGGAGCGGAATCGCTTCCCAGACCGCAACAGAGTAAACAGTCCGTTGTTGGGGTGGCTGCGGTCCTTCACAATCTTCCTGGCCTTGGTCAAGCACCGCTTGCTGTAGATCGAGTGCAGGTCAGGGAGCTTGATGCGGATGATGCGCTCAGCTGATTGCACCACCCTCTGTAGAGCTCGTCTGTCCTGCATGGTGCTGTTCCCGAACCAGGTCGTGATATTTCCCGTCAGGATGCTCTCTATGGTGCAGGAGTAGAAATTCCTGAGCACCTTGGAGAGCAGTCTAAAGTCTCTCAAGTGTCTGAGGTGGTAGAGACGCTGCCGGGCCTTTTTTACCACGGTGTTGATGTGACAGGACCATGCCCGGTCCTGCGTGATGTGAACACCGAGGTATCTGAAGCTGTCCACTCTCTCCACTGGGCTCCTGTTGATGACGGGGATCTGGTAGGTCCTCACCTGCTTTGTACTGAAGTCCACTATCAGCTCCTTTGTCTTACTGACGTTCAGAAGGAGATTGTTCCTCTGGCACCAGTTCTCCAGATTTTCAACCTCCTCCAGGTAGGCCGTCTCATCGTTGTTTGTCAGGCCCACCACAACAGTGTCGTCAGCAAACTTGATGATGGTGGTGGAGTTGGTAGTGGCCACGCAGTCGTGGGTGTACAGAGAGTACAGCAGGGGGCTCAGAACACAACCCTAGGGGGCTCCAGTGTTGAGAGTGAGGGAGGCTGAGACATGTCCGCCCATCCTTACTGCCTTTGGTCTGCCAGTCAAAAATTGGAGATCCACTGACACATGGATGAGCTGAGACCCAGGTGCTCCAGCTTGGTGGTAAGTGTGGAGGGAATTATGGTATTAAATGCAGAGCTGTAGTCGATGAAGAGCATTTTTACATAATTCCCCCTCCGAGTGTCCAGGTGAGTGAGAGATGTATGGAGGAGATGAGAGATTGCATCGTCCGTGGAACGGTTTGGACAATAAGCGAACTGTAGTGGGTCCAGTGGGTCTGGTAGTGAAGAAATGATGAAGTCTCTGACCAGGCGTTTAAAGCACTTCATCACTACTGAGGTGAGGGCTACAGGGCGATAATCATTGAGGGAAGCAGGATGAGGTTTCTTTGGGAAAGGAACAATGATGGACTCTTTGAAGCATGTGGGGATAACTGACTGAGATAAAAGAATGTTGAATATATTAGTGAACACAGGTGCTAGCTGGTCTGCGCAGGCTCTGAGAATACGGCCTGAGATGCCGACTGGTCCTGCTGCTTTCTTGGTGTTTACTCTCTTGAAGGCTCTCCTCACGTCATGCTCGGTGATGATGAACGCGCTTCCGGTGCTGGCAGTGACTTCCTGTCTGCAGCCGTTAGTGCCGTTAGCATTAGCTGCAGCCTCGAAGCAAGCATAGAAAGTGTTCAGCTCGTCTGCCAGAGACACGTCTGCGTTCATCTGCGGATGTTGGTGCTTTATAATCCGTTATTGTCCTTAGTCCCTGCCACAGGCTCCTAGAGTCACTCTGTTGGAGTTGTGACTCTAGTTTCCCCCCGTAGCGCTGCTTCGCCTCTTTAATCGCCTTCCGGACGCTGTATGACGCATATTAGCATATTAACACAACAGCACAACAGCATATTAGTACTTTTTAAAATTTGAACTTTTTAAAATTTTAATTACAGTCAATGCTTTTGCCAGCATTGTTACTGAAAATAATCAGTTATCAAAATAATCTTCTGACCAAAAAGAAATGATAATTCATTAGGAATTTATTTTTATGAATGGTTTAACAAATTTAAATGTTATATATATTTAAATATAATATTGATCCCTGACAGGCTGCTGGTATGTATTTTCCTTTATGTTATTTATTTATAAATTATGTGAAATTCTGTAAAAATATGATTTAGTGTAATCAGGCTCTTGGTCTTTTTTCCTGATATTGAGGACAAAGACACCTAAAAGCTGTTGATATCCACAGACATCCATCCACAAAACAACAGAGCTGCTTTGAAATGTCCTCTGAATAAGTGTGGCTAATTCCTTCATAAGATGCAGATAGCAGGCATCACATGCTTTTCTATTTAGGTTGCAGTCTGGAAAATAATAAAATCAGCCAAGGTTACAAAATAGAGAAGAACAACGCATTTGAAACCCACGGTTTCCTCCTATTTGGATTTTCTGAGCATTTTATTTCTGAGCATTTCATAATACTATGTTCAGGAGACGACCTGCTTATGTGCTAACAGTTTGAATTTAAACAAATCAGTGAGGGATGTTGTGCTTCTGGTAAAAGGACAAGGAAACTTCTGGGATCTTTGTTTAAAAGAGGCTATCCAAGCATATCCTGACCCCAAAGTCAAAACTGGAATGATGTTCAAATTCTTGCCATGTATCTCAAGGCTTTTAAAAACTAAATATCAAAAAGGTATATGATACCTTTGGCATGAGCCCCCGCATGCTTAGGTCATTCTACAACATTCCGCCTACAACCGCAAAGCTCTGCAGAGAGTGGTGCAGTGTTCCGAAAGAATAATTGGAGGTGAGCTTCTCTCCTTCCAGGACATCTACAGGAAGCGGTGCCTGAGGAAAGCGAGGAGGATCATCAAAGACTCTAGTCACCCCAGTAACCACCTATTTAAACTGCTCCCGTCAGGCAGGAGGTATGGAAGCATCCGGTCCCGAACCAGCAGGCTGAGGGACAGCTTCTATCATCAGGCCATCAGACTACTGAACACTGACCAATAGGTCTCCACTGACACTACACTGTCACTTTCACACTGTCACTTTACTGTCATTTTAAAATCATTCGTAAAATGGCCGCCAGGTGGCGCAAAGTGACATTTTCGCTCGTTGCAGTAAATACAATAGTGACTGTTATACAGCGTATCTCTATATCTGTTTATTGTTATTTAAGTTCTGGATTATTTTAGGTACACATTGTTGGGTTGCTCATGTTGGCTCATATGAGATGTAGTTTACAAATGAACACCTGGTTGGGTTATTTTGACCCAACAACTGGTTTATTCATTATTCATTCGTTTCTCCAAATATCAGCCTGCAAAATGTTCGAAATATTACTGTTATTGTGTCACAGGTGTAGTTTTAAGAGTTGTATAGGCAGGAATGCGTGTGTATACAGCTCAAAACCTCCATCAGTTATTAAAGATAGCATCTATTTAGAAAAAATGCCCCGCGATTTCGAAACTTCAGAAAATCTCCCGGCGCTCTGCGCATAACACCAGGCCAACTCATGTCGGAAAGAATTTATAAACGGTTCCTAAACATGGGCTATTGTTTTTTTACTTATAATATTTGTTAATTTAATTTTATTTAAATGAGGGCTGGGCTCAGGACTTCGATTCGGCATCGTGATTCTCCTCTTTAATTTACTCCATAGTCCAAATCAGCACTCATGAAGTTTTTCATGAAGTTTGATTATGGATGCGTCGGGAAAACAGCAAGCAGACTGACTCTGACCATTTAAAAAAAACGTTTGAGTTCATTTTCTGACGTGCTTAAGTTCACCAAAAACAATACAGAACGGCGCACCTTATTTGCTTTCAAACATTTACAAAATCATTAATTTTTTTCGTTATTGTGAGTGCGCTTAAATAAAAGTTAAGTCTTATAAAGGCCATGTAGTCTTATATAGTTTTTGCACATTAATCTGACAACAGTTTTTTCAGCCTGTCACGGCGTGCGCCCAAATCAATATCGCTCCTCGCTCACTAGTTAGGCGTCCTTCCCTTCAAACATGCGAAGCTGGAGGAGCTGGAGCGACGCTCGCTGTGCTGGGCGGCGGCGGCTGAGGAGCTGGAGCGACGCTCGGCGGCGGCTGAGGAGCTGGAGCGACGCTCGCTGTGCTGGGCGGCGGCGGCGGCGGAGCTGGAGCGACGCTCGGCGGCGGCTGAGGAGCTGGAGCGACGCTCGCTGTGCTGGGCGGCGGCGGTGGCGGAGCTGGAGCGACGCTCGCTGTGCTGGGCGGCGGCGGCGGCGGAGCTGGAGCGACGCTCGCTGTGCTGGGCGGCGGCGGCTGAGGAGCTGGAGCGACGCTCGGCGGCGGCTAAGGAGCTGGAGCGACGCTCGCTGTGCTGGGCGGCGGCGGCTGAGGAGCTGGAGCGACGCTCGGCGGCGGCGGAGCTGGAGCGACGCTCGCTGTGCTGGGCGGCGGCGGCGGCGGAGCTGGAGCGACGCTCGGCGGCGGCGGAGCTGGAGCGACGCTCGCTGTGCTGGGCGGCGGCGGCGGCGGAGCTGGAGCGACGCTCGGCGGCGGCTGAGGAGCTGGAGCGACGCTCGCTATGCTGGGCGGCGGCGGAGCTGGAGCGACGCTCGCTGTGCTGGGCGGCGGCGGAGCTGGAGCGACGCTCGGTGTGCTGGGCGGCGGCGGCGGCGGGGCTGGAGCGACGCTCGGTGTGCTGGGCGGCGGCGGAGCTGGAGCGACGCTCGGTGTGCTGGGCGGCGGAGCTGGAGCGACGCTCGGTGTGCTGGGCGGCGGCGGCGGCGGAGCTGGAGCGACGCTCGCTGTGCTGGGCGGCGGCGGCGGCGGAGCTGGAGCGACGCTCGGCGGCGGCTGAGGAGCTGGAGCGACGCTCGCTGTGCTGGGCGGCGGCGGAGCTGGAGCGACGCTCGCTGTGCTGGGCGGCGGCGGCGGCGGAGCTGGAGCGACGCTCGGCGGCGGCTGAGGAGCTGGAGCGACGCTCGCTGTGCTGGGCGGCGGCGGAGCTGGAGCGATGCTCGCTGTGCTGGGCGGCGGCGGAGCTGGAGCGACGCTCGCTGTGCTGGGTGGCGGCGGAGGCGGAGCTGGAGCGACGCTCGCTGTGCTGGGCGGCGGCGGCTGAGGAGCTGGAGCGACGCTCGGCGGCGGCTGAGGAGCTGGAGCGACTTTTACAAGCAGAAGCTTACTTCAGCAAAAGCTGTGCAAAAGTGTTCTGATGACCTTTTGATCTCTGTCTAAATCAAAGCCGTTGTTTCCATCTCTTCCTAATCTTGGCTATGATATACAATTAAGGCGCTAAACATAAGAGTGCCGCTAAATCTGCTCGAAAAACATGTGAGCAGTCTCAGTGTTTATGTTGTATGGTGGGAATGGCTTGAGCTCTACAGACGAGGTGATGGCCAGCCGAATTCCCGTTGCGCA
Organism: Clarias gariepinus; assembly: GCF_024256425.1. NCBI lineage: Eukaryota > Metazoa > Chordata > Actinopteri > Siluriformes > Clariidae > Clarias > Clarias gariepinus. The sequence continues at coordinate 28,315,229 of NC_071100.1, read as the reverse complement.
GTGGGCTGATGGCTTACGTGCTGAGTTACGCAAGGTGTTGCCGCTTCTGAAACCTGAGTGGCGGAAATCCACACTTAAAGTTGTGGATTGTCAGCAGGCAAAAAATGAGTCTGTCCTTGAATACACTCAGCGCTATGCCCAGGTGTTTATTCGTGATTTTGTGGACTGTACAAAAATCCTGGCGCCCAACGTGGGGCAGCGATGGTCTCCGTCTGACGTCTGCGACGTGACGACTGATCCAGGCGACAACAATATCATCTGCCTGAGTTCTGACTCTAGTCCCTGGAGGTCCTGTGCATGACAGCACGGGTGAGTTCCATCCTGTACAAAAATACAACAATCATAAACAAAAATACAACAAGTGTAAGATGCTCGCTGTGCTGGGCGGCGGAGCTGGAGCGACGCTCGGTGTGCTGGGCGGCGGCGGCGGCGGAGCTGGAGCGACGCTCGGTGTGCTGGGCGGCGGCGGAGCTGGAGCGACGCTTGGTGTGCTGGGCGGCGGCGGAGCTGGAGCGACGCTCGGTGTGCTGGGCGGCGCGATGTCCTTAAAGCCGGGAGGCGGAGGAAGCAGCAGGCCGTCCTCGCAGCCCGGCTGAAGCGCTGGCTCGCTGTTCATGCAGCTTGGAGGCGGCAGATCGGCAGCGCCGCACACGACGCTTGGCGGCTGTGGAGCAGGAGCGACGTTTCCCCTGTCTGGCAGAGGCGGCGGCTGAGGAGTAGACATGTCTGGCAGCCGCGGCACGTAGACCTCCGCGTTGACTACAGTCGGGAGCGGGAGGAGGAGCGCGTCGTCCAGATTAGAGAGAGGGAGAGTGTCCGGAGCTACATCGCAGTTCTCTCGAATCTGGACGAGCAGCCCTTGGAGTAGCGCCACCTGCTCCCGCAGGTCGGAAATGCGCTCTCTGTTCAGCTGTGCCAACAACGTGTAGTCCGCCTCCGTTAAGTCCTCGTCACCGTTCTGCCAGGCCTCCTCGGCCCGTGCTTCTTGGCTGGTGGTTGGGACCGTGTATCTCCCCTCTGCCTCACCCTTGAACGGCGTCCGCCGAATGGCGAGCCTGCAGCCTTCCCAGCTGCGCCGCGCTCTTCTCTCTCGCTGCTCTTCGCTGTCTTCCAGCCAGTCCGCCGGTTCGATCAGCCTGCAGCCTTCCCAGCTCTGCAAGAGCTCTCTCTCCCCTTGCTCCTCGCTGTCCTCCAGCCATTCCGCCAGCTCGGGCGAGATGGTGATAGCGCCCCCCCAAAAAACGTATGGGGGAGCGACCTCCGCTATGCCACTACGACGGTCTAGCTTTCTGTCCTGATTCTTCTGTCGGCGTTTGTGCGGTCGTGGCATAATTTGCAGGAGGCGAGCTGGCGGTTTAGTAATTGCTTTTTATTAAGTAAGCACATAAAATAAACACCAACATAAGACTTTACCAAAGGACAACAAAAGCTAGACGCCTGACTGTGCTCCAGTCAGGCTCTTTATAATCAACTTAATTACCTTACCTCGGTTCAGGTGAACTCCCACGTCACCTGACCGAGGTGCAGTCTGGGACATGCAGTCCAACTTAAACATAATACCAAAATAAAACAAACAAACCCAGGCGCTTTGGCGCCCTCTAGGGGTTAACCGTTACAGCGCTGTGTATGCAACGCGCGTGCAACAACGCGGAAGTGCGGCATGCAAGCAGGGCAAATGGAACGCGCCCCGGGGACTTCAAAGGAGCGAGAGGTGGGAGGGGCCGGTGCGGCCATCCGCGGAGAGCAGAGTCAGCGCGAGCGGGCGAATGACCATTGCACTTACACCACGTAGTAAAATCCACTGTAACCCAACAAACCCTAAGTATTTTATAGCGCGGGGTGCAAGCCGGGGATCATAATAAGCCGTGCCTTTATTCCGTCATGTCATGTGGGCATTATAAGATTTGTATTGAAAACTTCTAACTAAAAAGTGGCAGCTGGCACGCCTAAAAATAGTCTGATAGCCTCCTCCATGTATTCCTCCATTGCCCCGGTCTCTTCCCGGGAAATGGGTAAATACGCGAGTAAGGGGGTTCCGTTCCCCCGGCACGAGCTTAATCGCACAATCCCACGGACGATGGGGAGGAAGTCTCGATGCTGCCCTAACACTAAATACGTCTTTAAAATTCCCACACTCTAGTGGCACACTAACAGACACTTTATCGCTTGGGCTTTCAATAGTGGTAACTTGGACCGCCAATGTCGGCGGTTTACATGTTTTGGCGCATCTCGGAGATTGGATGCGAGATTTTGCAAGGGTTGTGAAAGCTGAGCCAGGACGATGGAATGATTACCCTGAGGGAGAACCAAGAATTTTATCTCCTCAGAGTGGCCGGGAAAAGTTAATCGTAGGGGCGCGGAGATTATTTCAAGTGGCGACTGGTTTAGAAGATGGCCATCCAGAGCTTTAACCACTATCGGGGACGGAAGCTTCGACACTGGAGCTCGCAGCGCGGAAATGATAGCGGACGAGACGAAGTTGCCAGCCAACCCAGAATCTATTAAGGGAAAGACAGACACAGTGTTATTCTCAAATGAAAGGTGCGCAGATAAACAAAAAGGTGTGTGTGTGTGCGTTGGGGTGTGCGGTGAGTTACTTTGAGTAACGGGCATGAGCTGATTTTATGTCTTTCGCCTCCACAGTACAAGCATAGGCCAGCAGTCAATCTTCTTGCTCTCTCGGTGATAGACAGATGTGATGTGCCCATTTCCATGGGCTTGGCGATGGGGGACCCTTCGCGCTCCAGAAGCGGCTGCTGAGGGGGACGACTTTTGCGGCGAGGTTTAGAGCGTTTCTCTGGCCGTAGCGGTGGACATCGCTGCTGACTGCGCAGGTGATGGTCAAGTTTAATCGCTAAGGTGATACATTCTTCCAGTGAAAGCTCCGCGTCTCTGCATGCGAGTTCTCATTGAATCTCAGAGCTCAGTCCATCTCGGAACCGAGCCAGCAAACTCTTCTCACACCATCCGCTTTCGGCGGCCAGAACTTGGAACCGGACCGCATACTCTGCCACAGGTGTGTTCCCTTGCCTCAACCTCAGCAGCTGCTGTTCTCCAGACCTCCCCAGGTCCGGATGATCAAAGACGGCGCGAAGGGCCTCGATAAAACGTTGATACCTGGTGGTTGTAGCGCCCCCGACGCTCCACAAGGCCGTCACCCAGTCCAGTGCTCTCCCTGGGAGGTGTTCTGTGACAAAACTCACTTTCTGAGGATCGGTCATGTTCGGGAATTCTGCCAGATAAAGTTCGCACGTGAGCAAAAAACGTTGACACCCCTCAGGGTCACCTTCGTACCTTTTTTTGGAGGGGCGGGACGTGGAACGGCCGGGGCGCCAGGTGCCGGCGAGCCCGCCAGGGGCATCTTTGATGCAGCAAGTTGGCTTACGCTGCATGCCAAGTTGTGAACGGCCCGCGCCAAGCTGCCTATTTCTTGCTGCTGGTCGCACAGGTAGCTGTGGAGGCGCGCATTTTCGTCTGGCAGGGGGACTCCTGCTGCGTCCATGAAGGTCCGTTCATCTGTCATGATACTCTGGGTGTTCAAAGGACGCAAACGCAGGTACTTTGTAAAAATAAGGTTTTAGTCTTTATTTCTTTTTTTCTTTTCCCTTTAGGGGGTTTTATGAACATAAAATTAAACACATCAAACTAACAAAACTCAAAAAGAAACTAAACAAAACTTGCTCCTCGTCAGCCTCCTTAGGCTGGGTCTGCAGGCGAACATACACGCACACATAGGCACAGAAGATTAGTTCTGAAAGCATAACAGAAGTCACAAGCAGTGCATTACGAACGTGGCTGGCGTCTCAGCCTTGATCCTGTTTAAAACTGCCTGTTTGGACAGGCCTTACTCCAACCCTGCAGACTCCGATCAGTCCTGAGGAAGAGACATGCACACACAACGGGTCTTAGGAGACATGAAACAAACAAAGTGACACCATCAGTAAACGGACAAACCTGTATGGGTTCGACTGACTTAAATAGGGATACACAGGGGAGAGACATAGGTGCACATCATTAGTGATAGGAAGACATACCACATTACCACACTAGGGGGGGACAAAGCTGCGGCTCAGTATTCCGGAGACCCAGATCTTATTTCCCCGGACCGTGGTGGTACAGATGTGACAATTCCCTGCTCTAATTGCATAATTGTTTAAAATACAGTACCATCCTGTGACAATTATAAAACAGCACTTTGTTGTACTTTGCTACATTAACTTATCCAACAGCTTTATCTCCTCTTTGGAAACATTAGTCAGCCTATGCTACTATGTTAGGTTGGAGGAGACTGATAAACATACCCAGAAAAAAACAGCAAGCACAGGGAAAACATGCAAACTCTACACATAAAGACTTGAGGTAAGATTCCAACCTCCAACCGTGGAGGTGTGAGGTAACAGTGCTAACTATTAAACCATACTGGTGCATACTGGTAATTATATTGCACAATTCTAAAGCTTAATAACATCACCTGATGAATAAATGTTATTAAAATAATGGCTTGTAATCAGTTGGTGAGATGTAATTCATTGTTTACTCACTCTCGCAGACCAAAAAAAATGACATTTTATGATAATAGGAACACTTCACTAAAACCCTAAAAAAAACTCCTGAATAATTGTACCTGTACCTTTTTTATTCCTTAGGCCCCTGTCACAATGAACCATGTGCCCTCTCTGTCTGCAAAACATTGGGTGAACACAGTAGAAACTTGAACAACATTTTCTTTGTCTCTGGTACCAAGGCAAGATGCAGGAAGAACGTCTCAGGTTAATTTGCTATAACCCTGTTCCCTAAAAAAGCGGAAACGAGATGCTGCGTGAAAACGCTACAGGAACATCTTTTTGTGTTGCCGGTTATGAAGCTTGTGTGTATCAAACACGCCAAATTTTTGTCTTATATAACCTCGGTCAGGTAGCGTTATCTGATGAAGTGCACCTACAGGTTATAAATAGAAGTAAACCAGAAATATTCCTCATCAATTTTGTCTGAAAGGAAATCCAGTCATGCAAGCAGTGCGGCATTGGAGCACAGCATTTTGTTCCCGCTTTTTCAGGGAACAGGGTTACAGCAAAGTAACCTGAGACTTTCCCTTTCAAAAGCTACACTCGATGCTGCGTGAAAACGCTATGGGAACGAGAATACCAAAGCCGCCGCACTGCAAGTGTCTGGACCCCCAGGGTTGTGTTGCGTGTTCGCACAATAGCCAAGGAGGTCTCAGAACTAGCTCTGGGAAGAAGAGCTGGACACAGGGCGAATAAGGATTACTCCATGAACGAGTCTCCTGATCTGGCGAGAGCGCGAGAGAAAAGGGCAAACCCGTCTCACTCACTTTTGCCAGATTGACACAAATCCCAGGAGTAAGCCGTAGCTCGCAAATTCCCTTTAAAAACTCTAGCTGGGCGCGAAGCACCTTGATTGGGAGGAGATTACAGTGCTCGCATTCTCCCTCAAGTCCGAGAATAGCGTGCTCTTCCCCCAAACACTCAACACAGAAAGCATGGTGATTATCATGATCAAGAAGTCCCTCGCATGGAGGTAAACATCTTTTTACTAGCCCCATTTTTACTTTTGGTTTCTGCAGCGCAGTATTTGAAAAAAAAAAGACACACACGCACACAATGCGGTCCTTAAAGACAAAAAGATCTGAGGATGTTTCCGGTTCATGCCTATTTATACACTGCGTTTCAAATTATTATGCAAATGATATATTTCTCTGATTTTCATAATTAGTTGATGCAAAGGACAGTTCATATAATTTTTTAGTATTCAACTATTAGGGTATAATTAGAATTTTATCGAACAAACCTCCTAATGTACTTTACCGAATAAATTATTTGCGGGATGTCAGGATAGCCTCCCAGAGCTGCTGTTTTGAATCAAACTGCCTCCCACCCTTATAGATCTTTTGAGGATTCTCCATAGGTTCTCAATGCAGTTAAGGTCAGGGGAGGATGGTTGCCACACCAGAAGTTTCTCATCTTTTATGCCCATGGCAGCCAATGACACAGAGGTATTCTTTGCAGCATGAGATGGTGCATCGTCGTGCATGAAGATGATTTTGCTAGGGAAGGCACGGTTCTTCTTTTTGTACCATGAAAGAAAGTGGTTAATCAATATACTTTGCAGAGGTCATTTTCACACCTTCAGGGACCCTACAGGGGCCTACCAGCGCTCTCCCCATGATTTCGGCCCAAAACATAACTCTGACACCTCCTTGTTGACATTGTAGCTTTGTTGAGACATGGTGGCCATCCACCAACCATCCACTACTCCATCCATCTGGACCATCCAGGGTTGCACGACACTCATCAGTTTTAACCACTCAAACAAGACTGTTTGAAAATTAGTCTTTATGTATGCCTGGGCCCACTGCAACTTTCTGCTTGTGAGCATTGGTAAGGGGTGGCCGAATAGTTTATGCACAGGTTTATGCATAGGTTTATGCAAAAATGCAAGCCTCTAAAGAATTCTACACCTTGAGGTTCGCCAGACTCCAGAGGCACCAGCAGCTTCAAATACCTGTTTGCTGCTTTGTAATGGCATTTCAGCAGCTGTTTTTTTAATCTAATGAATTTCTCTGGCAGAAACCTTTCTTATTCTGCCTTCATCTTCATCAGCCACAAATGTCTTCAGAGTACGATGGGTTTTCATGAAATATCTAATGTTTTTATACCTTGTCCAATTTGACGCTTTTCAGCAGCAGAGATATATTTTTTTCCCCATTTGGCTTGAAACCTGTGGCCTGCTTAATAATGTGGAACAACCTTCTTCAGTACTTTTTCTTTAATTGGGCTCATCTGACAAACTAATTATCACAGGTGTCTGAGATTCATTTCAGTAATCCAAAGAGCCCTGAGATGCAATACCATCCATGAGTTTAATTTAAAAACTTAACATTTAATGTTTATGACACTTATATCCAATTTGCATAATAATTTGGAACACAGTGTAACCTCCAGGTGCACCCAATCAAATGACGTCACCTGATTGAGGTTATATATGCCAAATTTTTGGCGTGTTTGGCACACATGCTTTCACCACCGATCGCACAAAGAGCGGTTTCAATAGCATTTTCACACAGCATCGAGTGTAGCTTTTGAAAGGGAACCGAGGCTTCCTGGATATTTTCTTTCTTTCAGAGCATTCTCGATAAACCTTTGAGAAAATCCTAGTAGATCAGCAGTTTCAGAAATACTCAGACCAGCCTTTTTTGGCAAAAACAATCATGCCACGGTGAGTGTATTTCCTAATGCAATTATTGATTATTGTGTAGTACCCTGAAGTGAAAACAATGTACTTTATATACATTTTCATAAACGATTAAATAACATTTCTAAACTTTAACCAGCTATTAAATCACTACAAATTACCTGCTTGTAGCATTTAAACTAAAAATAATTAATCGCATTTATTAAACTCAAAGTAACATAAACTACTTAAAACAATTGATTTTTAGCCTATACAACATCAATAAATATAATTAATCAAAATATCAAAATAAATGTTGATACTACATTAATTATACATTTATTCTATACAGAAGCATGTTCCTGAGACAAATGTATTTCCAAGCATTAATTGTGATATACTGTAAATAATACTCTCTCTCTCTCTTTCTCTCATCCTCTGCTTTTTCAGCTCTCTCATCCTCTGTCTTTCTCTTGGTGTTACAGAGAAGTGTAACATTTAAGAAAAAAGCTTCAATTGTCTAACAACCTATGTGGTATATGGACTTAAATCATATTGGGCTGCTTTTTTAAATCTTATTTTTATCTTGAATTCGATGTAAACTAAATGGAGGATGTTTTAGTGGCAAAATTAATAAACATGCTTTTTGTAACTTTGTGCTTTTTACAAACAAGGGTTGTGCTCCTTTCAAGGTATCACACATATAACAGGATATCACACATATAACAGTGTTAATAAAGTAAATGCTTGATTGCTTGACTGCCTCTGTGTTCATACATTCTTGAAGTGACTGCTATTTGGTCTAATCTCACCCGAAATGCAGTTTTGATTAACATTTCTAGAAGCCAACAGACATACTAATTAGATACAGAATGTGATTTATCAGCTTTCTATTGATTAATTAAATGTCAGCTTTTGTATGTAGTAGATAGAAGAGCAACATGCTTTTAATCAGACATAGACACATGCATCACAAACCAAAAAACTAAATTAAAGTTTATTTTTAAAGCTATATTATAATAATTAACACATAATATTTAAATTATCATTAGTTAATAAATATCTGTTAAGACAATTGTGAAAAAGTGAACTTTCAAACAATGCAATAACTACAAAAAGTATTAAATTAAATGTTTGCATGGCTATTAAATCTTGAAACAACACATTAAATTCTGGTTATACTCAGGGATATGTTTGGGGGGGTTAGCAGAGCCTTTTCTTTCTTTGCACATGGAATCCTATATAACTGCTTGACAACTTCTTACTTTATTTAAGATGGTGAAAAGGTGTGAACAGTAAGATAAGCCACTTCCAGTTGTGTTGAGTGGTGCACAATTAAAATTATACAATTGGCACTAAAATATCTACAGTGTGAAGACTGAAAATAGACATTGGATGCAAGTGTGTTAGACTGACTAAAAATATTTAGTTTTTTTTTTTTTTTTTTATAAAAAAGTGCATCACAGTTAAATACTTTGCATTTTAATAAATTAAAAGCCTGCTGATTTTTTTCTTTCTTTCTTTTTCTTTCTTTAAATTTATCAAGGTTTTACAACTGCAGCACAAAAAGAAATATTGCTGCAAAATGTAGCCATAAAAACTGGACATAAAAGTTCACTCTTCCTTTTCTCTACTTCTTAAATTAAATTGTGGAGGTAGTGAGCCTTTGACCTGAGCAAAAAGGTTACAAGATAATTAGTGTTTGGTGCCACCTGGCTTGGTTCCACGAGACAAGGTGTTCATTAAAACGTTTCTTACTGACCTTAGGCCAGCATATAACCTTCAGCACTCTTAATCCTCCAATCAGATGGTCCCTACAGATCACGGTCCTTTGCGAAGGGACCTGCTTCAACCTGCAGGCCATGGATTGCCATCAATGCTTTCAGTCAAGAATCAGACGCTGAATCTTTTTCCCTGAAGGTTGTATGGACCAAAAATAAAGGAATTATACATAAACTATACATAAATTTCATGAAAATTTACAGCTTTGAATCTCATTTTAATTGTAGCATTTAACAGAACACACAAATAACATATTAGTCAATAATAATAATATTATTTTGATTATTAACACTGTAGGTTGTCTTAGTTTGCTGTTGTTATTTTTTGACCTTTGCTCATTATAATATTTCACTAATTTGAGGAGAAAAAAAAAACATCTCCACTGTAAAGCAAACTTCAAGGTTTGACTGGATAGACCTTATTTATCTTAGCTTAAAAAAGCTCTTATGATTAGTTGAGAGAACGGAAGCCTAACCAAAGGTGTATGTTTGATACAACATTTTTTTATTCAGGCTTACAACTCAAATCTTTGATGCTAGCATAGGTTGCATGGTATCAATTAAGCCACTAAGCTATGTAAGTTACTCTCATATGAGAAGATGAAAAAAAATACTACATACTACATTGGTGCCATTATCACCTCTTTTCTTCAAGGCAGCCACGATTAACAAGAATAGAAGAAGACGGATGGATCTGTTGCCATGTTAGGCTCAGTTGCGGCAAATGTGTGTTCATCTGGCTTAAATGTGATGTCCATTGTACATTTGTTTATTTCTTTATATTTCATTGCACTCAGACTGCCCGCTGGGCAATGAGAGGCACCAGAAAAAAGCGAATATCAAACAGGCAATAGCCGTGTGGAGATTTGTAAAGCCCCCTGCATCTCCAAATGAGGGGTTGATGTGAAAACAATCAAAACTGTTTGATAGTAGAAAAAGACTTGCATGACTGTCTTCTAACAAACATGTACACCTTGCCGTTTCACACACACACACACACACACACACACACACACACACACACACACACACACAGTGCTTTCCATTGATTCACTTACTCACACATCCTTTTGATGTTTTGAAACCAAGAAGCAGTTGGTAATTAAAGCTTTGAGGGGATAATGTCGCCCTGAACGTGTGTCTGTGTAACACACAAAGGCAGCCAATTAAAATTTAAAATGGATTCCACTCTTGGTCTTTCATAGATCCTTTTCCTGGGAAAAGAGGTGACAGGGATGACAGCAGTAATACACAAGAGTTTGTATGAAAGGCCTATAGGCTTAAAAAAAAAAAGCATATGACCTTTGTAGGGTGTCAGAACAGCAGCCCTGAATCCCATCATCTCAGTATTGTTAAAACAGGTGACTCACACAAGCAAACTGGTGGCTAATGGCAATGCGAAATGAAATCTAATTTCTTTTTAAGGAATAAAATCTTTATGTGTACTACACTCACTCACTCATCGTGTGTACCGCTTTATCCTGTATTCAGGGTCGTGGGAGCCCTAGAGCCTTTTACAGGAGACTTAGGGCATTAGGTAGGGTACACCCTGGATAGGGTGCCAATCCATTTTAGGGCACAGACATTCACAGACTGTGGGCAATTTGGAAACACCAAACAGGAGTACCTGGAGAAAACCCACCAAGCATGGGGAAAACAAGACTTTTGTCATTTTGCCAAGCTAAAAGAAATCTGTTAATAGTATTTTAACAGTTAAAAAAGTGGTGTGTAAAATAACCCTGGTGGTGAGGAAGGCGAAGAGGACAAAGGCGGAGCAGAGGACAAAGTGGTGGAAGCTGAGAAAGGAAGAATGTTGTGAAGTCTTTAGGGAGGAGTTGAGACAGGCTATGGGTGGTCAGGAGGTGCTTTCAGTTGACTGGACAACTACAGCCAATGTGATCAGGGAGACAGGTAGGAGGGTACTTGGTGTATCATCAGGTAAGGGGAAAGTGGACAAGGAGACTTGGTGGTGGAATGAGGAAGTCCAGGAGTGTATACAGGGAAAGAGGCTAGCTAAGAAGAAGTGGGACACTGAGAGGACTGAAGAGAGTAGACAGGAGTACAGGGAGATGCAGAGTAAGGTGAAGGTAGAGGTGGGAAAGGCCAAACAAAGAGCATATGATGACTTGTATGCTAGGCTAGACAGTAAGGAGGGAGAGGGGGATCTGTACAGGTTGGCAAGGCAGAGAGATAGAGATGGGAAGGATGTGCAGCAGGTTAGAGTGATTAAAGATAGAGATGGAAATGTACTAACAAGATGCCAGGAGGGTGATGGGAAGATGGAAGGAGTACTTTAAGGAGTTGATGAATGAGGAAAACGAAAGAGAACAAAAAGTAGAAGAGGTGACTGTTGTGGAACAGGAAGTAGCAAATATTGGTAGAAGTGAGGTGAGAAGGGCGTTGAAGAGGATGAAGAGTGGAAAGGCTGTTGGTCCTGATGACATACCTGTGGAGGTATGGAAGTGCTTAGGAGAGGTGGCAGTAGAGTTTTTGACAAGTTTGTTTAACAAGATTTTGGAGAGTGAGAGGATTCCAGAGGAATGGAGGAGAAGTGTATTGGTGCCAATTTTTAAGAACAAGGGAGATGTGCAAAGCTGTGGCAATTATAGAGGTATAAAGCTAATGAGCCAGACAATGAAGCTGTGGGAAAGAGTAGTGGAAGCTAGGTTAAGGGCAGAGGTGAGCATTTGTGAGCAGCAATATGGTTTTATGCCTAGAAAGAGTACATCAGATGCAGTATTTGCTTTGAGGATGCTGGCGGAGAAGTACAGAGAAGGTAACAGGGAGTTGCATTGTGTCTTTTTAGATTTAGAGAAAGCGTATGACAGCGTGCCAAGAGAGGAGCTGTGGTATTGTATGAGGAGGTCTGGAGTGGCAGAGAAGTATGTTAGAGTGGTGCAGGACATGTATGAGAGCTGTAAGACAGTGGTAAGATGTGCTGTAGGGGTGACAGAAGAGTTCAAGGTGGAGGTGGGTCTGCATCAAGGATCGGCTCTAAGCCCCTTTTTGTTTGCTCTGGTGATGGACAGGATGACAGATGAGGTAAGACAGGAGTCCCCATGGACTATGATGTTTGCAGATGACATTGTGCTCTGTAGCGAGAGCAGGGAACAGGTGGAGGAAAATTTGGAGAGGTGGAGGTATGCTCTGGAAAGCAGAGGAATGAAGGTTAGCCGCAGCAAGACGGAATACATGTGTGTAAATGAGAGGGACCCAGGAGGATCGGTGAGGCTACAGGGAGCAGAGGTAAAGAAGGTGCAGGATTTTAAGTACTTAGGGTCTACAGTCCAGAGCAACGAAGAGTGTTCAAAGGAGGTGAAGAGGCGGGTACAGGCAGGTTGGAATGGGTGGAGAAAAGTGTCAGGTGTGTTGTGCGATAAAAGAGTATCAGCGAGAATGAAAGGAAAGGTGTACAGGACAGTGGTGAGACCAGCGATGCTCTACGGCTTAGAGACAGTGGCGCTGAAGAAAAGACAGGAGGCAGAGTTGGAGGTAGCAGAGCTGAAGATGTTGAGGTTCTCTTTGGGAGTGACAAGGATGGATAGGATTAAGAATGAGTTTATCAGAGGGACAACCCACGTTAGATGTTTTGGAGATAAAGTCAGAGAGGCCAGATTGAGGTGGTTTGGGCATGTTCAGAGGAGAGATTGTGAATATATCGGTAGAAGGATGCTGAGGTTGGAACTGCCAGGCAGGAGGTCTAGAGGAAGACCAAAGAGGAGATTTATGGATGCAGTGAGAGAGGACATGAAGTTAGTTGGTGTGAGAGAAGAGGAGGCAGATGATTTGCTGTGGCGACCCCTGAAAGGGAACAGCCGAAAGACAAAGAAGAAGAAGAATGAATAAATATATAAAACTAGGCCTGTATAAGACCTGTTTAAAGGCTCGATTAAAAATTAATCAAAAATATTTTATGACTTATACTATAAAATTAAATACTGTCAAGAATACCTAGAATTTTCTAATATGTGTATTCTCATGTAGTTCTGTTTTGTTTTATGTAGCACCACTGTCCAGGAGAAACATTATTTTATTTTACTATGTACTGTAACTACTGTATATTTTGAAATGACAAAAAAGTCACTTTGATGCTGACTTTAGTAAAATAATAATGGCATACAGAATGACGTGGCAGCGAGGAAGACTATATAATCCCTAATCGCACGTTTATAATAAACAATGCATTAAGGTGATTGTCTAGTTGCAAACTGTGTACGTAGTCGGAAAACTATATTATGCTTACCTTTGTAACGTTAGATGGTTTATAACGATGTCTGTCAAAGATTAAGAAGTTGTGTAAACACATCAGTAAACACATCGCGTTCATTTCTCTCTCAGTAAGCTTTTCTGCTTTTGTTGTTGTTGCTCGCGGCAGCGTAACAGCCCATTAAATCATGCCCATGCAGTGATGAGAAAGACAAATCGAGTCGATGCGTGTCCATTCTTTTAATTTCTGCGTTGTCATGCGATATTAAAAACTTCCGGGTGGGTTCCGTACTTAAATCAAACCAAAAACTACTTAAGGAAACAGTCTCAGGCTATATTCCAGCGTTTTCCAGTTTGGACTGCATTACCCACAAAGCATTGCCCGCACTGGACTACACCGCCGTGGTTATACCCCACGTGTGTTGTGAAGACACGCCCCACAGAACTCGGGGGCGGGCTCAGCATAAATCATAAGCATTTAAAGGAACATGTACTGAAAAAGGTTGCTGAGAACAGAGCTAGTTTTTAATGAATCATATTAACATTTAATGAAAAATGGGGCTGGATGACCCCTTTAAGTCTATTTAATTTCGCAAGTAAACCCTACTTAATTTAATAATTTCCCTAGTCATTCTTTTGTGTCCATGCTCTACTTAACTTAAAGAGTTTCAAATATATATTTTTAATTGAAATGTAAAGTTTTTTTTAAGTGTTTCCATATTACTTGGAGTGGGGCCTACTTTATTTTATTAAATGTCCTAGTCTCATTTTAAAGTTACATTTACTCACATTATCTAGTTAGCAACTAGGCATTTCTCATATATTATAGTTAAAATACCAGTTGTGTAATTTTGTACTTCAAAATGCAATCTCATCCAGCACAAAACTTGAAGTAAGAACACTTTTTATTATGTGCATACACTCCTTAACATCCACAGTTTCTTCAACATGCACTTGGTCCTGAATCCACAGGTCGTCTTCTGCTTGTTAAAAGTTTTTGCACACGAGGTGAACAGAATGCTCCAAATGTTTTTTCCCTACCGCAATGAGGCTTGGGTACACTTTTAATTTGATACGGGGTTTCCCATGCTCTTTCCATGGGGAGGCAGTTTTATTTAAACAGAGTAAAATGAACAAGATTATTGTTTGTTGTGTGTGTGCACTTAAAAATATCGTCAGGGATTATGTAAAAAAATATTTTAAGGAAAAAAATGCACATTGTGTTGTGTTCTTAACAAATGCAGATTCATTTCTAATTTAGAGATATTTATGTAAACATAAAAATTTGATTATGTATTGGTGATTACACAGATTTAATAATGCTACATTTACAACATCTCAAAGTTATTTTTTTCAGTGTGTCTCAATGACTACCGTCCCGTTGCACTTACACCCACCATCATAAAGTGCTTCGAGAGGCTCGTCATGAGACACATCAAGACCCTGCTGCCCCCTCACTGGTCCCACTGCAATTTGCATACCGTTCTTACCGCTCAATGGATGACGCCATCTCCACTTCACTCCATCTTGCCCTCACACACTTGGACAAGAAGGACACATACGTCCGAATGCTGTACATAGATTTCAGCACAGCATTCAACACTAACATCCCCCAACAACTGATTGGAAAGCTGAGCCTGTTGGGCCTGAACACCTCCCTCTGCAACTGGATCCTGGACTTTCTGACCGGAAGGCCTCAGTCAGTATGGATCAGGAACTGCACCTCCAGCACCACCACACTGAGCACTGGGGCCCCACAAGGCTGTGTGCTCAGTCCCCTGCTGTTCACACTGCTGACTCACGACTGTGTAGCAACACACAGTTCAAATCACATCATTAAGTTCGCTGATGACACGACCGTGATGGGTCTTATTAGCAAGAACGACGAGTCAGTGTGCAGAGAGGAAGTGCAGAGGCTAACAGACTGGTGTAAAGACATTCTCTGAATGTTGACAAGACAAAGAAGATGGTTGTTGACTTTAGGAGGACACGAGGCGACCATTCTCTGCTGAGCATCAACGGCTCCTCTGTGGAGATTGTCGACGGCACCAAATTCCTGGGTGTCCACCTGGAGAAGAACCTCAGCTGGTCCCTCAACACCAGCTCCTTGCACAAGAAAGCCCAACAAGGAGCGTCATCGGGGTCTCTCTCCCCTCTATTGAGGACATTTACACCACACACTGCATCCACAAAGCCACCAGCATTGTGGCTGATGGGACACACCCCTCTCACACACACTTCATCCTCCTGCCATCTGTAAAAAGGTACCGGAGCATTCTGGCACACACATCCAGACTGTGCAACGTATTTTTTTCCACAAGCTATCTGTCTTCTCAACAAAAAGGGACTGGACTGAACACAAGTACACACTGACCTACACTACCAAACTATCGTATACACACCAACCTGTAAATGCTCTTTTGCACAATATTCATTACTGAACTACTTTTTGCACTAACTTCTTTACTTCTTAATTTTTGCTGCTACGTTAAGGAATGTTTACTGTTTCTTCACTACCTCAACTCATCACCTCAACACCATATTATTATGTTATGTTGTGTTTTGTCGCACTGTCACTTTGTTGCTTTTGTTTGCACATTTGCATGTGCACTTTATGTTGTCTTTATGTAGGCCTCTTAGTTAGCTAGTTTAGTTGTTTTTTTTTATTTATGTTGTAAATTTATGTTGCATGTAGCACCTTGGACCTGGAGGAACGTTGTTACGTTTCACTGTGTACTAGCTGTATATGGTTAAAGTGACAATAAAACCAACTTGAACTTGAATTCATAACTACATGCTGGTATTTATAAAAGTTGTTCTTTGTATTTAACCAGTATAATACATAGGCCAGTAAAATGTATAATGATATACTGAAAAACTTCTTCCATTAAAGATAGAAAAATAAATATAACATAAAAGTCACCTATTTGTTCACAATAATTAAAGATATTTATTTATATTTGTCAATACATTTGTCTTCATTCACATGTAGAAGGGCTTTCTGTTTTTCAGACCCTGAAACCCAGGTTGAGCTGTGTGGGAATGCATTGATGTATTTATTTACAAATCAAACTTATTAAATCAATATTGAAAGGTGTTTAGGAGCTGTTGAGAGGCCCATCTATGGTAAACATCTCATCTCCTAGACTTCTTAGAGATGAAATAAATAACACGGGTGTCGTCTTTATGCGAGCTCATCGACATCCTGAGCAGCTAAGCTCTTGGCGGCCCAGCTCACTCAATATCCCATTCAGCGGTATTTATGGCATGACAGCAGGTGTTATTGAGAATGAGACCAACACTTACCAAGAGTAAGGAGGGGACTTAGAGCTTATAGAACAGAAGACTTTTGAAATAAAAGACAGGAAAAATTCCAACTGTTTCAGAATGTTGAATATATTTAAGTGAACACAGCTGTTGACTTCAGTCAATGTAACCTTTATTTTTGAGAAGTTTTATTCATGGTTTTTGAAAATGCTATTAAATATTATGTGCTTAATAAATTTGCAGCTATAAATTAATTCATGCATAGTTTATCGTGGCGTCCTAATGCACTAACTAGAAATAATTACCCTTAAAACATAGGCATTACTGATGAAGTATTACGTACATAAGTAGCTGCTCTGCTTATCATTTTACATCTGCTTAATTTTAAGCTAATGCTATATAATGCAAAATAATAAATGATTTATTCTCCCCACACACAAAGTGCAAAAAGAAAAATAGAAAAAAAAAGATCTGGGCTGAACTGATAATGTGCAGGCCCAGTAGCAAGTGGAACATCGCCAGTCTCCCTGATCCCCAATAAGTAAAAAGTAAACACTCCACTGAGAATATTGCAAACAAAAGTGCAACAAACAGTTAACAAAAGTTTTTGTTAATCAACTTTTAAAAAAATTTACAAATTAAAACTGAAAATGTGCTCTGCTTAGCTTAAAACAGAAGAGTTGTTGGACGAAAATGTCAATAATTAAATGTTCTAACTGAAACTAGTTAATCATCATTATTGACGACAGTTACTAATGCAGCATTTTGACATTACAGCATAATTTAACAAACAAGCTCATGTTTCAAAATGTTTGTCTCATTGAAACAGGCCCCTGGTAATACATATGTGAAAAACAAAAAAAGGGTTCTGCGTCTTCTTTCTGAGGTGTGCTTGTGCTGCTTTTTGGCACACAAGCCTGAACAGAAGAGCACAGGGAGAGATGGGTCTGACAGAGACAGTGTATAAGAAAGAAGAATAAAAAAAATAGCAAAGGCAGAAAAGAGAAAAATAAGATGAGGGGGCAAATGACAGTCAAGCTTTGTCTAAATATAGATATATAATACTGTGTGTATCTATTTAGCCAACCACTTAAGGGATGCAGGGCAGCTTTACTCAATAGTTATATTTTCTGGTGATACAAATGTACTAAGAACTTAAACGGTAAAATTAAGTTTCCTTTAATATAAAATCATTGTATTCCCTCAAAATTGTTTTGCATTATCTCTGAATAGTTTCCAATACCTTGCGATTTTCCCATTCCCATGCAATAGATTTAAATTACCTTGAAACCAACATTTGTTTTGAAACAAACCAATAGTTTTGCATTTTCTTGCAATAGATTCCAGATAGACTAGCAAGAATTTTAGGTTATTTAAAAATAAAATATTGTGTTACTTTGTGCTAAATTCATGTTACATCACAATAATACTGGGGTTTACCAACATTAATTGAAATAAATTTAGGGTTACCTGTTAAGTTTACCTGACAAGAAGTGACTTGACACCTTACATGGTTTCTATGTTGAACTATGGAAGGTTATTAATATTTCACCATAGATAATGCTGTGGAAACATAACCTGTCCCACATCAGATCTGGGGATCATTAAAATGCTGTAAGCTGTAGTAACCCTAATAGACCCTATAAAGCTATGTTCTTGCTGTATGACTACACACAGATGATTACAATTTCTAAATATGCAGCAATCCTTAGCATTACATTTCATGGTACATACCCAGCTACATGCCCTACCACTGTGGCTGATCCTCATTGCATTTTACTTTGAAGTTGACTTAGAGTATGCAGATATTCATTATTGCACTTACTTGGTACTTACTGTTATGTAATTATTAAACAATACACTAGCACATTACAGATTTTTTGTAATATTAATGGAGCAGTCATACTGCTGATAGTATTATAAGTGCTAAGAATTTGCTTGATATGTAAGTAAGGAAAGATTATAATAAAAAATTTAATTTAATTAAGGGATTTAAAAACTTAGCAGGTAATGCAAAATTAATAATTAATAATAACTAGAGACAAACTCTTTGGTTGCAAAGATGAATCGGTTTCCCTGGTGAAAGAAATTATGAAAATGGCTAATTTGTAGACCATAAGGTTCCTGAGATCAGGATCTTTGTACGCTGTTGAGTAGGTGAAAGGATGGTTCCACAGTTTGTGGCATTAACTGCCAAACATGGAGGAGGAAGTGTGATGGTCTGGGGTTGTTTTGCTGGATCCAGGATCGGTGACTTGTACAGAGTGGGAGGCGCCCTGAACCAAAACGGCTACCACAGCGCAATGCAGTACACTCTCTTATGCGCCTAGTTGATTAGGGGTTCATCCTACAGCAAGATAATGACCCAAAACATAAGTCCAAGCTATGGCAAAATTACCTCAGGAAAAAAGAACAAGATGGTAAGCTTAAAAAACATGGAGTGGCCAGCACAATCTCCAGACTTAAACCCCATCAAGCTGGTTTAGGATGAACTGGACAGAAGAGTGAAAGCAAAGAAACCTACAAGTGCCACACATTTATGGGAACTTCTGCAACAGATATGGGAAGAACTTTCTGAAGAATATTTGATTTCTATTGAAGAAAGAATGTCATGAGTGTGTTCAGCTGTTATATCTGCCAAAGGTGGCTGCTTTGATGAGTCAAAAATACATTTTGGTCTACAAGGTGATTCCATGATTTCTTTTTTAACTCCAATTGCTTATTTGTACTATTCTTTCATTTCAGAGTGCAATGTAACATTAAACTGCATCATTTCCAATAAAAAACTGGAAAAATTGGGGCGTTCTAAAACTTTTGACCTGTAGTGTATATGGAAAAGCTACTGCGTTGCTTCTTGGCCTCTTGGCCATTTATTTCTGGGGCCGTTAGTGCTAAAGGTTTTTTTTTTTTAATTGAGCATTAGGAAGACCCAGATGAAGATTGTGACATAGTGTGTGTAATGAAATAATGAAAAATTGGGGGCATTTTTTTCTTTAATGGGTGTCGGCACTGATCTCACAAAAATCCTCATAGCTTAAAAATGGTTCTATAGGTTCCATGGTGCTTTGTAGTTCTGGCTAAAGGTTCTGTTTCATGGGAGTATGTGCAAAATTGAGGAAGATACAGCTACCTATTTCTGAATCAGAAAAACAGGAATTTTGGGAAAACTGTCAGTTGGATTCTTTAGAAAAGTAATAGCACACTATTCCTGGCAGGGAGGAGGGGTTAGACCATAAATCAGCAGGCCAAAATTATCATTGTGATAAATTATTGTGACCTTTTTGGGGCTCAGGATAAATGTAAAAAATTCAAATATTAAAAAAAAAAAAAATTCTTTAGGTTAGACGTGAAAAAAAGTGATGTTTTTATGTGATTGAATAATAACCAGTTAAACGTTACACAATGTAATTTAGACTAAAAGAAATGCTAAGTGGCTTTTAATTGAATTGTTAATGCTCATAAAATGAATGTCATAGTTTTATACTTGCACTAAGGTTAAATCTCTTGAATCTCTTCATAATTTCAGTTTTTTTTGTATTTAAATGCATATCTAAGCGATAAATGCTTGTGCTAGATGACATCCAGATTAGCCAAGTCTCAGCCTCATTTAGAAGCCACTGTGCAATAAACAAACAAATAAATAAAATCTACAAATAATCAAAATTGTAGATTGTAAAAGAAAAGGTTTTTAATGCTTACATTAGACTTTATTTTATACTTCAATTTCCATAATTAACCAAATTCCTTTAGTCTGATCAGTCATTACAATACCTGTCATAAATCTATGGCTGACAGGTGATGATATTTAATTTGGTGTTCAGCTTACCAGTCTTAGAATAAAATCAGTTAGGCTAACTTGGGTGCCTTTCTGTTTTAAAATATTATATAAAAAAAAAAAAAATGCTAAAATAATGTGTTGACATGACATTTCTGTGTAAAATAGCCTTACTTGTGATGTACATATACATGTTTTTCACCCATCTTAAATCAATTATTACATGAGAGGTGCATTCAAGGTCATATTCCATAAAATTTCTTTCTTGCAAAGTATGTGGGTATATATCACTTCTGAAGAAGCCATGAAGGTTTATATTTTCGAAATCTGGAATTATTGATATTATAAGCTGAAGAAGCCATGAGGGTTTATGTTTTTAAATCTGGAATTACTGAAATATGAGAAGATTTAAAATTGTTCACCTAGTGTATTTTTCTGTACAGTCAACTAAAATCTGGTGCTGGGATAAAATTCCTCAGTTGATGACCCCTGCTACTGGTGCTTTTATAATTGTCTGGGGTGTTACAAAAAGGGTCCACAACCTCGTACCTAGTTGAACCCCTCCTTTTTTTTCTATATCTATACAGTATAGCTCTCTCTTTATGACTCTGTCAACTTAGAGTAGACAGTAACAGACTACCCTCTTAGTCTCTGCCATTACATTTCACTCCCTCTCTTTACCTCATAGTGCCATCTCTTTTGGTTGAATATGCAAGCAAAAGACAAAGAACTACTTAAATGACATATTTTTTGTCTTTTTTTTTTTTTTTTTTACTAAATTGATGTTTTGCATTTTAATACATATGTGTCTGGAAGACCCAATGTAAAGCAGAGAAAACTGTGATGTATGCACAAAATGTATTATACAGGAAAAAAATATGCATTAGGATCTATGCAGCTTAACGATTAAAAATTGACCTGCTATCCATCGAATCTGACTGAAACCTTGTCACACATAAATATATACGTAAGTTCAGTCTGGAGATAATGACATAGTCTCTTACAAACACTGCATCAAAGTAGAACCCAAAGTGTGAGACACTTTGTAAAAATGTGCTGTGGCAAAAAGCCCCTGCATAGCCATTCATTGGCTAATCATAGTCATCCCTATTGGTTGGTTGGCTGCATGCATGCCTTGCACCTCCCTGGAGATAAAAATGTAGCCACAGTGCCCTCTGTTGGACTATGACACCATTCCACCAAACTAGCATAGCTTTCAAAAAGGACCAATGTAATGAGGAAAGCAATCACTTACTGTATATATGTATGAATATGGTGTTTGGTGTTTTTGGAATTGCATTTCTATTTACACATGAATCAGAGTGTTTTCGTCAATTTGTCAATGCCTTAATGCATCTTTTCCCAATAAAACCATAATGCATGGTAAAAAAGTATCAATTTAAATTGCTTGGTATTTAAAAAAATGCATTAACTATCTGACTTATTTTTAAATAACAGAACTACCTTTAGATACAGTTTATTTTGTAACCCCACATCCACATTAATTTATTTATTTTCAGCAAGCACTTTATCCTGCTATTCATGATGGCGGTAGGTCCGGGAATATTCCTTTACCACAGACCACAATAAGGAAATATGGCCTAAAAGAAAACCTCCATGCACCAAACACACTTAAGAACAATGTGTTTTAAAACCTGATCTTAGGTAAATAGTACAACTTTGTAAGAAACAGCTACATGTGACACCTGAATAATGGTTGATTTTTTCAGGTTTTTCTAAACATTACTTGCATCTGCATTTGTGTTGGTCTGTACTGCTTCCTGTTGCATTTTCTTTCACTGATCTGCCATAACACATTCTTATTTTAGTTATTATGCTTCTAATGTGTTGCTTCTTTGTATAAGGGCACCATCTACATTCACGTGGGTACAGGGAAAACATTTAGTCCACCGCAAAAGCAATTTAGAAGCAGGTAAACAACAGTTAATGAATGCATTCGCATTTTCCTTGTGACTTCAAGGGTAATCACACATGCACTTTATCATGAACACTATTCATACTGCGTTTTATAGATATCACTTGGGAAATCAGTTCCTAAATCAATACAGTACATGTACATGTCCAACTATAGTCCCACTTAGCTTCCTGTTTTTTGTTAGTTAAAAGTATACGCAGATGGTTATCTGAAGTGTGCTTTAGTTTTCTAAATTTGATTCTTCTCCACTGGTAAGGTAGGTTTTTAACTTTTGTACTGTTTTTGAAACACAATTGATTCTTACTGTATACTGTACCTAGTTTTTACTGTTTGTTAGTGTTGATTGCAGTGTGATTGAAGTAGGTCTAAAGCAATTTGTTCTCAGGTAATTAATCAAGAGTAATTTCAGTCATCCTTAAGGTGAATTGTGGGCAGGGCTTAGCTACATATATTGAAGGTGTCTCTGCTAGCGGTTAATAAGCATATCCTGCAACAAAGTTAGTCAAGAATCTAAATAGCAAGTGCACAAAAAATTGACTCAAACCCTTGTTTACCAAGAAATTACAAGTTTTATAGACAACTGCCTCAGTCTAGCATGTGTCTCTGTCGGTTCTCACAGACCAAGATGCTCTTACTAACACAGCAGAGGCAGATCTCCCAGAAACCTCATCTACCCTCCAGTACTGTCTCATTGTCCTGCACTGGTGGTAGGTGGGCTCTGGAACTGCCAATCTGCTGTAAAGAAAGCAGATTTTATCTCTGCCCTAGCTACCCATTTCTCTTTTGACTTTCTGGCACTAACTGAGACCTGGATATCTCCTCAGAACTCAGCTACACTGGCTGCCCTATTCTTCTAACACTAACACTCCTCTCACTGTTCTAGGAGATTTTAACCTTCCATCTTACAAACTCAAATCCTCTTTCTTTCTCCCTCTCCTTAACTCCTTCTCTTTAACTCTAAACAGCTGCCCTACCACACACAAGGCAGGGAATTCTCTCGACCTCGTTTTTTGCCGCCCTTCCCCAGTCACAGATACAGTGGTGTGAAAAACTATTTGCCCCCTTTCTGATTTCTTATTCTTTCGCATGTTTGTCACACAAAATGTTTCTGATCATCAAACACATTTAACTATTAGTCAAAGATAACACAAGTAAACACAAAATGCAGTTTTTAAATGATGGTTTTTATTATTTAGGGAGAAAAAAAATCCAAACCTACATGGCCCTGTGTGAAAAAGTAATTGCCCCCTGAACCTCATAACTGGTTGGGCCACCCTTAGCAGCAATAACTGCAATCAAGCGTTTGCGATAACTTGCAACAAGTCTTTTACAGCGCTCTGGAGAAATTTTGGCCCGCTCATCTTTGCAGAATTGTTGTTATTCAGCTTTATTTGAGGGTTTTCTAGCATGAACCACCTTTTTAAGGTCATGCCACAGCATCTCAATAGGATCCAGGTCAGGACTTTGACTAGGCCACTCCAAAGTCTTCATTTAGTTTTTTTCAGCCATTCAGAGGTGGATTTGCTGGTGTGTTTTGGGTCATTGTCTTGCTGCACCACCCAAGATCGCTTCAGCTTGAGTTGACGAGCAGATGGCCGGACATTCTCCTTCAGGATTTTTTGGTAGACAGTAGAATTCATGGTTCCATCTATCACAGCAAGCCTTCCAGGTCCTGAAGCAGGAAAACCAACCCCAGACCATCGCACTACCACCACCATATTTTACTGTTGGTATGATGTACTTTTTTTGAAATGCTGCGTTACTTTTACGCCAGATGTAACGGGACACGCACCTTCCAAAAAGTTTAACTTTTGTCTTGTCGGTCCACAAGGTATTTTCCCAAAAGTCTTGGCAATCATTGAGATGGTTTTTTTTAGCAAAATTGAGACGGGCCTTAATGTTTTTTTTTGCTTAAAAGTGGTTTGTGCCTTGGAAATCTGCCATGCAGGCTGTTTTTGCCCAGTCTCTTTCTTATGGTGGAGTCGTGAACACTGACCTTAATTGAGGCAAGTGAGGCCTGCAGTTCTTTAGATGTTGGCCTGGGGTCTTTTGTGGCCTCTCGGATGAGTTGTCTCTGCGCTCTTGGGGTAATTTTGGTCGACCGGCCACTCCTGGGAAGGTTCACCACTGTTCCATGTTTTTGCCATTTGTGGATAATGGCTCTCACTGTGGTTCGCTGGAGTCCCAAAGCTTTAGAAATGGCTTTATAACCTTTACCAGACTGATAGATCTCAATTACTTTTGTTCTCATTTGTTCCCAAATTTCTTTGGATCTTGGCATGATGTCTAGCTTTTGAGGTGCTTTTGGTCTACTTCACTGTGTCAGGTAGCTCCTATTTAAGTGATTTCTTGATTGAAACAGGTGTGGCAGTAATCAGGCCTGGGGGTGACTAGAGAAATTGAACTCAGGTGTGATAAACCACAGTTAAGTTATTTTTTAACAAGGGGAGGCAATCATTTTTTCACACAGGGCCATGTAGATTTAAAGTTTTTTTTCTCCCTTAATAACGTAAACCTTTATTTAAAAACTGCATTTTGTGTTCAATTATGTTTTTGATGAGCAGAAACATTTAAGTGGGACAAACATGCAAAAGAATAAGAAATCAGGAAGGGGGCAAATAGTTTTTCACACCACTGTATGACTACTATTCCTCTTCATAAATCTGATCATTACCTGGTATCCTTCACCATAACCCTTCCTATTCTATGTAAACCTAACCACCTAAATGTCTCTTTTACCTGCAGAAACCTTCACTCTGTCTCCTCTTCCTCTGTGTTTTCCTGCACCCTATCATCCCTCCCAGCCCCAGACTCCTTCTCCTCTCTACCACTAGAGACTGCGACTGAAACTTTCCTTTCCTCTCTCTTCTCATCCATAGATCTCCTTTGCCCGCTGTCATTTAAACCAAGAAAGATGTCTTGTCCTGCTCCTTGGCTATCTTATGTTCTGCGCAACAACAGGACAGAATTAAGAACTGCAGAGAGAAGATGAAAGAAATTTCTCATCTCTTACCCGACTCTTCTCTCCAAATTCTCATGTGACATTTCTGCCAAAACTACCTTCTTCAGAGAAAAGCTGGAAGCCTCTGCACATGATCCTGGCAAACTTCACAACATCTTCTCCTCACTATTCAACCCATCGACTCCTCCTGCCCCTTCCTCTCTGACTGCTGATGATTTTGCCACAATCTACGATGGGAAGATTGCAGCAATCCGCCAGTCCTTCGCTCCCAACCAAACTTCTACGGCAGAACCTCAGGACCTTCCCTTTCCTCCCTTAAAAGAATTCTCCAACCTGTCATCTGATGAGATTCAGCAGATCATCTCATCATCTAACCCCACCACCTGTTCGTTAGACCCAATCCCTTCCACAATGCTTCAGGCCATCTCATCTCATCTCTGGCCTGAACCCATCAGAAGTTAACGATTATTGCCCGGTATCACTTCTCTCTTTTATTTCCAAAATTCTTGAAAGAACTGTGTATAACCAAATTTTCTCTCTAAATAACCTCTTTATCTCTCATAGAACAACCTTAATGATCCCAACCAATCTGGATTCAAAGTAGCACATTCTACAGAGAATGCCCTTCTGTCAGTCACTGAGAAACTCCATGCTGCTAGATCTGCTAAACTGTCATCTGTCCTCATCCTCCTGGACCTGTCAGCTGCATTTGACACGGTGAACCACAAGATTCTATTATCTATTCTTACAAGCCTTGGAATTTGTGAAACAGCGTGGCAATGGTTTGCTTCTTACCTAGAAGATAGGTCAGAGGTAACATGGAGGGGATCTACATCTGCCCCATGTAGACTCTCTACTGGTGTCCCGCAGGGCTCAGTACTTGGTCCTCTTCTGTTCTCCCTCTATACCCGGTCTCTTGGTAAGGTCATATCATCGCATGGATTTTCATACCATTGTTATGTAGATGACACCCAACTTACTCTCTTCTTTCCTCTTTCTGACACTCAGGTTTCCACCCGGATCTCAGCATGTCTGGCAGACATCTCGTCCTGGATGGCTGCTTATCAGCTGAAGCTCAATCTCAGTAAAACCAAACTGTTGTTTATCCCTTATGACTTATCCCCATGTCAAGACCTTGTGATATCCCCGGACAATAACCAAATCACTCCTTCAACCACTGCCCGCAATCTTTTTGGTAACCGTAGACAATCATCTGTCATTTTCCCCACACATCGCTAATCTTACTCGCTCTTGTAGATTTCTTCTTTACAATATAAAAAGAATTCGCCCATTTCTTTCTTCACAGGCTACTCAGGTTTTTAACCTTCTCAAGTTCTCCCACACCACACCACTCCTCCGCTCCCTTCACTGGTTTCCTGTAGCTGCCCGCATCCAAACGCTATTGCTGCCCGCAATTCAAAACGCTGATGCTTGCCTACAAAGCTAAAAATGGCCAAGCACCCACTTACCTCTCTGCTCTAATCACATTTTCTGTTCTGGCACCTAGGTGGTGGAATGAACTTCCTCTAGATGTCCGTACAGCAGAGACTTTGACTATCTTGTGACTATATTGTGACTATATTGACTATATTGTGTAGCGTGTGCGCACAAGGCCGACAGGTCTCAGACCTATGTCTGGGAAGCTGACTCAAGGACTCATGAGCCCGGAGTGGCAGGAACATCCAGACTATAAAATCTAACAAATGTGTGCGGAGAGGACCAGCCTGCCTTGTCACACACCTGTTGCAGGGGAATACCTCTTGCTAGTGCAATAGATAAAGCAATCCCCCTGGTTGAATGAGCCCTGATTCCCAGAGGCGAAGTGAGCCCATGCGCCTCATAGGAGAGCGCAATAGCATCTCTCACCCAGTGTGACAAGGTCTGTGTAGTGGTGGCCGCCGTAGCATATAAAGAGCTGCTCTGATTTACGCCACTGGCTGGTGCGGTGGACGTAGATCCAAAGAGCATGTACTGAACACAGTAGGTGAAGTTTCTCCTGCTCCGAAGCTGTAAAAGGCGGAGGACAGAAGGTGTCAAGAACAACAGGGTGCATGTTTGAAAATGGAACTTTTGGAAGATAGTTCGGGTGAGGATGCAGAATGGCCTTGACTATCCTAGGGGCAAAGTCCAGGCAGGATGGGAAGATTGACAAGGGGCGAAGATCTCCAATCCTCTTGAGAGAGGTAATGGCCATAAGAAAAACTATCTTAAGAGTCAGAAGCCTGTCAGGCGTTGAATCTAGCGGTTCGAAAGTAGTGTCAATTAGACCTTCGAGCACAAGAGATAAATCCCATGAAGGGGTCGTGGCTCTAGTGGGTGGCCTTAACCGTTTAGCCCCACAAATAAAACGAGCAACTAAAGGGTGTTTTCCCACAGTAACCCCCTCGATTGGAACATGGCAGGCTGAATAAGCGGCGGCCTGGAGTTCAGAGTTCAGCAGATGCGCCCTTTCTGGTATCACGCAAGTGTAGACCACGCTGTTAAAACACCGAGGGCAATGAGCAAACTGAATCCTGTAGCCTTTTTCTACAGTCTTTAGCACCCAGGGAGATATGCCTGGCAGTAGCTTCCACGCTGCCAGTTTCTCCAAAAGGGGTATGAGTTTTAGTACGCAGGGGGGTGTTAGTGGTCGGCATCCTGGAATATAGCAAGATATAACCGAGGCACTAACGTATCTCTGGAGGTCGGTCCTCACCCTGGGAGGAATCACCCCCACAGTCCTGGGCATGTAGGCTTTTAGGACTTAGTCTTTAAAAAAAAGACAGTGCGGCGATCTGATCTTTTGGAGGCTGCCTGTGAGGGACGACGAGCCATACCACAGTCTTTACGGGGGGCGGATGCCCGGCTGCTGACGCTCTTATTTTGCTCCTCCCGCCTGGCAAGAATCAGATCTGGTCGAGGCTGGGTTGCCGACAGCCTCGACTCTTGAGCACGGCGTGGGAAAAATTTCCCAAAAGCCTGTTTATACAGCTTAGCTTCTCGGAACCTAGTGGCCGACGGAATTCACAGCGTTGCCAAATAGGCCGGAAGGTGAGACAGGGGCATCAAGGAGGAATGTTCGATTCTTGTCCTTGATGCCTGTTAGATTCAACCGCAAGTGTCTTTCAGCGGTCATCAAGGAGGCCATAGAACAGCCGATTGCACAGGCTGTCTGTTTACTCACACGCAGGGATAAATCAGTAGCCCGGCATAATTCATTGAATGCTTCGTGATTCAGTGTGCCGCTTGTGCTCAACTCTGTCAGCAGATCAGCCTGATACGCCTGCAAAACAGCCATGGTGTGCAAGGAAGCGCCGGCCTGACCTGCTGCTTGGAACGCTTTCCCTACCAGGGTAGAATTTGTTCTACACGGCTTGGTGGGAAGTGTTGGTTTCTTTAATGAGGATGATGTTCCAGGGGAGAGATAGCCCACAAGCGTCTCTTCTATCTGAAGCATCTCCACATAACCTCGTGCTTTTGCATCAACGATGTTCGATTAAAACGAAGTCGATGGTAAAAAAATAAGGGAAGAAAAAGTCTTACTTCAAGAACGAGATAATTCGTTGTGCCACCCGACAAAAATCTGTCATCTAATTTAGATTGTTTTGGGTGAGCCTGCTCCTGTGGCCAGTCAATATGCAGTCGTTCGGCTGTGCGCGTTATGACTTCGAGCATTTCCTCGTATTCTCTATCATCTTTAGACGATCATTCTAAAGAAGCTACTTCCATTTCCACAGAAGGAGGAGAACGAATCTCTTCAACACACCCACGAGAAGCACCGGAGTGCGCTCGTGAAGTGAAAGTAGAGATTTCGGGATTGTGTGAGAGGGCGAGAGAAAGGAGGGACTCCGTCTCTCGCGCCTCGGCCAGATCTGCTTGTGATCCCCATGAGTGCAGCGCGGCTTGTGGTTCCCTAAAGAACGGTTTGCTAGGTGAGGGTGGTTTGCATATTGCAGATGCACATTACAAACACAGATTACAACATCTCAAGTCAGGTCTAAAAGTTTGTATCTTTTTTTAATTATAGGTGTGTGTGTGTGTGTGTGTGTGTATGTGTGTGTGTGTGGCCCAGGTGCCCTAGGTCCAATAGCTACAAAACAAGCCCAAATCATCACCCCTTCAGTGTTGTGTTTGACACGGTGTATGAGGTGTTTCTTTAAATATGACACTGGGAATTAAGGACTAACAACACACTTTGGTCTCATCTGTCCATAGGACATAGTTCCACGAAAAAAAAGCAGGTGCTTTTCATAGCAAAAGCAGTTAAACAAAAGTATTGGGGACAGGGTAAAATAAGACTGGGCCCACATGGTAAGGTAGATGTATTTAAACATCATACTAACAATAGTAGTCAGCAAGAACATAGCTGTAATTAAACTTGCCATTTTTAGGCTCTAAATAAACACACCTTTTTTCCATCAGCTTGGAATCAAGTCAAAAATCAGTTTCTTACATGAAGTGCTTACTCATGAAATAAGTGCTTTCACTTGGGACTAGTTAATTACTGCAGTAATTCCCTGACCTGGAATAAATCATTCTGGAACATGTGAGCATCCATTCTGCTTCATAGGCACGTAAGCCTAAAGTATTTGTACACATGTATTGTGTCAAAATAAAGACAATAATTTATAAGAACACTATCAATAAATACTGTAATTTGTTAAGTAAATATAATACAAGTAGTGAGGGAAAACAACTATTTAAACAGTATTGTCCTTATAATTGACTCTACCTCTATATACATCCACTTCAAATATACTGTACATATAATGTCACTTCTTTTTGGAAATAAGAAACATATTGCTATTGTTATATTTATGTTTTTTTTTTAAGGAAATGGTTATCATTAAACATAATTAACCAAACTACCAACAATAGTGCTTTATTGAAGAGCTAGCAGACAATGATACCTTTGTAATTTAACTTAGATATTGGCTAGAGTATTTTGTCTTTTTAAAATATCTATCGGATACCCTGGTTCAGTTTCTTTAAACTGTTTCTCTTACTATATGTCCTGTTTGCTCTAGTCATGTAAAGCCCTATTACAGACAACCAGTAACAGCACTTGTACATCTGGTCAATGTTGACACAATATATAAAGTTAAACCTGCAAAATACAGCATGGAGAGCATTTGCTATTCGGAAAAATGTTGCTGAGATGTTGGCATTTATTTAAAAGTCCTTATCAGGCACTGTTTAAACAATTAATCTAAGCTACTACTGACCAGTGTAAAAAACAATACTGCATCCAAAAATAGCTTTCTATTATTTTTCCCTTTTACCTTTCACTCTACAGCTGTCAAGTTTTTGTCTCCTGGAAGTGATAGTGCTCTCATTTAAAATGCAACCAAGATAATGTTTAATTTTTTGTGTGTTTCTTCCAGTGTTGCCAACTTAGCGACTTTGTCGCTATATTTAGCGACTTTTCAAATCCCTCTAGCGACAATTTTTTAAAAAAGCGACTAGCGACACATCTGGCGACTTTTTCTTGTGTTACTGGAGACTTTTGGAGACTCTGATGTGTCTGTACTGACTCTTCTCAACTTGCCACAGCAGCTGCCGCCGCTGGCCCCTCCCCCATCCCAAAGCACTCACAGACAGGGCTGTCCTCTTTTTTAAATACCCCTACATTGTTAATGTAGATGGTATTTAAAAAATGTTACAATGTTATGGTTAAACTGTTCATGTTTTAAGGTTCTAAGTGGATTATAAGATTATAAAGATAAAAAAAACAAGCAAAAAAAAAACTCCGCCAAAGTGTCTCATTTGGGTCACTTTTGCCGGTTCCAAGCCCGGGTAAAGGAGGAGTGTAGGAATTGTGACATTAAAAAAACTAAACTAATAACACTAGCTTTCCTGTTTTTTTATTTAGGCTATTATATATGTTAAAAAAATAAAAACAGAGGCCTACGATAAGCATGTATTATTCTTTTTCTATTCTATCATCAGCATTTGCTAAATGCACTGTGTATAAGCTAACTGAGCCATGGCATAGCATTTGCATGTCTTTGCTCTTTTGTTGATTTTAATTCCTTTAAATGTCCTCATTTATAAGTCCCTTTGGATAAAAACATCTGCTAAATATGAAAAAAATGGTGATATATATAGTAATATATATTATGTATAAAAACTACGACGGTACGATGGAGCTTTAGTGCCACGTTAAAAAAAAAATGTAAATCTACAAGAATAAACTCAATGTTATGAGATAAAAGTCGAAATGTTACAAATGGGTTTGTCAGATACAAATACACATTCTTACCATATTTCAAGCTTCAAATAAGTGTCACGTATCTTTTTGAAAGCCAAATGACAGAATTGCATTATGCAAATTACGTGATGACGTCATCTAGTGACTTCTAGCGACTTCTACGACAGCCAATAGCTACTTTCCTTACTGACGAGTTGGCAACACTGGTTTCTTCTGAAAACATTTAGCTTTACTTTAACTCCAGACATGTTGTTCCAAGGTCAGTTTCACTACTGTGAAATCTGTAGTACAATCATTTTCTTAAGTTCCTGTATTTGTATTCATGAATTTATTCAGGTAGAATCAAACTGAAAGACCACTTTGTCTCATGAGAACTGATAGTTCAACTTTAAAAAGCCTAAATTACCTAAATCTAAGATAGATTTTATTTCTGGACACGAAGGCAAAAGTCTATACATTACATCTAATTTGTACAGTAGCCTAATAAATAATTATCTGTACAGATCAAACATATTTCTTGTTGTTTAAGAATTAAGTGATGTTAGATAAAGTGGTAAGCTTCTTGCCTTCCGTGGGCAAGGCCTGGTGTTGATTCCCAGCCACTACCCAAACCACTTTTATAGCCAGTTTCAAGCCTGAATAGAATGGTAGGGTTGCATCAGAAAGGATATCCAGCATAAAATCTGTGCCAAGTTGTATGCAGATTGGATGGTCTGTTATGTCAAAGCTTTGACAGAAGCAGCCAAAAGAACCCCAACAGCAACATTAGATTAATATAATTCTGGACAAGTCTAGGTCTATTATAAGTTACCCGAAGAAGTACAAAAAAATCTATGTATTTACTTATTTATTTATTTATTGGTTGTATAATATTCACGACTATACATTGTCCGCAAAAAACTTGTTCCTAGTCAAATTTATGATGAAATTATTTAAATCTGTCACTGTCATTGTAATTGCAGAGTAATCATAATCATTTCATCCATGTGGTAATTACGCATTCACTGCAAACCTGCCATGTTGAGATCAAGGTTTTAATTTTTTGCCTGTACTATTTTGATGTCTTTGGACTGGGAGAGAAAACTGGTGCACCTAGAGAAGAGCCACCAAGAATAGGGAGAAAATGCACACTCCATGCACACATCAAACCCAGACCCTGAAGGTGCAAGCCAACAATGCCAACCACTAAGCCACCATGCCACCCCTTTTTTTTTCAACTAATGTAAAAAATTGCATTTAATAGCAATACAGAACATGTGTATCCCATGCATTGTCTCTGTTTTAAAGTCAGCAAAGTCAAAATTACAATGAGCTTTAATAAATGAAAAAAAAAAACACTAATTTCTAATCTAAAGTCACATTTATGTATTTAAATTTATAATTTAAATTATTACAATAAACGTTAATGTTATTTACTCTGTCTGAATAAGAGCTAGTTATCTATAATACTTAAAGTGAGAGCTACTTTGTTTAGGCTTCAACTGTCCTTGGACAGCGCGCTTCTTTAGTCGCATAAAGTGTGCTGGCTTAATGAGAGAGATAGATAGATGTCAGAACTACAATATAAACAAGAACTACAACTCCCAACAGCAACGCTCTGACTCACCTGAGTATTAGCACACCTGAGACTAATCATTAGAAACAGATAAAAAGGACCCGTATACTTCCGGTCCTCGCGAAGTATACGCTCCCTGCGAACTTGTTTGCAGCGTCATTACCAAGCCTTTAATATAAGATTCCTCTTTCAGATTTTGATTTTCTTTTTGACTTAACGTTTACGAGTTTAGCCTGCCCTGTTTTTGCCCGTTGCACATCGCCTGACCCTTGTCTGTTTCCTGGATTTATGAGCTAGATTCTCCCCACCGGATTTGATTGTTGAGATCGCCACAGTTTCAACGCAGCCATTCTATCTGCACTTGCGTTCCCGTGTCAGGTACCTAACAGAATACTTCGCCAAAATATGGACGCAGCAGGGGATCTTAACGTTCGCGAAGCCCTTTTGAGCCGTGCTTGAGTTCTAAACGAGCTCCGTCAGGATATTGCACAAATGAGGATGGATATGGTACAACTACAGCAAAACATGGAACGAATACAACAAGTGGTGGATCAACTCACCACCAAGATATCTGCCTGCGCCGCTCCTCCTATATCAGTAACAGCGGCGCAGGCACCGCGGAGTGTCAAGGCTTCACCTTGCAGTGCTCACTTTATTTCGCTGGACATGACAATGTCAGCGAAAAAGGTAAAATCGCACAACTCATAAATATGCTCACTGGAAAAGCTTTAAAATGGTCTGACGCAGTATGGAATAAAGGTGACGAAAGCGCACATTTCATTTGACCACTTCCTTGAGATGTTTAAAAGGGTGTTTGATAAAGGAAGGAAAAATGTAAGTGAGCACCTGCTCAATATGCAGCAAGGCAGACAGAGCGTACCCAAATACGCTCTCAACTTCCACACTCTTGCTGCGGGTAGCGAGTGGAATGAACCCGTGCTAAAAGGAGCAGATCGCCATGGATTAAATCCCAGGCTACTCAAAGAACTGGCATGTCGTAATGACAATGTATCGCTAGATGAACTCATTGATCTCACTGTTAAACTAGACGCATTGCTGTCAATGACAACGACAACCTGGCGAAATCATTTAATCTTCCACACTACTGCCAGCCGAACCAATGCAAATTGGGGGCGCATGGACAACAGCAGGAGAAATGAACCGCCGCCATAGAGAGCAGTTGATTCTATTGCGAAGGAGCACAACACAACATAGGTCTCTGCATGATACTACCGACCAACAGAGAGCAAAAGTCAATAGCCAGAGAAAGACTGTCAATACCTAAAATCCTGCGGTGAGTAAAAAATTTTTAAATACTCCTTCTTTTGTACTGTCCATAAAAGTAAAAGTAGAATTTTCAAATTAAATAATTTATGTACCAGCACTGATTAACTGCAGCGCAGCTGGAAACTTTATGGTCAAAGGAGGATTCTGACGCATAAAACTGCACTACTGTCACTCACCGTTGGCGCAATGCATCAGAAAAGCACTTCCTTCCTTATCACCACAACAAAGTTTCCCATAATCTTAGGGTTCCCCTGGCTACAACAACATAACCCTCAGATATCGTGAAAGCAACAGGAAATAACACAATGGTCTGAGGAGTGCAAAAAAAGTGCATGCTTCAACCCACCCTCCACGTAGCATCTACCTCCATTGAAAAAAAAATATATATATATCAGCTGTAAGAGACTGGCCCAGTCCGACTACAATAAAAGAACTACAATGTTTTATAGGATTTGCAAATTTATACAGACGGTTCATTAGAAATTTTGGCCGTATAGCAACACCACTCACAGACCTGCTAAAAGGAAACTCCAAAAGATTAAAGTGGAACTCAGCAGCACAACAATCCTTTCTACATCTCGAAGAAGCATTCACAACAGCACCGATATTAAAGCACCCAGATCCTTCTAAACCATTATAAATCGTAAAATTAGCGTTGGAAGAGTGGCATCATTGGCTAGAAGGAGCAAGACACTCATTTATGATTTATACAGACCATAAGAACCTGGAGTACATTAAAACGGTCAAGAGAATAAACGCTCGCCAAGCCCAAAGGGCTTTTCATGTTTGGCCACCTGCTTTAAGGGAAGTATTAGTGGCCAAACATGAGAACTGACATTAACAAGTATATTGCATCTTGCTCAGCATGCGCCCAAGCCAAAGATCTCTCCCTGCCGGGAAATTAATGCCACTGCCAATATCACAGAGACCGTGTTCCCACATAGCCATCGACTTCGTTACCAACCTACCTGAATCTCGAGGGAAAAGCACAAACATGGTAGTAACTGACAGATTTTCGAAATCCTTAAGATTAATTCCACTATGTAAGCTCCCCAGCGCCTTCAGAACTGCAGAAATTCTGTTCCAGGAAATGTTTAGATACTTCGGGATACCAGAGGATGTTGTGAGTGACCGGGGACCCCAGTTCACCTCAAGAGTATGGAGAAACTTCATGGAGAAATATCACCCCCAAGCTAATGGACATGTAAAGTGTGCTAACCAAGAGATCGGCAGAATGTTAAGAACGTACTGTACAGAGAATCAACAGGACTGGTCCCAGATCATCCCATGGGTAGAGGATGCACAAAACTCACTCTAGTACTAGAATAACACTATTTCAATGCGTAATGGGTGTCGAGTTATCTGGGAATTTGCACATCAGCCTCTGCTTCAAACTCGAAAAAAACCATAGCCAACTACAGGGGACACGGAAATCAACTCTGGAATCACTTTTAATTCTTGTGTCTGAAAGCTTTGCAGGTTACACAACAATTGTTTAAAATAGATTTGACTAAGTGAGGTAGAGAGAGCAAGGTCGATAACCTTAAACCTGAAAACCAGAAAAAAGGGTACATCACTATTCCTGGTAAATAACAGTCAAATCACTACTTCTAAAACACACCAGTTAAATAAAATTTAAACAAATACACCAACAAAATTATTTAACTAGGCTTCAACACAAGTGACACATACTGTACTATTCTATTAATCCTTTAAAGGACATGTAATACACAACATCATATTATATTTTTTATGAATACATTTAAAATTAAACAACAATCACAGCATACCATAAGTTAGTCTTTTCTTGTAATGAGCACTATAGTGAATTAATTAAATGTCAAGTAACTAAATCAAAATTCAAGATATCAGTCCTTCATATAAGTAAAGACCGGTATTATCATACCATCAGTGTCCCTGAGATAACCAGCAGCCGATGCGCTTCCCTGTCTCACATGTTACTGACTGCAGTCTCCTACACACAAGTTTTTATACACAGACCCTATACTGTTACATCATAGCTACATCATAGTAGATACTGTGAAGTGCCGATTCTCTGTCTCAGATGGTGCTTGTATGTTGAGTCTTTCACTTATTTGACTTTACACCTCCCACTTGAACTACTGGTTCTTGAACCCAAGTAGTTCACACTTATTTCTCTCCTGCCTGTTTTTCTGCCGGAACCAAAACAACTTTGTTCAGACAATCTTGTTTGTCGATTTCCTTGATGACCTCCTCTGTTTTGTCTGTGTTGCTCGCTGTACAATGCAAACAGTGGTCTCTGTTTCCCCATTTCTGTGACAAGAACTTGCAGGATCGATTTCCAGGGCCATTTTCTGGGATCCACCACCAGTCACTCGCTGGCTCAGCTTTTTGGATTTCCACGACTCTGTTTGCAAAGAATGTCTGGAACCCATAACTATCACGTTGAATGGCCCAGAGCACAGTCTGACTGTCTACTAAGTGGAACAAATGTTCAACTTCCATCCGCCCATGCTTCTCGAAGTGTTTTCTGAGACATGCAGTAAAAAACTGCACCGCAGATCTCAACCTTGACAACATCTCCCTTCTGGTCCAGTGGTGCTAACTTGGTCTTGGACTTGACTTATCTGAAACTAACTTGACTGAGCTGCACATACTCCTCGAAGAGCTTGATGGCCTCATTTCTGAGATTTTCAGAAAGTGGCTTGTCCCATGTTTGTCGAGCTAAACCCCCATTTCCTGTCTCTTGGAATGCCTTCCTGACAAGAATTGCACCTTTCTGCTTGGCAGGCGTAACGAGACCAATTGGGTCACAGACCCCAGCAACCTGGCTTAGTGGCTGTCTCCTGGTCAACGGATAAGGCATTTTCCGCTTCACTTCACCTTTAAAAAGGTTCTGGCCTGTTTCTCATTTTCTTTTTCGTTTTTGAGAAGTTAATGGAAGTCATAATGTAGAGTCTGTCAGCTTCTACCAAGTACTACCAAGATTTAGTATCCTAAATCTTTATTTTCTTCCTTCTTCATCTGGTTTGGGAGTATGATTGCTCGACTTTGTGTTTGTGCACCAGTCACTTGCCTCCCACTTTGCCCTGACCCAACCCATGGCTTGAGTGCAAATCCACCGGCTATCAGAATCATTTCAAGTCTATTTATTATCATGGTCAGTTTCTCCTGGTACAGTCCCATTCGTACCGGGGTGATTGTTGAGTGGGGGTTTGGTGCCACTAAGTGGCTGACATACCAAACTGGTCCCTTCCACTTCCCAATGACGTCCTTCGTGAGTTTCATCGCTGTTCCTCTTTTGACCATATCATGGACCTGGGCAGCGTAAATACCTCGCCATTCTGGTACTCTCTTGAGTTGTCTTTCTGTTCTTAGGAAAGCACTTTCCACCCCACTTCTGTTGTATGGAAGGGTGGATGGGTCCTGAAGCCATGGATACTTTGTATTCCAGTGTGAAGACTTGCTGTGGGAATTTTTTTTCCAACATAGGTGAGACCCTCTCTTATGATCTCAAGTTCTTTCTCTTCTGCAAGAGTCATTTCTATTCCTCCAGGCTGACAGTTACCACAACGGCACCCACCACACTTTGGTTCAGAGGCCGCTCCTATACTGCCCCATTTCCACCACTCATGAAAATCCTGGTTGCTTGCCAGTGAGCTTTTTGTTTCAGCTACATGACTTTTCTCTGTTTGGATTATCTTGGGAACATTTGGAGCTTCAGCATTTTCAAAGATTTCCTCATACTTGACTGCAGCCGCCCTCATGGACCGAGCAAAATGCATCTCAGACCCATGTGCTGTCATATCCACATTCTCAAACAGATCTGGGTGTGCTCCAGCAACGGTTTTCCCCAATGGACTGTCCCATAGAACGAGATCTCCCACGACTTTCATTCTTTGTGGTGCAAGTCTCCCCTCTCGGTGGCTAATAAGGAGTTCAATCTTCTTCTGCCTTTTAAGTTCTCTGAGGTCTGTGTCTGGAAAGAATTTTTTCAATTACTCTGGAGTTACACTTCTGTGGACTTTGTCAATCTCCTCTAACCCATAACAGATCAGCTGATGAGCCTTCACCGTCCCCTCGTGAGTTTTGACTCTAATCCTGAGGAGGTACCTTTTTGTGCTCACTCTAATGGCCATCTTGCCAACCCCATGAACCACCAAGGTAACTTTTTCTCGTTTTAACTTGAGTCTATCAGCAGCTTTGTGCGTAATATAATTTGTGTCTGAGGCCAGATCTATCAGAGTGCCGATTTTTTATCCTGCATTAGCTGTTACTTCCATCAACATCATAATAACAGGGAGTTCTTTTAATCCACTCCCGACTAAAAATCCCATTTTGTCTCTCTCAGAGCAGTCTACCATCTTAGCTTTGTTGGTGAATGCTCTTTTGAACTTTTCTGCTAGTTCTGGTAAGAGTTCTGCCAAAAGCTCCTCTTGCTCATCTGTAAATCTACTTCCTTTCCTGGGGTCTCTGGTGGTGGCTCTTTCCCCACCTATATTCTTGAGTTCCCCTTTTGGACAAAAAAGGTAATGGTGGTCTGACGGGGCTCCCCTTTTACAGTCTTTGTTTCTGCAAAGATAGTTATCGTTGCACCTGTCACCATTCTTGTGACATCCCAAGCACCTTTTACACGCACCCAGTTCCGTTACAATGGACTTCTTCTCTGATAGTTTTAGTTCTTTGAACTTTTTGCAGAAGAAGATTTTGTCTCTATGCTTCTCTTCTCCACACACGACGCATCCACTTTCTGTTGAAACTTTCTTTGTTGTTCTGGTGAAGGTATACTTCTCAGACTTCTTTTCTGGCCTTTTTGCCTTTTCTGAGATTTTGAGCTGCTCGAGCCTTTCAAGAATTTCTTCTTCTTTCTTTAGGAACTCTAGTAGTGCATCAAAGTGTTTCTCTGGTGTGATGCCATTTGCAGGATCCGTCCTATAGACTAACCATTGTCTTTTCACAAACTCAGGTAACTTGCTCTCAATGGACTTTATCACAAGTGGGTTCTTGATTGCGCTGATATTTCCAAGGTCCGTCAGATCTGCCAGGGCCTTTTCTACTGTTTGGATTAACTCTATAGCCCTCCTTGGCTAATGATCTCTTACTGCAGGAATCCTTTCTAACTCCTCGACAATTTCCATAGCGATTGTGGTCCTGTTTCCATAGTGTTGTAAGAGGAAAGCCTGAGCTCTTTGGCAAGACATTCGCACCGTGTCTGACGGAACTCTGCGTGGTAACTTCGGGTTAGCAAGGTTGCAAATACCCAAACCACAGCCGGACATGTTAGTAGCACACGCCCAGGGGGCGGAACTCTTGGGAGTTGCGTCATGTAAACATCTGATAGCAGACCAAGCGGGAAAACTACACGCTAACGCCGGCGCTTTATCCCGAAGGTGGGCAGCAAAGTGCGCGGTCGGTACTGCAACGCGTTGAAGAGCGCGTGTGTGGTTGCGATGTAGAACACTCTGCAAAACCCTCGACTCAGAACATTCTCCCCGTGCAGTCTTCTGGACTCTCCAGCGGTGATCAGCCGTCCGAGCCGGTGTGCAGCTGAGTTACTGGGTTATCTAAGGCATCACCCGTAGTCGCTTCGCTTCTGCCACAGCTAGACCAGGATCAGCTTATTGCCGGGCAGGAGAAGGATCCGGTCCTGCATAAGGTACTGGGTTGGGTTGAAGTGCCTGAGACTGGATTACACTGCAATCGCTCATCTAGGGCTAGAAGTAAAAGATCTCCACTCCCAGTTTACGCACCTGGCGTTGCACGAAGGTTTACTCTACCGCCGGGAGAGACATTCCGGTTTGGGACACTTCGGGGTGACTAAAACGCTTCGGCGGTTGCACGCTCGGTTCGACTGGCCGGGCTGCCATACGGACAGTGAACTCTTTGTCCACCGATGCGACCTCTGCATGGCAAAGAAGGACCCCACCCAACGCTTGCGGACACCACTGCAGGACTTTCGGGTGGGGGCACTGTTACGTGCAGCTGTAGTGCATGTATATGTGCGTGCGTGGCTGCTGGTGCCGCTCTCTCTCTCTCTCCCTTCCTTTCTCTCTGTCCCTCGCTCTCCTTGTTGCAGGAGGTCCCGCCCTGATTGAGCGTGCCGTGACGTGCGACGGGATTGGCTGGCCGTGGAGAAGCACGTCTTTTTAAGCTGGCCGGTGGAAGCCAGAAGCGCGTGCTGTTGGATTTTGGAGATGTGTATTGTGTTGTGTTGTTGGCTTACAAACTGTTGGGTTGCGCCAGTATTTGTGAGTGGGGAAATAACTGTTGGTTTTGTTTCATTCTCTTTTTTTTGTGTTTTGTTCTCTTTTTGTTGTAAATATTGTTAATAGTTTTCCGTTGGTTTGTATATACTTTTTTTTCTCTTTGGAAGCAGTAGGGGTTGGGTGCCATTTTCTTTAAAACCCGTTTTCTCCTGTTTTTGTGTTTAGTTAGGGAGTTAGGTTAGTTTATGTATTTTGTTTATAATTTTCTTTGGTATAGGTTAGGTGGCGGGAGAGTACACTGAGGACGAGGACGCTTCAACGCCGATGGAGGTCGACGGTAAGCCGTCGGTTGCGCCACAGTCACCCTCCATGTCCCCCAGGCATAAGGTAATTAAATCACCCACAATAACACCAATTGACAGATCAGAACAACTTTTGGTTCTAAAAACGAGGGAGGTAGAGCTGGAAATAGAGGAGAGGAGAGGAAACAGAGGCTCAAAGACTTCGGTTGCGGGAGCTGGAGCTTGAAATGGAACGGGAGCATTTTCGGCGAGATTTCAGCCGGTTACACCGGTCTGAGAGCGCGCCGGAGAGTTCCCCTGCCTCTCCATCATTCGCTCAGTTACCTGCAGCGGTTGCGCCGGGTTCTTCTTCTTTCGTTTCTACCCCAGTTACTACGTCCCCACCCAGTTTGATGTAAGCAAGCATATTGTTTTAGTTCCTCCTTTTAGAGAGACCGAGGTGGATAGCTATTTCATAGCTTTTGAGCGTGTGGCGGGTACGTTACAGTGGCCGAAAGCAATGTGGGCTCTCTTGTTACAATGTAAGCTGACTGGTAAAGCGCAGGATGTGTGCTTTGCGTTGCCTATCGAGCAAAGTCTGAATTCTGACACGGTCAAACAAACGGTCCTACGTGCCTATGAGTTAGTGCCCGAGACTTACAGACAAAAATTTAGGTCCCATAGGAAGGCGGATAGACAAAACTTTGTTGAATTTGCCCGTGAAAAACAAACATTATTTGAGAAGTGGTGTGCTGCAACGAAAACTACCACTTTTGAGGCTCTTAAAGAGTTAATCTTGTTGGAGGATTTTAAAAATTGTGTTGTTGAAAATGTTGTATTGCACCTAAATGAACAAAAAGTCCCTTCATTGTCAGCAGCCGCTGTTTTGGCTGACGAGTTTGTGTTAACACACCGTACTGTATTCTCTCCTGCTATAAGGACGGATAAATTCGCTGCCCGTGGGGTTGAAGGGCAGGTGAAACCTTCAGCAGGCAGTGTGAAACCTGCAAGAGGGGGTGTTTTTAGAAGTTCTCAAAATCGCTCAGGGGGAGGTAGGGTCTGTTTTTATTGTTTAGCTCCTGATTATCTGATTTCAGACTGTGAGGCCTGGAAGAAGAAAAATACATCAGTAAAGTCAAAGTCTGTGTTTTTTTTTAAAGGTCCTACACATTATATTTTTCATTAAATTTTAATATGATCTTTAGGGTCCTAATGAAAAGTTTGTATTATACGTTAATTAAAAATTCAAAAGGATTGTGTAAAAAAAACACTACTTTTACCTGGTAAAAACTAGCTCTGTTCTCAGCAACCTGTTTCAGTACATGCTCATTTAAATGCTCATGACCTCTGCTGAGCTCGCCCCCCCCCCGTTCTGTGGGGCCTGACACATCGGGTATAGCGACGGAAGTGTAGTCCAGTGCGGGCAATGCTTTGGACTGCATTACCCACAAAGCATTGCCACAACGCAGTGCTTTGTGGGTAATGCAGTCCAAACTGGAAAACTATGGATTATAGAGCCCGAGCCTGTTTTCTTCAGTCGTTTTTGGTTTGATTTAAGTACGGAACCCACCCGGAAGTTTGTATTATCGCCTGACAACGCAGAAATTAAAAGAATGGACATGCATCGACCCGTTTGTCTTTCTCATCACTGCATGTGCATGAAT
Source organism: Clarias gariepinus (assembly GCF_024256425.1). Lineage (NCBI taxonomy): Eukaryota > Metazoa > Chordata > Actinopteri > Siluriformes > Clariidae > Clarias > Clarias gariepinus. The sequence goes on along the minus strand of NC_071100.1, from coordinate 28,272,946 downwards.
TAACGGGCTGCTGCGCTGCCGCGAGCAACAACTACAAAAGCGGAGAAACTTACCGAGAGAGATACGGACGCGATGTGTTTACTGATGTGTTTACATGACTTCTCAATCTTCGACAGACACCGTTATAAACCATCTAACGTAACAAAGGTAAGCATAATATAGTTTGCCGACTACGTACACAGTTTGCAACTAGACAATCACCTTAATGCATTGTTTATTATAAACGGGCGATTAGGGATTATATAGAGACGGATGTACACAGAGAAGAAGCCATAACCATGTTCTATGAGAGTGTAAGTTAACTTATACTCCGCATTTATCGTGATTATTAGAAAAGGCGATCTGCAAAGACTCATAGTAAAATAAATCACACTCACCGAGCCTGGTGAAGATGAAGCAGGAACATGAAGCGTTAGTACAGATCCGATTTTTAGGAGCAGCTTCCTAGTAAAACCTGCTTTATATTGACCCGCGTTTATAAAGCAGTCTGGTGAAAAATGATTAGCGAAAACATGAACGCATTTAGGTAAATCAGCGGGGACGTTAGCTTTAAAAACTAAATTCAGCCACTGCGTCCTCAGTGGCTCAGATACCTAACCCTAGGTAGGTACCCTAGGTCACTAACCCTAAGTAGTGAATGACGACTGCTGTGTTCGCTATTACACCCAACAACTGTACACAACACTCGCTTAGGCGTCATTTTGCTCCAGCGGCGAAAAAACAATGGCCGACAGCGTCTTCTCACTCGGGGCGGGTCTTTGCTAAAACACCAGTGTCAATCAACTTGTGTAGGAACGCCCTCTTGTGGTGTGGCGTCACAAGGCAAGGCTTTTGCGATTGGCCTGATTTCAGAAGGGGGATGTTACTGTAATAAACGAAAAGAAAACCACTGGGCGGCTCTTTATCATCGTAGAGTGGTTGTGTATGCACTCTCCTAACACACAGTTTAGTCCAAACAGCTTAAAATAGTGCATGTAGTGCTGTATGACCCCTTTAAGAAACAAACAAATCAGATTTTACCTGAACAAACGGTGGCAGCGTATAAGCCTTTCATGTTACAGGGGTGGGTGGCAGACAGCCCTGAAGGCGTGCGCAGATCAGTGTCCATCCTGCGAGATACAGGTGCAGCGCAGACTCTGATGCTAACTGGTACACTTCCACTGTGTCAGACAAGCTACACGGGCACTGATGTTATTTTACGTGGCATCGGAGCAGGCTGTATCACAGTCCCACTTCATAATGTACAGTACATCTGGAAACAGAAATAGTGACTGGGGTAGTATGTGTTGGTATTTGTACCGAACTCCCTGTTGAAGGAGTTCAGTTGATCCTAGGAAACGATCTGGCAGGTGTTGTTGTTTTCCCTCGCCCAATTGTAACAGAAAAAACAGTGACTGATAATGATGATTTTGTTTCCAACTTGCCTAAAGTATTTCCATCATGTGCAGTTACACGTGCACAGGCATGAAATCTTGATGATGTTGTCAATTTGTCTGATTCCTTTTTACAAACACCTGTTACAAGTAAATTTTATATCAAACCAACTTTGTCTGATGAAACTATTGCACCCTTACAAATGGGCCGTTCGCAATTGGCGGCAGGGCAGAGGGCTGATGTAACATTAGCGAAATATTTTAAATCTGTGTGTGATGAGCTAATGATACCTAATAAAAATGTAACGTTTTATCTAGATGGCGAAGTGTTAATGAGACGTTGAGAAAATGTTGATATTGTTCAACAAATTGTGGTACCTGTAACGTATCAACGACAGATATTAAATCTGGCTCATGACCATGTTTTCTCTGGCCATTTGGGGATTACAAAGACATATGACCGTATTTTACGATCGTTTTTTTGGCCAGGCATGAAGGCAGATGTTGTTGCTCATTGCAAATCGTGCCTTATTTGTCAGGTGACGGGCAAGCCGAATTAAAGTGTTCCTCCGGCTCCTTTGCACCCAATTCCTGTAATGGGAGAACCATTCGAGCATGTAATTATTGATTGTGTGGGACCTTTGCCAAAATCGAAAGCAGGTCACCAATTTATACTCACTTTTATGTGTGCTGCCACTCGTTTCCCGGAGGCCGTTCCAATGCGCAGTATTAAAGCTAAGCTGGTGACGAAAGAAATAATAATTTTTTTTTCATTGTTTGGGTTGCCGAAAGTGATACAACCTGACCAGGGGTCTAATTTTACCTTGAAGCTGTTTTCTCAGGTTCTTCGCGAACTAGCTGTCAAGCAGCAGTTGTCGACTGCCTTCCATCCGGAGTCGCAAGGCATGTTGGAGAGATTCCACCAAACTCTCAAGTCCATGCTCCGGGCTTTCTGTCTCGAAACGGGAAAGGATTGGAATGAAGGGCTCCCGATGCTTATGTTTGCGGTACGTGAGACGGTGCAGGAATCATTAGGCTTCAGTCCGGCTGAGCTGGTCTTTGGACACACTGTGCGGGGTCCTCTGAAACTTTTAAAAGAGCAGTTTTTATCATCGGAGAAAAAAACAGTGACCGTATGTGAGTATGTGACTCAAATGCAACAGTGTTTAAATCGAGTGTTGGGAATGGCAAAGTCAAACTTAGGTTTTAAACAACAACAAATGAAAAAACATTTTGATTTTAAGAGTGTGGCACGTAATTTTAAACCGGGAGATTTGGTCTTGGTTTTACTTCCTCTCCCAGGGTCGTCGTTGCAGGCCAGGTTTTCTGGGCCCTATGTGGTGGAGAAGAAAATTAACAAAGTTAATTATCAAATCCGTACTCCTGAGAGACGAAAGAAAAGTCGTGTGTGTCACATCAATATGTTAAAACCTTATGTGGATAGGGAGACGTCTGTGAGGCCCGCAGTGGAGGTGTCCTCAGTGGTGACCGTTTCCCCTCTGCCTATTGAAGTCAATCCTGAGGATGATGGTTTGAAGCATTATGACAAAATTGCTGAAAGCAAATTGTCTAATTCTGATATTTTAAACAATCTAAAAGAGCATTTATCTTACCTCTCATATTCTCAAAGAACAGACTTGGTTTCATTAATTAATGAATTCTCTTCTCTCTTTTCAGACATCCCCAGACAAACTTACGTTTTATTCCATGATGTCGAGCTTTTACAGCCATCCCCGATAAAACAACACCCTTATCGGGTTAATCCAAAGAAGAGAGAAGAGATGAGGAGAGAGGTAGAATATTTGCTTACGCATGGTTTGGCAGTGCCTAGCTCGAGCCCGTGGAGCTTACCGTGTTTGCTGGTGCCAAAATCCGATAACTCTGTTAGATTCTGCACGGATTATAGAAAAGTCAATAGCGTAATGAAACCAGATTGTTTTCCGTTACCTCGGATGGAGGATTGTGTAGACCGTGTTCGTGCCTCGTCGTTTGTAACGAAACTTGATTTATTGAAAGGTTACTGGCAAGTTTACACAACATGCTTTGGACATCTCCGCGTTTGTAACGCCAGATAATTTTTAACAATACACAGTCATGGCCTTTGGAATGCGAAATGCTCCAGCTACCTTCCAAAGGCTAATGCAAAAGGTTTTATCAGGTGTAAAGAACTGCAAAGGGTATCTGGACGACGTTGTTATTTATTCTAATTCATGGAATGCCCACTTAAACTCGTTGCGTGAGGTATTTTCTCGCTTAGATAAAGCATCTTTGACAGTCAACTTAAAGAAATGTGAGTTTGGAAAAGCTGAAGTCGTTTACCTGGGTAAGCAAGTTGGCCATGGACAGGTGCGCCCTGTTAATGCCAAGGTAGAGGCAATTAGTGACTTTCCCATTCCCAAAATCGAAAAGAGAGCTACGGCGGTTTTTAGGCATGATTGGTTATTACCGTGCCTTCTGCAAAAACTTTTCCTCCGTGGTATGTCCTTTAACGGACCTATTAAGTACGTCCAAAATTTTTGGCTGGACCAGTGAATGCAATAATGCTTTTATTGCTGCAAAAGATCTTTTATGTTGTGCGCCGGTTCTCTCCACCCCTGATTTCTCAAAACCTTTTAAATTAGAGGTGGATGCAAGCGCATTGGGCGCAGGTGCAGTTTTATTGCAGCAAAGCGAGTCGGAAATTGACCACCCGGTGTGCTATTTTTCGAAGAAATTTTCAAAAACGCAGCAGAATTATAGCACAATTGAAAAAGAAGCTCTAGCCCTGCTCTTTGCTCTTCAACACTTTGAAGTGTATGTTGGTGGTAGCGCTGCGCCAGTGGTGGTATACACAGATAATAACCCCTTAGTCTTCCTATCTCGAATGGCCAATTCGAACCAGCGGATAATGCGGTGGTCATTGATCATCTAGGGTTTTAATCTAGAAATACGCCACAAAAAAGGAGTAGAAAATATTTTAGCGGACGCACTGTCGAGAGCATAAAGTTTTCTTTTAGTCAAAATAAGATTTTGACTTTTATTGGTAGGGGTGTTACGTGCGGCTGTAGTGCACATAATTGTGCGTGCGTGGCTGCTGGTGCCGCTCTCTCTCTCCCTTCCGCTCTCTCTCTCCCTTGCTCTCCTTGTTGCAGGAGGTCCCGTCCTGATTGAGCATGCTGTGACGTGCGACGGGATTGGCTGGCCGTGGAGAAGCACGTCTTTTTAAGCTGGCCGGTGGAAGCCGGAAGCGCGCGCTGTTGGATTTTGGAGATGTGTATTGTGTTGTGTTGTTGGCTTACGAACTGTTGGGTCGCGCCGGTATTTGTGAGTGGGGAAATAACTGTTGGTTTTGTTTCATTCTCTTTTTTTTTGTGTTTTGTTCTCTTTTTGTTGTAAATATTGTAAATAGTTTTCCGTTTGTTTGTATATACTTTTTTTTCCTCTTTGGAAGCAGTAGGGATTGGGTGCCATTTTCTTTAAAACCCGTTTTCTCCTCTCTTTTTGTGTTTAGTTAGGGAGTTAGGTTAGTTTATGTATTTTGTTTATAGTTTTCTTTGGTATAGGTTAGTTAGATTACGGGAGGAGAAAGGGGAAAGGTTTTGTTTATTGTTTTGGCCTTGGCCCAACCCTGAAGCCGAGAGCTTCCTGTGTGTGTGTGTGTGTGTGTGTGTGTGTGTGTGTGTGTGTAAAAAGAAAATAAAAGACCACGCACACTAACCTGGTTGAAAAGGTTTCTTTTTTTTATTTTATCTTTTGTTGCAGCCCTGAACCCTAGACTAAGGGTTCGCACGAAGGTTTACTCTACCGCCAGGAGAGACATTCCGGTTCGGGACACTTCGGGGTGACTAAAACGCTGCGGTGGTTGCACGCTCGGTTCGACTGGCCGGGCTGCCATACAGACAGTGAACTCTTTGTCCACCGATGCGACCTCTGCATGGCAAAGAAGGACCCCACCCAACGCTTGCGGACACCACTGCAGGACTTTCGGGTGGGGGCACCTATGGACCGTATGGGCGTGGACATTCTTGGCCCGTTTCCCGTTTCTGATCGCGGTAACCGTTATGTTCTGGTAGTCGTAGATTACTTCACAAAATAGCCGGATGCATTTGCTGTCCGTGACCAGAGTGCTTCTACCACGGCTCAAGTGCTGGAGGATGAGGTGTTCAGCCGATTCGGCGCTCCGGGGCAGTTACACAGCGATCGGGGGTGAAATTTCGAGCCGGAGGTGTTTGCGGTAGTGTGCAAGCGCCTCGGGGTGAAAAAGAATCGCACCACGCCCCTTCACCCTCAAAGTGAAGGCCTCGTGGAACGATTTAAGTCGTGGAACGACTCTCACCACACAACTCGCCGTGCTTACCAGTGATCGGCAACAGGACTGGGATGAACATTTGCCTCTTGTGCTCTTGGCATACCGCACAGCGGTACAGGAGTCAACGCAGCTAATGCCAGCTGCTTTAATGTCCGAACATGAGCTGCGCACCCCGTGGACCTGGTGTTGGAGCCACCTCCCCAACCGGATTTACCCATGAAGCCTGGACTGGATAACTTTTTTTCCTTGAGGGACAAACTGTTTCGGGTCCATCAGTTAGCGCGTAAACACTTGGCGGTTAAGCAGCGACGCGTCTATGACACTCACAGCCGGGGCCGGGACTTTGCTACTGGAGAGCAGGTATGGGTGTATTCCCCCGTAAGGAAGAGGGGGCTCTTGCCTAAGCTTATGTCCCACTGGGTGGGCCCCTGTAAGGTGATTGCCCAGCTCTCCGATGTCGTCTACCGGGTGTGGTTGGCGAGTCGGGCGTGAGTGGTTGTGCTCCACTGAGACCGTCTCGCTCCCTACTAGCCGCACGCCAGCGAAATATCGAACTCTGCGAAGGCTGGCCCGCCTCAGGACAATGTTTGCGCTCCTCCCTCCCTCACAAAAGGACCCCGGCGTTCACAGCACCAGCGCCGACCGCCTTTTATGCTTCCAAAACTGAGAGAGTCATGGTGAACAGGGACAGTCACAGCTCGGGTGGCGCAGTGAGGCGTGGATGGCGCAGCGGCTGACGATCGTCATGCTTTGCTGGGGTTTTCTATGTTTCACCTTGTTGGGGAAAGTTGTTTGGGCTGGTGGCTTCGGCCATGTTTATGTGTGTTAAGTGTGTGATCTATTGAATGTGCTCCGGTTCATGCTAAGGCTGAATTGGGTCTGGGCCTCATGAATGTGCTGCTCATGCTACAGAAGGAGCCACGCCAAATAGCCGCGGCCGTGTGAATGGCGTACGAATGGCGTATGGCTGCCCTATGCACGCCGTAGTCCCCCCTCCTTTTCCTTCGAAAAGGCGTGCCAAGATTTCACAGTAAACACGCCCATTCAAGCCCTATTTATGCATTTACCTGGTTCCACCACTAGATGGCGCTTCGTTCTCAAGGACACATTAACACAAGCCAGCAATTTAGCTGCGCTGAGTTGCAATCACGTGATTTTAACAACCCACCCCCGCCGAACTGACGCTACCAAACTGCACTAGAGATGAAAATGAAGGCTTAATGGACTATTCGCGGTAAGTGGTGTTTATTTCCCTGTTTAGTTTTTTTATTGGCCGTTTTGAAAATCACTGGCAGCACCAGCAGCGTGCGATGTAACTTTAGATAACTTAATGATCTGTTTACCAAGTCTGGAGTTAAGCTTACTGTCAGTGTCACAAACTCACAATGTCACTCCTCTTTACCTAAAAAAGACACTAAAGCTTCGAAAATACTATCAATGCCCCACGTAGACTCTCTACTGGTGTCCCGCAGGGCTTAGTACTTGGTCCTCTTCTGTTCTCCCTCTATACCCGGTCTCTTGGTAAGGTCATATCATCGCATGGATCCTCATACCACTGTTATGCAGACAACACCCAACTTGTTCTCTCCTTTCCTCCCTCTGACACTCAGGTTTCCACTCGGATCTCAGCATGGCAGAAATCTCATTTTGGATGGCTGCTCATCAGCTGAAGCTCAATCTCAGTAAAACCGAACTGTTGTTTATCCCTTGTGACTCATCTCCAGGTCAAGACCTTGTGATATCCCTGGACAACAACCAAATCACTCCTTCAGCCACCACCCGCAATCTTGGGGTAACCGTGGACAATCATTTGTCATTTTCCCCACACATCGCTAACCTTACTCGCTCTTGTCGATTTTTTCTTTACAATATCAAAAGAATTCGCCCATTTCTTTCTTCACAGGCTAAGAATTTACTTAAAAATATAACGAAAACAAACTCAAGCAGAAGTTAAATTTTAAGCTTTACTTTGCAGCAAAATATTATCTAGCAGTGTATTAAACGGAAATAGATAAAATACATCGTAATGTAAAATACTGTACATAACCCGCATTTGTATTCTGTACCTACAACCACTGGTATAGATAAATTACAGATGTTACCGTGTCTTTAAGTATTATTAAGGATGTAGTGAAAAATATTGCAATAAGTAGTTTTATTAATTAATTAATTAATTAATTTAATCATAAATTAAAAATAGCATAAGCATTATGGGTTGTGTATTGAGTGATTTAAATCTGTTTTATGAATCGTTTTTTTACCCCCCTCTTTTTTACCACATCATCTATTTATGAAACTATGTTGACGTAAGTTATGTTATATATATTAAATATAGTAACCGGCTGCTTGGACACTGCAGTTAACTGAAGCAGTCAATGCTCCATCTGGCGGAATTATACAGCATTGCACCAGCTTTTTAGAAAGCGCATGGGGGCGTTTATGGGGCGGGGTATTGTTAACTACGTCATTGTGCACAGATCTATCATGGTCCTGTCACGGCCCTGTCATGGACCTATCATGCTCCAAGCGGCTGTTTGACGTGGCTCCCACTGTATACAGTGCTGTGTAAAATAAAGTACACCCAGCCATTGCATTGGGCAGCAATTAAAGCTCACTCATCTCTTCAACATCCTTTCCGGCGGTAAAACGCTACAATATAATACGTTTTTTGTTTTTTTCTTTCAATAATAACAATAATACACATTCGTTTACTTTTAGACTCATTGACTGTAGTTAACCCCCAAACTTCATTGGGCATACCTGCTGCCCTTCCATCAGTTTCCTTTCATGAGGCCACTCAGGAGGGAGCTAATGGTATTAGATTATTAGTTATAAGATAAGCTATAAGATCAGCTGGGATAATGACTGATAATGTCGGATAATGACGACCTCTGGGGTATTTCTGGGGTATTTCCTTTAATCAACAAACCCTCAAATAGTTTCATGCCTATTTAATTTAATTCATCTCACATGTCTGTATACCTACTGTAGGGTGACCCTGGAAGATGAAACAAAACATTGAGTCCTTTTCCCTATACTGACCAACTCAGGAATTTCCTTTGCCATTTTGCTTCAAGAGGCATTCAGGTGAAATTGTGACATTTATTTGTGCAGAGTAATAAAAGAGTTTAAATATATATATATATATATATATATATATATATATATATATATATATATATATATATATATATACTCACCTAAAGGATTATTAGGAACACCTGTTCAATTTCATATTAATGCAATCTAATCAACCAATCACATGGCAGTTGCTTCAATGCATTTAGGGGTGTGGTCCTGGTCAAGGCAATCTCCTGAACTCCAAACTGAATGTCAGAATGGGAAACAAAGGTGATTTAAGCAATTTTAAGCGTGGCATGGTTGTTGGTGCCAGACGTATTTCACAATCTGCTCAGTTACTGGGACGCACAACCATTTCTAGGGTTTGCAAAGAATGGTGTGAAAAGGGAAAAACATTCAGTATGCTGCAGTCCTGTGGGCGAAAATGACTTGTTGATGCTATAGGTCAGAGGAGAATGAGCCGACTGATTCACGCTGATAGAATTACAACCGAGGTATGCAGCAAAGCAGTTGTGAAGCCACAACACGCACAACCTTGAGACAGGTGGGCTACAACGCAGAAGACCTCACCGGGTAACACTCATCTCCACTACAAATAGGAAAAAGAGGCTACAATTTGCACAATTTGAAAACTGGAAAAATGTTGCCTGGTCTGATGAGTCTCGATTTCTGTTGAGACATTCAAATGGTAAAGGAATGCATTTATGACCTCCAGACTGGACTATTGCATCTAGGTGGTTGTCCTGCATCCTCAATAAACAAGCTTCAGTTAGTCCAAAATGCAGCCGCCAGGGTTCTCACCAGATCCAGAAAATATGATCACATAACCCCAATATTATCATCTCTGCACTGGCTACCTGTGCCGTTTAGAATTAATTACAAAATAGTATTACTTACATACAAGGCTTTAAATGGTTTAGCACCCACATACCTAACCAGTCTTCTGAAACGCTATAACCACCATGCTCCTTAAGATCACAAAACTCTGGACTTCTTGTAATTCCCAGAATTTCAAAATCTACAAAAGAGGGTAGGGCGTTTTCATATCTAGCTCCAAAACTTTGGAATAGCCTTTCAGACAGTGTTTGGGACACAGTTTCCCAGTTTAAAAGTAGGCTCAAGACGCATCTCCCTGTTGAGTCTGGTTCTTCTCAAGGTTTCTTCCTATTACCATCTCAGGGAGTTTTTCCTTGCCACTGTCGCCGTCACCCTTGGCTTGCTCATCAGAGAAATTTCATTCATTCATCTTGTTATTATCTAGACACATTTTTCTCACACATACACAATTTATTATTATTATTATTATTATTATTATTATTATTATTTTATTATTATTTTATTATATTATTTTTTTATGAATTTCTTTCATTTTTGTGAAGCTGCTTTGAGACAATGACCATTGTTAAAAGCACTATATAAATAAAATTTAATTGAATAGAGTCAGAATTTGGCGTAAACAGAATGAGAACATAGATCCATCATGCCTTGTTACCACTGTGCAGGCTGCTGGTGGTGGTGTAATGGTGTGGAAGATGTTTTCTTGGCACACTTTAGGCCCCTTAGTGCCAATTGGGCATCGTTTAAATGCCGCGGGCTACCTGAGCATTGTTTCTGACCATGTCCATCCCTTTATGACCACCATGTACCCATCTTTTAATGGCTACTCTCAGCAGGATAATGCACTATGTCACAAAGCTTGAATAATTTTAAATTGGTTTACTGAACATGACAATGAGTTCACTGTACTAAAATGGCCCCCATAGTCACCAGATCTCAACCCAATAGAGGATCTTTGGGATGTGGTGGAACGGGAGCTTTATGCTGTGGATGTGCATCCCACAAATCTCCATCAACTGCAAGATGCTATCCTATCAATATGGGCCAACATTTCTAAAGAATGCTTTCAGCACGCTCAGCTGATCGCACCACCCTCTGTAGGGCTCGTCTGTCCTGCATGGTGCTGTTCCCGAACCAGGTCGTGATGTTTCCCGTCTGGATGCTCTCTATGGTGCAGGAGTAGAAATTCCTGAGCACCTTGGAGGGCAGTCTGAAGTCTCTCAAGTGTCTGAGGTGGTACAGACGCTGCCGGGCCTTTTTTTACCACGGTATTGATGTGACAGGACCATGCCAGGTCCTGCATGATGTGAACAGCGATGTATCTGAAGCTGTCCACTCTCTCCACTGGACTCCTGTTGATGATGGGGGTCTGGTAGTTCCTCACCTGCTTTGTACTGAAGTCCACTATCAGCTCCTTTGTCTTGCTGACGTTCAGGAGGACTTGAACTAAAGAATGCTTTCAGCACCTTGTTGAATTAATGCCACGTACAATTAAGGCAGTTCTGAGGGTGAAAGGGGGTCAAACACCGCATTAGTATGGTGTTCCTAATAATTCTTTAGGTGAGTGTATTTCTCTATATAATCTCCTACTACACTAATGCACTTACAGTATTACAGCATTGAGTAGTGCTTGAATACCATCAAAGTAAAAAGTTTTTATCGAACTGCCTGTTTCACATCCTTGTCTTTTCTTAAATGCTGGCCACCCAGGAACTCCTTTGATGGAAATTGCCCACAGTAGGGTTAGGAGTGTTTGGAGGGTATGACAATAACTCCCAGCTAAGTTCCTCTAATGAATGAATACACAATGGTTGTATATGTACAGGTTAAAAAGACAGATGTGTCTCCTTTGCAAATTGGTGGCAAGTTTAAATTCAAATTCAAATTTTATTTGTCACATACACAGTCATACACTGTACGAAATGTAGTGAAATGCTTACACGACCGCCAGTGACCTTAAAAAGAGAATTAAAGCTTATATAAGTAATAAATATGAATAAAAGAAACATGATAGAAAAAAAAATTAAAATAGAATTTAACTAGGAAAAATAGAACTAAAAATAGAAACTGAAAATAGAAATATGCTGTACAAAATAGAAATATACTGTACAAATAAAAAATATAATGGTGTGCAAATAAGCATAGAAAAAGTGTCTTTGTGCAATGGTTATTGAAGTGTCTTTGTGCAATGGTCCAGAATGTAAACGTAAACATGTAGTGTAGATGTGAAGGTAGATGTGCGTTGAATTATCCATAGTGTTCATGGATGTATAAAGATTGATTGATTGATTGTGAAAAGATTGTGTTATTTCTGCATAGTGGTGTGGTTGAGAGACCTTATCGCCTGCGGGAAGAAGCTCCTCCTCAGTCTCTCTGTGTTGGCCCTCAGGGAGCGGAATCGCTTCCCAGACCGCAACAGAGTGAACAGTCCATTGTTGGGGTGGCTGAGGTCCTTCACGACCTTCCTGGCCTTGGTCCAGCACCGCTTGGTGTAGATTGAGTGCAGGTCAGGGAGCTCGGTGCGGATGATGCGCTCAGCTGATCGCACCACCCTCTGTAGAGCTCGTCTGTCCTGCATGGTGCTGTTCCCGAACCAGGTCGTGATGTTTCCCGTCTGGATGCTCTCTATGGTGCAGGAGTAGAAATTCCTGAGCACCTTGGAGGGCAGTCTGAAGTCTCTCAAGTGTCTGAGGTGGTACAGACACTGCCGGGCCTTTTTTACCACGGTATTGATGTGACAGGACCATGCCAGGTCCTGCGTGATGTGAACAGCGATGTATCTGAAGCTGTCCACTCTCTCCACTGGGCTCCTGTTGATGATGGGGGTCTGGTAGTTCCTCACCTGCTTTGTACTGAAGTCCACTATCAGCTCCTTTGTCTTGCTGACGTTCAGGAGGAGATTGTTTCTCTGGCACCAGTTCTCCAGATTTCCAACCTCCTCCAGGTAGGCCGTCTCATCGTTGTTGGTGATCAGGCCCACCACGACAGTGTCGTCAGCAAACTTGATGACGGTGGTGGAGTTGGTAGTGGCCACGCAGTCATAGGTGTACAGAGAGTACAGCAGAGGGCTCAGAAAACAACCCTGGGGGGCTCCAGTACTGAGAGCGATAGAGGCTGAGACATGTCTGCCTATCCTTACTGCCTGTGGTCTGCCAGTCAGAAAATTGGAAATCCACTGACACATGGATAAGCTGAGTCCCAGGTGCTCCAGCTTGGTGGTAAGTGTGGAGGAAATTATGGTAAGCTATCTGTCAATTTTCAAGGATCAGGCATTCAACTTGCTGAATGGTCAAAGGAATGGCTGCAGTGGGTAATCATTCATGGCCCTATGGTATACTTTTAAATGTTTTGCACTATTCAATATTTTACTAAAGCTAAGAGTCTCATCATTATAATGTGCGGTTTTGTGCCCTTATTCATGTGAAATTTCATCAAATCCTGGTTTGACTTGTACACCCCCATGCATTTATCTCTGTCAAGACTGAAGGACAGGAAGGAAGCATTGCACTAGGAGAGGCACTTGGTCGACTAATGAGATTAAAAATTTTTGGAGGTGTGAGTGTAGATGGAAAAAACAACAGCATTCATGGCCTTCAATCCATATGGAAAAGTTGAAGTGTGGCAAAGACAGCCATAAACAACCTTGCACTACTTAGGCAAAAGCAAGTCAGTCAAATGCGATCCATTGCCAGGTCAAAAACCACAGTGCCATTGAGCCCATTGTAGCAGATGAAAGGCGAGAAGAAAGGAGGGGGGAGGAAGAATACCCATGGCACCACACCAGCTCATGGTCTTTGACTTCTAGGGCTTGCACATGTGTTTTGTGCTACAGAATTTTATCTCTAATTGGCAATTGTTGGAAGTACAGTAGGCCTTACAATAGGATGTTCTATGTCCCTCATTTTATTTGTGGCAGAATTCAATATCAAGGCAGATGGTGAGTGGAGTTCAGGTGCCAGCAGGGCAGTGATTTCTATGAATAAGAAGCTACATGCACACCCATGTGCCAACCTGAGCAAGCCCATCAGAAGTCTGGAAAGGCAGCATACAGCAAGTCTCTTAGACAAGAGAATGAGAAGCCATCTTTCAGCAGCTGTTAGCAGGTAAGGTCAAGACAGTCAAGCCAGTTACACTAGACTACATTAGACTGCAGGAAATTCCAGTCACTAACTGTTGAGTGACTGCTATCACAAGTCCTCGGAGAACATCTGTCTGCAGCAGCCCAGGCCAGGAGTGTTTTTATAAAAAAAGTGGAACCATTCCCTGTCAACACAGGCATCTCTAGAAGACAACATTGGGCCTCTGTGTGGTGAGATCTGCAACCAGAAGCAGGACACCAGTCAGACCCGTTCAAAGAGCAGAGGGGGCTGGGCCTGGCAGTGGTGTGTGAAGCTCAACAGAGAGAGGGGAAGAGAGAGGAGAAGAGAAGGTATTGTCCTATTGAGCCTTTGCACCAGTAAATGAGAAGTGCTCTTGCCCCTTTGGTTGACATTTGGAATCTATTCACCCAGGATTAAATAATGTTAAATGTTTAATGTAGCTGCACGTGGAAATAATAATAAAATTGCGCTTGATACCTTTCTATAAAACATTTCTGGTATTTGTCAATGGCGATATGTTGCAAAGAGCTACTGAAATCAGTATAGAGAAGGAGACTCCCATATATGGTTAAATAAAACTTTTATATTATATTTATGCGGTGTGTGTAAGAGAAAGAAATAATTAAATAATATTAAATGTAAGCAGGGCCAGCTTTACACTAAGCTAAAGAAATGGGATTAAATACATAAATAATAATAATAATAATAATAATAATAATAATAATTATTATTATTATTATTATTATTATTATTGTTTTAAAATACTACTACTAATAATAATAATCATCATTAATTAATAATAATAATAATAATAATAATAATATTGTAGCGTTTTTACGCCGGAAAGGATGGTGGAGAGACGAGTGAGCTTATTTGCTACCCAATGCAATGGCTGGGAGTACTTTATTAAGCACACAGCATGTAAGGCATAAGCAGCACCTTCACTCAGGAGCCTACATCCAATTCACCACTAGCTTGAACTGGAGCACATTTCACACGTCACACACCCCTCACACAAACAGGGCCGAAGCCACCAACCCAAACACCTTTCCCCATCATGGTAAACACACACCGACATCCCCGCAAGGCATGCTGGTCGTCAGCCGCCGCCCCGCCCACGCCACACTGCCCCCACCCGAGCTGTGACCGTCCCTGGTCACCATGAAGAACTCCGTTTCGGAGGCGTGGAGGCGGTCGGCGCTGGCGGTGGGAACGCCGGCGTCCTTTGGCAGATGAGGGGTGAACGCGAATGTAGTCCTGAGGCGGTCCGGCCTCCAGAGTTCGATGGTTCCCCGGCGTGCGGCTGTGGAAGCGCAAGACGGTCCCGGTGGGGCAAAACTCGTGCCCGCCCTGCCAACCGCACCCGGTAGATGACATCGGCGAGCCGAGCTGGCTGTGAGTGTCCACGCCCATTCGCCCCTTCTGCCTGGCGATGAGCGGTTCACAGTTCCACAACCCGTAGGAAACAGTGGAGCCGGTGTCCACGAGCGCCCGCAGTAAGACGCCGTCCGGCACACAGTCGATGTAAAGCCCCGCGGGGCTCCCCAACCGTCCACCCGGCGCTAGGTTAGCGGCTGCTGGTGTACGCTGTCCCTCAGGCCTGAGAACGTTGAAGCGGTAGTCCGGCTGTCCCTCAGGCCTGAGAACGTTGCAGCGGTAGTCCGGCGGTCCCTGGCCTCGGCGTCGTCGCGGAATCTCGGAAGCGGTGTCGAGGCCTAGCCGCGACGGGTAGCCCTGTCCCCGGCTAGGTTCACCTACCAAGCGCCACTGAGCTGCGGGCGATCGCTCGGCTCTTTCGCCGTGAGGTGCCACCATTATGGGCTCAGCGCGCTTGACCTCGCGCAGCGCCTCCTTACGGTCACCCGCGCCGTCGCCTCGCCGCGAAACGTCGGAGAGCTGCTCGTTGCCTAGCCGCGACGGGTAGCCCTGTCCCCGGCTAGGTTCACGAACCGAACGCCACTGAGCTGCGGGCGGTCGCTCGGCTCTTCCGCCGCGATGTGCCGCCAATATGGGCTCAGCGCGCTCGGCCTCGTGCAGCGGCAGTTCGCTTTGCCGGCTAACAGCGCACGGAGCTGTATCTTGCTCCGGCGCTTGCGCAGTGCCAGCCTCCGCCCCGAGATCCAGCGCCGGGATTTTCTGCTTCCCGCTCCGTGTTGGTTGACGTGGTGTGCTCGCGCTAGCTCCGCCGGAAAAGCGCTTCTTCTGCGCGAGTAGTCGCTCCGCTACTCGGTGGCCCGCTTGGATTTTTTGAAGGTCCTCCTTTGTGCGCTCGAACCCGTTATTCTCCATCCCACTTCTGACACCAATGTAGCGTTTTTACGCCGGAAAGGATGGTGGAGAGACGAGTGAGATTATTTGCTACCCAATGCAATGGCTGGGAGTACTTTATTAAGCACACAGCATGTAAGGCATAAGCAGCACCTTCACTCAGGAGCCTACATCCAATTCACCACTAGCTTGAACTGAAGCACATTTCACACGTCACACACCCCTCACACAAACAGGGCCGAAGCCACCAACCCAAACACCTTTCCCCATCATGGTGAACACACACCGACATCCCCGCAAGGCATGCTGGTCGTCAGCCGCCGCCCCGCCCACGCCACAATATTTTTCAAAGTATTTAAAAAAGGGATTTTGTGGGAGAGATAATTTTACACAGGCAGATAGCTGAGTATAGATGAGAATGAATGCAAACATACATGAAAAGTGACAGATTAACCTTTACCAAAGACAGGGTAAGCATAGAACCACAAAACACAATGCTTATACAGTATTCCCACTGAAGTGGCTAAAACCAGTACAGTACACAGTAGTTGGGGGTGTGAACCAAGTTTGGTTAGACTCGTTGTCTACACATGAGGTCACAATAAAAATATCCATTTATTTAGTCATGGAACTCTGCTGTTTAATTAGTTAAATTTCTTTAAATTACTTTTTTAATTTATTTTTTTATTTCCTTTTTTACAGTTGTCTCTCTTCAACCTTTCCTTTATTTCTTTCATTTCAATTATCAGCAATATGAAGCAGCATCTACAGGCATGTAAAAATAGCAGCTCTGCAGAAGACAGTGTGCAGCTCTGCAGATGGACAGCCAAAAGTATAGAAGCTGGCAAAGCATTTCACTATGCTAGCAGTTTGTCAATGTAGCTTTTGATGTAACAAAAATAATATTCTTTATACTTTTGTCTGCTTACAATCAGTTTTATTTTAGATTATGTATATTAACAATTATACTGTATAAACAGACATGTGGTTTCTGTTAACACAGTTTGTCTTTTCTAAGTTCTAAGTATAAAATAATTAATACTCTGAAATTTACTGTATATACACAATTGTTTCACAAAGAGTTCCTCTCTCCTCCTCTGAGTGTGGGTGATAAACCCCATGTGCTTGTCACTCTATCACTGAGCCATTACCTCCAATAAATCTGCAGTAGGCTGACAGGAAACATGAGTGGTTGCGAACAGCTCTTTATTCAGCCCTCTGATACCAGCAAGTGACCAAAAGACAGTGCCAATGATTTAGCTGAAATGAATAGCTAGCATTCTGAGAGTACTAGGGCATAAGCATGAGGACAACTTTTCTTGTCTATCAATAGGAGGCGCAAACCCTGTTGACGGACTCTCGCCAGGACTCCCGGGAGCAGAGCTATCGGAGGAAATGCATAAAGATGTAATCTGGGCCACGTATGGGTCATTGCATCCAGACCCAGGGGAGCTGGAGGAGTCTGAGAGTAGTTAAGGAGACATTGTGCTGTTTTTTGCGAGGTAAAGAGGTCCAACGATGCTATAAAAAATATCTCCCAGATTTGACTGACTACTTCAGGGTGTAGTTTCCATTCCATATGTGTCACAGCATGTCTGGACAGCAAGTCTGCTCCCACATTCATATGCCCCAAAATTTAAATCGCCCTGAGAAACAGAAAATTGTCCTGTGCCCAAAGCAGAACCTAATGGTCTGGCTTGTTTAAGCAGTAGACCGCAGTCCGCACTGGCGATTTATATATGAGACTACCACAGTGTTGTCCACCCGCACTAGGACATGGTAGCCTCTCAACTACTGGAGGAAGTATTTCAGGGCCAGAAAAGATGACCCCTCCAGATCCCTTGGGCTGGACGGCCATCTAAGACCGCACCTCAACCGGTAAGGGAAGCGTCTGTTGTTAGCGTCTTGCGATGACAAGACAGACCTAGAGTGGGACCCAAAGTGAGAAACCGGGGTCTGAACCATATAGAAAGGGCCTATGACGAAGCCCCTGGCGCATAACCCTTATTTGCCTCTGGGGATTGGTCCTTGAATGAAATCCCCTGGCGCTTAGCCACAACTGAAATAATCTCATGTGCAGAAGGCCCAAGGGTATCATCGTGAATGCAGCTGCCATGAAACTTAAAAACACTGAAAGTAATGAACAATCACTTTCTGGCCTAGCCTGATTTCCTTTTGGGGATTGAGAATGGATTTGACATGCGCAGGAGACAGCTGTGCCTGCAGTGCGATCGAAATCCATATGACACCCAAATACGTTGTCCTTTTGAACAGGAAAGAGAACGCCTCTCCCGGCGTTGAGTCTCAATCCTAAATAATCAAGGTGAGCTAGGATGACATCTCGATGTCAAAGTGTTATCTGCTAAGACTGACCCAGAATCAGCCACTCTTCTATGTAATTCAGGATACGGATGCCCTGGAAGGGCTGCATCAGTGCATTTTATATATGTGCGGGGTGACAGGGCTAGGCCCCCGAAAGCGAACCTCAGGAACTTCCTGTGTTGTGGCAATATTCCCATATAAAAATATGCGTCCTTCAGGTCGATTGTCACAAACCGATCCTCTGGTTGGTTCAGCCCACAAAGATGTAAAATTGGACGCAACCCTCCGTCTCTCTTGGAAACCAAGAAATACTGACTGTAATAGCCTGACTCTGTCTGGCAGGGGAACATGCTCTACTGTATGGCCCCTTTTTCCAGCAAAGTCTCTAATTGCTGAGTCAGTAAATGCGCTTGTCCCGGTTTCATGAAAGGGGAGACCATGCCATTGAAACGCGGAGGACGATGTGCAAAATGAATTCTGTAGCCTCTCTCTAAAGTGCTTTGTACCCAAAGAGACATACCTGGCAGTAGGTTACCCACTGCGGCTTCTCTAAAAGGGGCACAAGTTTTGACACTAACACCTAACATTTTGCTGGAGACCGCTGCTCCCTGAAACACCAGTGGTGGCGGAGATTGAACCACAGCCTCCTGAGGATGCCAGAAAGGAGTCTATATTGCTTATTGGAATTTTACGTGTCCCTCAAGGGGAAGACACCCCCCATGGTTCTGGGCACATAAGCCTCAGGACTCGAGGAGATGATGCTCCTCGAGTTCAGCCTCTTTGAGGCAGACTGCAAAGCGGGGCGATTCCCGCCCCAATCTCTACGAAGGGGTGCTCGGCTTGCCACACTCTCCTTTTGTGCTTCATGCCTGGAGAGAACTAAACCTGGTCAGGACTAGGTGACCGATGGCCCCGACTCCTGAGCATGGTGGGGGAAGAACCTTACCAGGGCCCGCTCGTAGAGCTTCGCCTCCTAAAACCTAGTGACGGCGGTGTTTACGGCGTCGCCAAAGAGGCCGGAAGGCGTGATGGGAGCATCAACGAAGAAAAGCACGATCCCTGTCCTTGATGCCTGTGAGGTTAAGCCACAGATGTCTTTCCGTGGCGACCATGGCAGCCATAGAATGGCTGATAGCACGGGCTGTCTTCTTGGTTGCACAGAGAAATAAACCCGTGGCTCGGCATAGCTCCGCAAACGCTGTGTCGTCGATAGACCTGCCAGTGCTCAGATCTCTCAGCAGGTCAGCCTGGGATGCCTGCAAAACAGCCATGGTGACCCGCTGCCTGAAAAGCTTTCCCCACCAACAAAGATGTTAGTCTACACGGCTTGGTGGGGAGTGTGGGCTCTTTCAGGGAGGATAAGCTCCCAGGAAAGAAATAGCCCACAAGCATCTCTTTAATCTGGGGCATCATCATATAACCCCGCACTTTCGCATCAACGACATTTGAATTCAAGTTATCTGCTGCTCCCACCATGGTAATTACTCCTGCTTTCCAGTCTTATTCAATGTTTCCAGATATGATTTTACATCGTCATGAAGAGTGAGCTTGCTGGAGAGGGGTTTGGGGCTTCCTGTGGGGGTTGAAATATTGCCTCCACCTTGTTGCAGCCTCAGTTGTCATTACTTGGAGTCCCTGACTTAACTGTTGCACAAGCACTGGCTGCTGCGAGCAGATAGTTAAGATACTGTTCATGCGTAGACTGCATCCCTGCATTCTTTAAGAAAAGTCTTGAGCAGGGCAAGCTAGAACAGAAAAAAAGTGTCATTTATTGAGTAAAAGGCAGATGGTATATGAAGAAGGATGTCGAGTCAAAAAGGAATTTGGAGAAGGTGTAATTATATAACTGGTTATATATATATATATATATATTAGGGCTGCAACTAATGATCATTTTGATAATCGATTAGTTGGGCGATTATGTTTTCGATTAATCGATTAATCGGATAAAACCTAACCGCTTCTTAAATTTTATATTTTGCTTATAACTATTAAAAAAACATAAATCAGGGTATTATTTATGTATAAAAATAAACTTTTAAAAATGCAAAAGCCACATATAGAGTTTAATAATCTTTCATTTTGACATTTTATACCTTAAATGAAATGTAGTATATAATATATACAGTTTATATATATATATATACACACACACACACACACACACTGTATATATATATATATATATATATATATATATATATATATATATAGTTTAAAAAATACACTGATATATTCAGTTGATAAGATATAAACAGCTAAAATAATGTAATTTTGTATAATAAACTATGTATGCATAAGTAAAACCACAGTAAATTACAAGTTAACTTTGTAGTGGACTATAAAAAAACTGTAGAAATGCAAAAAGCTAATAGTCACAAATGTACTGTTATTTGCGTTCGCTGAAAACCACAACAATCACTAAATGTAATATTCTACTGTTATTTGCACCGTGTAATTTAAGATAATTTAAAGTAGCGCCATTTAACTAATTACTATTGCTCATGAGGTGATTGCGCAATGTGATGCTAGCGAGTAGCACGTGAACAGATCTAGCGCGACTGTCCCGAAGTTAGCGAACAGTTTAAAAAAAAAAAAACACTTAAACTATACCACTTTTACACAATGAAGAGATACAGTTTTTACCGACCCTGCTGATGTTTCGCCATCCGTAACACCAACATGTTTTTTTTTTAAGTGTTCGTGCATGACATGCCATGAAAGCTCGGTCTTGCATAGCGTGCAGGTTACCGTCTTCTTAGAGGCGTTTAATGTGAACTGCTATCAAACCTTGGAGGACTCGGGGCGCGCGCTTTTTTCTGCAGAGGCTCCTGTAACCTCCATTGCGCGAGCGGCTGTGTATCTGTGTGTATCGCGCGCCTCAGTGACGTGAGCAGCCCAACTAATCGATAACGGCATTCGTTAACAACGAATTTCATTATCGATAATTATCGATTTTATCGATTAGTTTTTGCAGCCCTAATATATATATCTCTCTATATATATATATATATAAATGCAACACTTCTATTTTTGCTCTCATTTTTTATGAGCTAAACTCAAAGATCTGTAACATTTTCTACATACACAAGAGACCCATCACTCTCAAATATTGTTCACAAATCTTGTTTGTTGGTGAGCACTTCTTTTTTGCCAAGATAATCCATCCCACCTCACAGGTGTGTCATAATAAGGTGCTGATTGGACAGAATATTGTACAGGTGTGCCTTAGACTGCCCACAATAAAAGGCAACTCTGAAATGTGCAGTGTGATCACACAGCACAATGCCACAGATGTAGCCACCTTTGAAAAGGAGCGTGCAATTTGCATGCTGACTGCAGGAATGTCTACCAGAGCTGTTGCTTATGAAATTAATGTTTTCTCTACCATAAGCCGTCTTTAAAGGCGTTTTAGAGAATTTGACAGTACATCCAACCGACCATACAACCATAGGCCATGTGTAACCACACCAGCCCAGGACCTTCACATCCAGCATGTTTACAGATGGAGCCACGCCAAATAGGCGCGGCCATGTGAATTGCGTACGAATGGCGTACGGCTGCCCTATGCACGCCGTAATCCCCCCTCCTTTTCCTTCGAGAAAGGCGTGTCAAGATTTCACAGTAAACACGCCCATTCAAGCCCTATTTATGCATTTACCTGGTTTCACCACTAGATGGCGCTTCGTTCTCAAGGACACGTTAACACAAGCCAGCAATTTAGCTGCGCTGAGTTGCAATCACGTGATTTTAACAACCCACCCCCGCCGAACTGACGCTACCAAACTGCACTAGAGATGAAGATGGCGGCTTAATGGACTATTCGCGGTAAGTGGTGTTTTAATTTATAAAAATTTGTTTGGGATTAGTTTACAGTTTATTTCCCAGTTTAGTTTTTTATCTGCCGTTTTGAAAATCACTGGCAGCACCAGCAGCGGTCAGATGTAACTTTAGATAAGTTAATGATCTGTTTACCAAGTCTGGAGTTAACATTACAGCTTACTGTCAGTGTCACAAACTCACAATGTCACTCCTCTTTAACTAAAAAAGACACTAAAGCTTCGAAAATGCTATTAATGTCCCTATTAAAAAAAGCTGCACTACCGGATTAAGAGTGTTTGTGTTTTATAAAAATGCCTTTAGAATCTGACCGCGTGTTGT
Organism: Clarias gariepinus; assembly: GCF_024256425.1. Lineage (NCBI taxonomy): Eukaryota > Metazoa > Chordata > Actinopteri > Siluriformes > Clariidae > Clarias > Clarias gariepinus. Next base: position 28,250,516 of record NC_071100.1, on the reverse strand, counting down.
CTGGATAAATTCAGCATTTATTTATTCTTTGGGTAAGAGTTAATCTGCAGGTTATATCTGTGAATATAATGTGATGCAGTTCATGAAGGACACAAGCTGAGGATAGATGTACAGGAGCTCGCGAACTAAACGCTCATAACCGGGTTTATATTTTTCTCAATTTGGCCTTAACTTTGCGCGGTAGCGCGAGCGCTTAGTTACCGAGCTGGATAAAAACTCTGAGGTGTTTATCAGTTAAGGGGGAGGGGGAGGTGTGTGTGTGTGTGTGTGTGTGTGTTACTGATGCTTGCCTACAAAGCTAATAATGGCCCAGCACCCACTTACCTCTGCGCTAATTACACCACGCACTGCACCACGTTCCCTCCGATCCTCCAGCACTGCTCGCCTCATCCCACCATCTCTCAGGGATCGAGGGCGGCATTCATCCAGGCTCTTTTCTGTTCTGGCACCTAGGTGGTGGAATGAACTTCCTCTAGATGTCCGTACATCAGATACTTTGACTATCTTTAAACGACGACTCAAGACGCATCTGTTTCTCCAGTACTTGGACTAACCCCCCCCCCCCCAAAAATGATGTGTTGGACTAATGGTACTTAGTTATTAACCCAGTTTACCCAGTGTAAGTATGTATCCAATGTTGTAAACATTAAAGCACTTTTTGTAAGTCGCTCTGGATAAGAGCGTCTGCCAAATGCCTAAATGTAAATGCCTAAATGTGTGTGTGTGTGTGGGGAGGGGAAGTGTGTGTGTGTGGGGAGGTGTGGGGGGCTTCAGTACTCGGGAAGTTATAGTTCGGCTTCAGAGATGAACTAATATATACGAGTGTTATATCGCTTAACTTATTTGTATGAAAAGCGCATTAAGTGTCTGTTTATCTCCACTAAATTCTCCTGTTGTCTTTAAGCAGAGCTCCGCTGTGGAGGATTGGTCAGACGGATGACGGTTGGCCTTTTGGAGCTACTGGAGGAGCCTGAACAAGCTGTTGAGGGAGCTGTAGGAGGGATGACGTCACAGTGCAACAGCTTTAGAATGATGTTTGGTCAGGTCTACTGTATGTTCTGAACATAGAATTGCAAAACGTCTGATACTTAAGGGGGGAAACAAAGAATTAAACAGTTCCCTCTTTAATATTTTTTAAAAATGATATTTTAATATAAAAGAACCAGATAAGCAGCTGGTGTTATCCGGATATTTTAATGACCTTTAAGCAAAAATTAAACATGTTTTTACCTGTTTTATACAAATTATTGTTTTACCTTTGACTAGTTTTGGAAGAATACATTTTATTTTTAAAGTCATGTGTGCGTGTTTTAATTGTTGGGGGATTGTTTGTGTATTTAAAAATACATTTACTTAAACCAACAACTTCAATATGCAAAAAATGTGACCCGACGTTTTAAATAGTCAAAGAGTTGGGCTGTTAATAATGATAATAATAATAATAATAATTATTATTATTATGATTATTATTATTATTATTACTGGTTATAGAAACAAACGAAAACAACAGTTAAACACTTGATCATATGTATCTGTGCTAGTTTGTGTTTGTGATTATATGACCCATAATCATTTTTCTCAGTATAAAATTTTGGGGGGGTTTTAAAAACTCCATCAAAAGAGCAAAGACAAACTTAGAAGGAGTGGAAGGTAAGAAACCTCAGTGGAGAATACTGACTATGACATGGTGCTAATTGCTCTGTGTGTGTGTGTGTGTTTTGGCGGGGGGAGGGGTACTTCAGACTTACTTGTCTGCGCAATGTTTGTGTTAAACCAACTGAGAAATGCACACACACCTCTCATCCACAAACGCTTTAACTGTTGTCTTGTAAATCGTTGATTAAACCTATGAACACAGCTGTTCAGCATCGGTCCTAAACACAAGCGCAGGGTCTGTTTTTGTCCTTAATTAAAAGACATCAATATGTTAATAATTTACACAATGATAACATGTTGTTTATGTTTAATGTCTATTTTGCGGGAAAAGGTAATAAGCAATATTTAAAATAAAACAAACCAGGAAGTAAGTGTTTAATACATTAAGGTGCTGTGTATAACTAAGTGCCCCAACAGACATAGTAACAGTATACAGAGTGTGTGCGCTGTGGGGGATTGGAAGGTAAACGAAGATAATCATTTACAAGACAAAAGACGTTCAGCGGTGTGTAATGCCCTAAAACGCGCATTGCTACATATTTATTTACTTTCTTTTCGTATCGCACGTATAATGCACTCGACACTGTCAAACTTGGAAATGATATAATATCCATCAAACATCACGTTATTAAAAGTAACGAATTTGTCACTACTCTTCTTTTATGCAGCACGGCATAATACAATTTAAAATAATAAAATAAGATAATAAAAATTACACCAAAGTGCTGCAGGTTTGGTGTCTGTGAGCTTTTCCTAATCAGAGTTACACGGGGGGCATTTTGTGGCTGCTCCAGTTACACTCTACTTAGATATTACACAGAGGAGAGTTCTGTTCTGTTCTCTTCATCCTAGCTTAATTTCATCTCATGAAATAATAGGAAGTTTTGGAAAGTCTGAGTTCATCTCCCCAGCCAGTGTTGTGTATAGACAGGGTAGCATCATGGCAGGATTGGTGTAACTTTTATTATCTTTTTAGCCGTGCTGCGTAAGAGAAGAGTAGTGACAAATTCATTACTTTCGTTACTAGACTATTTTGTCTGCAAGTGAAATACATTGATACGTTAATAATTTACACCACGATAACATTACTGCAGAAGGATCTAGAGACGTGACTTTGAGACGTTCACAGTATATTCGAACCGTAGACAGTGTTTATTTTGCAGAACATGTGCCAACAGCCATGTCCAATAAAACAGTGCATCTTTAATAAGACACATTGGTTTCGAGTTAGAAGTAAAATTAACGAAAGACTGAGAAGCCCCATAAACTTGACCCTGACAATAATAGTCGATTGTTTTTATATTTATGTTATACATATACACTATATACACAATATATATATATATATATATATATATATATATATATATATATATATATATATATATATATTAACGTTTCAGAGTAGCCTATATAATTTGTCATCTGTTTACAGCGTTGGCTGATTTTGTGATTGAGACCCATGGGTTACATTGAAATATTTTTATTAGTAGTAGTAAGCCAGTCTTTAGTAACCGTGGACAACTCACAATATAAGCCCTCTCTCGCGCACGCGCTCTCTCTTATTCTCTTTCTCTCTCACACACACACACACACACACACACACACACACACACGTACACACACAAACAAATAAAACATGAAATCGCGTAAAACCAAATAAAACTATGGCAAAAAATATAAGCAGTAAAAATTACAGTAGTATCCTGTAGGTGATTACTGTCCTGCGATAACAGGCGCTAACCCTCTGGACCTGTTTAGTTCTGTTAGTATTGTTTTTTATTAGTGTGAATGGTTATGGGGATTTAATCTGACTCTGCTGCCGCATCTATTCACCGTAGTGATAAGTGATTATTGTCCCATCAGATCTTTGATGGGGGAACGTTATGCTGATTAAATGACTAAAGAAATACTGATCCGTATGAACAGATATTTGTTCCAGATATTATGCGTTATTAATCGATTTGTTTTGCCAAATTTTGACTATCAGCGGAAAAAAAAAACATCAGCGAAAACATAAAAAATATAACGAAAACAAACTCAAGCAGAAGTTAAATTTTTAGCTTTACTTTGCAGCAAAATATTATCTACCAGTGTATTAAACGGAAATAGATAAAATACACCGTAATGTAAAATACTGTACATAGCCCGCATTGTATTTCGTACCTACAACGACTGGTATAGATAAATTACAGATGTTACCGTGTCTTTAAGTATTATTAAGGATGTCGTGAAAAATATTGCAATAAGTAGTTTTATTAATTAACTAATTAATTTAATCATTAATTAAAAATAGCATAAGCATCATGGGTTGTGTATTGAGTGATTTAAATCTGTTTTATGAATCGTTTTTTATCCCTCTTTTTTACCACATCATCTATTTATGAAACTATGTTGACATAAGTTATGTTATATATTAAATATAGTAACCGGCTGCTTGGACACTGCAGTTAACTGAAGCAGTCAATGCTCCATCTGGCGGAATTATACAGCATTGCAACCATCTTTTTAGAAAGCGCATGGGGGCGTTTATGGGGCGGGGCATCGTTAACTACGTCATCGCGGGGGATCACATTCCGTGCACGGATCGATCATGGTCCTGTCACGGTCCTGTCATGGACCTATCATGCTCCAAGCGGCTGTTTGACGTGGCTCCCACTGTACCTCCATGATCGTCTGAGACCAGCCACCTAGACAGCTGCAGCAACAATCGGTTTGCACGATTAAAGAATTTCTGCACAAACTGTCAGAAAACATCTCAGGGTAGCTCATCTGCATGCTTGACGTCCTCATCGGGGTCTGTACCTGAATGCAGTTTGTCGTCGTGACCAACTTGAGTGGGCAAATGCTCATATTTGATGGTGTCTCAGACGTTGGAGAGGTGTTCTGTTCACGGATGAGTCCCTGTGTTCACTGTTCAGGGTAGATGGCAGACAATTAGTGTGCATCTCTATCTCGTGTTGTGATGATCATCATCTGTGGCTTGTTTATACATGACTATACATAGCCAGTGAGTTGTCTGTTCTGTTGTCTTTGTTTTCGCTGTCACTGAAGTAAAAATTAAGTAGATTTCATTTGTAAAAGTGTTAGTGAATTCGTTTATGTTACTAGTCCTATTTTATTTTGGTTTGTGTGAGTCTTTACATCTGTGATTATGCCTTGTCTGCAATTCTTCCAGCCCTGACAGAATGTGAACAGGAACCAAGACATAGTGTTAGGACCTCTCCTAGATATTTTTTTATAGGGGCTTTAACAATATCAGCAAGGGAAGCGAACTTCACATACAGTCACCTTGCCACCTGGTGTAATGCCAATAACTTCACGGGAGAGAGTGGACCATGATCCCACAGAGTGCCCCAGAAAGAAACTGGGAGAGGTGAGCAAGCAACACAGCCAAGCTGGGAAGACTCCCAGCTCGCAATAAAATGTGCGCCCTTCAAGACACAGTGTGACAGTGCTCAATGTGATGTTGCTCCCCACAATAGCTATGAAAAGGCTTTGGTGTACAGGACTATCGGCAGACAGCTTGTTCAGCTCCAGATGGAGACAACTGGACAAAGCCTGTTTCTGTTGTTCATTTTGTGTGGCTTTGGCCAAAGCAAGTCTCTTGTTTGCCATTCTTCCAAAGTAATACTTACTTTGCCACAGTTGAACCATAAAGGTCTGAGTAACCCGGTCTCCTTTGAACATTGAATTTTGAAGTCTTCAGCTTGAATAATTTACGTGACCTCTAATCAGTGGTACTATAAATCTGCAGTTTCTGAGGCTGGTCATTTTAATAATCGTATCCTCAGGATAAGAGAGAGCTCTTGGTCTTCTTTTCATGGGACAGTCTTCATGAGAGCCAATTTGTTCATATGGTTTGATAGCTGCCCCTTACTCTCTTAAATCCTGTGAAAGCAGTAATCCTATACTCAGTATTGCACTTGGGGATGCATTCAAAGTATTGCACAGATGATCATTTAATTAAGGGTTGATGATAAGCAGCAACTGGCTGCCCCCTACTCTCTAAAATCCTGTGTAAGCACTTATGGGATACTTAGTATTGCACTTAGGCATACATTTAAAATTTCTTGCAATTTTTCGGATTGACTGACCTTCATTTCTTAAAGTAATGATGGACTGTCTGTTCTCTTTAATTAACTGAGTGTTTCTTGCTATAATATCGATTTGAATTACCCCATTGACAGACACACTTCTGAAATGGAAAGTACAGTACACAGTCTCACTTAACAGCTTCTAGCACCCCACTAACTAGTAGTTGTCATTGATCACACATGCAGATTTCAATCCACTCCTCTTGACTTCCTGGTTAGCTGGACTATATATATTATTCTAGGTTTTTCATGTAAAAATATAGCAAAAATCAACTGATCATATTGGCTCTTAGTTTTAGCAAGTACAATTTTAAAGGAACAAAAATATATAACATTTGTCTGTACCTTTATTCATTTAACAAAAATGAAGCCAAAAAGTGAAAAAATCATGCAGTCAATACTATTGACTTCTCATGCCTACCATTGAATTTCCATGCTTTAGTAGCTTGTACATCCACTTTTAGCTGTAGTAAAATCAAGTAATCGTTTCCTGCATGATGTTATCATTCTCTCATCATTTAGGTCTATTCTTCTTTACAACATTGCTTCAGTTCAGATTTTTGCCAATTTGCTTATGCACAGCTGTGTTATGTTCCTGCCACAGAATTTTAATTGGGTTGATGTCTGAACTTTTACTAGGCTATTCCAAAACATTGATTCTTTTAATTTTTAGTCATTCTCATTTAGATTTACTGACTAAAGTCTTAGCTGTCACATTTGCCTTTAGAATGCTCTGGTATAAAGATGAGTTCATAGTCAACTCAAAGACTGAATACAGTTGCCCAGTTCCTGTGGCTACAAAAACAAGTCCAACTTATTACTTCATCACCATGCTTGACAGTGGGTATAAGGTGTTTTTATTAAAATGCTCTTTGGTTTTCGCCAAACATGGCGCGGGGTATTAAGGCAAAACAACTCCACTTTGGTCATATCTGTACATAGGGCATTGTTCCAGATGCCTTGTGTATTGCTTAGTTGAAGTGCTGTGACTTTTTTTAGACAGAAGAGGTTTCAAGATTGATGTGCAGCATCAGTTGCTTCCCTAGGACTATTGCTTATGCCTTTTCTTTTTGGCATTTTGTTAATACACAGCTAAAATCCTCTGCATTTATAGAGGTCTGCAGCTACTGATGATCAAATAATTAATGGCTGATGATTAGCAGCAACTAGCCGCCCCGACTCTCTAAAATCCTGTGGATGCAGTAATGGTGTACTATATATAACGCAACACTATTTTTGCTCCCATTTTTTTTTTATATATAACTTATTGTGAGTAATATATATATATATATATATATATATATATATATATATATATATATATATATACAGAGGTGTGAAAAACTATTTGCCCCCTTCCTGATTTCTTATTCTTTTGCATGTTTGTCACACTTAAATGTTTCTGATCATCAAAAACCGTTAACTATTAGTCAAAGATAACATAACTGAACACAAAATGCAGTTTTTAAATGAAGGTTTACCTTATTAAGTGAGAAAAAAAACTCCAAATCTACATGGCCCTGTGTAAAAAAGTGATTGCCTCCCTTGTTAAAAAATAACTTAACTGTGGTTTATCACGCCTGAGTTCAATTTCTGTAGTCACCCCCATGCCTGATTACTGCCATACCTGTTTCAATCAAGAAATCACTTAAATAGGAGCTATCTGACACAGAGAAGTAGACCAAAAGCACCTCAAAAGCTAGACATCATGCCAAGACCCAAAAAAATTCAGGAACAAATGAGAACAAAAGTAATTGAGATCTATCAGTCTGGTAAAGGTTATAAAGCCATTACTAAAGCTTTGGGACTCCAGCAAACCACAGTGAGAGCCATTATCCACAAATGGCAAAAACATGGAACAGTGGTGAACCTTCCCAGGAGTGGCCGGCCGACCAAAATTACCCCAAGAGCGCAGAGACAACTCATCCGAGAGACCACAAAAGACCCCAGGATCACATCTAAAGAACTGCAGGCCTCACTTGCCTCAATTAAGGTCAGTGTTCACGACTCCACCATAAGAAAGAGACTGGGCAAAAACGGCCTGCATGGCAGATTTCCAAGGCGCAAACCACTTTCAAGCAAAAAGAACATTAAGGCTCGTCTCAATTTTGCTAAAAAACATCTCAATGATTGCCAAGACTTTTGGGAAAATACCTGGTGGACCGACGAGACAAAAGTTGAACTTTTTGGAAGGTGCGTGTCCCGTTACATCTGGCGTAAAAATGACACAGCATTTCAGAAAAAGAACATCATACCAACAGTAAAATATGGTGCTGGTAGTGTGATGGTCTGGGGTTGTTTTGCTGCTTCAGGACCTGGAAGGCTTGCTGTGATAGATGGAACCATGAATTCTACTGTCTACCAAAAAATCCTGAAGGAGAATGTCCGGCCATCTGTTCGTCAACTCAAGCTGAAGCAATCTTGGGTGCTGCAGCAGGACAATGACCCAAAACACACCAGCAAATCCACCTCTGAATGGCTGAAGAAAAACAAAATGAAGACTTTGGAGTGGCCTAGTCAAAGTCCTGACCTGAATCCTATTGAGATGTTGTGGCATGACCTTAAAAAGGCGGTTCATGCTAGAAAACCCTCAAATAAAGCTGAATTACAACAATTCTGCAAAGATGAATGGGCCAAAATTCCTCCAGAGCGCTGTAAAAGACTCGTTGCAAGTTATCGCAAATGCTTGATTGCAGTTATTGCTGCTAAGGGTGGCCCAACCAGTTATTAGGTTCAGGGGGCAATTACTTTTTCACACAGGGCCATGTAGGTTTGGATTTTTTTTTTCCCTAAATAATAAAAACCATCATTTAAAAACTGCATTTTGTGTTTACTTGTGTTATCTTTGACTAATAGTTAAATGTGTTTGATGATCAGAAACATTTTGTGTGACAAACATGCAAAAGAATAAGAAATCAGGAAGGGGGCAAACAGTTTTTCACACCACTGTATATATATATATATATATATATATATATATATATATATTACTCACAATAAGTTAGGGATATTGTTATTTACATGAGTGCTTTTCCTATTTGCTCTGAATTTGAATTAAATAAGTAAAAGTTCCCCTTGATATTACAAATAATGTATGAGGAGAAACACAATTTTTAGTAGTTTAATATTTATTACTTCAAAAATTTAGACAATTACAGGAATATGCCCCAAATAACAAAAATGGACAATGTCAGTAGCAGATGTTTCCACCATTTGCCACAATGACAGCTTGACACGACGTTTCATGCTTTTCGCTAGCCTCATGATGTTGTTCTGAGGCAATACGTTCCACTCTTCCACAAGTGCTACACGCAGTTCTGCCAGGTCACGTGGGGGTGTGGTACTCATTGGGCTCTATTCCTGGGTCTGTCATAAACTCTGCCAGTTCTGTGTCTTGATGCAAGTCTGCTGATAACACTTTGAGACACACCAAGTTCACGAGCAACAACTGACTGCGCTGCCTGTCCGTTAAGTGAGGTTGTGTGTTCATGACTGTTTGAATGATGAACTTGGAATGACTTATGTCGCATTGACACCTTCACATTGACACCGGAGCCAGGGATCCCATGCAATTAGGACACGCCTTCACCACTGCTGGGCCCCCCCCACCTCACTGCCAAAACACCCAGCATCTCTTGTCTCACGGTCCAGGTACACCTCCAGTTTGGCCACAAACGGATTAGAAGTACTGTGTTTATCGACTCCGGTGCTGCAGGTAACTTTATTGACTCCTTTTATGCCAAAGAACTGGGAGTGGAGGTCAAGGTGTTATCCCAGCCCGTTCGAATCGCATCTGTCGACGGTCGGCCCCTATCCTCCAGTCCCATCACCGCCCAGACTCAACCCTCATTATTGACTAGCACCAAGAACCGAACCGATTCCACCCCACCTCCATCTTATCTCCACCCATCATCCTCGGATACCCTTGGTTCCTGCAAAATGACACTCTCATCTTTTGGACTCAAAACCAGATCCTACTCCCTGTCCACTGCCAAGACGCAGGCGATGAAGGAGTATGTGTCCTCCGCTCTTTGCCAAGGTTCCATCCGGCCCTTCTCCTTGCCAACCGCCGCGGAGTTCTTCATTGTGAAGAAAAAAGACAGCGGCCTACGTCCATGTGTCGACTAACAGGGGCTCAACAACATCACTATCAAAAATCGACACCCATTGCCTCTTACCAACTCAGCCCTGAACGCCCGATGAGTCTTCATCACCCCCACTGGACATTACGAAAGTTTGGTCATCCCTTTTGGACTCTGTAACGCACCAGCTGCCTTCCAACAATTCATTAATGATGTTCTCAGAGACATGTTAGGCTGGTGGGTATTCATCTACCTTGACGATATCCTCATCTATTCATGCACCATCAAAGAACATATCCAACATGTCAAAGCGGTCCTTAAGAGATTGATCGCCCATCAGCTGTACTGTAAGTTGGAAAAATTTACTTTTCACGAGCGCTTCACCACGTTCCTGGATTTTGTCATCTGGCCCATGGACCTACAGAAGCTAGAAGTTGTGCCTCATTGGCCCCTACCCAAGACTCTCAGGCAACTTTCACGGTTTCTTGGGTTTGCGAACTTCTATCGTAGCTTTATCTGGGACTACAGTACAGTTGCAGCTCCTTTAACTCAACCATCATCTCATCACTTCGAACTCAATTCTACTGCCCCCAGAGGCAAACAAACTGTTTGTTGTGGAGGTGGACGCTTTGGAGATCTCCCAATGTGGTCCAGACCAGAAGCTGCATCCCTGTAGCTTTTTTAAAAAAAAATCGACCCCACTCAGCAGCGATACAGGGTAGGGGGCCGCGAGCTGCTGGCCATAAAGTGGGCATTGGAAGAATGGCGACACTGGATCCAGGGCACCATGAGCCATTTATCGTCTGGACCGATCACCAGAATCTCATTACCATCCGGAATCTAAAATAGCTTAACCAAAGACAGGCACGGTGGGCACTGTTCTTCGAACACTACAATTTTCATCTGTCCTACGCCCGGGGTCCAAGAACACCAAAGCTGACGCCCTTTCCCGACAGCATGAGGAAGACGTTCCCTGGGCGGACCCCATGCCTGTCCTCCCTCCTTCCAAGATCATCGCCCAACTCCATTGGAAAATTAGAAACGAGGGTTCGCCAAGCACAGATGGCAGAGAACGGACCGGCAGGTGTGCCGCCTGGATGACTCTACGTACCCAACGCCATCCTGACCGAAGTGGGGCCATTCCACTCCTCTCTCTAGACACCCGGGCATGCAGCGCACCTCTAGTTTATACAGCGCGCTTTCTGGTGGCCATCCATGGCAAAGGACATTGATGAGTCCAGGCATGCCCAGTGTTCGCCCAAGCCAAGGACACAAACCAACCGACACTCGGGGAACTCCAACCGCTTCCTGTTCCCCACCGGCCCTGGACGCACATTGCCATCAACTTCATCACGGGCCTTCCGGTCTCAGAGGAAAAAAAACACCATCTTGACCTTCGTGGATCGGTTCTCCAAAGCTGTGCATCTGGTGGCCCTCCCCGGACTCCTGTCAGCTAAACAGACAGCCCAGCTGATATTAGAGCACATAGTCCATCTGCATGGGTTCCCAAAGGACATTGTCTCGGACAGGGGGCTCCAGTTCACTGGAAGGCCTTCTGCTGTCTGATCAATTCTACCAGTAGTCTATTATCAGGTTATTATCCTCAGACTCAGAACGGTCAGACGGAACGGACCAACCAACAACTGGAGCGCTACCTGAGATGCATCATTGCCAATCGCCAGCGCTCGTGGGCCCGCTTCCTCATTTGGGCAGAATTTTCCCACAACCTTCATGTATCCTCCACCACTAGGATACACTTATTTAAGGTATGCCATGGTTTCTAGCCTCCGATGTTCAAACATTAAAAACCGGAGGTTGAAGTACCTTCGGCCTAACAGTTGGTCCACAGGTGTCGACGGTTATGGAAACAAGCCAACCAACCTATTCAACGCGCCAACATCCGCTACACCACCCAACATTGCCATCGACACCTTCCGGGACGACAAAGTATGGCTTTTTACAAGAAATCTGCACCTCCATACGGAATCCAAAAAATTATCACCCAGATTCATCTGCCCCTACCGCATCACCCTCCATATCAACCCTGTCACCTACCGGCTCCAGCTGCCTGCGGCGCTCTGGATCCATCCAGTATTCTATACTTCTTAACTCAAACCCTTCACGACTTCGCCCATGGTATGCCGTATGCATTATAATCTTATAGAGCAATGTATAATTCTGCCTTAAGTCATATTTGCTTATCCTGCAGCTTCCGTCGAAGTTTAAGTCAAGTACTCAGGATATTAGGGTTACTTGTATGTGTAAAATCTATAAAGATGTTGTATGCATGATAATTGCTTTGGTAGCAAGCATAGCAGCCAAGGTGAGCAATCGGATGTATTGAAATTCAGCACCACTTCACCCAGCCCAGGAAAGGCCATCACAAGATTAATGAGCTATTTGGTTAGAGTTCAGCCATTTTTCAGGCACAAGGTCCACATTAGTAAAATAATTAATTTTACAAAACTGGTGTGTTGTCACCCTGCCGAAACAGCATGCAGCTATGATAAGCATTCACTAATTAATCGGCAAGAAATTCGAATGACAAAGAAGTGTGATCCCCCTTTTGACATTTAATTGCTTTAGACCAAAACAAGTTTTTGAACAGACATGTTTCTGAGAGGTGCTGCCAGCGATTGATATCTTTAATGTGGTAGGGAAGCCTAAATGAGGCCCTGGTAGGACGTTAGTGGACATCATACAGCCTGTGCTAATCTATTCATCTCAGGAAACTCATTTTTTTTAGACTCGGTTTGGAAACTACAAACCCAATGTCATATATCACTCCACCTTAACATACCTTCTTTATAAATTTCAGCTTTACTGTGTGGTTTCTGTTGAGTGGGTGGTATGCATAAAACATGTAGCAGGGAAGAGTGTGCATCTATGACTGTAAAAAGTTGTTGAAGATGCGTGAATTTAGATTTTTCTGAACTTCATGCCGTTTTTTAAGGCAGATGCATTATTAATGCCACCAGCACAGGAGCAATTTCAAACATTGCATATTTCAAAAGATAGATGATATAAAATGAACTTGGTTAAATCTAAGACTTTTTTTAGGATGTTTCCTTAGGGAAGATGCTGTACTTTCTCTCAGGAGAGTGTGGCTATGTATGCGAGCATGTGTGAATATGTGTGAAAAAGAGTGTGTTAAATGCGATGGCCTTAATGTGACATTTATGATATCGCTTCAGTTAGTCATGTTTGAGGGATTGCAGTATCATACAAACAGGTACATAAATTTTGCCTGCAATCCATTATCATTGATGATGCCACAGCCGTGCCCATTTCCAGTGACCCCGCCCCTTAGCACACCTGCAGAAGGGGAGGCCACCTATTTAGTAACCCTAGGGACTGAGCAAAGAGCAATAACAGATTGAGGCGCACGCCTATGACATGTGTGTGCCGTGACAATATATAGGGTGCTAGGAAGAAGGAAGCAGACTGCATGCCCAAACATGTATCCCATTTAATACATTATGCATAAGTAGATTTTGAGAACCTGACATTTTGCTTTTATAATTAGAGGTAGAGTAAAGAGTATCCAGTGTGCGGGTGAAATCCCACAACTCAAAACCCTTTTTTCAGACACCAATGTATACCAAAAATAATTAGGAAACTATAAGGTGAATAAAATTATTATTTCACGTAATATAACAAATTGCATACGCTGTACTATATAGGATTTCTAATTCTTCAGTGTATGGAGAGTAATGCAGTATAGAGTGTAATGTAGTGAAATGTGGTGTGTCTTTGTAAGAGACACAGAGAGAGAGAGAGAGAGAGAGAGAGAGAGTTTGTGAAATAGACCAGAGCAAGTTAAGATTGCAAGTGTACCCTAGACAGTGGTGGAAAGAGTGGAGACATCAACTATTCAAGACAGAAAGCTTATTCCTGTCCTTTCTGATAAATACCATCAAAAGAGTTTTTTAGATTCACTACAGTATGTAAATTCTTGGGTCAAACAGGGACAAGAAGTGCTGCAACAGGCACATATATGCACATACACATGGCACACATCTCCACAGTCTCATACATACACACACACACACATAAAGTAGTGCCAACACCTTGAGGCTCTGCCTAGGCGACAGATGGATATTGTCTGTGGGCAGAATAATGTGTTGCTTAGGCCCACTTTTCCTGCATGATGGAGTGAAGTTGAAAGTGAGTTTAGTTCATCCATCCAGCTTTTTATCCACCCACCACAGGTGATCCTCATGTTCAGAACCAACCGTCATGATATACGCGTACCTGTTGTCTCCGTGCAAATTTATTGTATGGCTAGATTTATATTATTTCAGCAGTTTGTTATATAATTTGAGTAAATGAGTGAAGAAACACTCATTTACTCAAATTATTAAAAAAATATATATATATATTTTGACTCTGTGTAGCATTTACATATTGATGTCAATTTTACTAAAATAAATTAAGTTTCTAAAAGTGCTCTATTTTTAATGAGTTTAACATAAATTTATCATAATTTACAATTTTTGTTCAACACAAATTTACTTGAGTGGAAATTATTTACTTAATTAAAATATGTTAAAGCATGATTTTTTTTAATCACAGCATAATAATAATAATAATAATAATAATAATTATTATTATTATTATTATTATTATTATCATTATATAGTAGTAGTAGTAGTACTAGTATAGTGGTAGGAATATGTTGTTGTTGCTGATGTCTTTGCATTCATGTATAATTCTTATCTTTTTTAAAAATTTGATGAATATTTTGGTCAATATTTTAGAGGGCAAATCTGCATTTTTTTTTTTTTATAATATAATTTTTTTGAAAGATATTAACCAACAAGGATAATATTACCAAATCTTTATGCATATAAAAAACATACAGCTACACAACCTACACAGCCATGATATTGCAGCCTAAATCATCACTGATCCACCCTCATGCTTCACTCTGAACATGCAACAGTCTGGGTGGTACGCTTCTTTGGGGCTTTTCCACACTGTAACTCTCCTGGATGTGGAAAAGACAGTGAAGGTGGACTCATCAGAGATAAATACATGTTTCACCTTGTCCACAGCCCAAGATTTTTGCTGCTGGCACCACTGAAACCAAAGTTTGGCATTGGCACGAGTGACCAAAGGTTTGGCTATAGCAGCCCAGCCATGTACATTGACCCTGTGAGCTCCCGACTAACAGTTTTGGTGGAAACAGAACAGCTACACCACTCTTTAAATTGCAGCATGTAGATATAATATATAATGTATATAAAACATTAAACACAATATTTACCTTCACTTGCACAAACAATAATGTAAACCTGTATACAGTATGTTTTGCCACCTTTAGTGTCACTATACTGAGGATTTTGGCTTTGTCCCTCCCCTAACCTATTTGTTGGCTCCAATGCACCACTGCTTTGATATTTCCGCTATTAGATCATGCACATATATAAAAGAGAAACATTGATATGCAACATGGCCCTCAGGACAGGGCATAAGCTACACTTTATCCCACACCCACAATCTGATTGCTTGAGGCAGCCTAAAAGATGTCTCATGTCAGTGGCAGTTCTATGACCCCATGGCAGGCCAAACCAGAACACAGTGACCTGTCCCTGAGGTTCACAAGGAACAATGTGTGTTATCTCAGCTGTGCTTAAGAACATAACACATGCACACCCACTAATACACTCATGGACATGTGTCATACGTCTTCTGAGCAGAGTAAGCCCAGCTCGTTGGGTGATAGCAAGCTGAAATGACTTCTCAGCTTCTCTACAGGGAGACGAGTGGCATTCTATTACAAAGGCAGCATAATACTTTGGCAGCCACTCTTCCTCGCTGTACCCCATTGTCTTTTACTCCTCTAAGCTATGTTATTGTTCTCCTCCTCTCCATGAAGATTTCTTTTCCCGGTGGAGAGTGGTGGCAGGTAAAATGGAAAAATAGCTTTTTTTCAGAACGATGACATCTCATCTGTTTGTCAAGTTTAAATTTCCCATGATGCCAGGCCGTTGGTGGGCTGCTGGCTTAGTAGATCCAGCACATTGCTTTACTTCTCAGAGTCTCAATGTTTCTTTCTGGACCTCTCCCTTATTCTTTGCATGTGTTATACCAGATTTAAGCTACTTTGGATTACCACTATTGTTATTCACTACTGTATGTGTGCTAAAAACAAAATTGGAATATGTACTGTACATCTGTCACTATACAGTTTATGCACATAAGTTATGCTTGCCAAATTGAATCTGTCTGTGTTTCTTTTTTTTCCTCCACAGTATCCATCTATTGATCTTCCCACAAACACATCCTCAAATTAAATTTAATCTCTTTCCCCTTAAGGACATCTTTCCCCAGGTGGGTGGTCAAAATAGAATCATGTTTTCCTTATTTGTCACTACAAGGGAAGATCCCATTACTCTGCTGTGGATGTATGGGGTAGTGAGAGTGAGGGAAGGTAAAGTAAAAGAAGTAAGAGACTAAATCAGATCTTCATTTCTGCCTCTTGATATGTGTCTTCAAACAGACTGCTATAGTTATGCAACTGTAGATCCAGAGAACCAGTGATCTCCTTGCTGTGTCCCTAGTTATCTGCCACAAATTCACAGGGGTGAGACCCAGGAGAGGGAGGGTTTAGGAACAGTGAATCCTTATGTGATCCATATACAGTACAGGGGTTGTACAAGGAAACTAAAACACCTGGTTTTAGACAACAATAATCCATTATTATGGTGTAGGGCCTCCTTTTGCAGCCAATACAGCATCAATTCATCTTGGAAATAACAGATGCAAGTCCTGCACATGGCCAGATGGATTTTGAGCCATTTTTCTTGCAGAACAGTGGCCATGTCACTATGTGATGCTGGTGGAGGAAAACATTTCCTGACTCACTCCTCCAAAACACCCCAAAGTGGCTCAATAATATTTAGATCAGGTGACTGTGCAGGCCATGGGAGATGTACAACTTCACTTTCATGTTTATTAAACCACTTTGTCACCAATCTTGCTGTGTGTATTAGTGCATTATCATCCTGATACACGGCACTGCCTTTAGGATACAATGTTCGAACCTGGTCCTCCAGAATAGTTTGGTAGTCCTTGGCAGTGACACGCCCATCTAGCACAAGTATTGGGCCTAGGGAATGCCATGATATGGCAACCCAAATCTTCACGAATTTACCCCATGCTTCACTCTGGGTATGCAACAGTCTGGGTGGTATGTTTCTTTGGGACTTCTCCACACCATAACTCTCACGGATGTGGGAAAGACAGTGAAGGTGGACTCATCAGAGAACAATAATTGTTTACATTGTCCACAAGATTTTCGTTGCTGGCATTTGTCCTCTTTTGAACTCTAATATGTCACCCATAATGTTGTGTGCATTGCAATATTTTAAGCAAAACTGTGCTATTACACTGCCAATTAAATCTTCACTCTCAGTATCAATGAGGATTGGCCATCAGGCTGGTCAAATTTAGCTATCAACCCTCCAACACTAAATTGGCCAGTGTTTTTAGTTCCATTGTCCAACCCCTATATAAAACTTTTAACTGCTGGTTAGATGTTGCAACTATATTGCATACATTTAGATTCAGTACACTGAAGCATTGAAGTCTTAAAACAAATAAATCAAAGCTATGTCACACGGATGTGGCTATGTTGTAAATTAACATGTGAAACAGTGTCTCATCAAAAAGCAGAAAGGATGTCCTGTAACTACAGTAAATGCATATTAAAAACACAAATCTGAAATATTTTTATATCAAGGCCAGACCTAGTAAGTTGGAATGCCTTAGGGTGGATTTGTATGTCCTTTAGTCAGTTTGGACATAAATCCGATTGGAAAACCTAAAAATACTGTAAGGCTAGGGAAAGCTTGTGCTCTAACAAAAAAAAAAAAAAAAAAAACTTTTAATTGTTTTATTTAAGATACATTTTTTAATACATTCTGTGAACAAAATACTGAAGCAGTCACACTCTCATTATTATCGCGGATGATTATGTAAATATTTGAGGTGCCCTAACTAAATATAAATTGTACTTGTTACATACACAGCCAGACACAGTATGTTATCCTGTAAAGTGCTTTTATGAACACCTGTGACCTAAAAGTTAAAAAAAGAAAATAGATTGTTCAAATAAAGTAATAAATATATGAAACAACAGAAAATTAACCTTTAGCTGTAAAATTTACAATATGTACAAGTAATAAAATTAAATTGACTTTCTTTAGGTGAGCAATTGCTAATTCTGTATTCTAATTCTGTAATTTATATTGCTGCCTTCAATTAACGTCTTATACCATTTGTTTACAGGAACCTCTGCCTGGTAAGACATGTAAAACTTTTCAAAAGCAATAAGGCATCAAGACAGCTGCACCTAGAGTATATTAGTGAAGGGCTCAATTTTCATAATGCATTTTCAACCACAGTTCATTATCTAAATTGCTTTGTCATGTCCAAATGTTACTTGTATTACAATTCCCATATACCAGGAGGAAGAAGGAAGGCAAATGCATATTGCATATTTTACCTACCAACTCCACAGTACTTTTTAAAGGTTTAGTATACATTTTAAAAAATAACTCGTTGAATGAACATAATTAAATTATGGAAAGAATTCCCACCTGATTTAATGGCTTTCTTTCAGCATTAAGTAATTTTGTTGGCCCAACTTAATGTTCTTAGGTTCAGTCAAATTAATTTTATTAGGTTCATTTAACTTATTTACTACAGCTGCGTCCAACATAATTTAATACTGTTAACATAAATGAATAGCGTTGGTACAACAAATTTTTTAATTGTAAATTAATTTGATCCAAATTTAAATTTCAAGCCCTGGTCAACAGAATTCTGTGAAGGAAGGAAGCATAAAACAAACGGGATAAAACGGAGATTTTTATTTTACACTAGCAGCAACTTACAAATGAGGTCTCAATTTAAAACGATAAAAAAAAAAAACATAAAACACGTAAAACTAACTAAATACACAAATAAGTATTAATCATAGAAAAACAATTAAACACCAACAGGAACGTTTTGTACTTTATAAATGTTCGTTATGACTTTTAAATATGACCGTTAGAGACCGCGGTGAAGTTGGTTTTATATTGGACATTCGCCACACATTCAAGATTATCTCATCTGTTTATAAAGAAATAAATAATCAAAAACGACAATTCGCATATTTTCTTACTTTCTTAGTAGACAGAGAAGCTATTACAAATAAATGTATTTTTATATCCTCTCCTGTTACAGCCTGCTGGACTTAAATCTTTCAGAAACGCTGCTTACCGCCGCTTTATAGCGATGGAGTCACTAAGGGACCGTCTAAAAAGTGCATGACCAAGACCCAACCGTACAAAGGAATACACAGAATTACACAGAAATACCTCACAGGACATCAAACATATTACACTGTTAGGCTATAGTATGGATTATTTGTTTATTTATTTATTTGTTTGTTTAATTGATTAATAATTATTTTAAGGTATATTATGAAACAAATGATTATACAGACAATTCCTGTGCCAAAAAAGAGATTTTGTTAAATGAGAGTCGGGTGGGTTTTATCATAAAAATAATAATAATAATTGGAAAGGTATGTATTAAGAAGACATATAAAGATGGTAGAGAAGATTTAAATAAAAATAAAACAATAAAGTAATTAAAATATAAATAATAAAAATAAAAATAGAATAATATAAACATAAAAATAAAATAAAAATAATAAAAAAATAGTCAAATAACCAATAAAAGTAAAACCTATAGCAGCAATTAGAATATTGCTGTGGTGATTTCTGTCTAGCTACAAACGTGGCATTCAGACCTAAATCCAGCCAGTATGAGTACGCTTGTATTCTTTAGGCATAATATGCTTTGTTACAGAAATGTTGTACAGCATATGCTTGGCAGTAAACCTATGATATTTTCCAACATCTTAAGAATCCTGCAAAAGTGTTTGGACTGAGACCTAAATATTACTCAATAATTAAACAACATCTTCCTTTTTGAATAATGCATTAATAATTGAAGAATTATATGGGATCCATCAAGTGAGCCTATTAGCATTCATATGCGCTCATAAATTTTGCAATGAAATGATACATTTTTGTGAGGACAATATGAGAAGCCTCTTCAAATTTATGTTCATCTTAAATATGTACGCAAAAATAAAAAGAAGCAGACTGACTGGATGTTGAGATAGCACATGGAAAAAGAAAATGGAAATGGTTCACAGCTGTAATACTGAGATTGAAATTTATAATGTGATTAATGGAAGATGACACTGGATCTGCAGACTGAGGCTGATTTGAATACCAGAAAATTACCGGATATCATTTTGAGGCCTTTACACAACTCAAGCTCTGTCAGTCAAAAGAGCATATTGCTCATTTTAATGACGAATGAATCTAGCAGCGTTGGTCTGGCTTATGGCAGTGTCATGGGTAATAATGAGCAAAAGAACCTTTAATTCACATTTTATTAAAAATGTAGCCTGATGGTGAATAGAATCTGTACTTGATCATCGGTGATCTCTGATGCAAGGTAATCATGCTTTGTTATAGATGCAGTCTGGAAGTTCTCTTCCTGACTATCAAAGCAAGCATGAAGTGATAAAACTTAGAATGGAATGTTAATGTCCACTGCATCTTTCAGTCACTCTAACTAATCATTTATCACTTCTTGACTTACCTCTGCATACATTTACATTTAGGCATTTGGCAGACGCTCTATCCAGAGCGACTTACAAAAAGTGCTTTAAAGTTTACATCATTGGATACATACTTACACTGGGTTAACTAGGTTAATAACCAAGTGCCATTAGTCCAACACAACTGGGAAGAGTTTTTTTTTTTTTTTTGGGGGGCAGCGTCTTGAGTCGTCGTTTAAAGATAGTCAAAGTCTCTGCTATATGGACATCTAGAAGAAGTTCAATTCCACCACCTAGGTGCCAGAACAGATTGTGGTGTGATTAGAGCAGAGAGGTAAGTGGGTGCTGGGCCATTTTTAGCTTTGTAGTCAAGCATCAGCGTTTTGAATTTGACGCGGGCAGCTACAGAAAGCCAGTGCGGGGAGCGGAGGAGTGGGGTGGTGTGGGAGAACTTGGGAAGGTTAAAAACTAGACGTGCTGCTGCATTCTGGATCAGTTGCAGAGGACGAATCTTGGACAGAGGCAGGCCTGCCAGAAGTAAGTTGCAGTAGTCCAGTCTTGAAATAACCATCTGCATAGCAATGGTATGAAAATCCATGCGATGATATGACCTTACCAAGAGACCGGGTATAGAGGAAGAACAGAAGAGGACCAAGTACTGAGCCCTGCGGGACACCAGTAGAGAGTCTACAGTACGTGGGCCAGATGTAGATCCCCTCCATGTTACCTCATATGACCTATCTTATAGGTAAGAAGCAAACCATTGCCACACTGTTCCACAAATTTCAAGGCTTGTAAGAATAGATAATAGAATCCTGTGGTTCACCATGTCAAATGCAGCTGACAGGTCCAGGAGATGAGGACAGTTTAGCAGATCTAGGAGCATGGAGCTTCTCAGTGACTGACAGAAGGGCATTCTCTGTAGAATGTGCCACTTTAAATCCAGATTGGTTGGAATCATTAAAGTTGTTCTGTGAGAGATAAAGAGACATTTGGTTATAAACAGTTCTTTCAAGAATTTTGGAAATAAAAGAGAGAAGTGATACTGGATAGTTGTTAATTTTTGATGGGTCCAGGCAGGGTTTCTTGAGGATGGGAATAACCCTTGCCTCTTAAAAGCAGCAGGAACATGACCAGATGATATGGAATGGTTGATGATGGTTGTGGTGAACAGAAGGAGGTCTCGTGAGATGGCCTGGAGCCTTGTGGAAGGGATTGGGTTTAAATATATACATACTAACGGTCTGGCTTGCAAATGTTCACCTTAAGACCTAAAATACTATTTACAACTATATACAAAATTTTAGTGTGTATGTGAATGAGTGTATACTATTGTAGTGTACCATGTCCTGTATACTATTTGGGGGTGTGCATGTTGGAGTGCAGGAGTACTGTATTATCCTCACCGGCTGTGTGAGTCAATCTGGAAGCGTGATGATGAAAAAACACTGTCCTGTGATACTGTCCTAATGGTGAATAATCCAATTTTGATGTATTCACAAAGAAACAGAAGAATTTACGGAGCACTGGAAAAAAAAGGCGACCGGTCATAAGTATGTGTATAATCAACAGTGGAGCGTTGGTCTCTCAGCATATTTACTGCTTCCTTCTCTACATCATACAGTATGGGAACATATCATAATGTAAACAATGCCATATAAAAAAAATTATTGGCAGCTTTATAAAAACCCATTATGTGGTTATGCTGCATGTTGTCAAGGAGGGCAGCAAGAGGAAAACAGAGCCACGTTCAGTTTCATTTTTAAGGTAGCTGGTGCCAAAAGTATTTATAAATTAAGGTTAAGTAAGTCTAAATGTTTATTGATCTCTATTAATTTTATTTACTGTACATGTTTTTCTAAATGTTTTAATTGTTTCTATATGTATTATAGTAATATGTGATATAATAAGTATTGTTATACTGTTGGAAATATTAATAAAGTTAATATTTGTATTATTGTTTAAGTGGCTGGAATGGATTATTTGTATTTACATTATTTACATTATTTACATTACTACTACTACTACTACTAATAATAATAATATACATATATATTTTTAGATTAAAAAATCGTTTTGTTGTTGTTTTTTAATACTTATTTTCAGAGGCTAAGCATCTGCCTCGTCTGACTCTGAACACTGAATGAAAACCTCCAACATGTTAAAATTAGCATATCTTTGAACCTAAGTCACCAACAATAATTAAATTTTAAATTTACAAACCATAAATGCTTACCTAAGTGCAATGGAAAATTGTCTGAGATAGCTAATGCTGTTTTGTAGATGTTAGTGTAGTGCAGTGGTTCTCAAACATTTTCTATCATTCCCCACTTAAGGGGGTGGGCGAATTTTTAAGCCCCACTTGTCAACAAAATGATAATGAAAACGGCCAAGTGTACTATTTATTGAAAAATCCAATTTCTAAACCAGTAAGATCAAATACCACCAAGTTCAAAACATATCAAATACACGTGCAATTGTTTATAACAGGCTTACCGTGTCACTTATCTAGAGCTTTCTTTCAAAGAAGTCGAGTGGCTTATTAACGTGACTGGGTGTGTTGTCGATAAGTGTCTTCCTACTTTGTCTCATGCTGTCTTCTGCCAGCGGTTTAAGACACAAAACACACAGAGGTCTCTTCTCTGCCTCCATCCCCACCATGAATCCAAGCGCAACATAGGCTTCATCATGATGTTTTCCTTTCGGCTGGATTTTTGGTTGATTAGGCTAATAGTGCTGAATCGCCTGCTTTTTTGTGGTCCATGTAACAAATGTATCCATTGATGTCATTATGCTCACTACATAGAGTACGCTACTGTGTTATGGTCTAAAATGCCCCCCCGCCCTCCCCTACGGATTAACACCCCCTCCCCCTCCCCCCACACACATGCACACATAATCGCTTTCAAATAATATATTAGAACATAAATTCATAGGTTTATGGTTTACAAATTGAAAATTATAACAAATGAATTTAATTATAAAGTAAACAATATAAAAAAATGTTGTATAGGAGAAAAAATATATAAATTATATATTTTTTTCATATACAACATGTATATTTTTATATTGCTTATTTTATAATAAAAATTGTTTCCTGTAATTTTTCACCACAAACAATATTTATTTAGTGTAATTTGTGATAAATAATATGTTATTTGTACATTGACAAACCCCTGCAAAATAAATGTGCCATAAAATAATCATTTTGGGGATTTGTATTAATCGTCTCGACGAGGGTCACGTGCCTAGGGTTAATTATAATAGTAATAATATATTTGATAATAATAAACCTTTGAATGTATGTTCTAATATAATATTTAATAGCGATTATGTAGGGGGGCAATCCGTGGCAGGGGGGCATTTTAGCGAATAACACCTGTTTGTGTTCGCGGTAAAGTTAGTTTTATATTCGCATTTCTGAATTCAATAGCTGCGTAAATAAACCCGCAAATAAGATACCCACATATATTTCCTCTCTACATCGTCTTTAAGCTACATCCTCCTTAAATTATACATGTTTAAAAGCATAAACACCATTATTCTCTACAGCGCAACAAATGATTTAGGGATCATCGCAAAATGCCGCACACCAACAAAAAGCGTAGAACAATATTGATCTTCTCTTCTGTTCAGCGCCTGAAGGATCATAAAGCAACTTTGTTGCCACACTGGAAACTAGAAATGCCAGACTAGTACTGCCTGATAAAATATAAATTTTTAACAAAAGTACAGTAACATCAGCATACACATAGGAATAAATGAAATGACATATATAATACCGAATGTTTCCTTATATATTGTTCCTCTGCAATTAACGACGTTAAACCGTTATTGTTGCACTATGGTTCCACTTTTTCTCTGATGTTATTTTAATTTACTTGTATTAATGATACATTTCTTTGCGTGTGATTGTTTAGTTTCGAGTGTCCGATCTTTATTGTCAATAAACAAAAGCATGACTTAGAATAGGTTCTTTCCTATTATTTTCCACTAATTCCCTCCCGTTCATTGCGCCCCACCTGTCATGTCTGTATTCCCCACTAGTGGGACGCGCCCCACACTTTGAGAACCACTGGGTGTAGTGAAAAAATACTCCTCTTTAAGTAGCATTTGATACATTAGCCTATATTAGACTTATAGCCTTAAAATTGTCCATGCATTTGTAGAATACTGTTACGCCATGCATAAAATTGCGCATTGTGTAATGCCATAACATTGTTTTAAATATTTAACGTTTTTAATCATCAGCTGAGTACAAAAAAGTTAATAATTTATCTGAAATCATTTAGTGATTTCTTGTTCCCCTTGCACTTGATACACCCAACAGCTTCTAAAAGCAACAAGAACAACTGGAAGATAATTGCATATTAGTTTAGAAGTCAAGACAGGAAACAACAACAAAAACAATAGTAAGGATATTTTTTTTAAGGATATATATTTTTTTAAAAGGTTAAAGCTTAAAATGAGCTGATCAACTTTAATGTAATCAGTGATTATATTATTTTAGGTTGCCTATGTCTGCCTGTCTTTTTATAAGCACCACAGTTTCTAAACATATAACACAAACTGATTGGAAGCTTTCTGCAGGAAGAATAAACATATACTGTACATTGATCAGTCAATTCATCTTTAAAGGTTCAGTTGTAATTGTCTACTTTTTTTTTTTTTTTTGAAGGAAGCCATGCTGTGTAGTGCTTTTATTTCTGTTTCTTGAGGATTTTGGCAGCTTGTAGGAGCATTACCATTGCTTCTCTGTCTTCCATATACTCTGTCTGTATAAGTGCCACATTGATTGGCTTTGTAGAGTGTCACGTCTAGTCACACCCACCTCGAAGGAAAAATCTCTAAATTAGTAAAATAAATTAAAATAGAAAAATGGCGCTAGATACTCTGACATGCTGATAATCAGGCACATAACTGCTCATAACTTCACTTCTACTTAACATCTTGATTTCATTTATGACGCAGGTTTAAACTCAGACAAATACCTAAAGTACTGCCAATGTTTCATAAAATTTTCTCCAAGCCAGTTTTGTGTGTCGCTGTGATGAAATCTGGCAGAGCAGACATACAGACAGACAATTTTATAGACTGGTTTCAGGTACTCCATTGTATGAAATGATAAAATAAAAATGCTATAGTTAAAAGAGCAAGTTCTGACCAATGTAAAGACCAAACCATTATTTTATTTAGATAAATAGCAGGACCCTTATAAATGTTATAGAATTTGATTTAAAGTGCCTTAATATGAACATAAATTAGAGATTTACCAGAATAGCCATACTAAACTTGAACATTTAGAATTAGTTCAACAATTACTCCAGCTCCACTTACTATAAGGGCAAATGAATGATAAAAGAGATAAAGGCCCCCCAAAAAAATTACTACAAGACAGCTGCTAGGCTGCTTCCATAATGATTCCCTTAGAGCACACACATTTCTAATGAGTAAAATGTAAATTATGTGGCCAAATTAGTTAAGAAATATCAGGAAAAAAGGCACACAAGAGTCACATAACAGAGTCTCTTATTCAATGATATCCCGCTCTCTCCAGCTGTACTGATGCTACTATCTTGGGGAATTAATTTATCAAAGCCACTTTTATCCCTTTCCTAATAAAATTGCTGACTATGACTTCTGAATACCTTCAAACTGAATTTTTTTCCATATGTTGTGCAGTTGCCCAAAGCTTGCCACCAGTATCTCATCTTTCCAAATTAGATGATGTAAGCTTAGTTGTATTTGTATTCAGTTAAAACATTTACTATAGCCAACATTGCAGTCATTTACAGCTAATTCTGTCCTCATGGGCACAAAGCTAAAGAAAGAGGGAAAGTGGGCCAAAGAGACTAATGAAAAGAGAGTTGGTGCAGGAAGGAGTGAGGGGGAGAAAGGAAAAGAGGGAGAAGAAATAACCCATTTTTACACAGTGGGAAAATTAGAAGACTTGTTATCTTGCCGGAGAAAATGCAGCTTTCAGCTTTTTTTTTTTTTTTTTTTTTTTACTACAGGGTGCAGATATTGCTTACAAGATATAAATGACTTTTTAATACACACCAAATATAAATGACTTTTTAATACATACCAGATTACAGACTCTAAAGCAAACACAAAACCAGTGACCCACACTGCACAAACACACATTATATACTCTCACAAGCCACTTTAATACAAACACCTGCCTCTGTTCAATCTTGCAGTTATCCAATCAGCCAATCCTGTGGGCACATAAATTCATGCAAATTTTAAACATTAAGAGCTTAAGTTGATGTTACAGCAAACATCAGAATGGTGGGAGGGGAAAATGTGATCTCTCTGAATTTGATCAGTCAGATGGTCATTGGAGCCAGATGTGCTGGTTTGATTACTGTATTTCGAAACCTGCCAATCTCTTAGAATTTTCATGCATAACTGTCTCTAGTGTTTACACAGAATGTTGTGAGAAAAGGTATTAAAGGAGTTGCTGTTCTCTGAGAAGGAAAGTCCTGGTTGAGACAGGTCATATTAGAGCGGCCAGGCTGGTTTGTGTTAATCCAGTGGTTCTCAAACTGTGGGGCGCGCCCCACTAGTGGGGAATACAGGCATGACAGGTGGGGCGCAATAAACGGGAGGGAATTAGTGGAAAATAATAGGAACGTATCTATTCTAATTCATGCTTACTTTATTGATTTATTTAATCTTTATTTTCTTTATCAGACACTCGAAACTAAATAATGACACACAAAGAATTGGATCATTAATACAAGTAAATTAAAATAAATCCGAGAAAAAGTGGAACCATAGTGCAACAATAACGGTTTAACGTCGGCATGTTAATTCCAGAGGAACAATATATAAGGAAACATTCGGTATTATATATGTAATTTCATTTATTCCAATGTGTATGCTCATGTTTCTGTATTTTATCAGGCAGTACTAGTCTGGCATTTCTAGTTTCCAGTGTGGTAACAAAGTTGCTTTTTGATCCTTCAGGCGCTGAACAGAAGGGAAGATCAATATCGTTCTACGCTTTTTGTTGCTGTGCGGCATTTTGCGATGATCCCTAAATCATTCGGTGCGCCGTAGAGAATAATAGTGTTTATGCTTTTAAACATGTATAATTTAAGGCGGATGTAGCTTAAAGACAATGTAGAGAGGAAATACAGTATATGTGAGTATCTTATTTGCGGGTTTATTTACGCAGCTATTGAATTCGAAGATGCGAATTTAAGACTAATTTTACCGCGGACACAAACAGGTGTTATGCGCTAAAATGCCCCCTGCCACGGAATGCCCCCCTACATAATCTCTATCAAATATTATATTAGGACATGCATTCAAAGGTTTATTATTATCAAATATATTATTACTATTATAATTAACCCTCAGGCACGTGACAGCCGTCGAGACGATTAATACAAATCCCCCAAAATGATTATTTTATTTTATTTTATTTATTTTGCAGGAGTTTGTCAATGTAGAAAAAACTAATTATTTATCACAAATTACACTAAATAAATATTGTTTGTGTTGAAAACTTACAGGAAACGATTTTTATTATAAAATAAGCAATATAAAAATATAAATTTGGTATATGAAAAAAATATATAATTTATATATTTTGCCCCCTATAAAACTTTTTTTTTTATATTGCTTACTTTATAATTAAATTAATTTGTTACAATTTGTAATTTGTAAACCATAAACCTAAGAATTTAGGTGGGCAATCTGTGGCGGGGGGGCATTTTAGACCATAACACAGTAGCGTACTGTATATAGTGAGCATAATAACATCAATGGATACATTTGTTACATGGACCACAAATAAGCAGGTGATTCAGCCCTATCAGCCTAATCAACTAAAAACCCAGCCGAAAGGAAAACATGATGAAGCCTATGTTGCGCTTGGATTCATGGTGGGGATGGTGGGGGCAGAGGAGAGACCCATGTGTGTTTTGTGTCTTAAACCGCTGGCAGGAGACAGCATGAGACAAAATAGGAAGACACTTAGAGACAACACACCCCAGTCACGTTAATAAGCCACTTAACTTTTTTGAAAGAAAGCTCTAGATAAGTGATGAAGTAAGCCTGTTATAACAATTGCACGTGTATTTTATCTGTTTTGAACTTGGTGTTATTTGATCTTACTGGTTTAGAAATTGATATTTCAATAAATAGTAAACTTGGCCGTTTTCGTTATCATTTTGTTGACAAGTGGGGCTTGAAAATTCGCCCACCCCTTAAGTGGGGAATGACAGAAAATGTTTGAGAACCACTGTGTTAATCTAAACAGTGGTGTCAAAAGTATTCACATTCATTACTTAAGTAGAAGTATAGATACTAGGGTTTAAAAAGACTTCTTTAGAAGTTGAAGTATCAACTCAAACTTTTTACTCAAGTAAAAGTGTAAAAGTACTGGTTTCAAAACTACTTAAAGTATAAAAGTAAAAGTAACGTGAGGGGGAAGCATTAAGGATAAAAGCTTAGGCTGTGCCACGGGCCTATATACTGCACTAACACATCATTAAAAAAAAAAAAAAAGGGAAAAATGTGGTGTTGTTTTTTTGTTGTATTTTTTAACAGCCATAGTGATTTAGAATACTGTATATGGCAATTGAAAAGGAATGCATTTTAGTACAATGCAAATACAAAAACCATATATGTGTGCTACTAAGCATTAACATGTTTTATGGAGAATAAGATATGATAACTAGTTGCCTATAAGTATTTTAATGGTGCACAAAGTCAAACTTCAGAGGCATGTCATCGGTAACCTTTATTGGAATGTAAATGTACATCCAAGCTTAGCTGCAGGAATCTGTGAGGGCAACATATAAGAAAATTAGTGTTTGGTTGTCTACAATAAACATTAGTGCTGTCAGAATAAATGATTAATCCAAGTAATAAATAAATAAATAAATTATATATATATATTCGATATATCATTACTGTTACCTTCCTCGCTGGTGCTTGGTTGTGACATTTCGCTTGAATCTTGAGTCTCTATCACAAACATTTTGCCTACTTATCACAACCTTATCAACCAAAAATGCTATTTTATTCAAACGTCTTTGCTGGAGTGTGTGACGTGACGTCATGGATGTATTGGTGCAATGGATTGTGTACCAACCAATAGGGTGTCGGAATGGTATGTTTATACTTCTCATCCAACCACAATCAAATTCGCTCCATCCGGATGGCGTGATTTATCCGGATGTTTTTTTTGTTTGTTTTTTTAATTAAAAGTTGAAATAAAAAAGAATAACAAGGCTATTTTTAAAATGTAAGGAGTAGACAGTACAGATAATTGCATGAAAAAGTAAGGAGTAAAATTAAAAGGTCGGCTGAAAAATAATTACTCCAGTAAAGTATAGATACCAAAAATTTCTACTTAAGTAAGGTAACAAAGTATTTGTACTTTGTTACTTGACACCTCTGAATCTAAAAATACAGTAACTTTAATTAACACTATTTACAAACATAGTGATCAGAAAAGCATCTCCAAATGCATAACACATTGCACCCTAAAGTGGATGGCGTACAACAGCAGAAGATTATATATGGTTTTTCATGCTAGCTAAGAACAGTTACAGTGGGCACAGGGTCGTTTTCAGAAATTTGGGGGGAGGCTGTTTCTATAGTCTTCAACTTTCCACAGACAATAAGAAATATATGCTGTGTTTAATGTCTACAATATGAATTACATGTTGGTCATAAATGGTTATTTTTTTATTTTATGATTTTGTTGTAGATTTAGTCTGTACTTATGATTTTGTCTTTACCAAAGATAAACCACACAATTGCATTTGATGATGAACGTCATGCGGTAATGAATTCATGCAGTAATAAAAATGTCTTTGTGCACGTGTGGTGTGTGTGGGTGAGAGAGAGAGAGAGAGAGAGAGAGATTTGCCTGTCCCAGAGTGCTCAGGCAGATTGCAAGAACTGCTGATGATGCAACGTACTGACCCACATGCACACTACCTGTTCCCAGCAGACTGTGCATGCTGCTCTCACTCAGTCTCCTTCTCATCCCGTTTCAAAATCTCTATTGTTCGGTACATCAGTGTGTTTGCAATTTACATTGTCTATCCTTTCTATTCTTTTTCTTAGCATCTCATACACATGAATCATAGCTGAACAGAAGGAGAAAAGTATGGTTCAGCTTTTACAAGTGAGATAAATCAAAGAAATCCCTTTTCCTATCTTAGGTCATTCCTTTTGCTTTACAGAAAAAATAAAACTGAAGAAGGAAGTTCAGAAGAATGTGACTATTAAATCAGTACTCAAATCTTACAGTGATACAGTCATTACAATAATAAAACAAAATCATCTGCTAATCATCTCTTTTCTTTGTTAGCAGATGGCTAAAATGTTAAACTTTTATATGCTATTTCCCACGCAACATTTTTCTATGACCTATGTAAAGGCGCTGAAAAAGAATTTAACAACTACCATGAGGACTTAGGACCATGTTTAGAACTAAGGCATTTAGATTTGTAGTTTCCTAAAAGTTCCTCCCCTAACTAACTAACTAAAAAAAAAAAAAAAAAAAAAAGATTTACAGTGGGGCAAAAAAGTATTTAGTCACTCACCAATTGTGCAAGTTCTCCCACTTAAAAAGATAAGAGGGGCCTGTAATTTTCATCATAAGTATACCTCAACTATGGATGATAGAATAAAAAAAAAATCCAGAAAATAACATTGTACGATTTTAAAGAAAAATCTAATTATTATTAAATTAAAGAATTTATTTGCAAATTATGGTGGAAAATAAGTATTTGGTCACCTACAAACAAGCAAGATTTCTGGCTCTCACAGATCTGTAACTTCATCTTTAAGAGGCTCCTCTGTCCTCCACTTGTTACCTGTAAAAAGGGCATATGTTATCAGTATAAAAGACACCTGTCCACAACCTCAAACAGTCACACTCCAAACTCCACTATGGCTAAAACCAAAGAGCTGTCAAAGGACACCAGAAACAAAATTGTATATCTGCACCAGGGTGGGAAGACTGAATCTGCAATAGGTAAACAGCTTGGTGTGAAGAAATCAACTGTGGCAGCAATTACAGTGAAACCTCGGATTGCGAGTAACAAGGTTTGCGAGTATTCTGCAAGACGAGCAAAGTTTTTTAATAAATTTTGACTTGAAAACAAACAAGTCTTGGTTTTTGCGCTTCTTGTTTTGATGCAGAGCGTCACGTGATCACAACTGAACCAACGTTTTTTGTCTCTGTTGTGCTGCGGAATTGTGGGTAATCGTCTCCCCTGCTGGGTCTTAGTGGGTCTTTTACTGGTATAATCAACATCCGAGCACGCGTGTACTGTTTGCTATAATACTGTGACCACGTGTGTGCGGCTAAAACATATTTTATTTTGTGTCTGTATGCATGTATGTACAGCGCGCGTGTAAAGCAAAAGCAAGTCTTATTAAAGAGGGTAAAAATGTCACGAGGGTTACTTTGTTTCAATGCTACTGATTCTAATGCAAAAATATGAAAGTAAAACAGAAGGAAAAAAATAATTAAGAACATTACTTGGAGTGGGTAGTGGCGTGGCTTGGCAGTGGCTGTAGACAGGAGTTAAGGACGAGTGACACAGAGCGCGCAAGGTGGCCAGCAGAGCGAGCACGGCTGAGAAAGTGCAGGTTGAGCAAGATTTGCAGCAGAGTGAGCGCAGCTGTGTGGAGAGAAGAAAGCTGTGGCGCCGAATCCGACACGCAGGTAGAGAGAGCAGCAGCAGCAGGGTGAGATCAGAGTAGTAGTGATCCAACAGATACAGTATAGACAAAGTCGGCGTCGAAAGTGGAAGCTGAGGTTCAAAGCCGAGTTATCAGTCAATGAAGCAAACAATTCCGATTCGTGAAGCAGAAGACGTAAGACGTAACTCAAGGGAAAAAAGGATCAGCAACGTAAGAGCAAAAAGTATTATTGTTATTATTAACACTAGACACAAAAACACTTGACTTGAAGCACACAAGAATAAGGCAACGTGAAGACAAGAACAGACTTAACGTGAGGGACGAGAAAACTGGGCTATGAGCGTGCAATAATTCGGCAAAAGTTCGCTGTCTGATGAAGAGTTATATAGAGTGCAAGCGGTGAATGAGATGAGGCACAGGTGTGCTCGGCATGAATGACCAAGGCGGCAAAACGGAAGCAACGGAATGGAGTCGCTGGAGATCATGGCTTGGCTTGAGCAGAGGGCGTGACTTGGCGTACCGTTACAAAAAATCAATTTTCTCTCTCTGCTTAAGGCTTAGCATGCTCTTTGCCTGCCACACACACAGAGACACACAGAAACACCCTACTTTCGCCTTGACAGACACACACACACTTTTTCTCTGCTCTACACAGAAACACTGCTCTTTCGCGATTCTTTTCAATGTTAAAGTGCAGGTTAATTTGTTATATCTTTACTTTACAGCAATTCCACTAGTGTGTCGCTCAATCAAGTGTCATTAGAGAGATTTCTTGTTTATTTTTTCAATAAGCCAGTGTTTCTACTGTGTGCACGCATGTGTGAAAAGAGTGGAGGAAGGGTAATTGCGTAAGATGAGAAGGGGGAGCGGGGTGCTTACGTTAGAATCACACACACATACACAGCGCCTACGCGCACAAATGTCGGGATTTACTTTACTTTTTTTAAAGGTAAAGTGCCGGTAAATTTGTTTTATTTTTATTTAATATTTTGTGTTAATTATTTTATGTATTTATTTTTGAGGGGGCTGTGGAATAAGTAATTTGAGTTTATATCATTTCTTATGGGAAAATTTTATTTGGTTTACGTTTTGGTGTATGTTTTGGAATACGACCCAGCTTCCGGAACCAATTATGCTCATAATCCAAGGTTTCACTGTATTAGAGAATGGAAGACATACAAGACCACTATTAATCTTCGTCGATCTGGGACTCCACACAAAATCTCACCCCATGGGGTCAAAAAGATCACAAAAACTGGGAGCAAAAATCCCAGAACCACACGGGGGAACTTAGTGAATGACCTGCAGAGAGCTGTTCATGTCTGAAGTTTGCTAGAGAGCATTTGGATGATCCAGAAGAGGATTGGGAGAATGTCATATGGTCAGATGAAACCAAAATAAAACTTTATGTTTGTAGAAGAAAGAATTCTGAGTTGCATCTAAAGAACACCAAACCTACTGTGAAGCATGGTGGTAGAAACATTATGCTTTGGAGCTGTTTTTCTGCAAAGGGACCAGGACGACTAATCCGTATATACAGTATAGGTAAAGATATATACGGAAAGAATGAATGGGGCCATGTATTATAAGATATTAAGTGAAAACTTCCATCAGCAAGGGCTAGGTCTTTTAGCATGACAATAATCCCAAACACACCGCCCGGGCACGAAGGAGTGGCTTCATAAGAAGCATTTTAAGATCCTGGAGTGGCCTAGCCAGTCTCCAGATCTTAACCCCATAGAAAATCTTTGGAGGGAGTTGAAAGTCCGTGTTGCCCAGCGACAGCCCCCAAACATCACTGCTATAAAGGAAATCTGCATGGAGGAATGGGCCAAAATACCAGCAACAGTGTGTGAAAACCTTGTGAAGACTTACAGAAAATGTTTGACCTCTGTCATGACCAACAAAGGGTAAATGACAAAGTATTGAGATTAAATTTTATTATTGACTAAATACATATTTTCCACCATCATTTTCAAATAAATTCTTTGAAAATCCTACAATGTGATTTTTTTTTTCTTATTTAGTCTCTTATAGTTGGTGGCTGACTGAATACTTTTTTGACCCACTGTATATATGGTTATAGTGTGACAGCAAATGATTTTTTGGAGAATATTCCCAGTTCAGTACAGCAGCTCAGCACCAAACCCACCAAAGGAATGCACAGATCACTTGTATAATGTGTATAGATAGCGTGTTACAGTGGGGGAAATGGCCACATGACAGATATACACAGCAAACAGACAGAAAAATAAAAAGTGGATGCTGTGCATTATTCATACTGATTCTGGTGTATGACGTTTTTTCATTTGTAATAAAAGAACCTGTCTATGGTATAAGCCTTTTTTTCCCTTACTCTTTAAGAAAGCATTGCTGATAGTCTCATTACATTCCAGGACTACTTTTATTGTGTATGTCTTTTTCTTTGGGTCACTCTCTCTTACACCACTTACATCAGCGTTATCACATTATTATTAAAACCCTTAAACCTCCAAGGATTAAGGTTACCCTTTTCCTAGAGTAAGTTCTGATTCCTAAGGTATTCAGACCAGAAATGCTGGCCTTTGGTCCCAACAGGTATAAATCAGCCTTAGGTGTCCATGTTCTCATTAGTTCATTGGTATATAATCGATAGTCAAAATTATCCAATTTACTTGAAAGTTGTGTTAATGTTATGGCTGATCATAGTATATGTTTTCAGATAAGAACCAGGTTCAACACATTGGGAATAATATATTTGCATCATATGAGAATAAAATGAAGAATTCTACCAAATAATGCATCATGCCACACTTTGCATCTGTTTCAGTTGCAACTTTTAAAACATTATCCTCCTTTTTTAAAATAATTTTCTTTTTAATGATTTTGTCATTACTCCAAATGAGTAATCTGCAGATTGGTGTGTTTGGTGATTTGGTGATTTATGGTATAACTCTTGATTCTCAATGTCACACAAAACTAATATTAACTTTTTTTTAAGAAAAAAAAAGATGTTATATTCTATGCAGAGTATGTGTGATAACCATAGATACTGATTTTAACACATTTTCCAGCACTGAGGAACTCACTTATAATTGAGGTACTATATAAGAAATTGTTAGTTTAGTCAACACCTTACTCCCTATGTTAGTCAACACCTTACCCCCTACTGTATGTTTTTTTCACTACAGGGAAATGTTTAGAAATGTGTGTCTGTGGTAATAACACATTGGTGGATGAGGTGGAAAGAGATTTTTTTTTTTTATTATTAAATTAAATTCAACTTTATTGTCATTGTACAAAGTGCATGTACAAAGCCAATACAATGTGGTTAAAGCTGGAATATTTCCTTAATTCACCAAAAAAAGTTTTTTTATATTAAAATACTATTAAATAAAAAATGTCACTACTGAATTAATACATAAAAATGAAAATCAACACAAAAGACAATCAGAAAGAAAAACAGCTTTGGGGATTATTTTAAATGTGTCATTAAAGCAATGCAATTCATTTATTTTTTGCCTAGACTGATTCTGTGGGAAGAAGAATACCTCTCAGTCTGTAAATTTTTGGTTGTGTTATTTGCGTTGGTGTTGTTTTTCCAATATGTTGTCTTCATAGGGTAATTACCCAGACACAGTTATTTCCAGCATGACAGATCACTTGCTATAATTGGCTGTTTCCAAAAAGAAAAAAAAGTGTAGAGAAAATCAGGTGAATTGCAACCCTTTCATTAGCCATATACTCATTGTATGTGTGCATGAGTTCATGTGCATATGTGTGTTCTTGTTAAAAGAAAGTTCCACTCCTTGACTGGGTTCAGTTTCTAATGAGAAGTTGAGGGTAAAGGTCATCAGGCATCAGATGCATTAGTGTGTGTGTGTGTGTGTGTGTGTGTGTGTGTGTGTGTGTGTGTATGCCATATGCAAAGCTTTATCAAAAGTTCAAGGGACAATCAAAGAAGCAAGACAATTACAATCTTTGTTACATCACTCAAACTTTCCCTTCAATAACAATTTACAGTATAAACATGCTTTACTTTTTTCACTTTTGTGTCTTGTGTCTATTATTAAGAGAACGATCGATGGATACTCGTCTGGTGATTTTAAAATCCCCTGCACTGTTGATGATACTGTAAATGAACAGGCTACAAAATCTGTATTTATATAGAAAAAAGGGACTAAAGGTGAGTTAAGGGATTTGAAAAAATGTAAACACCACATGAGAACAGTATCGAAATAGAATGAATATTTGTATTTCAACTCCCCTGCTTTGTTTTTCTTAAATCTTAAAAAGGGTACTATCTTAAAATGATTTGTTAGTAAAGCCGAAAGAAGGCAGTACTGATTGCCTGCTTGTCTGGATAAACGTAGGCTAAGTCTGTCTATATTCCTTCCATCTTAATACATACAGTGGTGTGAAAAACTATTTGCCCCCTTCCTGATTTCTTATTCTTTTGCATGTTTGTCACACTTAAATCAAAAACATCAAAAACCGTTAACTATTAGTCAAAGATAACATAATTGAACACAAAACGCAGTTTTTAAATGAAGGTTTACGTTATTAAGGGAGAAAAAAACTCCAAATCTACATGGCCCTGTGTGAAAAAGTGATTGCCCCCCTTGTTAAAAAATAACTTAACTGTGGTTTATCACACCTGAGTTCAATTTCTGTAGTCACTCCCAGGCCTGATTACTGCCACACCTGTTTCGATCAAGAAATCACTTAAATAGGAGCTACCTGACACAGAGAAGTAGACCAAAAGCACCTCAAAAGCTAGACATCATGCCAAGATCCAAAGAAATTCAGGAACAAATGAGAACAAAAGTAATTGAGATCTATCAGTCTGGTTAAGATTATAAAGCCATTTCTAAAGCTTTGGGACTCCAGCGAACCACAGTGAGAGCCATTATCCACAAATGGCAAAAACATGGATCAGTGGTGAACCTTCCCAGGAGTGGCCGGCCGACCAAAATTACCCCAAGAGCGCAGAGACAACTCATCCGAGAGGCCACAAAAGACCCCAGGTCAACATCTAAAGAACTGCAGGTCTCACTTGCCTCAATTAAAGTCAGTGTTCACGACTCCACCATAAGAAAGAGACAAAGCAAAAACGGCCTGCATGGCAGATTTCCAAGGCGCAAACCACTTTTAAGCAAAAAGAACATTAAGGCTCGTCTCAATTTTGCTAAAAAAAAACATCTCAATGATTGCCAAGACTTTTGGGAAATACCTTGTGGACCGACGAGACAAAAGTTGAACTTTTTGGAAGGTGCGTGTCCAGTTACATCTGGCGTAAAAGTAACACAGCATTTCAGAAAAAGAACATCATACCAACAGTAAAATATGGTGGTGGTAGTGTGATGGTCTGAAGGGGTTGTTTTGCTGCTTCAAGACCTGGAAGGCTTGCTGTGATAGATGGAACCATGAATTCTACTGTCTACCGAAAAATCCTGAAGGAGAATGTCCGGCCATCTGTTTGTCAACTCAAGCTGAAGCGATCTTGGGTGCTGCAGCAGGACAATGACCCAAAACACACCAATAAATCCACCTCTGAATGGCTAAAGAAAAACAAAATGAAGACTTTGGAGTGGCCTAGTAAAAGTCCTGACCTGAATCCTATTTTATGATGTTGTGGCATGACCTTAAAAAGGCGGTTCATGCTACAAAACCCTCA
Source organism: Clarias gariepinus (assembly GCF_024256425.1). Classification (NCBI taxonomy): domain Eukaryota; kingdom Metazoa; phylum Chordata; class Actinopteri; order Siluriformes; family Clariidae; genus Clarias; species Clarias gariepinus. The sequence continues at coordinate 28,212,707 of NC_071100.1, read as the reverse complement.
AATAAAGCTGAATTAAAATGACAATTCTGCAAAGATGAGTGGGCCAAAATTCCTCCAGAGCGCTGTAAAAGACTCGTTGCAAGTTATCGCAAACGCTTGATTGCAGTTATTGCTGCTAAGGGTGGCCCAACCAGTTATTAGGTTCAGGGGGCAATTACTTTTTAACACAGGGCCATGTAGGTTTGGATTTTCTTTCTCCCTAAATAATAAAAACCATCATTTAAAAACTGCATTTTGTGTTTACTTGTGTTATCTTTGACTAATAGTTAAATGTGTTTGATGATCCGAAACATTTTGTGTGACAAACATGCAAAAGAATAAAAAAATCAGGAAGGGGGCAAATAGTTTTTCACACCACTGTTATGTTATTAAATTAAATAAATAAATAAATAGACCAGAGTATACAGAATGGTGTAGTGGTTAGCACTGTCGCCTTGCACCAACAGGGTTTGGGTTTGATTCCTGGCCAGGCCTAATTTTCGTCTCTGTGTGCATGGATTTTTCATCTTCTATCTGTGCTTGGTGGGTTGCCTCCAAGTACTCCGGAGTTCTCCCACAGTCCAAAAACATGCAGATTAGGCTAATAGGCATTCCCAAATTGCCCGTAGTGTATAAGTGAATGTGTGTGCCCTGCGATGGATTGGCACCCTGTTGACGGTGTACCCTGTCTTGTGTCCTAAGCCTTCTGGGATAAGCTCCTGGATGGATGGATGGATGGATGGATGGATAGATGGATAGATAGATAGATAGATAGATAGATAGATAGATAGATAGATAGATAGATAGATAGATAGACTGACTCTAAGCAATGACACCATAAACAATCTTAGGAGTGCAAAAGATTTGGGGCACAATTTTCACTTAACCGTGACACAATATTTTTGTTCACTTTTCTTCTTCCTTTCATAATAATAATTTGTGCCAAGTACTGCACATTGTACTCTAAGAAAGGGAGGAGTGGCATAAAGTCTCGTATCGATCACAGTAACACTAGCCAATCTTGAACATTGCTCATCCATTGGAAGTTGGTGGACAGCACTTTCCTCTAAATGAGTAATGCCTTCCCCTGACATTGCATAAAAAGTAGTTTGAAAAGATGCAGCCAGCTGGCTTTACATGCCTCAGCTGCAACACATTATAGTCTTTGCCCTCCCTTGTTGTTTGTTGCTGTGTGAAAGGGTAAAAATGCCTTGACTAAATTGGTTATGAACAAATTAGTAAGAAAATCAGGAGGAAAAAAATCCAATTAAAAGAAGAAAACACAAAAGAGTGCACAATAATGTTTTGCACATGATATGTAGACAGTAGCTTATCTTGTTTTGTACTTAAAAATATCTAGGGATAAATGGAGCTAAGAAAGCATTTTCTTTAATTCCTTAATGATAATACTACAAACAAACATATGTACTGAAAAAATTTGAGGGCCTAATGCCAAAAATCAATATTGCATCTTTAACACAGCCAGCTTTTTCCCTTGTCTCTCTTTTTCACTTGACTACTCTCACCTATACATGCACTTTTAAAAGACAAAAGCCAAGCACAAGCCACATCCATATGCATGCTACCCACCAGAAAAGCTCCTCCTTATTAATATTCCAGTGCATTCTGTGAAAATCTCATGAATTAATAATTTGTCCCCATGTACCACGGATGTCAGATCTGCTTCTAGGTGTGCCGTGAAAGTAGGCACAGTGGTTTTAAACAAGGTTGGAATACCTTAGAGAGGAAAGTTCTACAGAACTGCTATACCAAAACAGTAGTAAGCCAATACACTCAAATGTACATATTGTATCCTGCAGCAAATTGACTTATTCCACCCTTTGTATTAATAAAATGCAGGTATTCCTTTAGACACAGCACATAATTTTCTGCTTCTTTTTGATATCTAGTCTTGTTTTTCTCCACCTTTTCTCGGGAGGTACACATATTTAGAGGTCAAAGGGCCAAGAGCGACCAACAAACTAATTTCACGCTGCATGCTTCTGACGGTCACCATACAATCTTTTCTTCACTCTTTTTCTTGCTCTCTCCCTCTTGGGGTAATGTTGCACAATGCATATTCCCCAGAACCTGATAAAACTTAATCAACCCTTCATTAACACTCATCTTTCACTTTAATTGGCAGACAAGCACAGGGCCAGCACCCCACTCTTGCAGAGGTGCCTTCCTTCACTCGTTCCTTCTCCGCCTTTATTCTCCCACTTCATTCAGACTTGCAGCTAATCAGAACAGGTCAGTTTAGAGCAAAGCAGACTAGAGCGAGCATGCCCAGACATGTCCCTTGTTCTTTACAAGTCTCTTTTTGTTTCCATTCTACTAAAGTCTATAAAGTTTACTCTTATTTCCTATATTTGAAAAATTCCCCAAAGATATCAGTACAGTCTTTTACATATACACTGTGCTTCATCACAATATTATATATCAATCATTATAACTCAATCCCTAAAGGGAAAATGGCTTGGTCTATAGCTGTACACCTATCAGCTTTTGAATGTTCACCTCCAATCTGTCAGCTTTAGTCCACAGAGCACAGACAATATCTAAGAGACACATAATAAAAGGAAAAAGTCTCATGAAATATTGACTGGCTGACACTAACATGATATATGTACATTTTTTTTGCAAGGAGCAAAAAGGTAATAAAAAACAATAACGGTCGAGCTCATTTGACCCCGTGTGAAGGAAAATCCATGCCAAACCAATATGACTGTGTGCTCTATGAGACAGTGCAAAAGTAATCAATGGAAACGTCAAATCTCAGCCATATCAGTCTAGAGTGAGTGAAATGTCTGCAGACTACATGGCGGTCCACCAGGGACATATTTTGGCCAATACTGTAGGTCAATTGTTAATATGTTTTCAAAAAGAACAACAAAATGACAACCACAGATGCTTTTTTTATCTCTCAGTGCATGTTAGGGTTACAGTTTTTTTCTCTTCCCTCAATAATTATTGTTTAACATTTGATATAATAAGTTATCTAATAAACATTTGCATGCATAATAAACATATGCAAGTGAAAGTGGCCCCCTGTATTTTTTTTATCGTTACCTGTTTGATTGTAAAGAGCTTTCTTTATATATAAATAGGTGGCAAGGGGGTCAGTGGTTAGCACTGTCATTTTGCACCGTCAAGGTCCTGTTTGAGGAATCTCCTGTCCTTGGTCAAATAATTATTTTTTTATTTTACTTCCTTCCTTGACTTTCTACAATAAATGATTCCTCGATTCCCGATTCCTCCTGACAGAACTTCTGTACACCTGTTTGTTCATACACACATTTTCAGTTCTGCTTACAATTTCTGTATTCAGGTCATGGCCACTCCAATATGTCAACTTGATTGTCCTTAAACATAATTGGTACAACTTTGGAAGTACGCTTAGAGCATTGTTTGTTTGAAACGAATAATATTTTTTTTTGGAGCAGTGACTTTTTCCTTGCTAAGCAGCCTTTTAGGTTGCATCGATATGAGTCTTGTCTCATTGTGGATATAGATATATATATATATATATATATATATATATATATACTTTTGCATCTGTTTCCTTCAGTGTCTTTAATAAGTCAATTTGCTGCAGGTCAAAGGTCTTTTGCGTGTAGGTCAAAGGTCTTTTGCGTGAAGGACAAAGGTCCTTTCTGAGCGTAAGGATGGCCGCATAGTCTCATGGTGTTTATACTTGCATAGTATTGTTTGTGCGAACTAATGTAGTACCAGGTAGTAACAGGCATCTGCATTTTTATTTTTGAGGTCGTTACTTATATGACTAATTGATTCAAATGGTGTCAGTTACCCAGTCAGAAGCTTCTTAAGCTATAATAGAAATTTGGAATGAAATTATTTAATAAACCATGTCAACTGAATGTATTTAAACGTTTGACCTACTAAAATTCTGAACACTGCCCAGGTAAAAAAACTGGCACACATGGTAATTTTGGTGGATCACTTTTAGCTTTGATTACAGCACATATGCACTGTGGCATCATTTTTGATAAGCTTATGCAATGTAAAAACATTTATTATCACCAAGTCTCATTACCTTTTCCTAAGAATCTTATTTTGATGATGGGAGAGTTATACTACAGCAAACAGTCTTCTCCAGCACATCCCGAATATTCTAAATGAGGTTAAGGTCTGGACGATGTAGTGGCCTATCCATGTGTGAAAATGTGTCTCATGCTCCCTAAACCATTCTTTCACAATTTGAAAATGATGACTCCTGACATGATCATCTTGGAATATGCCTGTGCCATCAGGAAAGAGAAAAAATCAACTGAAAAAAAAAACTATTCATACAGTACAGTATATTCAGGTGATTCATTGTTCACTTATTATAATAAATTTTGGGGCACATAACATTGCTAAACCTAGACCTGTCCAAGTGAAGCAACCCTAGCTCATAACACTGTCCCTGTAAGGTTGTATGGTAGACACTAGGCATTCAATTCAATTCAATTTTATTTGTATAGCGCTTTTAGCATATGTCACAAAACAGCTTTACACAATTAAATAAAAATTATGCAAATTTGTATGAACTGTTAAAATGTTGTATAAATCAACATAAGTCAACATAAGATGAGCAAGCGAAGTGCAATGATGAGAAACTCCCTGAGATGGTAATAGGAAGAAACCTTGAGAGGAACCAGATGCAACAGAGAACCCATCCTCCTTTGGGTGATATTGTATAGCAAGGATTGATCCGCAGTCATACTGTAGAAAGGCTGGAAGTTCAATATAACAGTTGATGTCTTTAAGTTAATATGAAGTCAATTTGTTGGAAGTTCAGGTAGACTGTAGGAAAGCCATAATACATAATTGCATAATGGGTGCATCACTTCATCCACCTCTCTTCTTACACTGATGTGCCCATCACTCTGGAACAGAGTAAATTAAGTTAACTCTTAGATCACCAGACTTTTTCAATGCACAACAGTCGATTCATTATGCTAAATAACTTTCACAAGTCATAATGAAAAAAAAAACTGAATTTACTCATCAAATGTGGCTGCTTTACTATAAGTACTATTAATAGTGGTGTAATAAAATACAAAGCAGAAAGTATAATTGAGAAATCCTCTAGTATTAATTTTTCAGACTAATGTTTAACTTCTTCATCCACCATTACTGCTACTGAATGTAGGTGATTTGGGGATTTTAAGTTGTTAGGACTCATGAAGCAAACAAACAACTGCATTCTAAAAGAACTGTATTATACTTAAAACAACAAAGCAAAAATAAATACTAGTGTCAGGCAAGAGATAAGCTTATCAGCATGGATTGTGTAGGGTAGGGAACAAAAAACTGTGAAAAAAGGCACAAGGTCAAAGACTGAATGCTTGGTAACTGCTAGGAAAAGAAAGATTCAAGATTTAAAGAACTTTATTATTTCCAGAGGGAAATTGCTTTTAAATTGAATTTGAATTAAATTGAAATTAAAAGCAGCATGGTACATATATATTATGTAACCAGCGTGTGTGACCAAAGCCGAGACTGTTAGTGTGTCTTTAATTGAGTTAGGGTGTGCAGTCAGGAATTCGGTGAACTTGACCATGATGCGATTTATGCAATGGGATGGGATAGTCCATAGGAGCCATATCTGGATGCTATGCTATTTTCTGAGATTTGAAGTACAACAACTGACAAAATCCCAGCCATGACTGCAACCCTTGGCAACTCCAATAAATTAGAGGAGTACACATGAATGAGATGTGTGTCTTAAGTGTGTGTGCAGTTTCTAAACTATCACTACATGCTCCACTCAGAATGCATGGTTGATTTCAGAGGTAGTACTGGGCACATAAGACTACACCTCGAGAGCAGGTGACGAGGCCTTCCTAAGTGAAGCAATGCTTAAACCATGCCAGGCTTTGAGAGAAGCAGAGCACATGTTTCCAGAGGTCAGCAGCCATTTAAAGAACAATTTCCTCCTATGACTTATGTGGTAGCACATCCATGCCAGAGCTAACTATTGAATAACATCACCTGTCTATAGTAATAATGTCTCAATAGTAAATAATATATTCTTTGAGGTACATAGAACAACTTCTACTCTAGGTTCAAGAAGCAGAATGGTGACATGAAAGACAACTCCACAACAAACAGGTGCTATAGTATTTCTTACTGCAGCTCACATGAGGAAAATCACACATTTTGAGAGGCCTATCATGCAGCATAACAAGACCCTGCTGCCCCCTCCCTTGACATTAGTAATCTGTGCTACATTAGGTTTACTGTGAGATTGCTTTACTCTGTGCTCAAAAGTGCTCCCATGTATACTCCTTAGTATTAAAGTTAAATTATCATTGTACAAGTAATGATGTGACATTTGCAGCCATGAGGTACTGTAAATTTGTGTGTTAGGCCTAACCCATATTAAAAAATATTATATCCAGCTGCCGAAAAATTTAAAACAAATCGGACAATAATTCAAGTAACATGTATTGTGAGTCCTAGTACTTAGGATTCTAGAAACTTGGCCATAAGATTATGATAAGGTCAATACTTTTTCTTGCCATTGTTAAAACTCTTATCCTACCAGGTTAGAAAACAACAACAAGGCCCTTTGGTGTCAAAACACAAGGTTAACTATGCTACAGTATAGTGCTGTTGAAGTAGTGATGGTTAAAGGCCTTGCTCGGTGAGAAAGTGTGGGAAGGTTAAAAGAGTTTTTTTTTTTTTATTGTGCAGTATTAGTAGTACTACTAATATAGTAGTACTACAAATGGTAACCTAAGTAGTACTACACTACTGATCCAGATTTAATTTTGTCCATGTCAAATATTCCATGGGGAACAACCTTTTAGATAGGTGAGTGGCAGAAGTAAGTAAAGGGGTTAAGCGTTTGTCTTATTGATTGGAATGTTGGCAGTTCAAGCCCCACCTTCACCAAGTTTCCATTGTTTGATTTTTGAGAAAGTCCTTACACCTAATCTGCTCCAGAAATGCTGTAGCATGGCTGACCCCACCTTCCTAACTGGTAACTTTTTAAATGATGGAAGAATTGCTTGAAATGTCTGCCATGCTCTGATATGCTTACCAGCCAGCTCTGGCATGTTTCTCAGTGGGGAGAGGGAGACACATTCACACAGCAGTCATGATGTTGTCTGATTATCTTTTTCTATTTATTGTCAGTAAAGGACAGAGTTTTTATATGTCTGGAATGTGTGAAGTAAGAATTTTACTGTGTGCAGATGTAACAAATAAGGCTTTAACTAACTTTTATGTCTTCAGGATTTTTAGTCAGCTTATGCAAGCTCTAGACTTAAAAGGCCATTATTAGTGCAGAAGAATCTTTATTATGCATATGTAGACAAAACATCATTCCTGCTCCTTTGATGATGACTGAGGAGAATGAATAGTCATTCAACTATAAGGAGGGCTCTGTTAGAAGATATTAGTCTCTGAGTTGTGAGGTCCCTGATTTATTTAGGCTAAGCCATGTCTGCTGCCAAGTCATTAGTTTGCCAAAAAAAGTGACTTAGATAGCTTGGATTTGATTCAACTCTAAATCTGCTTGTCAAGCAAGCCATGTTGGCATCAGCATTGCCATGCTGCATTGGCATTGCCATAAAGTGTGTTAAATTTTTAAGATAGTCATTACCAAAGCTATGTATAAGCAGACTAAACCAAGAACAAAAGATTGAAATAGTGAGTGAATGAGTGAGTGAGTGAGTGAGTGAGTGAGTGAGTGAGTGAAGAACAGATAACCGGAGACTGAATGAAAGAAAATCACACTTGATTCTAGTGTCCAGAATCTAGAGTGAGAGTCCAGTGGAGAAGAGTCGAAATAATGTATCTGACTCAGTAGGGAACAGCATGTGGACACAGAAGATTGTATGTTCATTGTAAATACTGCATCATGCATCACTTTGAGACTTCGGTTAAAGGTCACATTATGTCTACACACACACATACACACACAAAGATTTCTAGATATTTCTCACCTCCGCTGGTGATTATGAGGAGTGAATAGAAAAAAAAATTCTGTTAGCTAGTACCTGTTAGCTGTTCCTAATTGTTTGATGGTCCCCCACTCACACTAAACCAGGTGACTGGTTTATAGGGTCAGGGGTAGCTCAGTGGTTAAGGCATTGGACTGCGGTTCGGAAGATCCCAGGTTCAAACCCCACAACCACCAAGTTGCCTCTGTTGGGGCCTTGAGCAAGGCCCTTAACCCTCAAATGTATAACAAGATTTTAAAAAAATGTAAGTCGCTCTGGATAAGAGCGTCTGCTAAATGTGACTGAAATAGTTTTAAATTTCAGTTTACTAATAAAGTAAGCATATTTTTAACTTGCTTTGTTGATTTAGTCAAAGTTTCAAAGTTTCAATATAAGGTTTTGTATGTACATTGGTCAGAACATTTTTTTATGCTTTGAAAGACAAATATATCTAAATAGACACAACAATGAAATTAAGGAAAAGTGATTCTCACTAGCAAAGTAACAAAGGACATACAGTACAATAGGTTGCCTTGCTCAGACCCATACCCATCTAATGGCATATGTTTGACCGAGCCTTTAACAGTTTAATGTCATACTGGAAATGCTCTACAAGTAGACAATTCCTAAGATTACATTATAATTTAACCAGAGTTAATTTACAACCATCACAATAAATCACCTTAATCATTAAGATATTGTTGGTAGCTATACATTGTAATATAAATTTGCATATGTAGAATATTTAACAGTTAATTTAAAAGGCTGATTTCAAACAGAATCTTAACTAGTATGACAAGAAAGGCAACAAAAATTCAACCTTTGTGTGAATGTGACTTTAAGACATTTCAGCTACACTGACATATTACACCAGAAACATCCATGTCTGCATCCTGAATTAGAATTGATAATTACACAATCTGGCTTTGTTTTTGCACCAGCAATAAACAGCATGTACAGCCAGACGGTGCAGAAGGACTGCAGGGCTAGCAAGGTTACCTACCAGCAGTCTGCTACCTTCACTGCAGACTTTAGCTCGTTTAACCTGCATTCCTACTTAGCCACTGTTGGAGGTCAGTGTCTTCTTCTTCTTAATGCTCATTAACAAGTAGTCATGGTACTATTTTTTTATGTATTTGGTGTGAAAATGTGCATGAAGGCAAATGACTTAGTATATAATTACAAATTTCCATATTCAATACCTGTCAATTTTTGTGACAACTCTCTCTCTCTCTCTCTCTCTCTCTCTCTATATATATATATATATATATATATATATATATATATATATATGATTTCATACTGTATATATAGATATATGGTAATATATTATATAATATATAGTCTCCACTCTATTATTTAAAATACTTCTTTTAAAACTAGTATGGTCTCAAGAGGGTAATTACATTATCCCCTGAGATCCTAGCTACACAATTTCTATTAGTCTTTCTAGTAAGACACACACGCATGGACACACACACACACACACACACACGCACACATTAAGTCCCTCAGCATAACCAGGCAAGTGGAACCAAGAGATAAGTTCCTGTGCAAACTAGGGCCCAGTTTTACAAAAGGGGTCTCAAGGGAAATGCTTATGATGGGGCAGATATGGTTGTACCACCAGATGGGAATAAGCAATGCAGTGGGGAAACATGTTGAAGGTGCTCCAGGAATCATCTTACTGGATGGACTGAGAATAATAAAATTAATTCACACTCACTCTCTCTGGAGAAAGAAACTATGGGGAATTGTACTTTGTGAGGACTGAGAGATCCTGAGACACCTGATACAGTAACCAGTGGGTGTTTGTATATTGTTGCCAAAAAAGGAAAAAAAAAAAGCTTCTGGCAGGAAGTCAGGACAATTTGATGTCAAAATAGATGATTGTGGGTTAGCTTCAGAACTCAGAACCAATATACTTTTTTGGCTAGGAACACTTCGGAGACATTTCTACATGGCCGAATATTCTGTTTAGTACCTTTCTTCTGTAAACCACCTATTGTAAAATAATAAAAAAAATAAGTCTCTGTGCAGTGTCACTGAAAATGTGTCTTTAAAACAACCCAAGATAAAACCCCAACTAATTATTTCTTAAAATTTCCATATAGGGTATGTGTGTCAATACTGTACAAGTATGCACAAACATTAAAACAATTAGTATATTTGGGTGAGGCAGATAACTTGAGCTAGATGTTTGCTGAATGTGTGGTCACCTTCCCCTTTGCTAAGTCTTTTTTTTTAAAGTGACTCCAATACATACCCAGATTTATTCCACAACCCAAAAATATTCATTTAAAAATAATTAATACAAAATGTAAAATAAAAAAGAAAATAATGGAAAAAAATTCCCAACAGAGCGTCTCGGGTTACTTTGCTGTAAACCTGTTCCCTGAAAAAACGGGAACGAGATGCTGCGTGAAAACGCTATGGGAACATCTTTCTGTGTTGCCGGTTGTGAAGCATCTGTGTATCAAACTCGCCAAATTTTGGCATATATAACCTTGGTCGGGTGACTTCATCTGATGAAGGGCGCCTGCAGGTTATAAATAGGAGTGAACCGGAAACATTCCTCAGATCAATTTTGTCTAAAAGGACGTCCAGTTACGCAAGCAGTGCAGCATTGGAGCGCAGCATCTCGTTCCCGCTTTTTCAGGGAACAGGGTTACAGCAAAGTAGCCCGAGACGTTCCCTTTCAAAAGCTACACTCGATGCTGCGGAATAACGCTATGGGACCGCGAATACCAACGCCGCCACACTGCAAGTGTCTGGACCCCCAAGGTTGTGTAGCGTGTGCGCACAAAGGCCAAGGAGGTCTCAGAGCTAGCTCTGGGAGGCATGAACATTCAGGTAGCATGAACATCCAGAATATAAAAACTGACAAATCTGTGCAGAGAGGATCAACCTGCCGCATCACACACTTGCTGCAGGGAGACACGTCTTGCCAGCACAATAGATGAGGCAATCCCCCTGGTCGAATGAGCCCAGATTCCTAGAGGCAAAGTAAGAGCACGCGCCTTATAGGCTAGCGCAATAGCATCTCTCACCCGATGTGACAACATTTGTGTAGTGACGGCCGCCCCCTAGTTGCGGTCCTCGTAACATAAGAAAAGCTGCTCTGACTTATGCCACTGGCTAGTGCGGTGGACATAAATCTGAAGAGTGCATACTGGGCACAGAAGTCTTTCCTGCTCCAGAGCTGTAAAAGGCGGAGGACAAAATGCTTCGAGAACAACTGGGTGCATGGTTGAGATTGGAACTTTCGGAAGATAGTTCGGGTGAGGATGCAAAATAGCTTTGACTAGCCCAGGGGCAAAGTCTGGGCCATGAGAAAAACCATCTTAAGAGTCAGAAACCTAAAAGGTGACTCTAGTGCAGGGGTCTTCAACTAAAGTTGCTTAAGGTCCGGTAAATAAACACTCCTCACCAGCTAAGGTCCGGACAACCCAAAACAGACACTGATGCTTTAGGTGTATCCAATATATGTTTTTATATGGATAAACATGTCTTTTCGTATGTATAAACAGACCAATTTACATCCTTTACAAATTGGATCTCATTTTAATGCTGCTCTGTTCTGTCCTTTATGTTGCTATGGTACAAAATAATTTAATTAAACCAGTAACAATGTCTGACAAAATATGATGAAGGAAACTGTGCAAAATGCCTTCATCTCTAAATCTGAACAGAAAATAGATTAATTTAAAAATTAACAACTCCTTTACTATTTCCCCATCTGTAAAGGGCTTGTTATGTTTTCCTAAAATCCCCTGTATTCTTAGTGAACATTCATAAGCTCATTACTGGGCGGTGAGTGAGTGAGAGAGGACATGTGTAGATTGCTCATACTGCACTTTAAAGGTCCTACACATTATATTTTTCATTAAATTTTAATATGATCTTTAGGGTCCTAATGAAAAGTTTGTATTATACGTTAATTAAAAATTCAAAAGAATTGTGTAAAAAAACACTACTTTTACCTGCTAAAAACTAGCTCTGTTCTCAGCAACCTGTTTCAGTACATGCTAATTTAAATGCTCATGACCTCTGCTGAGCCCGCCCCCCCCGTTCTGTGGGGCGTGACACGTCGGGTATAGCGACGGAAGTGTAGTCCAGTGCGGGCAATGCTTTGGACTGCATTACCCACAAAGCACTGCGTTGTGGCAATGCTTTGTGGGTAATGCAGTCCAAAGCATTGCCACAACGCAGTGCTTTGTGGGTAATGCAGTCCAAACTGGAAAACTATGGATTATAGAGCCCGAGCCTGTTTTCTTCAGTCGTTTTTGGTTTGATTTATGTGGCCCAGACTTCCTACGCGGAAGTTTGTAATATCGCCTGACAACACAAAAAATTAAAAGAATGGACATGCATCGACCCGTTTGTCTTTCTCATCACTGCATGTGCATGAATTAACGGGCTGTTGCGCTGCCGCGAGCAACAACAAGAAAAGCGGAGAAACTTACTGAGAGAGATACGGACGCGATGTGTTTACTGATGTGTTTACATGACTTCTTAATCTTCGACAGACATCGTTATAAACCATCTAACGTAACAAAGGTAAGCATAATATAGTTTTCCGACTACGTACACAGTTTGCAACTAGACAATCACCTTAATGCATTGTTTATTATAAACGGGCGATTAGGGATTATATAGAGACGGATGTACACAGAGAAGAAGCCATAACCATGTTCTATGAGAGTGTAAGTTAACTTACACTCCGCATTCATCGTGATTATTAGAAAAGGCAATCTGCAAAGAGTCATAGTAAAATAAATCACACTCACCGAGCCTGGTGAAGATGAAGCAAGAACACGAAGTGTTAGTACAGATCCATTTTTAGGAGCAGCTTCCTAGTAAAACCTGCTTTATATTGACCCGCGTTTATAAAGCAGTCTGGTGAAAAATAATTATCGCAAACATGAACGCATTTAGGTAAATCGGCGGGGACGTTAGCTTTAAAAACTAAATTCAGCCACTGCGTCCTCAGTGGCTCAGATACCTAACCCTAGGTAGGTACCCTAGGTCACTAACCCTAGGTAGTGAATGACGACTGCTGTGTTCGCTATTACACCCAACTACTGTACACCACACTCGCTTAGGCGTCATTTTGCTCCAGCGGTGAAAAACAATGGCCGACAGCGTCTTCTCACTCGGGGCGGGTCTTTGCTAAAACACCAGTGTCAATCAACTTGTGTAGGAGCGTCCTCTGTCGGTTTGGCGTCACATCGACAGGCTTTTGCGATTGGCCTGATTTCAGAAGGGGGATGTTACTGTAATAAACGAAAAGAAAACCACTGGGCGGCTCTTTATCATCGTAGAGTGGTTGTGTACGCACTCTCCTAACACACAGTTTAGTCCAAACAGCTTAAAATAGTGCATGTAGTGCTGTATGACCCCTTTAAGCTCATTTATTTTCCTTGCCCTTACCTCAGACTGCTGGGAGTAAGTTTCTTCAAAGTGTCAATGTTTAGCTTCGTAATGGTGTTTAATGTTTCCACTTTTGACAACCGCAACAGAGTCCGAGCAAATAACACACACAAGCCTCATAGAGCTTGATGCAGAAAGAATGAATGCATATTTTCCCACCCATTCATTGTGGAAAACTCTCCAAATCAACTTTTCAAATTTTTTAACGTGACATTTTTTTTTGCGCTAATCTGTCTGTGCACTGCTCTTGCTTTCTGCTCTCTTCAATGCACGCATTACTGCACATCTGAACGTATCGGTTGGCGTAGCAACCCATGGCGCCGTAGGACCCAAATGGCTCTACTGAGGTGACCTTCACGTGCCCAATATACATTTTCTTTCATTAGAAAATAGTGTTTGATATATATATATTTAGTCAAAAGTGGCTCTAGTAGGTGGCCTCAACCATTTATCTCCACGAATAAAACGGGCAACTAAAGGGTGCTTTCCCACAGAAACCTCGTCAGTCAGAACATGAGAAGCCGAAATAGTGGCTACGTACATTCTATGAGAAGTGGGGCATAAGCCTGAGGACAACTTTTCTTGCAGAAACTCCAGCACTGAAACGATTCAGCAGTGGACTGGGTCAACATGTTTTGCAATGCACCAACGTTCAAATACACGCCATTTGAGGGCATAAGTTCTTTTAGAGGAGGAAGCCCTAGCACTTAAAATAGTTTCTATAACACTGGCTGGTTAAGACCAGTATCTCTTAATTGGTCCCGATCTGGGGCCAGACGTGAAGGTTCCAGAGCTTGGACCGGGGATGAAATATTGTCCCCTGCACCTGAGACAGAAGATACCTCCTCCCTGGAATCACCGATGATGATCTCTCCATCCAGGAGAGATATTAAATCTAAGAACCACACTCTGGTCAGACAACGGGGCGTAAAAGACGACAAGACGAACTTAGAGTGGGACCCAGAGTCAGAAACCGGGGTCTGAACCACATAAGAAGAATACAAAGCCAATGGCGAGTAACCCTTATTGGGGATTGGCCCTCGAGTAAAATCCCCTGGTTCTTAGCCACAACTGAAATGCTCTCATGTGCAGAATGCCCAAAGGTATCATAGTGGATGCAGCTGCCATGAGAGCTAAAGATCTCTGAAAGTGATGAACAGTCACTTTTTGGTCTAGCTTGATTTCCTTGAGGGTGTTGAGAATGGATTCGACATGAGCAGGAGACAGCTGGCCCGCATTGTGATTGAATCCCATGTGACACCCAAATATGTTGTCTGAACAGGAAAGAGCACGCTTTTCGTGGTGTTGGGTGTCAATCCTAAGAAACAAAGATGAGCTAGGACGACATCCCGATGCCGAAGCGCTAGCTCCTGAGACTAGGCCAGCCAGTCGTTTATGTAATTCGAAATATGGATGCCCTGGAGTCGAAAAGAGCCAGAACTGCATCCATGCCTTTTGTGTCAAGGACCCGATACGGTAAGCTTCGCCCCCGAAAGCGAACCTCAAGAACCTCCTGTGTTGTGCCAATATTTCTATATGAAAGTATGAATCCTTTAGATCGATTGTCACCAATCAATTGCTTGGTTGGATTTGAGAAACAATCACTTTGACAGTCAACATTTTAAATCTGTATTTATTTATTTTTTCATTCTCGAAAGGAATTCTACGTGCCTCTTCCCTTTGGGGGGCCATCCCCATGGTACTGGGCACATGAGCCTCAGGACTTCTTTGTGAAGAAGACAGTTTGCCGGTCCGACTTCTTTGAGGCGGATTGCGAATCGTTGCGCGCCGCACCCCAATCTTTACGAGGGGGTACGAGGCCGGAAGGCGAGATGGGGACATCAAGGAGGAATGCACAATCCTTATCCTTGATGCCCATGAGAATTACCCACAAGTGCCTCTCCGCAGGAAACCATCGCAGCCATAAAACGGCCGATAGCACAAGCCTTCTGCTTTGTTGCAAGTCTGAGACAAGTCTGTGGCCCGGCGTAATTTCAGAATGCCCTATCTCTAAGAGCCCTGCCAGTGCTCAAGTCTCTCAGCAGGTCAGCCTGGTAGGCCTGCAAAACCGCCATGGTGTGCAGTGGAGCACCAACCTTACCTGCTTCCTGAAAAGCTTTTCCCTCCAGAGAAGATGAAAGTCTACACAGCTTGGATGGAAGTGTTAGCTTTTCAGGGAGGTTGATGTCCCAGAAAAGAGATAGCCTGAAAGCGTCTCTTCTATCTGGGGTGTCAACATATAACCCTGCGCTTCCACATCAACTATATTTAAATAAATAAATAAGTCGATGGCACAAAAACACGGGATGAATACAGCTTACTCCATGAAAGGGTTAACTCATCATGGAGGTTGCTAAAAAAATGGGAGAGACTGTCGTTGAGAAATTTTCCGATCCGGGGAGGGCGCGAGAGAAAGGAGGGGAATCCGTCTCTCACACATCTGCCAGATTCACGCGTAAGCCCCAGGAATGCGCCGCGCCTCGAAGCTGCTCTTAAGAAATGCGAGCCGCGCGCGAAGCACTTTAACCGAAACAGTAAGTGTGGAGATCGCTCTCAAATATGAATTTATCACACACAGAGGGACACATCTCGCTTAAAACTCAGCCATATAGGTGAGTTAAAGGTGAGTTAAAGGTGTCTGGACCCCCAGGGTTGTGTCGTGTGCGCACAGTACCCCCAAGGAGTCCTAGACCCCGCAAGCCTGGCATCCAACCATGCCTGACCGATGTCTTGCGGAAAGGCAGCCTGCCGCATGCCATGTTTGGAAGCCCCTCTTGCCGGAGCAATAGATAAAGCAAGCTTCCTGGTCGAACGGCCCTAATCACTAGAGGCGAAGTATGCCACGCGCCTCATAGGCTAGAGCAATAGCATCTTTAACCCGACTCGTCTAATGGCGACGGCCCTTGGGCCGCGGCCCTACGACATATGAAACCCTGCTCTAATTTACGGCCCCGGCTTAATGCAGAGGTGGCTGTAAATTGAAGACCATGAGCTGGACACAGCGAATGAAGACTTACTGCTCCGGAGCTAACGGCGGAGGACCGAAGGCTTCGACTGTGGGAGATAGTTGGGTAAGAAAGCAGAACGGCTTTTTTTTTTTTTTTTACAGAAACTTCCAGCACTGTAACAGTTTGGCAGTGGACTGGGTCTACATGTTTTATGTCCTGGAATGTAAAAGATCCTGAAGGACAGAATTTCTCCTGTCCTCCTAGGCTAGGGCACTAGCATCTCCAACCCAACTCGTCTAATGGCGGCTGCCCTTCGGCCGCGCCCCCAAGACGTATGAAACCCTGCTCTAATTTACGGCCCTGCTTAATGCAGAGGTGCGCTGTAAATTGAAGAGCATGACCTGGACACAGCGATTAAAGTCTTAACTGCTCCGGAGCTAACGGCGGAGGACAGAAGGCTTCGACTGTGGAAGATAGTTGGGCTGGAATGTAAAAGGTCCAGAGGGACAGAATTTCTCCTGTACTCCTAGGCTAGAGCGCTAGCATCTTTAACCCAACTCGTCTAATGGCGGCTGCCCTTCGGCTGCGGCCCCAAGACATATGAAATCTGCTCTGATTTACGGCCCTGGCTTAATGCAGAGGTGCGCTGTAAATTGAAGAGCATGAGCTGGACACAGCGAATGAAGTCTTTACTGCTTCGGAGCTAACGGCGGAGGACAGAAGGCTTCGACTGTGGAAGATAGTTGGGCTGAAATGTAAAAGGTCCCGAGAGACAGAATTTCTCCTGTCCTCCTAGGCTAGGGCACTAGCATCTCTAACCCGACTCGTCTAATGGCGGCTGCCCTCCGGCTGCGGCCCCAAGACATATGAAATCTGCTCTGATTTCCGCCACTGGCTAGTGCGGTGGTGTACTGTAAATCCTAGGGAGCATGAACTAGACGCAGTTAATGAAGTCTTACTGCCCCGTAGCTGTAACGGCAGAGAACAGAAGCTTTGAAGACAACTGCAGAAGATAGTTGGGTGAGGATGCAGAATAGCTCTAGCTAGCCAATGGCAAAGCCCAAGCACAATAAGAAGGCTGATGAGGCCCGTGAATAAGCCTGCAACTAAGGGGTGCTTTCCACCAGCCCAAAAGCCTGAGGTCAATTTTCTTGCAGAAGCTCCAGCACTGAAGCAGTTCGGCAGTGGACTGGGTCTGCATGTTTTGCCATGTCCTAGTGTAGTTTTCCACGCTAGGACATGTTAACCTCCTGACTGCTGGAGGGAGTATTTCAGGGCCAGAAATAGTCATCGTTTCAGAACGAGCAGATGACCTCTCCAGATCCCTTGGGCTGGGCGGCCATTTAAGGCCGCACTCCGGCCCCTAAGGGAAAAACGTCTGCCGTTAGCAACTTGCGACGACAGGACGGACCTAGAGTGGGACCCAGGGTCAAAGACGAGGGTCTGAACCACATAAAAAGGGTACGAAGCTCCCGGCGCGTAACCCTTATTACCTCTGGGGATTGGCCCTTGGATGAAATCCCCCGGCACTGAGCCACCACTGAAACCACTCTGGGAGCGGTGACGTTACCACCTCGCCTAGCTTATACTCCTTTAGAGTATGCTTTAATGAGTTCGGTGCACGCAGGAGACAGCTGTGCCCGCGTTGCGCTCGGATTCCACATGACACTCAACCTCATACCTCATGTAGGAAGGAGAACGCTTTATGGCGTTAGGGCTCCACCCTAAGAAGTGAGGTGAGCTAGGGCGACGTATTGACGCCGACGGAGGGGTGGTGATGGTGGTGGCTGTTAGGTGTTCGGTTTCCTGAAACGCGGCAGGAGGAACCCGAGCAACTAACACTTTGTCCTGAGGATACTGGTTTTCCACAGTGCTTCGTGCTTAAGGAGACATAGCTGGCAGTAGGTTCCCCGCTGCCAGCCTCTCTAAAGGTGCACGAACTTTAACACCTCGGCTAGATGGGTGTGTCACTGGAGACCGCTGCTCTCCGAAACACCAATGGTGGCGGAGATTGAACCACGGCCTCCTAAGGATGCTTGTCCTCTTCATAGCTTCGTACCTAAAGAGACATAGCTGGCAGTAGGTTCCCCGCTGCCAGCCTCTCTAAAAGGTGCAGCTCTCAGTAGGTCAGTCTGGTCTGCCTGCAGAGCCATCGTGTGCAGGGCTGCACCAGGCTGACCCGCTGCCTGAAAAATCTTCTCCCACCAACGAAGATGTTAGTCTACACGCTTGGTAGGGAGTGTAGATTTTTCCCAAGAGGATGAGCTCCCAGGAGAGAGATAGCCCGTGAGCGTCTCTCTGATCTGGGACATCATCATAAAGGACCGAGCTTTCATCCATGACATTGGAACAAATCAAATGTCAATAGCACAAAAACACAGGATAAATATGGCTTATTCCATGAAAGAGTTAACTCATGGAGGTCGTCAGGAGGGGCGGGGCCATCACTGAGGCCCCTCCTCCTCCGGCCACCCGACAGACACCTGTCGGCTGACCGTGAGCGTTTGGGGAATTTTTTATTTTTTTATTTTTTATTTTTTTTCACCGCGAATCGAGGTGTACGCGTCGGACCGCGCTTTACCACCTCTAACACAAACTAACACACCGGCTCATCACTAGAGGAGCGCTCTGGAGTAATAGTTTCCATCTCCGCGGGAGCGAGAGAGAAAGTTCTTCCCCCCTTCACCAGAAGCGCCGAAGCGCGCTGGAGAAGTGGAAGGTAAAAGACTCATAATCCGGCGAGAGAGCGAGAGAAAAGGAAAATCCTGTCTCGCGCACCTTGGCCAGATTGCACACCAGAAATGCGCTGCGGGTCGCGGTTTCACTTTAAGACGGCGAACCCGAGCGCGCGGGACTTTAATAGGGAGAAAATCGCAATACTTACCTGCTCCCTGAAGCCCGAGACAGCGTGCTCCTCCCCCAAACACTCAGACAGAAACGCGAAGATCGCCCTCAGCGGGATATTCTTCTACACGGAGGGACGGACTCGTGTCTAACTCGGCCATCTTTCTGGTGAGTAGTAAGACACTTCTATTTTCGCTTTCTGTTAAACATGCTTGCACACACGCACACACACAACATGGATCCTGAAGAGAAAATGATCTGAGGGTGTTTCCGGTTCATGCCTATTTATAACCTCCAGGTGCACCTCATCGGTTGACGTCACCTGCCTGAGGTTATAGATGCCAAAATATTTGGCGTGTTTGACACACACGTGCTTCACAACCGGTCACGAGGAATCGTTTCCCATAGCGCTTTCGCGCAGCATCGAGTGTAGCTTTTGAAAGGGAACAGCACTACCTATGTCAATTAAAGCATGTAACTGTTTGCCATTAACCAAGACATTACATACCATCCAGTCGTACACCTTGGTTATGTTATCTATATCCAAGTCCCTAGGCAAATAGCAGGCTCCTGCTAATTGGGCTTATGCACTGGGGATACGGTAGATTTATGGCCTGGCTGCTGGTAGTACAAACACACAAAGTATTTCTTTTCTATTGTCTTGCTGAAAGTTCTTTTGCGGGCGTTGGTATACTGCTGTGCCAGCTTTCCTGCTGTCAGCTCGTCTGCAGGTTCATGTTCTTGTACCCAGGTCCTTACCTCTGGTGGGAGATTGCGTAGCACCTGTTCTAGGATGATTGTCTTCCCAATCTCTTCCTTGTTCCAGTTTTTGAGCCAGATCCACATCCGGTAGAGGCTCTTCAGATGATGGTACTATACAGTAGGTCTCTGTCTGTGAATCTCCTAGTGGTACACTGCACTGCTGGAATCGCTGACGGTAGGTCTCTGGTGAGGCCTCAAATTTCTGAAAGAAAAACAAAACAATAATTCACCAAATACATACAAAACTTTACAATCTGTCCAACTTTCACACAAACTAGCTCAATTGCACTCTACTCCATCCAAAAACCCTTTTCTGGGTATCAGCCGATGATGGCCATATATGTAAGAGGCTCCGCCTTCTAGAATATACCATCACCATGCTTCTTACTTACTTTCACACTGTCACCTTTTAACCAAACACAATTCAGAGACAGTTAAACCCAGTTCAAATTCATCTTGCAAATGCTTGCAGACCAAGTTATTTGCAGTCCAAGGTTCCACTGCATACAAAAATTCCCAAAAATTGTCACAGGATACAGGTAGGCAACTGAAATTACTTTAGAGGTAATGCATACCCAGACTTTAAAACTTAGGGCTTGTGAAGTAACACTTGTGTACTAAGAAAAAGCTATTATAAATACTTATGAAAACTAGAAGAATATTTAAATTTATGAGAATTAATTTCTGATAAAGACATAAATAAATAAATATGTAAATACTTTTTCCAAACTGGTACTTTTTCAGTGAGCAGCAGTTGTTTGGGGGCACATAAGCATTATTTTGCACTGTGTAGTGTAAACAAGGCTATAAAACATAGGTTAAAATTTTCAGCTTAATATTTGCTAATCCCATGACAAAGACTCCTTAATTAATCTTTTTAAATTCAACCAAACTCTTTTCTGAATGCCTTTGTGTACACAACCTCCCCCCGTCCTAACCTCCCGATTCAAGAATGATCCTTTTTTGAAGATGGTGGTCTCTGTAATATTCATGCAAACTACCTAGACTTATTTAGCCAACATAATTTTTAAAGTGTGTCAAAAGGTGTTTTTTTTTTTTTTACAACTTGATATTACCAAACATGTAAGCAATCTCTGATAATGTTTTTTTTTTTTTCCAACCACATTTCTTTCTTAAAGATGATGGTTTTCACTATTCCTCGAGCTTTTCATCGTGTGTTAGACAGTCCTTAACCCAATTTTAGTACTCTCAGCAAACTGCGTAGATGTTTTCTTTGCTTGATTGATACAAATAATTCCACTTCCAATAAATCACTTCTAAGCCAGAGTAACATCTTTGCATTGACGATAAGATATGTCTTGAGACGGTATTTAAAAATTGTGCAGCAACTCAATAGATCAATTGGGGTTAAATAACTGATACCACTTATACAGGGTGTAAATGTCCCAGCACATTCACCCCTTGGCCATACTGTGCAATGACAGGATAAAGTTCTTCCCAAACAATGTGCTATGGATGAGACCAAAGTGGAACAGCATTCCAGCAAAACACCTCATACCCACTGTCAGCACAAAAAGAAGTGATGATTTGTGTTACTTTTTGCAGCCACATGACCTGGACACCTTAGCTAAAATCCGACCACGAATAAAGCACTTCCGCATTCCTGCACGACTCACTCACAGAGTTTTCGCGCCGGCTTCTGCATTCCAGCGCAGCTCTCTCTACGCCCACACAGCTTCCCCACTTGGGGCTACAATCACTCCAGTGCGCAGCACGTTAATAAGATCCCGTTTCAAGGTTCTCTCTAAGCAGCACACAACATAATAATTCCAAGGAGCTCCTTCCCTGCACTTGAATCCACGCAGAATGGAGCCCTCTTACAAGTCTGACATTTTCTTTGCAGTGCTTTTTTTTATAGTCAATAACATACAGACACTTGATTGCATTGGCCTTCCCCTTTAATAATTCTCTTGTATGTAATAGTCTAACAAGGACTGTCCTGGGTAATCACTATCTTGTAAATTTATTAAGATATCTTTTTATTAGACTTTTTATCACTTTTTTCTATCTGAATTTTAGATAGTACTTTTCACTATGCTATTGTATTATTATGATTTGCAACAGGTTCTTGAAGAAATTATGTTTTTATTACAATGTAGTACACACACACACACACACACACACACACACACACCCTGAAATTGTAAACTCAAGTACATGTCATGTAAACAAATGTGATCATGTGCATATTAAAATGATTCACAAGAGAAAGTCAAATCAAAAGGTTTACTATGTACTGTACAGTACTATGCAAAGGTCTTGAGGAACAGTTGTCCAGACTTCATGAACCACTGGGAAACACCCTACATTGAAATGATCAGACTGGTAATTAGTTTCCAGCTGACTCTGATGGCTACAGTAAGTGGTTAGGAAGGCGAAAGAGGAAAATTAAGTTGCTGTT
Source organism: Clarias gariepinus (assembly GCF_024256425.1). Taxonomy (NCBI): domain Eukaryota; kingdom Metazoa; phylum Chordata; class Actinopteri; order Siluriformes; family Clariidae; genus Clarias; species Clarias gariepinus. The sequence continues at coordinate 28,190,361 of NC_071100.1, read as the reverse complement.
TTACATTGTATATGTAGCAACTTCTCAGACTGAAACAGTAAAACGTAATTAGACTTAATTAGAATGTCATACAAATTATTTGAAGAAAGCCTACAATTTGCCCCCAGTAGCAAAGCAACAGTCTTTGTTTTACTTCATCTTTCTTCAACACCTGAATGAGCCAATTGCTCAGCTCTCAGAGGATCAATTGTTTACTCCAACAAGACAGAATCAGAGTTTGCTTACCTTTGCTGAGCATCCTATTTGATCAAGTCTCTGTACACATTTTGTCTCATTATTTTAAAGGTCTAGTGCCAGGAGAATGATTATGGCTCAAGCATAACAGCAAACAAGAAATGAGGCTTTTTAAAGGCATCCAACTGCATCCTACTGAGAAGCAAAGTCACACTGGCAGAGACTTTTTAGCATAGAAATCTACAAACAGTAAATTAAATTGGGTCAGCAGTCTAAGGTATAGACTAAGAATAAGCTTATCTGAGAACACAATGGGTAGTATGGGATTAGTGTGCCAGTTTGGGGTCTGCCTTGCGAATAGTAGAACTTTTTTGTCAGACCCTGAACATAAGAAGATAAAATTCAAATTTCAAAATTCAAATTTTATTTGTCACGTATACAGTCATACACAGTACGATATGCAGTGAAATGCTTTTTCGACTACCAGTGACCTTAAAATAAAAACTTAAGAATGAATATAAATAAAAGGTAATACGGTAGAAAATAAAGTTAACTGGTAAAATATACTGTACAAGTAATAATAAAGACATATTGCAGTAAAAGAAATATTGCAGGAAAAATTAAATTAACTACAGTAGTAAAAGTAAAAATATACTGTGCTACCTAAGATGAAATAAGAATAAAAAAATACTGTACAAATAAGAACAAAATATATATAATATAGAAATATGAAAGAAGAAAATAGAACTTTGTCCATTAGTAATGTAAAAAATGGCTGAGGTGTGCAAATATGCATAAAGTGACTGTCTTCTTAAAGTGTCTTATTATTAAAGTGATTTGTGCAGTGGTCCATAATGAAAGTATAAGTATATAGTGCAAAAATTGTGCATGAATGTGTCCATAGTGTCCATGAATGCATGAATGCAGAAATTGTGCATGAATGTGTCCATAGTGTCCATGAATGCCCACTGTTGGATGTAAAAGAGATGATATTAGTGCTGTATTGTGTTGTGGTTGTTGTGGTTGAGAGACCTTATGGCCTGTGGGAAGAAGCTCCTCCTCAATCTCTCTGTATTGGTCTTCAGGGAGCAGAATCGCTTCCCAGACCGCAACAGAGAAAACAGTCCATTGTTGGGATGGCTGAGGTCCTTCACCATCTTCCTGGCCTTAGTCCAGCACCGTTTGCTGTAGATCGAGTGCAGGTCAGGGAGCTCGGTGCGGATGATTCGTTCAGCTGAACGCACCACCCTCTGTAGAGCTCGTCTGTCCTGCATGGTGCTGTTCCCGAACCAGGTTGTGATGTTTCCCGTCAGGACGCTCTCTATGGTGCAGGAGTAGAAGTTCCTTAGCACCTTGGAGGGCAGTCTAAAGTCTCTCAAGCATCTAAGGTAGTAGAGACGCTGCCGGGCCTTTTTCACCACGGTGTTGATGTGACAGGACCATGACAGATCCTGCGTGATGTGAACACCGAGGTATCAAAAGCTGTCCACTCTCTCCACTGGGCTGCTGTTGATGACTGGGGTCTGGTAGTTCCTCTCCTGCTTTGTACAAAAGTCCAGAATCAGCTCCTTTGTCTTGCTGACGTTCAGGAGGAGATTGTTCCTCTGGCACCATTTCTCCAGATTTCCTATCTCCTCTAGGTAGGCCGACTCATCGTTGTTGGCGATCAGGCCCACCACGACAGTGTCGTCAGCAAACTTGATGACGGCGGTGGAGTTGGTAGTCGCCACGCAGTCGTGGGTGTAAAAAGAGTACAGCAGGGGGCTCAGAACACAGCCCTGAGAGAGGCTGAGACATGACCGCCCATCCTTACTGCCTGTGGTCTGCCAGTTAGGAAGTTGGAGATCCACTGGCACATAGATGAGCTGAGTTCCAGGTGCTCCAGCTTGGTGGTGAGTGTGGAGGGAATTATGATATTGTAGCGTTTTTACGCCGGAAAGAATGCTGGAGAGACGAGTGAGCTTATTTGCTGCCCAATGCAATGGCTGGGAGTACTTTATTAGGCACACAGCAGGTATGGCATGAGCAGCACCTTCACTCAGGAGCCTACATCCAATTCAGCGTCAGCCTGAACTGGAGCACATTTCACACGTCACACCCCCACACACACAAACAGGGCCGAAACCACTAACCCAAACACCTTTCCCCATCATGGTGAACACACCGACATCCCCGCAAGGCATGCTGGTCGTCAGCTGCCGCCCCGCCCACGCCACACTGCCCCCACCCGAGCTGTGACCTTCTCTGGTCACCATGACGAACTTTGTCTCGGAGGCGTGGAGGCGGTCGGCCCTGGCGGTGGGAATGCCGGCGTCTTTTGGCAGGTGAGGGATGAACGTGAACATAGTCCTGAGGCGGTCCGGCCTCCACAGAGTTCAAGGTTTCCCCGGCGTGCGGCTGGTAAGGCGCAAGACGGTCCCGGTGGAGCAAAACTCGTGCCCGCCCTGCCAACCGCACCCGGTAGATGACATCGGAGAGCCGAGCTATTACCGTACAGGGGCCCACCCAGTGAGACACAAGCCCGGCTGAGAGCCCCCTTTTCCTCCTTCCGGAGGAACACACCCACACCTGCTCGCCAGCAGCAAAATCTTGCCCCTGGCTGTGAGTGTCCACGAGCGCCCGCAGTAAGACGCCGTCCAGCACACTGTCGATGTAAAGCCCAGCGCGGCTTACCGGGCGTCCTCCCGGCGCTAGTCTAGCGGCTGCTGGTGTACGCTGTCCCGTGCCTCGCCGCGAAACGTCGGAGAGTTGCTCGTTGCCTAGCCGCGAGGGTAGCCCTGTCCCCAGCTAGGTTCACGAACAGAGCGCCACTGAGCTGCAGGCGGTCGCTCGGCTCTTCCGCCGCGATGTACCGCCGGTATGGGCTCAGCGTGCTCGGCCTCGCGCTCGGCCTCGCGCAGCGGCTGGTCGCTTTGCTGGCTAACGGCGCACGGAGCGGTATCTTGCTCCGGCGCTTGCGCAGCGCCAGCCTCCGCCCCAAGATCCAGCGCCGGGATTTCCTTCTTCCCGCTCCGCGTTGGTTGACGTGGTGTGCTCGCGCTAGCTCCGTCAGGAAAACGCTTTTTCTGCGCGAGTAGTCGCTCCGCTACTCGGCGGCCCGCTAGGATTTTCAGAAGGTCCTCCGTTGTGTGCTCGAACCCATTATTCTCCATCCCACTTCTGACACCAATGTAGCGTTTTTACGCTGGAAAGAATGCTGGACAGACGAGTGAGCTTCCTTGCTGCCCAATGCAATGGCTGGGAGTACTTTATTAGGCACACAGCAGGTATGGCATGAGCAGCACCTTCACTCAGGAGCCTACATCCAATTCAGCGTCAGCCTGAACTGGAGCACATTTCACACGTCACACCCCCACACACACAAACAGGGCCGAAGCCACTAACCCAAACACCTTTCCCCATCATGGTGAACACACCGACATCCCCGCAAGGCATGCTGGTCGTCAGCCGCCGCCCCGCCCACGCCACAATATTAAATGCAGAGCTGTAGTCGATAAAGAGCATTTTTACATAATTCCCTTTCCTAGCGTCCAGGTGAGTGAGTGATGTGTGGAGGAGGTGAGAGATGGCATCATCAGTAGAACGGTTGGTATGCAAACTGTAGTGGGTCGAGTGTGTCTGGTAGTGAAGAAATGATGAAGTCTCTGACCAGGCGTTCAAAGCACTTCATCACTACTGAGGTGAGAGCTACAGGGCGATAGTCATTAAGAGAAGCAGGTTGAGGTTTCTTTGGGACAGGAACAATAATGGACTCTTTGAAGCATGTGGGGATCACCGACTGAGATAAAGAGATAAAGAGATGAACTTTATCCTGGCCCTGAGGTCATCTAGCTTGTTTTCCAGTGACTGGACGTTGGCGAGCAGGATGCTAGGCAGAGGTGTGCGGTGTACATGGGCTCTCAGCCTGTTCCTGATGCCGGCTCGTTTCCCTCGGGGCCGCCGCTTCGTTACTGAAATATATCTCAAAAAACGAAAACAAAGTGAAATAGATCGGAGCAGTCGTGACGGCAGCCGACCTCACCGGCGACATCTTGGAAAAAAAAAAAAAAAACACTGCCTAAGAGATTCAAGACATCATCTTGTCCTTCAATCCCATCACCTGTTCATTAGACCCGATCCCTTCCACAATGCTTAAGGTCATCTCACAAGACATCCTTCCGTTCATCACAACCACCATCAAGCATTCTATATCATCTGGTCATATCCCTGCTGTTTTTAAGAAGGAAAGGGTTATTTCCATCCTCAAGAAACCCTGCCTGGATCCAGCAGACATCAGCGACTATTGTTATATCCGGTATCACTTCACAGTGTCACGAAACTAACCGGGATGATCAGAAGACTTAGCACTTAGCAGTTGGCCCTTTGTAGTGTGGATGGTAAACCCAAACGCAGAAGTAATCGAGTAGGATAACCACGCGATTTAGTCTAAGGACTCTCACGAAAGGGGAGCAAGGGAAAAACACAAATTTAACCCGCGTCCTATAAACACACACTCGAATCAGAAAGTAGACCCAAGAAAGTGTGTACTTACAAAATGGCAGACAGACAATCTGAACCGACATGGGCGAACTCAATGACTGAGCGATGTGAAGCGCCATATTGTCTCCTTTTATGCTTTCTGTTTTGCGACCGTACTACTTTCAGGTCCTAGTGCCGGTCGTGGAGCGGGTGTGTGTGACACACGTTTTTCTTTTTAAAATTCTTAAAAGGACTGTTTATAACCAAATGTCTGTTTATCTCACACAGAACATCCACAACGATCACAACCAATTTGGTTTAAAAGTCACCCATTCCACAGAGCCTGCCCTTCTGTAAGTCATTGAGAAGCTCAATACTGCTAGATCAGCTAAACTGTCATCTGTCCATATCTGTCACTATCTACTGGTGTCCCACAGGGCTGAGTATTGGGTCCCCTTCTGTTCGCCCTCTATACCTGGTCTCTTCGCATAGCTTTTCATACCATAATTATGCAGATGACCTGCAACTTATTCTTTCCTTTCCTCCCTCAGACGTTCAGGTTTCCATCCAGATCTCAACATGTCTGGCAGACATCTCATCCTGGATGGCAGCTCATCAGCTAAAGCTCAATTTTAGTAAAGCCGAACTGCTGTTTATCAGTGGTGAGTCATCACCTGGTCAAGTCATCAACTGGCCACAGCATCCTGGGGTAACTTTGGACATTAAACTGTAATTTTCTCCACACATTGCTAACCTTCTTTCTGCCTAATGCCTAAATGTAAATGTAAAAATAAATGTCTAAAAGATTAAATATGTAAATGTTGATGTTCTCTGCCATAGTTTTATAGATAATTAAAGTCATACTGTAATGTCCATGGACAATAAGACTTGAAAAGAAAGGAATACAAGATGGTGCTCATCTTAAGAGAACACACAGTGCTTTCCAAAATATAACTGTAGACAAGAGAATTAAACACAATTTTACACTTTTAACTTTACTTTCTTTACACACACACACACACACACACACACACACACACACACACACGCGCGCGCACGCACACACACACACACACACACACACACACACAATAAATGCTTCATCTAGACCAGATCTAACCATAATCCATGTTTAGTTTTGTATAAGAAATTTTCCCACCAACACACATATACATGTACTAATTTACAATAAAAATTGTTACCCTATATCAACTACTACACTCAGAATATATTTAGAAATTAAAATTAGGCCTAGACAGTCTTGATGTGTTTTGTTCCCTCTCGTATTCAGTGAACACAGGTGCATCACACCCAGGCTTCTTTCCTGCAGACAGAAATGGCCATTATTGGCTCCAATTTCAACAATTAGCTGCACAGGCCTGATCAGTTTCATCTCAGCAAATAAACCTGAATTAATCCACCACCTGTTGACACTTTGGGGGAATTGCTAATTTTCCATGACAAGGAAAATTAGTTTCTATTATAATTTCTGCAAATGTGGAAATCAGTAATTACAATATATAAATAAAATGTTTATTTAACACTGCATACTTAAATATACACTATATATAGACTGAACAATTTTAAGTGTCACTTTGGTTGAATTCTTTTAAACCTGTATTCAAATGAACCAGGAACTGAGGTACCAAACATCTCACACATGCACTGCAGGGCTATCATCTCAAGACATCAGTTGTGTTCATTTAATTTGTCATTTGGGAATTGATATCCCCTTTAACCTTAATGCTGTAGGGGGTTTTGAACTGACACACCCAGTTACCCCTAATTACATTTTACTTCAAGAGGTGAATGAAAGACTTAATAACTCAATTAAACAATTAGCATTTCCAAGATTAAGATGTGTGCTTGTGTGTGTATTTAAGAGAGGGGGTGTGTTTGTGTCTTTGTGTATGCTAACTGGATTATCTTAATTTGATTGAAACATCATAGACTGATAAAAACAGGATACAAGCAGTACACAGGAGCAGTCTCTATCTCCAGTTATAATGAAATTGATGTTCCTGCTGCACTATACAGTAAAAACAACACATTTTGACAGCCTTAGTTTCATATGTCCTTAAAGATATTATTATGTCCTGAGATATTACATATTGGTATTTTCAGGACACAGGATTTAAAACCTATTAATTTTCTTTCATGCAAACACAAGATTGCTATCAATATGCTGTAATTATAACAGCTCATAATTCTTTGCAGACAGTTGTAACAGTAATAGGATATAACAGTGATAGAACATTAATTATTTGTGGGATAAGATATCAAGATATTTATTTCTTTTCTTTAACAAATGATTTGCTTTGGTCAAGGTCACAGTGGATCTGATGCACACATAATAAAGAGTCAAAAGCCTGTGGACACAACCATCACATCCATATTTGAGTCTTTCCCAGACTGTTGTCACAGAATTGTTATGTGCTGTCTGCATTGTAGCATTACAATTTCACATTAAAGGAGTATGGGATATTTGTCTCTTTCAAATTATAATGTCCCTGCACACAATTCAATGGTCATGAGGACATATTTTGACAAGTTTAGAGTAGACTTGCACAGTGGCCTGCTGAACACCTTATGAATGCTCAATTGATACATATCCCCACAGTCACCCTCCGTTTAGTGGGATGATTGACAAAAGAGTTGAGATTATTAATGAAGGTTATCTTGGGCTACAGATCTCAGCTGGTAAAAATTGACTCTACCTCCTCCACACTTCTTACATGCCTTTTTATCCCCCTCCTGCCACCTCTGCTAATTCATGACTGTGTCAGCAAGCACCACAAAGATGAAACAGCCTACAGATATGAGGTTAGAATGATATTAGACTGGTGCAATGACATCACCATCAACAACAGCAAAATGGTGATCATGGACTTCAGGAGACAGCAAGTGGGTTGTCACACCCCCTTATCCATCAATATGGTTGCAATGGGATGAGTTCCCCTTTCCACAGGGAAAGTTCCTCTGTGTTCACCTCACCAACAACCTGACCTGTTCTCCTTACACTACGTCAGTGGTAAATTTTGCTCAACAATCAGTCTAAAATCCTGACAAACTCCTAAAATGCAACATAGGATGCATCCTAACTGGTTTGGCTCAACCCATGACTCCAAGGTCCTACAGAGAGTCATGAGAATGGACAGTCTGGGTCAAGCTGACTGGAATGATTAAATAACTTTAAATTATAAGCAAAAAAGCATTTTTGAATGCTCAATATGTCAACCACTGAGTCAGACAGACTTCACCAGGTCACATTAATTATTTCCTGCACTTTTTCCAACATCAATTTATTAATTAAAATTATTATAATCTTTTTTTATAGCATGTTTTCTAAGATGCAACTTAATTGGTTAAGTGATTGATTAAAAAAGTACTAGATGTCACTCTGAGATTTTTTTTTTAAGAAGACAAAATTTTTAAAGGGGAATAAAAAGCATTTTTAAAAGAAACCACAATTAGACTATAGTAGACTACTATAGGATCACATGTAAAAAGTATTTATGGATAAAGAAAATGCTTAGTGTGAAAGAAACTTATTAGGAAACTTTAAGACAGGTGGAAACCTAACAATACTAGTCTCATGCTACTAAGCGCATGCTTCAAGAGCACCATGTGACAGGTACAGTATGTTGTACAGTATGCCATGTGACAGTTACATTGGTGTATATTGATTTATAAAATAAGGAATAACACCATGGGATATGCTGTTAAAGATAGATAGATAGATAGAGAGAGAGAGAGAGAGAGAGAGAGAGAGAGAGAGAGGGACCATGGGTCCTGTTACATTGACAGGTACTACCTACCTAAACAGTGTTGCAGCCCAATAACGCCTCTTAATCTCTTTATGGCAACAGTATTCATTAATATCAGTGGCTTCTTTCAGCTGAATAATGGAATGCCAAACTGCAATCACAGCAGAGAAATGGCTTGTGGAAATGAATAAAGAATTTCACGGTGTCAGGGTAGACTTAAATTTTCTCAGATTTTAATCTTATTGAGTATGTGCTAGAAAAACAAGTCCAGTCCATGCAGGATGCACCTTGCAGTTCATTCTGTAGGATTTAAGGAAACTGCTGCTATATTGGTGCCAGCTACCATAGAACACCTTCAGAGGTCTTGTTATGTCCATGTCTCAAAATGCCAGAGCTGTTTGGCAGCACATTGGGGGGACCTACAAAATAATAGACATAGACAGTGTTAGTGCTACAGCTACAATCACTCATTCCCTCTTTAGCTTCTCTTTTAACTAAAGTTTGACATTAACAAAATATATAATAAGAATAAATACATTTTAAAAGAAAGCCTAGCATCTTTCACGTTACTTTCTTATCATGAAAGAATAAGAAATACTAAAATTAAAAACTTTCATAGTAGAAAACATATTTTTAAAAGCACAAAAATATTATTGTAAATTAGAAAGCAATACAAAAAGCAATGATTATTATAAAAAAACACTTCCAGTTTTAAACATTATGTATTACTAAGCTGTGAAGTGACTACATACTGTACAATACAACATACAATAGAAACAATAACATATTTCAAGTGGTCCATTAATATAAGCCTGTTATTAGATTTTTAGTGAGCTGTCAAAGTTCTACTTAATTTATTATTGAATATCAATTAAAACCTTCCAACCAATCGGATTTGTGAATTCAACAGCAGTGTGTCCTAATATAACATAACAAAATGGCATGTTATATAATGTTAATTTAATGTTTTGCTCATAGTTTCGGATTGCGGGGTACAATGGCAGCAGTCTAATGGATAAAGGTGAAGAAAATATGTCATTGTAAGACCACAATTGCTTTTGTGAACTGCTGCTCCATTGCACTCACTATTATCTCCAGGCTGTTGCTAATGGAGACGAGCAGTGGATGTTGCTGCGAGTCAATGCAGCAGAGACGTTTTTTTCAGGTTGTCCATGCTGCGCCTCAGTTAGCACAACTCTTTTCCCACTGTGGCAAACCCAGTTTGATTGATTTGAAAGTAGACACAATCATGTGATCACATCTTTTGCTGGTTTCTTCTTCATAGACATTTTTTACTTTATCATTTTCAGTACTAGTCTCTCTTAACAGATATTCCAAGCACCGATTCAAGGCTAGAGAATTCAGTTGCTGACTTAGTTTATTATTTAAATTACATTCTTCCTTTTTTGAATGTTGATGGGGGAAAATCGTCTGAAGGTGTCAAAGGCTGCCTGCTTGACAGACCCCCTTCAGCTTTTTTGATGTCTTACAAGACTGAAGGAACCTTCTGCTTCTCACCAGAAAAGCTTTTTGCATTTGCAGCAGTTTTCAGATTACCAGGTAAATTTGTTTTAATTTGCTTGTTTTAAATATTAGCTCTTGTTGGCTTTGCATCTATTCACATCTTACACATCTCATCCTTTTTATCTCTCATCTCTATCTTTTTATCTCTCATTTTATATCTCATCCTTTTAAGCTCTCATCAAGCTTCCCATTCCCTAAATATTTACATAAATAACATTCACAATAATTGATTTTCCTGTATCAGAGTAAGATCTATTCCTAAGTAAGTCTTAAAAAAATACAGTCCTTTAAAATTTGTTCACATTTTTTCCTAATGCAGAAAAACTGAATCTGATTCACAGAACAATCAGAATAAATTTGTGTGATCCTGAATGCTTATATATATATATATATATATATATATATATATATATATATATATATATATAAGCCATATATATATATATATATATATATATATATATATATATATATATATATATATATATAAGCCATATATATATATATATATATATATATATATATATATATATATATATATGGCTTTCTTAAAAAAAAAAATTGACAAAGCAATAAAATATATATTTGCCTGTAAATAAGTGAGGGTGGCCTGGGTAGTTCAGTGCACTGTAAGAGGTGAATTTATATGGCATGGAATCAACAGTCAATTTCCCAGAGGAAATTAATTTAGTCTGTGCTAAGCAGAATGCATGTGAAGATGAATGTTGACCACTGTCTCCCGCATGGATATTGATAGTGAAAGAATATGTAGGCCATACATCAGACTTCTAGACATATGCTGCAGACCTACATTATGTTCATGAGCAACTAGACATATGGTATTTAAAAATGGACATTCATGCCACTAAAAACAACCTTAGGAGCACTCCCGTGGTAAGAAAAAGCTTGCTAGGGCCAAGACTTGTGAAGGATACAGAATGAGGTCTTATTCCACAGAATGTGATGAGACTTTTCATCCAACATTACTTACAAAGACAATTACAATGTTTCTTTAAATAGCCTTCGCATTTGCCCTTGCCGCATGTCAGCTACAATAAAATTCATTGTTGGCCTACAAGTACTAAATTTAGAATTCAGACACAGTAACCATTGTTTCTGTAAGCCATTAACAGAACCAGCCATTCTAAAGTACAGGAAACCACTGACCAAAGGCCTTGGATATTGCTTAAGTGCTTTGAAAAGGTGGCTCAGGAATCGTGGCCCACACGCTCTGACCTCCTGGGAGGTCTGGTCATTTGCATTGTGTACTCACAGTAGAGAATCCAGCTCTTCGATATGTCGATAATGGCTTCAATGCAGTCTGTGCACTAACCTTATTGTTCTGTCTTTAGCACTTCTCTGTGCCAGATCAAAGCCATAGATCTCAAACTCCAGAGGCTCAAAGGCCTGCTGAGAGGCCCTGGCATTTACCACAACCATCCATTTGAAACAATATGAAAAGGCCAAATAGCAAGTGTCTCCATTTTCCTTCTCCTCTTTCCACATGCAAAGAATGAACCTGGGCTGCTCTGAAGTGGGCTTACGGACACTGCTTTAAAATCCATGCTTTACAAGCACATCCTCTAAGAGCACTTACAGTTCAATCCAGCCCATTTTCTTTACAAGTCTATGGCACTGACCATTAACCTTTTACTGTATTTTGGACCAAACACTAAAACTAGTTAAAATAATTTTTTTGGTTACTTAAATTATCTTTTTTTAATACATGTGATAGATAGATAGATAGATAGATAGATAGATAGATAGATAGATAGATAGATAGATCGATCGATCTAGAGCCACCTAATATTTAGATATTTGGATATTGAGTAGGTCCCCCCTAAAACAGTAATTCTGACACCTGACACCTTTCTATTGGAAGCATCATTAACCTTTTTTTCAATTCAATTTATTCTAGAGTTTCAATTGGAATCGCACTACATGGGCTGCTCACGTGCAACTGCTCAGTGAGCAGTTAGTTTTTCTTCCTTGGATCACTTTTTGTATAAACTGACCAGTGCAGGCATAAAACACCCTACAAGAGTTTTGGAAGTGCTCTGATCCTGATCATTTGGCCCCTTTCACAGAAGTGACATTTTCAATAAAAAAGTTACTAGTTAGAGTACTTTTGCAAAAAATGAAAGCTCCTTTGTAATTCCTTGTGTATGTTGTTTTTGTTAAGACCTTTATAATTATTTTTCCATCATCACTCAGCAAAGTTTGGTCTATAATCTGTTAACTACTAATACCCCTATCTTACCAACGCGGTTTTGCGCGGTGGCCGCAAGTACCGTTCATCATGATCCACCACGAGTTTTGGCGCTTTGATTAGGTTTCCATCTTTCAATGCGTTGGTCCTCGCATAGTCAAATCTCATAGGTGACATAGGGTTATAACAGCAGGAATAACAGGGGCGGGGGGGAGGGGTTATCGGGGGCGGGGCTTCTAGTACGACTTTCACACACACAATAACGGATTGGGAATGACTGCTGTCTGGCTCACAGATTACATAAACTGTCTGAATAACAGATTACATTTTTTTTATTAATAATTAAATTACTGAGTACTTAAATGATGGACCTAACACGTTAGATTACTCGTTACATCAAAAAAGTACAGTAATCCACATACTCTAACGTATTACTTGTCCCTGGCCTACTGTACCATAAGTAATCCAAGGAAGAAAATCAGTGAACTAGCGACAGTGTCATGGGTGCCCAATGCTTAGTGATGCACATGGGGAGCGAATGTTGGCCTGTGTAGTCCAATCTATTGGAAGCACAAGTGTATATCTAGGAACATATTAAATATTAGGCAGGTGGTCATAATATTTGGACACTCCAGTCAATTGTTTGCCTGCTAGTTCGTTCATGGTCTTTCTTGATTTTTATTACTTTTTAAATTGTAAAACAAAAACATACATATTATGATACATGATATTGAGATGTGTGATACTTATGCTCTGTAAAGCCTTCATAACAGCTTTAATCTAAGGTGCTGTAAATAAATTATTTTTGAGGCTGGTAACTCTAAATAAACTTCTTCTCTGCAGCAGAGGTAAGTTTTGGTAGCTGACCTTTTGACTTTCTGTCCTTTTGGTAGCTGACCATCATGTCTAAAAAATAGCTGTTGTTGTTGTTACATAATCACGTAATGCCATGTGTGTTATTACATAGTTTTGAAATTTATTTACATTTAGGCATTTGGCAGATGCTCTTATCCAGAGCGACTTACATTTTTATCTCATTATACATCTGAGCAATTGAGGGTTAAGGGCCTTGCTCAAGGGCCCAACAGTGGCAACTTGGTGGTTGTGGGGTTTGAACCTGGGATCTTCCGAACCATAGTCCAATACCTTAACCACTGAGCTACCCCTGGCTACCCCTGAAATTCCCATTATTATTATAGAATGTACAAAAATGAATGCAAACTTGTGTCCAAACTCAGTGACTGGCAATGTAGGTCCATAAAAACTATTCAGACTCAGAAGGGCCCCTATGATAAAGTCCATTTAAAATCACAAGAAGTCATGTAAACCGCAACTACTTTCGATAAATAAATATATAAAATAAATAAACTTTTAACAACATAGAAATTTATTGTGCTGGCAAGGTCAAACCTTCTCATTAAAATAATATCCTTAATACATATTACAGCACACATTTTATTTTCCATTATTATTTACCTCTCCATGCAACTGCTCCATATGGAACAATAGACAAAACATCAAACGTTCTAGCAATTAACTTTATCACAAATAAATATACAAAGGTAAGGATCTTAAAAACTTGTAAAGAGCTGTAATCATGCATTTAGACATGCTAACAAACAAATTCCCTTTACTACAGTAACTGTCACTAGTCTATCAATCAGGTCAATGCAGAAAAGCAAATCATCTTACCTTAATTTAGTTTCATATCAAAAGCTTCTTTCCCTTTATTACATTTTCAAACTTAGGCTGAGAATAGAAGTGTATAATATCACTGCAATATTGGTGTTATGGTAAGTCACAATTTAACACTCTAACTATCTAACACATCAGTACATGGGACATTTATTTATTTATTCATTTATATATGTCTTTATTTTCTTAATACAAAAGCTTATCACATACAGTAAAAGCTCTCTCTCTCTAGCACTCTCTCTCTCTCTCTCTCTCTCTCTCTCTTTCTCTCTTATTGTCTCGGTTGTATGCTAAGTGTCTATCTGATGCCTAAGAAGCACCAAAGATTTTTTCTAACATTTCAGGAATCGTTGTCTCCACACAGTGTTTATCTATGAAGGCTTTTGATGTAGAACATTTTCAGAAACATCTTTATCAAATCATAATTCCTTTTAAACAACATCAGTAATAGGAATATGAAATGAAAAATAAACCCAAGGATCTAATTAAACCTGGACACAAACATTGTTTGTAAAACTAACTAATGATTATTTATTTAAATAAAAGGTGGAAAAAATCCATTAAGCCAGGCACAGTATATTCCATGATAAATTAAATGGATTTATCATTAAACATGTCAATTTGTCAAAAAATAAATTATATAAAAATTTTGCATAAATGTTTTAATTATTATTATTATTATTATTATTATTATTATTATTATGGCATTATGACAATATAATATATTACAATGTATTAAAGTATCGCAAGTACAACTTGTACTGTCATAACATAAACAATCATTATCATTATTTGCAAACATATCTGATTGGATGATACTAGTGGCATTTGTTACACTTTTCCTTTTTTCCCCCTAAAAATATAATGACAGTGAATGGCTGGATCGGTTTCCTGGTGAGTCCAGTTCCTCTCAAGGTTTCCACCTATTGCCATCTCAGGGAGTTTTTCCTTGCCATTGTCGCGGCTTGCTCATTCACTTTCACATTCCATACAAACTTTAAAAATTATTTTGATTGTGTAAAGCTGTTTTATATAAATAAAATTAAATTGAATTGAAAAAATAACTGACTAAATAAAATCCATAGGTATAAATGTGTGTATAAATGTACTGTGCACATGTTAAGGACTTGCTCTTGACCCACTACCATTCTGACCAGTTACGGTAAGTACCCAATACAACTTTAAGCCATGTTGTTAAGGCATTGGACTACGGTTCAGAAGATGTGCTCATCATTAATGTCGCGTGCTCATCATTAATGTTGCACTTAATGTAATACATAATAAACCCGCGCTATATTTTAGAATGGCCACCGTGTACAGGGCCATATGTCGATTTTTTTTTTTAAAGAATTTGGACATCTGCTATCAGACCTATTGGTTAACTCTGACAAAGTGTTGATAGTAGGAGACTTTAACATTCATGTAGATGATGCTAACAACACTTTAGCCCTCGCATTTATGGACTTTTTCCTTGGGGTAAACAAAATATAAATGGATCAACTCACCGCTGTAATCATATGCTAGATTTAATTATATCCCATAGTGTAGATGTCTCTAATATTGAGATTTTACCTCAAAGTGATGATATCATAGATCATCACCTCCTGATATATACTCTACCCGTAGAACAGATTAGCTGTGTCTCCCCACGTTATCGATTTGTTAGAAATATGAATCCAACTACTAAAGACAGATTCACAAGTAATCTGCCGGATCTATATCAATTACTTATTATACCCCTAAATGCAGACGATCTAGATAAAGTGACTAGCAGCATGGCCACTATTTTTACCAGTACATTAGACACTGTTGCTCCCATCAGATTTAAAAAAGTTAGAGATAAAACACTTGCTCCTTGGTACAATAGTCATACTCGCGCCCTAAAAAGAGCAACCCGTAACCTCAAACGAAAATGGAGAAAAACTAAATTAGAAGTTTTTGAATTGCGTTTAAAGACAGTATTTGCAGCTATAGACAGGCTCTAAAAACTGCTAGGACCGAGCATCTTAGCCAACTGATAGCAAGAAACCAAAACAATCCCAAGTTCTTATTTAGTACAGTGGCTCGCCTAAAAAAACCTAAGATGCCTGCAGAGAGTACTCCACAACATTTTAGTAGTGAAGACTTTATTGACTTCTTTAATGAAAAAATCGATAGCATAAGGAAGAAAATAACGGAGGTTTAACCTCTAATAGCATCTCATGATCTAGTTCAGCCTAAAGTTTCACATTTAGTTTTTCAGTGCTTTACAGGTTTAGGACAGGGAGAGCTTTATAAATTTATCAACTTAGCTAATTCAATAACGTGCCTGTTAGACCCAATCCCAACCAGATTTTTAAAAGAAGTGATGCATACGGTTGGAGAGCCACTTTTACCCATTATTAATTCCTCATTATGGCTAGGTCATGTCCCTAAACCCTTCAAGTTGGCAGTTATTAAGCCGCTTCTTAAAAAATCTAATTTGGACGCAAATGAAATAACAAATGATAGACCGATTTTAAACCTCCCCTTTATATCAAAAATATTAGAAAAAGTAGTATCAGCTTAAATATGCACATTCTTGCAGGAAAACAACATCCTTAAAGAATTTTAGTCAGGTTTCAGGCCCCATCATAGTACAGAAACTGCACTAGTTAAGATTGCAAACAACTTGTTTTTAGCTTCGGACCAAGGCTGCATCTCAATACTAGTCTTGCTTGATCTTAGTGCTGCATTCGTCACTATAGATCATAATATTCTCATAGATTGCTTACAAAATTACATAGGTATTCAGGGAAAGGCATTAAAATGGTTTAGATCATACCTGTCTGATCGATACCATTTTGTAGATCTAGATGGAGAACTGTCTGGTGTAATGCCAATGAAATATGGGGTCCCACAAGGGTCAGTTTTAGGACCTCTGCTGTTCTCAATATACATGCTTCCCTTGGGTAACATCATTAGAAGACATGGGATTAGTTTCCATTGTTATGCTGATGATACCCAATTATATATCTCAACAAAACCAGATGAAATACCTAAGTTGTCTAGATTAACCGAGTGTGTCCAGGACATAAAAGATTGGATGACCAATAACTTTCTTTTACTAAACTCAGACAAGACAGAGATATTACTCATCGGCCTAAAAACCAGCACACAACAGCTTTCACAATTCAGCCTGCGTTTAGAAGGATGTACTGTTACTACTAGCTCAACAGTAAAAGACCTAGGCGTAATATTAGACAGTAACTTGTCCTTTGAAAATCATATTTCCAATATCACAAAAACAGCCTTTTTTCATCTTAGAAATATCGCCAAACTTAGGAGCATCTTATCCGTATCTGATGCAGAAAAGCTAGTTCATGCATTCATGACCTCCAGACTGGACTATTGTAATGCATTACTAGGTGGTTGTCCTGCATCCTCAATAAACAAGCTTCAGTTAGTCCAAAATGCAGCCGCCAGGGTTCTCACTAGATCCAGAAAATATGATCATATAACCCCAATATTATCATTCCTGCACTGGCTACCTGTTCAGTTTAGAATTAATTACAAAATAGTATTACTTACATACAAGGCTTTAAATGGTTTAGCTCCCACATACCTAACCAGTCTTCTGATACGCTATAATCCACCACGCTCCTTAAGATCACAAAACTCTGGACTTCTTTTAATTCCCAGAATTTCAAAATCTACAAAAGGGGGTAGGGCTTTTCCATATTTAGCTCCAAAACTTTGGAATAGCCTTCCAGACAGTGTTCGGGGCTCAGACACAGTTTCCCAGTTTAAAAGTAGACTCAAGACGCATCTCTTTAATCTGGCATACGCATAACTCATCCCATAACTTCATACTTCAGTACATTTATCATGAATGGCAACTACGCTAATTTTCTCCATCTGTTCTGTACTTTTCTACCCGTCCCGAGGCATCTGGAGATTGTATCAGCTTCAGTAGACAAAGGCCAACCCTGCGAGGATCCAGAGGCATCCAGAGAAGGACCAGCTCCAGTTGGTTTCTGCCTTATTATGGATGGAGCCAAACATCCTGCTCCTGTGCTCCCATTGATCCAGACCCCATCTGCCCTCTGCATCTACTGACTTATCCCTATGCAGAACTGGACCTCATGTTAATTTAAAGAATTTCTGTTATATTGTACTTTCAGCTGCATAGCACACATGGTGTTATATCCTTTTTATCTGTTATCACCCAAATGAGGATGGGTTCCCTGTTGAGTCTGGTTCCTCTCAAGGTTTCTTCCTATTGCCATCTCAGGGAGTTTTTCCTTGCCACTGTCGCCGTCACCCTTGGCTTGCTCATCAGAGAAATTTCATTCATTCATCTCATTATTATCTAGACACATTTTTCTCACACATACACAATTTATTATTATTATTATTATTATTATTATTATTATTATTATTATTTTAATTATTATTTTTTAATGAATTTCTTTCATTTTTGTGAAGCTGCTTTGAGACAATGACCATTGTTAAAAGCGCTATATAAATAAAATTAAATTGAATTGAATTGAATCCCAGGTTCAAATCCCAGGACTGCCAAGTTGTCCCCGTTGGGCGCTTAAGCAAGAGCCTTACCCTCAACTGCTCACATGCATAATGAAATACAAATGTAAGTCACATACACATGGATAAGGGCTTCTGCTAAATGTATTTATTTGGGGGATTTTTCCAGATTTTTTTTACTAATTTAGTCGTATCCAATTTCTCCCCCTCACTAGGGGGATCTCACTGCTACAGTACTACTACCACTCAGGCGGGAGGGCCGCAGACTTTCAGACTTTTCAGCTGAACGGTCGCTCATGAACAGTTGGGGCGGCGTGATACTATATAGATAGGGCAAGCACTTTACCACTGCGGCACTCGGAGGCCCTATATCAAGCTATTTATATCATACACCACATCTATGTAGAATACCAGTGTGTGGATTTGTTACATGTTGGTTAGCTGTGTTTATGCAGGGAAATGCCATTTAATTACAGCAATAACAGGCCTCAATAGTGTGTCAAAAAAACAACTTAGTATGTACGGTGAATATGTTTCTATTTATTAGTGCATAAATGCATTTAATTATCCATGGAGCACCAGCGGCAAAAATCATTAAAAAAAGATCGTATTTAAGTTGTAATATTTGCATTTTATTTACTTCAAAATAAATATAACCACTTTATTATGGAACAGCAACAGCATTATGTGACCACTGTCAGCCTGAACCAATTTTGCTTCCTTGCTGGGCAAGCTGACTTGCTGATTGCTATCTTTTTTTATGCATTAGGTAAGCTATAAGTCATTGCCTGTTGAACTTTAGAAACAGCACAGCAAAGTATAATATTCCCTATTGGCCTTTGCTGGACATGGAACACCTGCGTAAGATGTTCTCCCCTTCTTTAGTATGCACCTGCCTCACATATTCACCTGATGTGGCTTATAAGGCCAGGAGGATAAAGACATCATCTGCAAGGCTAAGAGAATGGATGACCCGCCTCATGCCCTCAAAAAAAAATCTATGCACACACAATGTGTATCAATGTGATCTTATGTACGCCTGTATGGCTACACATAAATTATCATTCCTAGCCACCCACCAACATACAAGGTTCCCCTTAATTTATTTTTATCTGTAAGCACATATCCCCCTGATCTAGCACATCACTCTTAGCTCCTCTCTTATTGGCCCAATAACAACCATTAGCTTCCTCATATCAACAACTCCTTGCTCCTTCCACTCAATAAACATTACCTGAGCTTAAGTGATTCAGCATGATGAGATTACTGCCCTAAATTAACGCCAATGCCAGCAGACTTTAAGTCATATTGACATTCCAAATTGCGTCGTTTGTTTAAGGGACCCAGTGCTGTAATCCAAAAAGTGCGGTATGTAGCTTGCATCAAACTGGGCTATGATAGGTTGTCATTAACTCTCTCTCTCTCTTTCTCTCTGCCTCTCTCTTTCCCCCCTCCCTCTTTTCTTTCTCTCTCTCTCTCTCTCTCTTGCTCTCTCTCTCTCTCTATCCCTTCATTATGGGCTCCTCATTTGCAGTGGCAACTTTAACTGAAAACCAGATATATTTCAGGTGTACAGTATATATTTTAATATATAGTTTTTGGCCTGAGGGGACAATAAATATTTCTTTGTATAAACTAAAAGACCCCACAATGCTAGCATACAAGCTAATAAGCTTTTTGAAGGTTTTGATTACAAATTAATCTTAATGACTTGATTATCTTGTCTGCAAATCCCCTACCATCCAGTCAATCAAGTCAACCCAATAAACTCAAATCAACCTGTAACACAATGCCTTGTGTGTGCAACTGTACTTGCAGCTAACTGCTAGGTTATTTAATTATGGTTATGTAATTTTATATATTTAAATTACACTCTACAGCCAAAACGTTTTGTTGAGACCTGTTTATATACACAAACAGTGTTAAACATTCCAGATTTAGCCTGCGCATCCCTGTCCTCACATTTTAAGCCCCCCACTTCGCTCAGAAGACTTTTCTCTATATTTTGGACCAAGAATTTGTCTATTGACATAGAAAAGCATTATTGAGGTCAAGCACAGTTGTTGGATAAGGAGGCCTGAGGTAACATCAGCATTCCAGTTCATCCTAAGTGGGCTTAAGGTCAGAGAACTGTGCAGCCAATTTAGTTCATTCAGTCCAATCTTTGTGAAACGCATCTATCCATTGACAGAAATTAGGAATTAGTCAGTCTGCGTTAGATACAATAACACCATTCACTTGCAATGTCCTTACAAAAATACAAATATAGATGTATGTGTGTGTGTGTGTGTGTGTGTGTGTGTGTGTGTGTGAACATTTTCCGGTCTCAGCAGCAATCCTACAGAGTTTGTAATTTCCTGTGAGTATGCAGTGCGTGCACACACAGACACACAAACACACATAACATGTCTTATATACTGGTATGCATGTGCTATCCTCATGATGACCTTCCACTGACATAATTATTAATGCAGCTAATTAATGTGATGTGTACAACTAAGTCTAACCTTAGTAACAAATAGAAATGATTTTGTCTCTTTAATTTTTCCATGTGAGGACCAATTAAGTGCTTTAACAAGGTCATAACTGTCAAATACCCTAATTCATTTGGTTTCCACTAAGATATAAAACCAAAGAAAAAATGCTCTATAGCGGGCATTCTGGCACAGCTATGATAGACGGCAACCTACTGGTCAAATTCTTGGTTCTGGAGTACACAAAGACTGTGAGGAGGTTAAGGGTTGAAACATGGCAGATGGGTTTCCAAATAAAGTACATGAAAACAATTAACATTAGACTGCGATGTCAGATGTTTAAAATGTGTGTAGGGTAAGAAAGAGTCAAAGGGCAGATGATAACAGTAAGAAAGGAAAAAAGAAAAATGATTTAGTAAAAAGTGGTGTACGTGCATGTTATTCACAAGTTCTGACGCGTATCATTCTTGTTACACAGTGTTACTCACGACTCCAGACGTCCATTGATTTCTTTGTCTCCTGTTTTATTTTCAACATCAAAGTACAACGGTTGTTACAGTTTGTTGCATAAATCCACTGTAGTCAGGACAAGTCGCTTGCTTTGTTCTGTAGCTTCAGTAGATTACAGTTACAACAACTCATTTTACTGTATCCTTTAGCTCACAGTATCACGGTCAAAAGCTTGTGTTCTCCACACATTTCTGTGTCCTTCCGTGTCTTAACAACAACTGAACAACTAACGTGCGTGATAGACATGCAGCTACACAACTGTGGGATGATGTCACAGAACAACTCATGAAGTGATGTCACAATACAACTTACGAGTATAATACTGTGCTTAAACTAATAAACCTGATGGATTTAATGTATAATGCCTAACCAACAGACCTAATGCTTAATGCTTAACTAATAAATTAAAATGAAATAAACACAACAACAAATCACAAGAATGAAATATGGCCCTTACAAGTGGGGTATAGACTCACTGACCCTATGGGTGTGAGTAAAAAAAATAAAATAATAAGAAACGTGGTCAAAAAGTTAAACTAACCAATGTTTCAATTAAAAAAATGAGATTATGCTTTTTAAAAACATACTACTATCTGCTTACAATCGATATTTAAAAGTTTGCACAACAGTCAGTGTATGGCATTATACAAAACATGGCAGAAAATTTAATTGGTTGTAATCTCAAAAGAAGCAGTCAGGATAGTGTCCCCGTATCTAAATATAATGGCTCTGGGATCAAATATGTCAGTATCCAATTATTTGCATTTAGTTGTCATAAGAGAATATATACATTGACATGGTGTTTGTTCTGACTAAAACACTACATACAGGTAATAAGTGACATCTGGTGATTGTGCCAGCCCCAGTAGACAGAGACCAACCCTGCAAGGATCCTGGGCATTAAGAGAAGGACCACCTCCAGCTGGAGCCTGCTTCATGATGGTTTGGAGCTACACACGATGCTCCTGAGCTCCCAGTGATCCAGATCCCCTCTGAACTCTGCATCTGTCTGCACTTTATGTTAACTTAGACATCTTCTGTTATATTGAACTTCTAGCTGCCTAACACAGAATGTCTGCTATCTGTTATAACCCAAATTAGGATCACCACCATCACCACCACCTTTGGCTTGCTCATTGGGGACTATCTGATCATTATCATCAGACATACACATTTTCATATACTTTTTTTTATTTTGTGAAGCTGCTTTGAGACAATGACCATTGTTAAAAGTGCTATATAAATACAATTTTATTGTATTGAATTGAATAAGTATGTACTTAACACTAGATCTTTAAGCTAATATGAAAATGGTCAACATTACAATAACATTGATCTAAAATTCAAGAACTTTACTGTATGGGAATGTTCACAGAACAATCTAAAACTTGTCACTGCACTTAACATTTTATTAAGAAAATTGCATGCTAGTAGCATTGTTTTTTTTCTCATAATTTTATATGAACAGAGCTTTACACTTGAGTGCTTTGCAAGTCCCTGTTCTCCCTCTAAGAAGCTGGACCAACAATCAATACATAACCCTCGCAGACAAACTAAACAATTGAGGAATAATTTGTTATTGTGCTGTGGATAGTCAAGTGCACACAAAGGAAATAAGGTGTCCCCAATTGACCAATACAAGACCGGTCTGCTGGATATTTATAACATGAATTGTATTTGTTTATTGCTCATTATGTTCTGTTTTTTTTCTGAGGAGGGGGAGCTGTAGGACAAATCTGTGCTGGAAAATAGTAGGGCAGAAAAAGCCCCCTGGCCTGGAAAGAACAGTTTCATTAGGACCCAGGAAGAGGGCCATTAGTGAGGGAGGATAATAGGCAACTTTTTTTTCAATGAGTTAGAAGATCTTAGATATAGGTTTATCACAGCTGAGGGAGAAATGGGAGGAGGAAGGAAGAGCAAGGAACAGATGAGCCTAGCGTGATGGGAGTACTTCAATTCTACAACATAAATTGTAAATGTCTGCAGCAAGAAAAACATATATACAGTAAAAAAAAAAAAAAAAAATATATATATATATATATATATATGGTTTTTGCATTGTATTTTCTGCTAATAAGACGACAAGTCATCCTATGACATTCTTTGAATATACAAACATAGATAGATAGATAGATAGATAGATAGATAGATAGATAGATAGATAGATAGATAAATTAAGAAACAGATAGATAGATGCTACTAGTACTACTGCAATAATTACGGTATGTTTCAATATTTAAAATCATACCATCATACAGGATAGGCTCCAGACCCCCCACAACCCTACACAGGATAAGCAGTATAGGAAACAGATGAATGGATGGTTCAAATAACATCTAACATCATTTCATGTAGAAACCCTATGGGACATAGTGAACCACATCATATATCCCTTCTTTGGTGTCTTCTGTCACAATGGCTTAAATGGGAAAAAGGAGACTAAAGCATTCCTATTTTTTACTTTTTTCATAAAACAATATTGACAAACATCATGCACTTTGTAAGGTCATTTGTCAGTTTTTTGGCCACCCGGGAAAAGATGACATTCAACTGCAACTCTTTCTTGATTAAGATATAACATATTGCATGGAGACTCACTATTTATCACAGTGGAGGTGACAAAAACAAAATTTATCACAGATTAACGGAATGTACTGTTTTAAATCTTTTTTTTTTTCATCTAAGCTAAATGTTTCTTTAGGGATAATGTGGCTTTATAGCTTTACGGCATTAACATATCAGTGCCTGTTAGTACTAGCATAACAATATGTTTTTTTTACTATATTTCAATACACTTTTGTAAGTTACTCTGCATGAGTGTTTGGCAAATGTTATATATAAAAATATTAAATCCCCTGTACTGTTGGAGCTAAATATATCTAATATTTCAAAGAATAACTCTAGAGCTGGGATTAGCATACGTGAATACAGTAATTCACATAAATTTTTCATGATATATATGGACATATATATCATGTAACTAACTATTTATTTGTAAAATAACTTTGTAATATTGTTACTTGGAAACTAAATTTGATCACAAGTTTATCATCATTGTTTAAAAGGTTTTATGGCAATGTTTGACCTCTAAATTATCCCAAATGCAAACTTAGTTAGGTAGCTACGAAAATTTGTCTTGCAGTGAAAAAAAAAAAAAAAGAACTAATAAAGCACTGTACTTTGCTCTCTTTGTTAGAACATGCAGATACCCACCTAACTACACCTAAACACTTCATCCACTACAAACTTCATCCAGTCAATATTAGCCTTCTGCTAATGGGCAGCCTTACACCCTCACAACTCCCAGTCATCCTGGCCGTGCCTTTGACAAATCCTGCCAGTGCTGATAGTATTGATTAGTTGGCCTACTCAGTTGGTCTAATGAACACAGACTTCCCCTATCCCCACATCCACACTGCCCATTTCTTAAGAGGAATAAGGGTTAGTTGGCTTGGCCGGCACTGAGCACTTTACAGCCAGACCACTGTATGTTATAACTTTTCCTTTGGGGGAATTACTGACTTTGACTGCTGCTTTATGTCTAAATATAGGTGAAGATGGGAGACCTTTTTACCATGAGAGACATTTTGTGTACGTGTACTAGCCAGTATTTCAGACAGAACAATATAGATTTGTTCTAAACAAAAAAACTGTGGGCAGGTTTTCAGTAACTGTCTGGATGTAATTTTAAAGCATGGATGGGAAAACTTATTGCTTTTTGCAGAGAGACCTAGAAACAGTGTAAATGATGCTAAAGTGTTTTTAGTCGAGGTCAGTCCATTCCTCATCTTGATAACTCAAGGTTTTCTTCACCTCATGGGAAGCTCTGGCCATTTCACAATATTCTCACCTGTCCTATACTGTCCTTTATCTCACTCCTTCCTATGATAGTTTAAAAGTTTTAAGATATTCTGAAGGGAGATTCAACCTTCCCTCTCTGTCTTTATTATTTTCTTTCTCCACACAGTCCTTTTCAAAGTCTCATGTATCAACCTATTATTATCTTGTCTGCTATTTTTTCATTAACCGTACACAATTTTTCTTTTTTTTTTTTAACCCAATTTTGTTCAATTTTCTCCCCCAGTGTACCTCTCTTGCACTTTCCTCTTTGGTTGTTTTTCCCTCCTTTTCTTTTCTTATTTATGTTTCTTCTATTACTCACTCCCATCACTATCACTCTCTTTCAGACCCACTGCCTTGTGCTGCTGCTTTGTTACAGCTTGCCAGGCTTGCAAGCCAAAAGTATAGCTTGCATCTGTGTCATAAGAGGCAGGAAATTGGAGTGTTTGGGGGTGGAGAGGAAGGTGCTGTTCTGAGTAATTTAGCCTGAACAGCTTCCAGGGAAAGAAGAAGGTAAGGCCTGGGCCATTGGGCTCAGGCTTTTACACTCAACTAAGAAACAGACACGCAAACTCAGTGGAGTGGCAACATGTTTTGTACAATGAGGATCTATTCAGTCAATCACACACATACACAGAGTGCGTGTGAGAGAGAGAGAGAGAGAGAGAGAGAGAGATAGAGAGAGAGAGAGAGAGAGAGACAGAATAATGAAATAATGCAATGAATCTTTCCAAGTCCCTACACCCACCAGGCAAACAGTAAAATGTTATCCCAGTCATTAAACTGGATACAATCTACATATGAAATGTAACTTTCCCAAATTAATTTAACTACCCATCTGTGTATGGCTTTCAGATGTAATTTGTAGACCGAGACAAAAATGGCGGTCAGCTAAAAGTGATTTAGATCCCAATTTCAGAATTGAGAAATGTACATAGAACCGCATTTCATTAGCATAAAATCTGATCAGAATTTCAAATCACAGAAATAAAGTGGAGGGAAAAAAATGCACTCTTCTTTTCATGCCTCATGGCCAAACCTTGTAGGTGCAGAAACAAATGCTTTTAAATGTAGGCAGTGAGTAGAAGCCTGTGTTCCTGGCTGTAGCTTGTAGTGAGAGCCATATTACCATCCAGTGAAGATGGGCAAAGCTGACGTAGGCAGGCAGCAGCCATTTTGGATGGAGTTTTCGGATTGCTGAGATTGTAACAGAAGGGTAATGTCATCATATTTTATGAGGCAGAGAGAGGGGGCAAAATGGTAATGGCTGGCAGGCAACGATTTTGGTATTTTGAGCAGAGTGTAGGAGTGAATAGTTGCTTTTGGCACATTAACTACCACACAGGAAGGAATGGAAAACAGTTACCAAAATCAGTCACCATGCACTTTTATGTTATGTTTCTGCAGGAACAAACAAATCTCAACCAGACAACCGGACTTTCTACATTATTTATATTTCCATTTTGTGCCAAAATCTCTCTCTCTCTCTCTCTTACACACACACACACACACACACACACACACACTAAACCAGCATGGGTTTCATGAACAACAGAATTGGGCGAAACATTAGGGAGAACATGTAAGTGCTGCTGAGCCATTACATGCTCGGCTACACCTCCTGTGTGCACATGGGTGTGTGAGTGTGGGTGCGTATGTACAATATGTGATGGATGATAAGGATGATGAGTGATGATATGCAAATTCCACAAGGGATAACACCTGAGCTTCAGTTACTCCCTGATTATGGATGCAAAGGCTGGGGGTGGGGGGAGACGAGGGGGTGCAGAGAGAGAGAGAGAGAAACAGACAGGCAGACAGAGTGGGACAAACAAACAGACAGACAGACAGGGTGAGAGAGAAAGAGACAAAGAGAGAGATATTTCTGGCAATTCAAACACACATTGTCTCTTTTTAAGGTTTTAGCTGTACCAAAAGCAGCAAACCATATATTCAAACACAAGAATTACATTAGTGGATTTTTTTTCTCAAATAGTTCATTAAAACTATTGATGAATGAATTGTTCAAATATGCAGTTGCTGATAAGAAAAAATAAAAAAGAACAAATATAATTAAATGCAGATGCAAAAACAATGGCAATATTTCATCTGAACAATTTGCAAAAAACAAGGCTCCAAGCCTTTTTAATGAATGCAAAAATAAACGTCTACCTGCATATGATGTGGTATGCATATTAATCAGTTTATTTATTGTATGGTTTTGATTATCTTAGACATTATTTTATTCCTTAGCACAGTTAAATTTATAATCTCCATACGGGTCACATACACGTTTAATACATACGCCTGAAGAGGGTTTGTTTGTTTGTTTGTTTGTTTGTTTGTTTGCTTGCTTGCTTGCTTGTTTGCTTAATTGGTTGTTTGGTTGGTTTTTATTTCTTTGTTTGTGATATTGCATATGAGTAATTGTCTGGTATTCTATAGGTGGTGATGAACACTAAGGCCTTCATTTTGGTTATTTAAAAAAGAATATTAAAAAATTTGTATTTTAGCTTGCAATATGTTAGAAGAGCATGATAAAAATTGATAGTTATCAATAGTTGCCAATAGTCACTAAGCTAGTTATGCATAAAGATGCTTGTCAATACTACCAGGTTGAATACAGAGGTTTCTGGGTATAATTGTAGTCAGACACTACCAGTCCAAATTTAGACTTACCTTCTAATTTCATGGTGTTTTATTTCTTCTAACATTATAAAACAATGATGAAGGCTATCAAGATACGCAGTTATCTCCTTTAAACAGTTGATATTGAGATGTGTCTGCCCTTTATGCTCTATAAAGTCTTCATAACAGTTTTAATATGAGATGCTGGTAATTGCAGATTTTTTAATCTGGTAACTCTAAATGAACTTCCCACTTAAAATGATGAGAAAGGCCTGTAATTTTTATCATAGGTATACCTAAACTATGAGAGACAAAATAAGAAAGAAAACTCGGAAAATCACATTGTGAAGAATTTATTTGCAAATTATGGTGGAAAATAAGTATTTGGTCACCTACAAACCAACGAGATTTCTGGCTTTTACAGACCTGTAAATTTTTTTTAAGAGTCTCCTCTGTCCTCCACTCATTACCTGTATTAATGGCATCTGTTATTAGTATAAAAGACACCTGTCCACAACCTCGAACAATCATACTCAAAACTCCACTATTGTAACAGAATCGGACTGACACAGGAGGGTAAGTCTTTCACGAAAGATATGTTTATTAATTTAGCCGACACGGTTGGGTCAAGGTTGAGCGCTAGGATAATTACTGGAAATTCTCGGCGGTCACTTTACATGGGGGGAGGCTGGTCGACGTGGAGATTCGGGGATGGCAGATTCGGGGATGGCACGGTTGGATCGGAGGGCACACTGACACAACGGCGCAGGAGATGTGCGCACGCCAACACACGGAGCCACGGAGACGGGAAAACAAACAGGAGAACACACTTCTGAGGAGAAACAAGGAGAACAGGTAAGTAATTTTCAGACACTTATTCGAGTCTTACTCTTCTGGAGATTTGGTCCACTTTCGTCTTACGAGCCCGGACGTTGAATGTTGTGTGGCGTGCGCTTTTGAGGGTTCGCCCTCATTGTGATCAGGTGGCGGTGATTAGTACTCTGGAGATGGGGGGCGTGGTGTTTGACTTGCTTCGGAGCCTGGCCCGATTGTGACATTACCCCCTCCTCCACGACCCGCTCCTGAGGGTCGTCTCCTCTGCTGTCGTGGTGGCCTACCTCTACCCCTTGGTGCTGGGCGGTCGGGATGGGTGTGATGAAACTCCTCTAGCAGCGTGGGGTCAAGGATGTCCACTCGAGGTACCCATGATCTCTCCTCTGGACTGTAGCCTTCCCAGTCCACCAAGTACTCCAGGCGACCACCGCGACGACGGGAATTCAGAATCTCCCTTACTTGGTAGATGGTTCCCTCATCTTCTATGAGCGAAGGAGGAGGTGTTTTTTCTTCTGGGCCAGGCTCTGAGGATGATATAACAGGGTCTAGGTATTTTTTCAATAGTGATACATAAAACGTGGGATGGATTCGATAATGAGGAGGTAATTGTAATTTGTAGGTGACCGGGTTTACCTGTTCCAGGACCGTGAAGGGGCCGACATACCTGGGGTTGAGCTTCTTGCATGGCTGACGTAGACGCATGTCTCGAGTCGAGAGCCATACCTTTTCTCCAGGTCGGAATGATGGAGCGATGGATCGACGTCGGTCGGCGTTACTCTTGTGTCTGCGTACAGCACTTTGTAGATGATGGTGAGTTTCTTCCCAGACTTTCTCACTTGTTCGGAACCAGCTGTCGACTGTCGGGAGGTCAGATGGTTCCCCGTTCCAGGGAAATAATGGGGGTTGGTAACCTAACACACATTGAAAAGGGGTGAGACCTGTGGTCGATTGTCGAAGGGAATTTTGAGCGTATTCTGCCCATCCCAGAAACTGGTTCCAGGATTCCTGACGGCCATGGCAGAATGTTCTAAGGAAGCGTCCAATTTCTTGAACCTTTCGTTCAGTCTGTCCATTCGTTTGGGGATGATAGCCAGATGATAAACTTACAGTTACACCTAGGATCCGGAAGAAGCCTCGCCAGACCCGAGAGATAAACTGGGGACCTCGATCGGAGACAATGTCCTCTGGGATGCCGAAGTAACGGAAAACTTTGTTAAATAGTATTTCGGCTGTTTCCATGGCAGACGGGAGACCCCTGAGAGGGACCAGTCGACAACTTTTTGAAAATCTGTCGACAATGACGAGGATGCAGGTACAGCCCCCCGAGTTGGGTAGGTCCGTGATGAAATCCACCCCCAAGTGTGACCATGGGCGGTGTGGAATGGGCAGAGGCACGAGTTTTCCAGCGGGCAAATGTCGGGGGCTTTTTGACATTGCACACTCAGGACATCCAGCAACATACCTTCTCACATCCTTCTCCATGTTGGGCCACCAGTAGCGATCCTGCAGGAGTGAGAGTGTACGCTCGATTCCTGGGTGTCCGGTGCCTAATGAAGCGTGGACTGAGTGAATGAGTGGATCGCGATCCACTTCCTGGATAAACCGGCGATTGC
The DNA here is from genome assembly GCF_024256425.1 of Clarias gariepinus. Taxonomy (NCBI): domain Eukaryota; kingdom Metazoa; phylum Chordata; class Actinopteri; order Siluriformes; family Clariidae; genus Clarias; species Clarias gariepinus. The sequence goes on along the minus strand of NC_071100.1, from coordinate 28,160,132 downwards.
GGGGACAGTTCTGGGGATTGGTTGGTGCTGGTTCTGACACGGATTGAGGGTGCTCCCAGTGGATGGGGTTGACAAAAAGTTTTTCTGGGAGTATGGGAACTGGATCGTCATTGGTGATGCTGTTGGAGTGTAGTCGAGAGAGGGAGTCGGCTTTGAGGTTCTTTGACCCTGCACGATAGGAGATTTTGAAATTAAATCGGGAAAAGAACATTGCCCAGCGTGCTTGTCGTGGGTTGAGTCTTTTTGCCTCCCTCAAATATTGCAGGTTCTTATGATCGGTCAAGACGAGGAACTGGTGCAAGGCTCCCTCTAGCCAGTGTCTCCATGCGTCCAGGGCCATCTTAATCGCGAGCAGTTCTCAATCTCCAATATCATAATTCTATTCAGTTGGGGTGAATTTTTTTGAAAAGAACGCACATGGATGAAGCCTTAAGGGTCTTCCTAGTTGCTGGGACAGGATGGCTCCCACACCATTGGATGAGGCGTCCACTTCTACTACAAATGGGAGTTCTGGGTTGGAGTGTATAAGGATGGGCGCCGAGGTGAATGCCTGCTTTAACAGTTGGAAGGTGTCGGTGGCTGCCGGGGTCCACTTAAGGGCTTTGGGTTTTCCTCGGAGTAGGGAGGTTAAGGGACTGGCCGTGGTACTGAAGTTCTTTATAAATCTGCGATAGAAATTGGCAAATCCAAGGAACCGTTGGAGCTCCTTGACACTGGTGGGTTGTGGCCAGGAGGTGATGGCGGAAACTTTCTCTTGATCCATCTTTACCCCATTTTGGTCAATGATGTAACCAAGAAATTGGACGGAAGATTGATGGAATGCGCATTTCTCAGCCTTAAGGAAGAGATGGTACTCGCGGAGTCGTTGGAGAACCTTTGTGACGGGTTGGTGGTGTTCAGCCTCAGATTTGGAGAAGATGAGGATGTCATCAATGTAAACAATCACAAACTGATGAAGAAAGTCACGGAGTATCTCATGCATGAAGTTTTGGAAGATGGCCGGGGCATTGACAAGGCCATAGGGCATCACAAGATACTCAAAATGTCCTGTAGGTGTTATGAAGGCAGTTTTCCATTCATCTCCTTTCTGTATATGGATAAGATTGTAGGCACTGCGAAGGTCTAGTTTTGTAAACACACTGGCTTCTCTGAGACATTCTAAGGCTGCTGGGACCAGGGGTAATGGATAGCGAAACTTGACTGTGGCCTTATTGAGGGTGCGGAAGTCTATGCACGGACGAAGACCACCATCTTTTTTCGCCACGAAAAAGAAACTGGATGCTGCAGGGGAAGTTGATGGGCGTATAAAGCCCTGTTGTAGGGCCTCCTCAATGTACTCCTCCATAGCTTGTCTTTCGGGGATGGAGAGAGGATAGATGCGTCCCCGAGGTAAGGGTTCACCAGCAAGGAGGTCGATTGCGCAATCCCATTGACGATGTGGTGGTAATTGGGTTGCCCTTTTGGGGCAGAACACGTCGCTGAATGTAGAGTACTGGGGGGGTATATTCACCGACTGTTTTTCTATTGGGCTTTCGATGGATGTGGATTGTAACTGTAAGAGTGTTGGTCGTAGAGGTAATGCTGGAAAACAGGTCTGTGTACACCCCTTTCCCCACTGGAGTACCTCCCCTGTGGCCTGTGTTTCATCAACCAGGGGCGTCCCAAGACCACCTCAGCCGTGGATTCTTCAAGCACTAAAAGAGTGATCTCCTCTTGATGGAGAAGCCCCACCTGCAGTGTCACGGGACCAGCGGAAGTGCACACAGACTTTCTGGAAAGGGGTTTTCCGATTATTGACTGAACCTGGTAGGATCGTTCCGTCGGGGTGGTCTTGAGCTGGAGGTACCGACACAGGTTCCCAGAGATGAAGTTCCCGGCTGACCCAGAGTCGAGGAGTGCTGCCACTGAAATTGAGACATTGGAGGCTGTAAGGCTTACAACTGTGGTGAGGGGTTGAATTCGTTCTATATGAGAAGACCACACACTCACCAAGGGACGAGGAGGTCGAATGGGGCACTCCCGCCGGAGATGCCCCGCGTTACCGCAGTACAGGCAGAGGTTCTGGGTCAGCCTTCTCTGCCGTTCACTCGGTGAGATCCGGCTCCTGTCCAGTTGCATAGGTTCCACTGTGGGTTCATAGTTCCATGGCTTCACCGGCGGAATTGGGAGGAAATCTGGGGGAGCATGGGTGCTACGATGGCAGGAGGAAAGACGTACTGAGCAGCGGATGGACAGTTGAATAAATTTTTCCAGCCCCAGTGAGTCATCATGAGTAGCAAGCATCACTCGCAAATCTGGATGGAGCCCTTGACAGTAGGTGGTAATGAGGGCCTGTTCATTCCAACCACTAGAGGAGGCTAGGGTACGAAACTGGAGAGCATATTCTTGAACTGACTTTTCACCTTGTTTAAGATGATAGAGCTGTTCTCCAGCCGATTCTTCACTGTCTGTCCTTTCAAATACTTCCCGGAAATGGGAGTCAAAGCGGTCATAAGATTGGGTTAGTGGTCCTCCCCGTGTCCAGATTGCCTCAGCCCATTGTAATGCTGGTCCAGATAGTAGGGAAATGATGTACGCGATTTTTGCCTGGTCGGTGGGATAACTGTTGGGGTGCATTGTAAACGTGAGGGAGCATTGGAGCAGAAATCCCTTGCAGTTCCCCGCCGTGCCAGAGAAGGGCGCTGGTCGCGCCAGCGGGCTAGTTACCGTGGGCATAGAAGAAGCGCCGGTGGCTGTCTCCGGTAATGGTGGGGATGTTACTACCCGGCGTAACTGCACCACCAGCTCATGGATAGGATCGGTTTCACTCATCCTGTCGTGTTGTTAAGGTCCGGGCTTCTGTAACAGAATCGGACTGACACAGGAGGGTAAGTCTTTCACGAAAGATATGTTTATTAATTTAGCCGACACGGTTGGGTCAAGGTTGAGCGCTAGGATAATTACTGGAAATTCTCGGCGGTCACTTTACATGGGGGGAAGCTGGTCGACGTGGAGATTCGGGGATGGCAGATTCGGGGATGGCACGGTTGGATCGGAGGGCACACTGACACAACGGCGCAGGAGATGTGCGCACGCCAACACACGGAGCCACGGAGACGGGAAAACAAACAGGAGAACACACTTCTGAGGAGAAACAAGGAGAACAGGTAAGTAATTTTCAGACACTTATTCGAGTCTTACTCTTCTGGAGATTTGGTCCACTTTCGTCTTACGAGCCCGGACGTTGAATGTTGTGTGGCGTGCGCTTTTGAGGGATCGCCCTCATTGTGATCAGGTGACGGTGATTAGTACTCTGGAGATGGGGGGCGTGGTGTTTGACTTGCTTCGGAGCCTGGCCCGATTGTGACAACTATGGCCAAGACCAAGGAGCTGTCAAAGGACACCAGAAACAAAATCGTAGACCTGCACCAAGACAGGAAGACTGAATCTGCAATAGGTAAGCAGCTTGGTGTGAAGAAATAAACTGTGGGACCAATTATTAGAAAGTGAAAGACTTTAAAGACCACTGATGATCTCCCTCAATCTGGGGATCCACGCAAGATCTCACCCCATGGAACCAAAAAAATCATAAGAACTGTAAGCAAAAATCCCAGAACCACACGGGGGGACCTAGTAAATGACCTGCAGAGAGCTGGGACCAAAGTAAAAAATGGCTCCCATTAGTAACACACTGCACCGCCAGGGACTCAAATCCTGCAGTGCCACACGTGTCCCCTTGCTTAAGCCAGTACATGTCCAGGCACATTTAAAGTTTGCTAGAAAGCATTTGGATGATCCAGGAGAGGATTGGGAGAATGTCATATGGTCAGATGAAACCAAAATAGAACTTCATGTTTGGAGGAGGAAAAATTCTGAGTTGCATCCAAAGAACACCATACCTACCGTGAAGCATGGAGGTGGAAACATCATGCTTTGGGCTGTTTTTCTGCAAATGGACCAGGATGACTGATCCGTGTGAAGGAAAGAATGAATTGGGCCATGTATCGTGAGATTTTAAGTAAAAACCTCCTTCCATCAGCAAGGGCATTGAAGATGAAACATGGCTGGGTCTTTCAGCATGACAATGATCCCAAACACACCGCCCGGGCAACTAATGAGTGGCTTCATATGAAGCATTTCGAGATCCTGGAGTGGCCTAGCCAGTCTTCAGATCTCAACCCCATAGAAAATCTTTGGAGGGAGTTGAAAGTCCGTGTTGCCCAGCAACAGCCCCAAAACATCAACAGGAATGGGCCAAAATACCAGCAACAGTGTGTGAAAACCTTGTGAAGACTTACAGAAAACGTTTGACCTCTGTCATTGTCAACAAAGGGTATATAACAAAAAAATTTAGTTATTGACCAAATAATACTTATTTTCCACCATAATTTTCAAATAAATTCTTCAAGAATCCCACAATGTGATTTTCTGTTTTTTTTTTTTTTCTTTTCTTATTTTGTCTTTCATAGTTGAGTTATACTTATGATGAAAATTACAGCCCTCTCAATTTAAGTTTTAAATTGAACAGAACAAATTAATTTTAGGGATTCTGAGACCAACACAGAATTATACATCAAGGGTCAAAATATACACACACCCCTCTAAGATTATTAATTCAGGTGAAATGCAAGTCTCAAAATGCCTTTCAGATGTGTGCCAAGCCCAAGGTTTCTCAACTTCCTGTTAATCGTCACTGATTACAACTGATAGCTTCTGTGCCAACTTTCTGCAGATTCCAAGATCAGTTCAAACAATCAAACAGCCATTTTGCCAATGTCTGGGAGAAGACCCAAACTGTCACCTTAGGTTAGAAGAAATTGGTTCTCATGATCAGCAACAACCCAGGAACAACCATGGCACTGGTATGCCACGAACTGTAAGCTGCAGGAACACCAGTATTACTGTATAGTCAAGGAAAATTAAAAGCTGTTGTCCAATAAAGACTCTCCTGTTCCAGAATTTACATTTTTAAATTCAACCAAAGTTTGCAGCTTAACATATGGATAAAAGAAAAAACTTTTAAAGGAATGTTTTGACCAGAGGTATGTTTGAATACAGGGGCACTGCAAAAAAGTGTGGCAATAATGAGAAAGGACGGCTACCTCAGAAATGTTGACTATAACCTCAAATTGTCAGTTAGATGATTGCAAGTAGGACAAAATTGAGAATTTCAACAGGACAATGACCCCCAGCACATCAAAGCCAATAGTGCAATTGGCAGGCTAGCATTTAGAGCCCCAACTCAAAATTGTTATCAAATACTAACAATTCTGCCAAGAATAATGGTCAAACATCTACTTTGTTTAATATCTACAAAAGCATCTGCTAAAAGTGGACCTTGCTAAGGGACATTTAACCTATGGGTTCATTGCCCTGTATGTATATGTTCACCTAAGTTATAAAAAAGTTAACACAATCAAGTTTTTTTTTTTTTTTACTGTTTTCTCGAAATGCAGTTTGTCGGAGTTACCCACTTTAATACACCCTGCTCACAAGGGCACAATTAGAGATTCTGAGTCCCTTATAAACCTATTTATTAAGCCCCCAACCTTGATGAAGCTAAACCTTTTCAATTGCCATATAATTTAAGGCCCTCCTTGTCATGCACACTCAATCAGCGACCGGCACTAGGACCCGGAAGTAAAGCGGTCGCGAATCAGGAAGTATAAGAGGAGTAAACAAACCACGATTCAGCGCTCAGTCATTGAGTTCAGCCCATGTCGGTTCTGGTTGTCCATCATCGATTCGTGAGTACTCACTTTATTTGGGTTTCGCTTTCTGATCTTGAGTGTGTGTTTATAGGACGAGAGGTCGCGGAGCTCAGGCGGGAGAACGCGGATCTCCGGGCGGCTGTTGATGGCGTGGCGAGCCGGCCTCCCGTCGCGGCGGTCGCGGCTCCGCATCACCCCCACCCCCCCCTTCTTCTGATGTCTTTCTTGCATTACCAGAGAAATGGAATGGCACAGACGGGAAGTGTAGTGTGTTCTTAACAGCGCTTGATCTGGTGTTTGAGTTTAATTCCACCAAATACTCCACCGATCGGCTATGCCTTGCTCTTCTCGTTTCGTTGCTAACTGGGCAGGCAGCTGAGTGGGCCACGGCAGTGATTAAATCAGACTAGGACACCGCCCATTCATACAATGAATTTACACGCCAGCTTCGACTCACTTTCGAACACCCTGCGGGCGAGGTGGAGACCGACACTTAGCTCTATCACCTGCGGCAGGGTGGATTGTCCGTGAGCCGCTACACCGCGGAATTCAGAACCCTCGCTGTGCAGCGCTGTGCATAAAGGACGAGCTTGCCGGACGAGAGCTTCCAGCAACGCTGGAGGGATTAATCCAGCTAGCCCTCCGCGTCGACCAGCGCCTTCTCTCTCGTCCGAAGCCAGCCCCGAGGACCCTGCCGCCTGCTTTCACCTCTCACCATCCTACACCTCCACCACTGACCATTTTCACCGCTGCCACCATTGGACCTGTCGGATCTCCACCTCCTGCCGTGGTTGACACCGGAGCCGGGGAACCCATGCAATTAGGACGCGCCTCCCTGACTACAGCAGAACGCACACGCCGGTATCGAGAGGGGTTGTGTGCTTACTGTGGGTCCGCGGCACACCACCGGGCGATCTGCCATCTTCGTCCGCGCAGCTCACTGGGCTCACCGGGCTCCCTCCAAATCTCCAGCACAACCAACACAACCACCTCTCGTCTAACTATTCAGGTAATCCTCCAATTTGGCCACAAACGAGTCAGAAGTGCAGCGTTCATCGACTCCGGTGCCGCCGGCAACTTCATTGACTCCACTTATGCCAAAGAACTGGGGGTAAAGATTGAGGCGTTATCCCAGCCAGTGCAAATCACCTTCGTCGACGGTCGGCCTCTGTCATCCAGCCCAATCACCCACCAGACTCAGACCATCACCCTCATAATCAATCAACACCACGAACCCATCCAATTCCACCTCACCTCCATTTCCTCACCTCCCATCATTCTCGGATACCCCTGGCTGCTACAACACGACCCTCTCATCTCCTGGACTAAAAATAGAATCCTCCAGTGGGGGCCGACCTGCACTGAGCTGTGCCTACGGGACCCAGCTGGGACGTGTTCCACGGAGTCCGAGGCCCCCGATGTCGACACCAACGCCATTCCTTCTGCCTACCGTGACCTGGCTGCAGTCTTTTGTAAACGGAGAGCTACTCACCTTCCACCCCATCGCCCTTACGACCTGGCGATAGAGCTGCAGCCAGGTTCTGTTCCCCGCCGTGGCCATCTGTACTCACTGTCGGCGGCTGAGACACAGGCGATGGAGGAATACGTCGTCAGTGCCCTTCGCCATGGAACCATCCGGCCCTCCTCGTCGCCAGCGGCCGCCGGCTTATTCTTCGTGAAGAAGAAAGGAGGAGAACTTCGTCCATGTGTTGATGGGTCGGGGGTTGAATAAAATCACTATCAAAAACCGACATCCGTTGCCGCTCACCAACTCAGCCCTGGACGCCCGCTCTGGTGCCACCGTGTTCACCAAGTTGGACCTCCGGAGCGCCTACAACTTGGTGCGCATCAGAGAGGGTGATGAGTGGAAAACGGCCTTCATCACTCCCACAGGACATTACGAGAGCCTGGTCATCCCCTTTGGACTATGCAATGCACCCTCGGCCTTCCAACAATTCATAAACGATGTCCTGAGAGACATGTTAGGCCAATGGGTGTTTGTATATTTAGACGGCATCCTCATCTACTCTCGCACCACCGAAGAACATATCCAACATGTACGGGCAGTTCTTAAGAGATTGCTCGCTCACCAACTGTACTGTAAGTTGGAAAAGTGTGCTTTTCACCAGCACTCCACCACGTTCCTGGGTTTTGTCATCTTGTCCCAGGGTGTGGCCATGGATCCGCAGAAACTGGAAGCTGTCCGTCATTGGCCCCTACCCAGGACGCTCAAACAGCTTCAACGGTTTCTCGGGTTTGCAAACTTCTATCGTCGCTTTATCCGGGGCTACAGTACAGTTGCAGCACCACTAACCAGTCTGACCAGGCCCTCCTCTCGTCCTTTCCATCTCACTCCTGAAGCCACCTCCGCCTTCCAAGAACTCTGTCACCGCTTCACCACTGCACCCATTCTTCTTCACCCAGATGCCAACCAACCGTTTGTTGTAGAGGTGGACGCCTCAGATGTGGGCGCTGGCGCTGTTCTCTCTCAGCGAGGTCCAGACCAGAAGCTACACCCCTGTGGCTTCTTCTCCAAGAAATTTGACCCCACTCAGCAGCGATACGGGGTAGGGGACCGCGATGTTTATGTTGGCCATAAAGTGGGCCTTGGAGGAATGGCGTCACTGGCTCCAGGGCGCCAGTGAGCTGTTCATGGTCTGGACGGATTATCAGAACCTCATCACCATCCGGAAGTTAAAACAACTCAACCCACGACAGGCATTGTTTTTTGAACACTTCAATTTCCATCTGTCATACCGCCCGGGCTCCAGGAACACGTAGTCCGCCTGCATGGGTTCCCCAAGGACATCATCTCGGACAGGGGGCCCCAGTTCACTGCCCGGTTCTGGAAGGCCTTCTGCCGTCTGATCAATTCCACCTGCAGTCTGTCCTCCGGTTATCACCCCCAGACTAATGGTCAGACGGAACGGGCCAACCAACAACTGGAGCGCTACCTGAGGTGTTTTGTTTCGGATCGCCAGCGCTCCTGGGCCCGCTACCTCAAATGGGCCGAGCTATCCCACAACCTTCACGCCTCTTCAGCCACCAACCTAAGTCCATTTGAGGTATGTTATGGTTTCCAACCTCCAATGTTCGCCTATCAAGAACCGAGGTTGACGTACCATCGGCCCAACAGTTGGTCCGTAGGTGTCGGCGGTTATGGAACCAAGTCAACCTCGCCATCCAACGTGCCGATACCACCTACGTCGCCCAGCATCGCCGCCGACACCCTCCGGGACGATTGTACCACGTAGGTGACAAGGTATGGCTCTCCACAAGGAATCTGCACCTGCATACAGAATCCTGCAAACTATCTCCCAGGTTCATCGGCCCATACTGCATCACCCACCGGATAAACCCTGTCAACTACCGGCTCCAGCTGACTGCGGCGCTCTGGATCCACCCAGTTTTCCACACCTCCCAACTAAAACACTTCACCACCTCTCCAATGAATCCACCCACCCGCCCTGCTCCTCCTCCCCGGATCATCAACGGTGGTCCCGCTTACACTGTGCGCCGGATCCTCGACTCACGCCCTCGGGGCAGGGGCACCCAGTACCTGGTCGATTAGAAGGCTACAGCCCGAGGAACGGTCTTGGGTCCCGGCCCGGTTCATTCTCGACCCCAAATTAATCCAGGACTACCGTCGTTGGGTATCCTCCACCCCAGGATCGTCGGGACACACAGACCGTGTGTTTATAGGACGCGGGTTGAATTTGTGTTTTTCCCTTGCTCCCCTTTTGTGAGAGTCCTTAGACTAAAAAGCGTGGTTATCCTACCTACTCGCTTTCTTCCGCGTTTGGGTTCACCATCCACGCTACATTGGGCTAATCGCTAAAGCTAAGTCATCTGGTCGCCTAGGTTAGTTCATCCTGACACTTCTGTCACTCATACTTACTGTCTTTTCACCTTTTATGGAATCCATGACTTCTTTTCCATGACTCCTTTTCCCCACAATGAAATAATTAACTGGTATATGAACAGTAATATATTCCATGCAAAATATTGCATATTTTGTAAAATTGTATTTGTATGCCAAATATTCTATATTGTAACAGGTTCAACACACAGGTGGCATCACAGACAAACAGACACAAAGCGAGGTCTTACGGTAAAAGTAATTTCATTTGGAAAAGAGGGAAAGGGGAGGGTTTAAGGAGTGAGAACGGAGAAAAGGAGAGGAAAGTGGTCTGGAGGCAGTGCCCAGGGCATAAGTCTGATGAGCAATGGCAGCAGGCAGAGTGGCAGAGTCAGCACACGTAGGCAGCAGATCCTGCATGCTCCTTTAAACAGCTCCTCTTTGCTGACTGGCCAACCGGCCCCTTCCAGCTCTCCTTGTGCATGGCCACAGACAGGAGTCGCTCGTGATGTCTGGTGGCTGGGTGGCATTCTCGGCTGAGAATGGGGGCAATAATGTGAAGCACATTGGCCTTTTACTCTTTGGCAGCAGGTTCACAAAGACTGGCTTTTTGCAAATGTGAAAGTGCCAAGGGAGCTTGCACAGTCTTTTTGCCACTGTCCACAAACGTGGAGATCAAATGCCGGTATTCAGTTCCGTGCCTTTGAAGTCCCTGGGGTGCAAAAACATCACCTCGCTCACATGCCATTAATCTGCATTTAGCGTTTGCCACTCAACCCTGCTCTAAAGATCCCTAGGACCTCAAACTAACATCCCGCCTTGTTTTTATAACACTGAGAAAGCCAGTGTTATAAGAAATAGATTAAAGATAATTATTAGCCAGCTGTGTCTGTTTCCAGCTGCCCCACCCCTTTGCACACTTGAAGGAAAAGCTACCTACCTAGTAAGTCTACAGAATGGGAAAGAAGCAACAAAACATTAAGATCTATCACTGTTGCACACCATGAAGATATCTTTATATACCACCTTGTGTATTATCATCAGTGTTTGTTTCCTAAGAAACATAAAATGAATTATTTTATGAAAAATAATTTAAACAAAACAGAAAATCAGCCTCATTTTCTTTGCAGACTGTAAAGTACGTCAAACTGGTCTGTACGTCAGCTGCACTGAAGTGAATAGCTGGCTGTCTTCAACTTTAAAGACACTTAAGTGGATATGATGGCATACATGTCCACAGAGTGATGTGCTTAATTAGCAAATCATGACACTAACTGAGAGAAACTGAGAGCCTGTTTCATTTATTCTGCTCTGCTCTCAATGGGTCATCTCAATTTCAGCCCTGCTGCAAAGCCTCTGTGGGTCTGTTTGAAGTTATCAGCTTTAAGTCAATGACAGCCTCAAAGGGCATGAAAAATGGAGAATAAAATTAGATATTAAATAAAATACTGGGGACAATTTGAGGGGGGAAGAAAAGCAAACTTAGGTTGTTTTACAAAATGAGCATTAAGTTAAAATTAAGAGCCTTTACAGTGAACATTACAGTACAAGTGGTACGTGCATAATCAATGAGACCATTTAAAATAAATATACAGTTGCAGGCAAAAGTTTACTAAAACCAAATATTAAATATTTTGTATGTAATTTTGTATGTAAATTCAAAGCTGTGTTGATTTCAGAAAACATAAAATCAATTCAAATTTGTGCACTTAATTATTGGCCCTTTCTTCTATTAAAGATGTTTTTTTTTGTAAAAACATCATATAGCTGATCATAATGGGTCTCAGACAAATATAACCTTAGACAAATAACAAAATACAGTCTAACTTTTTTTTACCCTGCTGTATTTATTTAACAAAAATGAAGCCAAAATGAAAAGAAAAAAAATGTGTGAAATGCCAAGTACCCCCATAGTGCTTCCACAGGATTTAAAAAAAGGGGAAATATCAGTCCTTGATTAAATGATCATCAGCAAGTGTGCAGACCTGTATAAAAGCAGAAGATTTGGCAGTTTGCTGGTGTGGAGCATTAAGGTGTGTGTTAACACAATGCCAAGAGGTTAAGACATAATTCTTGGACATAGAGAAGTAATTGTTGCTGAACATATATCAAGTCAAAAGTCAAAATCAACTTTATTCTCAATTCTGCTACATGTACAGTGCATACATATAGAGAATCGAAATTATGTTTCTCTCTTCCTCGTTACAATAACACAAAAAAAGGGTTATAATTTCCTAACAATGTGAAATTTTGTCTGACAGCTAAGACTTAATCAAAGTTGGGTCACACAACAGTACAATTATCCGAATTACACCAATACATGTACATCATAATTGATATTTTTTAATGGTCAAGTCAAAATCCAGACCTCAGCAAATTGAAATGACAGAGCATGACTTATGCACAATAAATGCTCTAAGACCTCAATGATCTGATGCATTTTTGTAAAGAAGAATGAAACTTAATGATGCGAGAGACTGATAAAGGCATACAGTTAAGTTATTGGTGATATTGTAGCTGGACCTACAAGCTATTGAATCATGGCTGAACTTAATACTTTCCACATTACCCACATAGTATTTAAAAGTTATATGTTGTTGTTCATCCGAGGTTGTGTTTGCCTAATACTAATACTTGCCTCATTCAAATGTTTTTTATTATGAACTTTTATACATGATTGTCTGTGGTGCAATTATCCTGACCCAGAGAAATAAATAGTAAAGAATTGCAATCATTTTAGATGTTGAGATGGAACTTAAGCACTTTGTCAGACTATGTTCATGTAAAGTTGAGGAAGTATTGCTTTAAAAAAATCTACATTCACTCACATCATATATGATCTTTGCACATAAACTGTATGCAAACCTAGAAACCGAGTGACAATTCTTTACCATGTAACTTCATTACTGGCTGAATTTGACAACTCCTTATAGTATGGACTCTGCTTGATTTTCAGAGGTAATAGCACTTAAAATATTTGCTGTCCCCATCCTGCACCTACTGTATGTATAGCATGCATTTTGGAAAGGGGAAATCTTATTTCCAAAGCCTCTTACATTAAGACCAGATGGTGTGGCCAAAGCTGATAACAGCTGTCCAGCCTGCAATGTCATCTACATAAAAAAATAAAATAAAAAATACAGGGAAAGGTGGAAACTGTATTTTAATGGTTTCATTTGCTAAAAAGTAAAAATACCAGGGACTTGTAGTAGTCTGCTAATGAACAAATAGTGCACTCAAGCTATAATGAGAGAGAAAGGAAGAAAGAGATACTGAAGTTCAAGTTTAAGTAGGCTTTTATTGTCATTCCAACCATAAACAGTTTAGTACACAGTGAAGTGAAACAATGTTCCTCCAGGACCAAGGTGCTACATCCAACATAAATTAACAACATAAATTAACAAACTATTCAATTCAATTCAATTTTATTTGTATAGCGCTTTTAACAATTTACATTGTCACAAAGCAGCTTTACACAATCAAAAGAATTAAGTTTGTATGAAATGTGAATGTGTATGAATCAAAATTATATGATTGTCCCTGATGAGCAAGCCGAGGACGACGGCGACAGTGGCAAAGAACTCCCTGAGATGGTAATAGAAAGAAACCTTGAGATGGTAATAGAGAGAACCTTGATCTGGGTGAAAATAAATAGCAGGGATTGATGTGCATAATATTATGCGAGACTGGTAGTTCAGTATAAGAGGAGATGTGTAAGATTAAAGTCCAGTTTGGTCCTGGAGACACAGGTAGACTGTAAGAAATTCCAGTCCTGAACTATTGAGCGACTAAAGTCACAGGTCCTCAGAGAACAACTGTCTGGGGACAGGACCGTCTTCATGGAAAAGTGGAACCATCCCCAGTCACCATACGCATCCCATACGACCATGCAGGCATCCATGTGATGAGATCTCCAAAAGCAGGACTCCAGGACGAGTTAGACAGGTCCAGAGGGCAGACGAGGTCTGGATCACTGGCAGCTCAGGAGCAACATATATAGCTCGACAGAGAGAGAGGTAGATAAAACAGGAGAGAGGGAGAGAGCAGAAGAGAAGAAAGCAAAAGAGATGAAGAGATGGCAGTTAGGTATGGTCACAGTTGAACAATGTATAGGGTGAAAGTATATTTAGTGCAGAGTGCAAGCAGGGACTCCGACAAGACTAACTATGACAGCATAACTAAAAAGGGAGAGCAGGAAGGAAACACAGACATGAGGGCTTCCTGAGATGTAAAGCAAACTAGCTAGCTAACTAAAAAACCTAATTAGCTGACTAGCTGAGATAAGACATTTTTAAGTAATTTCTATATAAAAGAGACAAAATAAATTGCAGGTGCAGATGTGCAAACAAGAACGACAAAGTGACAAAGCGACAACATGACACATTTCAATACTTTGTGGTGATGAGTTGATATAGCGGGAGGAGGAACAGTAAACAGTAGACATTCCTTGTAAGTAGCATCAAAGATAAAATAGTTTTTTGCAAATAACAATTAATTATTGTGTAAAAGAGCATTTAAAGTTTGGTGTGTACAATTTTTAGATGGTTGTTGATCAGTGTGCTTGCGTATGTGTGTTTTATCAGTTCAGTTCAGTTTATCAGTTCGGTCAGTATAGACAGTTGTTAGGTGGTTATTGATCAGTGTGTTTGCGCGTGTTGTCTGTTAGCTATAGATTTTAACAGTCTAATATTAATAACTTGTCATGTTGAAAAAGGGAAATGGGGCTTCTAAATTGCATCCTGTAAAATAAATGCTTTTTTTTTTTTTTTTTTTACAATTTAAATGAAATAAAACAAGCCGCCATAAGGTATCATAGACATTTTGTGAAGTTAAGTGCTGCAAGTATTAGGTAATGACAAACCAGAGACTATACTTTTGGTTCATAGATTTATTATTATAACTCCCTGTGATCCACACACAGATGGATTGGTGGCTTTGAAGAAAAAAGAGGTGAATATGATGGACAAATGGGCAGTAATGGAAGACACTTACACTGCTGGCTTAGTATGACAGCAAATGTCAGCATCTCCATCTGTTCCCCTCTGATGACTCTCACTGTGTGATAGGTAGCGACTGCTGGGCACTCTAAGATGGCAGACCTCTTCCCTGTCTTCTGTGCCAGGTGTTTGGAGCAAGCTGTGTGGCAAACAAGCGACCTCTTAACCATGCCAAGAGTGACCGAAGGCCATGTCCAGGTGATCGAGATGTCTCGTTTTATCAAACACACTGCATTTGTGGGTCGTTTGGCCTGGTCACTAGCTCAGGGGACAGGCACATTAAGCCCTGCACAGGACTGAGGGCTATTTGATGTGGCATTTTCAGCCTGCCTCAGGAACTCTGTGGCTTGTTTGATCCTCACGCTGGGCGATTTTTGGAAGGACTCTTTATGTTCTTCACTCCCCTTGGAGGAAGCAATCCCAGTTCCTGGTTGCAGATTCCAAAATGGTTGCTTTCAGTCCAAATGATTTTACTAATGGATAAATTAAAGCAAATGCAATTGAGAGAGAGAGAGAGAGAGAGAGAGAGAGAGAGAGTGAGAGAGAGCTATGTACTGAAACTACTGTTTGAGGGCCAGAGAGAGGAGGAAGATCATGTCCCTGTCTTGGCTTCAAGGTGTACTAGCTCTCCATGTTTCTCACTCAAAATGGATGATGTGCTTCACACTATTTCCTCCTGCTTAAGGCTACTGGAGAAAGAATGTCCACTACTTGTAATGCTAGGCTAAACCTAATAAGGCCTTCTTTTCACATTTCTGTTGCTGTTGAATGCATGCACATTTAAATCCTGTCCTATCATTTTAGATGGCACCGTTGCAAATTTTGCCTTTTTTGTTTGATGCTGTTGTTTTTTGCTCAGGCTGTCCTAATATTGTAAAATATTGCAGCCTTGATTTACCTAAAGATAATCCCCAAGTAACTATAATACTAAAGTCTTTTCAATCCTTTTTTCCTTGTGTTTATGTGGGCATATATATTAGTATTACTATACATACTGAAAAGGAAAAAAATGTTTTTCCTCCTCTTGAAACAATCACTACAACCTACTTTTTTAATGTGATCCCAAATATAAACAAAATATATAAACGCTTTATAAATGTGCAAATGTATCATGTTTTATAAAATATGGTGCAAAAGTAATGTAAAAATCTGGTCATTTCTATTAACTGTTATAAGAAGTATAGAAATGCATCACTGCTACCAGCACATGGGGAAATACAGAAAATAAAATATCATGTTATTTAAGTACGTGAGTACGTGTCTGGGTATGTAGTCATGTCTCTATTGTCTTTTGTTCTACATAAAAGGTTTTTGAATGTTGGACGTGGGCCTACCTCTCTCACTCTTTGGCCAATGAGCAGACCACCCTCTTGTAGTCATTTGGTCTCACTGTTGGGAAGCAAGGCTAAGCGCCAAACAGTAGGGTACAAATAGACAGACAGACAGACAAACACACACACACACACACACACACACACACACACACACATGATATACAGTGACACATTAACACATTGCCACCCTTAAGAGTATGTATGATTATCATGAGTATTCTTGATTAACAGGCAGCTGCAGAGACAGCTGGCCTGGCAAGGGAGCGCTTCATCAGTAGCTGCCATTTTGGAATAAAATGGAATAACACAAACATATTTGCAAGTCTATACACACATACACACATATACTGTATAGAAATGCACTTTTGCTGCAAAGCAACTGTTCATTTTCCTCCTCTTTATCATGTGTCTTGTTCAAACATACATATGAACACACTCTCACACCCAAACAACTCCTTCAACAGCTCTTGAAAATGCAAATCGGGTCCAAATAATAATTTCCTCCAAGAATGTGGGGGGTCCAGGAACCGGATGCTGAGGGGAGAACACTGGAGCTCAGTTGCATATGGGGGAGTCAGAAATGTACACTGACGCCACCTGGCATACGCATAAATGCTACAAATTCACCAAGGGAGCCTCAGCATGGCGTCTTATGGGTGGGTCTGTTGTGCGCATGTGTGTTTCTGCCCTTGAGAATAAGAATTAATTTAGCTTCTGTTAATAATGCATTAGGCAAGGTGCACAAAAAAATTAAGGTGCATTATATACTGCTGAAGTTGCCATACTTACTTGTTTAGATGTCAGCTAGAACTTGGTTCATTATGACAAGAATACCCCAAAAGATTAAGCTCTATTAACCTTGCGTTTGCCCAATAATAGCCTCTCTGGCATCCCTTTTATTTTCTGTTCTCTTTCTTTATACCTTTGTCTTTTTTATATCTTTCTTGTCTTACTCTGTCTCTCTCTCTGTCCCTCAAAAGCTGTTATCCATTCTTCTCTCTGTCCTTCTGTCTCTTCAGGGTTCAGGAAAGCTTCAGATCTATCATTATAATACCCCTCCTGAGTGTTCTTGCATTCCTTTTTATCTAGACAACCCTTCTATGGTCCTCTCTCTTAATGAGTTATTAAAAATATGTTAAAAGAGCTACCAGCAGGTTATAAAATGCAAGAAAACAAGGTGGAAAAACAATGTGAGTAGTTTCTAATTTTGGGGACTTGTCTCATAGTTTTACATAATCCACTTTTTAATAGACAAAGGCATTCTAACTTTTCTAATAACTACAAAAACTACAAACTACAAAACTTTTTCTCTATATTAATGTAGAACCATAACATATGATTGAAAAAATGTCAAGCCCAGGATAGTGTAGGGTCCTTTTGTGCTACTAGGCAGCTTTGGCCCCTGGCATGACTTAATGGTGGTGTACTCTGGTGTCTGGAATCAGGGCATTCGTACAGTAGTTGACTGATTCAGTAGGAGGTGCTGTGGGTTGTAGGATGATGCCTGCATCAATTTGTTTGTCCAAGGCATCCTATGGGTGCCCAATCAGATAAAGGCCAAGGAAGTTAAGAGGCTGGGTCTGTGGCCCTGGATTCTTTGCCTTCTGGGCCTCATGTTTGGTGGATTGTGGTGCACTAGGTGCTTTAGAACATTTCTATCATGGCCAGCATTTATGTATTTCCAGCAATTTGTCATAGGTGGCACAGTGGTGTAGTGGTTAGCACCGTCACCTTGCACCTCCAGGGTCCAGGTTCGATTCCTGGCCAGGCTCGATTCTTGTCTTTGTGTGCATAGAGTTTGCATATTGGTGGATTTCCTCTGGGTACTCCAGTTTCCTCCCACAGTCCAAAGATATGCAGGTTAGGCTAACTGGAGTTTCTGAATTGCCCGTAGCAATGTGTGTGTGCCCTGCGATGGACTGGCACCCTGTCCAGGGTGTACCTTGCCCCGTGCTTTAAGCCTCCTGGGATAGGCTACAGGTCCACGCAACCTTGAATACGAGATGAAGTGGTATAGAAGATGAGTGAGTCAGTGAGCACTCTGTTATTCATTAGGTTTTCTGCATAATCGGACCAGACAGGCTGACTTTGTTATTGCAAGAACTATTCCAGAACAGCTAACCTTTGTGTCTTAAAATATTAACTGACTGTTGTTGTTGTTGTTAAATAATTACCTTTTTTTCATATGTGTTATTTTATAGTTTTAAAATCCCAAGTATTGTTGTAGAATATAGAAAATAAATCACTAAACAAAAACAAAGAAACAGAAGTATAAATGAACCTTGAGTGTTCATGATCCGGTCACCAGTTCATTGGTATGTAATTAATAATCAGTGCTAATGTGTTAATGTTGTGTGGTTTTAATGTTTTTGGCTGATTGGTGTTTATGCATGAATTACCATTATAATTTGTCATTTTATACATCATAACCCGTTCTTCATAAAAGAGTTATCCATTTTTTATCATACTACCTTGCACACATACAACAGAATCTATGTATTTATTTATTTGTTTGTTTGTTTGCTTGTTTTTTTTTTTTGTTTATTTAATCTGTAGTATTGTTTTATTTTAACAGGTACAAATGTAAGGCATTTTGTTTGTACACTCTTATGCTATGCTAATATATATGTACACAACTGCTGAAAAGTTTGGGATCACTTTCTAACTCTATGGCTGTTTCTGATTTTTATTTTTTTTTCTACATTGTAAAGCAATGCAGCAGTTAATGTTGAGATGTATCTGCTACTCATTATCGATAAAGCCTTCATAACAGTTCTAATCTGAGTTTAATATACAAATTGGTGATTTTTGAGGCTGGTAACAACTTACTGCAACATAAGTAAGTTTTGGTCTTGCTTTCCTGGGAAAATCTTCATGAGAGCCAGTTCCATCATTGTGCTTGATGGGTTTTGCAAATGCACTTGACAATACTGTTATTGCAAGAACTATTCCAGAACAGCTGACCTTTGTGTCTTAAAATATCAACTGACTGTTGTTGTTGTTGTTGTTGTTACATAATTACATTTTTTCATATGTGTTATTTCATAGTTTTAAAATCCCAAGTATTGTTGTAGAATGTAGAAAATAAATCACTAAACCTAAACAAAAACAAAGAAATTTGCAAATGATCCCAAACTTAGGTAGTATAGTGTAGATATGTAGATATGCTGAGATATATTCATGTTTCAACATTTTTTTAATTAGGAGCACCCTATAACTGTACAATTAAATACATTTACAAATGTTATTTATTGGAATAAAATAGACAATGAAATCAATGATATATTATCTTATAGAATATCATATAATGGAATAATAGAATATAATGGAATATATTATCTTATAGAATATCACATAAAAGCTACACAAGGCTAAAACCATATACATGTATGGATTTACAAAGAGGTCCCACTAAATAAGACAATATCATGTCAGTCACCTTCTCTGAAGCATTTCAGTTTATATTAAAAACAACAAACAAATATTGATAAATAAAATATAAAACTGGCCTTACACACTATATATTATGGTGAAACACTTAGAGAGACTTTAGTAAAAGGCTCATAGACGGTTAAGCCATAGCTGCTCAGTTTTGTAAAATTGCCTAAATTGTACCTTTTTTATTTTGTTAAATTTAAGAAATAGTTCTTATGGAGTGTGTTTTATGTGTGTGGGTATTCCATTTGAAAGTCAACTGATTTTGTTACCACTTCCAGTGAACTACTACTAATTCACTTGAGTTTAGCCATTTAGTGACTATGTGGTAATTTATTTATTTTTATTACTCATAAATACGGGGCAGTGACTGTAATATTATACTTTACAGCATGTGGTTTATCTTTTTTCCTAACTTCACTGATGGCCCTGAGGGCCTTAAGAGTTTGTCACTAGTAGTTTGTAATTTCAACATATCCTGTGGTGAATAACACACAAGCATACTAATTAAAAAGCATTCTGGGAAAGACTTCTAGCTTCCTCTTCTCTCTATCACTTCTTCACTCTTTCACTCACTCCAGCTTACTCACTTTGTCTGAAAAAATGAAGCAGGTGAAGTACTGCACAAACATCTAGCACCCCACTGCACCATTTATGCCAGAGTTTTGTAAATTGTGCTCTAATGACGATCTAAGTGCTTTTCTGCACCGACCCGAAGAAGCAAGACTGTCAGATGGTGAAAAAATAGTAGGCACTTTAGACAGAGTGCAGTTGTATTTCTTTCTACTGCATTTTAATGGTAATGTACCACTGTGCCGCATCCCTAAGCAATACACAAACACACACTCTCACACACGCACACACACACACACACACACATACACACACCCACACACACACACACACACACACACACACACACACCTTACACAGATTCCTGCCAGTAGATGCCTGCCTTGATCTTGAACTTGCCTATTGTCACAGTAAAGTTCATTTACAACAGAAGTGAAAGGACAAAAAAAAAAAAAAAAAAATGCAATCCTGCATTTTTCCTCCCAAAACAGCATAATTCAAAATAATAAAAAGTGTTCTTTGGAATTATGATGATTCTTCACAGAACACAGTTTTGCTGGCTAAAAAGAAGCAAGTTTTTTTTTTTTTTTTCATTTTTGAAAAGTAACTATCCTAGCTGTGTATGTGCATGTGTATGTGTGTGTGCTGTTATATAATATATACTGTTGTTATATACTGTTATATACTTCCTAGCCTATAGTCGGGTCCTGACACAATGAATTTGCAATGAAGTAATCAAGATGTGATTGTAATTTTAACTTTATGATGTGTTTGTAATTTTAAGATGTGATTGTAATTGTAACTCTTACTCTTTCACTCATTCTCTATACTGCTTATGCTGTGCAGGGTTGTGGGTGGCCTGGAGGGGACTTAAGGCACAACGTGGGGTAGACTCTGGATGGGGTGCCAATCTTTTACAGGCCACAAGCATGCGCACTTGCACGCACACACACACACACACACACACACACACGTTGGGCAATTTGGAAATGCAAATAAAGTGAACTGGATTACCCAGAGGAAACCCACCAAGCACAGAGAGAACACAAAAACTCCATACACAAACCCAAGGCAATTATTAATAGTCTTGCAACATACCACATCTAGGTTTTGAAATATACATCATCTATTTATAATCTATTTATATTTATATTATCTATTTACTAATATTTATAATCAAGCATTATACAGAGGGGCAAAAAAAAATTAGTCAGCCACCATTTGTGCAAGTTTTCCCATTTGAGAGACCTGTAATTTTCATCATAAGTATACCTTAACTATAAGAGACAAAATAAGACGAAAAAAAAAAAAAAAAGAAAAGAAAATCAAATTGTAGGATTTTTAAAGAATTTATTTGCAAATTATGGTGAAAAATAAGTATTTGGTCAATAACAAAATTTCATCTCAATCCTTTTTGTTGACAATGACAGGTCAAACATTTTCTGTAAGTCTTCACAAGATTTTCACACACTGTTGCTGGTATTTTGTCCCTTTCTTGTTTTGGGACGTTTTGGGACGTTCGCTGAGCAACACGGGCTCATAACCCCCTCCAAAGATTTTTTATGGGGTTGAGATCTGGAGACTTTCTAGGCCACTACAGGACCTTGAAATGCTTCTTACAAAGCCACTCCTTCTTTGCCCGTGCGGTATGTTTGGGATCATTGTCATGCTGAAAGACCCAGCCATCATCTTTAATGTCCTTGTTGATGGAAGGAGGTTTCTACTCAAAATCTCACGATACATGGCCCCATTCATTATTTTCTTTACACAGTTAATTTCTACACACCAAGCTGCTTGCCTGTTGCAGATTCAGTCTTCCCAGCCTGGTGCAGGTCTACAATTTTGTTTCTGGTGTCCTTTGACAGCTCTTTGGTCTTGGCCATAGTGGAGGTTGGAGTGTGACTGTTCAAGGTTGCGGACAAGTGTCTTTTATATTGATAAAAGATGGAATTAATACAAGTAACGAGTGGAGGACAGAGGAGACTCTTAAAGAAGAGGTTACAGGTCTGTGAGGGCCAAAAATCTTGCTTGTTTGTAGGTGAACAAATACTTTCCACCATAATTTGCAGTTCTTTAAAAAATCCTACAATGTGATTTTCTGGATTTTCTTTCTTATTTTGTCTCTCATAGTTGAGGTATACCTATGATGAAAATTACAGGCCTTTCTCATCATTTTAAGTGGGACAACCTGCACAATTGGTGGCTGACTAAATACTTTTTTGCCTCACTGTATTTGTAGGTGTGGTGTTGCTCAAGCAAGAAACAAGAAAGGAGATCAGCATATTCTGAACCTATATAAATGCATATACTGTATAGTTTTTGTAAACACTTGAAATTCCAATAATAAGAAAGCACATTATGCAAGAGAACCTATGACGCAAATAAAATGGTACAAGTTGCTAAAGTAAAATTTAAGGTGTGTTGATGGGTTTTTAAAAAAATGTTCAATGGGAATCACAGATTTCAAGGACACTCAAAAATATTTCCTACTACACAATTTAACATTGACCTCACAAAACCTACAGAGAAAACAGTTACACACAAATTTTATTAAACAACTAACAGCAATGAAAACTTAGAAATGTTGAGCTCACTGTTGCTCTTTTCTTAAAGAACACCATCCATCCATCTTTTTTCCTGAATGGAGCTAACACAATCTTAAAGGTGATCCTTGGCTTCAATAAAGTCAACATTGTGACCTTTTATTTCAGAAACTCCCACTAATGGTACATCAAAATCCAATTGCCTATTTAATGAATCAATCTTAATTTAGACCTTAAGTAAAAAAAATGAAAAGTATGAAATAAAAAATTTAAATCTGGAATTTGGTGCATTCTCCAAAAAAAAAAAAAAAATTGGTGCAGGGGTAAAGTGCTCGCCCTATCAATCGGAGATAGCAGGTTGAATTCCCAGCTGATTGGTCAAGCTCTCTCAGAGAGTAGGGATGAGAGGTTCTTACTGCTTCCACATTAATCACGGCTCCAAACAGTGGCATGTGTAAGGTCACGCAAGCGGAAGAAGCGGATAGCACTGTCCTACGAGTATGTTACGCCGTCCCCAATAGTGCATGAGCGAGCAGTTCAAAAACATGTGGTCGGCTGGCGTCACGTGGTAACGCAACACGTGATAGTCTTCAGCCCTCCCGACTGAGTGTTAGTAGCAGTCTTAATGTGGGAGCCCCCTAGTGATGGGGCTGAATTAGGGCTAATTAGGGGAAAAATCTGAGAAAAATCTCCAAAAAAATAAAAATGCACTGGCCGGGTCAGGATGGTTTTGCAATTAATGCCTAAGGACTTAATAGTAAGTTAGGCAGTAAGTAGCAGCATTTGATAAGTAATTACTCACTTATCAAGAGTGTAGCAGCGACAATGCTTTAGTCGTGTCAAATGACACTGTCACAAGTAGATAACACAGCACTTCAAAACTATATTGCATGTCATCGTAATTTTGTAGTTGATTGACACTTTTTATAGTTATTAGTTATTATTTAATAACTTACAGTTTTAACAGTTTATTAATTTTACATTTACATTTACATTTAGGCATTTGGCAGACGCTCTTATCCAGAGCGACTTACAAAAAGTGCTTTAATGTTTACAACATTGGATACATACTTACACTGGGTTAACTAGGTTAATAACTAAGTACCATTAGTCCAACACAACTGAGTTTTTTTTTTTTTTTTTTTTTTTTTTTTTGGGGGGGGGGGGGGTTAGTCCAAGTACTGGAGAAACAGATGCGTCTTGAGTCGTCGTTTAAAGATAGTCAAAGTCTCTGATGTACGGACATCTAGAGGAAGTTCATTCCACCATCTAGGTGCCAGAACAGAAAAGAGCCTGGATGAATGCCGCCCTCGATCCCTGAGAGATGGTGGGATGAGGCGAGCAGTGCTGGAGGATCGGAGGCAACGTGGTGCAGTGCGTGGTGTAATTAGCGCAGAGAGGTAAGTGGGTGCTGGGCCATTTTTGGCTTTGTAGGCAAGCATCAGTGTTTTGAATTTGATGCGGGCAGCTACAGGAAGCCAGTGCAGGGAGCGGAGGAGTGGGGTGGTGTGGGAGAACTTGGGAAGGTTAAAAACGAGTCGTGCTGCTGCATTCTGGATCAGTTGCAGAGGACGAATCGTGGACAGAGGCAGGCCTGCCAGGAGTGAGTTGCAGTAGTCCAGTCTTGAAATAACAAGGGACTGAACAAGCACCTGAGTAGCCTGTGAAGAAAGAAATGGGCGAATTCTTCTGATATTGTAAAGAAGAAATCGACAAGAGCGAGTAAGGTTAGCGATGTGTGGGGAAAATGACAGTTGATTGTCCACGGTTACCCCAAGATTGCGGGCGGTGGTTGAGGGAGTGATTTGGTTGTTGTCCATGGATATCACAAGGTCTTGACCTGGAGATGAGTCAAAAGGGATAAACAACAGTTCGGTTTTACTGAGATTGAGCTTCAGCTGATGAGCAGCCATCCAAAATGAGATGTCTGCCAGACATGCTGAGATCCGGGTGGAAACCTGAGTGTCAGAGGGAGGAAAGGAGAGGACAAGTTGGGTGTCGTCTGCATAACAGTGGTATGAGAATCCATGCGATGATATGACCTTACCAAGAGACCGGGTATAGAGGGAGAACAGAAGAGGACCAAGTACTGAGCCCTGCGGGACACCAGTAGAGAGTCTACGTGGGGCAGATGTAGATCCCCTCCATGTTACCTCATATGACCTATCTTTAAGGTAAGAAGCAAACCATTGCCACGCTGTTCCACAAATTCCAAGGCTTGTAAGAATAGATAATAGAATCTTGTGGTTCACGGTGTCAAATGCAGCTGACAGGTCCAGGAGGATGAGGACAGATGAAAGTTTAGCAGATCTAGCAGCATGGAGCTTCTCAGTGACTGACAGAAGGGCAGTCTCTGTGGAATGTGCCACTTTGAATCCAGATTGGTTTGGGTCATTAAGGTTGTTCTGTCATTGGGTCATTAATTATCACATAAGGTGCCAAGTACTATAGAATTAACCAAGAAACCATGATCTAAAGTGTAACTATTAGAGGTAACACCTTAAGTAAAAGATTACCACCACTGGACTTAGATAATCCTTTAAATGGTTATTGATGTTTAAAAGTAATGGCCTTTAAGTGTCAGGACTGATTGATGACAAACATCTTATTTATAGAAATACTTATAAGGTATAGATGCAGAAGTATTTTTAAAAGAAAGCGGAAAGAAAACGTGGGGTTAATTGGAACTGGATAAACCAAATACTGGCCTCCAGTAACCAAATATAAAAACCTATTATAACAGAAGAGGTGGATTTAGAGATACTGACAGATGCTCTGAGAGCCTCTTACATTATTGTGTGAAATTTGACATTAAACATTTTTTTGGGAGATAAGTTAGGGGCTGTGAAACTAGATTTTGCACACCCAAGGGCAAAGAATTAACTATGTGTAATTTTAAAGTCAGGATGGGAGGGGTGACAAGCAGTATCATAACATCATCTGGCTTTATCTGAATAACCAATGATCCAGTGTCAGAATGGAAATCAGTCCAAGAGGAAGGCATGCAGCTGGTCTTGGGATGTGTTTCAGCTGGATTTTACTATATTTGGATTCAGTTTGATAAACCCAGAAATGTATTTGATCTTTTAAGAGCATTAAAAACACATTTGCAGTTTAGCATAATAGACAAAAAAAAGGGAATTTGTTAAAGACTCATTAAATCCTTTCTAAAGACTGGAAGAGTTGACCTGTGACCACTAGGGGCAGTGGAGCAGAATTCACTTGAGGCCTCCCACTGATTCACCAGTTCAGCCAACACACGCGCATGCACACGAACGCACACACACTCTGACTCAAACACACAAGCACATGAAAGAGGGATTCAGGTTCATTTGAAGATGCAAAGAACAAACCTTGAGACTCTCTTTGATCTCCTTCAATGGAGATGAGTGTGTCTCTGTGGTGATCTAAATGGGATGGTTTTAAGAGAAATAATTTGTTTTTGAAAGCTACCGTCTGCACTGGCAGCTGCATGCGCGTGTGAACGTTGTGTTGGCTTGCCGTTCCATGGCAATCAACAAAGTTTTTCATGCATAAATATGCTAAATAGGAACACCTCTCAAATATTTTATGATCAAAGCCAGTGGCCACTAATGGGTTGCATGCTCTGTGTGTGTATGTGTGTGTGTGTGTGTGTGTGTGTGTGAGAGAGAGAGAGAGAGAGAGAGAGAGTAAACTTTTCACTTTCTATATGAACTGAAAATATATAGTAATATACTATTATAAGCTAAGTTACAAACAACATTAAATCTTAAGTCCTTCAGCTATAATGCATGAATTATTAACTAAAGCTAAAATAATAATAATTAAATTACAATTTAAAATAACTTGTTGTATGGTGGTTATTAATTAAATGTACATTCTTGCCCACCTTCTTTCTTAAAAAACGCATAAACATTTACTATTCAATACTTTAGCTCAGCACAAACATTCATAACTGATAAATGAGAATGTTAGCCTTGGTAATCAATTTTATCCTCCAGAAAGCATTTTATTAAACATATTAATTTTTTAAAATAGAGTTATTTTTTTACCCGCATATAAACTCTGTGTGGATCATTCACAAAGTAAATATCTTTGTACATAAAAACAACGCATGTACATTATAAGGCTTAAACAGATTATGTCTTCTAAATGAATACAACTGCAGATACAAATAGGAGGCGAACTAGTCAGTGGGTGTGTGGGTGGGAGTGGAGGAGGTGTGAGTAGGAGTGGTGCTGGTGATTGCTAGACAGCTTGTCAGTTTGTCACAGGGCATCTGGAGTGCGTTTCCCGTACAACGATGTAGCTCTTTGCTTAGCCACCGTTATACGATGCAACGTTGAAGAAAATAACTAACTAGTCTCGACTGTTTCCCAACACCATAGTACCTGTGTCGCACTTCCATCGTTAAAACCATGTTGGTTTAATTTGTCGTTCTTCTTCTTCTTAGATACAATGGCGGAGTAGTGCCATAGGCACATAACAATCAAATCTTGCTTTTCTCCAAATTAAAAAACACAAGCAAGTTCAGTGGTGGCCTAAAACTGAACCCCTCCAAAAGCTGCTAGTTACTGCAATTCTCCACAACATTGCAGTCAAGGAAAATTTCCCGCTTCTCCCGGTCTTCCTGGTGCTGCTGTGAATGAGGAAGATGACACTTCTTATGATGATGTATGTATATATATATATATATATAGCAAATATATATATATATATTGGACAGCAAATAAGCAAATAAGCAAATATATATATATATTGGGCAGCAAATAAGCTCACTCGTTTTTCCGGCGGAAAAACGCTACTATATATATATACATAGTAGCGTTTTTACGCCGGAAAAACGAGTGAGCTTATTTGCTGCCCAATGCAATGGCTGGGAGTACTTTATTAGGCACACAGCAGGTATGGCATGAGCAGCACCTTCACTCAGGAGCCTACATCCAATTCAGCTTCAGCATGAACCAGAGCACATTTCACACGTCACACGCCCAACACACACACAACAGGGCCGAAGCCACTAACCCAAACACCTTTTCCCATCATGGTGAACACACCGACATCCCCGCAAGGCATGCTGGTCGTCAGCCGCCGCCCCGCCCACGCCACACTGCCCCCACCCGAGCTGTGACCGTCCCTGGTCACCATGACGAACTTTGTTTTGGAGGCGTGGAGGCGGTCGGCGCTGGCGGTGGGAACGCCGGCGTCCTTGGGCAGGTGAGGGATGAACGCGAACATAGTCCTGAGGCGGTCCGGCCTCCACAGAGTTCGCTGTTTCCTCGGTGTGCGGCTGGTAAGGCGCAAGACGGTCCCGATGGAGCTAAACTCGTGCCCGCCCCGCCAACCGCACCCGGTAGATGACATCGGAGAGCCTAGCTATTACTGTACAGGGGCCCACCCAGTGAGACACACGCCCGGCCGAGAGCCCCCTTTTCCTCCTTCCGGAGGAACACACCCACACCTGCTCGCCGTTGTGCGCTCGAACCCGTGACTCTCCATCCCACTTCTGACACCAATGTAGCGTTTTTACGCCGGAAAGAATGCTGGAGAGACGAGTGAGCTTATTTGCTGCCCAATGCAATGGCTGGGAGTACTTTATTAGGCACACAGCAGGTATGGCATGAGCAGCACCTTCACTCAGGAGCCTACATCCAATTCAGCGTCAGCCTAAACTGGAGCACATTTCACACGTCACACACACACACACACACACAACAGGGCCGAAGCCACTAACCCAAACACCTTTCCCCATCATGGTGAGATAGGGCGTAGAGTTGTGAACTGTGAATAGAACACACCCAGCCGCGGCAAGGAACTATGCTTCTAACCACAGGTCGAAGGCTGTAGTTCCAACCACGTAAGTTTGCGACGCTGTTTGTGAATGTTCGTTTGAACTATGGTTACAAACACCGAATTGTTAAACTATGTTGGTAACGACGGAACTTGCGACCATAGTTGGCTGATGATGCTTTTGGGAAACGCACCCCAGCTCGTGCAGAGGAGGCAGGAACTTGTGGTTGTTATGAATTTTTACATCTCCGTTTTCCAGGTACTTTGAATATTTACGCTTTTGAGGTTTTTAAATAAGCTTGATATATGTTTGGTAAGATGTTCTGTTTATGTTTTGTTGACATGTCGAATGTTTTCTGTATTATATTTCGTTTTTTAGACTAATGGCAATTGCTAATTGGGATAACGTTCAGTAGCTAACATAGCTAAATTCGGTTATGTGTGTGGCATGCAATGTATAAAGTAACTGTAATGAAGAAGGCAGGAAATTGATGAGGAGGGACAAATTGACAATGTTAAGTATTTAAGGGGTTTATTGCCAGTGCAATTGATTTTGATATTTTGAGCATTGTTTGTTCATTAGCTGACTTGCCTGTTGTGTTTAATTGAATCTGTTGAGAAGAAAAAAAGAGAGAAATAATGTCAGTTTGCATACCTGTTAACTATGGAAGAGTATTATTTTAATGTTTAAAAACAGTAAATTGTTAAATTATTTATATTGTTATTAATATTTTTATACATTTGTTTATATAATTATTATTTAGAAAAAGGGTTTTGTGAGGACTTTTTTTTGTTTTATATCTTCATTGCTTACTTGCTTATCAGCAAGTAAGCAAAATGTAGCAGTCCCAGTCCTGTCAGACCCATGCCACTATGAAGCTTACCACTGTCCTTTTGTCACACAGTATCATTAAGATGCAGAAAAGAAAGAGGCAGGAGAAGATTTACACCTTTTTCAAGAGAAATCCTGTAAGTGAAGTAGAGAGATAAAAGTTGAAAAATGTTGACATTAAACAACAGTAGCCTATTGCCATTAGATGCTGTTTGCATTTATTTCATATTTTTCAATAAAAATAGGAACTGTGCAAGTGTGATTAAAAAAAAAAGTCTTGTGCACATCATTGCTGGGTATGGGTTTAAATTCAAATTTAATTTTTTTTTTTTTACATACAGAGTCATACACAGTACTATATGCAGTGAAATGCTTGGACAACTGCCCGTGACCGTAAAATAAAGACAATGAATAGAAAATAAATATGAAAAGGAAAACAGAAGGGTTGTTAGTAGGCTTGATATATAAACAAGCAATGTATGAGCACAGAAATGCACATTTAACATCCATGTACAGCAAGAAGCTGGCTGACAGTAGTTTAAATATGTAAATTTAGTATGCACTATATTTTTAATATGCCAATCACGATCCCTGGTCAGGTTGGTAACCAGTTTACCCTACATGACAGTGTCCTAAGTCGACTCAGGAAACATGTTTGTTATACCATGCCTCATGTCGGTTAGGAGTCTGTTCTCAGTCTGTTCTACTCACACACAGATTTCTGTGCCAATGTGCCATGCCAACTGGCCACAATTTGTAAGGAGCAGTGCAGACTAGGACAGGCCGGGCACAATTTTGCATCCTGTACAAAATCCTGTCTTGGGAAAGTGAGTCTTGGGCCTCTTTGTAATATTTAGATTATTGTGGCCAGTTTTTTACGTTGAGCATATCATTCTCACCCTTCCTCACTTTTTTCTGCTAACCCGCAGTTCTAAAAAAAAAATCAGCTTCCATTCTAAATTTGTATAATGAAAAAATGAATAAGCATGTCTCCTGGGACGGATTATCTGATGATGATATTAGAAAATCGTTCTATGATTACACCTGCAATATTATTTGCATTTTGAGAGTGCTATGGAAGCATCCCAGGCAGTTCTTTGGAGTGCAATAAACAGCAAACATGTTAGTGTGTGTGTCTGTGTGTGTCTGTGTGTGTGTTGGGGAGGGGGTTTAGTGGGAAAATATATTCTTTAATATTTATTCTCAGAAGACCTGACTAAATGACACTTGCTCGTTTTACTGCTGTGTGATTCCCTTATGATTTGTAAAAATGTCAAAGGTTGTGTCAAAGGCGACTGAGAAAAATAAAAAGATTGAAGATTGCAAACTTTGCTGTTTATAGCCTGATGTTTATACTGTATATTGCCAGAAGGTAGCAATTTAACTTTTGTTAAAATCAAGAATTAAAACGTAGCCATTGTTACAAAGTGTCTGTATTTGTGAGGCTTTTTTATGTTTCTTGGAAGTAGGATTTTATCTGGTTTAAATTCACAACCCCGAAAAGATTGCACATTCAGCCAAATCCAAAATGCAACCGGGTGTCAAAATATACTTGCTGCAATGTGTCAAAGTAGAGAACTGAACTGAAAGGGAAGCAAAATACACCACAAATTGAGTGTTAAGCCAAAATGAAAAGTCATGTTTAATAGAAGGCATGACAGAAATAATTAAGTTCATTCTGTCAGTCAGATAAAAGTTGAGAAAATGCATAATTTGAATCCTACAAGTCAAAACAAGTCCATCAATTACTGCAATAACTTGTGACTTCATTGAAAGCACTCATTAGTTTCCTTGTTCTATGCATAAAGTTAAATGCTTAGGAAAGTGATTATTTTCCCAATTTCTTTGCCTTACTCATACGATTGAGCAGGATGTCAAGGATCTGGTGGAGGCGGGGGGGTTGGGGGTATTATTGTGATTGTTGTTTGGGAAAGTTGTGATTTTTTTTCTCTATTTCACATTGCTCTAGATAGAGAAACATGATCGAATTCTAAACACTACCTGTTGGTAAGCAGTTTGTTCTTTTTGGACTTGTGCACCGTCATTGCTCTCTCTCTCTCTCACACACACACACACACACACGCACACACACACACACACACTTTCCCTCTAAATGTGCCACAGATGGGAGAGCAGCTGTAAGCAGTGACTTGGAAAAGGTGCCTCGTTGACGGGGTTTGTTGTTTGATTCCCTTCGTTTCACCTGGCAGGGGAAGAATCCATCACTTCACTTTTTCTGCTTTCCCTCATGGTGCACACAGAAAAAAGCCCCATTTGTTTTCTGGCTGTAACATTTATCAGTTGATAAGCAGGCAATAGTAAAGAATGGACAAGTTTTCTGCATTGAGAACATTGTTGTGATTGGTGGGTCATCAGATCCAATTGAAAGCCTCACATAAAAAACAGGGCTTTGTTTTACCAGTGAGATTTATGTGGGGTTCTTTTGTAAAAATAGAAACTCCTGCTTTCTCCTAAGGTGTGATAGTCAGTGTAAAGATTGCTGTGGAGTACTAGAAATATTTATAATACAATAATTAACTCTGTTACATCTGTATCACAATAAAGGGCCTTCTAAGTGTCAGATTTTGCTTTGCTTTTTATTATTATAGTGTATTAGTGATAGTCTTAAATGATCAAGCCAAAATTAAAACATCAAATAGGAAAAAAGGACTTTTCAAGATAAACCTATCTGTTGATAGTGCTGAATAACAGAACAGTTCTAAAAACTACAGTATCTTTATTTCCCTATAAAATCCCCTGGTACATTAATGCATTTATCCCAGCATTTCACTAGTGCTTGGATGGCATCAGAGTAGAAGGTTTTCTCATTATGCTCGAGCTGTGATCAAACTGCCTGCTGCATGTCTAAAAAGCTGGTCTCACAGTAACATCAGAGGAAATGGTTTGGATTGAGGTCAGGACAATATGGTAGAATGACTCCCAGCCGAGTTCCTATAATATGCAAGTGGTGTTGGTGAATAATTGTGTTTACAGCTCCCACATTCAGATGCATCTCTTTAACAAGTTGCCAAAAGGTTATCTGTTTATCAGCCAAACCACCTCAGTTGAAATGTACGCCCTTCTTTAAAAGGTTTTAATTGTTGAATTCAATTAAAATGTTTCACTGCAACTAAGCATCTCATCACAATACTGTGTTTAAAGTCTTCTGTGAATGTTGGTTTTATGCCGTCTATCAAGAGAAATTTTGTCACACATCCTGGGTTGGCTTAAATGCCCCTCATATATGTTTGAAATTATGCTAATATATTAAATTATGCTATACTAATTTATAACCACATATTAATTTTAAAGCAAATATAAAAGATTATAGGGAATTGACTTAATAGACTTTATTTGTTAAATATATTAAATTCTATAAATAGTCTTGCTCTTAAGAAGGGCAAGGTTAGCAGTTAACATTTAGCCATGTACTGTATGGTTAAGAACTAATCTGGTGATCTTTAGCTTTAACTTAAAAATTGCTACATTCGCAATTAGCAGTTAGTGGCTAACAGATAACCTGACATTCTTTATCTCTTAGAGTTTTAACTTTTATATCCCTAAATATTGAGGATGTTCTTTAATATATGTTTCCCTTTCTTTAGAAATGCCAAACATGGTTGCTTCCATGCATCCCCTGTGAACTTTTAAAGTGGAATTTAGGATCCACAGATGGGGACACTGAAACAACATGTTTGAAAATGGAGTAAAATAAATAAATAATTAAAACATTTTAAGCATCCCAGGATCCATGATCTAAATTTAATCTGATTTTCAGCTGAGATATTAGAATGTTGTAGACCTGTTGTACTTAAGCAAACTTGTTTAAGAGGGAGTTAGATAGATAGATAGATGGATAGATGGATGGATGGATGGATGGATAGATAGATAGATAGATAGATAGATAGATAGATAGATAGATAGATAGATAGATAGATAGATAGATAGATAGATAGATAGATAGATAAAACACATTGATGGCATTCTGTGATATGCTCTGGCACAAGTGCTTACTAAAAAGCATGGGTTTTGTTGTTTATCCATAGCATTTTTTTATTTATTTATTTATTTATTTATTTTTTTTGCTGGATGTTTGTCTCTTTTCAAAGTCATCTCTTTTGTCTATTTGGTCAAGTGCTTGTGTGTAAGAAATACTAGCTAATTTTATCACAGGAGGCAGTGTATTTTGAAGGATGTACAGTGAGTAGGAAGCAGGTGCAAACAAAAGTAACACAGTACTAAAGGTCCCGAGTTATTGATGGATTTCTTTGTGTTCATTTTTCAGGTGTATATTATTTTTTAGGTGTATATTATTTTTCAGGTGTATATTGCTTGAATGACCTTAAACCTGAATGTAAAGAAAAGGAGAAAAGGTACTTGTAGTGTGATGTCATCATGTACAGTACATTATTGTGCTGCCATTAAGCTCTGTTTGGTTTCAGTCTGAGCTCTACAGTATGTAATTGGATTCCCCAGCATTGATCTACTTATCCTTCTGATTAATTTCCAGGTGCTTCCATTTCTGTGTTTTGCTTCCTGTAACAGCAAACAGGTCTGGTCATAATATAAAAAAATGGCCATCTGCAGATGTGACACTCTCCATGCATTTTGTATTTACTGACCTTTTTTGTCCATCTTTTCCTTAGCGATTAATCAAGCAATACATTCTGTCTTTATTCTCTTTTTTATAGAAAGCAATGCTGTGCCTTCACTCTTGTGCTTGTTTATTTATTTACCCTTTGGAGGCATTTCTGTATACTCTGAGTAATTTTTTTATTTCCTGTAAGTTTCTAGTGAACCTCTCCTCTAAAACAAATGCAAGCAGGGTTAATATTGACACTGTAGTTTAGCAGTAAGATAGAAGAATATCTTGTCTTTTATGATAAGATGGCATAAATTGAAATTTCCCCTAAAACTTCCACCCGATCAACTCATTTGAGACATTTTGTGACATAATTAATGTAGTGTTCCATTGCTTTAAATATTATTTGTGTATTTATGGCCAGCACACTTTACAAAATGAAGCAAATGTCTCCCAAATGCCTTTCACAGTTATTTGGTTGTTTAACTATACTGTCACCTTCTCTTTAACACATACAATGGCAGAGCTCACACTGCCTGCAGCACAAACTTGTTGAAAGTATGCATTGCCTAGAAAAGATAACAATTCTGCTCATCACAAGGTGACCTTCCTCCCTTATTTGCATTGAGTGAAATTGATTGTGAGGAACAGAAGCT
The DNA here is from genome assembly GCF_024256425.1 of Clarias gariepinus. Taxonomy (NCBI): domain Eukaryota; kingdom Metazoa; phylum Chordata; class Actinopteri; order Siluriformes; family Clariidae; genus Clarias; species Clarias gariepinus. The sequence continues at coordinate 28,125,859 of NC_071100.1, read as the reverse complement.
GATTTGTGTTTATCCAGCAAGCGCATTGCCTTTCGCATATGACATCTTCTGAATATTCAGCACATATTTTGCATTAGCTTTTTCTTATGGAATCAGGAAAGAGGTGACCACATTTACATTGTGTTGTGAAATGCAAAATTGTTTATGCAATCAGTAAAACATAAGTATGACTGCATATATGGTTTTGTGTGTGTGTACGTGTGTGTACGTGTGTGTACGTGTGTGTACACGTGTGTGCGTGTGCACGTGTGTGTGTGTGTGTGTGTGTGTGTGTGTGTGTGTGTGTGTCTGTGTGTCTGTGTGTCTGTGTGTGTGTGCAGTTTTATTTGTTAAACTGCTTCTGGCCAAAGCAAGGTGTGTAAATAATGTTATGCAGGTCTTATCAAATCACAACCTGCAATGCAGTGTGTTACAGTACATTTATTATTATTGTTTTACCATGGCAGAAAAGAAATGCATTTTGAGTTTCATAATTCAATCAATTAATAAATACAGACACTAAAAAAAGAAAAGAACCACTAGTAAGTACAATCTTAGCATTAAGAATTGGGAATTCATTTGAGATGACAGCAATCATGACATCACAAAAAAATAAGTCATGTGGAAACAACTACATTTTTGACATTTGTGAATTGTGTATGTACAGTCTGCACAATATTATTTGGTATGTGTGATATAATTACATGGTACTATATATAAATCTAAAGACCTTAGAGTAGGTGAACCTTATTGTTATCACAAAAGACTGTTTCCTCAAGACTGTTTCCTGAAGGTCTCCACAAATGTTAAAATTCATTAGTGCTTTGCAAAAACACAGCTCTGAGAGCTAAACATATTTAAAATTGACCAAAAAGGTTGTTATTGGTGCGCTCTGTCAAATACAACCAAGTGCAGGTTTACTGTATGTTTACTGTGTGTGTGTGTGTGTGTGTGTGTGTGTGTGTGTGTGTGTGTGTGTGTGTGTGTGCGTATGCGTATGCGTATCTGTGTGTGTTTGAGTGAGACAGAGAGAGGGAGAGAGATTTTACTTTTATGTAAAAGTTCATTATCATTACAAGCCACTAGGACTTATTTTAAGTCACAGTAAGATAGGACTTTAAATAAAGCATGTGAGCTGTTGATGTGCTTCCCTGATATGCACTTTTACGCTTTTACACTTTTTATCTCTATCATTTGTTTAAAGGTTTTCTTTGTTCTAATCTTCCTGACTATGTTCACTGCCCAAAAATAATCTTGGAGGCATTTATTCTAAAGAGATGTGTGGTGGAAAAACTCTATTTTTACAGGAGCAGTAAAATATATAAGCCAAAAAAAGCCTAAGAGAAAAATGTCAGAAGCAAAATCTCAACTTCTGCAGAAGAAAAAAAGGGAACTAAGTTTAAAGAAATAGTGTTATCTATCTTTAGATAGATAGATAGATAGATAGATAGATAGATAGATAGATAGATAGATAGATAGATAGATAGATAGATAGATAGACTTTTGGGTCATTGAATCAGGATGTGGAAATGTGGTTAGTGTGCTTTTAAATGATTTTAAACTGGATTTATGTTTAGTTAACTACTGTGCTCTGAATTTATTACAAATGCACAGGACACTGTGTGCACATAAAGGGGCGCATTTTGGTTCTCTGTGGAAAGCATAAGCAAACATATGCAAAGGTAAGCGCTTCCATAAAAGCACTGCTTCATAACACATTCCCAAAAGTAAATTTTAACACTTCAAAAACTTCCTCCTAATTGAGTATCCGTAAGCCCTACTAAGACAACAAATGCAGTACTAAGCTTGTGTCTTATAGCTGCAGCTGAGAGAAAAATCTCTTGACCACATCAGCGAACAGTGCTTTTACTGTGCTTTTATTTAACTTTCTTCCATCCTAGTTTAAAAAGTAGCCAAATTAGTATATTAATATCTGAATTCTATTACATTCAATGAGCAGGTGCGTCATCATCACATTACGAGGAAACAGCAGTAGACCAGCACCCCACACAAACAAATCCAGCCGTGTTAACATTCCTGGAAGAGCACAGTGCTCGATGTTTCAACATCAAGCCATAATCAGTGCTTCTTTTATTCAGTCCCCTGAGCAGCAGCCGCTGTGGTCGGAAAGCGCCTGTCTGACATGTGTAGGCCTTTAAAGGTTTTGCTCTATTAATGACATAAGTGCTGGTGGGAGCATTGTGCTTGTGCAAGCCGCCAGTTGAAAGGCAGGGGTGTTTGAATGGCACTCTGTTGCATGGTAATTAGCCCCCTTTACCTCTGAACCCATTTTTTCATCAATTGCAACACAAACAGAATGCGGTGTTCTGTTTGTGTTGCAATTATCTAGTGACAAGTAAAGGTGGAGATCTGGTGGCGATGAGAACGATTTGTTCAGAATATATAATGCAGTGAACATCAGTAGCTGAATAAACAAAGAGGAGAAGGAAATAAAAAAGGAAGTGTGAAAATTAAACATTAAGTCTTTGTGAAGTGGTTATTGTTCTAATGCATTTTGAATAAGACTCCAGGACCTTGTCTTTATTATACTCAGAGAAGTTAAAAAGACATCACACATGCTGACACAGACTGTTTCTCGATGGTAATGATGGTGGAGGTGGACGCTGATTCTGCATAGGGCAGATGGTTATAATCTATTGGAGAACATCTGTGGGATGCCTGCTGACCTAGACAAATTAGAAATGCAGTTTGAAGGTCTCCGCGAAGACTCCTCATCCTTTGTGGTCTTCATTAAATGTAACAGCGTCATAGCTGAAGAATAAATGCTCATAATTATGAATGTAGTCCCCTGTGTGATCTTTATGTACAGTATATAGCCACAGATTGCATATATGTAATTATCATTTAGTTTGAACGTAATTATCATTTAGTTAGTGCATAGCCATAATGCAGCATAAAGTTTTACACTATAGCTGGTTGCAATCAAACCAAAAGTTGTGTTAACAAACTCTATAGCCACCATGGGCAGAAGCATTTTAGTTGCTTCAAAGGTGTCAAGATATTATTCATTTTCTTTTTCAGGATTTTCTTTCTCTATTTTTACCCTTACCCAGATACACTGCTCAATCCTGAGCTGCTTTTCATTAACTATGCTGAGAGCAATGGTGCTGAAGAATTTTAAATGCAGCTACTAAATAACCCCGAAAAATGTTTGAGTCAGGAGCTTTTAAATCTTTCATTGTGCGTTCTGATTGTGGAACCAGTCAGAGCTGCTTTGTATCATCCATGTTAAGCCTCCACAGTGTCAGGCTTGATTTGTGCAGTCACTGAGAGCAGATTGCAGAAAAAGTGTCTCCATCACCCACCAACTCACTGCCTGTGTCATTTCTCTCCAGTGTGTGTGTGCATGTGTGCATGTGTGCGTGTGTGCATGTGTGCGTGTGTGCGTGTGCGTGTGTGCGCGTGTGTGTGCGTGTGTAATGGGTAAGGGCAGTTGGTGCTATTTACACAGTAAAATCTGGCAATAATCTGTAGTAGAGCGATGAGTTTGAAAGTTAGGAATATGTAGAATATACAAGAGTAAACATAATAACACAAAAATAACACATGGCATTTCACATTCAACTAATTAATTACTGCATACTGTGTCTGTTTTTACATAAGGATGCATACAAACTCCATAATAAACAATAAATGTATAACATGTAGGAAAATGTTAAACAGTTTACTAATTCTTTAGCACATGCTCATTCCCTGCCCTTTTGTGCAAACACAGACATGAAAACATTTTATGTGTGTCGGCTTCATCTATTATTTCACAAATAGACCAATATGCAGCATTATACCCAATTATTATTTAAATATGTAACAGTGACAGAAAACTCTCGCACAGTACACACACGCTATGGAGATGGGGCACAAAAACCCCAAAGGCAATGTGGTTCAACAAGACTGAGTGCTCTGCAACCACTCCTCCTTACATTTTAATTAATGAGTGCTGGTGTTTTGTCTTTTATTCATTTTCTCACAGATGGCCTTATGTCATACTAGTTTTGTTTAACCATCCATTCCATTTCCTATCATTTTTTTCATCATCTCTCTTACCATGCCCTGGTATTTATCAAGACAATAAACCATGTCGACATTGCAATGTTTACTATTGGTTTAAGTCTGGAACCCCTTAAATTGGAACAACAATTATTATCAACAACAAGACATTGTAGCAACAATTAGAACACAAAAATGTAAGTCGCTCTAGATAAGAGTGTCTGCCAAATGCCTAAATGTAAATGCAGTATAATCATTGCAGAGACTTATTGACTAACAATCTAAAATAAAATTTAAAAAATAGCCTTAAAGATCTGTAATTCACCATTTGGGTACATATTTTTTATTGTGCTTAAGTTCATTATTTTAGGTATTTACTTGAGTAGTTTTATTAGTGGCTACTTTTACTTAAACTCCACTACATTTCTAGAATAAATATCTGTACTTTCTACTTTATTGCATTTGTGCATGGTGTAGGGCATTTGAAGCAGGAAAATCTGCTGATTATTTGTGTGAAACGCTAAATCATGTAGTATTTAAGAGTTTTAAATCAGAAGTGGAGATGGGTTCAGACAGTGATAAAACTCTGGAAGCAGATGGAATATTTTACTATAATTTATTTATTATAATTTAGCCTAAATTAAGTAATTTAAAACATGTGTTTAATGTGCCCAAAAATATATGACATAGAAATTGCTCTAAATATTTTTTTGTTAGACTAAAACACATTAAAATGAATCACTCACTTAGCACCTACACCTGTTTCCTTTAGACACAAAAGCTATTGCCAATTTCGTGGGGGGGTCACATTTGAGGGATTTGATAAAAAGGGAAAAGAAAGTATGTCAGCATGCCCCTACACCTCAGAGAACTGTTCATCATTCCCCAGCCGCTTACTCTAGAAACTCATTAGTGGACTGAAATTCTCCCATCTTACCTAACCTCCTAAAAATGCAACATTCAGCATTTTCCAAGAATTGTTCACTCTCTTTCCTTCCCCTACTGCTTGCTTATAGACCTTATAGACCTTGTTTATTTAATTTTCTGATGATCACACCTTTTTACCCTAAGAAAATTATTGTTCTGGTTTGGTAGTGCTGTTGTGTTGTTTGTTTACTTGATGCCATTTATTGTACACATACAAAATGAGTAAGAATGCTGTGTCATTATTAAGACTGTTCATGTCTACTTATGCAACTCTTGTTTTAATAAATCCTTAATGTCATTTTTGACATTACTTGCCCTTCTAATCTCTCTAAATGAAAGGACATTCAATCAGTCATAATCATAAGGTAGGATAATAATGTCTTAGTGAAGCAGTGAGTCTGTGGCATAGAATACATCTTGTTCAATAGACACCTCCCACAGGACGAAACATGCTTTGAGGGGTTATCTCAAAGACACTAATTGAATATTAGCAACCTAAATGTTCTAACTGCATGAAAATGAAATACATATTATACCAGTCAAACATTTGGACACATCAGTCAAAAGTTTAAAGACAAGTTTGGATTTAATTTCTACATTCTAGAACAATGCTAGATTTTAAAAACTATAAAATAACATTGCACTAAGTCATTAAGTAACAACAGCAGTCAGCTGTTATTTTAAGACAGAAAGATCAGCTGTTCCGGAATAGTTCTTTTTAAGAAAATAATTTTCAAGTGCTTTTGCAAAACCCATCAAGCACCATGATAACACTGGCTCTCATTCAATTCAATTTAATTTTATTTGTATAGCACTTTTAACAAATGTCATTGTTGTAAAGCAGCTTTATACAATCAAAAGAATTATTAAGTTTGTATGAAATGTAAATGTGTATGAATCAAAATTATAATATTGTCCCTAATTAGCAAGCCTCGGACGATGGTGACAGTGGCAAGGAAAAACTCCCTGAAATGGCAGTAGGAAGAGACCTTGAGAGGAACCAGACTTAACAGCAAACCCATCCTCATTTGGCTGATAATAGATAGCAGGGATTGATCTGCAGTCATACTGTGTCTCATAAAGATCATTCCAGGAAAAAAAGACCAAAACTTACCTCTTCTGTAACTTCATTTAGGGTTACCAGCTTCAAAAATCATCAATTAACTCCACCTTGAATTAGAGCCATTATGAAGGCTTTAACATATATAACATAAGTAGCAGGCACATCTCAATATCAACTGGTCAAATAAAATTATTGCATATTTTGAATTCAAATTTTATTTGTCACATATACAGTCATACACAGTATGAAGTGAAATGGTTACACGAGCACTGATGATCTAAAAATAGAAAAAAAAAAGTTTTCAAATAAGAATATAAAGTATGATAAAATATATTTTTTACAAATATAAAAATATAAAAAATGTAAAAATAAAAAAGTTAAATTATTGTACAAAAATTACAATAATAATAATTAAAATTATTCGTTCCACAGCTTAAAAAAATAAATACATAAAAATAATTAACACAAAATATAAAGTAAAACTAAAACAAATTAACCTGCATGTTACTTTAAAAAAAGTAAAAATAAATCCTGACCAATAAGTGTTTCCATTTATGCGCACAGGCGCTGTGTGTGTTTTTCTCTCTCCTGCAAAGCTGAGTGTGTTATGTGTGTGCGCGAGCGTAATTTGACAACATGCCGGTTGTGTGTGAGTGAAGCACCCCATTCTGTTTCACACACACACACACACACATACACACACACACATTAAAGGCGAGATAGAGAGAGAGAGAGAGAGAGAGAGTGTGTGAACCGGCAAGGTGTCAAATTACGCGCGCGCACACACATAACACCAGGGCTGGACTGGGACAAAAAATCGGCCCGGGCATTTTGACTAGAGACCGGCCCACTAGGTATTATTGGCAAAGCCATTAACGCCTTTGAATGAAAACAAACGCTGTTCTGACAGCGATGTACACGGTCCTGTTGGTATATATGTATCAATCTAATAAACTTAAACCTACACCATCCTCCCTATTCTGGTATTCTAAACAGTACTTAGCGGAAAACAAAAGACTGCTTGGTCGAGTTAACCTCCTGAACTATCTACAACACATGGTGGAAACCTGAAATTAAATAGATTCAACATCTTTCTTGGACATAATTTCACACTGCACAGATTTTAAGCTTACTGAGCTTACAGAGACTTAATATTTTTAGACTTAATATTTACTATAAACGATAATGGATTTCTATACATTTAACATCAAATGACCACTTTGGTTGTAAGATTCAGATAATTATTTAAAAGCTAGACATTTAAAATGAGAATAAGAAAGAAAAGTATTTTTTTTGTGCCCCCCTTTCCTTGATAATGCCCTACCTGGCCCCCTGGCAAAACTTTGCTAGAACCCTGCACAGTTACCAGCTGTCAGCTATGTAGAAAAGGATCCTGGTGTTATTTGTCTCTCAGAAACGGTTCATAACTTCCCTTCAACTCATTCATGTCACCTAAAAGATAAACCTGTTTCTCCATCACCTGTTCAACTCTGATGATTCAATAAGGACATCTACTGGTTTCACCTTTATGTTTCTTTCTCACATATCCAAACCGATCATGACTAGCAGCTTTTTTGGCTGTGGCTCCAGCAAACAGCTGATAAACCGATTAGCTGATCAACAGGAGAAGGAGGGGGAGAGAATGAGAGAAGCCGAGGCAGCTGCGCAGCGTAAAGACACAGGATAACTTTAGCTTTGTGGGTTTTTTTATTTTTTTTTATTCTAGCTGAAATACAGGACAAATTGCGTTCCTTTTCACCTCAATACGTAACGCGTAATATTTTCTCTGAATAGGGGACGATTACGTTTTTTACGTTTGGCAACCCATACTAACTAACCTTATCAATAATTCACTCTCAGTAACTTCATAGCACCAGCATAGAAACTCTGTCATCATGCTAACTAGTACACAGTAGGAGTTATTGTAACTGACTGTAAAAAGTTAGCAAGTACAACGAAAATAAGCTACACCTACTTGGTTTATACGGTTTTTATGGTTTTACTTGGTTTTACTTAGGCTACCTCAAGTTCAGTTCTGCCACTTGGACCGGCGGCCGCCTCGGGTCTCTCCTCCTCCTGCCTCCCCTTTCCCTCTTCAACCTGCGGCTGCTGGCCTCCATCACTTGCTAATTTTACTGAAGTGGAAGCTCCACTATAGCCACCAAACAACTGTGATATTTTAGCACATTTGGCAGCATCTGCCTGAAGGGCTAGTTTCTTTTTGTCGCTAATTTTTTCGGCTCCTCCTGCTCCTTTGCGTTTTTTGTTCTCAATTTTTGTTCAGCAATGATATGTGATTGCTGAGTCGTTGCAAGGGGGAGGGTGCATCTGACTTTCTCGGCTGTAATTGGTCCAGCCCAGAGTCGAACATGACCAATTGGCCAATCTGCCACCTTTAATAGTTTATAACGTTACAAAAAAAAAAAAAAACATCGGCGGCCGGCCCACAAAAGACGAAATCACCATCGGCCAACCGGTATGCCCTATGGCCAGTCCAACCATGCATAACACACACACTCAAAAACTGACATACACTAACGACGAGAGAGGGTGTGTGCGAACCTGCGCGGTTCATAACACACACGCTATGCAGCGCAAGAGAAATAAAAACACACACACATAACACACAAACTCAAACACTGACACACAGTAAAGGCGAGAGAGAAAGAGAGCGTGTGTGTTTGTATGTGACCAGCGCGGTGTCAAATTATGCGCGCACACACATAACACACACACTCCGCTGCGCAAGAGAAAGAAAACACACTCACACACACACACGGATTGATTATACCAGTAAGAGACGAGCACTAAGACTCAGCAGGGGAGATGAATATACGCAGCGCCAGAGAGAGAAAAACCTTTGGCTCAGTTGTGATGATGCGACGCTCAGTGTCAAAACAAGAAGCGTATGCGTTGTACATGATACTCGGAGCTTGTAAACCACAACAACGCTCCTTTTTTAAGTCAAAATTTATTAAAAATCTTTGCTCGTCTTTCTCGTAAACCCCATTACTCGTAATCCGAGGTTTCACTGTATATATTTGTGTGTGTGTGTGTGTGTGTGTGTATATATATATATATATATATATATATATATATATATATATATATAAATATAAATAATAAACAATAATAGAACTGCAATACATTTAAAATATAGAAACCATGTCTGGTCATGAGCAAGACAATGTGCAGGATAATGTGAAAAGTCAAATTTAAAGTTCAAAGCTCAATGGTGTGCAAAATGTGCAAATGAACAACAACAATGTGCATAGTGATGAGTAGTGAGATTGTTTTGTATGAGAAAGCAGATCAGAGTGTTAGGTCCCATGTGGAGTTAGCAAAGTTTAACAATGTGGAAAGAAGTAAACATCAGGAAAAAACATCTAAATAGAAGGTTTGTCCGTTAATGAAGCAGAATAAAGGTTTTTGCCCTTTGAAATATAAATTTCTTAAAGTAATGAAATATCAAAGAGCTCAGATAATTTTACAGTTAGAAGCAAAAACAAAGAACCACATTGCTGGCCACATCCTTTTGTCTTGCTGCTCATGCTGTGTCTTGCGGGGGCATATCACACTTGGAGGAATCCACCTTCTGCAGTTGTGAGCTTACAAGAACCAACTAGTCTCACTATGATTGATACCGAAGACTATATGCATGGCTCTGAATGGCTATGACATAAACGAGATTCACATTCATAAATTGTGGACAATAGGACAAATTCCTGATCTGTTGTGTCATTTGGGATCCCCTAAATATACAGTTAAATGTTAACATTATAACCACCTAGGTTTGGGGTTGTAGGTACTGTATGAGTTGTAGATTTTGGGTTTGGAGTTTAGCTTAGACATGGTATGGTGTGAGTGACCGTATATGTTTCAAATGTTTCAATTAGATTATCAGATATTGAATTATATGTTTTATTACTCTCTCTCTCTCTCTCTCTCTTTCTTTCACACACACACACACACACACACACACACACACTTTGCTTTGTTTACACTTTTATTGCTTACCACAGAATTCCATGTGTTATTTCATAGTTTGATGCCTTCAGCGTTGTTTTACAATGTAAAAAATATTCCAAAATAAATAAAAACTCTTGAATGTGCCCCAACCTTTGACTGGTACTGAATAGATTTTACCGTGAACAAAATAATTTCTTTGTGACGTACATGATTTCTTTGTGCTGAGTCTCTGCTTAAAATCCCTCACAAAATGTAACAAAATATCAATTTGTCCAATTCTCACCGTATTTTTTTTCCTCAGACTTCCTCTAGCATTAGTATTATATTGTGATATATTTTGTTCTTGCAGCTAATAACTAGATGCCAATGAGACAGAGCAGTGAATATTGTTAATGTCATGTGTGGACCTTTTTGTTAAAACGGCAACTTAACTGGTGATGATAGTACCATATTCACAGAAATGTATTACTTTAGTAAACAGTATGGTTTAATTATCTCTAAGAAATAGTGGTTAGAAAGACATACAGGCATCGTTATATTTATATTTTACTTGGAGCAGACTGAACCTGACTCCAGTCTGGTACCACCAAATTAACCACACTTGTTTTTTCTTTGCACAGAATATTCCAGAGAGACCATCCTAGTTCAGCTTTAAAAATTATTAGACTACACATTAGTTTGGTTACCTATTTACAAGCCAATTATTTTTCAGGGATAATGGAATACTACAAACTTCTTTGTGTGAAACATTACCAAATAAGACTCTTCCAAGTTTAAATGCAAACTCGGCACAAAAGCTTTAATGTGTATCTTTATTCTCATGATATTATTAATGCTACCAATGCTGCAAACAACAGGGGAGTAGGAGTACACATCGAACAGGGACTTACATCAGAGTCCAGAAACACCATGCTTAATGAAGTTCAGAGGCATGGAGAAATTAGCAACATCAAAACTAAAATCTGCTAATTAGTTAGCCTACTTACTCAGTCAGAACACATACTCTCTGAGAGGCCTATTAATGTGTGTCATTAACATGTACCTGTGACTTTTCTGTCAGTCACTAATGTTAGTTAGTTGTAAGTTACTAATGCTAGTTTGTTGAACAAGTGCAGAGCTTTGTCAACGCAGTCTACAAGGCTTTAGACCCACAAGCCTTTAGAATGAAGAAAGTCTTTGTTAGTTTTTTAAAAAAATAACACAGCAAAACCACAAAAGTTCATATCAGGTTTAACTGGACCTACAGAATATAAACACTGTGGATGTTAATTCAACACCGGAAATTATACTGTGAAGCTGTTTTACAATTTTATGCTGTGTGTTTATCAATAAGTTATCCTATTCCAATCCAAACCAAATGTACAGTAAACATTTATATCTAACTGCATGAAAATTAACTTTTTTTAATAACTTCTAACTAGACCTAAATTCATAGACCACCTAATGCTGAAACTTCTATCCTGACCTGACCTTGAGGCATAAAAGAGAGTTCTGGTCACTTTATATCCTTTTATGTCAAAGGAGCCGGCGATTTCAGATGATCTCAAAGATAATTTCCTGCACTACATTAAACATGACTGTCCGAGCAGCGTCTGTGAAGTCTACTTCAATGGCAGCGGAAATCGCCTTCTCAATTGTGCTAATGAAGTGCTCTCTCAGACACTGTGCTCCTTATTAAAAACACCAGATATTAAATGTGAGATAAATCACATTAATTAGGCACCTTATATAAAAGCAACTTATAACTGCATTTGTTTTTTCATTTAAAAAGTGTGTTCTGAAGCAATAGTGTATAATAGTATGCAATAAACACACAGACAGCATAAAGTAGCTTTAGCATAGAACAAATGTTGAAGGATATGAGTAAAAATGCAAAAGGTAAAAATGATTTCAATTAACAATATCCAGACTATAGCTATAAAACCTATCAAAACATAATTTTCCCATTGTAAGATTAATATAAAACACATTATACAGTTACTAAGCCTCTTTCTTGACATTCCTACAGTCAAGCCTGAAATTGAAACCCAGTTCAATAAGCTCAGTAGTGCAGATATTCCCCTTGCTTCAGTTTGAAAGAGGCACTGAAAAAAGAAAAGTCTTACATAAGGTTGGCCTCCAGGTCTTTTCTCTGTGCTGTGTTACAATCTGCAGGCCAATCTAAACCAGTTCTGCATTGACCTTGTGCTGTGGAGATTTTATTAGGAGCGACTTTACCACTCAGACTACTAGCGCTTTCATGCTCCTTTGCTCCTTGTTCTTTTTTTCTCTCCCTCTTACTCCTTCATTCCTGTCTTCTTGTCTGCCACTCAGATTCTGTGTTTCATTTTCAGCAAACTGAAATTCCATCACACGTTGCTGTGCTCTTTTAGATCCTTTACTTGTCCTGTAATGGAACATTCACCTAGTGCAAACTATAGGATGTTGAAGAAATGGAGCAAAGAATGAGAAAATGCCTCTAAATCCTAATCTCTTATCAATTGCTTTGAGAATGGGGGAAATGGCCAATTGGAATTCAATAATAAAGTTTCTTTCTTTCTTTTTTTTCTTTTTCCACAAAAGCTCTTCGCATGCCAACTATAAATGGTAAAAATCATATCAATGCTTTCCTGTCATGTTTAAAAAGCTTCACGTAAGGCGACCCAAGAAAACTTTTCTTAACTTAAATTAACTTATTTTGTTCTACTAAGGAGAAAATTTGTATTATCATATTAATGGACGGACGGACGGACAGACAGATAGATAGATAGACATGGAACAAATCCAAATAGTTTTGTTACTCATTCTGCCACACATAATAAAAACTTTTTTTGTGCATTTACAGTGGGGAGAATCCTTGTCCTTATCTGATCTTAAAGACAAATGTTGCATCAGAAAATATTTACCTAAGTATTATCCCTAAAGAAGCAAACACATTAATGTGTCAGTTATTACTCGACTGCAAGTTATATAAATAGTATAATGGTTTTCTCCCCTGCAGATTTCTTCATTCCTCTGGAAATATCAAGTAAAGTCATCATTTTCAACTGTCATTTATTTTCCTCTTCATTTCCACCTTTATTTATTATGTTGTTGTCTTTTCTGCTAGGGTGCCAGACATTTAAGCGAGAACTTGTCGCTAGAAGGTATGCTGAGAGCTGGCTCTAAGCATTTCATCATCTCCAATGCACAACACGCATAGAGATAGTTCACTAAAGGAGCCATGAGCACAAATCAGTGTAATGACGCTCAGCTTTTCTTCCCTACAAACTGTCAACAAGAAAATACTATTGTCATTTGCATAGTTGCTGTACACTCTCCAATCCTGCATACCCCTTCACATCTATACTGCCATAAGTAAGTAAAATGTATTACCAGCAAGTGGAGAATGAGTGAAGAGGCGAGGCAAGGTGATGAGTGGCTACACAAACTCTCGGTTAAAAAGCCCTACTTCCAGAAAACAGCCTTTGCTGCAGTTCAAAAGTGTTTCACACAAGAGTAGGCCCATAACTGTAAATATGACATTTTGCAGGGAACGTCATACCAGCTTGTGTTTGGCTTACAGATGGTTGTTGTTAAAATGAATTTGCAGCCCATCACAACACTCACTCTAAAAGATGCAAATGGATTGTATCCAAAAGAAATAATGCTGCTGGAATATGAAGATTAATTTTTAATAATAATAGTTACATTTATAGAAGGCTTTTTAACTAAGGTTTGCTGAGTTGCTTTCACTGTTATTGAAGACCCAGATCACAAATATGTATGAAAATACCTTTTTACACAATCACATCCCAGTCATTAATAATAACCAGAACTGCATAATCTGAGTCCAAAGTTTCCCTTCTGAGTTTATTTGCTCTTTATTCTTTGTGGAAGAACTGTAGTCGAATAACACTATCATTCATTTCACCCTTCTGCAGCACACCTGCAACCAAACTGATATTTAAAAACATATTATAGAGATAGATCTCTGAACGGGTGCCCTGTTCAATGAAGTAATTGGTTTCCCGCTGAGAAACCCAGCAGTTATGGATTAAGCTTGTTCGCCCGTGCTCTTGACAAATGCCATCTCCCCATATCCCCCTAAAGCCTCATCACGTCTGCCCAAAGCCTCCCCCAGAGACCTGGTTAAACACAACTCCATTACCTGCTCCCAGGCACAAGCAATGGATAAGGAGCACATCAATCACTCCGTCTTTGGCTCTTTAAAAATTTATAGGCCTCTGCTTTACTTTTGCCTCCTCCTGCGAGTAGGTCGGCCATTGTTCAAACATCAATCGTTCAGGCCTGTCAGCTCCCGTGCTCTAGCTCATCATGGCTGCCAGAGAGAGAGAGAGAGAAAGCAGGGGTGGAGAACTGAAGGTGGAAGGTAGAGGGGGGTGAGTGACACAGAGTGGTAGAAGAGGGTTAAGGGTTGATGGGTTAGAGAGAAAAGATGAGGATGGTTTCTAGAATAGACCAACATTTAAATAAGGTTTTCCATGTACTAGCATGCCAAATATAACAACACACATGGAGCTGTTACTATTGAGATATGCACTGCACATTATGTGATTTAGTACACAGTCTTATTAGTAATTGCATGTGTGTTGACATTTACTTGTGTAGTGTAAAAAAGAACAGCATGTCCATGTTCATTTTTATTTTATTTTTTTTGCAAATGACTTTCAGTCATTTTTTTTATCCCCCAAATCCTAATCAAGCAGCTTTGCATAATGTTCATTCTGCTTATGTTTTTTTTTTTTTTTTTTTTTTTTTTGCGGGGGGGTTGTTTTTTTGTACATTCTGTTGGGTTACCCTGGCCCCAAAATGTAACTCCAATTACTTTTGTGTATTTGATTGAAGTCTAAAAAAGTCCATTATTAAATAGTAACACAGACTTGTTTAGCGTTTTCTACAGTTTGTAAGACTGCCTGCCATTCTTACTATATTATGAATCCAATTCACGCTGTCATTGTAGTTATAGTGAATGTCAACTTATAGGGCACCCTAATAATAGTGTAAATAAGCACCTTGTGGAGAAACAGCATAGGTGTCACAGTGTGACAGGTTGGATAGTCCACTATTCTGGGAGGAACAGGCCACTACTGCGTAACAGTAAGAGGCCAGAGGAATAAGTGAAAGGTCAGGGCACAACCGCAATGAGACACTACAATAGAAGCATTACCACAGGAGCACAAACTAAAAGCAAAGAATGACAATGAACAAATAGTGAGAAGGAAAGGAAATAGTCTCACTATAAGAACTGGCCAGCACAGACAGGTGGCAGCTGTCAAATAGAGCAAAGTCGTGTGTGTTGATGAGCATAAAGTTTTTAGAATTTTACTCTATCTCACATTCTCCCACACACAGTGTCACTGTCAGAGTGCAAAAAATAACAGTAAGTGAAATAAAAATATTCCACCCTTCAGTCCCACATTGCTGTAATAAATCATATTTGTCAATTGTGTCATTTTTCAAAAGCCTCTAATATCATTAGTTTTTCTTCAGGACTTAATTATCAACAAATTAAGATCTCCTGCAAGGATTAACACACAGTCTTCCCATAGGGCATGTCATAATTACACCATTTACACCACTCTCAAGTCATCCTCCTCCTTTCCTCATCATCAAAAGAAAATGCCATAAAAATACAAAAAAACACAGAGAAGGTTCACATGAACCAGTACTTTGGTTGATACGAGGGTTCAGCAGTTAGGCCTGTGAATGGCTGTGCTGATTTAAAATGAATATCTTACTGTTGTGTGCTGTCTTAGGATTAATGTGTATTTTCACAAATGAGATTTTTTTTTTTATATCAAACAATTGCTTTCAGCTTTAAGGACAAAGGGTTAATAGGCACATGATCAAATTTAATCATGGATGAGCTTAAGAGTAAAGATAGGTAGAAAGATTAATTTTCCTTGCTAACACAATGACTGGCAGAAACTTTACTTTTTTATCCATTTATCAATGAGGGATAATTAATTATTATTTATTCAACATTAAGGGTAAATGTAATAGCAAAAAAAAAAAAAAAAAAAAAAAACACGCACTATATTGTACATGTTGTTTTTCATATACTGTAACATTGTGTAAGTTCCCCTTGTTCCACCAGAGCAGTTTTGGCCCCACAGAGCATGACTTCACAAGCTGCTTTACAACATCACCAGGATGTTGTCTGTGGATTCTTTGGGTTCTGTGGGTTGCGGTGTTTTGTGGGTTTGTTTTCCCATAACATGCCATGGGTGCTCAATCAGATTGAGGAGTTTGGAGGCTGGGTTAGTGGCTTCGGGCTCTTTGAATGCTGGCCATGGTACACTGGGTATTCCGGTGCCTTTCTATCATTGCCAACATTGACTTTTTTTTTTTAATGATTTGTGATGCTTTGGCTTTTCTCTGGGATTGGACTGGACAGACTAGTCTTTGTTTCTCCTTGAGCATGGATGAGCATCAATTGCCCATGAACCTTTCACCAGGATTAGCAGCTCTGTTTCATATGGGAATAGTCTGTGGGACTGAGAAATGTAAACAATTTTAAATAACAAAACAATCCAAATAAATCACATAACATTCTTGCAAATCAAATTAATATTTTTTAAGAGTATAATTATTGCAAGTCTAAGGATGTTTTATTTTTGTAATCACAAACTGGACCTTTAAACAAGGTGAAACAAGGTGAAGATCAGACTCACAAATCTGTAATTTAGCCTACTAAGACCTCTAACATGTGAAAATAGATATTTCATAAGCTTTAGAAAAGAGTGCAGACTATTGTCATTGTAAAGGTAATAAAGTTATCCCTTAAGGCTTTGTTCTTCATATTTCATATCAGGGAATGTCTTCTGTGCCTGGTGGAGTATTTGCTAGCTTTCTGACAGAAGAACGACAGTAGGGCTGACAGTATTTATAACAAGAAATATCAGACATTCTGTCTTCACAAGATACCGTAGGCAAGTCATGTGATCCAGGTTCATATTAACAGCTTAATTGCTTGAGCTTTCTCACACATAGCTGTAAGTTATATTTATCACCGTATAAAAATAAATATAACACACACAAGAATATTCATTGAACTTCACTGACAGATAGATAGTGTACAAAGTGGGATTTTTTTTATTTTGATGTGTGATTAATAAATGTACTAACATGCTAAATTTATATGTATGCTATGCATGGCATCATCACATTTATCCTCAAGGTAATTTGTATGGTATGTTTATATGTGTATCTCTATTTGTTGCCCTAATGAGACATAGCATTTAAATACATTTGCTGTAAATCATTGTAATTAAATGATTATTTTTTAAAAAAAAGTTTAAAGTAAATTAAGTAATTAAATTATGATAATAAATCACTTACATTTTAAGTGATCTTTAGCCCAAACACATTTAACATAAACCTGCCTCCCCTTACTCAGCAAAAAATACTTGTAATAGAAAATATCTTAATAGAAAACCAGATGCATAATAAGATTTCAAAATGAGTCTTTCATGGAAGAATTATGTCCATCCAAAGCTGCCCATTTAGCATTTCTCTCAAAAATCTCAAGTATGCAATAGCAATTGAAGTAATGGCTGTTCAAGTAGATAATTTGCTTAATTACTTAAATGGTCAAAAATACTACTGACTTTCCATTATGCCTTTTAAGCTTTAAAATTAACACAGCCATTCACAAGTGAATTCAAATTTCAATTGAAAAGGGAGAGTAGAAATTCACATGAAGAATGACCTTGCATTCTTTCTTTTTAAATGAATTAAATTACTCTCAGGTGGAGAAAAGCTGATCTAATTGAAGAATAACAGCCAGCTATACACGGAATGAGCAGTCATGAAGGAGCTGGTACAGTACCAAAGCGGTCTGCTCTCAGTGTCCCTTGGTGTGCTCCAGCCTGGGCCGGGTGGCACAGCAGCAGTGCCTACACTTTGCTGGCAACAGCTTAATTGAATGGTGCTGGACACATAGAGAGAGGAGAATTTCATCCAGATACAATTAAACAGAGAAATGATGCATGAAATAGGGTAAGAGAGAGGGAGAAAAAGAAACGGGGAGCAATTCCATTAAAACAAAAAGGGGAGAAAAAACCTGAAAATGTTCAAAAGTGAAATTTAAGACATGCAAATGAAATAAAAATATCCAGAAAGAGGAAATTGTGCTTTGAAGTCACAGCCTTTGGAAAGTGCCAAAAAGAGTAGAGTAAGGTTTTAGTCAACATGTCAATTGTCAGAAAAAAGGCCCCGACATTTTCACGGTGACTTTGAACCTGAAGAGACTGAACTTTTCATCATCAGAAAGTGTCCTTCACTAGCACGTATCAACTCAACATGAGGTGAGGGCTTTGACTTTGCAGACTCAGGCATGTATAAAGTTTGTCCTCCTGTCACAGATTGTCCTCCGCTGTACCACGAAACATCTTGACTTGACTCGTGCAGGAAGCAGAGCTTTCAAAATGGCTTGCTGTCACTGAGAGACAACCTTGTCCCTTTGGTCATCAGCTTTGAGGAGATGCCTGAGAAATGCTGTCATCTTGACCCTGCTTGACATGAAAAGCCACCATTGGCTGTCAGTGTCTTACATATCAGGCAGTATAAGGCATGGTAGGCTACGATGTCTTATGCCAGGCAGGGTATCTTGGTTGTAATAAATGCATATATTTGGCACTGTATTTAATTGCAATAAATCTTAAGAAACAGACAGCAAAAGTACTTTATTTAAACGTATTCACTTTTTGTAGTAGAGAAGTATGTTTTAATCCATGTTGTATACCCAATTAAGAGACTTAAGTATTAACACTTTAAACATACAATAAATATATTTTGTAAATGAGAAATCTTATTATTTTTCCATCTTACGTAACAGCATTTCTTGCATTTACCTAAGCCAAGGGACATATGGTTGTTTTATGAATCTTTTAAGTGTGGCCCAGCCTAGCCTTAGAATGTAACATGTAATTTGGCAGCTTTCTGCATTTCTGGTAAGTTGCAAAAGGGTAATTATATGGTGTCACACTTAAACCAAACCCAGTCTAATTTATGTTCAAGGACAAAATGACAATACTGTCATTATGATGTCTAGCAATTGACATAGATGTGCATTAATATTTTATATTAAAGAGTAAAATGAAACTTATTTTACTAAGGGCCGAGAATATATTATATCTTAACATTTTGATAGGTTTCCTTTGGTTTCATAACATTGTGATTGATGTTTAAAAATAAATAAATAAATCAACAATGTGCATTTTTATAAGTGGGTTTTATGTCGCTGTCATTTTGAGACTGAACAGACAACTGACTGCATTGTTGTTACCATGTCTATTTTTTGTAAACTGTTAAGACACTTTATCTAATACAGACTGCTATATACATTACAATTGTAACAGGCAGAAGGTCAGTTGATCATGCCTCTGATAATGTCACATGCTTATCTGAGCAAGCAATATTATGGGACAGCCTCAATAATAATTTAAAACAGTAGCAAAAGATGTCTAGTTAGCTGAGATTGACCTAATTGCTTGTTTGTTTTTTGTTTACTGTTGTTGTCCTTCTGGGATCAAGACAACTGTATATATTAAAAGCCGACAATCAGTCCCAAATATTGAGACTGCAGCAAAAAATTCATGTAACTAAAACACTAGAATACATAAAAGATACCCAGCCCTTGTTAGATTACATGACTCATTACATGACATACTCACTTACCAAAAGGGGAAAGAACATTGTTATTTGAGATTGAAAAAAATTTGATTTCCATAAGCTTCTAAAACATGCAGCTTTGTCAGTCATGGTGAAAGGCTATAGACTGAGCAGTACTCTAGCCATAAGACTTAGGTCTTAATAAAAGTGTTATAGTGTTACAGTAAAGTTCAGCAAAAGTTTTCCCACCCAGTATACATTTTCACAATTGTATAAAGGGGGAAAAAACTTACTTTACATACAGATTAGGAATGACCCCAGGACAGAGAACAGTAAACCAATGTTGCATGAAATGGGACTAATTTTACATCCCAAACGTGTATGTGCTCTGGCAACATTTAGCTGCTATTTTACAGATGTAATTAAAGAGTTCAGGACTTGACTTGTATTGGAGGAAAAGTGACTACAGTCCTCTAACCTTGGCAGAAGTGGCGGCTGTAAGCTGATAAAGAAGCTTGCAAAGGATTTGGCACTGAGGACTGGAGGAGGCTAGTGAAATGACTCGTTGAGGAGCCTTATCGGTGCGAGGCCGAGAGGGTGTGAAGGGAAAACGGCCTTTAAATGATCTCTAATGGGAGTCCAACTCTGATTGTTAAAGTCCCCTGCTGCGAGTGCAGGAGTGTGGTGTGGAAAATGTGCGGTGAATTGGCCATAAAGTGCAAAATGTGACATGATTGAGAGGGATTTGGGCTCTAAATCAACTATTTTTTTTTAAGTGATTCATGACCACTCACAGGCACAGCAAGTAGGCTCTCTCGTGCAAAGAGGCAGGAGAACAAATAGCGAACCAATAAAATGAAAAAGAAAAAAAATGTAGCATATAGTCTACATCATGGTGTTTTAAACATGTGGAAACAAATGCTATCTGTACATGTGCACATGATCCAGGCTCAAAAAGATTGTGGGAAAAAAAATATAACTGGATATTTATAGCTATTAAATTAAACTGTAAAGAAGGATGACAAAAATCTACTGCGCTATGATAAGTTTCCTCCACAAATCAAGCATACAGTATTTCACATCCCGTAAAGAATTGCATGCACACACACACACACACACACACACACACACACACACACACACACACACATTTCTCTTTCTCATATACCACCCACCCCATTTCCCCATCCAGCCATCATACTTCTTTTATGACCAAACATTAAACTCAAATCAGAAACTACGGATGATAGGCGTTCAATCAAAGCACATCCTTGCTCAATGCTGCCTCTCGTCCCTTCATGCACTTCTTCAACCTGAGCCCATAAGCCACGTCCACATGTCTCTCCCCCCTCTGCACTGATCCACAGCAGTTTAATATACTGCCCTCAGCGCTTCCCCACAATGCCTTAAAAGTACATTTTATGAGACTGCAATTTCATTCCAGTGGAGGAGCCAGCACAGTAAATCCTATTTGCCTGGCGTCACACACTGACACATTAACATGACAAAAGTGCCGGCTGCTGCTGGGTGCTGCCGAAGTTCTGTGTGCCATTATTGCTCGACCAAGCACTTTACAGGGCGATAGGGTAGTACCACCTTCGAATGACACAATCACTCTTACCAAGGAAAAAAGGCATTTGAGATAAAAATTTATTTCATGGAAGAGTCAGAAAATAACCTCTTTAAAAGTAGATTATTTTTTATTTATTTGTTTTAAGTTAAAGAAATGTACTGTTAAGGAATACATGATTCTTCTTTGTCTTTCGGCTGTTCCCTTTCAGGGGTCGCCACAGCGAATCATCTGCCTCCATCTAACCCTATCCTCTGCATCCTCTTCTCTCACACCAACTAACTTCATGTCCTCTCTCACTGCATCCATAAATCTCCTCTTAGGTCTTCCTCTAGACCTCCTGCCTGGCAGTTCCAACCTCAGCATCCTTCTACCGATATATTCACAATCTCTCCTCTGAACATGTCCAAACCACCTCAATCTGGCCTTTCTGACTTTATCTCCAAAACATCTAACGTGGGTTGTCCCTCTGATAAACTCATTCTTGAACCTATCCATCCTTGTCACTCCCAAAGAGAACCTTAACATCTTCAGCTCTGCTACCTCCAACTCTGCCTCCTGTCTTTTCTTCAACGCCACTGTCTCTAAGCCGTAGAGCATCGCTGGTCTCACCACTGTCCTGTACACCTTTCCTTTCATTCTCGCACAACACACCTGACACTTTTCTCCACCCTTTTCTCCATCCCACTCTTCACCTCCTTTCCACACTCTCCGTTGCTCTGGACCGTTGACCCCAAGTACTTAAAATCCTGCACCTTCTTTATCTCTGCTCCCTGTAGCCTCACCGATCCTCCTGGGTCCCTCTCATTCACACACATGTATTCCGTCTTGCTGCGGCTAACCTTCATTCCTCTGCTTTCCAGAGCATACCTTCACCTCTCCAAATTTTCCTCCACCTGTTCTCTGCTCTCGCTACAGAGCACAATGTCATCTGCAAACATCATAGTCCATGGGGACTCCTGTCTTACCTCATCTGTCATCCTGTCCATCACCAGAGCAAACAAAAAAATGATCTTCACAAAATGGAGCTTATTTTACTGGTCCTAGACCAAGGAAGGAATCTGTTTCCCACTGTTTTAGCATATTTTTAGGTTTTTACTGCTCCAAACACCTGATCCAACTCCTGAAAGAATTGAACACGAGCTATGGAGTTGGATCAGGTGTATTGCCTGTGGCAGGGCAGTAGTTGCCCAGGACTGGAACTGAAAACAGCTTAAAGTTCCAGTCCTACAGGATATAAGTTGGAAAAAAACACATATGACCTTTTGTTGGGGGTGAGGAAGAACTTTGGGTTGTATTGTGCACTAGGGTTATGCAGAATAAATCTATTTACAATGCAGATGAAAAATCCATCACAGTCTTTGTCCTCTCAGACTTGTGATGCAACTGCATTATCAGCATTTGGTTAAACATCTATAAACCATGTGCATATTATTTTTTAATGCTGGATGTATACTGTAAGCTCCTATTTTTATTTTATGTACTGTAAAATGTGGAAATAATGATGAACTACAACATATTACTAATTATATGTATTAAATGCTGCAAATGGGATTGAAAATGTTTCCTTTATTCATTTAGCAAGCAGTTTTACATAAAAACACATAGTATGAAATAAAATAATGCCTTATTCCATATTCAATACAAACAGCAAATTATACTGTGGTGTTCCTATATCCTTGCTATATTATTTAAACACCTACTGTAATGATATGTGTAATTCACTTGCAATTCCACTAGTGCACTGGATATTCTCCACTATGTTCTAAGACAAAATTTCCAGAATACATAAGTTAATTGTAAACATAGAGTGGCCCAGGGGTAAAAGGAGTTTTTAAGTCTTGCTAGTACTATATAGCCAAAAGGCAATGACAATATACTATGGAGGTAGTGGAAAGTCCTGTATACTGTATCTTGTAAATTTCCTTTTTATGTCTGTAAATTTTCTGCTTTAGAAAATCAGTAGTTCCAGGGTTAAATCCCAAATAAAGTAAAAAAAAAAAAAAAAGACAGCTAGTAGGATCTAAATTCCTATGATTCCACACACCATATAGTGCCCAGTAAAAAGAGATTTGACATTTAGCCTTGTATTAGAACAGGGGCACTTCTTGAATCAGACGTTTAGGAGGCTCAGCTCCTAATGACAATCTAACATGCATATTGTTTTGGTAGTATTAATAACAATCATTATACTATTGTTATTATTTTATTATTTTAATGTTTAAAATATACTTAGATAGGCACCAATATTGGTATTAAATAATAGCAAGAAAATAAAAAATATGTGTAGAATATGCTACATGCAAAAAAAACAAAAAAAAAACATTCAACCGTCTTATTGTTTTCTATTGTTGTGTATAATAGTGGTTGGGAATGATACAGTACAGTAGATTTCAATATTATTGAGACTTGTAAAATGCTATCCTCAAGTGAAGTCCATGTAACTTAATCTCCAACTGATTTGCCAATTTACACATAAATGTGTGTATTACCCTACTTGCTAACAAGACATGCTAACATTATCGACAAAATAACAAAAGCTTGGAAAGCAGACTGCCATCTATTCAACAATGCAGCCATGGCACAAGATAAGGCATTAAGCAGTATCTAGCAACTTAACATTAATGTGCACCAGTACTGTGAAAGCAGATTACCACGAATTTAGAAGCAATCTTTAGCAAACTATGTCAGCTATCACTTGCTAAGAATTTAATTTACCAATGCTTTTAATCTGTATTTAAAAATGTTTGCCATGTAATTTTAGTCTCCCATACATTAGCCACCTGAACAAAAGCAGTAGAAAAATACCTTAATAGTTATAAAATGTTATAACATGAATAATTCAATAACTACTTTTTTTTTTTCAAAATTTTCCCACTGGCGTACGGAATAAAAACATTATGTAAACTATGCTCCCACCTATATCAGAGTGCAATTCCATGCTGGATATTAAACCATTGGCTAAATCTATAATTGTAGCTGTGTCTTTAAGCAGACTGAACTATAATGGTAGAGTAGTGAAATACTTAAGCACCCCTAAAAAAGGGTTTAACATAGCCTCTGTGTATATGACTAGCTAGCCCTATAGCTCATGTTAGCTTTGAATAAAGTGGTGAGGTGATTTATGAACCTTTCCATGTGCAGGTGGAAGCTCATGCTTACATAAACTAGCAGTAATGAAAGAAACACAACATGGACACATCAGGGGCAATTTGAAATGACTTAGAGGCAATAAATAAGTAGGCATAAAATGACATAATGTTAGCAGACCTGTTATCTTGCTGAAAGTGCTTTTGTAACTGGTTTTGAATGTGAATGTTTTGGCAGGCAGTTGCCCTTCCATCCTGCCACTTTGGTGGTATGTAGTACCGCACTGTACCAGCTTACTTTCACCCGTTGTGCAGTGACAAAAATGTCCGAGGATTCCACAGTGATACAAAAGCTGCAAATGTATATCCAATAACTTACTGTGAGCAAGTGAAGGACATTCGGAAAAGGACGATAAAGCATTACCTAAGTACATTTACATTTAGGCATTTGGCAGACGCCTTTATCCAGAGCGACTTACATTTGTATTTTATTATACATGTGAGCAGTTGAGAGTTAAGGGTCTTGCAGAAGGCTTGGCAGTCAATGAATTTGAGCCTGGGACCCTAGTCCAATGCCTTAACCACTGAGCTATCCCAGACCCTATAATATATATTATATAAGTGTAATAGTTGGCTAATGTACTAGTACACAAGCCTGCTATATGTACTGTACATTGGTCACAAAGTCTGCCCATTGTTTTTTTGCATTATAAACACATACTTTAAATAAACCAGGATAATCTAAAAACATTAACTCCTATATTTAAGCAGCAAGGTCCAGCTATTTTTAGGCTTATTAAACTGTTTTATAAGAGTTCCTCAAATTGCATTAAAAAGATACAAACATTTTAGTGATGACCTCTTTGGGGTTTCCTTCTATTCAGGCCCTTAATACTCAACAATATTCTACCTACAGTGATACCTGCATGATAAACAGCACTGTGTGACCTGACCACTTTGTATTCTGACTTAATTTGAGCTTAGAGATTTATAGCATTCTCCGTTAAAGTCCAAATATAAAAAAAAGGCAATAAAAGTCTTATTTATACAATCTGTGGTTTGCAAGGAGCTGAGCTATTCCCTGATCCAAAATCTCAGGAAGGTCGAATGGTATGAAAGTAATTTCTTCAGTAAGGCTTTGTAAATAAACAGAAAAGCCTGAAATGACCACTTCCTGGTGGTAAACACAGCAATATTTATAGCAATGCTCATCTGTAATAAAGTGCAGTGTGATATGACAAATAGCCCAAAATTCAAGGAAATTTAGCCCCAAAAATGGAGCCTCGATGAGACCTTGCTGTTTCCATGATTTGCTCTGTAGTGACAAATTAACCTCATGATGCATTCAAGCAAATATCAACATCAATGAGAGCTTATAAAGGTACCATTTAAGGAAGCTGTCATAGCAGATAGAACATCTGTACAGATCAGACATTAATTGACATTATTGCATTTGCACAATTGAGAAAGTAGTGAGCAGTTTTTACATTAGTGAGATATTTAAAGCAGGTTCAGTTATCACAGATGTTCCTCTTTAAATAGAGTGTAATGCAGTTGCAATACTTTTTATTAGTTACAGTTTTATTACCCTGTTAAAATAGGTTTTATAACACAGTAAAAAGAATGCTATAATTTTGTTCAAACTATTTTTATTAATAATAACCCACAGGACAAATTTACAATAAATTGTAAAATATTGTGATGCATTCAGTGGCATAGTTTCTCATTTACTCACTCACACACTCACTCAGTCACTCACTCATACACACACTCGGTCACTCACTCACTCACTCACTCAGTCACTTACGCTTACACTCACACTCACTCAAGGAAAGGAAAATTGGATTTAATGTGTAGCTGCAGGGTGACCTTTACTCAAGTCTTACATGTCTCTTATTTATTTTGACCTTATGTGATTATACATTAATTTAACCACTATTTCCATGCACTCATATACACACATTCACACTCATCGTCCATCCTGAGAATTGCGGCTGGTTAGTGTGACATTCAGTTGGACTTGCCCACTGAGGGACCAGCCATCTGGTTCAGTAACAGTGGCCTTTGGATGTCGCACAGGTGCCTGTCAGTAATCTATGCGCGTTCGTGCGCACACGTGTGTGTGTGTGTGAGTGTGTGTGTGAGTGTGTGTGTGTGTGTGTGTGTGTGAGTGTGTGTGTGTGTGTGTGTGTGTGTGTGTGTGTGTGTGTGTGTGTGTGTGTGTGTGTGTGTGTGTTTAGAAAGGGCCATATGGTAATGTGACAGCGTGTTTGTGTGTATCACTGAGGTGCTGTCATTAATGAAGTGTGATGGATATTTCATATCCTCATGGTGTACCGATGATCACCCAGCTGTTAGCTGCTAAACACAAGGTCTCTTTGATCTTTACCCCTAAATCTCTCTCTCTCTCTCTCTCTCTCTCTCTCTCTCTCTCTCTCATACATACATCCTGAACATGTACTGTATACACAAACTCAGTTAGATGTCACAGCAAGAACATAACTTAAATATTACCTCATTTAACCTCTCCATTCTTTTATCTTCTTATTCAGTCTTTCACAAAAAAAAACAATTCAGTGTTTCTAACAAAAAAAAATGTTTCCCTTGTGTTTTTCTTCATAAATAAAATGCTTGCATGCCTGCAACTGTTTAAATAAAAAGCCTATTTGCAATCTGTTTAAGGTTCAATCCAATGAAGTGAAGTTCAATCGCAGCCCGACATTGTAGCTAAGAGATAAGTCCTAGTTACATTTTGCTGATGGCGGTCTTTTCGAGTAAGAAAACTGGCTTGCTCCTAAGCAAAAGCCATTGTGTCCATGCCATTATGTTTTTTTATTAGATTCATCATATGCACAGAGTGGTGTGAGAGATCTAGAAAGGTGGGGGCAGTGGTAAAAGTCATCTTTAAAGCCAGACTATAAGATGAAGATCGAAAAGACTGGAGATTGAACACAGCAGATGCATCTGCACTTCAGAACCTTTTCTAATGCATACATGATGCAGTCTCCATTTAAGACCTCTTTAAATAAACATAAGTCTTAGAAATCAGTTCAGGGAAAGAAAAAAAGGGTGAAAAAAATAAACCACATGAAAATATTGCACATAATCAAAAGTTTAAAAACTGCTGTTCTCGGCAGGTCTGCACTGGTAACCTTCATAGTTGCGACATTATTTACATAAAGGACCGAGGCTCCTGAGGATATCAATTATTGATGCTAGCATTAATGAATGATTTATTTAAGAATAAAGAAGTCAATCAGAAAGGAGTGCCTCCCAGCATAACGTCAGGTTTGTATTATATATTTATACCTCAAGGACAAGTTGCCTGTAATGTATAAAACTTGCAGCCATAAGACAGAAATGAGGACAGGATTTAATCAGACATTTTCAATTAAATTCTTTAAATTCATAGACAATACATTACAAGGTCAGTATACTGAGACAGCAACAACTAAGGCTCTGAATAAATAAAAGACATTGTTCTTGGAAGGCCTTCAAAGATGTTTGGGACAAACTCAGCAAAGGGATGTTAATTTTGTTCAATATAACAATGTCTATGAACTCCGATCTGTTTAAACCCACTTGTGTATTTGTTTTTAATTAAATTAACCCTATAAACTAATGAACTGAGTTGTAATTGGAACGTCACTGCACTGTAGTAGGGTTAGGCCCAGCCGCATTGTCGAAAACTGCATTATGTTCATATTATGTTCTTCTGCTTACCATGTTTATGGTATACATACTGTACAGCAGAAGAAGTTCTCCAATCTTATGTAGCTTTCAAAAGGATTTTAACCTGTAATGCTACTTTCTTTGGATTTCACCAAATTTAAAATATGTTCAAAGGTATGCTTACTAATTTTGCTTTTCTCCCTAAACTTGTCATCTTAGTGAACCTGATTGTTATGAAGTTATTTACAGTATTTGAAAGCATAATGTTCAGTAAATACTATGAATTTTTTATAAAATTGGAAAATTCTAAAATCTAAACTGAAATTATGCTTAACACTGACCATAAAATCTCCGTGGACTCAACTATACAAAAAAAAAAAAAGAAAGAAAAGAAAAAACTTCAACATTAACTTGCAAACTTGAATGTAATGTGCTCATGAATTATTCAGTATCTAAAGTGAAACTGAAGGGAAGTTTTATCAAGAGCATGTGTAAGTTTAATGGGATGAACTTTTGATGTGTTCAACCATATTAATTATTCCAAATCTGCAGTTATGAGACAGTAACTAAGAGGGAAGAAAGTAACACACTGTGGCGTATGATACTAAGTGTTATGCTGTACATCACTCTACCAGTTAGTTATTCAGTGGTTACTCAATATTTATTAGACAGATGCAACAGACAAATGTAATGTTGCCTTTAAAGGAAAGGCTCACCACTTGTGTAGCTATTGTTTTAGGGTAATTATTAATAATTTGAGTATTTTTTCTCTCCAGTGTTCCTAGCGAAAATGTGCTCAGACCACTGTAAAACACAGGTTTCATATACATTGAGTATTATTCATGAAAATGTAATGCCATATTAAATCGAAAAGTGTTACATGAAAGTTGACTCTGATGGGCTTTTAAACCTGAAAATGCAGAAGCATTTAGAGCAGTGTGTGTAATTCCTGCAGAGAAGACTGACAGCCTCTGGCAACTTATTATAGCATAGAGGGATTTTGGTGGGAAAAGGAAAAATAATCTCAGCTTTGGATTTTTTTTTTTTTTTTTTTTTTTGATGGTTTCATAAAGATTCCATTAGTGTCTCATGAACGGTTCTGTTCTCTCTGCATTATTTCACCCAACTTTAGTGGCACTGTTTCCAGTTCTGGATCCTCTCTCATTTTCTGTGCCTAGGCCTAATCCTGTTCCACACTAATAAAGGCTGACAGGAAATGAATGGCAGTGTCACTATAATGACATTAGCAGAAACAGGATCTAGCCAGGTTTACTCCAACTGCTAATACAAAGCCACAAATGAGCTGCTAAGCAATCACGTTAGACTCAGAGATTAAAACAGAATGAGAGTGAAAAAGCTGAAAATAAGAAGAAAAAAATAACATTGAAATCAGGATAAAATGCTTAGCATTAAATATGGTCTATATTTGCTTTAATGCAAAAGGAAATCCGAAAGTGAAAAATGTGTATGTAAACCTGAGTTTCTTTTGTTTAATAATCACACTGGCAGTTTAAAGAAGGCTATTTGTTTAATTAATTCAAAGGAGGGAAATCATTTAAAAAGAGTCATATATGATAAACGGCAATCCACATAGACAAAGACAAAGGCCTGATAATCTCTTTCTATGCAATCCATACTGCAATGAAGGATGGATTGCTTCCTCCTGTAAGCTTGTGATTATCACATACAGTAGATACTGCAAATCCCAGAAGGTTCTTGAAACAAATCGATTATGCAGCGAATTAACTTCAATATAAATTATATACAGTACATTGTATTGTGTTGACATTGTATTTTCTTTTTTTTTAATGTGTGGTGGGCCTGCATAGGAATAACATGTCTATCATGCCAGGACTGCTACTGCTAAACATATACAGTATGCTCAGATAATATGTGTATTATTTGTTTGTAGAATCAATACAAGCTTGAGCTGTCGATCTTAGCAAAGTAACAATATCATTTAATATTATTAACTCTTCACCATATAATGTTATTAAAATTAGATCTAGATTTATGTTATTTATTGTGGTGATACCATGGAGATATATGGTCATATATCCAAGCCACCAGGAATTATAAAAAATATTTTCTACAACTTCCTTTTACAGCAAATTACAAATTATTACAAATATCACCTTAAATCAATTAAATATGTCATATTGCCAATCTAATAGATCTAATTTCACCTAAATCAGTCAAGATATTTATTCCGTATAATACAACACATCTATCTAATTGTGTAAAAAATAAAACTGGCATGTACATCAGACTCCCATATACATTTATTCTCAGTCTCCATGGTCTATTTAACATCTGCTGTGTGGTGTATATTTCCATAACTGAAACATTTACAGTCATTTACAGTATCCTATCCCATCAGCCATGTCTTTAAAAAAATTGCCTTGTGCCCAATTGACTTTGCACAACCATTCCCTTGCTGCTACATGTATTCACAGATAATGCAGCAGAACAGATGCATTGAATATGCTGCAGCCTGAGGTCATAGTGATATGAAGCAGCCAGTCTCTTCAGTCTGGGTTCCTCTGCACCAGCCAAGGGAACAGAGAGATCCCTTTGCCTGGGTCTATTCATCCAACTCCACTTTGGCAGCCCTTTGTACCCTCCCCTAAGAGTGCTATTGGCAGTGCACAGTACCCTAGTGCCCCCCTGATGGGCTGTAAGTCTGTGTGTCGGTCAAGGTTGGTGCCAGGGTGATGCTCTCTTCAGGGAAAAACTGTACTGATGTCTGCCAGCGTGCCATTTACAAAGAAAAATTACACAACCAACAGCAAAAGTGCAGATGTACAGTACTTTAACAATTGTGAAACTTTGTAGACTTACAAAGCTTGAAAGCAGCCTTTAGTCTTTTATGTGTTTATTAATGAGTGAAGGGATGTGTATTTCAAATTCCTTTTTTTGGCATATACACGTTTCTTCTAATTTATATATATACAGTAAACAACAACTTGCTGTAACACTGGTCAAGAGGAAATGCAATGTTCCCTGGGGTCAGGGGTAGCTCAGTGGTTAAGGCATTGGACTACGGTTCGGAAGATCCCAAGTTCAAACCCCACAACCACCAAGTTGCCACTGTTGGGCCCTTGAGCAAGTCCCTTAACCCTCAACTGTTTAGATCTATAATGAGAGAAAAATGTAAGTTGCTCTGGATAAGAGCGTCTGCTAAATGTAAATGTCCTAATGCGCACGAGCATTCCAGTCTGTTGTATTTCCAGTAATACAACTTACTCCCCAAGTCAATTTTGTTAGCAGTTATAGAGAGATTAAAAGCTAACAATTCTGTTGAAAAGTTTTATGTTCAAAAACTTTATGTTATGGTATGTATGGCACATGATTAATTTGACGTTGGTACTATACTTAATTTGAAATTGCATATCACCTAAAATAACAAGATTTTTAAAGCATTTTTGGCACAATTCAATAATAACTTAATTTATAATACTGAAGATGTTAATATTTGCATGGTTTCACATTAAAAAATCTAAGGACATAGTGTTATATGTAACTGTAACTCAAAAGTTAACTACATTTACTACATTTGCTTATTTGACTGAAGCTTTCATTCAAAGCAGCTTACAATGGAGAGAGGATACAACTCAGTAGTTGAAGGTTATGACATTTGCTCAAGGCCCTAATCTTAAAATGAATAAGAGTGTATATAAGAGTATATTTGCTCATTTGGCTAAAGCTTTTATCCATAGGGATTTACATGTAAGTGATTAAAGGTTAAGAGTCTTGCTGAAGGACCCACATCATGTCTTTTTGATCTGTGGCTGAAAACCTTAAAAACTGCACCACCACTTTTATCAAAGATATGGAATGTAAGATATTTGTAGCAATAGTACACAATTGGATTGATAAATAAATCAGATATCTGAACTAAGAAGGTAAGTACTGGGTCGACATGCATAATAATGCTACTAACAGTAATACTATACACAAGCACACACACGCACTCAGACGAAAACACACCTTAGAGGTCTCTGTAAGGGCTTCCTTTAAAACTTTATCTGTCTGACTCAGCCAGTTTGCTTAAAAGGGATAAAACTGACATAATTTGGATTGTCGACGAGAGCATCACATATTTCTGGGTTCATTATACTCATAAAAAATAATCTAATACTGACATAAGAAAATACATACAAGCATACCTTCCCTTTTTTTTTTTTTTTTGGAAAGTTTAACTGTTTTTGTAGATTTGAACAATAAGAATGCAATAGCTAATTTCTTTTGCTGGTCTGCCCTTTACATATTAAATGTGTTATAGGTTAGAATGCAAAAAAGGCTACAAGAAAACTTTAACATTCATCGTTTTATGTTTATTTAATGAATTTATTTATTTATTTATTTATTTATTTATTTCACTGTTTGTTGTGAAAAAAACTTTCATAAACTTTTCTTAGCATTTGCGCACATTTGTTAAACCTTATAAATGGTCAACTTTTGTTCATTAGTTACTTTATTTGGGTAGTTAACAGCACATGGAATGTAAGCATTACACAGCAGCTGTTTCCACCTCACACCACTGGGATGTTTCTGCATCTTTGTCCCTTGTCCTCACACAGCTTAAATCAGTCTGTTATCTTGGTATACTTTCTGGTGTTAGACAATAGAGCCTTCTTATGTTTTTGGCACACCTTTTCTTTGTTGGCAGACTGCCCATGGGTTTTCTCTTTCTCTGCATGTTTCGGCAATGAGTATCAGATACCTAAGTGTTAGACATTTTCACTTGCTTTTGCAACTGCTTACTGCTATTATGGATTGCACCAGTCATGTCCCTGCAAAAGGGAGAAAATCACAAGCCCAGCCACAAGTTAAGTTCCTGAACTTCCTAATGGCCAGTCCAAGGTTTGCCATAAACATCTATCCTATTCTATGTACATATTCTGCTTGCACATTTTATTGTCATACTGGAAATTTAAGTTCTATCATGGTCTAATGTTTCAGTAAAAATTCAGTTTATTGCAATAATGACTCTATTAATTACAGGATTCTTTTTTTTTAACTAGGTTAGCATTTTTTTTTTACACATTTTACATTTAAAATTAACCACTGTTGTTTTCATTATCAATCAGTATTACAAAATAAATGCTATCATTCAACATCTGTAAGGTTGAATTTAGAAGTTTCCAAGAGATACTAAAGACAATTGCAAAAACTCAAACTTTGCATTTTCAGTAAAGCTCTGGTGAAATGAGTAAATGAACTAAGCTGACTTGACATAAATTGAGCTGAAATGTTTTGAGAGAAGGTATAGGCTTTTAAGCTTGTCTATTCAGTGCTGTTATCAAATTAGCAGCACCCAGCATCAACATAGACAAATATATTTGACACAGTTTGAGTGATTATCTGTGAAAGTTTGTCTGTAAATCCCTGCAGACTAAGATGAATGAAGGTACACTGTAATAAGGAGATTGTTTCAAGGCAGACCTATCGGAGCCCCGTTTAAAGAGCCACAAGCTGATAGAGAGAGAGAGAGATGGGGGCTGGTGGGTGACAGCAGAAAGCAGTCTAACTCTGTAGGGACCAGTGTGTACAAGGCAGCAATTAGATATGATGAAGTATTGGCTCTCCAAACTTCTTCAGCAAGGCTTTCCCCCCAGTGTGTTCAATCCCTGAGCACTCCACATCACACTGTGATCCTGCCTCATTAAGAAGCACCAGGATGGGCCGGAGCTTATCACAGCCTAACACATGCAAAGCATCCTCTCTGTGTCTCTGGCTCACTGGCTTTTTCCTGATATTCCTTCTCTCCTCCTCCCATCTTTCCTTTTCATCACCAACTCTATGTTTGCTGCACTGACAGGTCTTGCTTAATTTGATTCACTCATGAGTAGATGGAACCTGATCTCATGAGAAATTCACATGAATTTGAAAAATAGCACGGGATAAGTGGCTGGAATACATTCAATTTCATACAAATGGCATAAGGAAAGTTAGGAAATAAAAAAATAGCTTTCTAAGTTTTTCTAGAATAGTTCTCTAATTGTTGAAAAAAAAAAAAATTGTAACTACCGTGTGGTTCAACCTTTACTTTTACTCCCACTTTAACTTCTATTTCAAGCTTTTCAAGGTGCATAACTTTAACCATTTAAATTTGTGTCTTATTACTTAGTTGTTCATACTAAACTCTCCAACCTCTTGGATTTGTAACTACATGACTTTCTGATTAGTTTTATGGTGCCCACTAAATAATTTATAATAAAACAATATATATTGAACATATTCACGGTAGTTAAAAGTTCTTTGTAGTTACTGCATAATATTCCTTTACATGAAAAACAGAATAAGAATTTGGGGTTTTAGTTGCTAAAAACCTTAAAATTCCCAAGATGTTTCTAACTACATACAGGATTGTTATTATTAGTCACAGCAGTTACTGAATAATTTATAGTAGTTACCAA
Organism: Clarias gariepinus; assembly: GCF_024256425.1. Classification (NCBI taxonomy): domain Eukaryota; kingdom Metazoa; phylum Chordata; class Actinopteri; order Siluriformes; family Clariidae; genus Clarias; species Clarias gariepinus. Next base: position 28,091,563 of record NC_071100.1, on the reverse strand, counting down.
AATGAATAATGACCTTAAACATGTATGCATATTATTTAACCAAATTCATTAGTGACTACTGTAAATTACTTTTTGTGAAACTAATCAAAAGCTTAAATAATTATTTCTCAAGACTACATAAAAAAATTTGTCTGACTATTTGGAAGCAAAGTATGAAGATAAAAGGGTTGGCTCAAGAGTGTTACACAGCACTGTACATACAGTACATACATACATAAATACAAACATACATACATACAAACATACATACATGCATACATACAAGCATTTCTGTATTTTGACATTTTAGAGGTTAAGATTTAAGAGATTTTTAGGAGTTTATAATTATTTTATACCATGAAAAAATATACATTTATGCAACATGACTGGCTCAACATGACTGGTATGCACTCACTCATCTTTGATTTCTGCTAGTATTCAGGGTCGTGGGGATCTGGAGCCTATCCCAGGAGGTTTAGAGCACGAGGCAGGGTACACCCTGGACAGGGTGCCAATCCATCACAGGGCACACACATATACCCACTCACACACTATGGCCAATTTGGGAATGCCAGTTAGCCTAACCTGCATATCTTTGGACTGTGGGAAGAAACCAGAGTACCCGGAGAAAACCCACTAAGCACGGGGAGAACATGCAAACTCCATGCACACAGGGACGGGAATCGAGCCTGGCTGGCAATCGAACCCAGACCCTGGAGGTGCAAAGAGAATTAGTAAATGCATGAATTAAGAATGGGGCTTTGCAATGCACTTACTGTAAACTGTTTTGAGCAAACTACACTATAATAAACCATGTTCAGGAAAATAGGGAAGGACAGAGAAGATTTAAAACCAACACAGATTTCAATGTCATTCAAAATTCCTCTGTAAATCATATCTGTAGAAGACATCCTACATGCACTTAAATAGGTTAAGCACATTATATTTGGCAGATTAGATTAATCCTGTAAAAGATTATAGCCATTTCCTGCTTTGAATGAAGTCTTCTTATCAGAAGGGGGATGTGCACTCATACACAAGGAAGACAATGAGGACATTACATTACATTTCAGAGAAAAATAGTCCAACCCCTAATAGTTAAACCAGGGATATTAAAACTTACAATCTATTCACACACAGTCCATTTTGCACACAGTACAAATTAACATATGGCTACAGAATGTAGACCAAAGGTAATTTAATTAATGGACATTTAAAGTTTTGGTGTTATTAGTAAAATACATTTATTGTTGCACTATTGTTGATCTAAAATATTTTTTAATAGTGATAACGAGGGGTGAAAGTAGTTTTAAATTCTTGCTGGTACTTTGTAGCAAAAATGTGAGAAGAATAATATAAAGAGAATATATAAAGTACTGTATGTGTTGTTTAAGATAACCTAACATTATTAGAGGTGTTTTCTTGCTAAAGCCTGACTGGCTTTGAATGTTGGTTTTGGCAGGCAGCTGCTCTGCTGCTCTCCAGTACTGTGTACCATCACTGAATATTTTACGTCCTTAAATTCATGGTAATAACTGTATAATTTATTTAATTATTAAAACAAATGCTAAAAAATAATTTATTTAAAACTCATTAACGGACATTCTATCAATAATTATACTTTTTACATATTCTTGCTAAAGAATTAAATTCTTTAAAGAAATTCTGGTGGTAACCCTTTTTTCTGATTTGTAGTTCTCCTATGCTGCAGGTAAAATAAGTGCGGTAATAGTCACCTGGAATCTGATTTACTGTACCTTTATGCATATTTATTTCAAATGTAGATGGCAAAGTTAAATGACAGTTTACCAGCCTATGATGTAAACACAAAGTTTGGATAGTTCAAGACTAATCCAGTAAAGGACCTTGGTGAAGAGAAAATGGTAAGATTATAGTTTACAGCATGTTAAACATTTCCCTCACTCATTCTCACTGTTCAGAAAATACTAAGCAACCCTGCCCTGAGGCCATCCACAAAATGTACTCTCAGGGTGAAATGTAATGTTTTACAAATATAACATGTTTGATGTGCTTACTTTAATACTTGTGTGACTAAAATGAGTTCCCACTTGATACTTTTCCACTTTTTCTTGTTATTTTGAAATGTACTATAGCAAGCTGGACCCAAAACTTTACACCTCTTGCTGATATAGAAGGACGTGAGGGGTGAGAAGGGCAGAAAAACGCAGACAATGTATACTTGGTTTGGGTTTCTGTCGGGCATGAGAAAAGTTTTGATGAAATTTTTGAGCTGTGGAAGGAGCCTGAGAGACAGTTTAGCTGAGATGTGAAATCACCTTTAACACCACATCCCAAACCACAATAGAGAGAAAAAGCTTCAACCTTCACGTCAGTAAAAAAGATCCCAAATATAAATATAAACACACACCAATAACAATCTCTGACTGCAATCTTAGCTGGTTGAATTGAGGACACTTAGTCACCAATATAACAACAATGTCAACATTCTTAAGACATCACTTAAGCACTTTAAAAGGGCTTTAGGTTATCAGGCAGTCTTTACCTTCGATGCTTGTCTCTCATTTTCAATTGCTCCTCTTTATTTGCCTGACTGTCTTTTTCTCCCTATTGGCTGTCGATTGCAGATGAAGTAGATAACTTCTTTGCCCAGTGCAACTCGACAGACTCTGCCAAGAATCCCCAATTATCCGATTCATCAGCATTCCATCAACTTTCTATTTGCCTGTCTTGTGGAGTTCAATCACCAAAGCGGAGACGGATTTTGCTTGCCCTTCTTTTTGACCCTGAATGCACATAGTGCAGGAATTAATTTTATTCACTTTGTTTTAAGCACGAGTCATTTAACTGGAAGAAACTATAAAAGCCAACAGACAATAGCCTTGACCATGATTCATCTGATTTAAACTGCAGATTTCTCCAATTTTATTTAACTTTACAATTGAATAAAAAAGTAGAAATCAATAGAAAGATAGTAGAAAGATACCTGTGTGGAGAAATATTAATTTAATGTTAATGACTAACAAAGTGATGTATGTGTGATACATGTATACTGTATATCTCACTCACTCTCATTCTCTGTAGCACTTATCCTGTACAGGGTCATGGGATGCCTGTTCATCCCAGGGTACTCAGGCAACTAGGCAGGGTGTCAAACTATCACAAGATATTTATATACTGCATGTATGTATATTTTTGATTGTTGTGTGTATTTGTATGTATGTATATATATATATACTGTAGAAGGAGGGAATTATTTTGAATAAAATTATGATATAAAAACACAGATCTTAGGAAATACAAATGGAATGTAACCGAAAGCCATGATAAGCACATTTTCATTATGGTAAGATTGAATCCCGTTCTATGATTTCTTACTCATTCTTTGGACAGAGTACAGCTCCTTTTTACAGATCTTTGTAAAGCCTCTGGTCACACTTATCCGGGCGGCCATAATACAGAATCATGTATGCAGAAAGCAGCCTGTGTGTACTGATAGCCACATCATATAGTTAGAGGCAGCTGTGAAATAGAAATCCCTCCGGGTTTGGGGCAGGAATGTCCTTTGAGGTGCATAACCTGACAATAAAAATTAAGATGTGAAGATGTGAAAAGAACAGTGAAGATTTACACAAAAGACCAAGAAATTACAATATATTACACAATAAAGCATAATTTTTATTACTTCACAAAAGAATGGTGTGTGCGTGCGTGCATGCGCGTGCGTGTGTGTGCGTGCGTGTGCGTGTGTGTGTATGTATAGCTGTAGGTGTGTGTATGTGTGTTTGTGTTCTATTTGAACAATTTCAAAAAAAATCATTTTTTGGAGACCACTGTTGGTAATTATGGAGTTTCACAAAAAATCCAACCGTATGGTTTGCAAAAAGCTTCACAAACACTTTGACTACATTCTAAATGTCACACCAAGAATCTCCATCCAATCTTACATAAGGCCTGGACAGTGACTGGATGATTTTGCTTCCTCATGACATTACATGACTTCATTATCATGCCCATCATGTTTGAGCAGGAAATATAATTGCTGTTGCAAAGTTGCAACATTTTCATGTTAGGAGCATTGATCTACATCATCTCAGGATAACCCACAACATTCTCCAGATCTTTATGATAGTTGCTCGCCTGCACAGAAAGAACCTCTTTTTTGCTGTTACTAATGGACTTTTCTACCTAAGAGAATTGCCACTTCCTTATCTTGGTAAATGTCTTTCTAAAAAGGTTCTTCAAAATTGTAGACCATGTGTTATGTTGTAGCTGCGCATGATACTGTGGGTTCGTGCCAAATAGAGCAATTTTGTCACTCTCAAAGGATTTGTGCCTTAGTGGCACATGGGACCGTTGCCTTAGCACGATAATAAAGTTAACTAAAGAAATCATGTCAGTTTAACTTTAAATTAATAGCTTGGATAAAAACTTGCTTACACAAGAACTTGTCAACACCCTGTAGTTGAAGAACTAGTTTTTTCTTTTTAATTCGATTTGCAGAACTGTGTTATGTTGACCTGACTAACTACTGTACACCTACCTCTACATTTGTCACACAGTCAAAGGGAGGCACTAGAATTTTTTTCTCCCTTATCACCAGGTGCTGGTGTCGCTTTTGCTCCTGCTGTTGGTTTCTCACCTGCTCAACCCTGTAGCAGACTAATACTGCGAGTTGATAAAATGTTACTGACTCTCTGCTTGTAGCACTCTGTTTGACAGTAAGCCAAAAGGCATGTGAGACTTCAGTACCACAGTTGAAAGCTTCAACACAAAGAATGCATTTAGCAGTTCCTGGTCTGTCAGCCTTTTTTAAAGAAACTTTGACAATGGAAATGCATGTGCTTCACCCCTAAAATACATTGCTGCCTTAAAGTTCAGTCTGTTAAATCACCACTCGTATGCCACACCTGCCTCAATCTGCTTTGTCAGCAGTCCCTTACTCCCCCCTAATTCTCTCCTTGTAAAATGGAAACTGATAATGAATATTTAACTTACATACCATAGTTATGTCAATTATCACAAATGTTGCCATCCATCGTGCATTTACTTGCACAATTTTGTGCTTACAATATTTATATAAAAAAAGAATGTCTGTGTGTGTGTGTGGGTGGGGGTGATAGCTAGCATAATTCTGTAAAGTGTAAAGTATTAGCCTTGCTATCTTATGTTTATTTTTCTTCCATCCATCAATAAACCTCTGTTGTCCAACTAAAACCACCAGGCTCTAATATTAACTTTAAGTTAGAACTTTGCCTGAGAAGATCAACTTAAGCTGTAATTAGCTTTAAAATGGTAACATTACTAATGTGCTGAGTCCCAAAGCCCTAAGCTTTGTCAGTATGCTTATACACGTGGAATAACAAGTTCATTAATGTTAGAATGTGTCAAGATAACATTAACACCACATCCAAACTGTAAAGGCTAGCATTTGCTAATCAAAACAACTCAAACATATTAGGCAATTAACAGACCCAAACATAATATATCAAATTAAAGTTATCATTACATTACTGTAAGGGGTTCTTATCCAAAGGCATGCTAGCAACTAAAAAACTGACTTACCAGAAATGCCCCTTTTCTGTTTTCATTCTTTTTAGGTACACTGCAATTGGCAAGCAGAGTAAGGAATGCATGTGGTCACTGAGGATGGTTCCACTTGATGACCCTGAAGATGGTCTTGGTCTCGGCTGATGCAGGCAGTTTTTCTGTGTTGGCTTGTGACTTGCAATCCCTCAATAGTTTATGACTGAAATTCCTGTGAACAGTTTTCTACCCAAGTTTTCAAAAATGAAAGTGTTCTCTATTTTAACGTAAACACATTTCCAATTAAATTGAACATTCAGCCACATAGCACATAGATATACAAAGGACTCTCAAGGTTTCCTCTTATTGTCATCTCAGGGAGATTTCCTGCCACACTCACACTTACCTTGCCCTTCATGGAAAAAAATTATAGTTATAGTCCATATGTCTTTATTACATGTTGTAATTTAATTCCATATATTTTTAATTCTGTAAAGATACTTTGCGACAACAACCAATGTTAAAAGCCATACAAAAAAAACTGAATTGAAAAGAAGCCAGAAGCTTTTTGTTTTCTTTGTGTGTGCGTGTGTAAAATAAGAACGTGTGCTAATTTCTCATGACTTAGTTTTTTCTGGCCTAGACCAATATCATTTAAAGGATGTCAGTAGGATTAAGGTCAGGACTCTATGTAGGATGGTAAACATTTATACAGCATACAAACACACCTTCCATCTTTCCAGCAATTATTTGGGTTTGATAAAAAAGGTGTCCACATACTTTTGGTCAAATAGTGTACATTTTTCTGTTGTGCAACCTTTACAATTTAATATTGCTATACAGTATTATATAACCTTGAATTCGGACTGATAGTCTACACATCTCACACGTATAAAACTATTAGTAATGACAGAGAAAAGTCGAACATGTTGCACTTAAAAGCAAGGTCAAGGTTGGCCATATTCCTTCTGCAAGGGGAAAGTGCTACAATATGAAGAAGAGCAATGCCCTATATGGTTTAGGATGTGAACGTGTGATGTATCACTGGGCACTGTCTAGTTTACAAAGTAGCAAATAAAAAATAATAATAACGTAATAGTCATGTAAATTATGAAATACATTTTAGAGTAAAACTTAGTGGTATATGAGCTGTATTAGTGCTTTCCACACTGGTAACTTGTGCTGACACAGAGTCTTTATTTAATAAGAAATTAATTTATTAATGCATATATCTCTTTGTTACCCAGCTTGCATTTCCCTCAAGTCCTAAGCTCTTTAATGCCTTTGACATTGACCATTTCCACAATTTAATTGTTTAGTGGCAAACCACAATGTGTCTCACTCAGAATACATTTAGTAGGTGGTGCAGGGTGTACTTTGCATGATGAGCTACACCCTTAGTAAGCTGAATATTAATGTCAGATGCATTACAAGTGCAATTTTGGCAGCAGTAAGTATCATATTTTGTTCATAGATCAGGCCCTATGGCTTCATGTCCATACATCAACCCCTGTGTTTTTTATCACATGGGACTATGTTCATTTGCAAGTGACTTTAGGCTACATTGGTATTTTGGTATTATTTATTTATTTATTTATTTATTTATTTATTTATTTATTTGTTTATTTTCATATCTAAATATACAAAAGCTTGTAAAAATATGTTTATCCTTATTTATTACTATGTTAGCAGCTTAATACAGACAAATGATTTGGATATTTAGTCTGTAATGTAACAAATTAAGAAAAAAAAAGCTCTGAATGTCTGAATTATTTCTGAATGCACTCTAAAACCATAATACTAGGTCAACATAAAGCAACTCTTTGTTTAGACTAGCAAGCTCCAATCTCCATGTTGCTTGTGTCTGCTACTTTTGGTCATGGACTGTATAGTATTCTAAAAGGAAATGTTAGGAGCTTTTGTACGGTAGCTTCTAAAGGTAGCAAAGCAACTATTAAATAAAATAATGCACTAATCATTGTGAAAAAAGATTGTTTAAATTATGGTCTAGGGTTCATAGTCACTTCACTGACAGATTAACAAAGAAAGTTAAATATATCACTAATTCCACCAAATGGCCCACAGAGCCTCTGGGTGGTGTGTGTTATTGGGTAAAGCCTCCTTGAATTGAATTTTTTGTTTGGTGCATCCCATGCAATGAGTTGTTTAAGGTGTTTTGAGTGGCACGTGCTTCAGAGGAAGAATCACATCACTGAAAAATGAGAAGAGATCAGGAAGACCTTCAACAAGCTCAACCCCCAAAAATGTCGAAACTGTTCAGCACCTTGTGCATGATGATTGTTGGAGAACAATCCAATACATTGCTGCCATTGTTAGTGTGTCACACGGAACAGTTCAGGCAATGCTCAAGTGTAATTTGAACATGTGCGATGTTGCTGCACATTCGTCCCCAGGTTGCTGATACAGGAGCAAAAAAAAAACATTGCATTAAAATCTGCCAAGAACTCCATCAGCATGCCGTGGATCATAGCCAATGATGAAACCTGGCCGTATGGGTATGACCCTGAGACAAGCAACAGTCTTCACTGTGGAATAGCCTCTCATCTTCATGATCGAAAAAGGCGTGGCAGGTCTGCAGCTCGACGTGCATGCTCATCTTTTTTGACATTGGAGCATCATTGGGCATCGAGAAATCATCCCTAGGTGTCAAACTGTCGATAGCGAATTTTACTGCCGGGTTTTAAGTCATCTGAGGGAGGATGTACAGCAAATCTTGAAACTTTTTTATACCCCTCCAACCCCCTCGTACCCTTTGCCAGTATACTGTAGTGTTGGAAAACTCTCAATACTACTGATAGAAAAGATTTGGGAGTATAAAAGTTTATGCATTTATGCATTTGCATGCATGTTTTTCAGCCCATCATGGTGCCCTCTAGGATGTGACAGTGTCTGAGTCAGCAGGACTGAGATGAAGAAGATCTTTTAATCTCAGTTCTGTAGACTAGCACCAGCTCCCTTCAGAGCATCTGACAAATCAAAAGACAGAATTAATAATGTTCAGCACTCTTTCAGTTGTCATATAAAGTTTCGGAAATACAGAGAGGTCAGATATACAGCTACTTATGATTATTTTACAGATAAATATTAAACTTTTTTTATATTAAACTCGTATAAAAACATATGTCATAATGTGTTCTGATTATATCCATTGTTCCTGCTCATGCTTGTGCTGATTCATTTTTAGAAGGAGGCATTTCATATATCATCCATCTCTCAGGCTTGAAATCCTGGTGTGTGCCCCTTTTTATAGCCATGTTGTTTTATTAGATGGCCTTGGGGTCATGAGATATTTCTCTTGCCGTAAACACACACATGCACTTACACACTTTCTCTTACACACACATGCACACACACATTTTCTTAAAACAATTGAAAAGAGGGAGAAATGTGGAGGATCACTATGGTGCAAAATTGTTCAGTCTACTGTGAACACACACACACACACACACACACACGAACCTTGTTAATGCAGAAATAAGACAGCGGGTGTCTGCATGTTTGAAAGTCATGCATCCTGGCCGAATACTTCACTCTGCCCTTCACAGCTCACCAGGCAGGCACTTATTTGCAATGGAAAAAGAATGTGAAAAATGCTGTCAGGAGTGACACCCATATTACTGTATGATACATACATACACACTCTCTTACAGAATCTGCATTATGTGTCAGGTACAATAGCGCCATGTAACTTTATGGATTATATTCATCTAGTGCCCAAACCCATAGCAACTAAGGCAAGTGAATTTCCAGCTGTTCTTCCGAAGAATTAGCATTTTCCCTCAGAGAGAGAGAGAGAGAGAGAATAAGAGAGAGAGAAGTTAGGAATAAAAATGTCAGCTCAAAGCCTTTTGGATTTCTCCTGACAGCAAGGTTCAGTATCACTCCAAGGTTCTTTTCGAAGTTCAGTGCTGTAGAAGGTTATGGATGCCATAAAATCAATTCCCCTAGATAAAAGCCAGCAAAATGTATTTCGGCTATGATCAAAGTGCTTTGTTTTGTTTTTTTATTCTGCTCTGCTGCCTCTACTATCATTCTTTTTTGAGATTTTCATGGGGGCAGGAAGTATGGGAATCATGTCACAGTTTATGGTCATCAGCCTGGCCTGCGTGTTATTTATGAGTGAAGAAGCCCAAGGCATTTTGGGATACATAAGCTCTCAGCTTGGTTGCTCACACTAAAAGTCTCATTGCAATGAACCTTCATTTGGAACCTATACCTCTAACCATAATGTTTTAAGAATGCTGCTTTACACTTTGTAGTTGAAGTCTATCTAGTGCACTTTTGGTCTCATATAAATTGCAGCTAATTGGTTCATGACTTAATACGTTAATATGCTGAATTTAGAATGATTTAGACCAGTCGTATGTGTGTCATGGCTGTGTGCATGCTCTGAAAATACATGGTTATTAGGAAGAAATAATGACATTTGTGGGCTCCATATCTATTATTTCCTGAAATATAAGGTTTAAAAATAACACAGTTAAGATAGGGAATTATGATAGGATCAGCACATATTTCCCACCTGAGACAGTTCAACCTCAGGCTGCAAGGACATCTTTGTTCCATCCTTCATTTGACCATGAGTGTGTCTTATTACAAAGAAGCTTTCAGTTGATAAGCTAATGTGTATACTATGTGTATCTGTGTGTGTGCAAGAGGGGAAAATGGTTTATGGCGAGTATAGTTTCAATGACAGTAGTACATGAAAAATAAATCCTGGAATATGTGCAAAGATTTGTTCAAGTTACTTAATAATATCCTGTAGGGCTGGATTTGAAAGGCCACAGGTGACTCAGTATCATCTCACTTTACAAAATTCAAACTTTAAATCCAATGCCATATAGTATTGGAAATAAAAATGCTCTTCACCCTCACCTTCTGTATCCTGCCTAAAACCAACTATCAATATTTCTCTCCACTGAAACACACACTCTATCCCTCCTTCCTCTGTAGCTTCATGCACCTCATCATCCCTTCCAGACCCTGACTCTTTTTCCACTCTACTTTTGTGGTTAGCCATAGAAACTTCCCTCTTTTCACTTTCATCATCCATGAACTTCCTCTGCCCTCTATCTTCTAAACCCAGGAAGATTTCCTGCACTGATCCTTGGCTCTAAGATGTGTTGTGCAGAGAGAATTAAGAATGGCAGAGAGCAAGTTGAAGAAATCACAACTCAACGATGGTCTTGTTTATTACCATGCTTTCCTGTCCAAATTCTGATCTAAAGAGACTTCTGCTAAAGCAGCTTTTCATAAGGAAAACTAGGAACTTCGCATAAGATCTATATAAGCTTCACGTAACATTTTCTTTACTTCTTAACCAACTGACACCTCTTGCTCCATCCCCTTTGGCTGCTGAAGACCTTTTATAGTGGTAAGATTAGAAACATATTTCAGTTCTTCCCGCCTACCTTAACGTCTATTACACACTTATCATAATTGGCATATTTTGCTAATCCAGCAAAAGAAGGGATCCTGCAAGTCATATTGTCCTGCAGTTCCACCTCATGCATATTGGATCCAATTTCTTTAACAGTGTCACATGACCTCATCACCTTTAATGCTGTTATTATCATTGTCTCTATAACATCTATACAATGTGCCAACTGCATTTGAGAAAGAGAGAGTTATTCCCTTTCTGAAAAAACCTTAGGGCCTTGGAATTCTCCAAGACCCTAACCAGTTTGGCTTTAAAGTACATTCCACAGAGACTGCCTTCTTGGCTGTGACTGAGAGGATACATGATACTCAAACAACCAAACCGTCAACCTCATTAGATTTTCAGCAGCATTCCACACAGTAAATAACCAGACTATCTTGTCCATCCTCATGAATCTTGGAGTTCCTGGAACAACTCAGAAGGTCGATCATATCAGTTGAAGTGGAAGGGATCCACATCTGATCCACACAGACACTCTATAGGGCTCAGTACATGGTTCTCTTCTGTTCTCCCTCTGTTACATTCAATTATAATTGATCTCTTTGTGAGGCCATATGACACGATGAGACTAACATGGATTTTTGTACATTCAACCCATCTTCACCTTCTCTCCCTCCTTCAGACACATATGTTTCCTTTCAGATCTTAGCAGGTCTGGCAGTCATCTCATCATGGAGGATCGGCTCATCAACTGAAAATATTTTCCAGCAACACTAAGCTGCTGTTCATCCCAGTTGATTTATCTATACATCAGGATCATATGATTTCCCTGGACAATTCTTTAATCAGCCTTGTGGTAACCACAACAATCACCTGTCCTTTTCTTCTTACATCGCTAATCTGTCATGCCCATTGATTTCTCATCATGGAGGTTTCAATCACTTCAATCCACACAGGCCACTCAGGTGCTTGCTTATTCCTTTGTCATTTCAAAACTGTATTAGTGCAACTCATCCTGACAGGTCTGCCTCTGAGCACCATTTGACCTATGCAACTGATCCAGAATACAGCTGCTTCAGCTCTGCTAAGTTCTCTAGCACTCTCCTGCACTAGCCCATTGATAAACTCCTTCCACTGACTTCCTTTAACTGCTCACTTCAGATATAAAACACTGATTCTTTCCTACAAAGCCTAAAACAAACTAGCAACCACTTACAAAACACTTATTACACCCTGCTTTGCACCACACTGCCTCTGGAGACAAGAAATGCATGCATCAAGACCTTTCTCTATTGACATAATCTCTATTTAAATCGCCAGATCAGCACAGGAGTATCAGCTTATCAACTTACATCTTTTGCTCTATATAAGATCTCTATATGAGATTGAGACTGAAGAGCAGTGCCAGTTTTTTATTTTTTAATTGCATTAAAAATACTTTAAGGAATAGTTCAGATTTTTTCAAGTCTTTCGTAAATTAAAATTGAGGTGCATACAGTATAAACACTTTACAATAGGTCTAAATTTTCATTTATATTAGTCATTATAAATTTTCCTGCTCTGCACACTGACCATGAAGTTTATCACAAACCTCAAAAGTCATTTCATACAAAAACTGAATTCTGCAGTCCCTGAGCTAAAAGTTAGGATCTTTTAAAGTAACAGTATATTCAATACAAATTTATTTCCACAGAACTAGCCACATGGAAACTTTCAGGTAGCCAAATGCCTACTTCTGCTTATTAATGCAGCTAGTTACTTCGGAAAAATACCAATTTGATTGAACTTAGTTGGACTCCATGTTTTTTTTTTTTTTCTCAACTAGCCATAAACACAAATGAATAGTAAATAAATAAATAAGATAAAATAAATAAAAGGCACCTTTTCCCCTTTTCTTGGGGTCAAAAAAAAAAAAACTAAATTGCATCTGCAAAGTGTGTCTGAAATAAATGCAGGAAAATAGAGATGAAGCCAAAGAAAGGATAGATGGAGTGTATGTGGGTGGGTGGCTAAGGGTGGATGGGGAAATGGGAAAAAGAGCCTTTAAAATGCAATTGTGCAACCATTTAGCAGTGACAAAAGAAGAAAAGGGAAAGTCAGTGGCAAAAAAAAGCTGGTAAGTGGGATATGAAAGGTGGTTTGTACCTTTTATGTGCAATTACACAAAGGAAGTAATTGCACATAAAAGGTATGAGCCACATTTCATATCGTACAAACCAAAGAAGAGTGGTACAAAGTAACATTTTTCCAATGCTATAATCACATGCTTTCACAGTGTTTAGAGACAACATTATCTTCCAAAAAATGAACATTGATATTCCATACAAGGTTTTAACATGCTTCAGTTCCTTTTACATGTTATATGTTCTTATTTGTAAATTGTCATTTCAGAATATTCAACAATCTGCTGTCTGAGTCTCCAGTACAATATTATACTTTGACTTTGCGTTAGGTTAAATTAGCATGTGCTCTTAGTTGATTATGTTGATTTAACAGTCGATTCCTCTGCCTTCAAAATACCCATTAATATCCATTAAGACAAGAAGTTGAACTAGCCTCATGAACCACAACAAATCAACAGAAACAACTAATCCAATTGGCTGATAGCTCTCTTTTGTCTGATAATTGGATTCAGTCAGAGAGATGGAGGTCAATATGTGGGCTGCAGAAACAGGCCCTTTAGCCCTCTTTGACTGTGGGTGACTGGTGTGACCCTTCAGAAAAAGCAGAGCTGAATTTAAACAAAGACGATCATCAGTTAGCTTTAGCGTTTGTCCATGTTTGCAAACGTTGGCCTTTGAAACATAGAGTGGAATTAAACTGAATTTAGAGATAATAGATTTGTTGATTACAGTAAATATTAGGTGATCACAGGTCATATGGGGCAGCACAGTGTCACAGTTGTATTGTTGCCATCTCATAGCTCCAGGGTACCTAATTTGTGTATATACTGTATATACAGTATATATACTATATTGCCAAAAGTATTTGCATATGAACTTGAGTAACATTCAATTTGTAATCTGTAGGGTGTAATATGATGTTAGCCCACCCCTTGCAACTATAACAGTATAACACTCTTGGATGTTGGACATATGTTGGAACTGGTGTGGGGCTCGTCTTCTTACTTCCAGTGAAAGGAACTCTTAATGTGTCAGCATACCAAAATATTTTGGACAATTTCATGCTTTGCAGAAACAGTTTGGGAATTGCCCCTTCCTGTTCCAACATGACTGTGCACCAGTGCACAAAGCAAGGTGGATATAATCCTATCCTTTATGCAAATATAAAAAGTAAAAACATTTTCATTTCCTTACTTACTATATCAAATATGCAGCATTTTCTAATATAATCTGTAATTATATAACCATCATATTATTTGGCTTTTTGTAATTTAATCTATAATCAACATTTTTTTTCTTTTAAAGTAGTGTCCATAATGAAGAAAAGCAACATTATCTCCAAAATTATGCAAAAAAACTTTTTTTGTTCAGCAGTCATGGCAAATTACCGTACAACCATGCACAACTTAAAAAAAGGGGTTATATGAGTGTAAAAAGCAAGAACCGCCCTTGAAACATTGCATTTCTTTGTCTTCTTTCCATGTTTTGACTCAGTTGTTAATGTCAGACACCAGCACATCAAAATATTATATCAGCAGGAGGGGGACATAATGTTCCACCTTCTTTCAACCCTTTCAGCCCCTCATACACTTGCTGTCAGGACGATTGCTCCTGCCCCAGCCCTCCAGAGAGAGTACAACTGCCCTCGCAAGCATTTACACGCTGCCTCCTGCCACGCTAACGCAATTAGCATATGGTCCCAGCGCCTAGTCAGCGGAAGCCAAAGTCTCATCCTCAAAGTCAATTAATCATAACACATCACTGATGTCTGACTGAGACTGCAGAAGAGACACAACCACCAAGAAACACAAAATGGGAAGTTTGAATTGTAAGTGTAACCTGCATATTTAAAGTGAAAATATTTAAAATTACATTGGTAACAAGCAAAATATTAGTGTCCTAACTTTGTTTTGGGAAAGTTTAGACGACACCAGCAGTAATACCAGCTATAAAGCAGAACACCGATGTACACAGTCCAGTTAATAATATGCTAATATTTTGATGGAACACTTTTACTGTAGGTTTAATTACATGCATTCGCTGTGGAACTGTTTCATCACCCTATGCACTGTCAAGACCATACTTTACATAAACTGCATCTAACCAGTGACCCAGTGACTAATAAAATTATTGCATTTCATTTTAGTTGTTGTTTTGTTGTTTTTATTTGTTTGTTTTTTGTTTGTTATTCAGAAAAAGTCGAAGTAGCAATAAAAACCCAAGCCATGACATTACCTTCTCCACAGAGTTTGATTTATGGGTTTACATGTTGGGGATTTTTTTTCTCTCTATGTTTTGCCATTTTAATCACTTTTTAGAATTGAATCTTGGTTTCAGGACTTATGTTTCTCATTTTAATATTTCTTTGTAAATTCCTGGCCTTCTGATTCCTTCTTCAGATGAATGGTTTGCATCTTAATGTGTGGCCTCTATATTTCTTTTGAACTCTTCAAACAAGTGATTTTAATATCTTCACCCTGGCCTGTGGAGGTTTTGGTGATGTCCTTGTTGGTGTATCTGTTTTCAGTTGCTTGCTTTTTTCTTGCTTTTTCCCCCAAACTGTTTGATGTGTGGTTGTTAGTACACCAGTGATTTCTTTCATTTTCGGATTCACATTCCAATTTGTTATATTGGCTATGGCCAATGAATGCTTGTGCAATGGCTCTGATCAATTTATTTTCTCTTTTACAGCTTTCAAAATGGATTGATTTTTCTCATTTAGAAAGACTGGAGTCTTTACAGGCCAAACCCAGGGCTGAATTCTACTAACAGTGCATACCAGGACAAAAACATGTTAGTCACATGTTACAATGTTTGGATCACTTAAAAATGGGAAAAGAAAGTGGGAGTGAAAAAGAGATGAGACACACAGATGAGGACACACACCCAGTTACAAGGCCAGTTGCCAGTGTGTGAATGGCCCCAGTGTGTACCACCAATAAGGTTCATAAGAATTTCCATGCTGGTTTCCTGCATGGTGTCTAACCTGGAACAAGATGTCCTGGAGGGAAAAAAACCAATAGGTTATTTTGGCCGTGTTGTCCTTTGCTTTAGCCATCCGCTGCAGCAAAGCATGGTCGGTCACTAGGATGAAGTGCCTCCCTGCCAGATAATAATTCACTTCTTCTTTGGCCTATTTGCTGTCCAGCCTTTCTTGTTCCACAGCTGCATATTTTTTCTGTGGAGGACAAATTCTTACTCTCCAACAAAATGGGTTGTTAGTGAATGTTGAATTCCTACAAAAGCATAGTGTTCAGGTCTGGCAGTATGTGTGACAAAAGGTCTTTTACAGCATGAGGAACAGAATAATGCTTTTTTTTAGGGCCTTGAATACTTTCATGAAGTCTTCTATCCAGCTCACCCACTCTGCCTGCCCCTTCTTGGTCAGGTCTGAAAGTAAGCTAGGCAAGAGAAATTAAGCACAAAGTACTGACAGTAACTATTAAGCCTCAAAACATCATGTACTGATGTCGCTTGGTGGTTAGTTGAGGGTAGTCCGGCACAGCTTACACATTTCTTTCTTGTGGCCTGTACCCCAGGTACTTGGCCTTGGTCCGCCTTAGATGGTACAGTACTTGCTGGAGTTTGTGGTGAGCCCAGACTGATGGAGCCCTACTAGGACCTCTTACAGGACTCTGATTAAATGACAATGTCTTCCAGTTGGGTGTTGGCGAAGTAAAAGAATGGGCACTTGAAAATGTTAATCAACTGTTAAAGGGTAGCTGGGGACCCATAGACACCAATACTACCAGTTTCTTTTAAAGGTAACTAATACAGTCTTCAGTTTATGTGCAGGGCACTCCATGCTCCACCAGTTCATCCAAGAAAGTAGCTGTCAAACTCTGAGATTTGGCTGAGTTTGCAGAAGGATGCTGCTGTCAGGCTTAGACCCAACCACAATAACAAACCACAATAACAAACTTATCCAACAGCTTATATGAGCTGGGTAACATCCTCTGCTTTCCAGACCAGTTAGTTGTTAGTTAACCAGGTAGTCTTTTTTGGTATTCTGGAGAAGGAGCTCCCAGTTGCTTTCTTATCAGCAACCTTCCTTAGCATAGACGCTTTATTTGTGGAAGATAAACCAGGATTTGGATCTGGTCCATCAGGTCAATTTTCAGCTTGGAGACACTGGCTTGATGATATGTCATGGCACCCTGACTCAGCTACAAGTGAGGACCAGTTACCAGGCCAGGTTTTGCACTGTTTTGGCGTACCAGGTGGATCTACTACAGTACAGGTCAACTACAGTATATGTACAATAGTACAAGTCAAACCAGAACATTTGATTGTGCAGAAAAATAGTATACAGTTATGAAAGTAAAAAAAAGATATTACTTTTTATAATCCACTGCTACACTAATGCAATGCGGGTAGAACTTTTTTTAAGAGTCAGGCTTTCCACTTTCTAAATATTCATGCAAACTACTGCATTACTCTAAGTCACATCGGCCAGGATCACTATTCATGGATGGATTCTGACACTGTCTGGGCAAGGTAGAAGTAGCATCTTGCCAGGACTCTGCTCTTCACCATGACATAGTCAGTCGCATCTTTGGCTGTCAGGGCGCAGAAGGCCACTTGTGTATGTCTCACGAAGGGGAAAGTAAGTGCCAGCCCCCAATGTTCCCTGGGCCAATCTTCACTCAGTGCTGTCCTCTTGAAGGTTTTGAGGAATGTTTCATCCTCCACTGTCAGCTTGTAAATGAGATGCAGAGCTTCGTGGAAGGAATTAGGGATGAGGGTGCCCTTGGTTTCTCCTTTGGGCCAGAAGAGCTTGACTCCCAACTTTTTATTAACTCTCACATTTACTGCCAGTGAAGTGTAATGGTGCTGTGCAGGACATGTTCTAACAGAAATTAAGGATGAGTGGGGAAATTAAAAAGTGTTCTTTTATTTAGTAAGCATTTGTTTGGTCCCCTTAAATGTCTGTGGAGATCTGGGTGTACTGTATACTGTCAGTGAAGCTTGTCAGCAGGGTGCAGGTCTGGGTGACAATCTGTGGTCTGTACTGAGATACAGTAGCTCTTCTAGGTTGAGTGGCATCTGCAGTGTTTTTTGTCTTGCAAGGAGTCTAAAGGCAGCAGAGTGACACAGACTTAAGCATAAGTCTCTTGTCAGTTTTCACTCTGCTTGTTTCTCTCCTGTTTCATATGCTCCTATTTAAGGGGATTTTGAGCCATTTTTTGTTAAGTAGCCCCTCTCCATTGTCATGTTGCTGGCTCACAACACAGCAAATGCTAAGTTGGTGCAGCCCATTCAGCATGTGGGGGTCAGGCATGTGAGAAGTAGAGAATAGCTGTAGAGGAGTAGAGAACAGTCTCTATGTATTTATCTCTGAATCTATTTATCTAATATAGTCAATTTTTTTTATTAGTGAAACAATAAAATCTGAAAAGTTATAAAAGACATTTTCTTTTAAATATATATTTTTATACAAGCTTTAGGTTGTTGTGAGCATGAGTATGAGGATTGTACAGACAACTATATTGAATGTGTCTTTTTTTCCTTCAACCTCTGTAAGTTGCATGCTACATTGCAGTTTAATTAAGCAAAATGTCAATCAATAGGACAGTTTTGTCTTTTAGATCACCATCCATGAAATAAACAAATAAAATATACAGTAAATACATGAGAAAGTGTCAAAGCCCTTGTCATTTTGTTTCTGTGCTTGTTTTTTGATTTTTATGCATTTACCTTATAAATAATTAATTTCATGGAAAAGTAAAACCTTTCACACATTATTGATAACAAGAAAATTTGCATTTCATTAGTTCTTTAATTGGCAATATTTCAGATTCATTTTACCAAATAACTAATTATATAGAAATTACCTGGAAATGTTAGAAAAGAGCTTGTATGAGTTTACGTCACCTTGAAGTAAGCTAGTGGTATCGCTTTGCTCTACATAAGTTGCAAGGGAGTCTTTTGAGAAACT
The DNA here is from genome assembly GCF_024256425.1 of Clarias gariepinus. Classification (NCBI taxonomy): domain Eukaryota; kingdom Metazoa; phylum Chordata; class Actinopteri; order Siluriformes; family Clariidae; genus Clarias; species Clarias gariepinus. Next base: position 28,072,617 of record NC_071100.1, on the reverse strand, counting down.
GGAGTTAAAAGGGGCATTGCATGTGGACCATGGCTGATTTTGGGCAGACAACAGCGGGTGGGAATAACACAGCAGTAACTTGAATCAAAATCTACTGAGCACCTTTCTCAGATGTGTCATGTTTCTCTTGTTCCTGCTTTGTAGATTTTGTGTGTCGAGGCAAGTGAAAAATCAATGGGAAAATCCTACATCTAGAAGAAAAAAGATTCAAAGTTGGAAGCTTATTCAGTGACCTGAGAGAGGATCAGAGCAAAGAGGAATACACTGTAAGAAATAAGAAGTAAAATATCAAACAAGTCTCCTTCCATTAAAAAAAAACAGCATTCAAAAATAACCGAATTGAGTTCACCAAAAGGCCAATGGCTAGAAAACAAAACACAATCATCTCCAAACATGTCTCTCATTTAGAATCATAAAAGCTAGTTGCATTTTTACTGTAGCTACAGTACATAGTGACATTTTTCTTTAAGAAATTACCTTTCTAGTTAAATAACCAAGAGTGTATCTGCCACTCCTGAGAGTAGACAAATTCCTAGTTTCAAAGTACAGATGGGTCCCTACACTCCATTAATGCAATGTGGCAAGAACAAAAAACCCACAATGAGTCTGCTGCTACCCATGGCTGTTTGTGCCTATTCTTCTCCAGCCTGTCATCTTTTAATTTAGCATTCCTTTTATTCAGAATTAGCATGTTTGCCATCTCTCTTTCTTTCACACACACACACACACACACACCTACACACACACACGCACACACACACACGCACACACACACACACACACATAAATACACTTTCTTAGACTCTTTGATTCTATGATTTAAATAGTTTCTTTATTTGTCTCTCAAATTCTGTCTCATAACCTTTTTTTTCCCCTCATTCTGATCGTCTTTCATTATTTCATTTACTACTGCTTCACCTGGCCCTTACTGTATGAATTACCTTGAAATGTTACTGGACAATTCCAGTATTATTGTTTGGGTTTGGATTTGGGCCACACAATTACTGTTTTAAGCTGTAAATGGATTTTTAAATGCAAGTCCTAATATGAATAAAATCTAATTAAATGTGATTCTTTAAATGGGTTTTAAGATGTTTCAAACCCAAACAAAATGTGACACATGCCCTATTCATAAATGTGTCCCCGAAATGACATTAAATTATGAAATGGGTAGGATTAACTATTAAATACAGTGGAACCTTGAATTGCGAGGTTCTTGGTCTGCAAGTGTTTTGCAAGATAAGCAACATTTTTTAAATAATTAAACTTGTTAAACAAAAGAGTTCTTTATATACGAGTACTGTAGTACTGTAGACTAGTGCTTTGTCTGCCGAGTGTCACGTGATCACAACTGAGCCACTGGCTCTTCTCTTTCTTGTGCTGTGGGATTCTAGGTAATGATTTCTTATGTTTAATTTTAGTGCACATGTGTTACTCATATACTTAACATCTATGTGCGCGTGTACTGTGTGTACCACGTGTGTGCATGTGTGCGTAAAGCATTTTTTTTGTCTAACACCAGTCATGATTCCATTCAGAAGAAAAGTGCAAGTTAATTTGTTTTATTTTTTACTTTATACTTTGTATAAATTATTTTAATATAATTATTTTGGGGTTGTGGAACAAATCATCAGGGTTTCCATTATTTCTTATGAAAAAATTCACTTTGATATACAAGTATTTTAATATACAATTATAAAATTCAAATTAAAATTTTATTTGTCACATACACAGTCATACACAGTACGAAATGTAGTGAAATGCTTACACGACCGCCAGTGACCTTAAAAAGAGAATTAAAGCTTATAATAAGTAATAAATATCAATAAAAGAAATATGATAGAAAATTTTAATAAAAAAAATAAAATTTAACTAGAAAAAATAGAACTAAAAATAGAAACTGAAAATAGAAATATACTGTACAAATAGAACTATAATGGTGTGCAAATATGCATGGAAAAAGTGACTTTGTGCAATGGTTATTAAAGTGTCTTTGTGCAATGGTCCAGAATGTAAACGTAAACATGTAGTGTAAATGTGATGTGCGTGGAGTTGTCCATAGTGTCCATGGATGTATAAAGATTGATTGATTGATTGTGAAAATTGTGAAAATATTGTGTTAGTTTTGCATAGTGGTGTGGTTGAGAGACCTTATCGCCTGCGGGAAGAAGCTCCTCCTCAGTCTCTCTGTGTTGGCCCTCAGGGAGCGGAATCGCTGCTTTGTACTGAAGTCCACTATCAGCTCCTTTGTCTTGCTGACGTTCAGGAGGAGATTGTTTCTCTGGCACCAGTTCTCCAGATTTCCAACCTCCTCCAGGTAGGCCGTCTCATCGTTGTTGGTGATCAGGCCCACCACGACAGTGTCGTCAGCAAACTTGATGACGGTGGTGGAGTTGGTAGTGGCCACGCAGTCAGAGGTGTACAGAGAGTACAGCAGGGGGCTCAGAACACAACCCTGGGGGGCTCCAGTGCTGAGAGTGAGTGAGGCTGAGACATGTCCACCCATCCTTACTGCCTGTGGTCTGCCAGTCAGAAAATTGGAGATCCACTGACACATGAATGAGCTGAGTCCCAGGTGCTCCAGCTTGGTGGTGAGTGTGGAGGGAATTATGGTATTAAATGCAGAGCTGTAGTCGATGAAGAGCATTTTCACATAATTCCCCCTCTGAGTGTCCAGGTGAGTGACAGATGTATGGAGGAGATGTGAGATTGCATCGTCCGTGGAACGGTTTGGACGGTATGCAAACTGTAGTGGGTCCAGTGTGTCTGGTAGTGAAGAAATGATGAAGTCCCTGACCAGGCGTTCGAAGCACTTCATCACTACTTAGGTGAGAGCCACAGGGCGATAGTCATTGAGAGAAGCAGGATGTGGTTTCTTTGGGATAGGAACAATAATGGACTCTTGTGAAGCATGTGGGGATCACCGACTGAGATAAAGAGATGTTGAATATCTCTGTGAACACAGGTGCTAGCTGATCTGCACAGGCTCTGAGAATACGACCTGAGATGCCGTCTGGTCCTGCTGCTTTCCTGGTGTTCACTCTCTTGAAGGCTCTCCTCACGTCATGCTCGGTGATGATGAACGCGCTTCCGGTGCTGGCAGTGACTTCCTGTCTGCAGCCGTTAGCACCGCTAGCATTAGCATCGCTAGCGTCTTTAGCTGCAGCCTCGAAGCAAGCATAGAAAGTGTTCAGCTCGTCTGCCAGAGTCACGTCTGCGTTCATCATACCGGATGTTGGTGCTTTATAATCCAATAAGTTGGTGCAATAAGTTATTGTCCTTAATCCCTGCCACAGGCTCCTAGAGTCACTCTGTTGGAGTTGTGACTCTAGTTTCCTCCCGTAGCGCTGCTTCGCCTCTTTCACCGCCTTCCGGACGCTGTATGACGCAGCCTTGTACGGTTCCATGTCTCCCGACGCGAGTCCCGTGTTGTAGGCAGCGGTGCTGGTGCGAGATCTCAGGGCGTCGCGGATGGTTTTATCCACCCACGGCTTCTGGTTGGAAATATGCTTCCAGAATGAATTATGCTCACAATTCAAGTTTTAAGTGTAATATGGTTTATTCATACAGTAAATTATATATTTACACATAATATGTATAAATAAGTACTGTAGCATGGTTGCCATGCACTGCTAGGGTTAAGTATTTGATCTCCATCTTGGGTCTGTGTGCATGGAGTTTGCATGCTCTACCCATGCCTGGTGGGTTTCCTCTAGTACACAGTAAAATGAAATTTTTTTGTGTCTAATTTTTTTGTCAGTAGGCTAACTGGCATTGCACTTTGTGTGGATGTGTGCCCTGCAAAAGATTGGCAAAGGGTGTACCCTGTCTCCAAGTCTCCTGAGATAGGCTCCAGGCTTCCCACAATCCTGTACAAGATAAGCAGTATAGAAAATGCAAGAATGAATAAATGAATATTTAGGATATATTACAGTATATATTCTGAAACTACTACTGAACACTCTAGCTGTCAATATATAGGTAGGCATATATTAATACATTCATGGTTAAAAAAAACTTAATAGCAAATAAAGGAACCACAAACATATCGCAAAACTATTATTAACTAATTATTAATTAAACTAATTATTTATTATTAAATAATTAATGTCATATGTTTTTTAATCAAGGAGAAAAAAATATACAGTATGGAATCAATTTTAATGCTGAGAAAAAATATGGAATTACAAAATTGCATTTATAAAAAAAAGGGCTGGCTTAAGCCTAAATTTACAAATTAGTGTGCAGTTTAAAAAAAGGTGCTTCACAGACATTATGGAACTATTGGAGTTATAAATTGAAACATTAAAAGGATTCTAAAACTCATTTAAAGATGACTGCTAGAAAAAAAAATGGTAACTTTCCTTTCATTTATTACATGGGTTTGCTTAAATGGGGTTATTATACTGTATGTCAGGTAAAGGACCAAGAGAGACACCAATTATTACATCAACAATCAATGCACACGTTTACATTTTGGAAACTTTTCTCATTCCATCAAGAGAAAATTGTTTGGGGGATAAAGTAGTTTTTTAGGAGGAAAATGCCTTTTGTCACAGAGCAAAATCTGTTAAAGTTTTCTTTCTGCAGAGGCATTTCAACTCAGTGGCAGAAACAGCAAAAAGCCTAGATCTCAATCCATGTAAAATTGATGGTGGAAATTTAAAAACAGGTCCATGGTAAAGCTTCATCCAGCAAAGATGATCTGTCAATCGCTATACAAGAAAGTTAAGGCCAGCTTAAACCACATGAGGAGGATTAAAATGTCATACATTTTATTTTATTTATTTATTTACTTATTTATTATGACTGATGATGATGATGATGATAATGATGATGATGGAAATTAACATGCTATTAATTGAACTATATTTACCATAATTTTATTTAATTGAGGCATGTTTGACAAAATAGAATGTTAAGCTATTATACTCTGCCTGGCCAAAAAAAGTTGCCATGTCAGGATGGCCAAATTTAGGCCTAATAGCCGCTACATTTTAATTAATGGAATTGGGTTAGAAACTATCCAATGCATTATTTAAGCCTGAAAGGATGAAGAAATTATAGAATTAATTCAATCAACAAATTAATAGGATAGATAGTTATTTATCTGCATGTTTTGTATGTACAGTGAAACTGACTCTAAGTGAAAGTTAAAATGCATAAGTGCAAAAGGGGAGAAACAGCTTAGACCAGCAATGAGTGGTAATAGCTAATAATGTTGCCATAAATAATCATATTTGCTGATCAATGGATGTTTTAGTATACCAACGCTAGTGATCAAACTCTGTCTTGGGAAACAGAAAAAACATTAGCCATTTTCATTTTTACTATAGGAAGGTTTGTTCTACAATTCTCCTAGCATAAGCATAACATGGACAGGGATGGAATGCTTACTGCAGCCCAATGCAGCAAAAAGGCTCAAGTTCAGGTGTTGAGGATAATTATTTCTGTTTCACAGGCCAAAGCAGGTTATCCCGACAATTTTAATTTAACTAAATTCTTAAAGTTAAAACTATCATGTGTAATTATCTGTGTCCTGTATAAATAGAATTTACCTTAGCCAAGCACCAGAGCATGTAGCTGTAAAAGATGAGGTAATTACCTGGCAAATGAACTTGACATCTCGGCTAGGAAAGTTTGCATTTTCTTGGGTGCATCGAATGTCCTAGTCCAAAAAAAGGGTTTAATAGGCAACTTACTAGTCTAACTATTTGCCAGTCAGTAAAAGATTCCTGTCTGTACAGTAAGAGTAAGAATTTATTTACTTAGACTTTTAGTCTTTATCACAAGCACAAACTGGAAATAGATATGCATTTTGTCCATATTCTCTTTTTCCGGTTTAAAAAGATCTTTTAGCATTATCACCATTTCTGTCTGATGAACTTGACTAAACATTCAATCTGTTCTTTTTGATTTTTCTGGTGGAGGTCATGGTGACATCCCTCTAGGCTTACAGTAGCTACAGTACAGATTCCAGCTCCCCCTGGGGCTCCCAAGACAATCTTGAGGTATATTCTCTCCACCAAGTCCTGAGCCTGCCTTGTGATCTTTATCAAATGGAGCATTACTGATACAACTCTAGTTTATTCCCATAAGGTGCCTAAAGCATCTTGACTGGTTCCTCACAATTAGCTGGAGTAATCGTTGTGACACTGCTGATCCTGATCTATATGTCAATCTCACGTTCTCTTCTTCATCACTCATAAATCTAACCTTAATATGTTTAAACTGCTCCACCCAAAATGTCTTCACTGGCCCAAAGTTAAAGAATACCACATATTGTTTTCTGTGAAAGAAACACAGCCTCATACTTGCTAAATTTCAGCCCAGCTCACACTCAGCAAGTGAAACACTCAAGAGGAAATTATTTCTCCTGAATAGCTAAAACAATTCTATTTAAATATGTATTAAAATCCAGCAGGGCTCTTTTAAGGTAACAAGCACCTAACATGTATTCTCATTAGACCTACCAGGAGGGGGTATGTTTATCACTGATAAACATAATGAATCAAGTCAAAATAGTGCTACTTTAAAAAAATGTTCAGCTAAAATTAGTTGTACAAATAACTGCTTGATTAATGTTATACATCTCTTTATGTTGCATTTTGCACATGATTAGAGTTGCATTTCAGAATAACAGTTGTCTGTGATATAAATTTATTTTCAGCATTTAAGTGACATAGCTCATATTAGGTTTTTCAACAGATGATGGATGTTGAATTACTAGCAGTAGACCAAACTTTCATACTGCATAAATTATGAAGGGTATTGCATTCCTAGGAGAACCACAATGATGGAATATCTGTTACATCATTCAAGTTAATGTTTCAAACCCATTTTAATTATTTACTTAATAATTGGTAATTTGCCATCTGAATCCCGTCTTAATGCAGCATATTTTTGGTCCAGTTAAAAATAATCCCAAAGAGCTTTGAAATCCACATGCATTTCTCCACAGGGAATAATACACTGGTGTTGTAAAACTGATGCCCAACAAACATAATTTTCCCAATAGACCACCATGGTGATTTGGTCACAGGAAAAAAAAAAAAAGTTTAGTTATATTGTCTTTATAATAAAGTACAATTTATTTCCAATATACACCCAGCAACTTACTTTACCAGAGAAGAAAAAAAGCTTTTTAGGTATACTCTCACATACTGCTTACATTTATAATAAGGATGACAAAGTTTCACCTTCTGTTCCTCTCGCCCTGTGAAATAGCAGCATTCTCTGATTATAACTTTCACCTTCTTTTATTCCCTCTTCTAAGGCTGTGATCCTCCTAAAAATGGATCAGCAGTGCAGGTTTGTCTAGTTTCACCTTTAAATGAGAGGCAATCAGGACAGTGTGATGCTCTCCAAGGAGAACGATGCCTCTCTCTGCTTGCCAAACCCTGTGAGGCAGCAGCATTGGAACAAAGTCACAGCGAACACCTTCCTGTCTTGGCCTTTGCTGTATCACATTAGGTTATTGAGCAACGCCAAGGGGAACGACCAGCAGTGTGTTGCCAATTCATTCATCAAATGTGGTTTATCCCTGTGGACTACAGCATGTGTGCGTTTGTGTGTTTCTTTGTCCTTCAGGTGTGCCCCACTACTTAATGCTTCTAAGAAGAGAAGGATTAGTTCTAACACATGAACTAGATCTCTTTCTCACATTGTCTCTTTGTTGAGTGTGCCTTTTGTAATTCCTCCTGCATAGAGACTGACATCTAGAAATGTGTGCTAACACCAGGTGCTTTGTTTCTAGCGCGCAGTAACATCTGTCTACTAACACAGAAAACAACAAAGTCACAAAATGTCGCTCTAAATTAGATCAAAGCGAAAAAGTTTATGATTATAGTTATAATCATTTCCAGGCCCCACTACTGTATGTACCTCATATGGTGATTTTAATATCAGAATGGAGAATTCTTTAAACATTTTAAAACTTGAAATAAAGCTTACAAAAATCACATAGAACATTTTGATACATCCTAATATGTCTATTAAATTTAAACAAACCATTTATTGCTTAAATAGTCAGTTTCGTCTTGACAATTACAATAATTATTTTGATAGTAACACTATTAATGTTTAATTATTAAATAATATGAATATTGATACATTGTTAAATGAATAATTTTATATGTGGATTACAGCTTCCTGTTCCCTACAATAATACTATACAATGCATAACATTCTGTGCCATAATGAGTCAATGAATAACAGGTTACAATACAAAATAATTAATATATAAGTAATTTAAGTCAAAACAGTTAAAGGTGTATATCAACAAAAGTCTCTTTTCTAAGTCTGTTAGTGGCTTTTTGCAGGACATCCAGATTAAGCCTTGGTTGTAGCATCATTTGTAAATTATGTTATTTTCTACATATCATCTAAACTCAACATTGACACATAGTCAAGTGAATTATTGTTACGTGTGAAGCAGTTGGAATGAAAATCCACACCTAGGCAGACTATGGTTCTCAGAAAGAAGTGAGATGTTTCCTTTGGATGAGGGAAGAGACATGTGAAGGAGTTTACATACACTTTGCGGCCAAAAGAAAATGAACCAAAAGTATCTATATTGGAGCAGGGCTGTGGGGATTATGCCATTTAACCACAAGAGTATTGGTCAGGTGCCTAAGTTGGGCACTTATTCAGACAGGAAGGCATGGCATGAGGTCAGTGTTCCAATTAATTCCAAAAGTGATGAATGAGGTTGAGGTCAAGCCTCTGCATAGACTATTCAACATCCTTAACCACCTTTAGTAAATTATGCTTTTTTAGACCTTTGTGCACATGAGCATTTTTATGCAAGAACAGGCTTGTACCTCTTGGTTTCAATAAAGGGTTATCGCAGGTCATTTTCAAACATAGTTCATTTGCACAAGCCAGAATCAGTGGCCCCATTTGTAAATTTGGTCCATCTTCAAAAATGAGAACATATATACAGGAAGACCCATGTTATAGCAAATATTCCGTTGAAACAAATTCACTATGCAACATGCAGAAATGGCACTCATAACTGGGGTGATTGTAGTATTCTAATCAAAATTATGCCAAAGAATGTCAAATGGACTTCTGAAAAATACAATGCTGTATCAAATTTGCAAAGACATGCAGCCTAAAGCTGATTGAACAGAAGGTGGAAGCAAATATTGAGCATGTTTTATGGAATGTTTATCTTCTACTTGATAACCTGACAATGTGGCTTATAAGCATGAAGCAAAAAAGTGCACCTGGTTCTGAAAGTCACTTAGCTCAAACTTGCAGAAAACTCCCTGCAGTTTGTCTGTATCGAGGTCCCACCACAAACAAATAGCAGCAAGGAATTCTGGTCCACACCTAAGTGTATTTGCTTTGTTTAAACCTGCCCAAATAAAGCTGAAAAACAAACCAGAGTTAATTCACAGCATGCAAAGACATTCTAGACTATAGAGTGCTTACAAATTTGTGTCTACCATTTGGGAAGTCTGAACGTGTCCACATACTATTCACCATATGCAGTCATCCTCATTTAATTAATTTGCTGTCTGGAGCATTCAGGTTTGTGTTAACACAATGTCAGAAGGGAAAGACATAAGCATTTGTCTTTGGGAAGCAAATGTTGCTGCACATCAATGTGGAAAGGGTTATAAAAGTAAAAGGGACAACAAGTGCAAAGCATTCAAGACAGCTGCCAACCTTCCCAGAAGTGGACGTCCCAGCACATTTACCCCAAGGTTAGATGATTGTGCAGTGCTCAAAGAAATACAAAAATCCTAGGAGTTACATCCCAGACCCTACAGGGCTTAATGCGCATGTTAAGTGTTAAAGCCCATGACTGCACAATTAGAAGAAGACTGACAAGTACGGTTTGGTTTAAAGGGTTACGAGGAGAAATGTTTTCTATCTAAAAAGAACATAAAGAACATGGAAGCATGACAAAGGTTTGCAAAACTGCATCTAAATAAACCACAAGGCTTTTGGAACAATATTCTATAGACAACTAAGACAAAACTGGAATTGTTTGGCCTTAATGCCCAGTGCGATATTTGAGGAAAACCTTGCAGCATTTCACCAGAAACATCTTATACCCACTGTCAAATTTCAGGGCCTCTGTCTGACAGCTAATGCTTGGCTAAAATTGGGTCATGAATAGGACAATGATCTGACGTACACCAGCAAATCTATTTCAACATGATTAAAAAATTAATCAGTTATGGCTTTGGAATGGCCTAGTCAAAGTCCAGACCTCAAATCAGTTAAAAAACCTTAATGAACTAAAGTGTTGTAATGCAAAATGGGCCAAAACATATGAGAGATGAATAAACTCACACTTCATGTGAGAGATGAATAAAGTCATGCCAAAAATGATTATAGAAAAGTTGTTGCTGCTAAAAGTGGATCTACAAGCAATTGAATTATACTTTGCAAACAAGTTTTTTTGTTGTTGTTGTTGTTGTTAAATAAATAATGGCACAGGGAACAAAGTTATGTGTTGGTGTTTGTCTGAGGTTATATTTGCCTAATACTAAGACCTACTACAATCACGTGATTTTTACAATGCTTTTACACATGACAGTACACCTTAAGATCCTATTCACAACTGATGAACAAATGAATCATGTGATTGACACCAGTGTAGTAACTGGTGGTGAAGTAGAAGTTTTCATCCAAAGCTTGTTTGCCACTCAGGCTATGACCCTCTGCTTACCCATGGTCACAGCTGTGTGAAGTGACTGAAAGAATTAGGTTATGAGTGCAGGCAGCAGAAATTAGGTACCTCAGCTTACTGTATGTGCTGAGCTTACTGTGCATGACAGAGTGAGGAACTCAGCAGTCCAGAAGTAGAGCCACTGCTCCTGTGAATCAAGAAGAGTCACTTGAGATCTGGACATCTTACAAGGATGCTCCTTGATATTACTGAAGTTGTATGAGATTTGTCCACAGGGAAGGAATCCTGAGGCAGACCTAAACCCTGCTTGCGAGATTATATAGGAACATCCAGGAAAAAATATGAAATAAGAGTCTGGCATATATAAAGCTGCACTAAGTTTTTCATGAATGAATGAATGAATGATCAGCCATCATATTACAGGCAAAGCACTGAAAAAAACACAAGGATTCTCTATTTATCTAGTAGCTCTATTCAACACACCATAGTTCTCAAATTCTTTAAAGGTTAATAAAATTATTGTTATTGTATATCAGTCTGTAAAATAGTTTTTATGTGTGGTTTGTTGTGTAACAGTGTTTGCGTATTATATTCGCATCATATCATGATTGCAATGTTCAAAACTTTATTCAGAAATTACTTAAACACATATAGTGTGTGGTTGTAAATCCTGTTGCACAAATTCTCCTTTCTGCATAAACTCTCCTTTCTGCACAAAATCTCCATCCTTCATAGCGTTTATGCAAGGAGAAAAATATATTAGTATATAAGTTTACCTATGGCACTATGCATGTAATTTTTACCCTTCATGTTTATACTGAAATCCTTAGAATTATATATATCAGGCATTTAAATGTTTGATAAGTGCATTTATCACAACTCTTTTGAAAAATAGTGTCATAAATTACAGTGTCACTTATCACTTGCTTCATAAGTGACCACTGGTGTTGTCTTTAAAAAAATCTTGCTTGTTCCACCTATTGGCTAATATTTTACAAGTTCTACGTAAAAACTACTTTTATAGTAAAAGGTGAAACCATTAAAAAACTTGATTGTGCCCTACAGGTGGACCAGACCACAGGTGTTGTATAAGGTTAAAGGTACAACAGATCTTGGATGGTCATCTGTCATGCCTGCTGTTTGTAAAACCTCGGCTGTAGTTTGGACACTGTGGAGCAGCTTTACTCTGTAGTGCCTGGCAAATACTGGCACATGTCATGCCAAGCTACAGCATGCCAAAAAGCCCTGCCCTCTGCTTCTTGTAATATTTGAGACATACAGGATTGTGAGTATGTGTGGCCTTTTCCTTTCACTGACCTAAGTCTTGAATTAATGGCCTGATTAGGGTCTCTACCACCTGTACTGCACTAGGATAAAAAATACATTTAATGACCTGTCGTGTGGTAAATTTGCCAAGTTGGAATGCCTCACTGCACCATCTGTCCTGCTTGTCACAGGGCTTAACAACAAAACATCATAACCTATAAACAGAGATTAAAGGAGAGACATCATTTTAGTATATTCTGTACACTGTATTATGTGGTTCTGTGCATTTGTAAACCTACACTGTAAAAAAAACGTTTTTTTTTTTTGTTTGTTTGTTTGTTTGTTTTTTAGTGTGAGAGAACATAATTATAATCAGTCCAGTATTAAGTTTGAACGTTACATCCAGCATTTACAAAAAGGCTATGCAATTTAATCTAACAGAACAAGCATGTGCATTATTGTAAACAACGTATTTTCACCAATAACAAGCTCATAAATGTTACAAGTGAGACAATACAGAAAGGATCTCTACAAAGTAAAGAATTTAACTCAAAATGATCCAAGGTTTAAGAAGTTCAATTTTACATCATCATGAAAAGATTCAAAGTACTGTAGTCTTATATTGCACTCCATACTTACGAATGAAGGACTTGTCTCTCTATGGGATGCCTCTTCTCCCATGTTCCAATGTTTAATCCAAAAATGTAAACAAGTTTATCATTATCCCTGGCAGTACACACAGTTGGAAAATGTTAATGTAAATATCACACAGAAGCAGGCAGCTACATATACATAAAAGTTTTCAACAAACATACTAGTATATATATATATTGATGATCTCTACATTTATTTTGACTGAAGTGTATTGACATTCATTGACTGAATGGAATGAGTCATTTAAAAATACAAAGACTCAATGTTTGGGAAAGTTTACATTTTTTACAGTAAAGCAGCTGTTAATGTAACATAAGTCATGTCTGACCCTGTCAGGCTAACAGTGTCAGACACTAATACTACAGTTAGGTTCCAGAATACAGTACACCCACTGACTCTCTCTTTTGAAATTCTTAATGCTCATACTCTTAAAGAGCTCGCTACCCCTCCCTGTTCATCTGACTCTTACCCTTATAGGTGTAAGTGAAGTTCTGCAGCTTCTCAGCAGTGACATGGCGACATGACTTATTTAAATGCGCCAATCAGGAAGCGGCAATCCTCCACTTTCTCTGCCTCCAGCTGCTGATCAGCCAATCATAAACAAGATTAGAATTAGAAGCTTCTCTCCTTCAGCTTCTGACTGTGACAGTAAATGCGGAGAGCGCGTGAAAATTTACGCTAAAGTTTTTGGTACAAAAATAACACCATGGTTCCCCTCATACAAGCAAAATATCAAAATGTAACTCCACCAACGTCTCACCCCATGCTTTACGCAGTTATAGTTAAGTGCTAAAAACATTTCATTGCAATCACCAAAATAAGGAATGGAACTTAATCAACAGAAAAAATCCCACAACCTGCAATGCTTTAAAACAGCTACACAGCAAATACGTTATACTTGTGTTAGAATATGCAGGCCTATATGCTGATGGATAGATTGCCATGGTGATTTTTCAGAACAAATGTCATCAAAACGAAAATATTTGTGGCATTTATAATGTGCATGGGTGCTGCACTGAGTATCAGTCTCCTACATTATCTTTACATTCGTTAAAGGCATGAAGCAGATACTATAGCCTACATGTAAGTGTGGGACTTCTGCTGCCTTATCTGTGCCACTTCCTGATGATAATCTTTTTAAAAGTCATAAAAAAAAATGCTAAACTTGCATCAAGAATTTGAATGTCAAAGTATTATAAAAAACTAATGGGATTTGCCTTAAAATTACAAAGAAAAATGTTGAATTTTTAGCATGGACATTAACCTTTATCTAATGAGTTTCATATTTAATTAAAATGTATAATTGTATGAAGTTGTATATAATTTACGAAAAACAGAAAAAACTAGTTAAATAGTATAGTGTTTTTACTGTTAAAAAATGTGGGGAAAAATCAGTATTGAAATAATACATAAAATAACAGTCTACTTAATAATTTTACAGACATTTGAATGTAGTTTTTTTAAAAGGAAAAGTTTTTTTAAAAGTAAATTTTAAAGTTATTTTCTGTTAAATTTGGACTTTTTGTTTACAGTGTAGGTTTAATACATGTTGGGTTTTAATATACTTTAGATTTCTGCATTGTTTATTCATAGCCAGGTGGGGGTGGGGGGGGGATGTATGGGTGGAGTCAGCCTTCATTTATATTTATTTGCATTGTATGAATTGCTCTGATAGACAGATATCTAAAAACATTGTTAATGGATTTTTTTCATCTACAGACCATGAATATTCGTTCCTTTGTGGTGCACTTAAATGATCCACCCTGGACATTTATGCACGCAGCCACTCTGCGCATTTGTGTGTATTGTCACTACCCTCTTGTGGCAGGTCCTAGCAAAACACTAGAGCTTCTGACCCACCAGGACAAGGAAATAGTCCTTGCTTGCTTTTCACGTCTTCAAAACTTCACCATTCCATCCTCCATCATTTTTTAAAACTACCAAAGCAGCAGAAAATACAATATCTATTTGCTCACAGTCTTCATTAACTGTGACGACTAGGGCAGTGGTTTAAACAGTCCATGTGAAACATAACCCAGGCATTTCCTCTATTCTGTTGCTTGGATGTTTCCTACTTGACCTTGCTTTTTTCTCTCCTTCACTGCTTTCCTCCAACCCATCATATGTCTCCTTCCCACATAGATATGAAAATGCACACACACACACACACACACACACACGCACGCACGCACGCACACACACATCTGCAGGGTGTGAGTGACTTATGGCTCTCCCTCCCCTGGTCCTGTTATATGGCGACACGGATGGCCACTTCTTCCCATCACGCTTTGTTTTGTGTTATGCCCGTGGGCAGTGTGGCCAGGCGGAGTATGGATGAGTCCAATATCTCAAAGCCTACTCCTTCGTTTTCTCTCCCTCTCTCTCTCTCTCGTGCCCTCTCTCATCTCAATTGCTGTATGACACGAGTAAATTGCTTCCACCCCCTGTCCCAATAACGCTGGCTACATTCTTGGATGCATGCAAGTGTGGCTGTGTGACAGAGAAAGACAGACAGAGATATGGTGGCATTGCAGAGATACAGCCAGAATGATAATGGCATCTAGCCTGAGGCAGGACTATAGAGTAAGACAAGGAGAAAGAGACAAGGAAGAAAGGATAATAAAACAAATCTCTGTTCCTCTCTTTCTCTCTATCTCTCTCTATATTTTTTTTTCTCTCACTTTGCCCATAATGTTGGTATCATTAGGTTAGCAAAGAGGAGACTCTGAAGTTCATGTCAGGAATTGTTAATTGAATTGCAGTGGTTAAGCAAATGTGTGTGTTTGGTTATTTTAAAATAATGTGTTTGTGTGTGTGTGTGTGTGGGGGGGGGGGGGTGTATTTGTGTCTGTACACATACTGTGTCCAGATCATGGCAATGCATCCGGAGACTTGTACAGTGGCCCCTATGCATAATGATTGTATCGCTTCATGCACTTTCCCTCTTTCCCTGACACACCCATCAATCTGTTATAGGGTCAAACTGAACTCATTGGATCACATGACCTTTTTCCATTGCTCCGAAGTCCAATCTTTTTGCTGCATAGCAAACTGAACCATTACATTCTGATTAGTCTCGCTAATTAGTGGTTTTCTTATGGTTACACATCTGTTTAGTCCCAATCCTGTGAGATCTCATTACACTGTGTGCATATGGAAATGCTCTTACTTTCACTATTAAAAATACCTATGGTTTTTACTGTTGTTGTTGTTGTTGTTGTTTTACAATGCAACTTGTGTGTTTGGTTGGTGTTTGACATTTCTTCCACAATTTTAACAGTTAAGCACTATTCAGGTTTTTTATAATGTCTTAAAAGGTTCTTAACCCAGTTCCAGTAAATTCAAATTCCTTAGTTGTTTTCTTTGCTTGATGCAAGACCAAAGAGCTGTCATGGACACCAAAAACAAAATTGTAGACCTGCACCAGGCTGGGAAGACTGAATCTGCAATAGGTATTTAGCTCAGTGTAAAGAAATCAACTGTGGGCGGAATTATAAGAAAATGGAAGACATACAAGACCACTGATAATCTCCTGCGATCTGGGGCTCCACGCAAGATCTCACCCCGTGGGGTCAAAATGATCACAAGAACTGGGGGGGTCTAATAAATGACCTGCAGAGAGCTGGGACCAAAGTAACAAAGGCTATCATTAGTAACACACTGCACCAACAGGGACTCAAATCCTGCAGTGCCAGGCGTATCCCTCTGCTTAAGCCAGTACATGTCCAGTCTGAAGTTTCTAAAAAGCATTGGGATGATCCAGAAAAGAATGCTGAGTTGCATCTAAAGAATACAATACCTACAGTACTGTGAAGCATGGGGGTGGAAACATCATTCTTTGGGGCTGTTTTCCTGCAAAGGGAGCAGGATGACTGATCCGTGTAAAGAAAAGAATGAATGGGGTCATGTATCATGATATTTTAAATGAAAACCTCCTTCCATTAGCATGGGCATGGAATATGAAACATGGCTGGGTCTTTCAACATGACAATGATCCCAAACACACCACCTGATCCCAAAAATCCACCAATGTGTTTTTCTTTTCTTATTTTGTCTCTCATAGTTAAGGTATACTTATGATGAAAATTACAGGCCTCTCTCATCTTTTTTAATGGGAGAACTTGCACAATTGGTGGCTGACTAAATACTTTTTTGCCTCACTATATATATAGTGCATCTTGGAAAATTAGAATACTAGTTATTTTATAATTTTTTATGTAATTTAATGTAACAAGTAAAACTGATATTCAAGATACAATATGTGAAAAATGATTTTTTTAATTTAATTTGATAATTATAGCTAACAGCTCATGAAAATTCAAAATTAATTTTAAGTTAGAGTAAATTAAAATTCAGACTGTATAAATAAATACCATGTATATCTCAGTCTAGCTGAGTACACACATTAGGAGTGGAATGAGGCTGGAGTCTGTGCATCAAGAGCCACCATGTACATATGTCTTCAGGAAATGGGCCACAACTGTTTCATTACTAGTATCAAGCCACTTCTAAACTAGAAACAATGCCAGAGGAGGACTAAGGAGAAAAATAATTAGACTGTCACAAATAAGAGTTTCAAAGTCCTCTTTTCAGATGAAAGTAAATTTTGCATTTCATTTGGAAATCAAGGTCCCTGAGTCTAGAGGAGGGGTTGAGAGGCAAGATTGCTTGAAAACCACTGTGTGAAGTTTCCAGTGTCTGTGATGATTTTGTGTGCTATGTCACCTGCTGGTGTTGGTCCACTTTGTTTTATCAGGTGCAAAGCCAACACAGCCCTTTACCCGCAGACTTTAAAAAATGTCTTGTTTCCATAATTTTACAGCAAGGCTTAGCACCTGCCTACAATCCTAAAACTACCAGTAACAGGTTTGCTGACCATGATATTACTGTGCTTGATTGGCCAGCCAACCCGCCTGACATATAAAGAATGTATGAAGCATTGTCAAGTGGAAGATGAGATACACCTGAATCAAAAATACATACAAGCTGTAAAGGAGGCCCAACCAAATACTGAGTGCATAAATTAGTGCATAATCATTTTCTGAATTTCTGTATTGTAAGTCATATTTGTAATTCATTTTTTAAAATATTCTAATGTTTACATGAGCTATAAGCTGTGGTCATTGAAATTAAAAACAAAAAAAGGCTTTAAATATTTTACTTCACATGTAATGAATTTAGAATATTGAAGAGTTTTGCTTTTCAAATGAAAGTAAAAAAATTTTTTTAAAGCCATTCCTCATTTTTTTATAATTTGCTTCCAAAAATCCATTCAGCCCCAGACTGTCCTTTTGCCTGACTAGTTTCCGAGAAATGTTTATTTCTTCTTAAGGCACACAGTGACCCAGGATCCATTCAAGCATAACAAAAACTACCTTAATGTATGAACCAGTGAGAAATGATGATGAGAGATGATCAGGCTGGTGATTAATATACTGGTGATGCTGAATGCTGAGTAGTTGGAACAGACGAGAAGGGAAATGGGGTTGCTGCTGGGGTCGTTAACAATCAAATTTTTTCAGTTTGTATCTTTATTTACTTTACAACCTGACATTGACATTATTTTTGCCCGTTTCTTTAATTTACGTAATTTAATATTAAGAAATGGAGGATTTTGGGGGGAGGTGTTGGGGGCTTAAGGCTTTTGCACAGCCTCAGCAGTTGTGGAATTAGTTTCCAGAAACCATAGCCAGGGGATTTTTTACAATCTAAACCCACCTTAGCCGAATTGCATCTCCTATCAAGTTCTAAATGTGGCTGTTTAAATGGTCTCATTTGAATTTAATCTGAGTTTAATCCAAAACTCAATAACTCAAGCAGAATCTTGCCTATAAATGATGTCAACTTGAACTTAATGTGTTCTGTTGTGGGAATGTTCAAAAACAGAAAGCTTTAAGGCTCTAATAACTGTATAAATTATTGCTGTACACATTTAAATAATATTCATGAAATGAGTCTGTGCTTAGTGGAATCTGTTTTATTGTTTAATTGGTCTCTGACTGCCTCTGACTGAAAAACACAGCTCTCCAGAATCACAAAGCAACCTGACCATTATCCTTCTACTCAACATCAAACAGCTTCCTAAAGACTATCACAAAACACTTCACACGATCTGTGAAAGCTGAGTAGAATATTTATTGACTTTTTAGTTTCCAATAAGCCTGCACTGACCTCCTGTTATCCTTACTTACTGGTCTGTGGTGGGAAATGACCTGTCTGCTCTCACACTTCTTTGATCAACCATTGACTGAACTGTGCTCTCTATCCTGGTGACTATCAGGTATTGTCATTCACCTACACTCTATCTTTGATATTAAGAGACCTCCTTCACTCCACTTACTGGGATTCACCTTGCTGAGGGCTCCCCTCAGGGACTCACCCTGCTGAGAGCACCTCTGTTCATAGTATACTATAAAAGTACCTACTCCTTGGATAATTTGCTTCAAACACACATACATCTTATCTTATAAAGCACAGTGCATCTGTTCCATTCAGAACTTCTTTGAGTGATTTCTCTCACAATAAAGGAGTCTTTGGGGTGTTAGTATGTTCGCCTCAGCCAGCATGTTCCTGAGTAAACAGAATCTCATTAAGGCCCAGTATGGGATTCACTGAGCAGCAGGGATTAGGAACATTACACATCACCCTGCATAATTACGCGGGTTAGCATGCTCCACTAACCCATTAGGCAGTCACAAAAGCTTCAAGCATTGCACTTCCTAGACAATGATGTGCTTTTGAGTAGTTGAGGCAAGGTGGTTTATATACAGCATGTGTGTCTATGTGCATGCGCAAGTATTGATTCTCTGCCTTTCGGTTAATTTTTTTTGTTGTTGTTATTATTTGATCCAAAGAGGACATATTTCATTCTCTATTGTTTTAAATCTAATTCTTTAATCAGCTTTCAAAGATAGATACATATGATATAAATCCATTGATTCATTTAATCATTCATTTATTGATTACCTTTTTATTTCCTGTCTTTCTAATTTTATTCACTCTTACTAAGCCTAAACATTTAAATTTGTTTTTGTACTGTTAGATTTAAATTAAAATCAAAATGTGTACTATATCTTAATGCTTTTCAGTGCTATTCACAGCATAAGGACCTGGTTCTTCTTATTGCCTAATAGATTTTACAGCATAATAAAAAAATCTAATCCCTAAAGCTCATCTCCAGGGCAATGTCTACTACACAGGCCTCAATATCCCAACATCTTCATAACATAGGGAGTGAGAATTGAAAAGTGATCTCCGCCCACACAGGAGGAAAAGGTCACCAGTATATGAAAAATTCACTTACACACAGCACTGTCATTCCATTAAGAGGCCACTGATTTGTGTGCATTGCAATTTTCCATCACTTTTCTTCCATCCATCTGTTCCACACACTTCACACCCTCAAGATGAGATTAATTTAACGTTTGCTCTTTTTAACCTTTTTTATTTTTCTTTTGAACAGAAGGCTGATCCCTTCTCAGCTTCAAAAAGCTTTCAGTTTGTCTCAGTGAACCTTCAGGCAGCAACACTGGGAAGGAACAGTGCTGAGAAAGACAGAGGGAGATCTATAGCTTTAGATGAAGCTTAAGCTGTTTTTCAAGTTCTTAAATCATGTCCCAAGTCAGGAATGCTGGATCAGCAAATACTTAGGTTTTTTTTTTCCTTGTCTTACTGAGTCTCTAGGCAAGAATAATGCACTGTTGTGCCCGTTTTTGGTGTAGGTAGGCTTTATTCTGCAGGAAAAAAGTCTACAAAACTAGTCCAAATAATCAAAACACTGTAACCTTTAATAACCAAGCACGAAGCAACATGCAAAATACAGTACATGTACCCTTACATACTGTACATATGCATATAAGAACAGATCATGCAAGAAATAGAAAATAAAGATAAAGAGAAATGAAAGAGAGAAGCAAGTTGTATCTGATAACTTATGGTGTTTGCAGTATTAGTATTTGGGCAATAAGTGGCTGCCCATTTTGCCCATAGTTTTGTCTTTCACCCAAGTGTAATTTAACTAGGCATGTTCCTTTAAGAGTTACAAAACAGGCACTGCGGCAGTATACAGCAATATTAAGTACCAGCAAGTATTTGTTGTTGTTTTCTTGTTTGCTGTTTTTATTTGTGTTGATGCTGTCAAAATGAGTAATAATATTAGGTGGTTTAAGAATAGACTTATATTATGAGTGATGAGAGAAAACTGCTTAGGAAAAGTAAGAATAAAAAAAAATACTGTTTTTAACAACCCTGATGGTACCATATCCACAAGGCTCAAAATATTTCACTTTACGTGTAATCAATCTATAATATATTTTTATTTTATTCCGAAAAGAAAATTTACTTTACATGATATTCTATTTTCAAGAGGCACTGTAAATACTCAATGTAAATAACTATATACTCTGGCATGTAGAAAAAAATCTATTCATAAAATAGAAATTTTCTTTTTCTGCCAATTTCCCAAATGTAATAATGGCCACATTAAAACTGTGTACTGTTTAATTGCCCACATATAAAAAGTAGTATAGCACATTCTGAACACACTCACTTTTGTGGACCATACCTTTTACCATTTCTTTGACATGAAAGTATCATATTTAATAGAAACTTCATTTATCCACCCGACTTGCAATGCTTCTTGATATCCAAACTTAGTTGATAACCATATCTAACTCCTTGACCACTGCATTAGTTTGTTAGCCACAATTTGTCCGTTCTGCAGACTGAATGTAATAGACAGTCCCAAATACAGTCTTGGTTAATTGAATGTTATTTTCAGATGATCTGCGAGAGCCTCCTGACATAAATGCATATAGCCCACAAGTGAGAGCTCTTATTACTCCTCCTCCTTTAAATTATCCTTCAGTGCAATGAACCAGAAATCTGCTGGGGTTGAGAATCTGAGCGTCATTACTCTATTATATTATCAATTGAATATCAAAGTCAGTTCTGTTTCTTTATCATGTATGGAGCAACTGTATTGCAAGTGTACATTGCAATATATGCAATATAAATGAGACTGTTTGGATTTTACATAGTCATATACTTGTGTTTTTCTTTTAATCTGTTATCAGTTCCTGTCAGTGTATTGCACTGATATAAGCACTCTGTCAAAATCCCAGAGTGGTACGACATAGTATATTACATACAGCTCCAGGAAAGTACACCTCCGTAATTAGATACTGTATATGAGGTGAGGGAGCACAGCAGTCTGAGTACATCACTGTCTGGTCCTTCTAACAGAATAAAGCAGTTCTGCTCTAACCACACACAATGTTGGCTTCCAGTGGCGGAATTTGATTTCATCTCACACAGACACAACCTCTTTGAGTCTTTTTTATTATTGCAATATGATTCAAATACCTTGATTTCTGTACAGCAATTTACATTCGTACCAAAGTATACATAGTGGTAGGGAAAAACTGAATGACAAAGAAGACTTGTCTGATCCACTCTTCTCACTTCTTTCCTTTCCAGCTAACATCCCCCCCACCAAGTTTAATCCCAGAATGCACTCTTTTTTATTGCAGCCTGTCTGCTCCCAGATCTGTCTGGCTCTTATCAACTCATTAAGGGGACACCAAAGGAGAATCCAGCAAAGAGGTGATGAGAAACGTTGTGTGTCAACATAAACTAAAGCTGACAGAGGATTGGTGATTTCTGGTTGCAATTTAAGACACTCGAAGTCCAGCACCACGGACAGCACTATATATCTGACTACTCTCATTCTCTGCTGCTCCTGTGGGTGGTTATAATAAGCAAAATTCATTGCCCTTCTCTCCCTGTACTCTCCCAAGCTTTAATGTTTCACCTTATTTTGTGGGTTCTAGAAGAAATTTTAGAGGGTTTTTTTCTCTCTTTTTTATACAGTTACACTGATTTATCTAACTAAGTGATGAGTGCTGTGGCCACTCAGACAACCGGTCACATGTCTGGATGGTAGCTGTATTTCAAAAGTATTTTTGTCCTTGTGAGCTAGTAGTCTAACAGATAATGTGTCTGACCATGGCTCACCTGTTTGTAGGTTTAGCTTTAAACTGGCAAGAAAAATGCAGCCCTCTCTTATGTGGCATGGTGATGGAGTATTAGCACTTTTTCCTGACATATTCACGCTTGGGGGGTTGAATCTTGCCTTTAGTCTGAATGCAGGGAGTTTACACATTTTCTCTGTGCTTAGTAAATTTCTTTAAGATACTCCGGTTTGCTTTTTGCCCAAAGATATGGGATGATTGGCGTTTCCAAATTGCATCATAATGTATAAATGGGTGTTTTGTATATGCTTGTGCCCTGCAATAGCTCTCCATCCAGTGTTTATCCTGCTTTGTGCCCTAAGCCCCCCAACCCTACACAGCACAAGGGTTATAAATGATGGATGGATGAATGGATAAATAGATGAATGAATTTTGCTAGAGTTTTTTTTTCCCACCAGTTCAGCTGGTAGAGTTGCTACTGTACCTCATGGCTTGTGTTGAGCTAATGTTACTGTAAGTTTGTCATACAGTAACATGATCATAACAATGATCATAACATTATTTGTGATAATCTTTTTACTTCATATGCCTTGGGTAAGAACCTGCTGAAAAGAAAGGGTACCATTTTTGGGACTGTAAGAAAAAAACAGCTTCTTTCTGAGCTTTTTGGTATGAGGAATAGGAAGGTAATATCTTCAACGTTTTACTCAACATTCACCTATTGCTGCAAGAAGATGAAAATGACTCCAAGGATAAAGATGATAGTAAATTTAAAGATAGTAGTAGGGTTAAGGTTGCTCCTTTTTTACAAATATACAAGAAAGATTTTATAATTCAAACATGATATGTTGCTTTAGAGCAAAAATAGATATACCAGTAATGTGTCCTTAAAAAAAAAAAAAAGACAGTGGACGTGCAATGGCATTTAATTTTACATCTGCTGCTCAGCAGATGTAAAAATAAAACTGAACAGATTTCTCCACATTAACTCAGCCATATTGGCTAAGAAAACTTTTTGAGACCCCTTTGAGGAAATTACCTGATGAAACAACATTTTCCTTTTAATTTGTGGATGCAGAATATGAGAAGTGTTATACTGAAACGGGTCTTTAAGGGACTTTTTAAAGCTTAATAGTTTACCACATCACAACACAGACAACAGGGCACAGCCTAAGGAATTATTCATCCCTGTAGACCTCATATGGTTGTAACCCCTGAAAGTTTCAGCCAAATGGAGAGTCTAAATGTAGTTTTATTACCACTAAACCGTATTTGGAATGACAATTAGCTTTGGGTAGTCTGGAGAGAACAATGCATTGGATTTGTATGCAGGGAAGCGAACAAACTTAATTGACTTGAAAATGGGCAAAGTGCACAGAATCACTCATTAATGTGATCCCTTGCCTTGCCTGCACTCTT
This sequence comes from Clarias gariepinus, assembly GCF_024256425.1. Lineage (NCBI taxonomy): Eukaryota > Metazoa > Chordata > Actinopteri > Siluriformes > Clariidae > Clarias > Clarias gariepinus. The sequence continues at coordinate 28,048,659 of NC_071100.1, read as the reverse complement.
TTTTTTTTTAGAGTAAAGGTCAACATGAAATGTCAACAGAGCAATGCAAATAAAACAGGCAACACTTTTATGTGACACATACACACACTTGTAACAAAGTTGAACTTTAGGAAAATCTAAGACTTTAAGGCTAAAGTTAAGAAATATGCACATACCCATTCCCAGAACATGGTCTGAAGATAAAGTATCACACCAGGCAAAATATACAGTAAATCAGGGAGAGAGAGCACTGGGTGAATGCAGATAAGTAGAGATCTTATCCTCTATTGCTTTTTTGTGGGGAAAAAAGCATACTGTTATGTATAATGTCCCTAACACACTCATGCTCAGGCATACAAATAAAGCTGATATTCACAGAGACAAAAAGCGAAGACCAGAAAGAAAGAGTCAAACTGAACTGCCAAATATGAAATGGAGGACAGTGAATGGAAGAGGAGAACTCATAGGGTGAGAGGAAGAGCAATGAGAAGAAGGCAAAGGAAGTCAGGAGGGGGGATTGGAAAAAACCCCTTGGGCATGCTGTTCCTGCCATGTTTAATTCGCTTCTATAATTGCACACTAACTGCCTTCATCCTGAATATTCCCTCACCAAATACAGCCCTTGGATCGCACCAAGCCAAGCACCCAGCGTCCGCTAACAAATTCAGTTTGTCTGTTAGCTGGGAGCAAATTAAACACAGCAAGAAAGCTACTAAAGCCCCCATTAACAGAAAGACTGTATTTAAAAAAGGAAGCATTCAATAACATTGAGAGCCTGTCTGGGGGGTGGGTTTGGGAGTGCTGGGTGAAGCCTGGATAGGGGTTAATTCATGAATTATGTTCACTTTTGCTTGTTGAAAAAGACTCAGCAAAAAGTCCAGATGTTGCATGTATAATTCCATTTGGTCTTTTATTGAATTTTATTTTTATTTTTTTATTGATTTTCTTCTATCCTAATTATCAGTTGAATATCTCATAAATGTTTGAAACAGTCAATTTGTGGTTTTGTAAATCTTAAAAAGTGGAATTTGGAAAAAGTGAAAACTGTTTCCTATGTTCCATCGTTCAATGGAAGCACAGCAGCTGTGTCAAAAGAAACTTGGATTCTCAGTTTTGCTTAACATGAAAAGATTACATTGTGATTTTATCAATTCTACTCACAGCAGTACTAAAATATAACACATATACTCCAAAGCCTGGTATGAATTTTATTAACAAAACCAACTTCTTCTTTTTTCTTTTTTCCTGACACAGCATACAAGTGACTTGAATGCAACAGATGAATGTCACCATTATTTTTCATTAGGCCCCAACAGTGAAGGTCTGATTTAATCACTGCTCTGTTTACATGGGAAGAGCTCTCATTTTGTTGCTGGACATGTAACAGAGCTGATGCCTTCAAGACAGCACTGGCCCCTGAGTGACCAGTGAGAAGGGTATTCTCCCACAGCCCAGATGCAAAGCTCAATACAACTGACGCAAGCTGACACATGTCTGGCCAGCGGATGTGACAAAACTAGATATCAGAGTATGGTGTGATCAAGAGAAAGGGAGCGAATGTTAGCAGGACAGGCAACGTGATAAGAGGTGACATTTGTTTGTCACTGGAAAGTGAACAGAGCCTCTGGACAAATCCATGTGCTGACAAGTGGAGAAGCAGTGGCTGCACATGTTATTACTTCTGTGTGCATGTCTACAGTATGTCAAGTAGTCACTGTTACATGAAAAGGCTGCTCAAAGGTTAGCTTTAAATGTATCCTGGCAATATTGTTATTTTTCTTATGATGCTTAATAACATTGCAATATCTGGAACCATCATGTAAAATAATAGTTAAAAAACAAAATGCATGTGTTAAATGCCTGATAAAATTACAAGTCCATCTTGGACTCCTTGGCTGAGTTTACATCATTCTTGTCATATGTTATGGGGCCAGGTGTAGCTCAGTGGTTAAGGCATTGGACTACGGTTCGGAAGATCCCAGGTTCAAACCCCACAACCACCAAGTTGCCACTGTTGGGCCCTTGAGCAAGGCCCTTAACCCTCAACTGCTCAGATGTGTAATAAGATAAAAAAAAAAATGTAAGTAGCTCTGGATAAGAGCGTCTGCCAAATGCCTAAATGTAAATGTTATATAATCTTGCCCAAGGGCTCTCTACGCCAATCATTAAATCCTAACATCATATATATATATATAGCATTATATTACTATACCTGTATTGTAAATATATATATATATATATATATATACAGTGTGAAAAATAATTTTAGCTTTTAAACATAAAATGTTTTTGGGACGGTAGTAGTTTCCACCCACAGTCCATGCAGGTTACACTAATTGGGCTTTCCAAATTGCTCATAGTCTGTGACTTGTGTGTGCTTGTGACCTGCGATGGATTGGCACCATGTTTAGTGTGTAACCCACCTTGTGCCCACATAAAAACACAAAAGCATGTATAAGCATTTTAAGTAATTTTTAAAAAAAAGTTAATAAAATATTTCATACAATGTTATACTGTATTATACTATATATTACAGAATGCAATATTTAAATATGATTATAGCTTTTTATATATAACCTGACTGACTTTCAACCGGAGAGAAAGAGTACCAGACTTATACTAAAAGTAAGTATGTGTGTGTGTGTTCTGCATGAGACATCGCGTCCACCCATCAGTTGTGAGCATTCTGTTCATGCGGCCCTCCTCACTCATCTTTTTCCCCCTCAGGATGTTGATCACTGTCTAGGGCTCAGCTTGCCATTCATATCCAAACAGACAGCAGACAAAACAGCGTTGGGACTCTCACTGCTACTGTCAGCTTCCCAGCATGTCAGAAACTCTGCCTTCACAACACACACACACACGCACGCACACACACGCACGCACGCACGCACGCACACACACACACGCGAACACCGATATTTGCACAAGTTGACATATTTCACTGGATTACATTCAAAATCCTTAGACATCACAATGATTCCCAACTGTTTTTATACAGTCTAGCGAAAGTTCTCTCTTAGACAGCTGCAAGGACACAATGTAATTCTTTTCATTTTTGAAGAAGTGACAAAATGGTCTCAGTTTAGCCCTAAAAATCCCAAAATGCAACTATTATTACAGCATGAGGTGCTTAGCTCAAATAGCATGCTTCTTCTTCTTCTGAATTCAGGATTAAGATGTCATAGCAGTCTGGGGAAATTATATCATGCCATTGTGTGTCCACTTGTTAGCATCCTTTCACTACACATTATAGTAATTTTGCACAATTGCCCTTAACTGTTGTTATATGTGACATTTGTCTCCAAGACAAAGAGGGTTAATGCCATTCCACTGTAATGATCTAATATCTGTGATTAGACATACATAACTGTTATTTTATACAGGTCAAGGTACAGTACATAGTACATGGAAATTCAGACTGTGAATAGCACTCAAAGCAATCAGTTGCTAAGCGCTACTTTGGGTACAGTATGTGTCAGGAAAATCAACTTAAAGAATCAACATTTCAGGAGCTAAGCAAAAACGTGTGGACCATGATTTGTAAATGCAAATGACTAAAAAAAACAGTTTGTAAGAAAAAAAAATATCTTGTGTGGCACAGTTGCATGGTTGGTCATGTTGACAACGCACAATCTATGAGCTCAGGTTACGATCTAAGTTTGTTCTCTCATTGGCTTTTCTGGTTTCCTCACACCTCCTCTAACTTGCCTGTTGCTGAATAAATTATACTAAATTCCATTGCAGATTTTTGTGGGTGCATTGTACTGTATACCAGGGACTTGTCTATGACCCGATTTTTACCTCAGATGTAGTGTTCCCAAAATAAACTCTTTACACCTGTTTAACGCAGATATCTAATCAGCCAATCATGTGGCAGCAACTCAACGCATTTAGGCATGTAGGCATGATCTGCTAAAACCAAGCATCAAAATGGTGAAAATACTTTACTTAAGTCACTTTGAACATGACATGGTTCTTGGTGCCAGGTGGGCTGGTCTAAGTATTTTCAAAACTGATCATTTACTGAAATTTTCACACACAACCATTTTGGGGGTTTGCAGAGAATAGGCTGATACAGAAAAAATAAATTCCAGCAGTTCTCTGCACAAAAATGCCTTATTTTTGACAGAGGAGAATGGCCAGATTGGTTCAAGCTGATACAGTAGAAAGGCAACAGTAACTCAAATAAAATCTCATTACAACCAAGGTGTCCCAGAGAGCATCTTTGAATTTACAACACATCAAACCTTAAAGCAGATGGGTTACAGCAGCAGAAGACCAAACCAGCTACAAACAGAAAACTGGGGTTAAATTGGCATGGGCTCACCAATACTGGATATCAGAAGATTAGAAAAATGTTGCCTGGTCTGAAGACTCACAATTTTTTCTGTAATATTTGGATGGAAGGGTCAGAATTTGGTATAAATAACATGAAAGCATAGATAAATTCTGCTTTTTATTGGTGGTTAAGGCTTGAGATTGGTACACTTTTGTACCAATTGATCATTTAAATGCCACAATTTACCTGATTATCTACCTAATTATTGTTCCTGACAATGCTCATCCCTTTATGTCCAAAGGATAATATGCCATGTCACAAAACTTCACTGTACTCAAATGGCCTCTACAGTCACCAAACCTCTATCCTGTTGAGCACATTTGGGATGGAATGGAAGATTCACATCAAGGATTGAATAAAACGCATTGAGTAATCCAGCACTTGTTGAATCTAATCTAAGAATTAGGGCAGTTCCGATGGCAAAAGGAGGTCCAACCCAGTGCTAGTAAGTAAGATGGTTGGGTATTATATATATATAAAAAACCTTTATACTTTCATCATTACTTATTTTCCTCATTGTTCCCTATGAGAACTGTTTTTTTTAACCATACATGATTTTGTAACCCCAGTTTTTCTTCTTCTTTCCAATATGTGGGATGATCCTACTATTTTATTCTTGTTTATCTTTTTCACTTTGCAGAAGCTGGCACTTTTTGTCTCTTCTCCGTTTTAACACAGCTAGACACAATTTAGGGCCTGGAAAAGCAAGCTCTTAAATCAGCAAGTGTCAAATTGTGTGTGTGTGTGTAAGGTGATGACTGCACATGAGACACCACCGGAATTAAACAAGAGAAGGAAACATGAAAGCTGTGAGGGAAAAAGCCTGACTGATTAAAGCTTTATTCTACATGTACAAAAGCCACAGGTGTGCCCTCAAATTGAAAATAACAGACCACTGAGATCAATGCTTGCTATCCTGTTGTTCCACCACCTTAGCATTTCTAAATAAGAAATGGCCAAGACTAGCATCTCTTTCTGCTGACAACTGTGTGACTCAGCATCATTTGCTTCATTTATTAATGTATTTCCTGTTGAAATCAACGAGAGTTATGGTTGGTATGGGGCAGACATGGGTAGCGAGGTGTAAACAGAATCCTTCATTAAGATAAGAGGCCAAAGCCTGGCTCTGATAAATGCAGGAGCTGCAGTGCTGCAGCTATTTGTCTCCTTGTGACACTAGAGGTTTCATCATTGCTCTCCTTTCTCTTTCTCTGTTGCTTCTTCCACTTTATAACCATTTCACTTTTGATCTTATTTTTCTCTTCTCTTTGCTTTCTTGTCTCCTTTTTAACTATTGTTCTCTCTTTGTGTTTGTTTTGTCTGTAGCGTGTCTTATTTATCAGTGTCTTAGGTAAAGATCGGCACACACACTAAACAAAAGGTAATCAATGGCCATGACATTTTAAGAATCACCACCAATCACCAATCACACAATTGCTCAGTAGAGTTTGCTCTTGGCTATGCTTTGTTTCTTTAGAAGTCAGTGATGGGATGCCATGTTCCTGGTTTATATATAGGGGCTAAATTGGGATGGATAACTTATTTCATGTATGCTAACAATGTGCAAAAAGTACAGTTCAATTTATGTTGTACATATGGTGTTCTTAACACTAATTTTTCAGACAAGTGATTGAATTGATCTTTTCAGATTATCTTTTCCTGTCCTAAGGACTTAACTAACTACAGTTTAGTGGTTTGACTTTATGGTTTTACTCTATTTATTTTGTATTTGTATTGTTTGTTTTTTTGTTTTTTGTTTTTTGCATCAAAAAGATTTTTTCAAATAGCAATACCATTTTACTGTATATATTCTCTGTGCCTATCTATTAACTACTGTACCATTGTATTTAGGTCTCAGATGTAGCATGATAAATATGGCCATGGGGCAAAGATTGAGCAAAACACAAAAGATTCTGAGCTAAAACCTGAAAACAGTTTTACACATGTAATATCAACTTCAGGGAGCAGCCGTATTAAGTGCCACACCCTTCTCTGACGTTTTTATTTCCTTTTAAGAGAACCACAAGATTCCATTATCTTGTCTTACAATCCTTGGAATCTGTGGAACGGCATGCAATGGTTTGTTTCTTACCTAGAACATAGCTTGTAGGGGGTGACCTGAAGGGGATCCACATCTGCCCCACATAGACTCTGGTGTCCTACAGGGCTCAGTACTGGGTCTTCTTCTGTTTTTTTTTTTTCTATACCTGGTCTATTGGTACAGTCATATCTTTACATGGCATCAGCTGAAGCTCAGTCTCAGTTAAACCGAACTGCTCCCTGGACAACATTCAGATCACTCCTTCAGCGACTGCCCGCCATCTTGGGGTAACTCTGGACAATCAACGGTAATTTTTTCCACACGTTGCTAACTTTACTCGCTCCTGTCGATTTCTTCGTTACATTAGACATTAGAAAAATTTGCCCAATTATTTCTTCACAGACTACTCAGGTGCTTGTTTAGTCCCTTGCTATTTCAAGACTGGACTCACTCCTTGCAGGTCTGCCTCTGTCCACCATTTCTCCTCTGGACCCCACTTCTCCGCTCTCTGCACTGGCTTTCAGTAGCTGTCTGCATCAAATTTAAAACCCTGATGCTTGCCTACAAAGCCAGTAATGGCTCAGCACCCACCTACCCCTCAGCTCTAGTCACACCACGTTCCCCTTTGATCCTCTAGCACTGCTCGGCTGGTCCCACCATCTCTCAGGGCTCAAGAAAGATGTGCATCTAGATAGGAGTGTCTGCCAAATGCCTAAATGTAAATATAAACTACAATATGTCAAAGTGAAATGTGTCTTTTAAGCTGCTAAAACATGTCATAATGAGTTTCAAAATGATGCAATGCCATTTTAGGCAATTATGAAACATTATATATTCTAATATTACTTAAAAGTATTTATTTGCATTATGCCTTTAAATTGAAAAGAGAAGCTCAATGTCAATAGCACCTATATCTGGGACACTGCTTATCTCTAGATTTTTTTTATATATTCTATATGAAAAGCATGTGAAATAAGACTTAAACATGTGTAACCAAAATCTAAATATGCATAACTTTAGGCGTTATATTTGTGGTCAAACATTTTGTGGCACTGAAACTGTTTTTTTTTTCTCGCTTAAATTCTTCCACAAATTTTTTTTTTTTTTTTTTCTTATAGAGAATATTTTGTCGATGTTTTCATTGAGTCACAAGAGTGATAAAAAGCACAAATGGCAAACTATTTTCTCAAATTCATTTGGCTATATTAGTGTAATTTTTCATAAGACTACTTGCCTCAACTTACTACAGTTTTGTCACAAATTATTAATCAGCCTGCAGTTGTATTTGTGGTGATTTAAGTATGCAATTTACTACCATTATTTGGTTAACTTTGATTTTGCTTTGATTTGCTTTGGTTAGGTTTTAATCTAAAATATAGCTTATGTTTTTTTCTTCTTTTTTAGCATTATCAGCAAATTGAAACAAGTAAAAAAAGAGTTTTGTTGCATGCAAAACCTATTTTAAATAAACAAATTGTTAAAAATGATGAGAAACATTAAATTTATGACAGATGCCCTTATCCAGAGCATTTTGCATATTATCTCACATTATTTATTACACATACTCTATGAGCAATTAAGGGTTAAGGGCCTTGTCCAAGAGCCCAACAATGGCAGGTTAGTTGTCCTGGGGTTTGAGCTTGTGGCCTTCCAATCTGTAGTCCATTATCTTAGCCATCGCACGTACCTCACCCTTCCAGTAAAAACAATACCAAAAATTGAGATTACAGTAACATCAGCCTCCTCCTATACCAATTTTAGTTTTATTTCAGTAGTTGACAATAATGTCTTATCATAGTACAGCTACAGTATGTGCTACTGTATATGCATTGGTCGAAAGGTTTTGTTTTAGACATCCTTGTGTGCATGGAGAAAATACTTTGCCAGAAGGTTTGTCAGTTGTGTTTTGCTGTCAAACTGTTCATTTGCTCATATTTACTTTTAAAAAGTGATTTAAATGTTATTAATTTACCAGTGCTGAAATGTCTAACTTACTAAGCCCAAGCTCTCGTATTTTCCTGGTGTTGACCATGATTAACTAAAGCCAGGAGCTTCTTTGTGCTAAAATTCAAAGGGTTTGCGTGTTGGTCAATTTAGCACAAACTAAATTGACCAACACAGTACAATAGCATTGCTGTGCATTGTGCAAGTGGATTGATTAATGAAAAATAAGGAATGCCTTGGAAACAGTCAACCAAATTAAGTGTTCCAACTAGACAATGACCGCAAACACATATCTAAGCAGATTGTGGAATAGATACAGCATTAAGCATTTGTAGGCTTACCACAATTCAAAATTTATAGACCATGCTTCAAAACAAGGTCTGTGGCTGGAAACCAACAAATTGAACATTACCAATTTTCCCCAAGAAAAGTGGTGACACATAAACCAGAATTCGGCCAAAAATATGCCAAAGGTAAAACTTGCTAAGTGACATTCAAACAAATACTTACCCTGTGTTAATTTCAGAAAACCCACAATTAATTAAAACTTGCACATCAATTTCTTGGTGTTTATAAGTGATAAATGTATTACATGCATTCTGCCCTGGGAAAACCATTTGGAAGCTCAATATTGTATTGACATTAATGTTCAATGTATATAAACTTCAAGCCCTAAGAGCACAGTGCTTAAGTGCTTGCCCTTTCATCCAGAGATTGCTAGTTTGATTCCCAGTTGATGCTGTAGCCTCCCGCAACCAGGTGCCTAGACAGAGCTGATTGGCCAAGCTCTCTCAGAGGGGAGGGATGTGAGTTACTTAGCGCTCTCACATCAATCACGGCTCTACAGCCAATTATAATTGTCTGTAAGCTCATACAAGTAGTAAAAGCATATAGCGCTGTCCCTCAGTGCACAAAGCAAGGTCCATTAAGAGTTATCTGACCTTGAGTCCTAACATCAACCCTATAGAACACCCTTGGGATGAATTAGAGCGGAAGTTGCAAGCCAGGCCTTCTCGTCCATTCTAGTGTACACAACTATTATTATAACTAAAGTGAAGTTTATTTATAACAGTTGGACAGTTTGTATTTACAGTACATTGAATTACAGGTCTGAAACTTGGCTGCACTTGGCCTATAACACAAATGTCTTGATTCCTGTGTGCTCTTTTGTAACCTTTGTTAGAAAGAAAAAAATCTAAATATTAGTATGATTTATTGTTGTTTACTTTGAGTTTGATTCAGTGGAATGAAAGTAACTGAAAATATATGCTGAGTAGAAGGTCAGTGACAGAGAGTGCAGCAAATACATTAAGTACCAATAGTTATCCTCTTCATACTCTGGCAAATAACTGTTGCACTAGAAATTCTAGAAAGTCCTCAATGTAATGCCAGGAACAGGCCTATTTGTTCATTTCATTCTGTCCCTTGTCATCTGCTAGCAAAAATGTTGCAACATTGATATTCAAGGGAACACCCCTAGGGTGTATTTTTATTTATTTATTTGTTGTGACTGCACAAATTCCTACAGCAAAGATATATGAATGTATGATTCTAGCTGTCAGCTGGCAAGACACTGGCCGGCAGCTAAGAATTCAAACATCCATTTATCACCGCATTTCAGCTCTGTTTGATAAAGCAGACCTGAAGGCTCAGCGCAACCAACCATGTACAGTAAGTCATAGCAATGCCTTCACTGCCAACACACAGACAGTGTATTCACCCTCTTTGATGATACTACGGCATCAATTATTAACCAGCTCTGAGACTCCACTATTACCCAGTCAACAAGCGTTCCTCACCATTAACACTCCACTTATTAAGCTCAGACAAAAACAGTGCTATAAACAAGAGTGACTACTGTCCCTGGCTTGTTCATGACCTGCAAAGCACGTCTGGGTTTTAACAGCAGGGATTAATGCTAATTATGACCGAAGAGAAGCCTCATTAGTGGCAACACAGTTTACTCACGCTACTGGTCCTGGGAGAGCCTGAGAACTAATTCTAAGAACAGGAAACTACAGTAGCTCCTCAAATCATTAAATGTTACACAGAATGCCGTGTTGTCTTTTTTTTATCCAATTTAAAAACAAAATACTGCACCTGGATAGATATGTAGGTCCACAGTATGATTATATATTTCGGAAGTTTTGTGCACTGGTTTTTGCTTTGTATTAATATTATGAGATATATCTGGTTGAAAAGATGTTTTGAGGTATGGGAGGGAAATTTTTCACGATAAAAAACTCAAAGTACCAAAAATTTATCTTACATTAAACCTTATTGTGGTCTAACGTCAGATATTGTTTCCATGAATAACAGTTCTAAACTATCTATGTGTTTTTTATTAAGTGATTAATTAATATAATTAAATAAGTAATAAATGGGTATGTCAAAATACTAGAATGATATAATAATTGTAAAAAATACAAGATAATTCAGTTTCACATTTTTTGTTTAATAAATAATATACTTACCTTGACATTTTAACTGAAAAACATTTAGTAATGTAGTACACATCCATTAACTGACCTTCAGGCATTAGTGATTTAAATAGACAGTTTATTTAGAATGTTGAATGCAGCTTGGTGACGTCATTAATATGTATTGCTTACTTTATCTAATATCATTAAGACCACTGAATACTGTAGGCTGGTGCTGTACTTGTTTTATACATTTACTTTTTCATTATTCTCATGGGACATATGTAGAACATCTAAAGCTAAATATTACTTTTTCCAGCTCACCATGCTGAGGATACAACTCCCTTCTTTTAGGTCAGAGTATAAATAGAACATGGATATTGATTGGCCAAGGCCATCAGTGTAGCGTGTAGTTTTAAAATCTTTATCCTCGATGTGATAAGCTTTTAAAAAACAAGTTTAGCTGTAAATCTAGAAATTTCCTATATACTATACATTTATAAACTATTCTGTAATATTCTAAATTATTGTAATATATATATATATATATATATATATATATATATATATATATATATATATATATATATATATATATATATATATATATATATATATATATATATATATATGTATGTGTGTGTGTGTGTGTGTGTGTGTACTTGTACAGTTGTACTGTGCCATGCAATTTTTGGACACAAGTTTGGATTGTTTTTTTTTCCATTCTATTACAACACTGGCTCTTTTTTTTTTTTTTAAACTGTGAAATAATGCATTACATTCATTAATTAAGAAATAACAATGACAACAACAATAAGTTCACGAGGGGCAGCCAACACTGGAAAATTTCTTGGATAAGCAGTATTGTCAAGTGTACTGTATTTGCAAAACCCATTAAGCACCAGGATAAAACTGACTCTCATGAACACCATGCCAGCAATACAAGAGCAAAACTTCATTTAGAGTTACCAGCCTAAAACATGACCACTTAACAGCACCTGAAATTACAGCCGTTATGAAACCTTACAACTCATAAGTGTCGGTAGCAGACACATTTTGGATGTCTTCAGCATTGTTTTCATGTAAAACGAAAAGTGTGTCCGATGACATATACTGTATATAAAAGTGATGATGTTTACATAGTTATAAAATCTTATAATACTGAGGTCATAAAATAGTGCCTAAGCAGGAAAAATAAAGAAGAAACAATAACTCATGCTAACTTCGCAGAAGAATAATGATGACTATTCCAACAGATGTGACAGCATGAATATAGCAAATAATAACTGCAGGCACACTTTGTTGGCCAAATGTGTTGACAAAGCATCTCAGATGCACTATGACAAAGAATACAGTAGTCCCATGAGTCACGGCTGCTCATACACAAAGCCAAATAAATTTTTAACTGACACTTAATCATTTTAACATTTTAACATCATCCACATCAGAGTCACCATCACCCGCTGTATTTAGGCTTACCCAGAATCACTGAAAGAAGAAAAACATGTGAATGTTAATACTTAATTTAATCACTTAAAATGAACAACTGTTTTTTATATATATATATTTATTGACTTAGTTTTTATTCCTAGTCTTCATTTGGGCCAATTGTCAATGAGCTCAGGCCAGCTCCTGGGCTTTAGCAGCAACATATAGTGGAAGTCTAAATGGTAATTAGTGGACTGAATCGACAACTCGCCCAAGCATATTTGACATGATGCAGGGTTTTACGCATCAGTCAGCCTGCGGCCTGCTGTGTGTATATCTTCTAAAGTAGCGCATCAACTCACATGCTAACTAGTTGAGCCAAGCCCTCGGTTAAATGGATATGGTGTATTTTCAAGACTATTTTCAAGAGAATTGCTGAAAAAAAAACAAGTGCTGTAATATAAAACTGAGAATAGCTATATCTCCCTTACATACAGAGAGAAAGAGAGAGAGAGAGAGAGAGAGAGAGAGAGAGAGAGAGAGAGAGATGTCCAAATATAGTACACTTACTGTATTGCACTATGCATATCCCCTCCTGCCCATATTGAGATGTTGGCCCAGAATACTGCTTTCTAAATGATATATGGCATTATTGGAGATACTTTGGGCTAAATAATATACAATAACCGGTCACTTTGATAGCAGCACCTGTACACTTGCACGCTCTAATCATATGACAGCAGAATGCATAAAGACATGCAGATCCACGTCATGGTTTTCATTTAGTTGGTGCCAAAAGGGCTGGTTTGAATATTTTAGAAGCTGATAATCTCCTGGGATTTTCATGCATAACAGCCTTTAATGGATGGGCAGAACGGTGTGAAAAGATAAAATACTTCCAGTTAGCGGGAGTTCTTTTGGTCCTTTACCTTGTTGATGGTGGAAAGAGGTCAGAGGAGAAGGGTCAGCGTTTTTTGATCCGTTTCACTGACAAATGAAGTGTGTGTGTGCAGATTCTAAAAATCATTTATTGCTTAATGGCATTCTGTAAACCATTGACAAAAATATCCTTCTGCCAAACTCACAAAGCTTGATTTGTGCATTTTTTGGTTTTGAATGTCTTCAAACCTGACTGAGCAATTAGTCACAATTACATGATTGCTATTTGAGTATGGGCTTGAAAATGTCCTTGGATAATGCATTCAGTTATTTTTTTATGTAGAATAAAAGTATAGTCCTTTAATTTAATCAATCCAAATAGCCCTTAAAACAAGGATTTTTTTTTTATCAAAAGTGGTCAAGTTTTATTAATGAGCAGATAAATATTTTACGTGTGATATTATTGGAAGATTTCTTTTTTTTAATCAAAGGTCAGCTTCAAAAGGAATTATTTGGAGAGCAGCATTAATAAATTCGATCAAGCAACAGTTTTTTTGCTGTTTCCAAGGAGGTCTTGTTAGCATTTTACTTTTTAGCATTTGACAAGCATTTCTTTTGTGTGTTGGCTTTATAGTCATTTACCTTTCTTTTCAAATTGTCACTTCCGTACATGCTTGCTTGCTCATGCTGTCACTTGCGACCGCCCACCCACCCACCATTTACAAGATCGTCGCCTTCTCTCATCGTCAAATTTTTTTCATGTGTGATCAGAGATTATCTCGCATCAGCCCTGCATTGTCTTCCAGCTGCTAATTAGCTGCTATAGTTGTTATGCAGCCAATCAGGCATCTCACCATTCAGCAAGGGTCGCTATCAGATAAAGGCATAATGGGACGGTGGTGGGAGGAGGGAATAGAGGGAAATGCAGCCATGCTTATTATGATACAAAATTTGTGTCCTGTGCCAAATGAACAAATGGTGTAATATCAACGAGCTTATTAATCCTGATATGATAAGCCTCATAATGATGCATAACTCCCCCAAATCTCATCCCACCCGTGAATGATTCAGAGCGAATATCGGCTCATTATCCATTTGCCTCACACATATGTTGCATGGTTTCTTCCATGCCCAGTCTATATCTTGATTTGATTTAGCCTGCTGTGTAACTTAACAATGGGTATTTAACCTTCGAGAGCCAAGGAAGGCGGTTGGGAGACCCATTCAGCTGAATCCATGAAGCGCAAATGATACAGCAAATTAGCATATCAGGCTATAATCAATGCAGACATGCAGGCCATGATAAATGCAATTTGCCATAATTTCAGGTATGATTGTGGTCTTCCAGTTTGTTCAACCTCCATGTGACTTTTTTTGCTTTTTTTCAAAACCCTCTTTATTTATTTTTCCTCCAAGCTTTAGGGCAAAGGCTGCCAATAAAGTGGTATGTCCAATTCAAGTGGCTGATATCCAGCTGAACAGAAGTGAGATTGGGGCTTGTTGTTTGTGCTCTCAGCACTATTGCCTCAATTTGATTACATCAAAAGTAGCAGTCCATTCTGGCAAAGCATTTCACTGTGTAAGAAGAGACAAACATCTACACAATGATTACACAAGGAATAATCAGATTTAAAATTTGCAATTACCAAAAGTGATATGAGGATGAAATTATACAGTATGCTTATGATAAATGTGTTCTACATAGTAGAAATTTTAGCCAGCCAAATGTACCTGTTTAAGTTTTTTTTTTTTTTTTTTACCAAATGGAGGCACATTTGTTATACTAAAACAAGCTCATTAAATATTTTGTGGAAATGTCAACACTTGGTCACCCCCCTATGGCCCTTTCCCATTCTTTGATTAAAACAGCAAACAGGTTTTATTTACAGTTAATTCAATATGTGCAGAATCAGCTCAGGCCCATAAATAAGTAATGATATCAAAAAGCTGGGTGCATGAGACTTGTCTTTATTTCCTTTCCAAAATAACTGAATTGGCCTGTGCCCTGTTCAAACAGGAGTCTCTCAGTAATAATGGCATGGAAGACACACTGCATCATTTATGAGCAAATGTTTGAATCATATTGGCTCCATTTCTTTTTTATTTGAGTTTCCTGAAGTGGGTTTCTTTAAGGATCTAGTTTTTATTGCCTCAGCCCTGACTTGACTTTTATCTGTTTTTTTTTTTGTTTTTTTTTACTACAAATGCTAGATGACAACAATTGTTTAAAAGGATGGCCTACACATTCTGAAATATGTGGAGACCATAATCCTTTGAAATGTTACAATTCAATAATGCAAACTGTTACAATTTTTTATTTCATGCATAAATCCCACAAGCTTATTTGCTACACAAAGTGTTGGCACTACACCGTAAATAAAATTGAATATCAGTCAGCAACCATCAATCACTGCCTGATATATGTTGATATGCAAACACAGTATTTGAGCAGTGCTGCTGAACAGCAATATAAGTGACTACTGGATATAATCAGCAGTTTTTTGTTGTTGTTTTTACTGCATAATAACTATAGGCTCAGGTATTCTATGCATTTCCTTTCAGCCTTCAAACAAAATAGAAACAGCTATTTTTTATTTTTTTTTGCTGCATCCGGATCATATAAAATCCCATCATATAAAATATTATCATTCATTTCTGCAACAAAAAAAAAAGTTGCTACATATGCACCCGACCCCCTGCACGCAAGTTCACACCCAACCACACCTCAAAATTTACAATTAAATTTTGATCAGTTGAGTGACAGGAGAGGTGGAATGTTTCTTTGTGCTTTGGGACCTTGACATCTGGCTGTGCTCAAGGGGTCTCGACATAACCACGTTAATTATTTCTAACAAAGGAGCCAAAAAAAGCTTGCAAATGTCACAGTACACTCCCCAGGATATCCCAGCCCGTTAAAGGTGCATAAAAACAATCTGCTATTTCCGATCTGTTAGGAGTTGTTCTAAAAGTGAAAAACGCTAACAGGTGAGGATGTGACTGTTTTATACAGTGAGAGAAATTAATTATAATTTACTATTAATGTACTTATTTTATGCAGAGATAAAAAAATGATGTAAACTATGATTAGCAACTCCATACTTACTGTACACTAATGTTTGTAGGTATGAGATAGGTCTACTAAGTAAACTGGCAAGTTGTATGACAAATTATATAAAAAAAATTATTGTGTTCTAATAATAATTTTCAAAAATGAACATTAACTGTTGATCACCTTCAAAAGAATAATATAAAACAAACACTACCTTTTGGCATCATTTATTTATACAATCTCACAAATTGCTTTACATTAACATATTACATATTTTGGAAAACTGCAAAACGTGTTTAAAAAAATTCAAATAAAGGCAGCAGCTACATGATGCGTAATAAAATGTAGCTAAATATTTAAAGAAAACTGGACAACAAAAGCCCATGTAAGAAAAAGATTTATTATTTATCGGCTTTGGGTGACTTGGACTCCTGGGATATTACAGCTACGCTGGAGAAAGGGGCATGCTTCTGTTGATTTAGAAAACATTAACACTGGAGAAAATTAGAAAACTTTTTTTTTTTTTCTATAAAGGCCACGTTCAATCTAAATAGTTTCTATATATAACAAACATTAAATTGGGTAATGTTTTAATGTCAGATGATTGTGTGGACTGACCTTCACTAGACCTCAATTTAAGCATCAAAATTAAGTACAGAAAATCAAGGAGGATTTAACTACTTGCCATGCATTTTTCTAGAGCTTGTCCAAAAGTAACCTAAATTACTTACCTGCGTTTTTATCATTTGCATAATGGACTCTGTGCTTTACTCCACATAATCTGTTATCTGGTGCATTGCAGCAAGGTCCATGAACAAAAGGCTAGTTAGACAAAAACATGGTCAAAAAACAAAACAAAAAAAAAAACACTGTACACTTTGAGGCATGTACATCCACACTCCGCCCATATTAGACCTATAAATCTATACCAATGTCTTAAAACATTACCTTACATGTCTTACTATGAAAACACAACTGTACAACAGTATTGCATGTATGGTTGCAGTTAGATGTTCTTTAAGGGTTAGCGAAGGTCTAACACAGAACATGTAGACTGCACAACACATAAACTTTACATTATTTACAGCTTTGTTTTGCTTTTCCAGAGGTCTTCCTGAGAGCTCAGAGTCGTATGCTTTCTTAACCTCTGGAATACTACTTGCAAGACTCCCGCCTCTTCACTCTACAGTACTTTGTTTGTAAGCTCTCAGCTTTCTTGTCTAGGCATGCGTCCTGTTTGATTAAGAACGGTGCTCAGTTCTTCGATTAGACTCTGAGGCATTTGTCCCGTGTTGCATCCAATCATTGCTTTTTTTTGTTGAAATTTCGTGTGGTTACCAGAATCTGGATGAGGTACAGATTTACACTGAGCCTGTGGGGATTCTTCCACAGCCATTTTGTTCCTGGACAGTGCATTATTTCCTCCGCTCGTGGCCGAAGTTGGTCCTGGCATTAAATTTCCTTTTTGGAAATTTTTCTTATGCATTGCCATTTTATGCATATCAGCCTCATTTACGTTCTTTAACTTCAACTTGTCAAAAGTTACATTTAGGGGCACCATCTTCTTATCCTGTAAACAATAGTGGAAAAAGAATGGCGATGGTGATGGTCTCAGAGATATTGTGAAATAAAAGTAATAATGTTATCAACCAAAAGATAAGAGCCATGCTTCTAACTCTATAGGCTTTAAGCCAGGATGGATTTTTTTCCCCTTTATACTGACCTCCTTGCTGTGTTTGGTTGCTTCAGTCTCTGAAGCCCGGCGAGCAAAAGCATGCTCTCTGCTGCTTTGTTGATCTAAAGACTTGCTCTTTTCTTTGTGTGTAGGCCATACGTCTCCTTGATTCTATACAGCATAAGCAAAAAACATACAGTGCAAAAGTTACAGTGCAATTTAAGTACTATAGTAAGTACTTGTTATATTAAATTATTTCACAAGTTATTTATAAAAGATAAGAAATTATTAATAATTAATTAATACTTGTATTCTGGCTGAATTTTGCCTTTAAGTTTGCCTGTTATATGAACACAAAGGCAGTGGTTCGTCACATCTAGTGCTATTAATTAACTTTACTTTTTTTAATTCATTTTTTTTTTATAATAATAATATGACTGAGGTAGGCATTCTTTTCATTGTTGCTTCTTACCCTCTTTATTTAAATGACTCATCAATTAGGATATGTAATTGCAGGGAGAATACTAAATGATTTAGTGTTTGATGCTTTTACTTTAAACTGGCCATTTCTAAAGATAATAAAGAGAACTTTGGAACTTGGTAATTTCATGTCCTTTCATGCACTTCACAATGTTTCACCACACTTTGGTGTAATGTTTTACAGAAGTTGAAAGTTAACAAAGTTAGTAAAATTTGACTTGTCTCATTAAGGTGCCAGAGCACCATCCCTTAACACAGCACAACCATTAAACAATTTGGCTACACCATCGGCAGGTGCGAACAAAACACACTGCTGGAAATGTGTAGCAATTACAGTGAGTTATGAAATAATGTCTTTGATAATCAGAGTTAAATAACCTGTTTAATTGGAGCTACACTGATGATTAATGACTCAGAACCTGCTTGGTTATCAGCTAATGCACAAAAGAGGGAAAAGAAAGGTGAAAGGTGGAAATCTTACAGCATTGAAACCAAGCAGATGTTCCAAAGGGTTTTTCATAGAACCTTATCACCTCATTTGCTACAGTATAACTTAACAAAGAATAATAATAATAATAATAATAATAATAATAATAATAAACATTATTGGCTCGCAAATATGTGCTCATCATTTTGGCTTTTCATGCTGTGGAGAAACCCACCAAGCCCTTTCTCCTCACATGCGACATTTTTTGTCATGGTTGTAAGACAGACGTTTAGATACTATACAGTAGATGGCAAGTATTATCTATATTGCTATTTAGAATGCATTAGTTTGACATAGAAAGGTGGATAACGTTACTGTTATGGGCATATCTCTGGGATTTTAGCCTCTTTATCAGTATTTACAAATCACCTTGTATTAATTGCACTCTAATCTTTTGTTTCCCCCTTTTTTTTTAAGACACTGAATGCATTTTAGTGCATTTAAAGATCTGTGTTTAGTCCTAGATTTAACATTCTCCTGCAAGTTTTGTTTTCTCCAACATTTGACCTTTTTAGATTTGATTATGTGAAAATGATTCATCATGCTCCCAAAAGCAAGAAAGAAAAAAGTCTGGAGTTTGGACCAATGGAAAAGGTCATGTGGTCTGATGAGTTCACAATGAACCTATTCCAAAGCGATGGGCACAGCAGGGTAAGGACATTTTCACATCACGGCCCCGAGATCGTTTCTGAGAACACTTGACCCCAAAGTCTGCTTCATTTTGATCAGTGAGAACACAATCCTTCTAGGACTCGGAAACTGTGTTCGGGCACGGGTCGAATCAGATACAGAAGCCAATCGTACCTGAGCAGAGTAGAAGATCGTTGTTTAGACGCAATGTTATCAGTGCTGTCAGTCTACTCCGAAATCTCAGTATACATGTACCATGCACCAATCTCATCCTCTGACCTACACAGCCATAGCTGATAAAGTAGGAAGTGCATAATGGTGGCTCACAAACCAAGTAGGTGCATACTGCCACCTGGTGTATCAGAGAGTATGAATACGTAAGTGTACCCGAGGATGGAGAACAAAAATCATGCATAGTGGCCACTGTACAAGCCTCTGGAGGCAGTGTTATGATCTGGGGTTGCTTCAGTTGGTCAGGTCTACGCTCAGCAACATTATGTGGCAATAAAATGAAGACACCTGATGACCTGAAGGCACAGGAATATTCCAGGCCTCTAACTGTAAAGAAAAAAAAGTGGTTCTGCAAACATGAAGAGTCATTTTCACACATGATTACACACACATTGTGTGCTCCAATCAACGCTAAAGATGACTGACTGAAATTTTAGAGCGTGCGACTTTTTGGCCATGCTGTCTAAAACACGAATTAAAGTTGCAGTGTTGCAACTAAAAAATAAAAAGGGAGAATGTTAAACCTAACAGTGAATACATAGATCCCTTCTATAACTTAAACACACTAAAACTCTTGAGTAAAATAGGGAAGAAGAAAAAAAAGAGGACTTTAGGGACTTAATGATGTCAGAACAAATGTGCTGGAACATTTTGCGCTGCTACCTGTGCAACCAGCACGCCCTCCTTCCGCTTGCTGAAACAGCTCATACTTTTCTTTGTGACTCAGTGGCCTCTGATCCTGTTCTTGGCACATTCATCCTCATTTTAGCAGCAGAGGGCTCATCTACCTGTACTCTTACCTATCCACTTTTCCTTAGCTATTGCTATGGGAACCATAACACGGGGACTTGTGAGTTTGAAAAACAGGATAAGAAAGTCTGAGAGTATCAATTAATCTGCGTGCTGGGTTTGCTCTAGTACACACAAAACATATGTGCTAAAAGAAAGTCCTAAAAACATATATATATAAATAAATTAATTAATAAAAACATTAAACACATCTCATCCTTTGTCAGGGAGACAGTTTCTTTCTGTCTGACTGCCTCAATCATTCCTTTACTGGAAATCTTCTGTACTCTTTCTAGAAAGTGATTAAGAGCTCTTTATTTTTTATGCTGTATTGCTACTTCAGGACAAAGAAAAAGGACAAAAGCTTCCAATAAGGTTCAGAGAACTGAGAAAGGCAGATAAGGAGGAAGCGCTAGGGTAGAGAAGGGGGAAATGTCTAAATCTTCGCTAGCACTTGTGCCAGTGCATGCCCTCTCTTTCTATTATTAATGCACACTGAGCTGAGTCAGGTCTTTGGTCAGTAGCTGCACTCAGCTGTGGAAGGAAGACCATGATGGAGCTGGGGCGATTGTGGCAGTCTACATGACCTTATTTCTGCTAAAAGACTTTTCAGGATAATGTGATTTATGCAGCAAGAGAATGACCTCAAAACTTTCTCGTTATTCATGTACCACTTCATTTTTTTCCCCTTCTTTTGAAAGAAAGAAAACTGCGTCTCTGCGTGCGATTTTCTTGAAGTTACTAAACGTCTCCATGGATTCAGAAAGCACGAACATGTATTCCATAGAAGAATAAGAGGTTTCGTAATTAACTTACCTTACTCGTGATAATAGCTGTAACCCAGTCCAGCTGTGAATCTTTTCCCTCACAGCAGAAATACCTCATCAAGAAAATAAAGGACCAAACATTAACTTCATAGCTACAGTATTAACTTAGGGTTTAATATATCTGAAATTTTTTCCTCAATGTATCTCAATTAAGTGGCAGGCTGTAAAGATTATATAGTACATTTACAAAACAGCATCCAAGTTTGTCTTCTTATCATTGACTCTTCAATTAGCCTGAAATTAATTGCTCTTACCATTGCTGCTTTTGCGTGTAAACTGTGAAACCCCAACTGTTAAGAATCAGAGAATGAGAGAAAGAGAGTCAGAAAACAACACACAAACCTTTACCCTCCCTGCATTTCACTAAGGCCTTCATATCGATTTAAGTCTATTCTCAACTCTTTCCAACAGTCACAGAACTTGACCCCCAGAGGATTGCTTAAGCACTAAGCAACCGTAAAATTCAGCTTAGCTTCCTTTACTGCAGCGTAAATGTGGTTTAAAGAGCTGGTGGGAGGAATAAAAGCTTGGGCTAAAGGAAGGCCTCCATGCTCTTTGCTCTTTGGCAATATTTCAGCACATGATACTAATGGATTCGAAATGTACAGGAAGGCTGCGATATGCTGTGTGTAAAAGCACTTTGTGCTTTCTAGCCGACGGACAGGGCACGAAGGGAGTACGGATCATACAACCTTACGCACTCATTCTTTGTTCGGCTTGTGGTGTTTTTTTTATTTTTTTTTTACTTTTTGAACAAGTATGGGACTGTGTCTCAAAATATCAACTTGGTACCACTTATCACTATTTTAAGGCTCAGGCCAGGTGTTTTAAAGTCGCTTTTTCTACTAATGATCTTGGCAAGTTACAACACTGAGGGACAACTGAAGCTCAGAACTAAAATATTAAATAGTTTGGATTTTAGAGATTACCAGTGACTTTTATTATGATAAATCTTATACCTATAACTGGATGTTAAACATCTATTATAAAAAAAAAATAAAAATAAAAAACAGGAAACTTTTTTCTCAGTGATTGGAGGCAAATTTGAACTTGGAATGACTTTTTGATTTAAAAAATATCTGTTGTTTCTTTGCAGGAAGGACAACTCTTCTTTAGCACGACTTCTTTTCTCACATCTCAAACAACCTTATTCTTGTAAAAGTGTGAATCGCTGCTGTTTTGAAAACACACAGTGCTTTCACGGTCAGCTGTCTTTTCCTCTCTGACTCGTTCCTGAACTCCACTCAATATGGCTTGGATCAATATTCCCTTTACTCTCTCTATCTCCAGTCGGTCGCATCTGTCTTTTCCCATCCTGTAAGAATGCGAAACTGATTAGAATTCCAGACAGACCATTACCAGCAGACCGGCATAGACAAATTTATGGAAACCATAACTGGTAAAATTAAATGATTAAAATATACTAAATCTAGTGCTGCAGTTTTCCCAGCAGGAGAGGACGAAAGGGATCATTTGTACCTGTTAAAAGCCAATTGCATTTAATCAATTCTGCTATTGTGAGATTTAAATGTGGTTTTGGGAGTCTCACAAATCCTTCCTTTGGGGTAGAAATTTGTAGAAAACAAATCTTTGGCACAAGCACCAGAGACAGCAGTGGTCTCCAAGTGATATTAATGAGGACTGAGGCTCAGACAAAAATTCTTTTGCATCGATCTTAATCAAATCAGATTTTTAGAAATATTAATGTGTGTTTCCGGTAGCAAAACTAATTTTGACTAATGTGTTTAATTCTCTGACTTTTGAGCCCCATTTATTTTGCATAAAAATAAACTGTTCAATATAAAAACTTTTTTTTTTTTTTTTACAATTACATTTCATAGGGTTCACTTTTATTCATGTTACTTTATTTAATGTGGTTTACCTTAGAATAAGTAATAAGAACGCATAAATGAAGGTGCTTACTTGTTTATTGGTTTCAGCTTTTTTCTTATCCCTAAATAGCATTTCACCGACTCCACAGGAACCTCTCTCTCTGGTTTTGCACTCTGAAGGAAAAAAAATGACATGTGACATTATAATCCAGCTAATCTGACCCCGAAAAGTCAGAAACGTTATTCATAACACCGCTACAATCATGCGCCATGTGAACTTTTCTCATACATTAATATGCTGTTATATAATTCGCCCATAACTTGTTATGGCTCTAGACTACTTTGTTGATTACACCAGGTAGAAAATAAAATCATCTTTGCTTCAGGAGATGGCAGTGAAAATGACACTATCATATTTTCCCAAACCATCACTGTGACAAGTGCTGGAATTTAATCAGACTTGCAGTTGAGTGTGAATGTCTTAGCTGAGCTATCTATGATATATATATATTTTTTTTTATCTACCCAAGTTCATTTGTTTGAAATGAGGAAAATAACACTGCAATCCTATATACAGCGATAACAAGCCCAAGGGCCTTGTTTAAACTAGCATATGCCAACAACACTGTAATGTTGCCCAGAAGGTATGTATTTCACACTTAATGAACAACAAACCCCAGACAGAGACAAGCACAATGATAAAAAAAAAAAAAAATGTATAAGAGCTCTCTCTTACACACGCACGCACACAGAAACCTTTTGCCCACTCATTTGCTCAAGAAACGTGAAAAACAAAAGCATCAGAATATCAATTAAATTTCTGCTTCACAGCTGATTTGCACCTTCTTTACTCAGTAATTAGGAGAACATTCTGACATATTATACTAATTAAGAAGAGAACAGCCTACTTTTAAAATGTCTTTACCTGCCTCCCTACACCCCCACACACAAACATTTCCTTTGCTTCAAATATCAATTAACACACATTTCTGTCTCTGTGAGACTCTGTGTCAGCTCGAGCTGTAGGTGTCCCAGAGGGAAAACATAGCAGAATATGCATGGTGCAAAAATCACAGAGAACAAAAACAGAGCACAATTAAAAAAAAAAAAAAAAAAAAAAAGGTAGATCTGTGTCACTATGTTCATTCCAGGCAAATAAGACACAGAGTTTAAAACAGAGAAACCTATGTTTCATTCCCCCCTTATAAACATATCACAACTAAGTCGACCAAACAGTATCTAATTTTATCCTACTTTTAATCAACAGCTGATCTTGGAGACAGGTAAACACTGCTGTTACTTATGTACGAGAACCAAAAAAATTAGAGTGGCAACTCTGCAGGAGAATAGAAGAAAGGGGGGAACCACCGATCGTGATCCCGATCAAATTGAGGTACTGCTACAGGCAATAAGCACTCCATCAACCTGATCTGCTTGGATCAGGAGTACAATAAGGTGGATAATTAAAAAGAGAGAGAGGAAAGAGGAAAATAATGGCATATACGAGAGACAGAAATAAAAGAATAAAAGACATAAAGCTCCATGCAGAAACATGCAGAAAAATATTGTTACAGAATGTGCGAGTCAGTCAATGAGTCAGTAGGTCAGAAAGGGAGTGGAGAAGAAACACAGATGAGGTGTGTGAATGAGTGAGATAGGAACTGAGTGAGTGCATGAAGGGAGGGAGGAGATGAGAGAGAGTCAGTGAAATGAGTATGAAAAGGTGTGAGACCGAGGAAGGGAGGGAAGAAGTAAGTGAGTGACTAAGTGAAGGGCTTGGGAGGAAAGGAGGGAGGGAGGGAGCGAGCAAGAAAGGGAGGCAGGAAATGAGTAAAGCAGGGATGGATGGAGGAAGAAAAGGAAGCTAGGACTAAGTTAGTGAGTGCAGAAGGAAGGGAGGGAGAGCAGGAGAAAAAAATTATACTTTTGCATCTTTATATAGCAGCAGCTTCTTATCCCGCAGTACAAAGTATTTGTCCTGAAACTTGTTTCCAGAAAGCAATTTGCAGGAGCCATCTTTAAACTTGAGCTGCTCGCCTTTAGTGAAGTTTTTCTGCCCTTCTGAAAGAAAAACAGACAGAAAAAGATTGAGGCACAAATAGGACTTTAACCAAAATTCCTAACATGTAATTAGTGTACAAGTTTAAAATATAACATTTTACTAAACACGATGCAAGTCATTCTGTACCTACACAAAGAGAAGTTCTACATGTGCTAATACTGTATGTGCCTGCAATCATGCCAACATTAGAAATGCCCCAGCAAAATGACTAAATTATATTGTTTGATAAGTGCTATTACTCTGGGTGTTAAATGCTTTACATAACATTTACTGGAGTTTAATAATAGACTACTACAGAACAAGCTTTGTATGTGTTTCCGAATGTTATTACTAATGTTTGAAACAGTTGAAAGACAGCCAACAGCAACTGCTAAATGAGTCTGGCTGTAATGTAGTGAAAGGTTTCACTTAATAGCAAGGGAGGAAATTGGATCATGTATTCAGAACATAATGTTAAACTGCTGAAAAGATGCCTGAGCCGATGAGAACTGTACCCTTAACAAAGCTGCATGCAGAAATGATGCCCTACTCGTGTTAAAAATAATATTTAGGGAAAAGATTTAAACTCTGGCACTTTACCCAGTAAATGGCCTAAAGTGGTAGCAGTCAATTATGCCTAAAAATGTTAAACATGCACTACCTGAGCTGGAACGGGACATCTTAGATCCATGAAATTTTTTGATGAGCAGGAAAGCTGAGCCAGGATCCTCTAGCGTGCTCCATTCTAAAACCTGCTCGAGAATCTTCTCTTTGTAGTGTAATGGGCGTTC
The DNA here is from genome assembly GCF_024256425.1 of Clarias gariepinus. NCBI lineage: Eukaryota > Metazoa > Chordata > Actinopteri > Siluriformes > Clariidae > Clarias > Clarias gariepinus. The sequence goes on along the minus strand of NC_071100.1, from coordinate 28,022,794 downwards.
TGAGAAACACATGAACACATATGTGCAAGTGACAAAGTGACAAACTCATTGGAGTCTCACTGGCTCAAGACCTTAAAAGGAAGTTAAAAGTCACAACAGCAACCAGCAACTATGGAGCCTTTGAGCAAAACCCATAATCCTCAAATGCTTGCTTGTAGACTTGCCTTATTTGGAAGTCACTTTAAATAGATGCAAATGTAAACCTATTATCTTGGTGCACAGTCTGCATTCTAGTTGGTCCCAAAGGTGCGGTTGGGGTTGAGAATACAATGAGGGTTCTACGCAGGCACTTATCCACACCAACTTTGGCTCAGCAAAAGTTTCTTCATGAAAGCTGCTATATGCTCAGGGGTGTCAGGATGAAACTTGTTCAGGCTAAGCCCATTAAAGCTCAAGTGAAAGTAAATCCCTAAACCTTCAAAACCTTCTAACCAATCGTGGTTTTCTAATTTTTAAACAACAGTTTGGATAAGTCTTCACAAGGTGTCAGATGTCTATGTTTTAAATCCATATCATATAATTCACCATACATGCATACACAGCAAAATCAAAAACAGCACAAAAATGGTGAAAACAACACTGACATAGGCAGAATTTGCAGTGTGCTTATTTGAGTATGAATATGAGCATTAGGATTAATGTGGGTGTTTGGTAAGGAAAAAAATATATATAATTATTATTATTATTATTATTATTATTATTTTATTATTAATAAAATGTTTGTTAATTTGGCATGGTCGGGTCTGCAATTAATGAGAAAGTGTTTATATTTTATAGAGGCATGCTACCAGAAGCACATGCTAGTTACCATAAATCCTTGAGTATACACAAGGCCAGCTTTGTGATATCTACAATGATGAACACAATAAAGGATGAAGGAAATAAAGCAGTATTTTTATTCACTTTCTAATTAGAACTACAGTCACTATTGTCTGTAAAATTGCTTAATTTGACACTGTTGTAATCCTATTTTTTTTCTCTTAAAAAATAATTAAATAATAAATAAATAAAAAAACAGTGGCATGCCTAACATACTTTAGTTAGCTAATGTTCACTAAAACATGTTTAATAGTATCTTAATCAAATATTCACTGATAGATTTTAAACCTTCATCATTTGCCTTTAAACCACTTGAGTATGTCCTTCAAGCAGAATAAAATGAGAGGAAACAAGTAATTACTAATTATGTACAATTTTAGGAAGTGGCAGAGCTTCCAGGAAGTTCAGGTAATAAGAAAGCACCTGTCTGTCACTATGATTCACATGTCAACTCGCCAATCCATTAGTTTTATTGTTGCAGGCAGGGGGCGGTCCTTTTTGCATATTCTAATGTTCTAAACACATAAAGGAAGTCGGGAAATTTAGAAGAAAGTCTTACTGTATAAGCAAAATACCATAACGAACATAACTAATTTTCACTGGGGTGATGCAATTTAGTTTCCTTGTGCTAGTGTCCGGTCGGTAACAAGCATATGCTTTTCAGTAAAGACTTTCAGTTAATACTGAGGCGTTTTTAAGTTGTGTTTTTAGATTTGTCGTCACCTTTCTGAATTTGTCATTGTGTTTCTTGCTCATGGGTTTTGCACTTAATGTGTATTTCAGACCAGATGTTAACTCCAATCTACCGCAAAATTAATCTCTTGACTGTGAGGTGGTGTATGTGTGTTTTTTTAACAGTTAAATCAAACCCCAAAATGTCATCAGCAAATTCCATTATTACCAGAAAAAAAATCTATTACAAATTGAAGTGCTGCTTTTTTTTGCCTCCATGTGCACATAATTACGTAGTGCAAATTTGCAATTATCCTCATCCAATCTGAGTCTGATTAGAAAACACACTCAAGTGCAAAATAGATCTATTATCCGGTCCTAATTTGCAAAAGGGGGTAACATGGTGCATGCTATTGGCAAGTCTGAACCTCCTCTTTCCCCCACAGCCCCAATCCCAACAGAGCCAGTTAATAGTTTTTTAACCAAGAGGAAATGATTCTAATAAACCAGCGGAGCACTCATGTAACATGTACAGCTGCAAGTAAACAGAGTGCTAACATATGTTCTTTTGCTTTAATAGGTTGTAAGTGAGTTGGTGTTAGGAAAAAACTGATCTGCTATGCATGTGTTTCGTACCAAGTTCTCCAGTCTCGATGACCTCAAATGTGGTCCAGATGTCATGCTGGCTTGGCTGTATGCCCTTCATCTCCAGAGTGCTGTCAGTCAGCTCATCAGCGCATATGGTGGGAGAGACCTGACACAACACAGAGTCTTATCATCAGCATCATCATCTAATGTTACACTGTACAGTACGTTTACCATCTTGATGCCATTGAACAGGATAGAAAAATACAACATCACTCTTCCATTCACTCACACAGTCTCACACCTTACTATTCTTGCTATACCCTTAATGAAAACCTTAACAATTATTTATTTATTGGACGGTGGTGCAGTGGGTAGCATTGCTGCCTCAGAGTTCCACAGTCCTTGACCCGGGTCCTTGAAGAAGTTTACTATGTTTTCTTTATGCCCATGTGGGTTTTGCTTAGAATTCTCTGATTTCCTACCACTTCCCAAAAACATGGACATGGACTGGTTTTGTTCAATTGTCACTAGATGTAAATGCATGCATATAGTGCTCGGTGTTCTGACTGGCATCCCATAGGATGCATTTCCACTCATTCATATGTGGTCCCTATTCAAATATAAAAACATGATCCATGTCCACACATACAGTTTGAATTCTGCACCCCTACAGTACAAGTCCATTACCTGAAACTTTCCTCTGCTGCCGATAAAACAAAATTACTCACACAATTAAATGAGCAACTTCTTTGATTACCTCTCTTTTTTGTTTGTGGCTTAGCACACACATACACACACCTTGATTAAGCAGCAATTTTCTGGCTCTTTCTTTTCCAAGTACACCTCAAAGATCAGGTCACCTGCTGGAGAGAACTGTAGACACACAATTACTTTTATTTAAATATGTGAAATCGGACAAAACATTGAAACAGTTATCAAGACGGGGTCACGGGGGGCCTGGAGTCTATCAAGGGCACAAGGCAGGGTATACCCTCGGTGGGATGCCAATCCATCGCAAGGCACACACATACACACACACACACAGGCAATTTGAGAATGGCAGTTAGCCCAATCTGCATGGAATGTGGAGGATGCGCACATGCACTTCATGCACACCAACCTGAGGCGAGAATCTAACCCGGAACATGGACGTGCAAGGCGACAGTTCCTCGAGGCATTTACACAAAATAAAATTAAAAGCCTAAAGACCATATAACAGACAGAACAGATTATAAGATCGACTCTTCTATGCTAGAAGAAAATATTTTTTTAAAAATACTATTCGAAATAAAGAACACTATGCTTTACAACAATCAGGTTTACTGTGCATCTCTGAAACATTTAGTTGTATTAAATAAAGAATTAATGAGCATTTTATAGCTGTGCTATGGAGTGGTCAATAAGAAGCAACCTGCAAGTTCCAGCTTTTCAGCCAGCCCCAACTCTCACCTCCTGCTATTCGTTTCTGCAATATGTTTTCCTTAATATTTAATGAAACTTTAATAGAACATATAACATGTTATAACCCTTTTGGGTGGACCGTTACTATGACGGTCCACCCAAAAGTATCCACCAATCAAATTACAAATTATGCTACAAAACTATATAAAAGATAATTACAGATTTTGCCTCTTTCATCTCTTAAGTCTTTATCTTCTATTTTCTGAGAAACATCAAGATCTCTGATCTGTTCTAACAAAATGAGAAAGAACCAAACAAAGAAAGAAAAAAGTTAAATTATGCACATTTACTGAAGAACTTCACATGCTACAACTGCTGCTATTATGAACCTAACAAAGAGTAATCAAGCTACATTCAGCTTGTACTTTTGTGCGTGTGTGTGTGTGTGTGTGTGTGTGTGTGTGTGTGTGTGTCTATCCAAATGATCTACAGCTGGAGTCACACGTCATTTAACAGTACACTTTTACAGGAACAAGCTGAACCGTATTAAACATTCTGGTTCTTTATGCATTTCTCAATACCTACCATAAAGTAAAAAAAAAAAAAAAAGGGAAATAAACAGTCCTAACTTATAATTCACACAAACAGTACAGCACAAAACTCCTCAAATATTTCTAAACACACTTCAACATCAACTTCTGACATTTACAAGCAGTAAAGCCCTCAAAAAAGCTTTCTTCTCTTCCCCCTCCTTCCACCATTCCAAAACATTTTCCTCTCTTCATTTGTCTTAGCAGGTTCCCAATTTTCCCCATGACTTGAGGGGACAGTAACAGAAGTGACCCTTCAAATAGATAACCTTCTATTCTGCATGGATACACTTCAAACTCGTGCGGTCTTGTCTCCACTTAAATGAAAAATAAAATCAATTAAATAAACAACATTTTAGGGCTGGACAACAGCAGATGGCAGAAGATTAATTTCAGGTGATCTGAGGAAATTGTTCTGTCTTGCTGCCAGGCAACTATGTTGTGCTGTGTTCACATATTGATGGTGTAAAAACTGTAGTAAGGCACTGGGAAGTAATGTCTATGATGAGCTGCAGGACAGGATGGGACAATTATGTAATCATTGCTGTAGGGATTTGATGGGATACAGCATGATAAATGTGACCAAGAAATCTTTGCATGAACGGAAGTCAGAAGGAAACATTGTGTTCATTCATCTACAACCCTTTTAACCAACATGAGTTTACCCTTTATTTCTTGTATCCAGGCCTCTTGAAGTCTTTTGAATGCTTAAGCCTTTTTCTTTGGACAATGACCCACTGAGAAAGAATAAGAAACTAAACAAATCTAAGACATAAGCATAATTGGTGAAAAATGATTTACTAGTTATATAGAAATTTATATAACAATATCCCAAAAAATTATAATTTTACATTGATATTGATTAATAAATGACTAGTTAGAGCTGAGATTCAAGCTTGTTGTGCTTCGTAAAATATAAATATGAAATTGCTAAACTTAAATATAATAAAATAGTTAATTAACAAATAGTAAATTAAGTGCTTTTGCCTAAAGCAATAGTGGACACAGTGCATCTAAAAAAATATTATTCAACACACCTTGTGCACCATCATGTTTACTGACTTAATTAAAAATGGACTATGGTCTGTAGATCTTGAGTATTTACTCTTAATGCAGCCAGTCATAAGAAATTCAAGCAATTTCCCTCTGGGATTAATAAAGTTCTTTGAATCTTGAAATAAACAACTTCTTGCTGAGTGTTCTTTGTCACCATACTTGTCGCAGAAAAAGAGAACCATGCAATAAAAAACAAATGCACACATACAAAGACAAAAAAGGTACAATAAATGTAAATTCTGGACACAGGACTGCACCACAATAAAAATGTATGAAGCTTGTTGGAGACCCTACTTGAACATTTCAGTCCATTTCCCCCAGAGCTCGATTGGGTTAAGGTCGGGTGACTGGGCAGGCCATTCCATTACAGACATCACAGGCTCATCACCTCTACAAATATCTGCCACTCAGCCGTTAGGTGTGTTGGAGGTCATTCAAACTGTGTCCCCAAAATTTTTGAGGGGCAGTGTACAGTAATTAAACAAACATAATAACCTCCCCATTTCTCTTTTTACCTCTTCACAAACACACTATGAGGTTAAAAGTAGAGACTTACTGTAGTGTCCTTCCATCTCATGATACAATGGTTCTCTCTCTCCATTTGCTTGACTTGCTCCTTGTTCACCTGTTTTAATATGAGAATAAACAAATAAGAAAGAGTTTACAGCACCATTCACCAAACACCTTCTTTTTCTTCTTCTCATTATTATTACGCAAAATAGCTCTATATAATCCGCGGCTACAATATTGCACTTATCCCAGAGTTTCACTAGTGCTTGGACACCATCAAGATGGAGGTTTCTCGGGACTCCGTGTTCATGAGAATGACTGAAGTGAGCCACATGCTATCTCAGCCTGGATCGTCATTTAGATGTACGTTTATCTTTAAAAAGTTATACTCTATAGCACTATACAGATATTTTATTGCAGCTAAAGGTTTCATCACCATATTTTGCTTGAGGTTACTTGTAAAGGTCAATTAGTTTTATCCTCTCACTCACCCAAAATTTTATCAGAAGTCAGGATTTGAACGCAGTGCGTATTATTATTATTATGCATCTTAAAAAAAAAAAAAAAAAAAAAGTTACACCCTTCAGCAGATGTTAATTATGTGTTCCTTAAGGGTTTTGCTGGGGTGTGCCTATTCACTGGATGTGACAAACTTTATTTCTCTTAGATGCTTATTGTTCATGCAAAAAGCTCATATCTCGCACTGATGGAGAATGAATGGCGCATGTGCGAGAAAAAACAGGGAGATACAGTTAAGCCGAGGGGATTTAGCACTGCAGAGCACTTCAAATCCCTTTATACATTCAAGTTCATGCACAACAGAAAAACAATTCCATTCTCTATCGACTAGCACTGCAGAATCTGTGGTGATATTCAAAACTAAACTAGGGTGCTTTCTAATTGTTCATGCTTCTGGGTTGATACTCTAGTGCTGAAGTGCTTACTGTTTTGAACATTTTATCCTTCTCCCTGCTTCCCCCACACCTGATACAAAAAAAAATCTGCCTAGCCAACATCCATTTATCCATTCAAGTTAAACCATGGAAAACACTTAAATGTGCAGCCAGATGGGACCTCCTGGAGCAGGTTTGGGAACAAGGACAAACCCTTCGACATGAGGTACTGCCAGTTCTAATGCATAGTGCTTATAGAGAATTGCTAATTCTGTTTCGTTCTTGCTTAAACCGAGTGCTAATTGGAGAAAGGGGGCCATTGTGGCCATCTTTTCATCTCTTGTGCATATCCACTAATCAGAAACACTGCCTAGGCATGTAATTGGAAAAGTAGGAGCATTAATGAAGTTTTACTGAGCTGGAGAAGAGGACCTACTTTCATTTTTAAATACTTTTTCAATAACGCTCTCTCTCTATCTCTCTCTCTCTCGCTCTCTCTCTCATACACACAACTCTAGATAAAAAGCATAAAATTTAAATCTCTAATGCTCAGCAGATAACTGATTAACAGTGGAAATAAGAAAATTATTTACACATACAGGTTGTTGGTAGATAAGTTCTTAATTCCTGAAACAATTAAAAAATAATTAAATGTCCACAAATTAGGCACAGGAAATCCCAGAGCTACACAATTATATCTGTAAGACTTAATGCTAATGTTCTTGTTGTTATTCATTTTATTATTATTGACTTTTTGTCTTACTTGGAAGGCTGGGAGGATTCTTGAGATGCTATGACTCACTATCCCAGACTTCGATGTTTCTTCATTTTTTTTTTTCTCTAGGGCTCTTCATTTTTTATCTTTACAAGCATGGACATCAAATCTTATTTTCTAATTAGCCTGCTTTGCTTTTCGCATGACTAAGCTTGAGGAGACAAATTGGGCAGATGTTTGATACGACACAAACCAAATGGTGATAATACTTCATAAAAACAAAAATAAAAATTACGGTGTGCACCAAAATATACAGTACTGAAACTCGCACATCTCGGATGCACATTTGCATTTGTCGACAGAGCATAGCTCCAGACGCACGTCTTCACAGTAATGGAGAGGAGGTTGTGTTGTGTATTTGTTGTTGGAAATGAGTTTCTCGGCAAAAAAAGTATTCATAGTTGGGCATTATTTCCGCACATATGGGAGTGGTCGTAAATAGGGGCCAAGTTTAAAAAGGTGGCAGAACAATTCGTTTCCTGATCTTACAACTGATGCCTACGTGTGAGGAATATTAAACAAAAGTGTGTTTAACTGTGAAGATCTGCCGAGAACTGCAGGAGTCTGCAGCAACCTTTGTTCTGGGAATCCAGGTTGACAATCTACTTGTTCAGTACTGTATATTTTAGCATACTGTATAATACACACACATACACCCTTGTGTATGCTATGCTCAAACATGACCCCAAACTCTCTTAAGACATTTTAGCCTGACTTGTAGCCTACACCAGGGTGTGGATGATGATGAGAAATGAGAAATGTTGCTTTGCGCAGGACACTCACAGAGAAGAGCTGAATGTAGTTGTTGATGAGATCTTCCACAACAAAAGTCTCCTGAGGTGCATGTCCTCCCGTTTGGAAGAGACAGGATGAGAAAACACATGCCAGACCCCGAGCCTTCATCTGATTTATATGAGAGCAGCTCTGAATCCTGGTAAAAGACCCACAATATATAGTTAACACAAAAATGAACCTGAATGAAAAATGTAACACGTGCATTAATGTGTAGAATATGTTTAATCAAGAAAACATACACTTTCAATCACAGTGTATACACAGTAGTATGTACTGTGTGTATATAGAGTGATCCTAAAGAAAACATTAATCCACTATCCAAATCTGCTAAAAAGAACAAATGAACTCTCTCCAAACAATTAAAATCATTTAAGAATTTTTTCACACTGTCTGACAAGCCGACTGAGGCTTTATAAGAAAGCAATTTCTGAGAGCATGGAAAGCAGACTTCAAAGCAGCTAACAAATCGGAAAAGTCACAGAGTGTAGGTTTATAATGCCTAGGGTTGGTGGTGACTCAGAAACTTTTTTCAAAAGAACTACACAGAAAACAGTGGAGGTAAGTGAAAGTCTTGAGTGTGTATGTGTGTATTTGTCTGTACCTGTACAGATGCTGTAATAGCGCCGAAAGAGTTGATCTGTTGATCTTGGGTAAACTCTGAATATAAGTGGAGTACTTCTCAACCCGGTCCTTCTCACTTACTTCATCTAAAAACGAAGTATGACACAGTTAGAAAAATGCACCAACCAGTGCCGCACGCAACTCTTCCATACGTTATATAACAGTGCTATATAAAGGACCGAGCAGTGATACCTGAGTACAAGTAAAGACTTCTGGGAAATGACTCAAGCAAAAGTAGGAGAAAACTGCTGGCATACGTGTTTTACAGTATCTGATATTGAGATGTACTTGAGTAAAGTGAAAAGAGCACTGATAACTTTTTGTGGATTTTTTTTTTTCCTTTACATTTTCCCATGTGAACAAAAAACAATCTTCTTTTTTTCAAAGAGTTGTTACAGTTATAAAACAATTCGGACACAATATAAAAACACAATATTTGTTTCAGTATAGCCATATAAAAGGAAGCCACCTAAAATAGTTGCGTGAATGAGGTTTCAGTTGAAAAGGTTATTTTTTTTCACATTGAGTGTCAAAAAGTCATTTGAGCCTAGATAAAAGAAGCACAACATTGATGTAGAGGACACTTGTGACTAGCAAACATTTAATTTGGTAAAATATATTTGTATCCCTGATCTATTATTTGGCTGTACAACACTTCAGTCTCTATAGTGTAATTGTACCACCACAATGGCAGAATATTCAACTTTTATTTTTTTATAGGAATTATTTTATGAAAATTGATGAGAAATACTTTCATGCAAAAGAAAAAGAGTGTCATATCGAGTGAATGTCACAGCTATTCATGATCAGGAGCCAAGTAAGCAAAATTGGCAGTGTTCTCTGGGTAGTTGGGATGGCATACTCTGTCTCAATCACAGCAATGCTACGGCCATATCTAAAAAACATAAATGCAGATTGAGAAGGCATTCCTCCTAATGTGTTACGCTGCTGGATTTAATTTGTCTTAGAGAAAACAAAACACAAAAATATATATTTTTTATCTTCCCGATTTGGTGGCTGTTTATAGGGGAGAGTTGGCGTGTGAGTGAGTCAGTCAGTGAGTCAGCAAGAAAACTGAGATTAATCAATAACAAGGTAAATAATTAATTTAAAAAGTTTCTACGGCAGTGTCTAAGAATATTTCCTAGTGCCTACAAAAATCTATTAAAATGAAGATATATGTTAAGTATATAACATTTTTTGGTAAGGTGTAATATTCCCAAACCATTTAAGTAAAGCAATTCCAATATTGGTTTTAATATGAATACTAACCGAGAGCAGAAATCCAGTAAGGGTAGAGCTCTTTAGCTAATAAAGCATCCTCACAGCTGGACAGGAAGCATTTGAGTGTGTCCGTTACATCCGCTAATTGATGATCCTGAACTCTAAGCTTAACATTCCGCGCATCTTTAGTGAACTCCTCTAGGAGCTGGGCCACACGTTTTGGGTCACCGTTTTTCTGATAGATGCCCTGATAACACAAACCTGGAGTCAAAGTTCAAAGTGAATGTTAGGTTCCAAAAAAGATACCATACTAAAACAAAATATACTGGCAGATTAAAATATAATTTACCGTATTGAGTAACAAAGGCAATACAGCTGTCGATGATGATGGGGACGTCATTTTTAGTCAGCTGTTGATTGCTTAGTGCTCTGCCATCTCTGCCGGCAGCTAACTCGATCGCCGAGTGCCATAATGTAAAGTCTTGTTTACTAACGCCATGAAGGTAGATTGTCCTGCAAAAAAGCCCATACAGAAATGCATGAAGGTTCTTTAATTAGCAATATAAATAAAAAAAAAATCTTCAGGTTCTGCTGAATCCGATAGCACTTCAGCTATTAAAAGAATTTTACCTGCCACTCTCAACCATGAGCAGAACCGGAATAATCTCATCTCTTTCCAAATGAGTGGAGACAGCTAGAACAACAAGAAGAAAAACTGAAAGGGTAAAGATAAAACAAGAGGGACTCAATCATAAAAAATCAGTCCAACACTAGCAAAAATTAAGCTGCTTTGTGAGATGTAGTGCATATCAGTAATGTTTTGCATTTGGATGTGAGTAAAAACCCCTGTTAGGAGCAAGTAGGGCAGAAAGCTCAGTGTAGCTGGTCATTATCTCTCCCAGCATGTGCACAAGAAAGCTGTCTGACCATTCTCATCAAACGCATACAAACGTCTTGCAATGCCGTGGCCTATTTACTGAATAACCCCCTTCAACACCTGAGAGCATGCCTCGTGACGGTTTAAATCTCCTCATCTCTGGCTTCTTTTGCTCCTAAATATCGCTGCTTTCTTCCAAGTCCACATTCTCTCTCTTCCCCTATCTTCTACCGCAAGACAAAGCCTCTGCATACAGCATGCTAAAGATACTTAATATATCGACTCTACCGGATTTGAAGCCTGAGACGAGAAAGTTTTATTTAAAGGAAGAAGGAGGGAAAAAATCTATGCCTATTCCATGGCCTTAAGTAATACAGCTTTGAAAGAAATGAAACATGGGAACTCGAGAGCGGCAAAAACAAGGTACATTAATTAACTCTGAGCATCTTTCAGGAGCAGACATTTTGTTTACAGCTTTCACTGAATGTAAGCTTTAAAAAAAAAAAAAAAAGTGAAACACATAACCCATATTAAATCCTGTTATCTGAAAAATGACAAACACTCACAGTAATTAATTACAAATAACAATCTCTCCATCGTGCCCTACTTCCTTGAACCTTTACAGCAAGTTATGCCTGAGGTAAAATTTGTTCATGTGGAAATAAGTTCAATTGTGCAATAATTAATAAAACTTGAGGAAGTCTTTATTGTTGTTCGTTGTGTAACGCTTAAGGAAACAACAGAAATCAATGCAAGATCGTCCACTGTAATAATGATTAGCAGAACATTAAAATTAAAGTGTGTTTTCTACAGTAACTATATAAATTATATTTTCACATCTTTATTAAATAAACTTTAGACAAAGTTAAAGAAAAAAAATGCATTTTTTAAAGTATTCTTAAGGACAAAACTGAAGGTCAAGTGGTAGATATTTGTGTTTTTTTGTTGGTTTTTTTTCGTTAGAAGCAATGTTTTACGGATTCTTTGGACAGGATACAAGCACTGTAAGCCTGTGCTCCACATAAAACCCAGGACGCTAAAGGACCGCCAGTGGGTCATGCAGCTTATTTTCAGACACAGCACCTCTGCTTCCTTGGCCTCAGCTAGTTGGAGTTGGTTCCCCCATGAGCGTTACTTTTATGCTGCTCTAAGGACGACTGTTCCAGCAGTTAAAATTCAAAAAGAGTTCCACTGACTCACAAGTCTAGCCCCAGGATCCCTCTGTCCTTTAGTTTCAAATCAGCTTTTGGTCTCTAAAAAGCCGAACCACCATCAATCCACCAGAGTTCTTCATCGTAACACTGAAATATGTGCTGTATTCATTTAACACTTAAAGTTCCCTCATCATTTACCAGTTATGATTTGGGTCTGGTGGGCTTAAGGTCACAATTCTTACTGCCATGTATAAATGGGTCACAGTTATCCTCTCAGGTGGGTAGTTAAAATTTTACAAAAGCATAGTAGACTGTTAAAAATGTGTTCTAACACCATGACAATTAAATGTCCAAAACTGAAATGCTTCAGATATGAATAGTCAGTAAGCTGGAAAATGTGACTCGCACACTGTGATGCTTAAAGTTACACTCTACCTAGAATTAGGAATCAGCAATGCTGCCAGCCACATAACTCCATAACAGGGAGTCATACAAGTCTCCAGCTACCACTTAAAAATCACTCAGTGTACACTAGAGTACACGATTAACCAAACCAGAATGTTGTGATGCAACTAAATGGAAATGAACAAGCTTTTTTTTTTTTTTTTTTTTTTTTTTTTTTTACAGCTTACATGAGCAGCTTCCAACCCACATATCACTGGCCATGCCAATGTTAACCACAGTCTGCTTTTTATAAGGGTTGTTACAGCGGCACAGAAATCTCAGGTCAGCAACAAAGCTTTGCTATGTCTGTGCTCTAATCCTGTGTCACAGGGCTTCAGCCCTGCAGGGTTCCTGTTCCGACCCCAAAGAGATCAGAGACCAAATGGATGTGCATGTATTATTTGATAACACTGCATTTCCAAGGTGATATAAGTGATGTACTATCCTCACCATCCTACTATGAGTACTGTACAAGGGCTTTATATATCAGATACATGATTACACCTTAACTAGATTAAATAAATATACGTATACTCCATAACACGTACATAATCAGTTTTTCAATTCCTAACCAACTTAAATATGGGGTTCAGCCAACTCCACAAGCCTCCAAGTCCTGCAAAGTATTGAGTCATGCCTGGAAAAAAAAAATGACTGTATAAAGAAGGTGCTGGCAATTGTGTGGGGGAAAAACAAAACAGAAACACCTAGAAAATGCTCATGCATTAACATTTTAAGTTATGATTGGCATTGTTTGTTTGTGTATCATCATCATTTATTGGTTGTAGCATAATAACTGATTGTTGTAAATGGTAAAATTGATACAATAACATGACAAGCACGTATGCAGTTAAAAATCAGATTGAGAAACAACACTGGCCAAGTAGAACTCATTTCAGAGAGAACATAAGGACAAGTTAAAGTGTCGTTGACAAACAAGTAACGTTCTTTAATATTTAGAAAGGTGAAAGTCTTGAATATCTAGCTTCAGTAAGATGGTTTTGAAAATTAACGCCTGACAACATTAAAGTACGTATATAGAGTTAGACCTGCATACGTTTTTCCTTCTTCTTCTAGTTTCATCTATTCTATGTGTGTTAAAATCCGAGAAGATCAGCAGGTTCAAACCAGAACATCTGGCACCAACAGGCATGCCACAGTCAGAGGGATCACCCATTCTGGCTCATTGGACAATTTCATAAATGAACAGATGATGGGTCATTCTAATAAATTTATGTTAGCATAAAAAAATGCATGAATTCTTTTCTCCATGCTTGTGTGATTGTGGGTTCTTACTAAGTTCCTGCAGGCGTTTGAGTTGTAGAACCATCTCGTTCATGTGCTTATTTTCAGGATGAAGGAACAGCTCAGAGCCGACCAAAGTGCACCATCCTCGTCTCCAGTGATAAAGGTCATGACCCTCCTTATAGTACAAACGACCAATCAGATCACAGTCCTCCTTCAACAAACAGTCCACCCTATCCGCATCCAAACACTGGAGAGAGAGAGAGAGGAAAAGAGGAGAGGAAAAGAGGAGAGAGAGAGAGATGAGATGAGAGAGAGATACCAAGTAATAACCATCCTCTGACAGAATATGATGGACAGATAAAATAACTGCTCTGAAGTTCATTACACAGCCAGACACAGTGAAGAGGACATAAATTGCATGGCAGATATTTTCCAGCAGAGGAACTCTAGTTAACCCCTGAGTTCCATTACTTTTGGAAGTTTCAGTCTGAGTGGGAGGACATAGATGAACTTTTAACAGCTGAAGCTTTAACGTCAGAAAAGTTTCTGCACATAGGCACTGACACGTCTCTATGCTTCAGTCACATTGAAACACAGAGACGAACAATAACACCCTTCCTTCACATGTATACGAATACAAATTATTATGGAACTTCAGATGTTGCTTTGTCTAGACAAAGAGAAAAGCAAAATGATGTTCTAAAGGTTGGAGCATGTTTTTTTATCTTAGACAATTACAAAGGCAAAACGTTTGATGACTAGAATGATCGTTCTAAAAGTACAAAGAATTTATGCTGGGATAAAATATTCTTTTAAACCATTACAAGACATGGACTATTTTAATTAAATGTATCTTCTTACTCAACTTTTTTTTCCAATACAACATGACAATTTTTGTATGCTGTATACAACATGAGCAACACCTCCACACTGATGATGGAGAAGTCACAGTTCAGCTTTAACTGATGCTGCTATTGCATAAAACAGGGCGATAGGTTAGACTAGGCAGCTATGCATACTGAACTGAAATCCTGTTCACATTACACAATTTTAACTTCTATCAGAATTTAGTCATGACCTCTGACAGATCAGCAAGACACAAATTGTGCTAAATCTGCACATTACAAGCCTACAGTAGATTCAATCTCTTGGGTCTTGTGAAACTATCCAAACTATCTAATTCTCATCAAATAGGAGGTTGTGAATCCTTATCTCTGTCGATTAATAAATTGTTCCCTCATGTCTATGTATATCTAGAAAATGTATTTAAAGTTTTATTTAAAACTGAAAAGCGTGTGCGTGTTTGCGAGTGAGAGAAGCAGAAAAGACCTTGGTGATGGCATGGACCCAGGCTCTTTGTGCATCTGATGTCTGTGCGCCAAACACAAGCATTTTCTCAGACTCCAGGTAGATCTCAAAGGTGAACACTGCCCTGAGGGGAAAGGAAGTTGCATTACAACACACACACAGAGCTGTGAAAGGAAAGCGCCTGGCTATTAATCTCAGTTTGTCTGCTGCTCCTACCACCGGTATTAGAACACCAGAGGATAGCCAGAGGTCAAAGGTTAGGGTCTAATACTGCCGACAGTGTTTTCTGTGCACAGTGTTGTTGTGCAATATTTTGACTGAAATGCATGTGCGTGCTAGTGAATTGCAAAAGTGTCAAATACTGCAAACGATGTCAGTGAAACAGATAGACATAAAAGAGATAAGGAGAAATAAGAAAAGGGCAGAGGGGGAAGGGAAACAAAGGCAAAGCACAAATAATCCGGGCTCCTACCCTGCTCCAGTCATGGTCTCTGGGTTAATGGCCAGGCTTGCCATGTCACTGATGTCCACTCTTCCTATCGGCGTGGCGCTCTTTTCACCATCGTAGTAACTCAAGTAGCCACCTTCTAGTGTGCACCAACATTGGACCATGTCTGCAACATAAAAACAACATCTTTGTAGGAGACTAAACATGTCATAGGAAAGTTGTTGGTCTTTCGGCTGCTCCCATCAAGGGTTCGCCATAGTGGATTATCCCATCCTTGCACAACTTGGCACAGGTTGACGCAACCCTCCCATTTTTATCCAGGCTTTGAAACGGCACTACATTCAGTGGCTGAGGTTTGGGCATTGGACCTGGGCCTTCTGTATGGCAGGCGAGTAATCCACCACTGAGCCACCAATGCACCCAAACAGATCGTAATGATGTCATTAGTCAATAGGTAAAATGTTTGTAAAGTTGCAATCCTAAAAACCAAGGTGCCTGAACCAAGGTGCCTGATAAGGATCCCAAGGGCAACATCTTAGATCATGAAGTTAGTTTACGTAAAGTACCTCAAAAAGAAACCATCATGCAAATCACTTCTTCAACAGTTTTACTAACGAACTACGAGTAGTTAACTTCTTTCCCCTACTTGGTTACTCCTCCGCTCACACTAAAAATAGCACCAAGCCTGTCAGGTAAGAAAGCCACCGAAGATTTCCTGTCAATTTTAGCCCACTCTTCCGCTGTCTGGGTGTCCAGTTGAACTACAGTTCATGCTTGTGTCTATTTCAGAGTTCTGCCTGCTGTTGCAAATAATCCCACACTTTTTGTATAAAACTGAGGTCTGGTGATTTTGCCAGCCAGTCAGTGTCACAGTGTTCCATCAGGCAAGTCATACACAGATGTGGTTCTATGTACCCTCTATCTTAATAACAGCAACAAACTATGAACAACAAATATAATACAGATCTGCGACTTTTAAGGTGATAATCTCAAAAACGTAATATATTTCCCACAAACTTGATAGCAGTTGCTGTCTGGTCAATCAAATAAAAATTAAATAAAAGTAACTTTCACAGATTTGTGTACACCATATTAATTAAGGCCTAATAGAACCTTTATAGAATCTTTTGTTCACTCGAAGAACTTCATGACAGATGGTTATTTAACTATTTTTGTGAGCGCCAAACAAACTGAAGAAAACTAAAGAATTTCATAGGACCAAAAGTTTTTCATTTTATTCTTTACGTAATTTAATTCCGCAAGATGCATTTCCTTCTAATCATTCTAATTACTCATCAACCACAACCACCACTAACCCCCTTAAACAGCAGCTTAGAACATAGCTGATTGAACTAGCTATTCTTTTATTAGCAGTGGAGGATATCCTACACATACATTTCCGAGAGCCGCTACATTATCACCTAGACACATCTGACACATCTCAGTGGTAATTAAAATGATATTTACTTTTCTTGATGGACAAGCACTGACAGTGTATAAATTGTGTGCAACTGTGTTGTCGATCAGTCTGAGGTAGCAAGACATTCCGGTAAGGGTAGAACTAACTGTCACATAAATAACTTTCAAAATGTCCACTCTCTTGAAAAAAAAAAAAAAAAAAAAAAACTCCAATGACTTTTTTTTGTCCCTCAAGCCAACAATGTTTAAAAAGTGTGCAGGAAGATACAGAGCTAAAAATACACATACAAACCATGTTGTCTGCTAATGAGCTGCTACTGTCAAGCAAATGTTTAACCGAGTCTGATTAAAAATTGTAATAATTTTTTTTTTTTTTGGAAGTGACCATTATAAAACATTCACTTATTTATTCTCTTCATGACTTATCTTGTGCAGGGACACAGGAGCCTACAGTATGCCAGGGGACTCGGAGCGGTACACCGTGGACAGGGTGCCAATCCATCACAGGACATGAGCAAATACCTCCATACTCACTTGCATACAGTATTACGGGCAAGTTTGAAACAATTAGCCTACCCTGCATGTCTTTGGACTATACGGGAAATATATATGGGAAAACTGAAGGACCTGAAGGAAACCTACCAAGCACAGAAAGAACCCAAAGGCAGGACTCAAAACCCTAGACTCTTGAGGTGTCAATGCTAACAATGCTAACCATTACGCCAGAATACCGCCTAGTACTGGTCTCAAGAACACTTGACTAGTACATACAATTTGTATGCAAAATAATTTGTACAATTATTTTTATTTTACAATTTAATAATTACACAATTTGAACCCCAGCTCATGTTAGGCAACTAATTTTGGAGCTAGGTGACAACCCACAGTGGCATAGTGGTTAGCAATGTGGCCTTGCACTCCCAGGATAGGGGTTTGCTTCCCACTTCAAGTCTATGTGCGTGAAGTTTGCATGTTCTCCCTGTGCTCCGGTTTCCTCCCACAGTCCAAAAACATGCACGATAGGATTACTGGTGTTTCCAAACTGCCTGTAGTGTGTGAGTGAACGTGTGAGGGAGTGGGTGGATGTGTGCTCTACAGTTGATTGGCACCCTGTCCAGTGTGTACCCCACCTAGTGCTCTGAGTCCCCTGGGATAGGCTCCAGGCTTTTTATGACCCTGTACAGGATAAGAGGTATAGAGAATGAGTGAAAGTGTGAGTAAGAGTGACAACCCTGCTGCCGGCTCGGTAACTGAGAACTCCAGCATAGAAAGCTCATGTAGTGTGATAGATACAGCAACTCTATTGTCTTAATCCCAAGCAAACATTTTCACACAGTAGCAGATATAATTCAGAAACAACTCCTTTTTTTGCACTGTAACTCCAGTTTCTATTTGTAGACCATATAATTCTTGCTGTCCACATCTTCACATGCAATGCATAGTATATCTTTTATTTTCTTCCATACAAAATAGTGAGAAAGTCACAAAACCATGACAAAACAGCAGTAGCGTTTTTTTCTTGAAAAAGCAGGATGTTTGAATTGGGTATGGTTTTACAGGAGAATGACTGTTCAGTGTACACACATCATCCATGAGAAATTATGATGTGTGATGTGCATACACACATACTGTACACCCCTAAAAATACATCCACCAAATAACTGACTGCATGCAATTAAAACCATGTAGCGTAAAAGGGTCATCAATGCAGTATATTGTGTAGTATACACTCAGTTTATAGGACATGTACAGAAAGGTCTAACACACCGATTTTTTTTATTTTATGGGCACTTTAAAGGACCATGAACCAAAAGAGTGTTTAAAGAACCTTAAATCCAAGCTGTTTTTGCTCGATTTTTCATCTTTCATGTAAAAAGCTGATGCATCTTCAGCATTTTAAGAACCATGTACCACGTGGGTGCACTTACCATCTTACAAGCATCGAGCTCACCACAGCTACTCAATTTTAAATTTCAAAGTCAGACACAAACTCCCACTGCCATCTGTTAATTTCTGTTCTACATCAAACAGACCTCTTCTGTCATCAGACATGCGTGTTCATTTATCAGGAATATGCTGATGATCCACTCCTGAATAGAGCTTAATGACACAGAGAGAAAGATGATTTAATAAACTAGCGAGAAGGTGCTGACTGTCTATCTAAAGGTGCACTGTGAAGCATTTTTACACCCGACGTTTTTATGAGCTTATCATAAACAGAATGCAAATGTTAAATGAACAGGCATAGCTGTCCTCATCTGATCTCCTGTTGCTGTTAGGAGGCAGAGCCACCTTCCCCCCAGTCATATTAAAACATCATAACATTATCGCGTGCCCTTAAAAACCGCCTTGACAAAAAGACTGATGAATTTGTGCGTGCGCGAATGGGTGAGAAAGAGTAGGAAGGACACAAAAGTGACTGGCACAACAAGTGATATTTACAACGTTTCCTGAAGCAGAAGAACAGAAGCATTCATCAGCAGCTCTGTGGTGCCACAAATTAACAGGTGCAGAGAATGAAAGTGACAAAAGAAAAAGATTTCAAGTGATGGCATTTGGAAAGTGCCATACCTGTCACCAAAACAGGAACACAAACAGGCACATCCACACTCTTTCAACGAGCGGAAATGGATACGCTCTCCTTCTCATTTGCACCGTCTCACGTGCACACGTTCGAAATATGCCATAGAAGAGACAGATGGTATTTCCTATCAACAATCATTTCATGTGGCTGCCTTGCTGTATCTCCATGTTGCAGTTTGCAGTGTGTGGTATTTATTTCATCACCTCGCAGGCAGTATCCGTAAGCATATCTCCCACTCGAAATGGCACCAGAAGCAATTCAAAACAAAGGCTGGATCAGTAGGCAGAATTATAATGTGCCGAATGCAACAGGCAACTAACAAAAATGAAGCATGAAGAAAGACAGGAGGTCATTGTTTTTTTTTTGTACTGCAGATGTGCTAAGGAGAAGAGTAAACTCCTATGATCTATAAGCAAACCTCCAAAAAAAAAAAAAAAAAAAGAAAAAGACAACAGCAAAATAAAAACTATGGCATCTTATTTTAGATGGCATGAACTACTGTATCTTACTTAAAAGTATTCAACCAAAGCTTGCTGACAAAGTTCCTAACATAACATGTTCATACTGTCACGAACATGCCGAAATCAGCGCCCGGTTTCAAGAGACAGAAAAGCCTACAAACAAATTCCCAACACACGTCCCAACTCACCTGACTTCTAATTTACAACACAGGACTCAATTACACACAACCAAGCACTAAGCATATAAATATATATATATGCCCGACAGTGGCAACCTAGTGGATCGAACTGCCAACCTTCTGATGAGTAACTCGGTGCCTTATCCCTCTGAGCCACCACTGTCCCTGCATGCATGTTCTGTATTTGTTCTGACTGTTGGAATTTCAATAAAGTTGGTCGAACTGCAATTGCGTCCGTCAATACCCGTCGCATGCATGAACAGTAACGGTTCATTTATGGCTTTGAATAAAATGACAGAAGTGATGGGTGATGGTAGTGGTTCATAGGGAACCTCACATTACCACTTTTAACCAGCCCCATGGACTCTGAATTGGATGAGATCTTAGTTTAGAATTTGACGAGGAGAATATCCACTAATTCCAAAAGTTATTTTTTTTTTGTCATCTCCCTTTTTAAGCATGCAATGTAGTTAGTTCAACCATCTGAGCAGAGATTAAATGAAATGAAAAATCCGTGAACGTCCTCCCCTTCATGACCCAATGTCTTTTGCAGTCTCTTGGCTGTCGCCTTCAAATACATAATCTACATAATTTAAAATACATACCGTATGTGACTGGATTTGCCACAAGAGACATCATGCTCCAAACTCTGTGATAATTCATGGTTAACTAGAGGGCTATGAGATAAATAACTCTTTTTTTTTTAACATATGTTTAAAAAGTCTGCTACAATTGGATATTCAAGTACTTTAGTCACCAGTCGATACTTCATTCTTGAGAATGTAGGGAGGGGGGAAAAAAAAGTAAAACTTTCAAGAATGTACTTACTGATATTTTTGTGAGAAAAACATATCTTTTTTTTTTTTTGCTATATTCCTATACTAAAGTTCTTGCGACATGTCTTCCCCCCCCTTCATTGTTCTTTTCACCAGTGTACTCAAAAAACGCAAAAGGAATGTAATTGCCATATAAAGCCAGGAATTAGAAGCTTGAACTGGTTTTTGTATAATAACACAAGAGTTCTCACCTCCTCTGCTTACATCTAGTCCTGTGTAGATCCTACGCCCTGAAGTGAGAGAGGGACCATAGAGGGAGAAGCATGCTGGGTAATCAGAAGGTTATCAGGGTGTGACTGACAGTTTGATAAGAGTGTAGAGTAGTTTGATCTCACTCTGTTGGCATCAATTCTCAGGTTCACTACTATTTCAAGTCCATTCTAGCAAATCATATCCTAGAGCTCTGTGACGCCACATACTGTAGCAGCCTATTTTTGATAAACCCTGGTGGTCGTCTCGGTGGATTTGGTTACGTAGGCTGTAAAAATTAAAATAAAATAAAATAAAACCAAACCATGAAGGTCTTTGCACAAGCAAGCATACTGATAACCTTGCAGATATCAGTGGCTAGGGTCTCCTGCTTAAAACGTTATCTTTTTACAGGAATTACATTCTAATATTATTCTATTTATGCGAAATGGTTACAATTAAAATCCCTGTTCAAGTTGTTACTATAAAAAAAAATTGCGTTAAAGTGGACTAATTTCTGAGCCATGATGTTAATCAAGTAGCATGGCACAAGCAGTGCAATTATGCTGAATATCAGCACAGCTGTGATCAGGCTCTAGGCACAAGCGCACAGGGCGAGTGTCTAAGCTAATCACAGCCTGC
Organism: Clarias gariepinus; assembly: GCF_024256425.1. Taxonomy (NCBI): domain Eukaryota; kingdom Metazoa; phylum Chordata; class Actinopteri; order Siluriformes; family Clariidae; genus Clarias; species Clarias gariepinus. The sequence goes on along the minus strand of NC_071100.1, from coordinate 28,001,061 downwards.
CTGTATTTAGCATAACTACACACTTGCTAATACAATATTGCTTTAATACAACAGTTTTATAAACAAGAAACGAATATCAAGTCAGTGACGCTGATTTTTTTCTTTATTTTTGAAAATCGATCTTAGTAGACACCATATTCACTTTATAGTCAGCTAACTGATATGATCTCATTTGATTGGTACATTGCAGTCAAAGCAGATTCTAGTTTGGAGGGGAAAAAAAGGGTCATTCCCTCCTTTCCATCTTTATCTATGAAGAATTCATCTATATGTATGATTTGGGTATAACGTGTTACAAGAAATTACTTTTATTTTTTTTTACTTTTATTTTATTTTTTTTTAACCAGTAAATCTGGTAACTCTAGAACCACCATAACCCTATTCATGGTAATAATGTTATTACCATTATTACTAAATTATACTAATTATTACTAAAACCGTGATAATAAAATGCTCCATGGTGAAACCATCTAACTTTTTTCCCTGAAAGGCTAAATTTAGATTTTAGCTTATTTGCATAAATCAGTATTTAGCTGAGCTGTGCCCAATTTTTCCTATTCCCCCATTCATTCTGTTGAACTGAGCCCAAATCTTTAAATGTACATCTTTGTCTCTCTCTAATAATCCACTCTGCTTAATGTGCTGCAACAAACAGTGCAAAATGCACAATTGTCAAGCCACGCCTGCATGGATAATATTTCTTCAATCCGATTGAAATCACTTAAATTAGAGATTCCAGTTTATCAGTTTACAGGGATGCAGATCTGATAAGATGTCTGTTTAAACACCCAAATCATTTAATCAGAATTGTATGCTTTTTATATACAAGGTGTCTTTGCCTGCTTTAAAATGTTTTAATGTGCTAGAAATGTAACAGAAGAATATGTATTTTTTTTCTCCAACTCTTAGATTAGTTATGCTTCTCATCTTTTGCAAAATATCCTACTTTTTATATAATGATTGGGTATAAAAACTCAGTTTCATCTATAATTGTTAGGTGCTTTATTAAGTATGATCTGGTGAGACAAACAGTGGCCTCTTCTTAGTCAGACACACAGTGGATGAAAGTAAACACAGGTGACAGAGTTTTTCCTCATGGAGTTTACTGATCAGGAGCGGAAGCAGAATTTCCCTCCCAGGAAACTTATCAAGTGTTATCCCATGTGGCAGAAATAATAATATTAATTTATTCCAACAAGAGAGACTCATCTAATTAGGTGCTTACATGACTAATATTTGCAGTACATACTAAACACATTATCAATGATTTACACCATGGCTCTCATCCAGTTCGAAAATGCATTATGAGCGGGTGAAAACCAGGTGCTTACATGATGCAGTTTTATACACGTTTCACTGTAAATCAACGAGCACGTCCTCATCAAAACCCTAGAACCCGTTTCCTCAGCCAAGGCAGCAGAGCACCGCGTATCATCCCCACTACTTGTGACAGGTGAAGAGAGAAAACCCCTTTCATCACTACACAGCACAACGAGACAATAGACAGCATGCTGAGGGACTGTCTCTAGAATAGGACAGAGTCTCTCTCCCATTTATCAAAAACTTTTTATACCGTATGTGTTTCATCTCTTAAGCCTGGAGCATACAGATAACTGCTCACACCTTGCTCACAGGCTGTTTTTCCTCTTATGCCATCTGGCATAAGGTCACTTGACCACTTGGACCACTGTTATCAGACTGTAACAGAAACAGAGGCTGCAGCTCACGTGTAGTTTTCAGTTCAAAGTACTGTATATGCCTTTAAACAGCATTGTCACAAAGCAACTTTAGAAACAATCGGATGTAGCTTTAGATCCTTAACAAGAGAACCAAATGAAATATTTGCAAGAAAAAAACTCTAGGTATCCATATACAACTATACACAGATAGAGTGATTATTAATTATTATAATTCCACAATTTTATTTCTTATTTAGCAGTTGTAAACATGTTTAAAGCATGTTTACAATAAGCATATGCATAGTCTTCCAATGAAAATCTTATACAAAAGTCTATAGTATCCAGCTGAGATTATCCACTAAATCGGGTGAGAGACCTGCTTTTTTTTTTTTTTTTTTTTTGCAGTCTTTAGGCAATCCATTTGGGAGCGTCCCAGCAGCAGAAAGTACAAAAGTTCAGTGTAGAAGTAGAGCATCAGGATGAATCAGGCAGCTCTCATGAGGAAAAGAGGACACCCAGGAGTGTTGGAGTAGTTTTCCCTTTGGTTTACTAGCTGTACTTGTATAAACTTACTGTATGTCCATTCCACAACCCTGGTTTTGTCTTTTGCTGAATCATGATAAACGTATGGGTGTGCACTGGATTGTAAATAAACAGTTAACTACTTGAACTGTCAGTATTCAAATATTAAAACTGCAACTTTTTAATGTAGTACAAACTTCACGAACAGTCTTAAGCTCCAAAAGACACAAATTGGATACTTACAGTATCTTGGATACTTTTTTTGGGCGCTATCGCAGGACAAGCCCAGTTATTCCAGAAATGACACAGTACTTATGAGTATCTACCAAACCCTCTCGGTGCTATTCTTTGGATCCTGCTCATACTGTACATACATTGAGTCTTTATTTTCCCTTTTTGATTCCATTGATTTTTTTTTTCTCATTTTCCTCATTCAGATACCCACCTGCTACCTAAACCTCCCCAATGCTACAACAGCTAGCAGCCTGGGAAAGTAAAAGCTATTATTTTAACATATCTTGTTTTAAATATTTTATTTTAGCCAATGTCTAATCACATGCTTCCTCTATACAGCAGGTTGGCAAGCTGAAATATTCAGTTCATGTTGAGAAAAGATTTTGCATTGCATTTTCTTATTATCTATTATTTCTCTGTATTACCACATTACCAGTCAACCACAAACATGTGCACTGCCACTGGCGTGAACTTTTAATTGCAGTTAAAAAGTGACACTTTATTAAATATCCTTTTTTAGTCTCATAGCCGTTAACTAACCGTCTGCTAATGCTTACAGACAACTCCTTAGTGCACTGAATTATTTATATTACAAGTACATCCACTGGATATAAATATAAACACACCCCTGTTACAACTGCCACATCTTTCTGATGTAAAAGATGGAAACAAAGTTTAATCATGTTAGATCATTTTCCATCTTCATCGTGATTTACACAACAGTTAATTCTGACCAAGTAACCTGACTGGACACGAGACATTCCAAGAGTGCTGATATAGAGTACAACAGCATGGAATGTTTAAATATGTGTATTAGGTGTTCTAACAATCGTTAGACACCTGAACAAGGACACATCTTGTTGTGTGGAACAAGGTATGTACACCCTACATAGCACACTAGCTTCCAATTTTTTTTTCCTTGGATCACTGAGTTAGCTGATGTAATTCTCAAAGAGAAAAGTGGAAATATAAAGTAAACCAGATAGGTTTCTCATGAGTGTTTACCACCTGCTGTACCTGGTTTATAACCATAATCTGTTGATAATAAGTGATGATTGTGGAACTTTTGTATAAAAGCAATATTACACATACTTGGTCATGCTGTTGTGCTGAATATCAGTATGACTAATATCTGCAACAGCATCACAGCTGTGCTGATTTTCAATACAACAGAACACCCTCTCATGTGATGTTGGTTAAATACCAACCATAGACTTTTTCATCTCGGCTGTATTAAACTTTATACGGACAATATTTTGAAACACATTAATGCAAGAACCATATAATTTGTTTCAGGAAAACAATAAAAAAAGCTTAATCCTGTGAAAAAAAAGACTGAATTTACATTATTTTCATGTTATGTTTACATGAAAGATATAGCAGATTTTATGTTTTTTTCTACAATAAATATAAATACACATGCCAGAGCACAAAAATGCAATGTGTACTTAAAAAACATCTAATGCAATATTTAAACACATACAGCTTACAAAGAATTTCTTTGCTGAAGGTTCAATCACAAAGAGCATGGCATGTATCAAAAAGGGTCCATTCAGGAAATGCCTCTGAATAAAAGCACAAAACACTAACAGAGTCAGAACATAGCTTGCTTTTATGTTATTTTTGATGTGTGTGCATGTTTTTGTGTACTTGTGTGCGAATCTGTGTGTAAGCACTGCATCTACGTGTGTGCACGTTCAAAAAACTACTGCATGATTTATAAGGGGGCAGATGTGACTGCTTTCATTTCAACCAAAATGGAGCATTGGACTAGCACTTTACAGGCTTTTGGGTTTAGCAAAAGACTGTTGGATGTTACACAAGCAACACCCTCCCAAGCGAGCACACACTCAATTAAAATCCATTAATCAATCAATAAACAGACACTGAGAATGAGTACTGCCAGTAGCAACTAATGTCATTGATGCAAAAGAAGAGAAGAGAGAAGGTCTGTAATAATATCTGTACATATATAGTACAGATGGCTTGCAGCGAAAGAAATACAACTTAGCGTAAACAAGGCATAAGATGCTTAACCATAAAAAAATATATTTCTATTAATAAGTTGGAAGAACAAGCAGACATATCCATGGGCTTCAAATTAAAATAATAATATTACTGATTACATTTAAGATAAAAAAAAATAATTGTTTAGCTTTTAACCTTTTTAAGCATTTCTACAAACTCTTTTCCTGTAAACTACAAGTTGACGCTAGTAGATATATAAAACCATGCTCATTTTCACATCCAAGTTGCCAAGGCAAAATCCAAATTTTATATTTTAATGATTTTATACTTAAAATACACACAAGGCCATGAGGAAAATGCATGGTAAAACAAACTGCTAAACAGCCCTGCAGTTTATGTACATCTTTGTGAACCTTAACAGGCAGATTCACCCTGGTGAGCTCAGTCACATCAGACACACCAATGAACCTGAAAGAATTCATGTGCAAGTGAAGAGAAAAGGATGTATGATTAGATGAGCGAAAGACAGAATAAAATCAAAGGGAATGGAGATGCTAGAACTCTGACCTTGTGAAGTACTGAAGAAAAGGAGTCAGAGAACAAAGGAAAGAGAAAAGGTATGACAGAGAAATGGATAGGAGAGAGAGAGACAGAGAGACAAAGGGAAAGAGAGAGCAAACGCAAGAGCAAAAGATGGGAGATAAACACAAAGTAATCAGAAATTAGAGGTTTTAGTTCCAAAGCTGTCACTCAGTTTAGACAGTGTGTTTTGACGGCACTGTAGTGTCGTGCACATATGATAGTGTATGTTTAAGAAAAAAGAGCGCACACCAAAAAAAAAAACAACACAAAGGCTCTTAAAGTACCAAGATAAAAAAAAATAAAGAAGATAAAATCAACTTATTTTTTAAACTCAATTCTTGCACAAAACTAATCCAGGAAGAAGCCACATTCTGTACCCTTCGTGTTTTAATATCTTCAAGATGTGAAGCAGACCTTAAGTAGTTTTTTTCTAGTCCGCTATGCAGTACCTGTAATCCCTTGTTTTCCACGGTCTCTGCAATTTTTATATTTATTTAATACAACTGCAGAACATTTGGTTAGTTAGCTAGTTAGTAAGTTTTAAGGGGTATGGGGCTGACTTCAAGAAACGGAAAGCCCTGAAAAGCAGCCAAACATGTATTTACAAAAATCCTCAGGAACTGCTTATTAATTATTAAAAAGAGGTTTTATTCATAGAGCTTCAAACCATTAGTGAAAAAGGCTTTAAAGCAACCTGGGTGCATGAGGTAGAAAAGAGAGGGGGGGGGGGATAAATGAATAAATAAATAAATAAATAAATATAAAAAACAACTTCCTCTCTGTTGGAAATGTGAGGCTGCACTTCTTGTTGGATTAAGAAGTTGAATTACGCAGTTTAAGTAGTGCCTTTTGAAATTTTCAGTCAAAAGCACTATACTTAAGCTGCCATTACGACTGCTCTTGAATGCTTATTTATTATAAATGAAATAACAAGCAGTTTATCGGCCATGGCTTTTACAGCGCCAGCAGTGAGGATTTAATCTCGGCCACTTGAAGAGGCCAAAGTGAAAAAAAAAGAGAGAACAAACAGAAGTGAGCGAGAAATCAAGAGAAGGAGTGCGACATTATCGTTCTTTGCATGCAGCAACAAAATTTCCTCTTCAGGCTGTTTCTTTTATAACTTGTGCCTCATTTACTGAATATTATTGCACTGCTCTGAGAGGTACACAAATGTTATCTTTCTAGCTCAAGGGGATCAACTAAATTTCTGAAGCTACCATTTAATGCTTAACCATTAAAAGGTAGGCAGTAAAAAAAAAAAAAGAATTTAAAGTGTTAATGTTTTTTTTTCTCCTTTCGGGGGAAAAAAATCCTAGTAGACTCTGAGCTCAGGTATGACCTGAAAACTGAAAAATAACTGCATCTCTGCCAAGTTGGCTTTAAACGTTCTTTTCTTCCTCAATAGATATTTTTTAAACAAGCCATGACACAACTGCACTAATCAGGTCAGAGAGAGAAAATGAAATAAAAATGAAAGTCTTTCCCTTTTTCAATGAGTTGCCTTCAGCTTAACAATTTCCATAAACACATGAACAGATAAACTGCTTTACTCTCTTCACACTTATGCAGATTGTATCTTTATCAGTTTTTTCCTAGTCCACTATTCAAGCTGTGTAAATACATCACCAGTCCATATCCACAAGTCAACCATGTCTGATCTAGCTGCAGTATCAGTTAATTCTGAATTCAACTTGCATCAGAAGATGCAATTCACTCCCTCCAGGATTTGTGTGTCTTATATTTTACTTCATTTCATGCACTTTAGTTTCTAAACTAAAAGTAAAAACTCCTTGTGTTATTCATTCATTCAGTTATTTCTTCGTCATCTTCTATACCCGCTTATCCTGTACAGGATCGCAAAAGGCCTGGAGTATACCCCAGGAGACTCGAGGCATATGGTGGGGTTACAAACTGGATAGGGTGCCAAGCTATCACAGGGCACACCCCGGGCACACACAGGCAGTTTGCGAATGCCAATTAACCTAAATTGCATGTCTTTGGACTTCTGGAGGAAACCAAAGTACCCAAAGAAAACCCACCATGTGAAACACAAACTCCACACACAAACAGCCCCAAATGGGAAATTAAACCCTCGACCCTGGAAGTGTGAGTCCACTATGCTGCTGTGCCACCTCCATGTGTTTTATTTATTTGTAATATTATTTTATTTTAATTAGTCACAAACGGTGAAAATTTGTCACTGTAATTGACATCAATGCTGTATGTTATTTGATTTGGCTGTTTTCCTGAAGGGACTGACTATTAACGACCTACTTAAGTTAAAGCTACAAAAAGTTTGTTTTTTGTTAGCAAAAATGTGGGCATATAACTGAGATTAGCGATATACACTCACAGGCCACTTTATGTGAAACGCATGTACACTTGCTTGTTTACGCAATTATCGAATCAGCCAATCATGTGACAGGAGCACAATGCAAAAATTCAAGCACTTTCGGATCAGGAGCTGCATTTAATGTTTACGTCAAACATCAGTATAGAGAAAACATGATCTCTATGACTTTAACTGAGCATGACTGGTGGTGCCAGATGGGCTGGTTTGAAGTACAGTATTTTTACACACGTCACTCTCTAGACTGATGAATGCACAGGTGTACAGATGTTTCTAATAGGTAGAGGGTGAGTGTTTATTTACTTTGTCAAAGCAGTGTTTTTGACTGATCTGAAACGAATATAGCAGAATTTATTTTAAAATGAAAAAGCTGTTGTTTACTGTTAATGCTGTAATCAGTCAATCGTGCTCAGAAGGTTTTTTTTCCTAGTTGGAAATCCATTTTTTTATGTTGCAGATAAACTCTAAAACACTAACCTTGTGCATTTATATTTGTAACTTTTATAAAAAAAACATATAGGTGTATACATTAAACATGGATTAATTTCTAACGTTTCCATCAAGAGTATTTCTTTTTTTTTTTTTAGATAAAAAAAAACTGACCCTCTACTCACTTCCTAACATGTAGTCCAGCTGTAAGAACCACTTTCGTCAACACTCACAGATAAAAGAGAGAAAAATCAGACAGGATGCTGTAGCAACAACAAATTCCCCTTGGGGTGCAATAAGGAGGCATCCAGAGAAAGCAAAAGCTCTCAAGAGGATAGAAGCCTCCAGCTGCTCCTCCTACCTTAAGGTGTGTGTGTGTGTGTGTGTGTGTGTGTGTGTGTGTGTGTGTGTGTGTAAACTGAATATAGGGGCCTTACTTTGTTTCCTCTCCCTGGGGAGAACTCTAAATTTACCCCCTCTCTGTAATTACCAGCTGGCCCAAAGCCCCAGTCCAGATGTTGATGAGAAGCTACAGTGAGACAGAAGAGAACATGAGGAGCGAATAAAAGTTTTAAGCTCTCTAAAGAGTAACACCTTTGTGGAAATGATGATGCCGCTGATGTGTTGAGTGTCTTAAACGAACGCTGATGCAATTCTCGGCTCTGTTAAAAGCACTTTTTATCTTCAGGAGAAAATGAAGAGACAAAGCAAGTGATGTATCACCAGCTTCTGCATAGGTGTTGCGGGAAATGGATAAACAGATGCGGAATCAAAAGAGGCAAGTGCACTCTAGGAATAATGCAAAGAAATTATTTAGACGAAACTGAGCACAACTCGAGAAAAAAGGTTGTATTTTTTTTGTAGCATAAATCACCTTTTTAAATAACCGAGAGGTAGACATGAGTGCATTTTATCATTAGTAGTAGTAGTAGTATTAAGGTATTAAGGTTTATTAAGGTTGTTTAGTAAATTTACAAAGGGTATCACATTGGAACAATTTCAACCCATCCTAAATGTAGGTCAAACTTAGCAATTAATTGGGCAATTTAGGCACACCACATACAATCAGGTTTATAAATATTTGGACACTGACTCAGTTTTGGTTATTTTGTCCGTAAATTGCCACAATGGATTTAAAATAAAATAATCTGTACATATATGGCGTGTCTATACATTAAAGATATTTAGAAAAAAAATAATTTGGGGGGACGCAAAATGAATAATAACACATTAAGATGTTTTTTGGAATTTCTGTCTGTCTGTCTGTGCAGGCATCTTATAAAAACTACTTAACAAATTTTAATGGGGTTTTTACAGGTGTATTTGGCCAGGCTTGAGGTAACATATAGGCTTTGTAGATGATCACAAAATTCTTGCCTTGGTGAAGGAAAGATTAAAAAACATCTAGTCAGGAACATTCTTGGGTAGTAAGTGTACTGTCAAAAGTCTACAATCAAGAGAGACCTTCATAAACATAAATACAGATAATTTACTTCGAGAACCAAACTACAGCTATCACTTAAGAACAGAAAGACCAGATTAGATTCAACTAGTAAACATCTAAATAAAAACACCCAGTTCTGTACTAGAATGTTTGGAAAAGACGAATGTGGAGAAAGACAGGAAGGGCTCAAAATACACATCATGTGTTACTGATGTTACTATGATAGAGAAGTGGTCCCCGCGGACTGGGCTGTGGGTGATTTGGTGCCAGGCCGCAGAGAAAGAAGGAATTTAAAAAATATATATATATTCTTTTTTACATTTTATTTCCATGTTATTGACTATTAGGATCTGCAATTTGTTTTATTTAGAACAATGATCAAATTATTCCCTAATCGCTTCCATCTGTACCTCTTGCCAACATTTCTCTCGGTTTTCGGATTTGATGCCCAATAAAATTAAACTAATGTTTCTACCTAATATGAGTAAAAAATTTATATTGTTATTATTTAAGTAAAGCTTTTTTGAAAAAGGGAAAATATCGTAATATATCCAATAATGAGACAGCAAAAACTGCCAACAAATAAAGCGACATTAAAAGAAAATGCCAAGAGTCTTACCTAAATTACAGGTTTATCAGAACAGATGATTCACATTTTCCAAGCCCGCTCTGTATACAGTAATAGTTTTGGCCTAAAAAGTATGTTTGACACAACTGCAACTTTGTGGATTAAAATCAAGACGGAATATTCCGAGATCGCCACAAAAGCACTGAAAACCCTGCTTCCATTTCCCACAACCTATCTTTGTGAAGCAGGGTTTTCTGCAGTGACAGCTACGAAAACAAAATTACGGAGCAAAGGGACAAAAAGATTGTCTCCCATCACACCTAGGTGGGACCAACTTGTCACAGGGAACCAGGCTCCCACTTATTTAGCGTTATGGTATGTTGAATTTTTTATTATTAGTTGCATGAATTTGTCTAATATAAAACTGATCTGTGTTGCAAAAAAGGTTAGAAGCCATGGTGATAGAGGTAATCAAAAGGAAAAAGTTAATTATAATATTCTACACCTAATTTGACTTGTCATCAGGATTATTTTAAATGTTTAAACACATGTCTATGTTTAAACACAGAACAATATTAGAACCAGAAGACACTATCCATAGGAGCACACAACGTTCACACAACATAGCCACCTCTCTTACAGTAGGTTACAACAATTACTGGTCATCTGGGTAATTGCTATAGGAGTATACCTGTAAGTGCATTTTTTGTAATGCAACAATAATTAACTTGAATGAGTAGCTGAACCTGATTACATGAATGATGTTTTGTGCTCTGATTTACTGTACTTTGCAGTACTTTACAGTAACAGGGTAACATTCCATAGAGCAACTATAATTGGATCTGTGCTGGTTCCTGCTCCATTTGTTCCTTTCTTTTTTAAACATTCACCTGTTTAGATTGTAGAATAAGTATTTCACAAATCATTTTTATTGCTGGGCTCAACTGAAAATATGCCTTATAGATAGTAAGAATAAAAAATCTGGAAAAAACTATTAAATTTACAAGTGTATTTAACCAATTTACAATCAAAGTTGATGTCTATTTTCGAATACTTCTGGGAAATTCAGCATAAACTAATCTAAATGTTATTGCACCATCATGCATGTCTGATAGTTAAACCTTGCAATTGTTAAACCTATAGCAGGACTTAAGCATTAAATCTCCATGGTTACCAAGACATTTTGTTTTTATGAACTTTATTTAGCTAATTACCAGCACATAGTATGCAAACATGATACAGCACATGCTTATTCCTCTCATCACCACTGTCCTCACCATCACCTGCACACAACCTACACACATCCTTGTCAGTCAGCAGAGCCTTTGTATTTTCTTTTCTTTTTTTGCTGCAATGTTTCCACATCACCTGACCAGCCACAGGTTTTCTCTTTCTATTAATGTCTCGGCGTTGAGCACTCGATACTCATCGAAAGTGTCTAACTCAAGTGTTAGACACTTTCAGTTCTGATGGTAACTGCTACCTGCGATTATGGTTTATATTCTGGGACAAGCCATGTCTCTGCAGCTGAGATGAGCCATCTGTATAGACGTTATAATGCAGGGGTTGGCAAAAATAACAATAAAAAATAGACTGTCTTTTCAAGAGTGACCCAATGGAAAATTCCTGAACTTCATGATTGCCAGTTCACGCCTGGACAGTGTGAAAGCAACCCAAGACAAAGAAATGAAATGTTCCTAAAGAGTTACCTGCCCTCAACCCAATTGAACCTGCTTTTCAATTACTGAAGACAAAAACACAAATAAAAAGACACACAATCAAGCAGCACCCGAAGGCAGTCACAGTAAAAGCCTGGCAAAGCAACTCACAGCATTTTTCTATCCAAATCTGTATCTACAATGCATCTAGAAAATTTTTACAGCGCTTCACTTTTTCTACATTTTTCTATGTTACAGCCTTATTTCAAAATGGATTATTTTTTTTAATGAATTTATTATTTTTCTCAAAATTCTATAATACCCCATCATGACAACGTGAAAGAAGTTTGTTTGAAATCTTTGCAAATTTATCAGAAAGAAAGAAAAAAAAAATAAAAATCACATGTACTGTACATACTATTGCCATGGCATTTAAAATTGAGCTCAGGTGCATCCTCTTTCTACTCATCATCCTTGAGATGTTTCTGGATCGGAGCCCATCTGTGGTAAATTCAGTCGATTTGATATGATTTGGAAAGACACACACCTGTCTATATAAGGTCCCACATGTAAACAGCGCATGTCAGGGCACAAACCAAGCCATGAAGTCCAAAGAACTGGCTATAGATCTCCGAGACAGAATTGTATCGAGGGAAAGATCTGGGGTAAGGTACAGAAAGATTTCTGCAGTATTGAAGGTCCAGATGAGCACAGTGGCCTCCATCATCCGTAAATGGAAGAACTTAGGCAAGAGTGAAAGAAGTCGGGGGAGAAGGGCCTTACTCAGGTAAGTGACCAAAAACCCGATGGTTAGTCTAGTGTTTCTCTGCATAGAGAGGACAATCTTCCAGAAGAACAACCATCTCTGCAGGACTCCACCAATCAGTGGCCAGACGGAAGCTATTCCTCAGTAAAAGGCACATGTTTGCCTGTAGTTTGCCAAAAGTCACCTGAAGGACTCTCAGACCATGAAAAAACTTTTTTTTTTTTTTGTTGAAGCACCTTTGGCACCAATTACAGCCTCAAGTCATTTGAGTATGTCACAAGATGGTGTTTCTTGATCATCCTTTTCTTGATCATCCACTCTACCGTGCAGGCCTGGTTCTTGGTCACCTCCCTGATTAAGGCCCTTCTCCTCTTCTCCGCTCACTTTGGCCAGACGGCCAGCTCTTAAAAGAGTCCTGCTGGTTCCTACAGTAACTTATTTCACTTATGGATGATGGAGGCCACTGTGCTCATCTGGACCTTCAATGCCATAGAATTTTTTCTGTACCCTTCCCCAGATCTGTGCCTCAATACAATTCTGTCTCAGAGGTCTACAAACAATTCCTTGGACATCATGACTTGGTTTGTTCTCTGACATGCACTGTTAACTGTGAGACCATATATAAATTTTATATATATATATGAATTTTTCTCCGTTTGTTATGCACGCATCACATAAAAACTTCTAAAAATCGGATTTCTATGGGGTTTTCACAGGTGTATTTGGCTGGAGGTGTATATAGGCTTTGTTTCATCGCAATCAGCCCACGGGAAGAGAAGATATTCTACTTTTTTAATAGCTATATATTACACATCATATATAATATAATTGAAATAGAAATTGCCCTTATATCATTAAAAAAATAAATAGATAAAATAAAGTCGACCTTGAAAAATCATTAGTTTATCTCAAAATTTAACAGATGACGCTGTACATTTTTCAATACGTACTTATAAGTGTGCAATTGGAATCTACTTCCACGCATTTCACTGGAACACAAAAGTTTAAGTTAATTCCAAAATTTAACAGATGGCGTTGTACATTTTAAAAATACGCTTATATGTGTGAAAAAAAATTCCACATAAGCAAAGTCGCACATCTAGTATTAAATTATTTTAATATTAGGGATTTTAAGTTCTTCCATTACTTTAGAGCTGGGCAGTTAATGCAATGTTTTTGTGCTTTAAATTATTGCTTAAATGTATATTTTAATGACATCTTGATTCATTTTAAATACATTCTGGTGGTGTACGCAGGGTAAAAAATAAAAATACTTATGTATTTGACTGTAATTAACTGGAGTTACAGTTAATGCTTTTGTAGGACTGCATATGAGTCTTTAATAAATAACCTTAACAAGGTTATTGTGGCATGTAATATACAGGTTTAGTTGGATGCATAATAAACAAATACTATTTTAGAATCTGATTAGGATATAAGCACAACCAGTTATTAAGTTTCCAAAAGGTTTTATTTACTTAAATACTGTTCTGTATTACGGATTTGATTATATAAAGATGAGCTCAAAAAAAGCAATAACTAAAAAAAAAAAGAAAGTCACCACTTGAGGTGGCAAACGTAAAAAAAAAAGAAAATGTCTGAATTGGACATGAAGCCTGGACATTAACATTCAATATAGGTTTACATTGTCCTGGGTTTAGGTTTAAAAACACATCGAGTTGATAAAAGAATGGATTCTTCATGCCTGGCTTTTTTTTTTTTTTTGTCCGGGAGAAATAACCAATAGATTTGTGTATTATGGACTCACCATCTCTCCCTTTTTTATTCAGGGTGCTCTTCAGCATGTTGACCGAACAGTAAAGAAACCCATCCATGAAGGTAGAAATGTCTACTGAGGATCTTCTGGCACCTACCATCTCCAACTTTACAAACTCTAAGAGAAAAAGGAGGAGAGAAGAAAAGGCAGGAGGAATCAAAGAACTGATTAGGAATAATCCAATAAAGTGTTGAGAGCTTAAAGTGTGTGTGTGTGTGTGTGTGTGTGTGTGTGTGTGTGTGTGTGTGTGTGTGTGTGTGTGTGTGTGTGTGGTAAAGCACAATCCAATCCTCAGCGAGTCAATTTAAAGTCAGTTCATTATTCTCTACTGGCTTAGGTTACAGCACAATCACTAAAAGTACAAAGTCAGCTCAACAGAGCCTTTCCACCTCAAACGTTTCTCGATAACCAGAGCTACTTCATACTTATTTTTCATTTCCACATATCCATATTTATTCACTCTCTTCCAAGTTCAAGGAGAACACCAGTAAAACTTTTTTTTTTTTTTTTAACAACCAGAACTTTGGAATTCACCCCACTGCGTGTTACTTTCCTCTCCTCCCTCCCGTTTCATCCTTCACTTTTAACATCTTTGCAGGGTTCACCCTTATCGGTTTCAGATTCAATTAGCCGCTATGCACAGGTTCAATTTTCTTCGGGAGGGCCGGCAATACCTGCGAGATTTTATCAAGCACCTCCAGCCTCTTTCATGGCTCAAGTTCAAATAACTTTAATTGAAAAGCCTTTTTAATTGAAGTATCTCTGCCATCCTTCCATCTCTCCCCTCCAGCCACCAGCCCCCTCTCTTTTTGTTAAAACGAGGGGTATTAGAAGCGATAATGAGGTAGAGAGGCGATAAGCAGAACTCGGGGGTCTTAGTAGTCCTGCATGCATATTTTGAATTTAAATAATTATCAGATCTGCTTATGAATATGATCTGTTTTCTTCAGCATGGAAATCAATAAGATGGTTTGTAGACAACAGAAATGTATAAATATGTTAACATGACTGCACAACAACAACCAGGAGCAAAATAGAGGCGTCTCTGCCAGAATCGTGTACATATCTGTGTTTCAGTGTCCCCACCTGTCAGGGACAATATCAGGCTGTTACTCAAGTGAGGTCCACACACCCACAGCTACACTATGCAGTTAATGAGGCTCCAGATCCATATGGACACTGTGGAGTTTCCTGTGCGGCCTCAGTGCTGCTTCGCTGTTAAGGATGTTAGCACAATACCGAAAGAGCACTGGTAAACATTTGGGCCTCTGTGTTGTGAGGATGGACTAATTGGGCTACCTGGCACACTTTCTGAAGAGGCCTCGGATGAGCAGCACAGGAACAGCTCAATCTAATCACTTCTGCACACACACTTATACACATATATATACACACACACACCACGCACAAATTAAAGGTGCTTTCAGAGGAAATGATCTCTTGAAAAGAGGGTGTGTGGGTGTTGGCCGGTGGGGGAGGGTGTCATCCGCCAGTGACAAAAGTCTGTTGCTATAACAACCGGGTGACCTCAAAAACCAATTACGATGGTAGCGGGAAATAACGAAACAAATCGGGTTCCTGAGAAAACATGGCCTTGACCCCTGCTGAGAGGTCAAACATCCCCTTTTGAATATAATCCTTATTTCTTTAACAAGACCAGAATTCTAAATTGGGTGGAGCTGCATTGGAGCGCATTACACTGTGCATTTGTTACTTCATGGAACTACACAGCTTACAGTACATGCTTTTCGTTAATGGTTCTGCTTTTTCCATCTGCAGTTTTATTAGTTGTTTCTTAGTGATTTAATTAACAGCAATTAACTGATATAAATACACTTGGAACAACAATGTTAATAAAGAATAACCTTGGTGATTGATAGAGTTTCCTAAATAGAGGAACGATAACAAAATGATTATTAAATGTTTTTTTTTTTTCTTTTAATCCCAGGCAGACTCCAATGTCTATGGGCTTCTAACTACCAGAACGCAGTCACCTCATACACAGTGTTCATAGGCTCTGGAGGCATTGCTGGAGTTGAATAGAGGAATTTTCTACCAGAATTTTTTTTAAACGATGCCTCAAAACATTTGAAAATCATTTTGCATGATTAATTTGTAGCTGCTAGTACAAATTACGGGTTAGGAATTAAAATAAATCTTGCAACAAAAAAAAAAAAAATCTAAGAAAGAAATGATTATACAGCTGCCTGACTGATGTTTAGGACATCAAGTATTAAAAACAATATATTTATAAGCCCTGATAGCATATAAGCATCCTGACCATATGGCAATTTTTACACATATATTATTACACATAGAAGCTATGCGAATTGAGGTTACATGTGCTAATTTAATACAGTCACCATCTCGCTGCACGACTGCTACCCAAGGACTAAATAGAGTGTGCAATTTTATTGACAGAGATCATGTCAGTGTAAGGGGAGGACAAGCACTGAAGCAAAACACACCTGAGAGTTGATTGTGATAGAGAAACTCCATCTGCAGCCTCTGGCCTGCTTTCTGAGCCAGCAGGTAAGGAGTGGAGTATTCAGGATCCCCTGTAGCACACATTACATCTGCCCCGCTGAACACCAACGCCATGGTCAACAATACATCAGGTTGGAGGACTGCAGAACACAAAGCCTAGAAACAGACACAAACAGCCAATCATATCCTGTAGATCCTGCATACACATAACACTCAGAAAAGTGACGAAAGAACGTTAGCTTTGTCATGATTGTAGATGTTTGGGCAATTTTGTTGCCATGATATCGGTCCACTTGCACACTTAAAAAAAAAAAAAAAAAAGTCACTGCAAATGCATAAAGGATCATTTCTATCTGAAGAATTATCCTGCAGAAAAATGGTGATGTTTCACTACTTTTTAAAGTAGCTTCTCCAGTCTGTTTACAGTCTGTCTACACAGAGTGTCTGTCAGCCTGTCCAGTTGAAATGACTCAACTTCTATATAACTTATGCCTGTGGGAAGATTCTCATCCAGGAGATCCTTTTAATGCAGGAACAGTACACAAATTTGAAGAGGTAATACCAATGGGCACTGAAGCAGTTTGGGTGGCTCAATATCTTATTAGGACACTCTGTGTTGTTGGTTCCTTAAAATAATCACTTTAGTTATCACTAGTGCTCGCCCTATTATCCGGAGATCGCTGGTTCGATCCCCGGGTGATGCTGTTACCTCTCACAACCGGAGGCCTAGAGAGCTGATTGGTCGAGCTCTCTCACAGGGGAGGGATGAGAGGTACTTTCTTTTCCCACATTAATCACAGCTCTACAGCCCTCAACAGGGGCGTCTGTGAGCTCGCACAGGCGGAAGGAGCGGCTAGCGCTTTCCTCCGAGTGTGTTACACCGCCCCTAACGGTGCGTGAGCAAGCAGTTCGAAAAGATGCGGTCGGCTGGTGTCACGCGGTTCTGAGGAAACACGTGATAGTCTTTGGCCCATCCGGCTAAATGGTATCGACGGGGAGGAATTGGCCATGACTAAAATTAGGGAAAAAATCGGGGGAAAAATAAAAGATCATCACTTTTTGTCAGCCTTGGATGGCCTTTTTTTTCCAAGCAATTCAAGATCTTCCATTACAACTTCGGCAGATGGAGTCCAGAAAAGTAGGGACATGTGCAATTCCTTTAATGTTTTTTAATTTTCTTAAAAAAAGTTAAAGTTATAGTTGCTGCCCCAGGTTGCCCCAGTTGAGAGAATGAATGCACTGATCTATTACTGCAAATATATACAGAATTCCTTTGGTGCTAAATTATCATCCATCAAATAACGCAGTAGCTGAAACAAACTTGATTACTTAAAAATGTCTAAATCATTTGGAATGTTTTTTTACACACACACAAACACACACACAAACACCTAAAAAACTTTAGGAAGAGTTCATTTGAGGCTGCATTAAGAAGTAAAACTTTCACTGTATTTCTTTTAAGAAACAAGGGGTCAAAAACAATCTTCAGAATAAAACTTTTTAATATATGGTATATTGAAAATATATTAAAGCAGCCACTAAATATCAAAGGCCTTAAAAATCTAAAATCAGCATTAGGGATTTATTATGTCCAGTTCTGAGACACTTTAACAATAATGAAAATTAAATAAATAGCTTCATTGTTGGTATTGCTGTTTATCATTTAAGTTTCAACACCCGCCATCATTTTGTCTAAACTGTGACAAAGTGACAAATAATTGAGTAAAGGACATTCTACAGTAAAGTGTGTAATACAGTAGCTGTGTAAATAAATGACAACTGAAGCGTTCTGAAGGTGAGGGTGCACAGTTGCACTGTAGACATTGTGGTGTGTGCAGTATTCACATCCAACCAGCAGAATGGAAAAATGCGATCTCTGGGATTTTGGCCATGGCATGACTTTTTGTGCCAAACAGAGCTGGTTTGAGTATTACTACTATAGAACTCCTAAAAACCTCCAGAGATTTTAATGCACCACACTCACTAGAGTTTACTAAGGCCTTTTTTAAACTGCCAGTTTTTTGGCATTTCCAAATTAGAATCAGTTTGAGATTAGATTGTTTTCAACCAACCTCAAAAGTAAAAAATCTGCACTGAATCTGACTTCTACAGTCCAAATCTAATTTGGCCCACATCCAGATAGGGTTTAAAATCAGAAGCAATTCAGATTCCTGAAGATGTGTCTTAGCCTGGACGGTCTTCCTATCTCAAATCAGATTGTAAACAGTCCATTACGTCAATGGAGAAGCCCAAGTGCACACAATCACAAGGTATGGACTTTGAAAAATAAGTGGGACAACAATGAAAAAAATTAAGATGGAAATATGGCAGTTAAGCCAGCTGCTCTTCCTGAAAACATGGTTAATTTAGCCGCATGGAAAATTCAAGGGCACAGTAATAGACATCGACAGCAGAAAAAAGAAGCTCTGTGACCTCCAAAAGCATACCAACTTAACCGCAGTATGGAAATGAAGAGCAACAGTCCTTTAAAAAAAGACAAAGTGAAACGGCGGCTAGCATTTTGGGAGGATGCATCAGTACAGCAAAGCTAGATGAAATGTAGTGTACAGGAAACAAGGCAATATATGAAAAAATATCGTGCTGCATGAAAGCCTCTGTTGTCATTACTACAGCTACTGATGCAGACAGGTTGACAATGTGTCACATTTACGCTGCCAGTCTGAACGAAGCCAAATCCAAACTGATCACTTACAAATAACCAGGTGGACAGGAAATCCTAAAGATCAGATTTGCGAAACAAGTGAGATTTCCCTGAAGTCTGAACAAGGTTTGGAATGTTAGAGCACAGAAAAAATTTCATTGAGTAGTGGTTCTGCAAAGCAGATATGCCTGGTTGATGACAGCCATCAAAGAAGAATGGCCAGACAGGTTCAAGCTGACAGAAATACTACAATAACTTTGATAACCACTCTGTGCAACTGTGGCAAGCAAAAATACATCTCAGAATGCAGAACACCTCAAACCTTGTGGTAGACGCTACACCAGCAGATCACATCAGCAGATCCACTCCAGTCAGAACAGGAATTTAAAGCTATAATGGAAAAAGAGTAACTGAAACTAGACAATTAAAAAAAAGGGTACCTGGTCTTTTTTCCAGTTTTTAAACTTCCTAGTCCATCCAGAGATTTGTGTGTGAGAAAGTCATAAAATCAACCCATCCGATATCGCCATGGTTAAAGTCACAGAGATGACATTTTTTTGATCACATTAAATGAAGCTCTTGATCTGTATCTGCAGGATTCGAAGGATTTGCCCCCTGCTGTTGCCACAAGATCGGATGATTATTAATTTCCCTGAGAAATTATACAGATCCACGCGCTGCTGTTAGGTAATTAAAAGTAATCCAAAATTAGTTTGAGAGACCACGATTTTTCTAAATTGAATAATAAAATGCTTAACGCAGCAATTTCACAAATAAATGTAATTTAGACGGTACAAACAGGTTTAGAGACTTCTAAATTATTATTTCAAAAAATTACATCCTATCAATATGCAATTGGCAGCACATCTAAGCCTACACATGCAAACCCTTTCCTTGCTAAAGCAATGCTACATTGCCTATACTTGCATAACACACTGATGTTGCCTGTCAGGAGTCCATCTCTGACTAAAAAGAGGTGCAGGATAGAGTAGATTTCACACAAATCAGGTGAAATAATTCATTTAAAAAAAATGCATTTTATAAACTTTATCTAAAATTCATCAGTCCAGCTATGGTTCATCGCTCTGCTTTATAGCACTTTTTTTTTTCCTTGCAAGAGCTAAAATGTATCCATTCATCCTGACACTTGATATTCTGGGAAAGAATCTAAAATCTTGTGTAAAACCTGCAAGAGCTTCAATTTCTTGCAATAGACACCTAAATAATAGTTGAGGACAGTATTTGAAAGGAAACAAGGCTCGAGCAGAAGGAATGCAAGCAGGCCAATTAAAATGTGATGGAAAAAGAGACGGTCGATAAACAGAATAGTAGGCTTCAGACACAATCAGAAAGAGAGAAAGAGAGAAAGGGAGGGAGGGAAGGCAAAAGAGATAGATAGAGAGAGAGAACGCAGAAGAGAGAGAGTGTAATGCTACCTAACGCTGCCTTTCATGTGAAAAGCTGCAGCTCGCGTCCTCTATCGATCCAGCCCAAACATTCCTAATCCGACAGAGAACAAGGACTTCCAGACAGCTAGCAACACCCTCCCAAACACACAAACACACATTCACATAGGCATTTTATATAACTGAATGGATTAGGGTTTAAAAGCAAGCCAATTTCTACAGATACACAGTGAATAACAGGATAAACAACTCAAACAGAACCAAACACACAGTTTTATATACCGTATGTACACACTAGATGTTCAGAGTATAATAGTTTACGACAAACAAATGGAAATTTACGAATGCACAACTCAAATTACAATTTATAATTTCGGACATGCATGCTTAAATTCATTACAAGCGTCTACACAGAAAAAAACTATTGTTTTAAAAATAAATGTAAATGATTCTTCCAAATATCCTTGAATTTGCAAGAATGCAACAGCCAGGTCAGCATCAGTTCCTGTGCATATACATATCAACAACCCTAATAACTGAATTTCAGATTAACAACTCCAACAAGGTTACCCACTCAGACACACTTTTGAGCAGGGTTCATACAGTAAACAAGCTCATCTCGTATATTAAAATCCCTAAAAACTGAATTTCAGATTAACAACTCCAACAAGGTTACCCACTCAGACACCCTTCTGAGCCGAGTACATACAGTAAACAAGCTCATCTCAAACACTAGTTTACTTTGTAATCTTTTCTTTTTCATTTACACACTCTCCCAGTCCCTTTCTTGTTCATATACTCACCCTAGACACTTCTGCACCACTTTTGTCCTACACAATGATTGCACACACATACACGCACCCAATCCACTTTTTTCCCTGCTCATCAGACAGAGAATCAGAAGCATTGTTGATCTGAGCCGATGCTGGCAATGAAGAAAATAGCTTTGCAGAGGCTTACACAGTAGTTATCATGAACGAACACAAAAACACATATCCTTCCACAATGCGGACAGTCAAATGGTGCAAACGCTTCCAAAGCGAAGAGAAACAACAAAACTATCCTAGTGCAGACTTATACGTAAGAAAATGCATTCCCCGTGGATTTTTCATTATTTTTGAGGTATGATGCCGAACTATAGGGTTATATAAACAGCACACACAATTGTGTTTGCTCAGCTCAATTGTTTGGAGCTGGATTTTGTGTAGTGTATTTCACAAATCTGTGGAAACCAGTCACCATGGCAACCCCAATTTAACACCTGGGCTACCAGGTAAGCTGCGAAAGCAGCACACACGCACACACAACCAGTCTCT
Organism: Clarias gariepinus; assembly: GCF_024256425.1. Taxonomy (NCBI): domain Eukaryota; kingdom Metazoa; phylum Chordata; class Actinopteri; order Siluriformes; family Clariidae; genus Clarias; species Clarias gariepinus. The sequence goes on along the minus strand of NC_071100.1, from coordinate 27,979,213 downwards.
CTCTCTCTCTCTCTCTCACACACACACACACACACACACACACACACACACACACACACACACACAATATAAATGACAGCACTAATGGGCCTTTTAACAAGGTACAGAAATAACAATACGATGTCAAAGGCCATAGAAAACACACATGAAGTATACAGAGCACAAATGGAACGAACACACACACACAAACACATGCACACACACCTGGTTGAGTTCCTCCTGGCTGCTCATTCCTTCCAGAAGTTTCCTGTACTTCCTCTCTTTGTACTTCCTGTGGTGAAAAATTGCGCGCTGTTCTGGCGATGCCCTCTTCTCTAACTCCTCCTCCGGGGGTAGATTGGCAGCCCAGAATTTGTTGGCGTTCTCATTTCCAACTTCCAAAAAAAGCTTGAATGCAATTAAATAAGTATTTCATCAGTAATTCATCAGAAAAGGCATATAAATTGCAACTTAGACATTGTAACACTTCTACTGCGATATGGCACTAAACAATATGGTTTTCTAAGAACACCTAAGCAACCAGCACGGCTTATATAACACTGGCTGCAGTTTTTTCTGGCATGCTGCAAACAACAGATAATGGACACCATAAAACTGTCAGAGTGCAGAGATAAAATGATGCTTTTGGCGATGTCAGCTACCCCTTGCTTTTCCTTACCTCCACCAGTTCATTGGTCCAAATGCTGCTGTCCAGCTTCAGACTCCTCACTTGGGAAATACCAGAGCCCAGGAACCGATGCTGACCTGTTACAAACAACAAAATACTTAAGTTACAAGGATACAGCAGATCATACAGAGGCACTGATCACTGACCACACTCGTAGAAAAAGGCCATAGCAGTTCCAGCACTTGGGTCAGGCTGATTCTGATCAGATGCCTTAAAATGATCATCTTAATAGCTAATCCCGTAGCATTACAGTATATGAAAGGAAAATCTGCCTACAGTACTACTCCTATACTAACTACAACTTTTAGTATATTTTAGTAGCATGTGGGATGATACCAGGTTTAAAAATCACTGCAGTAGGGAAGAACTTAAATGGGCTTAAATATTTCACTAATAATTGAGATAATAGCCCAGTTAGAATAAAGATATATCATCAAGTCAAGTAGGCTTTTATTGTCATCTATTTTATTTACAGTTCAATACACAGCGAAACGAAACAGTGTTCCTCCAGGACCAACGTGCTACATACAGACAACGTGAATTTACAACAAGTTCTAGGGTGGCGAAAGAGTCTGGCGGTGGTGGTATGTGGTATGTATGGAAGTCTATTGCTCCGATGTCCAATTACAACATAAAGGCGTCACCTTTGGAACAGACTGGTGCATCTCCGACTGGATATAGAAGGAATTTATAAAGGAATTAGAATGTGGGGGTACAGCAAATCTGTTCAACAGAAAAAAAATACACCGATCAACCATACCAATACAAGATAAAACATTCTGCCAAGTATTATGTAGGTTCCCCTAGGACCAGCAAGGCCACTCTGGGTAATCAGGGCCTTTTGGGTTGTGGTGCTGTGATATCTGGTACCAGCTCATTAGCAGCGAATCCTTTGAGTGCTATTTGGTTGCAGAGTGAGGCTTACATGCATTGGATTTGTTTGTCTGAAGCATCTCACGAGTGCTTGATTGAACTTGGATCTGGGGAATTTAGAGACCAGGATGACTTGCCTATTGTAGGCTCTTTGCCTGCTGGACCCCCATGGGCAGCAACCTGTAGTGCACTTGGTGTTCTGATGCCTTTTCTACAGTGGCCAGCACTGATCTCTTGCCAATTTGTGCTGCATTTCTGTTGGATCTGACTGAACTTTGGTCATTTGGGCTTTGGTGCCCACAAGCTGTGATCTGACCTGTGCATTAGCCATGTAAACAATTAATCAAATCATTTATTTATTGTTGATATGAATATATTCTTTCTGTGCATGTTTTTCACCTCATGATTGCATGAGCATACTGTATGTTACAGTTTTCAGACGGAGGGAGAATGGGATACAATGATGTTTAGTGTTCTAGAATAGATTTAAATTTATTGCCCAGTTCTCCCGTTTAGAAATTGCAAAATCGGTAGTGTATGTGCATCTGAGATTGCTGCTTAATTAGAATAAACAGCTGAAAACCCCCAAAAAACTGATACTACTTACTTAGTAATTTAGTAATAGAGTATAAGGATCTATCCAATGATGGAAACTTCAAAGCACCTTTTGTAAATCGCTTTGCTTAAGAGAGTCTACCAAATGCCTAAATGTAAATGTAATGGTGTGGGTCCATCCTGGTCATCATCCTCAAAGTAATAAAATTTTGGCAAATTGTTTTGGGAAAAAAAAAAAAATTCTTCTTGTTGTTATTTTACAGAAGATTAAACACTTCACAGCAGGCAGAAAAACTTCTTACATTCTGATAAAATGCTTTGAGCATGTAAGGCGCACATCTTACCCCTTAGAGTCTGTGTAAACAATTTAAGTTGTGATCTCTAATCAGAATGATTTCAAACAGGATTCTGTCCATATAACCACAGCTAAAGAGTCAATAAAAGGCATTCTTTTACGAGGACAACGTTCTTGGATCATATGGACAAGCAAACTCCCCAAGTGCAGCTCAAATGTGATCATACAGTTACTGCATTTAGTGTGTCATGACTGCGACACGCTGATGAAAGTGCAATGCAATGCAACAAAGAATTACATACACTGCTGACATGAAGATGGTGATTGCATCTTACAAACCAATAACATGCTACTTCCTTTTAAATGAATAGATAAAGAAATGTTAGAACAATGAAGTGAAGCTTTGGCGTTTACATGTGGTACACTGGCCTTGTGGCACAAATGAAAAGCATTACTGTATTCGTAATGCATTACAAGTTTTTCACCATGTGCGATTGCTTTTCTTCAAAGAAAATATTTTTAAGGGGAGATCAGATGCAACTAAAAACCTGCACAATTAAAAGAAATAAAATACTTCAATCTAGCTGATTAAACTAATTCCACATGCTTCTTAAACAAAATTCTGCCACTGTAAATACTGGCATGGACATGATGCATTTTAATGTAAAGAAAGTGCCAATATTATTCTTTTAAACCCAAACTGCATAACAGGAAAAGCTCAGAAGCACACATCACCCTACCCTGTGTACTCAGATTCAGCTGAAACTCATTATCACACTAATCCTATCCATTTCAAGACCTTATTTCTCACTAGTCACAGCTTTAATTGCAAATGAAAGGCATAAAAAGGCAATAATTGCAAATGAATCATGAGTAATTAATTGTGTTTGTTGGCCTGTGTTTGCTTAGCTGAACTTGAGGCGTCATTGTCGTTGTTTATGAGAAAAAACGGATGAATTAAACATTGAGAGAAACACATTATATGAATATTGATTAAACAGCCCTCTTGTGTAATTAGTGATAATCTGGAGATCTCACATGCCATCAAAGTTGTCGAAAAGCCCTAATGTGACTGAGAAGTGTGTGCATTTTAAATTCGCTTTCAATTCCTATCCTTTCCGAAAACAAATCTAGGGTGCATTTTTTGTTTAATGTATATAGCAAATATAGCAACAACAAAAAAAACAACAACATGCAAATATGAAAGACAACAATACACGTCTGAGATTGCATCAATAATGTTCATAAAACACAATTAGCATTTAATTATATGAAATAAACATTGAAATGAAAAACATTCTGTATTCCCAGAATCACACAAGTTCATCATAGGTCAACTTCCTAACATAGTAAGCAAGAAAAACAAATTTATTAACAGTCTTATAACTGAGTAAAAAAATAAATAAATAAAACAGTGAAGAAAGTGTTCCTATGGAAACAGGAGTTTGTACTGGGGGAATGTCCATTATCTCAACAGTTGATGTAGAGAGCTTATTGCAGCTGCACCAGGGGAGGCAAGAGCACCTCAATAACTGTCAAAAAGGCTGAGACGGAGGAGGCAGAGTAGTGGGGGGGGGGGAATAGCAGAAGTATTAGGGGCGCATCAAAAGATTTGTAACCATGATTCTAAATTACTATCCTTCAGCAGCTTTGTCTCTTAAAGCACGATGTCATTTTCTCCTATGTAAAAGTAGCTGAGCTGGAGCAATCATGCTCCCCAACCTCCGCTCATTATAACCTAAATATACAAAGCACTGCTCATTCTTCTTGTTTTCTCCAGGCCTAATTTTTACCTCTCCCTGTTGAAAACACATTGCCGTTGTCTAATCATTAGCCACACATATGATTTCTTCTTCCCTCTCTATCTTATTGTCGCTGACAAAGTTAAAGGTAATTAAACAATCTCGACTGCAGAGATTCATCCCAGGGTGCTGTATCTGTTAAATGTTTAAGTGCCAAGTGCTTGCTCACACAGGTTTTGTTGTCATCACTTTTACCAGCTTCGCTTGACGACCTTTGGAGAAGGACAGACTCATTTCACTTTATATGGGCAGTTAAGGAATTTATGATTACAATCCCATAGACAGCTAACAGTATATGCTCCATATTGTGTAAAGAATGGCAACTCTATCCGAATGAATCATATTTGATAAAATACATCTCTGTAACCATGGTAACTCCACCATGGCTTAGCATTATGCAATGCAGTCTGCAACTAATTGGACAATGACTGATGTTTTTGTTTCACTCCTGACTGCAGCATGTTGAAATAAAACACTAAATAAAATGAGGCTAAAGTGCATAACGTCAGCTTTAGTTTGATACTTCCTGCATCTGTATGACTAGAAACATGTAGAAAAACACATTCCTTCTCATTTAATACCTCTAAAATATTAAGACTGTACAATACCACTTTGTGTCGCTGGATGTTATTGTCCAATTTGAGGGTATCATATATTTACATAATACACAGATGTGGACGAACCCCTGTAAAAAAAAATGTTGCGTACTCCGGCACAACAGTGATGCTGAAGGAACAGTGCCATTTCAGCACCACTAACGTTGTGGGTAGACTGTCAAGATGCAACATGGCCAGTGAGGAACGATTGTCTACCTTTAGTAAATAATCATACACCTGGCAAGAGCCGACAATCTGCATCATCTTTAGGGTGAACTTAGAAAGAAAAGGCTGACCGGTCCTCCAAAGCAGTTTCATCTGGGGCTGACAGAGACCGATGAGGTACTGGTTCAGCCAGGGTCTCCTTAAACACCAGAAGAAGAAGGTGGAAGCAGGCTGCACCAAGCCACAACCCATAACAAAAAAACTGATAAATGATGCATTTCATTGCCTGGCAGGGTACGACCAACGCTTCATCCTCTAACACAGCCCCACTCTCTGACTCAACCAAAAATGAGCAATCCGACATGTATGTTGGACAGCCTTCACAAAACAAGCATTTCAGACATGGAAATAAAAGAAGGCCTTGCCAGTTCCTTGGCCTTGTGCAATCCAGATGTCAGCCATCTCTTTCTGGTACACAAAGATGCCACTTAGACAAACCTAGAAACAGTGTTGTCCTCGGGATTTAAAAGCGTATAACATCCAGTTCTGTATGCGCAGGAAACTAACCTGAGCAATGTCAAAATTGAGCAGGAAGCCCTTGCAATCAAATAGACCATTGAGGAGCTTAAGTACTACTTTAAGACTGACCACACACTTTTTCCCCACAACGACACCTCCACTGAATCCCTCACACCTTCTGCTCATTTTCTTTGCAAAGATAAGAATAAAAGAGATTAATCATATTACAAAGAACATGACCTCAAAGGAATAGGTTGGGAATTTTCAAGTCGGTCTTGAATCAAAATTGAGGTGCAAATAAGTACATTACAATAGGTCTTGGAATTTTCTGCTTGGCAAACCGACCATAAAGTCGGAGTACAATGTAAGTAAATGAAGCCAAATTCCATAAACCTTATTCTAATTGCATTCAAAAGTTCATCCGAGACTCATACGGAGCTTCTGAAGTCCCACTAAGCTAAAACAAGCTAGATCATTCCAAGTTGCAGTGTATTTAGTACAAATGAATCTCTTTTCTCTTCCCTGCACTAACCAGAACTCAATTTAGCTTAGTATGACTGCAGAAGCTTTACATAAGTCTCAGTTTGGCCCTGATTACCTGTTTTTTTCATTGTGCAACAGATGACGAACTTCACTGTCAGCGTGCAGAGAAGAAAAATTACTAATACTTATTTCTTACATACAGACTTAGGAGAGAAAAAAAAAAAAAAACTATCCCCTTATCCCATCCAATACCTAAGAGTACACCATCACCTGACAGCGTATACAACATTGCTAACAGGATGGAAAAAAAGTACCCCAAAAAAGACTTGTGTTAAAATGTTCCCCTAGGTAAACTTAGACTAAAGAATAATTTATTATAATCCATTGTGTACTGTACAATCATAGACTGGTTCATGCTGACAGGAATGCTACGTCAATATTTACCACCATGGTATGGAGAAAAGCATTTCAGAACAACACATCACACCTTGAGATAGACACATTACTTCAATCTCTGCAAGAATAGGCCATATTGTTGACTCTCCTATACTGTACCAGTGCCATGTAGGACCTAGTGGCCATCTCTCCTGTGCACTCTAAAGTGGCTCCAATTTGTCACAAGATCACAACGTGGCTGTCTGCAAAATCTGCTTGCTTTTAGAGTTGAAGTCTTAGCCCCAATCATGCTGGGCAAAAAAATATGTAGGTGCCCATGCCTGACACTGAAGATGTGGTTTTGCATTTTGTCATGGATTAAAGTGTCACAGGCATAACATAAGTGCAAAAATAAGTAGAAATTCAATAGTGAGCACAGACAAACTATTAACAGAACAGGAATTAAACAGAACAGGAATCAAAATACAACCATCGTAATACAGGAACGAAAACAACAGGAGCAAAAATAGTAACACAAACAGATGTGAAAAGAGAAACATGAGACAACCCAAAGCTTAAATAATGACACTAATCAAAGCTGACTGAACACACCTATGAAACTAAACTGAACTGTGATTCGAGACACTACAACTGTTTTAACATAAAAAGCCTAAGAACAATAACACAACGTCCACAAACAAAGTGTCCCTGGGCACCTTGTGTCCTCCAGGAGACAATTTCCACAGTCAAAACTTTTGGTCACTGGATGTTCTTTGTTTTGTGCACAATTCTGTGTAAACTCTAGGGACTCAAAACCAATACGCAATATTCAAAAACAGTTTTTTCGAGAACCAACAATCGTTACACATTCGAAGCCATTTTCTTCCCTTCTGTTGTTTGTTATCAGAACAAGGTCATGGCAGGTAGCTCTATGATTTATGCAATACATCATATTATACAGACACAGGGCAAGAGGTCAGTTCTTTACTGGATATTAATGTGTATGTTCATTAAACAAAAGTGCATGTTTGCGTGCATGTGTTGTTTGACGTGTGTACCTGCACAAATTTTACAAATGACCACTCCGAGGTTAATAGAGGCCCACTCGGGATGCGAAGCTCTGCAGTCGGCACAGCTCCTGTTCGACTGGTTGAACCAAATCTTCTCGGCCACTTCATAATTGGACAGAGTTTCAACAATCGATTCCTGCACTGCCTCGATCCATTCTTCCCTCTCCCGCTCGGACTCGGCTGTGAAGCTGAAACGATTGAATGTTTTTAAAAACGACTCATTATCAATTTGTATTTTAGAAACTAGCCAAAAACATACAGCTAAAGGTTTCTATTTTAATGGACACAGTTAGAGAGATAGACTCAGAAGACAAAAGACATAGGAAAAGAAAATGCACGTTAAAGCCATTAAAAAAAAACATGAGAGAAAAAGATAGAGACACATAGTGCTAAGGCTGAAAGCTAGTAATCTTTCTTCTCCATGCTATATTTAAGTGTCTATGACAGGGTGTGTATGTAACATGTCCTTGGTTGTGAACAGATGTGCTGTTCGAAATGTGCTTTAGTGATTCACAGTGATCGAATAAGTGCTACAAGCACACCATCCACTCAGCAGCCAGGGTTCAGAATCAATCTTTAATTCCCAGAACATCCGCGGTATTAGATTTAACGAATCCGAACGATCCGAGACAAGAATTTATTTCTGATGCTTCATTTTAGCAATAAACTCCAATTATGTTGACAATGCTGACACTGAACTACTCACACATCCCTTGATAGTTAGAAATTACATCATCAATAAAATTATATTGATCGGGGAACGTCCAAAAATATTAACCGATTCAGCTCAGTTGGGAACAAACATAAAAGAAAAGTCCAAAGATTATGGATTAGGCAACCCACAGCAGGGATTATGCACAAGATGGCTGCTCATGAGGGGTCAAAGTGTATCAACACTGCTGTGGGACTACTTTAGCAAAGCTGCTGCTTGAAAAAGGAATGGAAAGAGTGAAGGAAGGAAATAGGAAAAAAACAGATCAATAACGAGTGAAAGTGGCTCCAATTGGCGTATCAAAGAAACAGAACAGTAATGAGCGAGGAACCGTTTGAGGCAGAAAAAAAAAAAGGAGTGAGAGAGAGAAAGAGAGATACACAGCGGGGGAGTGACTATAAGATGTGTTACCAAAACAAAGTCGAAAAAAGGATCAGAAGCGTTTCATCTGGCACTAATAAATCTCACACCATCGAGTTCAGCTATCACATACTCTGGTTACTCTAAAGTATAGGCGAAGGCGGTTTCAAAGCCTTTCATTTGGCACAAGATTATTTTATTCTGCTTTTTAATCACTCTATACATAAACGGCACTGCTAGATTATTCAATCTAGAGGATATGCTTTACACACAATGCACTGGATGATGATGAAGAAGAAGAAGAAGAAGAAGAAGGAGGAGGAGTGCTTCTGTTCTCACCCTACGCACTTCCAGAAAATTCCAACACCCAAATTAATGCGGTGTTGTACCAAATGTGTCACAACTTTTAAGTGTTATGGTACATTTGACTCACATTTACACGATGCTATCTAGCCAGCACTCACACTGCCCATAAGTTCCCCAAAATAGCAGGAAACAAATGCGTCGTGTTTAAAGATGGACATGCTTTGCATGAAAATTAGTGTGCTTGACTAATCTAAACAATATTAAGGTAAATTCCTCATGCACTCGAGTAAACCTGTATTAATATATAAAATCTCAAAGCCATTCCCTTGACAGGAAAATGTGATTAAGCTTTTCTAAGAATAAACGCTTAAAAGGCTTTGATATTAAAGATATTGTTAAGAAGCTTATAAAAGGTTTGAAGGTCATTTATTAAGACATGTTTAATTAATTTTATCCCAACCAAAAAGTTTTTAAGTACTAAGAACCCAACATTCATAAGCAAGACCCCTGCCTGTGCACACACAAACACCTGACTGTATGAATGCGCTTGCACACACAATAACTTGCGCATACAGCGCAGATATACACAGGCACGCACAAACGCGCACACACACACACACACACTCAGATGCACTCACCAGAACGATCTGAAAGGGGTGTTTATCTCAAAGCCTCTGCGGTCCACATGTTTGACACAAGCAGCCATTAGATCCACCAAGGTGATAGCCAGCCCCATGTTGAAGTCCTTTAACAGAATTGAATTCATAAAAATTGGCTACAGGTTGCTTCAGTCTTACTTCATTTAATCATCCTTATCCATAACTATTTAGCACAAAAAGCATGGGAGGGGCTAAGTACATTATTATAGCATCTCACGTGTGCACAGGACACCTTAAAACATAAAAAAAACTGCATTAAATGTGTTATAGCTTCTACCACCATTTTACACTAAAATTCTAAATATTCCAGTATTGCATAGACTAAAGTCTTTTTATGATTTTTTTTTTTTTTTTTGGTCGATCATCAGGAGATCATGCATTCAAATCCCGAAACAGCTATTAGTGGCTCTTTAATCCAAGAGACTAAAATTACTCACTATTTCGAGATGGGGTGGACGGAATACCCCCCTCATCTGTCACACACACACACATACACACACACACACACACACTATGATACTAGTTAATCGTTTGCATCTATGAGCTCAGATATGTGGAGGAGGCTGATAGCACTGTCCCCTAAGTGTGTTGAATTGTCCTGTGATGCAACGTTAGAAACGGTGAGAAAAACAGCATTTTGCTGGCTTTATGTATCTCAGAGGAAACATGTGTCATCCATTCACCCTCCCTAGGTGGAATAAGCCATATAATAGTGAATGATTATGGTTATGGGGTTGGAATTGGCTGTGTCAAATTATGAAGTGGCATACCTTTTTAAATTGCACTTTATTTCTACTTACTTCTATCATCAGTCGTGATAAAGTGGCTGAATTCCAAATCACCTCCTGTTCTTTATATATGCTTACTACATAGTGTTTAAACATACCGGCATTGTAGAACCTACATCCTACACTATAGGTTTCTACACCTCTTTCCACTAAACAAATGACTGTGATGATTTAAGATTTCTCTATAGACCTCAACAAACTTTTAGATTAATGGCCTGCTGTGCTAAACTCTAACCCTGCATACACTGATCTTTGAGTTCTGCCTTCGCTCAGTGTTTTGAGCAGGTAGCTGAGCAGAGGATCGATGCAGCACTAAACGGGGGCCAAGCGGCGGCTGCTTTTGTTTGTTTGCCACGACTCTGGTTCCCGTGGGGAGATGCAGGGTGACATCTGATCAGGGGCGCCGGAGCTGACTTCAACCTCCCCTCCAAGGAGAAAGAGAGGGAATAGAGAGCGAGAGAGAGAGAGAGAGAGAGAGAGAGGGAAAGAGAGAGAGAGACCTAGCGGTGAGCTCGTTCATCTTGTTAAATTAAATACTCCACTCCGTTGAACATGAAGAGAGTCGCCCACTTCACTCTTTCTCCGGCTCCCTCCCTCGTTCTCCGTCTCTGTGCTCTTTCACCTTCTCTCCATCCTTCAATTCCCCCTCGCTGTCTTCACCTTCCTCAACATTCCCTCCATCATTGTCTCCCTCCATCTAATGCCCTGCTCTTGTGCCCCGCTCTCCCTTTATTTCTCCCACGGTGCGACATTGTTCTTGCGGCAAAGAAGATTTAAAACAAAAACAATGCAATCAATTTCCATTTATTCTACTTCTTATTGCTCGCCCTCGCCTTCTCCCTATCAATTAGCTGACAAAGAAAAATTTCCATGCATAATTAAGACAAAAGACCTCTCTTCATGCTAATGCAGAACATAATGAAAGGAAAAGATAATATAAAGCGCACGTGTGAATGTGAGAATGAGAGTGTGTGGGTTATATAGCAGCATCCTCCTAGCTCATTTGGAAAAAGGAACCATTTGTTTGTGACTTCAGATACAGTCTATGTACGTGAGGACATGTTTTTATATTTAATTAGGGAGAAATGTTCACCACAAGCATAGTATTATCTGGTTAAGTCCTGTGTGGACACTTGACTGGTCTCAAAGACAAAAAAAAAAAAAGATTATTATTTCTTTAATTCCTTACAAGGATAGAAGGAAAACGTGCGTGTGTTTGTGTGCGTGCGTGTTTAAAAAAAAAAAAAAAAAAAACACCAAATCACACATTATTCTTTAGGCTGGATGCACAAGTATATTTTTCACCCTTTAAAAAAAGAAAAGCAAGGGAATAAAACAGGCTTTGTCTAGAATGAAGAAATGTGAAAGCAAGTGCGCAACTAAACTAAAAAGCTACCTGGTCTGTTTTGCAGAGTCGGATTTTAGTTCCCGTGAGGCTGAGGTAGACTCTGCCTTTGTGGCCGCGCAGCTCCACGTAGCCGCTCTTGCTGGAGCTAAGCTTACAGGGCGTGTGGGAAACGGATGAGCGAGACTTCAGAGCAGTCTGCAGCACCGCCAGCCATTCCTGCCGCTCTCCTGAGGGTGTAACACACAGGAGAGAAAGCTGTTAAGAATGTGTGTGTCTGTATAAGCATGCATCAGAGAGAAAGAGAAGGATAGAGACTGAGAGAGCAGAGTTATACTGGGTCTCACGCTCCCAGGTGAACACTATGCAAGTGCATACATGTGTAAATATATTATATGCTTTTTTTTTTAATACACATTTCCCCGTGTATGGATAGCACGACACGGTGGCAGCAGGGAATTAAATAGAAGGAATGAGGGCTGATATTGCGTGGCATACTTTTGCAAAGTTTCAAAATCTGCAAATGAAGCTTGCATGCAAAAAAGCCCTTGTGTCTCGTTGGGTAGTGTGTGTGCGTGAGTTGATTGGAAGTGGGTAGCACAAGATGTCCCTTGAAATTGGTTTAAATGGGACCACAGGGGCTCCCACACACTAGCTGAGAAATATTAACAGCTGGATGCCCCCATTCTATGCAGGTCTACAACACCTGGTGTCAGACAGACAGGGGTGGGGGAGAGAGAGAGAGAGAGAGAGAGAGAAAGCACAAAGAAAGTAGAGAGAACAGTACACTATAGTAATACAGTGGAAACTTAATTAATGAGAATATTTGATGTGCTCTGAACATTTCAAGTCGTGTCCAAAGTCAAAAATCTAACAAAAATAAAATCTAAAATGCATCACAGCCAATATGCAACTTGTAAAAAAAAAAAAAAAAAAAAAAATAGCTTTTCAAAAGACAAAAAAAAAAAAAAAAAAAAAAAAAACATAAAATTGACAAAAAATAAATAAATAAAATAAAGTAAAATACACAACAGGGCTGGATTTGATCAGAAGCATAATGTGTGCCAGGATCTTGCCCTGGAGAAGATTCAAAGCAAACCTATTTTTGATCAGTGCCAAAAAGCTAAAGCACAAAGCACAAGAATGCCTAGCCCAAGGAGGCTCCGTGGTCCAACTCGGTGCCAACGAGCTAATATTCGGCGCTGATGTTCCCCCAAAGCCAGGAGCCTCCGCCCTTTCCACCACTTCACAGCGAGATTTTGGCATGTCACAGCTTACTGCCACGTGAGTAGATATAGTGTTCCTTCTGCATGAGCAGGCAGGAAAAACAAACACGCCTCAAAGCGTTTCATTTAGGTTAACATACAAACAAGGATGGCATGCTATTTGTAAATCATTCTTACAGTATCACGGTAACAGCTGTTGAATTTTCTAATCAGATTGAGCACTAGGTGATGACTAAATTACCATAACAGCATCTGACTTATGTAATATTACATGTAAATACAGACCATTAAAACTTACACATATAAATATATAGTCATAGGCAAACTGCTGGGTTTTTAAAGATCAGTCTTTTTTTTTTCAGATGAAGGTAGGTTAGGTGACTTTGAAGCCATTCCCACCCACATTCTCAGAGCTCTGCCTCATAAAGTGGAGTGTCTATAAAATGACTGAGAGGAAGCACATCCAAACCCAAGCATGACTTCCAGAACAGTTTACTTTGCTGCTTACTACACCTTTAATAAGACCACGTCTTATGTGTTTTTTTTTATTTATTTTATTTTATTGTATTTTATTAGTATTCATGTTCTATATATTTTCCAGATTATTGTCTACAAGAAATTTTAAATAGTGCATATTTAAAAGGGAGGGAAAAATTCTTTGGAACATGTTATTGGTACTGTATTTTGTACATCAGTTCACATCACACCAATTACTCAGGCTATCAGGCTACAGTACATCAATGCTTCATTTCCAACTTATTAAACATGAGAATACTGACATTCCAGAAATCATGGATAGGTACTGTATGCTGACCTGATCTTAAATGTTTCAGCTCTAGATCTCAGTAAAACTGGCACACACTGCAAAAAAAAAAAAAAAAAAAAAAAAAACATACAAACTGTTCCTCTGCTTATCATTGCAGTCAGGGCTGTAGTGCTGCAAAAAAGCTGGATAAACCATGAATTATGTGATCAAGCGGACATTTCATGGTGGAAGTGGATAAGATAGACCAAAAAAATTAAATAAATAAATACCAGTTACAGTAAAAAGAAAAAAAAATACATTTAATGGAAATGAATTTAAGCTGAAATTCATTAACAACAACATGAAAGGAATTAACATAGCTGAAGTCCATGACTTGGAAGATTGGAAGACTATGGAAGATTTTTTTCAACATCATCCACCATTGAAAGAATTTAACAATCCATCCTGTAGTTTAATGAGGAAAAAAAAAAACACATCACTACTTGGATATCTTTATAAAAATGTACAAAAAAAGTCACAACGTGGTTTATTGTTGGTTATTTTAAATTTGCCAGGAGGAGGCTTGCCATTTCTATGTTTTCAACATTGCCGTACGGTATATCCATGTTGTCAATCTTTAACATATTGACTGGCTGAAATGAGAGACGATGTGACTATGGGTCACGATTGGTCACAGTATACAGTTGAGGTACCTCGAATGCACTGGCAAAATTACAGTACATGAATAACCCGAGTTGTTGAAAGGACGTTCTAGCAATAACTTTAAAGCTGCTTTAACGCTAGTCAGAGGTGGGTAAAAGCTTAATTTCAAAAATTTAGGAAGTGTGCTTAGCCTTCACTATAGACCTGATTACAGTGTGACCCTCAAGGGAACATCTTTTGTACATTCTGCACCTTTCATCTGTAAGAGTGAATATAATGCATCTTGTAACCTCAATATCTTTTTAAGCTACAGAATCAGGTTTTTATGGTCCACGGTTGTCCTTAAATGAGTTTCTCTCCAGATGAAGAATACATAATAAAAGTACAAGAGACATACCTTGGAGAGTAGCACTGGCACATTGTGCCTTTTTTTTTTTCCTTGATTGAGTGTGATCCAAAAATGAAATGTGATCAAAGAATGCAGATGAGCTTTTAACCAAGACATATCCTTTCGTTTTAGGTCATTGCAAGGCATATTGCAATTGTAGTGCACGACAATGTAATCCCAATGTACTATTTTTATACTTTTCATTTATCCCCGACATGAACACACCACTGCACACAGATAAACACTGACCACTGGCATTTGGGCTGATTGTGTAATAAGTGCTATAGCTACACCAAACACCAAATGCTACAACATGCAAATGAGAGCTTAAAAAAAAAATTGCAATTTGCCACCGTGCGTGAGAATCCTGACTAATGTCTGATATTTTCAGCGTGCGTTCTGTGGGTGTTCCGACAAATAATGGCTTTTGCATTATTAAACACACATCAATAATTCAGGCCAAAATAATGCAGGTTGGTCTTTAACCGTGTCGTATTATGCCTTCCCTAATGTGTTTTTAATTTACTATAAGGCATTGCGTAATGCGAGTTTTATTTCATACCATGCAGCTGTACTTGAAAAAGAACACACAGCAGGAACTAAACAAACAATGTGAATATAAGTTAACGCCCATGGACGAACATGATACTTACGGCAGGTGTGTGTTTGTTGGCATGTGGGAGTTTCTGTCTGGGTACTTTAGTGCTTATTTCTTACTCCCTCCACACAAATGTTTTACAGTCACAATACCACAAGAACGCTATAAAGTTTGCTTCTGCGTCGCTGAGGTTCACCTGGGAAGACCTCAACACCTGCAGCCTGGCAAAAACACTGCACAGCTGTGGATGATCCCACACACCCATACATATTCCTATGCATCTAAATTATTCAGCATGTGCTCCCCGTCTCTCACTCTCTCTCTCGCGCGCACACACTTTCTCCCTCCATACTCTCTCTCCGCTCAGTCATGGCCTTTTCTTTTTTTCGTTGTCCACCTCCAACCTGTACACCCACTCCATTGCTCTTTTCCTCCATCTTTCGTGTTTGTCTTAAGATTGATGACTCTCTCAGTCTGCTATAAAGCTGTTTAAAGATGCATGAGCTGACCAGGCTGTCTTTGCCGTCCAAAACACAGCTAATGAAACCGCTTTGCTAACCCCCTCGTCCAGACTTGCGGGGGGCAATAGACTACAGATCCGTAGGTTGCAATATCAGAGAGACAAAGGATAAAAATTTTTGCAAGATATATAAACATTTTTTACCACATGCCCAAAGCTATAGCGCTGCCTTTCTAATCTGCAGTCGGGAGCTACACATCCTGCATGCTGACAAGTCCTGACATAGAGACAGGGCTTTTACTTGCTTTATAAATTGGCACGTTCACAGGCGATGCTGATTTTCCCTGCAAGACATCGCGGGATTATATAAATAGCGCTCTAAGCAAACCCCTCCGAACCTGACTGACAATAATGCACTCGAGCAGCGCATTTAATGCACATATTTAAAATCATGCCACCATCATCCTTCATCATCTTTGTCGTCACCGTGCCAGCTCCGTGTTACGGCTCAGCGTGAAGCGTGTCTACACTCTGTTAGTTGGCCGACTCCAAACAGCGGCGATGAGGAAAGTAAAGCTCTCATTAAACCAGACAAGGCCCCAGCTAATCGAAGAAGATGAGCGGTGAGAAGAGCACACACACCATTCTGCTTGAGAATGTCTGGCGGAGAGAGACAGGAAGAGCGGTGAGGGAGAAAGAGAGAAAGTGATGGCACAGCAAACAAGAGGGGAAGAGAAGTGGTGTGAATGAGATTGCATTCCCATCTACTATATCGGAACTGGATGTGCGATTGCAACTGACAAGCATTTGAACATATGTTCCTGTATAGAAAACAGAACAGAAATACTCTGTACTCAAAACTACCTCATGATGGAAACCTAAATAGAGTTACTGGATTCCAATAAACACATTTTTGTAGAACATTCTGATAAATTCCTTAGGTCCTCTGTAATGAGTATCATATTGGTTCATGGACGCACACTTTGGAAGCTGGGAATCCTGTGAAAATACAGCAGTGTGTTTGCGCCATGTAAACTAAAGCTGCATAATATGAAAATAAAATCGTGTTATAAAATGCCTTACAGTATAATAAAAACACATTAGGACAGGTCTAATGAGATGAGGGGGTTAATGCTTTAAGCTCTATATAATTAGAATTCCTTCAGTCAGTGAAGAGTGTGTGTGTTACCAAAATTTGTGGACACTATTAAACCCCTGGGAAAGTCCAAGTACCTGAAATGACTTTTTCCTGTCTTGCCCCAGAGGTTAGAAATTTAGAGAAGAGTTTGGTAAGTGTTTACTGAAGATACTTACAAACTGTGAACCTTTTGTGGTTTCGGTCTTTGTGTATTAGATTTTCTCCTTTTTTGTTGTTATAGCCAAGTTCGTGTGTATTGGTACACATGGCCTTTTTGCTATTTTCACCTGGACCTGTGTGATTACACTTAATTAATAAATTTCTATATACACTATATAGACAAAATCATTTGGCCAAACCTGCAATTTTACCCAAATACATACTGTATACTTCAATATTAAGGTGGTGCCCATTTTGCAAGTATAACAGCTTCCACTCTTCTTGGAAGGCTGTCCACAAGCTTTTGGAGTGTTTTTGTGGGAATTTGTGCCCATTCAATCTATATAGTATTTAAGAGGTCAGGCACTGATGTTGGATGTGAAGGCCACAATCTCCGTTCCAGTCCACCCAAAGATGCTTGATGCGGTTGAAGTCAGGGCTCTGTGTTAGGGCCGGTCAAGTTCTTTCATACTGAACTCATCAAACCATGTCTTTATAGTCGTTGCTTTGTGCACTGGGCCACAGTCATGTTGAAATAGAAAAGGGCCATCCCCAAAGTTGGACATATAGCATTGTCCAAGATGTCTTGGTCTGCTAAAGCCTGATTTAAAGACCTGAATTCAAAACAGGTTTGACCAAATACTTTTCTTCATATAGTGTATCCGCTTTTGACCATCCGAGATGGTTTTCAAACTATGTACACACAACTTTTTTTTCCTATCCCAATCCTAGCCTGCTTCGACTTAATTATAATATAGTTATATATTTTATGAGGCCAGGAAGATAAAGAATGAAACCTACAGTTGGCAGTGATGTAATCAACCTACTGAATTCCAACCGATGTTAAACAACAAAGAAGAAGAAGTTTAACAGGTTTATGGAGAGGAAGGAGCAACTGCAGGAAGATATGTTGAAATTACTGCTTGTAGTAATGACCCTTATGCTGCAGTCAGGACATGCCTCTATTTTTACAAGCTTTTTTTTTTTTTTTTTTAAATAAGTAATATCAGTCCATAAGGAGATGATTAAAAAAATAGATCATTGTGGCAATCTGAGACATTTGAGAAAATAATCTCTGCACCAAGGCTATTAATAAAACAAATTCGGGTTTATTTTGTTACTGTACTGGAGAACCAGCAATGAGTGAAAAAGCCCAGAAGTTTAACTACTCGTGTTCCTGCGAGGGGGAATGTGGGTGAAAATACAGAGAACAGTAGGAATAAAAGTGAGGCTGTGAATGAGAATGAGCGAGGGGATAAATAGAAAAGTCTCACCTTCTTTTTCTACTCGAAAAACAAAGGTTCTCGTTGCGGTGACCACCTCAAACTTATTGTCTCCCACAGAGCGCACCTGCTTAACAGCTAGGAGAGAGACCAATCCTTTAGAGTACATCTCCTGCAGAGAGAGAGAGAGAGAGAGAGAGAGAAAATTCAGTCTCGCTACTTTAAAAGACAATCACATTCATACTAAAACCCACCCACCCACCCAACCTGCCCACACACACACACACCATACACACCACACAAACCACTGACATCTACTTCACAGCAAAGTAAAATCCAACTCTGATACATCTGCTAAAAGAGTGATTGAAAGGGAGATAAACCTAGACACACACACACACACACATACTTATGCACACATATATGCACTCACGTACGCACACACACACACACACACACACACACACACACACATCATTTAGATCCAATTCCTGTGTGGGTTCAGGCCCTAGGTAAAAAAAAAATAGATATACACTGTAAACACACGCGGATATGCAGCTGGTCCGAATACTAATACTAGGATCCTCTCAAGCAAATAAACCTCTCACATATTTACAGCATGAGGAGATTCACAGGGTTTTAAGCAGGAAAGATGGCTTGCTTACTTTGGGAAAAGGGTATATGGTCTCTCTCTGGATGCTTGAAACTAACTGGAAAGCAAAAATGATCACTTTTCAGCCCTATGCCCTGAGCCTCAGATCTGTCTGTAATTTCTTTATTTCAATTCAACCACCAAACCTTCAGCAGCAGCAGCGGCGGTGGTGGCAGGCAGCTCCGTCTCCTCTACACATGAACTATGGGCAAGTGAATTTTTAATCTTGCTAGAGAGACCGATTCGTATATTCCATCTGCCTCTTAATTACAATGATGACCTTGCACTATTTCTGGAATTTCTATCTGGAAATAGCAGAAATGATTGAGTACGGGACTCCCTCCTTAGTGAGCGCAAAAGGGAAATGGAGGCACAGTGGGAGATGTGCAGAAAGTGAAGAAATGTATAACAAATGGGAAGCAGGGGGGGTGACAGCAAACATATTGTGAGGAAATAAATAAGGGAGAGAGAGAGAGAGCGAGAGAAAAGGTAGTGAAGAAACGGTCGCACAAGGTAGAAAGAAAAAGAGAGCAAGAGAGCAGAGGAAAAGGGGTCATGGAGAGGAGCATCTTCACAAATTAAGGCATGATGTTAACAGTGGCGGCTACAGCTAACCCTAATTATGGCAAGGGGCGGCCATCTCCTTTCTGTGGGATTTCTCTCTCTCTCCAATTTAGCACTTCTCCCGTTGCTACGGCGCTAGGGCCACGAACTTAGCAGCATTCTAATGAGTCTCTCTCCATCTAAATTTGGACGGATGGGGAAAACAGAGGAGCAAGGGACGAGTGAAAAGAGAAACGAGCACATCTTTTCGAAAGCTAAGTGCCGATAATTAGGCGCTATCTGGGTTAACGTTAATTACACATTGTAATTGTTATTTTTGAGGTCACAGGGACAGAGCTGAAACGGAGAGTGAATGTGTAAACACGAGAAACATCCATTAAGAGTTTTTAGAGGTGCACTGTGTAGGAAGACAAATGACAGAACACCAACATACAAGTGTGTAAGGATTATGGATGCACCTTCAGTTAATAAGAATGAGCTTTGCCTCCTGATATATGGAAAAACCTCATGGCAAACACGGTCAAATGAGCTGGGTTTGCATTCAGCCCTGCATAGAAACTGTACACACTGTGTATACAGTACGTGTGTGACCGGTATGCTCCGTGTGGGCATTTTTTTCTGTGATTAAATATGGAACATGCATGACAGGGGACGGGTATAACATTAGGGCTCTGAGACCTGCTTAACAAAGACATATGCATATGCGCTGAGAGATACTGCAATTTGTGTCAGTGGACAGCATCATTTGTCACTGGTCCAAGCACAAATTTGCCATTTATTCCATAATGGTTAAGATTAGGAGTTGGAGAAGAGGTCCTGCACCAGCCTAACTGTACAGGTTCTGCATGGAGTGCTGTTTTGCCTTTAACCTTGCTCATACTGCAAAACGCCTGGGTTTCATTTCCACTATGGAGCCACAGAGACACCAACTGGCCATGCTGAGGCACTGCAGGCAAAAGTACACCAAACGCATATCGCAGTCCCTTTGGATCACGCTCAGAGTTCTGAGCTCTGCCATTATTATGAGCAATAATTTGTAAATGTTGCCAGGAGCAAGCCTGGCGGAGTCCTCACTGCCTCCGCATAGACACTGCAGTGAACAGGAACACGATGACTAGCCTCTAATGCCGCTGTTGCAGATATGCTAAAAGGCAAAGAGAGGACACTGCAGAAAAAAAGGACAGCCGAGCACTTTCACAGGGAACTGATGGCAACTTCGGGAAGAAAGCTTTGCCTTAATTCAGTCTCAGACAGAGAGTTAATCCTATCTCCAAGGCTTTTCAACCTCTATCTAAAGACAGGTGACATTCTAAAACCCTGATTTAAACACGCACACACACACACACACAGCACAAAATCATGCTGTCAAACTCTCATAGGAACTCGGAGATAAGGTTGATGTAACTGGAGAGAAACACCAGAGGGAACTGGCTACTTAAGCTCTTGGGGCCCTAAACAGATCTAGTGAGAGAGTGTGTGGGTCCCTTCTCCCACGCCTACAGGAGTCGACAGTGTTTGATGACATCACCAGGTGATGATGGAGTGAGCAGAAGCTGTCTATGTCTGGCCGGTTTCGTCAGCTTTCTTTAGAGAAGTGAAAAGGAGTGTGGGAAGAGTGGTGTGCATATGAGACTGAAATAATAAGAATATTAAGTTGAATAATGCTGAATATGTCTGCAGTATTGTTATTGTTGCATGCATCCTATCCTGGACACACTATACAGTACATGCACGTTTCATGTAATCACATGTTACAAAGTTTCATGTAAAAGTCAGGGTTTGTGTCACTGTTACCATAACAGCGAAAGGCGCATGAGTCTAGCTTGTTCTTAATCAAGTAGCTTGCACTGTTAAAAAATCATTTATGTGCTAGCAAAACTTTACCAGAGTGCAGTTTTCAAACAGACAGCAAGAAGAGACTGCACAGCAAAGCTGCTCAGCAATTTATATTTGCTCAACATTCACACACATTATCCATTAATATAATACCTTCACTCGTCTTCTAATGTTACCAATGCAGATTCCAACAGCAAAAGTAATCAGACACAAAAGGTTTATGCAGCTGTTTAATGGATTATTAAAAGCATTAGCCATCTTGTTTAAGCACATTTAATTCAAATTGGCCTCTATTGCTTTATTCTTGTCTGAGTGAGGCGTAGACCTGAACATGTTTTGTCAGATTAAAAGATCAATCAAATTATTATTGGATCATTAGACTGCATGTAAGGAGGAAGTGGTTGCTCAAGCGGTTGTGTCTCTGGGTTGCTGCGTGTTCGAGCGCGGGTTGCCACTGTTAGGCCCTTACACAAGGCCTTTAACCATATGCCTACATGTAATACAGTATATAATAATGTAGGGCATCATAAGTGCCAGCTTGGAGAAATAGGTGGGTTTTCGCATCTGGATTAAACCTGTGCCAATAA
Organism: Clarias gariepinus; assembly: GCF_024256425.1. Classification (NCBI taxonomy): domain Eukaryota; kingdom Metazoa; phylum Chordata; class Actinopteri; order Siluriformes; family Clariidae; genus Clarias; species Clarias gariepinus. The sequence goes on along the minus strand of NC_071100.1, from coordinate 27,957,404 downwards.
ATATTGGATTCGTATGATCTGATCTGGCGACCCAAAGAAATTGTGTGTGTGTGTGGGGGGGGGGGTTTAGGGGAATTAGGCTGCAAGTAAATCAGAGCTATTTAAAAATTGTTTTCAGCTATGAGGCTTTTTTAATTTGCATTTCAAACGCGATTGGTTCAATCCATTGAGCCTACATTAAAAACCCAGAGCTCATCCACATCTACACATCTGCTTAGATTAAAAAGGAGGGGGAAGCATAAAGCGCTCCCGAATGGCACGACAGAAAAATGTTTGCCTTATCTCTCAGAATTCACGCGTTCCATTCCCAGTAAATCGACAGTAATCCAAAAATTACAATTTGACCCAAACACCAACCTATATAATTATAATCAACATTTAAAGGGGAGTTAGAAGAGTTCTTTTGTATACTATTGCTTGTGTATCACTATATAACCAGTGATAGAAGCAACTAAAATATTTACATAAAATACATGCATGGCTAATTAGCACATTTTGTTTCCTTGCTACCATATTAGATCTGTGTCCTTTCAAGTTGTTAATGAACGAGCTGCACGTTGTGAGTAGTAAAAGCTAAAGCAGTCATTCTGACCACAAAGAGAAAAAAAAAACACAATGGTAGCCTTACCACACTCTTCCTCTCTCTCACACACACACACAAACGAGTCATGACCACAAGTACGTCAACGTCCTGAAATAAAGACTCCAGGGTAGAGTAAATAAAAGAGAATACAGAGCTATAATTAACAACTGATTAAAAAACATAAATTACATGGAATTTATATGAATGATGAACAATAAAAAAAAGAGCATGCCATGGCTGCCTACAAACCCAATTTGCAAACACAGATTCAAAGAGAGACTAACAAACCGGTTGAATACACAAAGAATATATATACATTTTAAAAAAATGATGGTGGTTAAACAGACAAAGCTACATTATGCTCATAACACAAACCATGATAAAAAGAGACCTAGGGATGAAAAGTCAGGGGAGGAAAATAGATCATTTTAATTCAATTTTATTCGTATAGTGCTTTTTACAATACACGCATTCACATAGCAGTGTCACAAAAATCAGGAGGCAGATTTAGATTCCTAACGAGCAAGCCCGAGGGAGCATTGGCAGGAAGGGGGAGAGAAAAAAAGAAGAAGAAAAAAAAAAAGCTCCCCGAGACGACGTGAGGAAGAGGAACGAGACTCAAAATCCTCTTCTGGGTGACACCGAAAAGATACAGTGTCGCTGAGTTGCAGTGTTCTTACCCTTTTTTGCTTCCTCTTCTCTCTTTTTCCCACTGTTAAGCATGATACTAACCCTGCTTCTTCTTTAAGACATGCAGGGAGTGAGGGAGAGAAAACTCACAAAGAGCCATAGAAAGAGAGGAAGGGAGAAAGAGACGAAAAGGATGCTGAGGGAAGCAGGAAACAGTTCTGCTGCTGACCCTCATTTATAGGAGCTAAATAGGGCTAAAGCAGCGTAACAGCTCAATGCAGACAGGTGCTCAGCCTAGCATGGCGCAATGTCACCTTTCCACACAAACCCCTCTATCTCTTGTTCTCTTCCTGAAAAAAAATGTGGCATGCCTTTATTCAACGGTGTCACATACATCCACCATCACCTTCACCTATGATCCGATAATGGCGCTGCTTTGTTCTCTGGATAAGCCGATATTTGAAAGCCGGATAGTTGATAGATATGTTTGACATATAACATGTGAGAATGAGTAATTATAAAAACACCTCAGTTTAAAGACACTAAAAGCTACTAACCGGAGAATATACAGGAAACAGAACTATAAGCTGTTAGCCATAGAGCAGCAACCATGCCAGTGTTTTTTTTTTTTTTTTTTAAGTATTCCTACCTTGTACCTAGATTCATTAGCCTACAGAATTTACCATTTAATTACTCTAGTCCATGCCCAATTTGTCATCCTTCTCCACCTCATCCATCAACTCACAGAGACCACTACACTACCACCATTGAGCAGATATGATTTGGGTGGTTGATCATTCTCAGCCCTGCACTGGCACCGACCTTGATGCAATGACATTTTATGCCATTATGCTACATTTACACTTTTATTTTTAGCCATCAACCATGTGATTTTTTACTTATATATTTATTACTCGTATAGAAAGATGAAATTCAAGTCACGCTTGCCAAAGAAACAGCAGTTGAGGCAAAGGAGTAACATTCTGAGCTTGACAAGGTCATGAGCACTTTCACAATCCAAGCAGAATTGGCATGGAATCTTTTCCTAATGCAGAGCTTTTACTAACAGCAGCCTTACAACAGAGCAGTGATAAAACATTAGCCTCAGCTTGACTAGCCAGCTAACAATCAGCGGTAGTGAACCATTAACTGACACTTAATGGCAGCCGGGTTCTCTTAACATAAACAGAAGGCCTGTCAATTATGAACTTTTGGGCGACAATTGATCGGCGTACAAATAATTGTGATAAATGACCTAATTGTCTATTCTGTTGAATTCATGCCAATCATTATAGAACTATAACACTAGTATTATGCACACACACACATAAAAAATGCAAATTGGAAAACAGCATGAATTATAAATATGCATAAAGTCAAAAAGGTTTAGAACACAACTTCATGTGTTAATGCTGGCAAGTAAATAACTATTTAACCAATACATAAATCGTAACAGATCAGGATTTATCTACTTGAAGGTTCGAATGGGACTCTAAAAGAGTCCTTTTTTAAAGTGCATGTGAAGCAGCTACTATAAGACCATATAACATGCAAAGTAGACTAAGTTCCTATAATGTAATTATGTAAGATGTTTTGTAAAAAACTTATGTAAGAAGTAGAAAGATTTATAGAAGGTTCTAATTATAGCGATTGCCTGACCCATCCCGTCAAATCTATGAGTATTGTTTTTGCAATAAAATAATGTCAGAAACCCATTACTTTTTACAGATTTCCAGACTGTAGAGTATTTAACTTTATTCCATCCTTTGTTTTTTAAACAAAAATAATAATAGTTTTAAAAACCTTTAAGTGGCTGTGTATAAATACTTGAATAGGCTAAAAAAAATGAATAAATGTACACCACTTTTCAACAAAAAAGGACAACTCTGCTAAAATGTTACTGCATTGTACGTTTTAAACCTAATTACCTACATTTTATTGTAATGATAATTCGATCCTAATTGCATACAGTTGAAAGATAAAAGGCTTTGAATAATTATTCTAATTTGGTGCAAATGTTTGATAAGTACATACTGTATATTCATGTGACTCATGTAATTCTCATAATGTGAAAGCTAGTGTAATTAGGCCAAACAATCCTGATCAGCTTAAATAATTGCAATTAGTTGATAATGTCATAATTCTTACAGGACTAGCATTTTTATTCATATTTATAAATGAACTGGCAGCAATCGAAAAAAGAAAGAAAAAAAAAAAACATTAAAAGAGGCACTTTTGGCTTGTAAGCTGCCTGAAGATGAGGCCTGATGTAGGCCTGCTGAGGGTTACTAAATAATTAAACTTTGTTGTGAGATATGAATATAGTGGAAACAGGGGGAAAAGATGTTAAAAAAATGAATTGCCTATTAACTCATTACTATCTTCCGTTCTGAAACTAGGAATTTAGCACAACCACTGTGTGCATGTGTGTGTGTATGGGTCTGTGCATAGAAGTAAGTGCACATGGAATGTGGAAATCACTTTCACTAACCTTTTCATTGTTATAGTAAGTAAGATTCTCTCCATCAAACTTGACCCATCTTCTCTGAAAGACACGATTTCTGAAAGTAAAAATAGTAAATAGTAAGTTCAACTTATAGGAAAAAAAAAGAGCCAAAACAACCCTAAGTCGACATGGCAGTGAAACAGAAGCACAATTCTGAGTTATCTGTCATCAGTTTACTAGCCCACTGTAGTTGGTTTAAATGCTTCATGTGACAAAACCACAGACAACAGAAATAAGGATTGGCTCCAACACCCTCTAGGTCATTAACATCTCTGTGTGACCACGCAGCAAAAATAACGTTTCCGTGAAAATAGCTGTGAAAACACTATGAGCACCATTTCCGCCAAAGGAAGATGAAATACAGAAACCACTATAAAATACAGAAGCAATACTTAAATGAGCACCAAACTGAGCAAAGTGTATATAAGTATAAGCAGTCTATCATTAGTTTTTAGCTAGGATTTTCATTATGAAGTGTCTTTGCAAATACACTGCCTGGTCAATAAAAAAAAAAAGTAGTCATGTAAAACATCACAAAAAAAATGATGTGAAAAACCACAGCTATGTTTAATAGTAAAAATAAAAGCATTTCCATACACACCCAACGCGATGTGAGCTCAAAAGATTAAGATTAACCAGTTGAACCCCACTTGTTAGTAAGTCTAAATCAGAAAAACAAATGCAGGAATTTGTAAGGGAGTATAAAGATTGGAATTGGCAGCGAAGGAACAAGGACATTTGGTTTGACATTTGGGTTCAGATTGACCATATTCCAGCGCAGGGCAGAACAAAAATGTACAAAGAGCTGTGGGTATCATGAACAGTGACCCCTAGTCACAATCATTTGCACAATTTGCACACCCATCGCAGCATTGCACACTCACTGCGGGCCTACTCAAAAACATAGCAGGCTTTTTTTTTTTTTCACACTCTTTGAAAATTTGCAGTAGTGGACTGTAAATATGTACTGTAAACAATTCTATGGACTGTTTACAGTACATATTTACATATTTCCTATTCCACTTTTAAAACCGTTTTAAACACATCTTTTTTTATATATTCTTTTGTGTACCCATATTTATTTTATTATTTTTATTTTTTCGTTGCATTCATTGGGGGACTTGAATTTCATCATTCGGGGGAACCTGTTTCTTTACTGTGCATATGACAATAAAACTTCAACCTGGAAAATTCCTCTGTGCAAGCCTCTGGAGACAGTGTTACAATCGTGGGTTGCCTATGACCTGAATGTAATGAATGACCAGGTTATCACACCAATGGAGTTTTCCTTCCCTGATGGTACAGGCATATTCCAGGGCTCAGTTTGTGAAAGAGTGGTCCTGGAAACATGAGGAATCATTTTCACACATGAACCAGACACCAAACTGTGCGCTGTAATCGAAGTTAAAGTTGACTGAATGAAATCTTGGAATATTCGACTTTATTTATTTGATTTATTTTTTAGCCATGTAGTGTATTTTAGATGTTGTGTACTCCTTTTCCCCATTTCTTTCATTTATTTTAAGCGCCTAGAAATAGTTTAAAAATAAAATAAAGCTATTTGCACTCCTAAGGGTTCAGATGAGTTTCCATAAGCAGTAGAACCATCTTGTAAGGTGAGTGGAAGAACATGCGCTTTATTTGCAGTCAAGGCCTTACAAAGCTATTTGTACTCTTTTGGTTTTGTGTCTAAAACAGAAGCCTTAGAGGCCTTGGTGGTTTAGTCGCTGGTAGTGATGTCACCTTGAGATGTACCAATGTGGACAACAAATGTTCTAAAACTCACTGTGATCAAAACTGGTATGTTTCAGGCAACAGTAGTTTGCAGAGTCGACTTAATTCAGTCAGTACTGAATCAGTATCAGCTGATGGATAAAGCTGTGATACTATAAAATAAGTAGGTACATACAGGTACAGTAGCTAGCTAGTTAGTAAGCTAGATTATCTATCTAGCTACAGTATCTAGCTATCTAGCTTGCTATTTAGCTAGATACTTCTATCCCAAAGGAAATTCCAAATATTCCAAAGACTAAGCCATTATACTGTACTGTATACTATGCATGCCTTACAAAAAATAAATTTATTAAATTGCCATCACATGACAACCCCACAGAAGTAAGGTAGAGACGAGGCGTTTGAGAAACATTTAACGCTTGTGAAAAGGACTGCTCTCAGGCTTTAGTTTTTTACCTTTACTTTCTTTTTTTCCATTCTACATTTACTATTCTAAACATAATGACATATTCTATCATCATGCAGAATCATTTTTGTAACAAATCATAAAAGTGCTTTATTCAGTCAAATAATTAGTTAACAGAATGTCATACTTTTTACTTTATCAACCTGCATCTATTTTTGTGAAACATCCACAAAATAAGTTAGTTCCGGTTATCATTTAAGTTATAGCAACAATATAAACAGCCTCTATAAACAGTTCTCTGAACAGCCACTGCTTGCCCCACATCTTTAAGCTATTAACACAAAAACTCAGCTTACCCCTGTTACCAACAAGCTGCAAGTCCTGAAAAAGTTCCCTTTTCTGAAAACTTAAAGTTACAGCTTTACTTCTGACTATTACATAAGCTGCCACTGGAGAATTCTCCTAAAAATGCTAAATAAACTTTTACTCAAAGAAAACCTTACCATATCAACATAATGCGTTTTAAATTCCTTTATGTGGCACATTTGCCGTGCATGTGTTTGCGTAGGAGGCAGCACGTTGGTATAGAGGTTAGCAAGGTGGCCTCACACCTACAGGGTTAGGGTTCCATTCCTGAATCAGTTATGAGTGCGTGTTACCCATAGTGTACGAGTACGTGCGAGGGGGATGGGATGTGCTTGTGCCTTTCTATGAACTGGCACCCTGTGCAGGTCGTACCCTGCCTAGTACCCTGAGTCTCATGAGATAGGCTCCAGGCCTCCCGTGATACTGAACCTTATAGGTGCTATAAAGATTAAAAGAGAGAGTACTGTTTTTGTAGTTTGAAACTACAGAAATACAGAAATTCATCAAGATGTGCTAGAAAAGAACATGATCAACATCTTCTGATCAGAAGAACAGAAGTCAGAATTATGAATAACGGTGGAATTGATGCATAATATCTGCTACAGTATATACGGTACTGTGCAAAAGTCTTGAGCCGCCCCTAATTTCTTCATATTTATTTTGTTTCCAAAAAGCCAGACTTTCTTGTGTTTTTGATAAACTTTTTTGGCCCTGATTTTCAATGTCAGAGGTTTTTGTTAAGCCACGCAGTAGCCTATGAATCATTCAAACGTGAAACACACCATCTAACTTAAGGCATGAACCAGTGAGAAACAGGCACTGATGACGACAGATGATACAGATGGTGATTAGTATACTGGTGATGCTGAATGCCGAGTGGTTGGGACATCAACCACTGAAGTGAGGTTGCTGCCGAGGTTGATACATAGACGACTATTTTTTTTAAATTGTATCTTTAGGGATTTTGCAGCCTGTCACAGTAAAACATTTATTTCTATTCTTTAATTTAACCTACATCATTTAATTTTAAACTAAGAAATTATGAGTGGCTCAAGACTTCTCCACAGTGTACTAATTTCAGATTCGTCTTTATTTCTCTGCATTATTCCTTACCCTTGAGGAGAGAGCTTGTCCAGCCACCCCATTTTGACTGATTGTTTAGGGTGTCCGTAGAAGCAGGCATAAGGAGAAATAGACGTTTCATTGTGGAGAGGAAGCGTGTGTTTCACAAGTCGAGAGAGAGCATCCTGTGGCTCACTACAAACGCCACCTGAAGCCACCTGTGATTTGGTTCCAGGCAATGACATGGAAGGCTGGAGGAGGGACTTTGTTATGCTTAAGGAATACTCATTGGCCTGCTCCTGACTAGAAATGTATGGCTGAAGCAAAGCGTAATCATCACTGAGGGGTCTACTTGTGCTTTCTGTCACCTTGTCTAGCTGCTTGGCCTGCTGCTTCCTGTAGTCACAGAGAAACAGGAAGTGAGAGTATGCATTCATGAATACATTTCTGATAAAGATACATGACGTTATGACTGGGTTTTTAAACAGACAAGAAGCAAATCCACAAGCAAGTTCATTTTCTATCATGAGCCTCCCTCTTAAAGTATAAAAGTAAAAAAAACAAGAAGCTACCACAAAGGGTTAATATACAAGTTACAATAGGCCACCATACAATACCTTGTTGCTTTCTGTTCCAGTTTTTCCTTTGTTTCTTGGTTGAACATTTCCTTTGTATCCACAACCTTAAAAAAGTGCATTACAGTACTTGTCATGTTTACAATGTACAGATGCTTACTGTATGTACAGAAACAGAAATTCCCAAATGGTTTCAATGGCATTTACAATCAGTGCCAAAAACGTTACTGAAACCCCGGGCATAAACACAGCAAAAGGAAGTGAGTACAAGTTAAATTCAAACAGATGACATCATTGACCACCTAAAATGCAGAAACATTTAGCTACTCTCGAATAGGGAAGGTGGCTAAATACTGTACAAAACAGCATGACTTTAGGAATTAAAAAATACCCTTCCTTTTAAAAAGGAAAATAAACCTTTAGCTACAAATTCCATTTGCTCAGTCTTTCTTTTTTTTAATGATCTTATTGATATTAAATACTGGGTTGTACCTACCAGTTTGTTTTCTTCAATGGTGTTGTATAGGTAAACCTCACCATAGGGACTTATGTCTTCAGATGTCTGGGTCCCACAAAGGGGGCCTAAAATACAGAAATGCTTTTAAATCCATCCAGCAGCAGCACACTTAAATTAATGTGCAAGAGAAGAGACAAGAAACAAGACAGGAGAAGAAAAGAGGAGAAAAGTTGAAACATGAAGAGCAACGCAAGTGCCTACACTGTCCTTTAAAATAGTTATTCGACCAAAGGGGGTATAGCTGGGACGAATGGTTGTCAAGGTGACAAATGAATGCGCTGGATGGTGATAGTAAAGGGCAGCAGAAAGTCCAGAGCGCTTTCTTTAGAAGGACACACACTCACACAGCTCATAGACAGGACCACACCACTAGATAAGGCTAGACCAAAGGGGGTCTGATCCACGGTGCAGTACGTTATCTACGACAGACACTATCAGATCACTTAGCTCAGTGGCACAGGAGTCATTTCAGATCGGTGTCATCATTTATCATTATCTGCAGTTGACCTTCTGACTGCACACAACACACTCTCTCTCTCTCTCACATCTGCCTCTACACACTGCCTGCACCATACACTGCAATATCCATTAACAGAGAATACGATCTATCATGGAAGAACTTGCCTTATTAAAGTAATTAGAGTAATATTTTAAAAGCTACTTAAGCAACACCGAAGAGTTAGATATAACTGGATAAAGGTAAATGAAATTTACTATAAATGCCACAATGTCAGTGTTGTAATTCCATAAGCTTTAAGTGAACCACATCTCCCCAGCCCGCATCTATATGCATCTTCTATGTCTTACACTACCCATCTCTCATTCTTTCACTTTCTCTTATCCTCCAGAGCTTAGAAGCAAACAAGGGACTGGATATGTACATTATAAATGTAAAATATCCTGAAATACCTCAAGCTCTCTTACATAAGGCTTCAGTTCAATATTCCCTGGTCCCAATTCCCCAGTCTCTATAGTAGCTGTCATGCACAAACAATTTTGGAAGAGTCTCTCCAGGAAATGGAAAGTGCCTTTCCTAATACATTTATGCACACATCCACAGAGCCACAAAACAAGTGTTTTCAAAGCCATCTGCAACTTTATGTAGTTTTGAGACTTTGGAAAACTAGGTCTCTCCGTGCATGAGAAGATGACAAGCAGCTTCCGTTGAAACCGCAACAGCAGTGGTCCAGCACCACTGCTGCATTCCATGGGCTTAACAGTGGCAGAGCTAATAATCATAAAAGGAAATGGTGCTTAAATATGAAGCAAATGAGGGAGAAATCAAGTTGAGCATACCTTTCTGTCTGCTGCCACTGGCATCGTCTGCGCTGCTGTGCTGCTCCGTGACAGATTTCACAGGCACATTCCTATAAATTGGGAGAATCACTCTTATTGGTTTATATTATGGAGATGATTTATTAATAATCAATATGTACAATTGTTTCCAAAAAAAGTTTCATACACCAAGCCAGGTTCATCCAATAACTACGCACATAATACTACAGATTACAACAAATGTCCAATCATTCCATGATTTATTCACCCTTCCTCAATTATCTCCTTATAATAGTCACTATTGTTATGGATCAAGCCAATCAGACTCTCATCGGGCAATTTTAATGAAAGCTATTCACCTACAAGCACTGTATGTTCCTGGAAAATGAAAGGAATGCAGAGGAAAACTACATAAACACATACAGAGAAAATGCACAGGAACCCTAAACAGATCCTCATCTTAGTATCAAACCCAGAACCATGAAACCATAAGGCAGCATTGCTACCCACTGCGCCAGTATTCTGTCATGATTGGAATCATAACCAATATTTCCGTTATTAAGGTCATTGACCACACCACTAGTTCAGACTTTATTAGTTGCAAGAAATGTACCTATAAATCATGACCCTCGTACTGCATATCAACCTACTTGCATACTATTACCATTTATACATCCTATATATTTTAAACAGACATGCAAAAAATAAAACCGTCCTAATCCAGTATACTGAGCAACCACTTACAAGTCATGTGATGGTATGATGGTGCGTTCTGGGATCTCTGGCACAGGCCTATGCCGTAACTTGTAAGAGCGCGTGGGCCTTGCAGAAGAAGCCGTGAACGGGCCACTCTCATATATATCATTATCCACCATCACTCCTTGGAATCCTATTAGGCAACCTTCATCTTTTGCATCAAAGACAATGGCAGGAGTAGTCACCTTCAAGAAGTTTTCCCAATCTGCAGGCAAAGAATGTGAAGATGATGACAGTGATTCACTGCTGCTGGCCAAAGAGGCAGATCTGGTATCTGAAGGGAATGCTTTGTGATTGGTACGTGGGAGTGTGTAGGAAACAGTGGAAATAAAACCAGGGTCATGTTTAAGTTCTTTCTCTTTACAAGTCCTTGTGGGAAGAGTCTGGGTTTCAGGCAATCTGTTGCTTTCCCCAACCCTATTAGTCTGTTTATCTTGAGAGGCTGTTACTCTTTTTCTTTCCTTAAGAAAGATGGTTCTAGGAAAGGGAACAGGCTTTTCCATCCCTTCTTCTATCTCAGGAGCTTCGTCATTATCATTATCTCCCGCCATAAGGAACTCGAGATTGTGCAGGATCCTCCGCCGATGGCCGGTGGGGAAGCGAGCCACTTGTAGGAGCTTTTCCTCAGTAAGCCCCCTGCAGTCTGCCAGGGTGCGGTAGCCTGCCTGAGTAAAGCTAGCGGCATACTGAGGTAAGTGAAGGCTGGAGAGCCAGAGAGAGATCTCCTCACTCGGATCCAGGGGGAAGGAGGAAGGGATGCCATCTGAGTCTTCACAAGTCATGGCAATGACAGTACGAGCAAGTTGACGAGGAGGAAAGGTGCCATGAGTTGAAGGCTGTAAAAGAAGTAAAAACAAAAAAAGATTGTAAATTAGTTACTGAACAGAGAAATTGATTGGTAAGCAAGGTGACAGAACAATTTGTTTTGTTTATTTGACAAATGATGAAGTTTTCATCCATCAAGTCCACATTTACACAGAGACAGATATTTTTAATGGAGTTTGTTTCTGTATTCTTGGCCTCCCATCAATATGAAAACAGCCTTCAACGAAATGGAAGCTTTGTGAAATTGTATTTGTGTCATTTAATTTTTTTTTAAGTTTTACTATATTCTGTGGAATATCCATTATGGTTTTGCATATTATGAATATGTTAAGACTCTGTTTATCATAAACCATGACTTTCTATTATAACTCATTGAATTATAAGGGTCACAAATTAACTCAAACTAATACTTTGTTAGTACACCTCAGTGCAAAATGCCAGGCTATGACTCACTTTGATTTGCTCCATAATCCACTGCTGTGGTGATAAAACCACATTGCAAATTGAGATTTTTGGATAAGCCCCATGACTAACATTGCAGAGTATTTTCATCTCATCCACACCTTGTCCACACCTATTCATACTTGTTCGTTACTTTTCATTTTAAAACTTTACTTGTACCAGGATAACCTTGTACCAAGAGGTTAGTGAAAATGATTAAATGAATGGGGGTACGTTTGGTCATATTGGTGGTTTTTGCATTTCCTCTTCTCGAACTCTTAATAATTCACATGTTCTTAACATCACTCTTAAAGCATCTAACATGACAGTTTGAAATGCATGCTAACTAAATAGGGTGCAAGAGTCAGTGTTAGTGTTTTTGCACCCTATTGGGGTGGGGTCCTGATTTAATTCTAGTGATTAATAATGATAATCAAAATGGAACTACAATTAAAAAAAACCCGCACAAACAAACTTATACTGCAATCTTCCTACACCCAGACCACAAAAGCTGATTAAGCCAATAAGGGACAGGTCGATAACTAGGCCATGCGCATGCATGACATGCTGTGGTTAACTACTCACTGTCACAGCCTGGCAGAAACGAAGTTTGCAACTCGACACTTTAGCTTTGTTTAGTTGCTGTCTATGGCATTAAAATAAGCACTATGTTTGTCTAGCAAGTGCCATGTAATATTCAAATTCCGCAGAGAAGCGATGCACGAATTTAAATAAATGCTTTTAAAATGCATAGACAGATGCAAGAGCACTAAAATCTTCTCTGTTTTACAAGTGACTATAAATTAAACGCCAGTTCACTTCTGCAATTTGCCCCAATCACTTCTTCTTTCAGGCTTTAGCATATTTTTATACATTTCAACCCACATTAAAAAATAATATCCATACATAATCTGATATTAGGTGGAAAGTCAGACATGGTAGTGCAACAAAACTTCGCGATGTGCAAAGGTAGATAGGCATGAGGAAACAAGAACAATGACATCTTGCAAAACAACCCTAAGGAAATTGCTTCTCTATCATTTACACATCACAGCAAAAGCAAGCTGAGCATGGGCACACATGTAGTTTCATATGGCTGAATAAAATAAATAATTAAGCATTGTTAAACAAAACGGATGTAGGTTAGTGGTTTTAGCAATGATCTAACCACAGGATTTACAAGAGAACTGACATGGGAAGGCAATATGTATGCACCACACACAAAGCAATCCAAGTGAACGTTCGCATTGCTGAAGCTCTGCTTCTGCGTCTGCTCTGCACACGTACAACACCCCTTATAACACCTCTGTCAAAACACATCGGCCATTTTTACGTTGGTTGTCAGAAAGAAAAAACAACATCCTGTTCTGTAAAACATATCTGCATCAATATATAACATGTATCAAACATTATCTTGAGCATCACATGTGACATTTGACCTGAATCATAGATAGTTTTCTGACAATGTAAACTAGCTCCAGAATACAGTTATCCTGTCGGCCTGGTAAAAGCGATACATTTGAAAAAGATACCTTGGATAATATTCCAGAAGCCTTGACATTAAATGAAGGCCTTGAATAAATTATATTTTGCATTTTTTGTCCTTTTCTATTGACTTATACCAGCCATGAAGAGATCTTGACGGTATTAACAATCCTGGTTACATAGTTTCCAGGGCAAAGTGGACACTTTTTATTATAATAATTCTCGCTCTCTGTCAATCACATACTGACTAATAGCTGCATCCCCTCATACGTATATATAAAATGTAAGGGGTTGGACAATAAAACTAAAACGCCTGGTTTTAGACCACAATAATTCATTAGTATGGTGTAGGGCCTCCTTTTGCGGCCAATACAGCATCAATTTGTCTGGGGAACGCCATATACAAGTCCTGCACATCACTTTTATGTTCATCAAATCACTCTGTCACCAGTCTTGCTGTGTGTATTGGTGCATTATTATCCTGATACATGGCACCGCCTTCAGGATACAATGTTTGAACCATTGGGTGCACATGTTCCTCCAGAATGGTTCGGTGGTCCTTGGCAGTGATGCGCCCATCTAGCACAAGTATTGGGTCTAGGGAATGCCATGATATTGCTTCATTCTGGGCATGCAACAGTCTGGGTGCTACACTTTTTGGGGCTTCTCCACACCGTAACTCTCTCGGATTTAGGAAAGACAGTAAAGTTGGACTCATCAGAGAACAATACATGTTTCACATTGAATGCAACCCAAGATTTTCACTGCTAGCACCATTAAAACCAACATTTGGCATTGGCAGGAGTGACCAAAGGTTTGGCTATAGCAGCCCGGTCAAGTACATTGACCCTGTTAAGCTCCTGACAAACAGTTTTGGTGGAAACAAGAGAGTTGGGATGCTCATTTAATTCTGCAGTGAGTTGGGCAACTGTGGTTTTATGTTTTTTGGATACAAGCTGGGTTAGCACCCTGAAATCCCTTGCAGACAGCTTCCTCTTGCAGCTTCTAGTTACTCCTGTTGGATGTGGTTCGTCCTTCTTGGTGGTATGCTGACATTAGCCTGGATACCGTGGCTCTTAATTACATCACAAAGAATTCCTGTCTTGGTCACAGGTGCGCCAGCGAGACGTGTACCAACAATTTGTCCTCTTTTGAACTCTGATACGTCACCCCTAATGTTGTGTGCATTGCAATATCTTAAGCAAATCTGTGCTATTACACTGCTAATTAAACCTTCACAGCTCTTACTGGTGGAATGTGCAATCAATAAAGATTTAGTCATGAAAACTCCCACTAAATTGGCCAGTGTTTCAGTTTCATTGTCCAACCCTGTATGTATGTATGTATGTTTATATGTACGTACAGCTCTGGAAAGAAATAAGAGACCATTGCAAAGTAATAATTTCTTTATGCTTTGCAAATAATTTGAAAACAAATTGTGTTAATGCTTTTGCCATAAGAAATCATTATTTGGTGGAATAACCCAAACATGTAATTACAGCTTTCATGCGTTTTGGCATGCTCTCCACCAGTTTTCACATTGTTGTTGGATAACTTTATACCTCTATACTTTTTGCAAAAAAAAAAAAAAAAAAAAAAAAAGCAAACAGCTCAGCTTTGCATGATGGTTTGTGACAATCCATCTTTCTTGTGATGACATTCCAGAAGATTTCTGGAGTAAATTGCAGTGCTCTCTTTTTTTTTTCCAGAGCTGTATGTATTTGTGTTTAATATTGTTTTAGATTCTGAGAAGATGCAGCTATTAGTCAGTATGTGAGAGGACATGCACACACAGGATCAGACTACGTGTGAGTGTGCATTTTTCTTTTTTACCACAAAAAAATGTGGGTTTAAAACTTACAACAGCATCAATATCATATTTTGATTTATTCTATTCTGTGATTTTATCAAACCACTCTAAAAAACGTTGATAGAAACGGTCAAT
Source organism: Clarias gariepinus (assembly GCF_024256425.1). Taxonomy (NCBI): domain Eukaryota; kingdom Metazoa; phylum Chordata; class Actinopteri; order Siluriformes; family Clariidae; genus Clarias; species Clarias gariepinus. The sequence goes on along the minus strand of NC_071100.1, from coordinate 27,942,298 downwards.
AGATTCAACTTTTTAATGTGCCTGTGTGTGTGTTTATATTTTTTTTATGGTGCAGCCATTCTGCTAAATCACACTTCTTCCTTTCTTCCAAAAAAACACATACGTTTTTACACTTAAGTCATGCATACAAGACACTATTTTTAGTAAAACTAATTCCAATTACAGTGAAACCTCGGATTACGAGTAACGCGATTTGTGAGTGTTACGCAAGACGAGCAAAGATTTTTAATACATTTTGACTTAAAAAAACAAGCAAGTCTTGGTTTACGAGTACAGAGTATCATGTAGCACGCATCCGCTTCTTGTTTTGACGCCGAGTGTCATGTAATCACGTCTGAGCCAATGTTTTTACTCTCTCTTGCACTGCGGAATTGTGGTTACTCGTCTCCCCTGCTGGGTCTTAATGCGCGTCTCTAACTGGTATAATCAACATCCGTGCGTGTCTACACAGAAACACTGCTCTGTCGCGATTCTTTTTACTTTACAGCAGTGATTCCGTAAGTAAGCGCTCATGCAAGTGTCATTAGTGATGTTCCTTGCGATTTTTCCAACAAAACAGTCTTCCCGTTAATGTGTGTGTGTGTGTGTGAAATTTAAATAAGAGGGTAGAAAGGTTTACTGTGTAAGATGAGAAGGGGAGGGGCTGATTCCTGCCGTCCTCTTACTTTAGATTCACAGACACACACACAAATGTACACACACACAGCGCCTGCGCGCATAAACAGAAACAAGTAAAACGCAGGATCATTTGTTTTATTTTTACTTTATATTTTGTATTATTTATTTTTACGTATTTATTTTTTGAAGCTGTGGAATAAATAATTAGAGTTTCCATTATTTCGTATGGAAAAATTTGCTTTAATTTACGAGTGTTTTGGAATATAACCCACTTCCTGAATTAATTGTGCTCGTAATCCAAGGTTTCACTGTATAAGCATTTTTCTCAGGCTGAGGTGAGCAGAAAAGAAGCTGTTTTGATGAGTGGATTGGAATCGAGGTTCAAACATCCAGTCCAGGAGGTCTGAGGAAACAGTGCAAACTGCCAAGCCCCCGCGCGCCCCAAGCAAGAAGCAATTATGAAAAATAAGTTGCAAGTGCAAGGTTCACCAGGATGCCAGGATGCAATTTTTTTTCATTCAGTTTTAAGACACTTTGTGCAAGACTGAAAAAGTATTTTTATACTGCAATTGGTGGAAATAACCTTTCTCTAAAACACAGGCAGTTTTGTTCTCTTTATAAACTAAATATCCCAAGTAATTTGAAAACCACAATCTTGAGATTTGATAAAAATCATTTAGGTGCATACACTGCTCCATTTTAAGCCCACACTCAGAATAATAGGCAAAAACACTGTGTTCTACCACAGAACACTGATACCCTTTTACTTCAAATGGCATCTGAATATTTTTCTTTCTGTTCACATCCCAGACATGCTCAAACCTGCCCTAAAGTTACGCACATGCAGTTTAAACCATGGAACGTCCTGGCAAAACACTCTGCATCAGTGCTGTATGCTCTTTTGAAGTATGATGCAGCACAAAAAAATAACTCTTATTAGATTGAACAGTGCACAGGACTGCATCACTCAGCTTGCATCTATTAGCAACGCATCTTTCAACTTTTATGTTTTAGGACAGCATCCTTCATCTTGCATAGACGAGAACTGGTTTCAGATTCATAATGGTCTTGTAACATTAAAAGTCTTAACTATAGCACACCAGGCATCTGATTACTGTGTGCATGAGAAAATACATTTTAATAATTTACCGCTAATCTGGTCCACTGTGGCCAAAAGTACAGAAAGAAATGAAATTCGAGGTTTTAATGACCTTGATTTTATTTTTCATTTATGACAATCAGGATATTATGAATACTTTGTTACTTTATGCAGCAAAACTGCTATACTCAATATTCTATTAATATTAGTATATTAATATTTAGTATAAAGTCCTTTATTCTAAGAATAAAAAAATTCTATTTAATTTACGTCGTGAGATAACCCTGGCCATGGCTTAAAAACCGAACACTGTTGTCAAGTTTTTCACTATTTTTCCAGGTAATTCGTTAATTAAACTCTTTAACCAGACTGGCTAGAACTAATTAGAGACATCACATGATTTGTTAACAGGGAAAACTATAATAGATGGCACACGTTGTTTTAATAATTTTGGTCATCACCGTAGTTCTTGGATGAGTTGATAATGACTCAAAAACCATAAATACCTTGAAAGAAACAAAGCAAATGTCACTTCAGTAGCTGTACACTGATATAGAAACATGCACTCTCAGAAACATAACTAGTTTACTTTAACTCAAGTTTTTTAAGGGTACACTACATCTACACTTCCCGGTAAAAGATACATATTAAATCCTTTTAAACCAATTATGATTATGTGGAATGATATATATTATAGACACATATATGTGTCAATATATAATATATGTGATATATATATAATAAACACAGAAGCCTTGCAGGTGTGTTAAAGAGGAGGCTTCAGAAATAATCAATTATGCATCTATGCAATACGTCATGTATAACAAAAGTCACAGTTACTTTGTTACTTTTTATAAAGGGTAAATTTTACCACTACCGAAATAAAGAAATGACATCACAAAAATGTCTCAAATATTATTATTATTAGGTCACAGAAACAACCAAAAGCTACTTTTTTGCCTAGGAGACCCCTTTTTTCTTTTTGTTCAGTCATGCGTGTTTAGTTGGTTAAAATAAACTTAAATTCAGTGCATCATATAGCCTATTTTGTACTGAACAAAAAAATGTCAATCTATACTGCACAATCCTGAGGCCTATAACAACTAATTGCTCTGAGTTTTGAGGGCTACAGAAAAAGTAAAAAAAAAAAAAAAACTAAAAATGGGAGCACCACCCAAGGGTTAAGAACTGTAGACCTTTTTTTTTTTTTGGCTAAATATTAAAACCCAATTTAAGCTGTGAAAATAAGAGGATACTGGAAGAAAAGCAGGAAAGCAGAAGAATAGATGAAGGAGGTGTTCTGACTCATGCATGCCTGGCATCTAAAGCTTTTACAGCCACAGTGGCCCTGGAGCAAAGTCCACCTATTCAGCAATAACTTACATTTAATACACGAGAGAGAGTCAGTATTATAGCGGCTCATTATGCATATCAGTGCTACAGCGTGTTTTCTTTTTCCTCCTGACACGATAGGAGATCTTAATGAAAACACTCCAACAGGTGAGCTGAAGTTCAGCTAATGTTTGCTCAGGGAGCGTCCGCGCTTAAAGGTGCAGCGCGTGCGCTTCCACATCAAGCCTGATAGTGAAACCAAACTGAGCTAATAAAACTCTTCCCTGCGGTGTGTTAACAAAACATCACTATTTCACTACATTACTCACCTCAAATGCAGGTCGTCTCGGAGTGAATCCACTTCACGAGCCCGACTGAGTTTTTACAACCGTGTTTCTGCGCTTTCCTTCAGTTTAACCCCAAGAACCATGTCGGCGTGTAACACCGGAGTGACGCGCTGTAGTGGAGTTCAGTAGTACAGCAGCAGCTTTCATCTGTTCCGCCTTCTCTCTCTCTCTCTCTCTCCGCGCTATAAACCGCCCAGAAACGCCAGTTTACCTGAGCACTTCACCGCGTTCATATTCACATGGCAGGGCAAGAGGAAAGCACAAAACATTTCGCACTGCAGTCCATCAGGGTTAAGCCTGGGGAATTATTTCGTGCTCGGTTCACAGGCCTCCAAACAGTGTGTTTGTGTGTGTGTGTGTGTGTTTTAAAGATTTAACCCCTCGGGGTAGACAAACTGCAGCAGCCAAGTCACGCCAGGCAAACCACAAATAACCTTAACAACTCTGTACAAATGTGTTTTGTTGTTGTTGTTAATTTAAAACAATACCGTAAAAAGTTTACAAATCCATCCGTTTTCCCAAACTAAAAATCCATAGTTTTTCACACAAAAAAAAAATCCATACATTATCACAAAATCACCAACCCACACACTTAAAATAGTGTTAAAATTCGATTTAAAAAAAAAGGTTAAAGAAACTTTTTGTAATCGAATTTTAATCCTTTTTTTTTCTTCGTATTGTTAAAATTTTGTCTAGCTGTGTTGTAGTGTCGCAGAGTGACCACACTAGGGCGTCATTAACAACATTATGTGATTCATTTCTGTTTGTCGCTGACTTGGGTTGCAATTTAAAAAATATATAATCTGCCCCATTTTAATAAGCATTAAGTGACTAAGCCTGTAGCTGTCAAGTCTTATTAGATGTCAAATGTTAATTTATTAATTGCCAGTCTTTCAGCTGCCCCCGCCAAGGGGTCACCACAGTGGACCACCTGATCCACACAAATTGGCACGGGTTTTACATAAGATGCCCTTTGTTACACAACCCCTCCCCCGTTTTACACAGGTTTGGGACCAGCACTGCATCCACTGGCTATGGTTTGGGCATCAGCTTGGAATCGAACCCGAACCTTCAGCATGGCCAGCGAGAAACCTGGCCCTACCACTGAGCCACCAATGCCCCTTGTTAAAGATTTGTCTACCTTTCTTGTAGTGCCATTATGTGATTTATTGCAGTTTGCTGCTGACTTAGATTGTACAAAGAAACATGTTTATTTTTCCCCCTTTTGATTTGTATTAACTGACTAAGTGTGTAGCTGTCGAGTCTTGAGTCAATTGTTAATTAGGACCCAAGCACTACAGGGTGCGCAGTACTCTCTTGTTTTCTTAGGGCCCAAGCCCATAGAACCGTGTGCAGGCCCATATTGTTTTCCTAAGGATTTTTTTCCCCACCACTTTGAGGCATTTTTCCCCATCATCTTAACATGCACAAAACCCATGAAAATTAGTAGACATGTTAGAATCTGCTGCCATTAGGATGCCTAAAAGTCTTATGGCCCAGGGGCCTCACACGATACTGCATACTGTAGCTCATACACACTTGAACGTTTGCTCACAAAACTCAGTACACATTTAGAGCTTATTGACCTGAACAACTTTCGCTCTGCATGTCCTGGGGTCAATTTAAAAGGAATTCAGCTATTTTCAGTAATTTGCTAAAACATATCTGATGGATTTTGATATACTCCTTCGAGGGGATTTATACAATCGCCACAAAACCGCTTGTTTTGTGATCTAAAGACATTGAGGATGCAAAATTGTGGAGGGATTTTTGATATCTGGAGCAGGTCAGCCATGACGATGCCTTGAACTTATGCTTAAAAGTAGGTAATAACTTTCTGTGTGGCATTATATTGAGTGACATTATATTCAGTGACACGTTCAGTAACATCACATTAAGTAACATCATAGTGTGAAGCTTTTTTTCCAGCATCTACGTTATATTATTCACATGTACATATCACAAATGTTAACACTCACACACACACACATCTCTCTCTCACACACACGCACAAACACCCTCATATCACACACATACACACTCACACTTCTCTCTCACCCACACGCGCGCAAATATTTAGTGCCCAAGCTGACATCAGCCCTATTACATCATAGTGTGTGAAGTGTGTATGTTGTCCAGTGCACCCAGGCTCATGCTCCAAGACAAACAGGTTGTGTAGTGCGCACGGGTGACGATGGCGCAGGGTGCTTGGGCCCGCTCATTGTTGCTTACAACTATATATATTTAGATTTTGTTTCTCCAGTGAAACAAAATAGGGCAAACATATTCCAAACCTAGTTTATTGATTGTTGTTGGTCTTTCGGTCGCTACCATTGAGGGGATGCCACAGCGGACTATCTGAACTCAGCACAGGTTTTACACCTGATAAACTATATCAGGTGAAAAAAAAAATCTTTTTTATTTGAAATTAATGAGAAGAGCTTTTTAATGTTGCCCTGATCGCCTTTCTGTGTACAAAATTATATATATATATTTTTTTTTATACTTTTTTATTTTATTTTAAAAGTGTAATCAAGAAGATCACTGTTTGAGCCCAAATTAATTTAAAATAATTGCTTTTTTATTTCAGTAAGTAAGAGATTTCTTAGCATGATTTCTTTCTATCCATGTGTATTTCCTCTGGTTTCTCTGGTCTTCCCCACTTATCAAAAAGTAGGTGGATTAGCTACACTAAATTGCCCCTAGGTGTAAATGAGGTTGTCCAGTGATGATTGGTGTCTTGCACTCCCCTGCCTTGTACTCAGTGTTCTTAGAATAAACTGACCAGGAAAAAAAAATAGTTGGAATTGGGTTAAGAACTGTCCAATGTATTATTAAAAGTCATGTGGTCTGATGACTTCAGTTACACCAGTGGCAATAAAATGAAGTCAGCTGATGACCTGAATGTACTGACCAGGTTAGCACATCAATATTTTTTCATCCCAATGGCATGGGCAAATTGCAGGAAAACAAAGCTGAGATTTATCTGGCACAACTTGTGAAAGAGTCGTTCAGGGAGTATAAGGAATCATTTCACACATTAATTGACCATCACAGTCCTGACCTTTATCCCCTGAAAGCCTTCAGGATGTACCAGATAAGACTTTACGGTGGTGTTTCAACTCTTCCAACATTACTAAATCTTGGCCAAAAAACATTAATTCAACTCTGGACAGAAATAAATGTTGTGCTGTGAATGTTGCTCGAGGTTGTAAAAACAATGCAATGGCGAATGTGCTCTGTAATCAAAGCTGACAGCTGTCCATGAACTGTAAAAGTGCATTTTACTTTTTTTGGCCAGAGAACAGAGTTTCTGTGTTGATAAATCATTTTAAAGAGAAAGAGAGAGAGAGAGAGAGAGAGAGAGAAAATAACAAGATTAGGTAACTGCGTTACAGCAGCATCTTTATTACTCTAAACTTAATAAAATTTTGAAGAATTTAAATACACTTAAAATATTATGGCTTTAATTTGCATTTTGGACTTGTAATCTTAAATAATAGCAGCTTCTACAGTAGCTTCATCCCGATTAGTTTGTAGAGTTAGTCCATTAACATCCACTGTAGCAATGCTAATAATGTTTTGTCAACATGGCTTGCCATATTTATTTACATCTACATAATGTAGATTGGGCAACATTTATCAAGACATATCAAGCCGGGTGTAAAGAAATTTATTCATAAATTGTTCATGGGAGGATACTTATACACACAAAAAGAATAATTAACATCCATTTAGTTCAGAAAAAAAACTTTCATATCCTACCTATTCCATGGCTCCTGAGCTTTTGAGCATTCATTAATCCTAAACTGATATGCTCCAAACCACTGCACTCATGGATTAAGTTTAAATGAATTTAATGGATCACAGATGAAATGAAACTGTTATGAAACTGTTATAATGACTTAAAGAAAGAAAGAAAAAAATAATACAGAAATGAAGACAAATAAGGCTGACTATTTAACTAGGACAAAAGTGATGGTTCTATGAAGCTAGAGGAAGCTTTTCTTGAATTCTGCACAGGATTCCGTTTGTAACTGACAGGTCTGTTTTGAAAAACGGCTATATAACATTCATGCATTGATTAATTTAAAAGCTCTAGCAGTGTTATATTGATGATGCAAGAGGGGGTTTTATAGCTCAAATTCATAATACTTATGGTATGGTGTGAGAGTACTGTGAGAGAACTGTTAAAACTACAGCTTTAATGCTACAATACAGTGTGTGTGTGTGTGTGTGTGTGTGTGTGTGGAATGGAGTGGCATGGAAATAGGCCTTAAAGCACCCAGTCACAATCATGGTAGTCATTTCTCTGTTGGCAGATTTTGTAAAGTGATATAATAAGCCAACACATTTTCTGTAAGCACACAGGTCTTTACACAACATGTTGGAATGCTAGCATGCTGATTTTTTCTGTGCTTATGAAATATTCACTGAACAGCTCTCAGCTTATGAATTGTGAGGCTACACATTTGCCCCATTATCTGCAGTTCAGCTTTAACAGATTTCTGTGGTAGCTCATTCCCAAAGTAATTGGCTCTCAGGCTGCAGAATCTGTGGGTGATTTTGTTTTTATATTTGGACAGAGCGTCTGAGAGCATCAGAGAGAGAGAGAGAGAGAGAGAGAGAGAGAGAGAGAGAAAAAAAAATGCTGTTCTCTTGCCCATGGCCTAAGAAAGGCATTAACATGAAGAGGTATCTTTTCTTCTGTGTGTTACATGTAATTTTGAATATAATTTCTACCTGTTTATAATGGTGTCTTTTGTATTTTTATGAAAAATTGGATTCGGATAAAGAAAGAATGACAGGCAGGAAGAGAGAAAAGTAGGACTGTCTGATGGAGACTAAAAAGAATACTCTAATGTGCAGCCTGTCAGAGCAGAGGCCATTCTTAGACACACACATTACTCTTTTTTAGGGTCCTCTGTTGCTAAGGGCCTTCTTTGTCTTCAGTCACACCCTTTTATTGCCATGGCCACCCATTTTCACTACAGCAAAACTGTAAATACCGCTAGATCTAAGAGACGAAACAAAGACAAAATAGCGAAGGGTAAAAACAGAATCACAGGCAGTCAGAGGTATTTCTGAAAGTAGACTTTGACAGGAACCAGTTGCCTGATCCACAATGCTAGGGGCGAATCTTCATTTTGGATCATGTCCTGAGGACAAAATTCTGAACATGCTGCAAGCTACAATTCAGAAACTGCAAGAAGTATTATATTCAGAGAGAACCAGCAGCACAGAGGCACATGGAATGGAGTTCACCAAAGCTTCTGTGAATCCTCTTGTATTTGAAGATTCAGCATGGGCCCTTAGGAAGGTTCTCCATCTTTTTAAGGAGTCGTGTGTGCTACACACACACAGCATAGGCTCCCTGAGAGAAGCACTAAGCACAACAGTACGCACACTTATGGAGCGAGACAGGCACGCAAATTATGTGCACATGCTCCCAAAGAGAGAGACCCGTGCGAAGCAACTGGGTAAGTCGTTTCAGATTTTTGCATGCACTTTAATTGTGTTTATGTGTACTCAGTGGCATAGCAACTTAAAAGATTTTCCTGATCGATTTTTCTGCAGGAGTCCCCAGAGAAAGCAATTTTCACCAAAATGTCTATATCAACGATCTCATTCAAAGTGTTTTGGAAGACGTGCACAGCATTGAGAAGACGCTGTTTTCGATAACAAGTAAATTCGACAAAGCAATCACCATCATCTCTGGAGGGAAACCGCAAAGTACTGAGGCTGCGACAACAAGGGATGATCTTGTGATTCATTCAAAGGACAGGCTAGTCCTTCCACAGCTATTTTCTAAAGAGGAATGTGGCTCTCAAAATATCGAACCAGAACATACATCAAATGTCTCACCCCTTTCAGACATTGAGAATCGTGTCCTTCAAAGCAGCTCAAATATACAAGGCGAGACCCTTGCTGGGTTTGAGAGAAAGACTTGCCCACATAAACTGTTTACTGAAAGCCCAATTGGCCTTGTAAGACAAGAAAAGGACAGAGTTCTGTATGAAATGATGAAGAGCCAAGAAAACGATGGCCTTGGTCCTCTTGGACAGGATGTTGGAGAGGTGAAGAAAGAGCCAGTGCAGGAGGATGAAGAAGACAAGAAGATGGAGAAGACTGGCACCGTGGTAATGGAAGAACGTATGAGCTGCACACATGAGTGTATTACAATAGGGTAAGGTATTTTCTTTTGGTGTTTTCTATTGCATTAGTGTACCTAACCCTAACCCTAGGCTATAGACATCAGCTTGAGGGATTGTATACAGTTTTATTAATTTATTTTTTATGGTTTTTTTTTATTGTGACACATTGACTGTACTAGTCTACAATTGTAGGATCCAAAACAAAGTAAGCTCAAATTCAAGCTCATAATAAGCAGACTTACTGGCACATCAACAGTAGTTACATGCAAACTATTTTTTCAAAATCTATTGCTCCTATTTAAACACTTATTTGAGATACTTCTGCAAGACACACAAGTATATGGGATGTGACATGCAACTCAACTTTTCTTTTCCCCAGCAATGAAAATGTTGATTGTATAGTAAGAAAAAAAATATTCAATGATCTATTTTTTGTTTCAAAGTTGTTTCTAAATAAATGTTTAATACATTATAAACAGAAATAAGTGTTCGCTAGATCAGTGGTTCTTTTATTCCTGGAGGGCTCCATGCTCTGAATATTTTAGTGTTATTCCTGCTCTACCACACCCACTGTAATTAAGGAAATGCTGTTTATTAGGTGATACATTAAATCAAGTGTGCTGGGAGCTGAGAAAGCACTAAAATACTGTAAGCAGGGCAGGTGGTCCTCCAAGACTGGGGATGAAAATACAGTGGTTAGATAAAGTACACAAATCATATATTTAAGGCGGCCAGGTGCCATAGTGGTTAACACTGCGGTCTCACACCTCCATGGTTGAGGGTTACTGGCATTCTCAAATTGACCAATGTGTGTGTTCCTGCAACCTGCAATGTCTCTAAAAAAAACCTTGTTTCCCCTCTTGTTTGTTCCATCCACTCAGGATTCAGCATCACCAGTGTATTAATCACTGATCTTCTATAATCATCTGCACCTGTTTCTCACTGGTCCATGCCTTACATTTAATGTTTTTTATGATTTAATGATTTATAGGTCACTGCATATCTTAACTTACAAAACCATTCCCCTGAAACTGCTCAAGTGCAGGGACTGGACTGAAAATGAGAGCCAAAAACAAAAGTACTACAGGAAGGAAAAAAAGTACTTTATGGAGCCTGGAGATCTACTCCTCAAGACTACAGTAAAATTACAAGAAAGTCGGGCTTTTTAGAAGCAAATTATGAAGAAATAAGTGGCAGCTCAAGACTTTTGCACAGCACACACACACTCACACATGGATGGATGGATAGATAGATTTTGAGAATAGAAAAGCTTTCTCTTTTTTGAGATAGAAAAGTTTTGAATATGACGCAAATATTAATTTTTACAAAGTCTTCTGCTTTGGTATTTTTAGTTCTTTTGGTCAGATGTTACTATGCTATGCTGAAGTATAATTACAAGCATTTCATAAGTGTTAAATGCTTTTATTGACAATTACATTAAGATCATGCAAAGAGTCAATATTTATAGTGCTTCTTTTTTATGACCTTTACAATTGGCCCTGGCCTGCTGTCAATCAGCTTCTGGGCTGTCAATTCTTGCATAATCAATGTCTGGAATTTGTCAAAATTTGTTAGTCCACCCGCCTCTTCAGGATTGGCCACAAGTTCTCAAAGGGATTAAGGTCTGGGGAGTTTCCTGCCCATGGACCAAAATTTAAATGTTTTGTCCCCAGAGTCACTTAGTTGAATTTGAATTTGAATTTGTTATTTTGCCTTATGGCAATATGATGCATCATGCTGGAAAAGATATTATTCGTTAACAAACTGTTTTTGGATGGTTGGGAGAAGTTGCTCTCAGACTATGTTTTTTACAAGGTTTGCCTTGAAGGTTGTACATTCTTTATTCAAGGCTGGGTTCTTAGGCAAAATTGTGAGTAAGCCCAATCCCTTGGCTAAGAAGCAACTCCATACATGAATAGTCTCAGGGTGCTTTACTGTAGGCATAACACATGACTGATGGTAGCGCTCACCTTTTGCTCACCTGCTGCCATTCCTGAGCAAGCTCTGCACTACTGGTGACCCAATCCCACATCTGATTCAACTTTAGGAGACTGTCCTGGCACCTGGCTGGAATTTCTTGGGTGCCCTGAAGCCTTGTTCACAACAATTGAACCTCTCTCTTTGGACTACTGTACGTAATGATCCAATAAATGCTTGATTTAGGTGTAATCTTACTAGCAGCAATATACTTGCCTGTGAATCCGCTTTTGTGCAAAGCCATGATGACTGCATGTATCGCAAATAATCATGGTTAACAGGGGAATGACAATGATTTCAGACACCATCCTCCTTTTAAAGCTTCCAGTCTGTTACTCTAAAGCAATCAGTATGACAGAGTGATCTCCAGCCTTGTCCTTGTCAGCACTCTCACCTGTGTTAACAAGAGAATCACTGACATGATGTCAGCTGGTTTGTTTGTGTCAGGGCTGACATGCAGTTAAAAAGTTTTTTTTGGGGGGGGGGGGGGGTTGTTCAAACAGAACATTAATCCATTCCATATGACTATACTGTACACATAATGTTCAGTTTGCTTAGCATAATGTTTTTGTTTTTATTATCCATTTATGATTTTATAATTTTTCTTGACAGATAACACATGCAGCACTTTAAATTAATTTCTTGGCATAAATCTCTCTAAAATTAATATAAACATTTTTTTTTTTTTTTTTTTTTTTTTTTTTTACAGTTTGACAGATTCAGCAAGATCTTCCTCCAACGTTATGTGCTATATAACTGCCCCACTAGAAGTCACAAAAGTTATTAGATGTAAGGCAGTGGACAGCCTCAGTTCTCTCATGGTGACTGGGACAGAGGAGCTAGTCAGTAGCGTGCTCAGACTTGAAAACTTCAGCAACATAAAGTGTCCCTTCCCACTTACTGTAGCCATACCTTTTCGGGCTTGTTACCACCTGAATTACCGGGAGGCTGTGGTAAAGGTGGTGGACCAAGAGCAGAGGATCGGTTATGTCACTCCAGCAGCCACTGAGGGCATCTACGGAGGCTGCAGGGTCTGTGATAGCAACTTACATTGTTTACTTAATTACTATCATGCCATCAGCATTGTTCTACATCAGTAGATGTGTTTTGTCTTTTTAACATTATGTCTGTGTTTTCTCTAAGGGTACATTTGCAGTGGTGAGGGTCTACACTCTTGGTGTATTTGCAGTCTTATCACGTTTGCAGAGGGAGACATTCACAATCCCAAAGAGAGGCCTGTGTCTCAAACTGAGCGTGGACTCCAGGATATGCCTGAACTATCCACCTGGATCTTTCAGCACACCAGTGATTGCACAAGCAACAGTACTCTTTTTCTAATCTTTTGCCAAAGCATTTCTTTTATCAATCTATAATTTATAGACATAGACATTCGTTGAGTCTTATATTCACACATATTATACATATTAAAAACCTATTGTAGATAGTCAATACAGGATCATTCATTTATTCATCTACTAATTCTCTCATCTTTTAGCATTTTATCCTGGTTGTACAGACACCAGTCTATAGCACAGATTATTATTCCTTAAGAATCAAAGGTATTTTATGACCTCCAGACAATGCTTTACTGATTTTCAAAGAATATTTTTTTTAGATTTATAAATAACTAGCGTATGTACCCATCACTGACAAGAAAATAGTTAAAGCTAAAAATATATGTCTGCCTGTCTTTCTTTATGGCAGAACTCTCTGCCTAAATTATTAATACAAAGAAATGAAATTTTGGTAATTATTGGTAATTTAGTCAGCAAAACTTTGTAAAAAATATTGACTAGGTAACTCAGCAACTCAGCCAAGGCAGCTTAAGCAAAACTAGACAATACTAGTTTAACACAGCTATTTTTTGTATTATTTAAAACATAAATCAAAATATGTTCAGTTCAGTTTTTAGTTTATACAGTTTTTAGCTTATTACAGACTGTCTAAGGATAACCATTTAACATAAAGACCAGATAAGGAATACACATCTGCCTGCTTATTCACACGGGGTTCACATTGCTCTCTATGTAGAGTGACAATTGTTCATTAACTGTTCATTGTCTCTGATGTCACTAAATAACAATTTTAAAACCTTCCCTGCTTCAGACAGAAATGAAAATGCTAATTATTTTGCATTATAATTAGCTGAATTAAAATAAAATATATAAAATGACTAATTGGCTATAGTTTCTGTTTCAGACCTATACAACGATCAGGTACAACTCTAAAACCACTGGAAGTTGAACTGAAAAACAATGAATAGAAATTATATGTATTATGGGTACCCAAGCCTCATTTATGCCTGTGAAGACGAAAGGCCAACCCATCTGGTTTGATCCCACAGAAAATCCAATGTAGCAGAAATTGCTAAAAAAAATGTTTAATGCTGGCCAGGGGTGAAATAAAGGGGGGTAAGTAACACCCTGAATGACAGGTATGGCAATCGAAATGGTTTGGCTTTGTCGGGCTGGGGGGGCCTGGTATATTAGACTTTCAACAGGCCCAGAATCTCTAACAGCACCCCTGATGCTGGCTTTGATAGAAAGCTATCAGAATAATAAAGTGCATCACAGCTTGCTGTCATGCCTTAAGCAGTTGTTTGTTTTGGTGGCACACAGGGAACCTTCACAATATTGTCCACAATATTTTATTTTTTTTTTATTTTTTGTTTTATTGGTTTATATGCCGTACATATAAAACAGGATTAATAACAAATGGTACAGTTCTTGTAAGAGACACACAAAGAGGTGCATATTATACAGTGGAGCAAAAAAGTATTTAGTCAGCCATCAATTCTGCAAGTTCCCCACTTTAAAAAGATGAGGGAGGCCTGTAATTTTCATCATAGGTATACCTCAACTATGAGAGACAAAATAGGGAGAAAAAAATCTAGAAAATCACATTGTAGGTTTTTTAATGAATTAATTGGTAAATTCCTCTGTAAAATAAGTATTTGATCACCTACAAACAAGCAATGTTTCTGGCTCTCACCTGTAACTACTTCTTTATTAGGCTCCTCTGTCCTCCACTCATTACCTGTAATAATGGCTTCTGTTTGAGCTCGTTATCAGTATAAAAGACACCTGTCCACAACCTCAAACAGTCACACTCCAAACTCCACTATGGCCAAGGCCAAAGAGCTGTCAAATGACACCAAAAACTAAATTGTAGACCTGCACCAGGCTGGGAAGACTGAATCTGTAGGTATTCAGCTTAGTGTGAAGTAATCAACTGTGGGAGCAATTATTAGAAAATAAAAGACATACAAGACCACTGATAATCTCCCTCAAAAGGCTACCATCAGTAACACACTGCAGCATGAAGGACTCAAATCCTGCAGTGCCAGACATGACCCCCTGCTTAAGCCAGTACATGTACAGGCCCATCTGAAGTTTGCTATAGAGCATTTGGATGATCCAGAAGAGGATTGGGAGAATGTCATATGGTCAAATGGAACCAAAATAGAACTTTTTTGTAAAAACTTGTCGTGTTTGTAGGAGAAAAAATGCTGAGTTGCATCCAAAGAACACCATACCTACTGTGAAGCATGGGGGTGGAAACATCATGCTTTGGGGCTGTTTTTCTGCAAAGGGACCAGGACGACTGATACAGTACGTGTTAAGGAAAGAATGAGTTGTCATGCACACTCAATCGGCGACCGGCACTAGGACCCGGAAGTAGAGCAGTCGCAAATCAGGAAGTATAAGAGGAGTAAACAAACCACGATTCAGCGCTCAGTCATTGAGTTCAGCCCATGTCGGTTCTGGTTGTCCATCATCGGTTCGTGAGTACTCACTTTATTTGGGTTTTGCTTTCTGATCTTGAGTGTGTGTTTATAGGACGCGGGTTAAATTTGTGTTTTTCCCTTGCTCCCCTTTTGTGAGAGTCCTTAGACTAACAAGCGTGGTTATCCTACCTACTCGCTCTCTTCCGCGTTTGGGTTCACCATCCACGCTACATTGGGCTAATCGCTAAAGCTAAGTCATCTGGTCGCCTAGGTTAGTTCATCCTGACAGAATGACTGAGCCTAAAGCGGTGAACCCAGCGGATTACGCGCATCTCTGCGACGTGGTTGACCAGCATGCCGAGCTAATCAATAAGCTAACCGGGGATATCGCTACTCTGCGCCAGAGCGTCCAAGATGTCGCGGCCTTGCGCCGCGAGGTCGCGGAGCTCAGGCGGGAGAACGTGGATCTCCGGGCGGCTGTTGACAGCGCGGCGAGCCGGCCTCCCGTCGCGGCGGTCGCGGCTCCGCATCACCCCGCCCCCCCCCCCCTTCTACTGACGTCTTTCTTGCTTTACCAGAAAAATGGAATGGCACGGACGGGAAATGTAGTGTGTTCTTAACAGCGCTCGATCTGGTGTTTGAGTTTAATTCCACCAAATACTCCACCGATCGGCTACGCATTGCTCTTCTCGTTTCGTTGCTAACTGGGCAGGCAGCAGAGTGGGCCACGGCAGTGATTAAATCAGACTCAGACACCGCCCATTCTTATAATGAATTTACACGACAGCTTCGACTCACCTTCGAACACCCTGCGGGCGAGGTGGAGACCGACACCAAGCTCTATCACCTGCGGCAGGGTGGATTGTCCGTGAGCCGCTACACCGCGGAATTCAGAACTCTCGCCGTGCAGACATCTTGGGGAGACGCCGCGCTCCGGACATCCTACTACGAGGGGCTGGCGTCGCGCATAAAGGACGAGCTTGCCGGACGAGAGCTTCCAGCCACGCTGGAGGGACTAATCCAGCTAGCCCTCCGCATCGACCAGCGCCTTCTCTCTCGTCCGAAGCCAGCCCCGAGGACCCTGCCGCCTGCTTTCACCTCTCACCATCCTACACCTCCATCACCGACCATTTTCACTGCTGCCACCACTGGACCTGTCGGATCTCCACCTCCTGCCGTGGTTGACACCGGAGCCGGGGAACCCATGCAATTAGGACGCGCCTCCCTGACTACAGCAGAACGCGCACGCCGGTATCGAGAGGGGTTGTGTGCTTATTGTGGGTCCGCGGCACACCACCGGGCGATCTGCCCTCTCCGTCCGGGAAACGCGCAGCCCCGGTGAGCCGGAGGAGAAACTCACCGGGCTCCCTCCAAATCTCCAGCACCATCAACACAACCACCTCTCGTCTTACTATTCAGGTAATCCTCCAATTTGGCCACAAACGAGTCAGAAGTGCAGCGTTCATCGACTCCGGTGCCGCCGGCAACTTCATTGACTCCACTTATGCCAAAGAACTGGGGGTAAAAATTGAGGCGTTATCCCAGCCAGTGCAAATCACCTCCGTCGACGGTCGGCCTCTGTCATCCAGCCCCATCACCCACCAGACTCAGACCATCACCCTCATCATCAACCAACACCATGAACCCATCCAATTCCACCTCACCTCCATTTCCTCACCTCCCATCATTCTCGGATACCCCTGGCTGCTACAACATGACCCTCTCATCTCATGGACAAAAAATAAAATCCTTCAGTGGGGGCCGACCTGCACTGAGCTGTGCCTACGGGACCCAGCTGGGACGTGTTCCACGGAGTCCGAGGCCCCCGATGTCGACACCAACGCTATTCCTTCCACCTACCGTGACCTGGCTGCAGTCTTTTGTAAACGAAAGGCTACTCACCTTCCACCACATCGCCCTTACGACCTGGCGATAGAGCTGCAGCCAGGTTCTGTTCCCCCCCGTGGCCACCTGTACTCACTGTCGGCGGCTGAGACACAGGCGATGGAGGAGTACGTCGCCAGTGCCCTTCGCCATGGAACCATCCGGCCCTCTTCGTCACCAGCGGCCGCCGGCTTCTTCTTCGTGAAGAAGAAAGGAGGAGAACTTCGCCCATGTGTCGACTATCGGGGGTTGAATAAAATCACCATCAAAAACCGACATCCGTTGCCGCTCACCAACTCAGCCCTGGACGCCCTCTCTGGTGCCACCGTGTTCACAAAGTTGGACCTCCGGAGCGCCTACAACTTGGTGCGCATCAGAGAGGGTGATGAGTGGAAAACGGCCTTCATCACTCCCACAGGACATTATGAGAGCCTGGTCATCCCCTTTGGACTATGCAATGCACCCTCGGCCTTCCAACAATTCATAAACGATGTCCTGAGAGACATGTTAGGCCGATGGGTGTTTGTATATTTAGACGACATCCTCATCTACTCTCGCACCACCGAAGAACATATCCAACATGTACGGGCAGTTCTTAAGAGATTGCTCGCTCACCAGCTGTACTGTAAGTTGGAAAAGTGTGCTTTTCACCAGCACTCCACCACGTTCCTGGGTTTTGTCATCTCGTCCCAGGGTGTGGCCATGGATCCGCAGAAACTGGAAGCTGTCCGTCATTGGCCCCTACCCAGGACGCTCAAACAGCTCCAACGGTTTCTGGGGTTTGCGAACTTCTATCGTCGCTTTATCCGGGGCTACAGTACAGTTGCAGCACCACTAACCAGTCTCACCAGGCCCTCCTCCCATCCCTTCCATCTCACTCCTGAAGCCATCTCCGCCTTCCAAGAACTCTGTCATCGCTTCACCACGGCACCCATTCTTCTTCACCCAGATGCCAACCAACCGTTCGTTGTAGAGGTGGACGCGTCAGATGTGGGCGCTGGCGCTGTTCTCTCTCAGCGAGGTCCAGACCAGAAGCTACGCCCCTGTGGCTTCTTCTCCAAGAAATTCGACCCCACTCAGCAGCGATACGGAGTAGGGGACCGCGAGCTGTTGGCCATAAAGTGGGCCTTGGAGGAATGGCGTCACTGGCTCCAGGGCGCCAGTGAGCCGTTCATGGTCTGGACGGATCATCAGAACCTCATCACCATCCGGAATCTAAAACAACTCAACCCACGACAGGCACGGTGGGCATTGTTTTTTGAACACTTCAATTTCCATCTGTCATACCGCCCGGGCTCCAAGAACACCAAGGCCGACGCCCTCTCTCGTCAACAAGAAGAGGAGATGCCCCGGGCGGACCCCGTGCCTGTCATCCCCACCTCACGGATCATTGCACCCATCCACTGGGACATAGAGACAAGGGTTCGCCAGGCTCAGGCTGCGGAGACTGGGCCGGCAGGTGCGCCGCCTGGACGACTCTTTGTTCCTCAGCGTCTGGTCCCCGAAGTTCTCCAGTGGGGCCACTCCTCGCCCGTCGCAGGACACCCAGGGACTCGGCGCACACTACAGTTTGTGAGACGGGCATTCTGGTGGCCCACCATGAGAAGGGACGTTGAAGAGTTCGTTCAGGCATGCCCGGTGTGCGCCAGGGCCAAGGACTCCAACCAGCCTACTTCCGGAGAGCTCCAGCCTTTGCCCGTTCCCCGACGGCCCTGGACGCACATCGCCTTAGACTTCATCACGGGCCTGCCGGTTTCCGAAGGAAAAGACACCATCCTAACCATCATCGACCGGTTCTCCAAAGCTGTACACCTGGTGGCCCTCACCGGACTCCCATCAGCCAAAAACACTGCTGAGCTGATTTTGGAACACGTAGTCCGCCTGCATGGGTTCCCCAAGGACATCGTCTCGGACAGGGGGCCTCAGTTCACCGCCCGGTTCTGGAAGGCCTTCTGCCGTCTGATCAATTCCACCTGCAGTTTGTCCTCTGGTTACCACCCCCAGACTAACGGTCAGACGAAACGGGCCAACCAACAACTGGAGCGCTACCTGAGGTGTTTTGTTTCGGATCGCCAGCGCTCCTGGGCCCGCTACCTCAAATGGGCCGAGCTATCCCACAACCTCCACGTCTCCTCAGCCACCAACCTAAGTCCATTTGAGGTATGTTATGGTTTCCAACCTCCGATGTTCGACCATCAAGAACCGGAGGTTGATGTACCATCGGCCCAACAGTTGGTCCGTAGGTGTCGGCGGTTATGGACCCAAGCCAACCTCGCCATCCAACGTGCCAATACCACCTACGTCGCCCAGCATCGCCGCCGACACCCTCCGGGACGATTGTACCACGTAGGTGACAAGGTATGGCTCTCCACAAGGAATCTGCACCTGCACACAGAATCCCGCAAACTATCTCCCAGGTTCATCGGCCCATACCGCATCACCCACCGGATAAACCCTGTCACCTACCGGCTCCAGCTGCCTGCGGCGCTCCGGATCCACCCAGTTTTTCACACCTCCCAACTAAAGCACTTCACCACCTCTCCAATGAATCCACCCACCCCCCCTGCTCCTCCTCCCCGGATTATCGACGGTGGTCCCGCTTACACTGTGAGCCGGATCCTCGACTCACGCCCTCGGGGCAGGGGCACCCAGTACCTGGTCGATTGGGAAGGCTACGGCCCCGAGGAACGATCCTGGATTCCGTCCCGGTTCATTCTCGACCCCGAATTAATCCGGGACTACCGTCGTCGGGTATCCTCCACCCCAGGACCGTCAGGAGCCGGTCCTGGACAGGGGGGTACTGTCATGCACACTCAATCGGCGACCGGCACTAGGACCCGGAAGTAGAGCAGTCGCAAATCAGGAAGTATAAGAGGAGTAAACAAACCACGATTCAGCGCTCAGTCATTGAGTTCAGCCCATGTCGGTTCTGGTTGTCCATCATCGGTTCGTGAGTACTCACTTTATTTGGGTTTTGCTTTCTGATCTTGAGTGTGTGTTTATAGGACGCGGGTTAAATTTGTGTTTTTCCCTTGCTCCCCTTTTGTGAGAGTCCTTAGACTAACAAGCGTGGTTATCCTACCTACTCGCTCTCTTCCGCGTTTGGGTTCACCATCCACGCTACATTGGGCTAATCGCTAAAGCTAAGTCATCTGGTCGCCTAGGTTAGTTCATCCTGACATGAGTGAGGCCATGTATCGTGAGATTTTGAGTAAAAACCTCCTTCCATCAGCAAGGGCTTGAAGATAAAATGTGGCCTAGCCAGTCTCCACATCCCAACCCCATTGAAAATCTTTCGAGGGAGTTAAAAGTCTGTGTTGCCCAGCAACAGCCCCAAAACATCACTGCTCTAATAGAGATCTGCATGGACTATCTTTTCAGCAGTAATTTTACAACTGTAATCATTGATGGACTCCATTTGCCTTGATACATTATCTCCACAGAGACTATTAGATACTTTTCAATTACTACTTCACAATCTTGTAAAGGGAAAAATTTTGCATGAAAAAGGCATCAACATTTAGTATAGCTCTATATACTGTATGACTCTACGCATGTTTTTTAGCCATTTAGATACATTACTTTAAAACCTGACATGAACACTTTTTATCCCTTTTTACTTCTTAGGTACACCCTGTAGATGCTTTGCTCCTGTCTTCACTGAAGTGCAGAAATGATTCCTGCCGCCCAATCCTCACCACTAGCCCTCTACTGTATCTGAATCACCCTTTAACTGTAAGCCCTCTACAACCATTGACCCTAACATTGCCCTGTCCTGCTAAACCTAAAAATATGAAGACAGGAGAGGAGAAGACCTGCAGTTACTCTGACAGCACAGCTCTTATACCTGACAACAGCTCACCTCACCGGATCAGGTAGAGGCACCCAGCGCTTATTTTTTTGTTTGTTTGTTTGTTTGGCTGTCAAGCAATATTTTACTTTTGGAAAGAGAAAATTATGAACAACTCAAACATATGTCTTTTTTTAGTATGAAAATAGTTTCATAAATATAAACCATTCTACAGTATGGTGATTAGTGTAATATTTCATAAACCCTACAGTTCTTTCTTCCTAAATAAGGTTTTTAAGTGCTTCAGCGCAAGCATCCAAAAGTCAGACTAAAGAGCAGCTGGTTGTCCTGGGCTGGAGAGACAAGCGCTGGAGTGTTCTAGATAAAGTCACTGTGAGGAATTTACAGAACGACCTTGTTTCTTTTGAGGTCTTGGAGAACTACGAGCGGTACCTATACAATACAATGGAAAAAATATAATTACGAAAAGGTTTTTACATTTGTGTTGATCAAATCTTCTTTTCTCCAGGCTGATAGTTGTTCGTCTGCTCTGTTCTGTAAGACCTTCTTGCTTGGTGTTTTTTGCTGAGGAGCTGCAGGAGTCATTGAGGACTTGTCCAGTATCGATAGCCATGCACAAGAAACAGACGGACCCCAGCAATGTGGTTCTGACTGTCCTGCCCAGTAGAGATCTCAGCTGGGGACTGACTGAACTGCATGCCCAGGCTTACTGTGGGTCTCCAGAGCAGTCTGCTGAGATTTGGATAAAAGAAGGAGAGCAACTTCTGCTGAAATTCAGCGGTAACATAATATGCACAGGTACCTTAAGAGTTACGTTTGATCAAATCAAATCAGCTTTGCCAAAATAGCCCTCATTAGACTAGTGAATTTCACCCTGTCACAAAATATGTCTAATGCTGTATTTAGGGGAAAAAAACATGAGTTAGCATGCTGTGAAAGATAAATCATTTACAGTGGGCCCTTGTGGACTAACATAAAGTACAGTATATGAGTACATGATATGATTTTCAAATTTGTCCAGGAATGAAACATCATGTTGTGAAATGTAAATGAAACAAGTTATGTCCTGTTAACTTTATATACAGTAATACAGTCATAAAAAGCTTTTCAAGTCCCTCAAGCTAACATGGTTGCAATAGTATAAAATACACATCCAGTGCATTTTAGGTTCTTGTTTGGATTTGTGTGCGTATGTACATGTTTGTGCAGGTGACCAGTGCTCAGAGCCTCACACACTAACATTTCACAATCAGAGAAGGAATTGGCTCTGTCTGCAGCTGAAGGAACTGGACCCCTTTGGAAACTCCAGCTCAGCCCAGTACAAAGGCATGGCGCTACTTTACCGAATCCCTAAAGATCAGCTTGTATGGAGAGAAGACACAGCAGTTATATCTAAAGGCTATGGCTTGGGACAACCGGCCTGTAAGCTGTCACTTACTCTTCCGAAGGTGAAATAATACAAATACCCTTAGGTTCAAATAGAATCGCAATGCTTTGAATACATTCAGTTATTTTTTTTACTTGAATTAATCCATATCCCAAAATTCTTGTGATTTATTTGATGAAATCTAGTGTGCTGCTCGTATCGCTTTCCTTGATTTAATTGTAAGATACCAACACAATTTTATTTTTAAAGAAATGCCTAAGAACATGTTATAACAAGTATTTGTATTGTCTTGTTTTTCAGACAGTGAAAACTCTGTCTCAACCAATCGGTGCAAAATTCTTGAGACATGATCAGGCAGGTAAGTAAAAATATTTAAATCCACACTCCCTATGAATTTTTATTCACCCTTGCCCTTTTCTTCTGTCAGAGCCACTCTGTGATGAGCTACTAGCCTGGCTATGTAGCAAGCTGTCCGAAGAAGACGCATCCCTGCTGGTAATGTGTCTTCGCTTGCGCCGTTCATCTGTCCAGCTGGCCCGACTCCGAGCTCCAAACAGCCTTGCGCTGCAGATTTTTCATATCCTGACCACATGGAGACAAGCCCTGCCTTCCCTCACACCAAAATGTCCTTTGCTTGCCCACTGTCTGACTCGCATCGGCAGGCCAGAGCTGGCTGCAGAGCTGCTGAAAAAAAGGTCCCGCTGTGGACAGGAGTGAGAGGCAATGTGCAGAGACACAAAGACCTATAACAGTCCATGGATCCCCATTCTGTGACATTAAAGGACCGGTATTTGATAGTCTATATTTAGAAATGAGTTGCAGACCTGAATGTTTATTCTGCTAATTCTAAGATGGAGAATAATTGAACATAATAGAAGTAGGTACAACATGTTTGTAAGAAAAATATATAAATATGGAGTTTTTAATTCAATTCAGATTTATTCAACAAGCCTTACTGGCATAATCGTGTATATGTACAGTATTGTTGAGGCATTACAGTCGTCTTAGCATCTTAGTTGTATCAATTGAAATGTACAGTATAATTATTTAATAAAATTTTCGTTCCGTTTAATTTTAAGGTTATTAGCTTTTATTTTCAAATTCCAAAACATTTCCACACACCTACTGTAAGTCTATTGCCCTGATGTATTAAAAAAAGAAGTTGCACAACAACACCAGTAGATGGCAGTGTTGTAACGATAATGTATCGATGTTGCTGTATTTTCAAGCGCAATTTAGTGTCAAGTTAATAACGTTTCTTCCTCACTGTGATGGATCTATGTTATGTAAGATTAAAAGATCTAAATTAAACGTACGTATAGTTGCTGTGTTTGCTCATATATAAATTATCTGCATGGACCGTTTAGACAGATAGTTCACCAAGTTCACCAGTGCGCATGCGCATCTCAGCACCCCGCAGTCCGCGTGACTAGGTGCTCTTTTGGCTGATCTGCGACGTCACCATCTACGTACACACCGAGGCACGAGGATCTGTGGATGCACGGACTGTTGACAACTTACCGTAATATTTCGATATTAAAGTTTTAAGCGGTTAACCAGGAGCAGCAATAAAGAACTTGTGCCACAATGTGACGACCTAACTTCCATATCCAACATCCAAATTATAGTAGAGATTTAATTAGTTATGCGCAGCTGGATAAATTATTTAATATCTGTACACATTTAAATAGCATTAACATTATCTGACGTTGGTAGCTATGTATTGTTTAATAGCTTCATATACGTGCAACATTAAACCTAAAGATCAGGCTTGTTCTGTTTTATAAAGAAAGCCTTAATGATACACAATCTATAGGGATATTACGAAACGCGTTCCGGGTTTTTGTGGCTCGGTATATAAGCGCGGTTCTTATGCAATGCGCGTATATTAGGTCTACACCGGCCACTGGACAGGCTCAAACCTCGCGCCGGTTACGTCTGCCTTTGGAGCAGGCACGCTGCAACGTGACAGCTGGGCCCCGTGCGGCAAGCGCCTCCCCCACCATCCAATCAGCGCCGAGCTGGGCGTGAATAGGCTGGATTTGGGAGCTCAGACAGCCAATGGGAATCGAATATGCCATCAGCTTGCAGTGGGACGCTCAGGAACGTGTACTACTGCGTGCCTGGTGTGGCACAGGGAAACGGAAAAGTGTGCCACACAATACGCGCACGGCTTCGATCCCGAAGCAACGTGAAAACCAACGCGGACCAAGTACAGACTGGAAACCGAGCAGATCTGAGTTTTTAAGAGGTGATGCAAAAAGGAGACTGACGATAAGAGAAAATGCTATGAGAAGGTCTTTTCGTCCGAAGACAACACTGCGAGGCTTGCGGAGGTAAGGCCAGTTATTTGGATATCTAGTGCCTCGTAGTCATGCAAAGCTTTAATCTGGTGAAAAGTTTAACACTGTGTGTTAGTCATTTTCCTGAAGATGTACAGTATGTATTGGATTGAGACTTCTGCGTCTGTGTACATGAGACTATGACTAGTCATTATTACTGTTTTGGTAATGTTATGTTGACATTTTGTAGTCATGTCAGACTTTACATATGACACTTGGTTGAGAATGCTTCCTAAAGCAAATCACAATCTAAACATGAAACATAACAGATCCTCTTCTGGGTCCCTGCCCAGCCCCACCTGCAGCACACCAGCACTAACCCCTTGTGCCAGCTTAGTGTCAGTCACACTCATCAAATCTAAATGCAACACAAAAGCCACACTGGGATAAATGCCTGAGAGGACTCTTTAAAGCAGGACTTTATTCTCCGATCAGGGACATTTGGTCTGGGATTTTGGCAGGTGTGTTTAAAGCAGCAGTATGTAAGATTTTGACATTTCAGTGTTTGTCCTGGATAAATTCTAATGGATATCAATTGGTAGTTTTGAACAACCAACTGTTGTACATAGAAGAAATCAGTTGATGAAAGTATTGCAAGTAATTAATATAAAAAGTCACAATGGTGGCAAAGTGGTTAGAACTTTGGCCAAGCACCTCCAGGAATGAGGGATCAAATCCATGGCCTGGGTCTGTGTGTCTGTGTGTGTGTGTGTGTGTGTATATATATATATATATATATATATATATATATATATATATATAAAACATGTTGTTTATATGGTTTCCTTCATATGAAAGCTAATACCCTGCGATGGATTGGAACATTGTCTGAGGTGTACCTTGCCTAGTGACCTGATTCACTTGGGATAGACTCCAGGCCCCTAGCATCCCTGAACAAGATAAGCAGTCTAGAAAATGAGTTAGTGAGAGTGTAATGATACTTACAGTACAGCTATGGGATAGAAAGATTTAGGCTGGTATATTCATTGTTGATTGTAGAAGGGACTCAGCATTGTAAGTTCCTTAGGTTTAGTGTAAGGACTTAAAAAGTCCCTCAGATCCATTATACAGACAGAATGCAGGCAAATGTGAGGTCGGACACAAAGAAAAGAGACCCAAACACAAGTATTCTACACTTATCCCTTATTTATTTTGCATTTGCAGTGACTTAATTGTGGTAAGTGGAAATTTGCTGCTTGTACAGTAATGACATAAATTCCCACCTCAGCACTTTTACACAACAGGTGCAGTGGGAAAAAAAAAACTTGGATGCCACTACAAATTGTGTCTTTTATTTACTTTGTCAGAACATATAAGGCTTATAAAAAGTGAATTACTTTAACTGCACTTTTAGAGTTACAGCACTGAGTGGATATTAATTCTGTTCTGCTACAGAGAACTTTAAACATTCATGCAACATTTTCGATTGAATTTGCAGTACAGCAACAACAGCGAGTTGCTAACCAGCTAATGTTGGTCATTGTCACAAAGCAGCTTAACAGGTAAAAAAAATATAAATGTTAATTAAATATTACAACAAAGGCAGGCATAAAAAAGGGAGCAGCTAAAGTTATCAGAAAAACCTCAAACATTGCATGGATTTGACTTCAAATTAATCTCAACCTCTATAATACTACAGTACGAGTTGGCTTACATTAACAATGTAAAGCAGGCGGTTTGCTAGACAAGCCTGGAGTATGGCTTAAACCAGAAAAGTAAATTCTGGCCGAAAAGTGGCTTTCTGAAAGACACATCAGTTGCTGATTACTAAGACCTGGAATATGGAGTTCTGAAAGAACGTTTTAGTCTGAATAAGCAAAACAGAGATTGTCTATAAAACATGAAATAGATTTAGAAAAGCCTCAAATTGCATGAATTTAGAGATCTAAATTAAAGGGAAAAAATGACAGCATAAAAAGACAATTTGACCAAAAAGTTTTAGTAAGTCTAAGCAAACAATTTTGAAGCAAACAGTTTGAAGACCCACCATCATTATAGATAAACAGCACAAACATTTATCAGCCATAACATTAAAACCACTGCCAGGTGAATTGAGTAACATTAACCATAAAATATATCCCAGTAAATTGGTGACATGATCTTGGGCACCCAAGGCTTATGCCAGCAAAGGGCCTGGCCCAATTCCACAGAAAAGACTAGCCATAAGAGAAAGGTATCAGAACATCCAGTGCATCACACCCTGCCACACGTGGCGCTTAGCAGACCAAGAGATTACGGTTGTTGACCAGTTGACCAGGCCTCCAAATTCCTCAGATCTCAATCCGACCGAGCAAGCATGGAACCCTGCAGCTCTTCTTGGTTCAAACTGAAGTGTTTTCCAAAGGAACTGAAAACTCCTCCAAACACCAAATATGCATTCTCCCAGACCCCTAGTGCGCATATGAGCGGGAGTGCTTCATTTTTGCAGTTCCTTTATTCCTCAACATCTGGAAATGGGGGATTTTTTAGGGGAATGTGGGTTTCATTTAGGCAGCCAGTGACTCCAGGGAAGTTCCCATATTTAAGGAATTGTATATTTTAGTTAGCTTGGGTTCTAGCATCAGGAAAGTTTATGTAATGTTCTTTAAATTCACAAAACACAAGACTTTACATACTGTTGGTTCACTGACACCACCTAAATCCCAAAGTGTATGAAAGGTCCCAAATTACGGAAAAAATAAATTTAATAATAAAGTAAGGAGCTCCTAGAGACAAACTGGTTCAGGCTGTCTGATTGGCAGATGAAAGCGAAATAATTTCCAAAAGTGAAATAATTTTCACAGCATTTACTTTATGCATTTGAAAATGATCACTAAAGCACATTTCAATATCTTTTCATCATTGGAACATGTGGCACAAAATTACAAATTACATAAGAAACAGTTACCCATGTTGCACATAAGATGTTGCAATTGGTCACTTTTGCCAGCAACAACTTGTCTAACCAGTCAAACTCGTTAATCTTCATTAATATAGTGTAATTTGTGCGTCTTATTTGGCAAACAACATTGACCTGGAGTTAAACCTACCTCATGGGAGATTTACCCATTTAACCCACAGTTTAGTCTTGGAGTAGCTCTAATCTTCTCTAAGGAAGTCAGTTTAGTTAATTCAGGACTAGGATAAGTCTAGATCTATTTCAAACTATGACTGGTAAAGCTGATTTCTGTAAATCTGGTTTTGAAAGCCATTCAAGTCTAGCATTAGACTTAATCTCTATCATGGGAAACCACCTATAAATATTATGTTCTCCAGGGTTACCTCAGTGAACGCTGACGTTACAGAGGTGTGGGTGTGTCTTAATGTAGCGCCGCAATTCACACAGTTTTAATTATACTTCAAAATAAAGCTTATATTATATTATATTATATTATATTATATTATATTATATTATATTATATTATATTATATTATATAAGCAAATTTATGAAGTAATTTACATTCACCACTACCAACCTTTTCTTGAAAAATTGCAATAATTGATCAATATAATGTTCGCAATGAAATGTAACCCATATTACAATGGGCATTCAAGTCAAACCAGGACTTAATAAAATAATTTTGCGTGAATCAAGACATAAAACCAATTTCAGTGATTTTTTTTTTTTTATTTAACCAAAACATTTATTGCACTCAAGTAAAAAACATGTCTATACAGGTAAATGTCACAGAGTGACAGATAGTGAAAAGTAAAATGACCAACTACAATATATTATTATAAGATTCAAATTAATTAGTGATTATTATGTAGTGTCTATAACAGCTATTTAATGACATTAGAATGTTCCAAAAGCAGTCTTAGAATGCCAGAAATCTTTGATTATTTAGTATTTAGGAATATTTTTAAACATTAGGGAAGGCAGGGAAAATGGCAAAGCATGATTAAAATTAGTATAAAAAAATAGCTGCCTTGTAAATACTTGCTTTTAATTTTATACATAGTAATCAACAGACCGCACTTTTCAAGAACACTTGCAATCATCATGCCAATGACAAGCTGCAAGTGATCAGGAGGACTAAAATGCCGAGCAGATGCTGACTTAATGAAGACTGTTTTTGCTGGAGTTAACTTATTTTTACTTGAATCTAGTGCTTGTAATCTGTGTAATTTTTTTGACCAATAAACATGATGATATGTAACATAATATATTTCAAGCGCAGTGTAATGATGAGACCCTTAGCTTTAGTAAAACATTTGAATGGTGCAAACGTTTTGAAGAAGAATGTACCTCTCTGTGATGCCGGCCGATGTGCCTTGGAGCCAACTCCATTTTTTGCCCATTCTTTTTTGCAAAATAGCTCAAGCTCCATTAGATTGGATGTAGAGCATCTGTGAACAGTAATTTTCGAGTCTTGCCCCAGATTTTTGATGTGATTTAGGTCTGGGCTTTGACTTGGCCATTGTAACACTAGAATATTCTTTGATTTAAACCATTCCATTGTAGCTCTGGCTGTATGTTTAGGGTCGTTGTCCTGCTGAAAGGTCAACCTTCAGCCCAGTCTGAAGTCTTTTGCAGGTTCTAACAGGTTTTCTTCTAAGATAGCTCTGTATTTGGCTCCATCTATCTGCCCATCAACTTTGACCAGCTTTCGTGTCCCTGCTGTGGAAAAGCATCCAAACAACATGATGCTGCCACCACCATGCACAGTGTCAGTTTTCTGCCATGCATTTGGATCAAAAAGTCCAATTTTGGTCTCATCTGACCAGAGCTCCTTCTTCCACATGCTTGCTGTATCCAACACATGGCTTATCACAAACTGCGCATGGGGCTTTCTTTCTTCTTGCCACTCTCCCAAAAAGGCCAGATTTGGCGAGAACACAACTAATAGTTGTCCTGAGCTAAAAGCTCCCTCCTGAGCTGTGGATCTCTGCAGCTCCTCCAGAGTTACCATGGGTCTCTTGACTGCTTTTTTTGATTAATGCTCTCCTTGCACGGCCTGTCAGTTTAGGTGGATGACCATGTCTTGGTAGGTTTGCAGTTGTCTCGTACTCTTTCCAATTTCAGATGATGGATTGTACAGTGCTTCAAGATGTTCAAAGATTGTACAAAATATACCCCTAAAAACATGCCAGTGGTTGGGGTGGTTTGCCCTGTGTAGGGTCGTGGGGGTCATGGAACCTGTTTCAGGGAACTTATTGCACAAGGTACGGTACACCCTGGATGGCTGATCATATGACACATGCACACACAAACTCATACACCCAGTCACACAATATGGGCAATTTGAAAATGCATTAACCTAGACAGCATGTCTTTGGATTATTCTGGATATTTGTTTTAGAGTAAGATACTGGATGATTTCATGATTTCAGCAGATAATGTGCAAATAGCGCAGCAATATCAACATGTTCATAGATTTAATATCATAGTCATCTTGGTTAAAGTGCTTACACTGTAACTAATCCATGCTGGCACTCACTCAATTGGCATTGCATATTGTGAGTGTACGAAGAAAAAAAAAAGCCACAAGTCTGAAGTCCAATAGAATTACTTAATAATGGCCAACCACAAAACTCAATATTGCGTTTAAGAGGAAGAGTGTGCTAATTAAGATTTAAAATGATGTAAAAGAAGAAGTTTTATTGCTTGTTGTGTCCGCCACACCTGGATAAACCTTACCGGCTGATGTTCTAACCAATAGTAACGGACAAACGCATACGCACACCTGATGTCTGAAGATCTCTGTTTATTATCAGCAAAAAGAGGATACTGAAGCTTTTAGCTAGGTGCCCTGTGTCACGTACATCCAGTACATCAAAAGAACCAGTCATTAACATGTAAGTCCAGGACACCGACAGATAAAAGGAAATGCTTTTGCATTTTTCAGTTGAACGAAAGGGTTGCAGCAGGCACAAGCGTTTTGGGTGTATATTTGTCTGGATACAGGCTATAGGACGTGTTACCACTTAAGGATTCAGGAAGCACAGTGAGGGGGTTCTCATCATACTATAAAACCTTACACTTAAGAAAAGCTATTTTCACCTCGTCATCTGCTACAACGCACCTCCTATTGAAACGAAGATTCTCTATCTTGAATTTATGAAATTACTCACACACATGGAAGTAAGATTTGTGACGTAAAATTGGACCATTCTGTAATCAGACAGTTCTTGCCACAAATTTGATGCAAACAATTTAGTGATTTTCTTCATACCTGCAAAAACATATTGACTTAACATCTTCCACAAACATTACTTTTGATGGATTTTTCTCTAGTCTGTTCTTCTAGTTATTTGTCACCTCAAAACATTTGGGCACTGACTTCGCCATTTTCTTTTCATTCACTTAACTAACAACAAAGAGGCTCAAATGGCATATTTGATTACATATTGACTCATTTCTATTTAAAACAGTTAGAGAGGGAGCAGGTCAAAGGGCTTGAACGACCTCTACAACAGCCCATAGCATTTAGGATACACACCACCAACTCCCACCAACCGCAAAACTGAAGCAGGCAAGAGTTTAAATAAAGCCCTCCTTCAAATGTTTGGTACTTATCACTTCAAAATTCACTTTTACTGTGTCATGTTTGTTTTCTTGGAATAGCTTTTTAATCACCGTGCTTTGGATCGCTAATGGAACATGGACCTTTTGCTACTAGGGCACTTTTTCTTCTTCACCACCACAGTACATTTCAGTGCAGTCTGTGATTTATTTCGGTGATGAGGTCGTACGCTTGAAATTGTTTCCGAAGGTGAACTGAGTTCAGGCACACATACATATAAAGACTAAAAAAAATCAACACAAAGGATTCTTTGGAATGTGAAATAAAAAAATGCAGGAAAACACATGACCCATTGTTGCAAGTAGCTGCTTCTGCAATCAGAGTTTGATTAGAAAGCCAAGCCAAGAGCTGGAAATGAGAATTAAAGTTGTAAGTATGGTATATTTGGACCCCAATGTGTTTGCACAGTATATACAGTACACTGTGTATTGTGTTTCAAGCTTGGTTATAATGAGCAAAAATTAGTACATTGAGGAAAATTGCTAAATAGTGAGATTTCATGGGCTAGTTCACATCTATATTGGTCTCTGAGCTGAACCTAGAAAGGTACTTAGTTGGTACTCAGTAACTGTGACAGTCATGTCATTGTGCGCTATCAGGTACTTCATTCTCATAACACTCCTCTTATCCTGAGGAAATGGGAGCAGATAATAATGTCCTCAGAATCAAGAATATTTGGGCCACATCCCAAAAGGCATTCTACCAGTGCACTCTGTCACTGTGGGTATATGATTACCTAATGGGTTTATTACTATTCAGGAAGCATTTTTAGTGTGCTTTATGCAGTTTGAGATACAGTCTTGATTAATCCATAGAGTAGAGAATAAACAACAGCATAAAATGTTCTTCCTCAAGTAATAATAGCAATAGCATTTCTCTCCCAGGAATGGCAACATTTCAATACTTTATAGAGAGAGGCTTTTAAGTGTCTGTTGTTGCGATGGCAGCTAGCATTTGGCACTCTCACCACAATTCGCCAGGTTCGAATTCCAGCATTCCAGAAGAACCAGCACTGGGGCTAGTGCAGCCTTAGTGCCAATCCCAAACCCGGGTAAATGGAAGGGTTGCATGAAATGCATGAGAAACCTGTGCCAAATCAAACATGCCTACTGTGTGACTTGCTGTGGGGACTCCTAAGCGGAGTACCAAAAATGTGAACAATACCATAAAGGACCTTTAGTACCCAGAGGAAACCCACTAAGCATGGGGAGAGCATGCAAACTCCATGCACTCTATGGGAATCAAACTTGGACCCTGGAGGTGCAAGGCGACAGTGCTAACCACTACACCACCGTGCCGCCCTGTACATTTACATGATCCCCAATATTCCAATGATATACGGTATTATAAATATAAAAATAATAGCTCAACCTAAATAAAAACCTTAATTTCTTAATCAGATCAGTCTGACTTGGTCCAGCCTGATTGGAATGAGAGGGGTGGTGTAAACCCTTTGTAATTTGTATAATAGGAAAATATTATCCATATGAACATGTGATCTGATCATTTTTCTCAGATATGTAGTCAGCCATATAATGCATACACACTCCAGGAACAGAAAAATGTATATAAATATGTTAATACTAAATCATTGACATTATAATAATATGATATACAGTACATCATATGATTTTAATTTTCCTAAAGTGTGTCTAGATTTGTTTGGCTGACTGTATATATTCCGATCTAAAAGTTTTTTTAGTGGCACATTGTGCATCTCTGCATTGTCACTCAGTAGGTTTTGTTGTCATATCTAAGTTGCATTGCGAAATCTTTCTTAAAGATCATAGTGCAACACATAATACACCAGCACAGTACACGGGACTACATGAAGCACAGATACACTAGTGTTGTAAGGGAGTCACCAATACAACAAAAATGTCTGTAATCCGATGACTCTGCGTCTGTGTGTATGAGTGTTAGAGAGAGAGAGTTTAGTCACGCGGATCGAGCAGGAGTAATGCAGAAGATGTGTTTATTTGTCGTGGGTTAAAAATCTAATCTTAAATCTGATATTAACCCGATCACTCTTAACACTCCCATCTGTGCGCTCATACTGGAAGTAGGAACGCTCGTGTAATTGGCTAGTCAATCCCACCAATCAGCGTCGAGCCAGGCTCGACTGAACCGCTGCCTCGGACACGTGCGCTGTGTGTTTACAGAACACGGCCCGGTCACCGCGAGCTGCCAGCCAATCAGCGCGCACGCTGCTCCGACGCATTTACGCAATAGGTCGGTTTTGGGAGAGGGGGCGGAAATCCGGTGACAGTACTCACGCGGACTTGTGTCTTGGTACAACAAGCGTTTACGCACTAATGTGGACGCGACATACAGCGGCAGCGTGTTATCCTTATGGAGTAGAGATCCTGTCTGCATGTAAGTCGCTTCAGTGGGATGAAGTCGAGCGTGGAGTAACTTTCAGCTGTTTAGTTACTGTTTAGCAGCACAGTGCTATCTGTTCTCTAGATAAGTGCGCTGTATAGGTCATGGTGATAAGAATAGTTTAGACAAGGAATGGAAGTAGATGTGCCAGCTGCGTCTGACTGTTAGTGTATAGTGTGACAAACTTGTGTGTAGTCCATGGATCCGCATACTAGACCGCCTAAAAACCTATAAACTAAAAAATGTACATCTACGAGTTAATACAGTGATGCGCGTTTTTCGCCGTAACACGTGACTTTATTTTGTACTGTATTATTAACTGTTGGTTGTCATTACTGTCTTTGTCTTTAATGACGACCGGGTCGTGATGCCAAACGCACGTTTCCATGAGAACAGCATCACGACGAGGCGACCGCACGCGGATGGCGCGCGCGCGAGTGTGTGTGGTTATAAAACGGTCTGTTGGTCGGTCAGTGTCATAAAAATTACAGATAAGTTGTATTGTCTCAGTCTCTCTCTATTAGTTATTTTGAGGAGTATTTTTACCCTACAACTGGACCGCACAAGAATTAAAACCCTCTCTTGCATAACACACCTCATTTCTCAGTGATGTGCTTGATTCTGCAAGTTATAAACGAAACCAAATTTTTTTTTTTTTTAGATTTTGTACAATTTCAAATAAATTTAGCAAATAACTTGCTCTTACGCCATGTTAAAGGGCACCACCTGTAGGATTTTACAGGAACTGCAACATTTCAACATTTTACATTTGTTTCATGTAACAAACAAATATGAATAAAAATAAATAATTTTCATTACAAAAAATCATAAAAGCAGTTTTGGGTTCATTGTGGTGATACAGAAATTGTCAAACAAAAAAATTGCAATACATTACCAAATAATCCCCCCATCTACTACTTGGTATGTAAAACAAGGGTTTGTGCACCTTACATAATGTACTGACTTTTCATGTTGGGGGGGGGGGGGGGGATCATGTTGGGATTCAACCACACAACAGTTTGTTAGAGATTCACAAGATAGCTTAAAATGTCTGTATTAGTTGCCTGTACATCATTTTCTGTAGTGTAAAGCACAACATATTCCATAACAGCTTATCATTTGAACCAGAAGCACTGACTGAGCTAACGCTAATGCGAGCTCCAGGAGGAATCTCGTACTGTATTTATACACCACCTGAGGTAATAATGGAATAGGATAACAAATCAAACTTCTGTAAATTAATATCCATATTTTTTTTCCAGTTTCATTAGCTTGTTTCTCTTTTGAATAAGTTACAAAGTCCACCGCAACATACTGTACTGCGTATAAAAATAATCAGCAGAACAAACACAATCAATTGCTACTTTATTCTTATCTGTGTAACTAGGCATCAGGTAATCTGGTAGATAATCAGTTAATTATTGAGATAATCAGTTAATACTTTTGTTATTTTTAAGCTTAATAATCCACAAAAATACATAATAGCCTTGTGTATTTTAACAGTGATTTTGCCATCCACTGTTGTGACTGACATCATGTTAATCATGTGCCTGCAAAAGATCAATGCAGGATTGACATCTGTAAAAACATCAACTCAAAATAAGCAGGGTCAAACAGCATTGAATTTCATGAAACATGACTAAGTGATCCAAGAAAAAAGAAGGACACAAAGATGTGCAAAGCTTATTATAGTGCATATAAACCTTAACCAATTAGATACTTCTTAAAGAGAAGTATAAAGATATGCTACTTAGTACTGCCAAGAACGGTTAGAATGCAGGAATAGTTTAACCATTCTGGGTTTAGATACATAGATTATGTCATAGATTATGTATTTAGAAAATATCAAAGTTTGTACTTACTATGCGTACTTTTAAATTGCAATATGCCTATTAACTAGCCTAGGTGACAATTTAATACAAACAAGGAAGAGGACATGTGATATATTTTTTTGTTGAGTAATCATGCCTGAATAAAAAAATAAGAAGTCCTTAAAAAATAAACAGATATAAAAACCTGTGTGAATTTAAGAACTTTGGTCTAACATGTCATTTCCCTCAAAAAAGAAAATGTTGAAAAGCTGAAATAAAAAATGAAAAGATTATATAATGCATGGAGATAAACTGAGGCACTGTCTAAACTGCTGACTGCAGTGGATGCTATAAACAGAGGCCCTCTCTGACCTTTTACATGCGCAGCTTTCTTCTCCAAGCAAAGCACCATATGATCCCAGATCTGCTGCTGGGTGGTGGCAGACAGAGTGCATAAGAAGTGTTGTGGTTAGAAGTGTGGTACAGCAGCACATTAAAATGAAATGTGATGTGTTTGTTTGTCACTCTGTGCCCATGTGGTTTAATTTAACCACCTAAAGTCTTTATAAAAGAACCAGACTAGATAATCTTATTTTAATTGATTCATGTCTTATTTTTCCCCCTAGTTTCTAGAAAAAGGGCCAGAATAAGCAGGAAAGGAGAAGAGGAACAGACAGATCCTGAAAAGAGAGAGACGAGTCTTTCAGATGCCGTTTTTGTGCTGCTTTCTCACTTTCACACTCCGTTTGCATCCATCTGGCTGCAAGATTGCATCCAAGACTCTTTCATAAGCCGCCTTTTTGCCTGCTTGTTTTTTGCCCTTCAACATTTCTGCAACTGACAGTTTATTTACCTCTTGCTCTCAAAAAGGTTTATCTCACAGTTCATTATTATTTGCCCAAGGGGTTGAAGCTTACAATTTCTATCTACACCCACTTGCTTTTAAGACTCCTAACAGGGAGTGTGTTTTACAAAAACCCCTAGAACATTCCATATTTTGAACATTAGCCCATGTGGACAGTTCAACCCAAAATGATTTACCTGTATGGTTCCTGCAGCCCAACCTAGTTAAATTCCATTGACTTTTTAATAAAAGGTGAGCTTTATCACCAAGTATTCTCACCGTACTATGAGTGATGACAACTCGGATAGCAATGCTCCTAGGGTGGGAGCGGGAGAGGCTGAGGAGGTGCAGCAGACCAGCATGAGCATAACTGGCAGCCCACCACCATCAAATCCAGCCAATGGCAGGACAGGATCGACTCCGGGTGGTGAGTCAGGGCCTGCAGGAATATCCAATGATAACCGGGGGCAGAACTCGGACGACATGGACACGCTTTCGAGCGGCAATGACTCTGGGGAAAGGGAGAGTGAGGGAGGAATGGAGAGAGAGAACGTCTCCAGGGGACGACAGTCCACGCGAAGTTACCAGAGCTCCTCAAGTCATAATGGCAAAGATTCTGGCATGATGTTAGAGACCACAGAGAGCAACAAGAGGTAAGCGATGTGAAATGAAAAAGTGGTTTATTTGTAATAGAAAACCTGTAATATCATCAATCGTAGATGGATACAAGAAGTGATAGACTAAGGGTAAGGTTCACTGTCTCTTTATTTATCGGTTATTTTTCTTTCTTTTTTTCTATTTATTCATTGTCCCAGCTCAAACTCCCAGAGTCCGTCTCCCCCCAGCAGCTCCCTGGCCTACAGTTTGTTGAGTGCAAGCTCCGAGCAAGATCCTTCATCCACCAGTGGCTGTAGCAGTGAGCAGTCGGCTCGCGTGCAGACCCAGAAGGAGCTGATGAGGGCACTGAAGGATCTCAAGATTCGCCTGCCCGCTGAGAGGAAGAGCAAAGGACGCTCGAGCACTCTCAACGCCCTCAAATACGCCCTGAGCTGCGTCAAGCAAGTCCAAGGTAAGGACCAGTGAGTGTGTATGAGGGAGTGTGCTCCATTTTTCTCTTTGTCCTTAAAAAAAATACAAAATTTAAAATTAAACATATAAAGTTTTAATGATGACATGAGTGATGTTGGTTTACTGAAATTACAGCAGAACCTTTAAACATGGCCCCTTTGAAGTATACAAACTTTGACTTTGCGTTTTTGTTTTCCAGCCAATCAGGAGTATTATCACCAGTGGAATGTCGAAGGGTGTCATGGCTGCAGTTTGGATCTTTCCACATTTACCATAGAGGAGCTTGATAACATTACCTCGGAATATACGTTGAAAAACACAGTACGTGCCCAGATTTTTTTGTTACTTAACTTTGTTAAAGTATTGTGCAACCACCATCTGGACAATGCCACAACCATCTGTGTTCAGGAGACAAAGAAGAGAAATTGCTATTGCTGCACAGGTGGAAGGGATTCTCTCTCTCTCTCTCTCTCTCTCCCTCTTTCCCTCTCACTTTCTCTCTGTCTACTTTATTACTTTAAGTGACACTAGTCAGTGGTGCTCGTATGCAGAAGAGGGCAGAATGAGCTTACCTCCAAGAGTGTTACACCATGCTGTGATGCAGCAGTTTAAAAAGATCCAGTGGCTTGTATCATGTGTCTCAGAGGAAGCATGTGTTGGCTAGGGATGGGAATCACCAGTATAATATACCAAATATAATAATATACCAAAACCTAGGTGCCGGTTCGATTCATATTGCAACTCTGAAAGGATCATGATTTTAAAAATATCTAGATATGATATTACATATTTTTAATTTTGTTACAATTTTAATGCCTTGAACCTATAAAAAAAGTTAAAAAATAAAAACTCAAAAGTTTTCTTCAATTATATTTATCTTCACATCTGAATTGAACATATATTTTTAAATATAGTCTATTTCTTATACCACTTTCCTCATTTAAAAACCAAGGGCAGAATTTAAACAATACAAAATTACTTTTAAATTCAAGAGGTTAACATTTAACTTAGAATAAAATTTGGCACGTGACCAAATTAGGGAGAAAAAAAGGCTCTCAGGGAGAATGTGAGTGTGTACTTTTACTGAAATGGCAAATGTAGTTTTCGTAATTTCGTTGCAATTTTCTGACGTAACGATTTGGTGGGGCAGTGTGATATTGTATCAGTTAATTCAGTAGTAATGATGCGAACTGGCTCTTTCAAACATATTCATTCCCTCTCTCTCTTTTTTTTAGGACACATTCTCCATGGCCGTGTCCTTCCTGTCTGGGAAGGTGGTGTATATCTCTCCGCAGGGTTCATCTTTGTTGCGAAGTAAACCAGAGAAGCTGCAGGGGGCACTGTTTTCAGAGCTTCTCGCCCCTCAGGACGTCAGCACTTTCTACAGCAGCACTGCCCCCAGCAGGTTACCATCATGGGCCTCCTGCATCGGTTCTGGTGCGTGGTTGTGTCTCTCTGTTTGTCTTTCTGTGTGACTAGAGATATTGAGAAGACCTTTAATACAGTGGGGCAAAAAAAGTATTTAGTCAGCCACCAATTCTGCAAGTTCTGCCCCTTAAAAAGATGAGAGAGGCCTGTAATTTTTATCATAGGTATACCTCAACTATGAGAGACAAAATAAGAAAAAAAAATCCATAAAATCAAACATTGTAGGATTTTTACAGAATTTATTTGCAAATTATGGTGGAAAATAAGTATTTGTTC
This sequence comes from Clarias gariepinus, assembly GCF_024256425.1. Taxonomy (NCBI): domain Eukaryota; kingdom Metazoa; phylum Chordata; class Actinopteri; order Siluriformes; family Clariidae; genus Clarias; species Clarias gariepinus. The sequence goes on along the minus strand of NC_071100.1, from coordinate 27,903,303 downwards.
AATAACAAAAATCTATCTCAATACTTTGGCAATGACAGATGACAAACTCTTTCTGTAAGTCTTCACAAGGTTTCCACACACTGTTGCTGGTATTTTGGCCCATTCCTCCATGCAGATCTTCTCTAGAGCAGTGATGTTTTGGGTCTGTCGCTGGGCAACTCAGACTTTCAACTCCCTCCAAAGATTTTTTATGGGGTTGAGATGTGGAGACCAGCTAGGCCACTCCAGGACCTTGAAATGCTTCTTACGAAGCCACTCCTTCGTTGGCCAAGCGGTGCGTTTGGGATCATTGTCATGCTGAATGACCCAGACCCATTTCATTTTCAATGCCCTTGCTGATGGAAGGAGGTTTTCACCCAAAATCTCGCGATACATGGATCAGTCGTCCTGGTCCCTTTGCAGAAAAACAGCCCCAAAGCATGATGTTTCCACCCCCATGCTTCACAGTACGTATTGTGTTCTTTGGATGCAACTCAGCATTCTTTCTCCTACAAACACGAAAAGTTGAGTTTTTACCAAAAAGTTCTATTTTGGTTTCATCTGACCATATGACATTCTTCCAATCCTCTTCTGGATCATCCAAATGCTCTCTAGCAAGCTTCAGACGGGCCTGGACATGTACTGGCTTAAGCAGGGGGTCATGTCTGGCACTGCATGACATGCAGTGAATCCCTGGTGTGTTACTGATGGTACAGTAGCCTTTGTTATTTTGGTCCCAGCTCTCTGCAGGTCATTCACTAGGTCCCCCCATGTGGTTCTGGGATTTTTGCTTACAGTTCTTGTGATCTTTTTGACCCCATGGGCCCATCCCATCTTGCGTGGATCCCCAGATCAAGGGAGATTATCAGTGGTCTTGTATGTCTTTTATTTTCTAATAATTGCTCCCACAGTTGATTTCTTCACACCGAGCTGATTACCTACAGATTCAGTCTTCCCAGCCTGGTGCAGGTCTACAATTTTGTTTCTGGTGTCCTTTGACAGCTCTTTGGTCTTGGCCATAGTGGGGTTTGGAGTGACTGTTTGAGGTTGTGGACAGGTGTCTTTTATACTGATAACAGATGCCATTAATACAGGTAACGTGTGGAGGACAGAGGAGCCTCTTAAAGAAGTTGTTACAGGTCTGTGAGAGCCAGAAATCTTGCTTGTTTGTAGGTGAACAAATACTTAATTAACTCAAATTAAATTAATTCACTACACTGTGATTTTCTGGATTTATTTATTTTTTTTTTTTTTTCAAATTTTGTCTCTCATAGTTGAGGTATACCTATAATGAAGAGTACAGGCCTCTCTCATCTTTTTAAGTGGGATAACTTGCACAATTGGTGGCTGACTGAATACTTTTTTGCCCCACTGTAATAAATTTTTTACTTGAGGAACTGGAGATAGGATGATTAGTCAACAGTGTCGTTATTGTTTTTATTGTTTTTGGTTTTCATCCATTACTGAGCACCAAACACGCAAACACATGGAGATTTGAACACACTTTCAAACCTGGTCTTGGCTCTCTCTGGATGCTCACCTCTGCCCTATATATTTTTTTATAGTGCTTTCACACTATGGACTCTGGCATGGAACAGGGTACACTTGCCTCTAACATTTGGTCTGGTATATTTGACTAATGAGAACACACTGTCATGTGACTGGGCTTGGGTTAGCATCCTGTGCTCAAAGAGGTAAGGTTTGTTTGAGCATGGTTCGAACCAACTATGAAAACGAATCGTACGAAAAACTTGAAAGTGTTCCGCTGTTTAAAGCACGACATGATTAGTGGCGCTATTGGTGCATACTGCCCACTTTGTTGAAGACTGTAAGTATGCAAGTTTACTCTGGCACAGTACAGAACAATCATGTCTAGTGTGAAAGCACCCTTAGTTAAACTCATCATAGATGTAGATCTTCTGTCTACCCCTGCCCTTCCCACAGCTGCACTCGACCATTACAGTAATAGAAATTAGTTCACGTTTTTATAGTAATTATATTGTAATTATAGTATTTGTAATCCAGAACCCCTTTAACTATTAAAGTTGGTCAGATTTATCATTTGTAATAATAGGCAAGTTTTTTTAGCTGATCGTTTTTTTAGTTATGTTAGTTCGATACCTTATGTGTGTGCTTGTTAACAAATAAGTAACATTGTTCCCGCATGTGTATAGCATCTCCTCCAGTGGAGTGTACCCAGGAGAAGTCCATGTTCTGCAGGATCAGTGCAGATGGCTCCTCCAGTGGAGACATGCGCTATTACCCGTTCAGGTTGACCCCATACCTGCTCACACTGCGGGACTCCGACACTGCAGACCCCCAGCCCTGCTGCCTGCTCATCGCCGAGAGAGTCCACTCTGGATACGAGGGTAAGACACGCCATCTATCACTAGAATAAATGTGATCTTGTGCTTACCTTTATACGATTTTAACCATTTTTTATAAATGCATATATTACAATAATTTTTGTTCTTTATTCTTTTTTTTTATTTCTCTATCAGCTCCTCGTATTCCTCCAGATAAGCGGATCTTCACCACCAGTCACACACCCAGCTGTCTCTTCCAGGAGGTTGATGAGAGAGCTGTGCCGCTGCTGGGTTATCTGCCACAGGACCTGGTGGGAACCCCAGTCCTGCTCTGTCTCCACCCAGAAGACAGACCCATGATGGTGGCTATCCATAAGAAGAGTGAGTTATTTTCTTTCTCTCTTTCTCCCCTTTTCTTGTGTATATGTGTGTCTCAATGAATTAAAATATCATCGAAAAATTTATTGATTTTAGTAATTTAATTTACAAAGTAAAACTACAGCTAATGAAAATCCAAAATTCAGTATCTCAGAAAATTATAATATTACTTAGGACTAATAAATAAAAAAAAGTTTTTCACCACAGGAATGTTGGACTACTAAAAAGTATGAACATCTACAGCATGTACAGTACTTGGTCAGGGATCCCTTTGCATGAATTACTGCAGCAATGCGGCATGGCATGGAGGCCATCAGTCTGTGGCACTGCTGAGGTGTTATGGAAGACCAGCTTGCTCTCATAGCAGCCTTCAGCTCTTCTGCATTGTTGGGTCTAGAGTGTCTCGCATCTTCCTCTTCACAGTACCCAATAGATTCTCTATGAGGTTTAGGTCAGGATAAACCAGGGATTAGTACTTTTGACAATGTGGGTGCCACATCCTGCTGTAAAATTATATGAGCATCTCCATAAACCTGGTTAGCAGAGGGAAGCATGAAGTGCTCTAAAACGTCCTGGTAGACAGCTGTGCTGATCTTGGACCTGATAAAGCACAGTAGAACAACATTAGCAGATGACAAGGCTCCCCAACCCACCACTGACAAACTTTACACTGTACCTCAAGCAACTCTGTGCCTATCCTCTCTTCCTCCAGACTCTGGGACCTTGATTGCAAAATGAAATGCAAAAAAAGGCCTTTGGCCAACTGAGCAACAGTCCCATCCTTTTTGTCCTTAGCCCAGGTGAGACACCTCTGACGTTGTTTCTGGTTCAAGAGTGGTTTGACACAAGGAGCGCCACAGTTGTAGCCCATGTCCTGGTTACGTCTGTGCGTGGTGGCTCTTGAAGCACTGACTCCAGCTGCAGTCCGCTCCTTGTGCATCTCCCCTAAATTCTTGAATGTGCTTCGTTTCGCAATCCTCTCAAGGTTGCAGTTATTCATGTTGCTTGTGCAACTTTTTTCACCACATTTTTTCTTCCATTCAACTTTCCATTAATGTGCTTGGATACAGTACTCTGTGAACATCCAGTCTACTGAACCAGCCTGAAAGACCATTTAAAGGCTCAGGAAGCCTTTGCACTAACAAGAAGCAATGCCAATACACTCAACACCACTGTTTTACCTCATCGTTGTGCTTGCTGTTCCTATAGTTCCAACAATAAATAAAAAAAAAAAGTTCTTACTTAAAGAAGACTTTTCCATTCTTATTTTGTACATGGTTGACCATGTGACTATTTTAATGGCAAATTACTGTCATTCGTCTCTTTTTTTAAACATTCTCTTTTTAATGGTTTAATGGTTTTACTGCTAAATAAAAGAAAGAAACTAGCCAGTTGTGATATAAATATTCTCTTGATGGTTTTAATGGTTGTGTAATACAATGGTTTTGTCCTTTTCTCTTTTATTTCCTACTTTCTCTTCAATTTTAATGGCTTTTACCTTCCTTATAGTCAGGGTAATTATAAGTAGACTGGTTATATAATGAGACTTAAATTTTTACAATTTAAAATGAGTGTATGAAAAAGAGAAAGCACTTTTTTGCCCCCAAGATCATGGTTTTATAAATAGAAAAACAGAAAACTCTTTATTAGCTTTTAAAGATGTCATCGCACGTCCTAATAATCAGTTAAGTAACGTTACAGTGCCTTATTTTTCCATACACAGTTTGTTCATTTTGATTTACTGGTTATAATTTCTTATATGTTGTCAGTTATTTAAGTCTGTATTTATTTAATTGTAATAGTTTGCACTGAACAAATGACTGTTGTATGTTGTTGATTCTAAGGAAAGAATGCATAATCTAAAACTGACCGTATTTTATCTTATCTCTCTATAGTTCTGCAGTTTGCAGGCCAGCCGTTTGAACACTCTCCGCTGCGGATGTGTGCCCGGAACGGAGAGTATCTTACTATCGACACTTCCTGGTCCTCCTTTGTTAACCCTTGGAGCAGGAAGGTGGCATTCATCGTGGGTCGCCACAAAGTCCGAACGTAAGGATTTCCACATGATTTTCAAATATCTATGATCCCAAACTACTAATTGCTCATAAAAAAGCTGTAATTGAATTAGAAAAATGATGGGAAGATACATTTGAAAGTCTATAATCAGATTATATATACCTTTTTTTTTTTAACTCTCAGTAAAAACAACACCAGGAAAAAAAAAAAACAGTAAAAATATCACAAACACACACAACTACACACGGTTTGTACACTGTCACAGAGGTGTCCATATGCATCCTACTTGCACACACGCCCACAGCCATCCGTAATGTTCATCGCAATCCACCCACGTCAGCCGTTCAGTAAACACATGCACGACCATGTGCAGCATCTCAGACAAACACAGACACAACGTTGAGGCACAGTGTTCTCCACAGAATTTTCACTGACCCCCTTCGTCGTTCATCATGTTATCCCCGGACAGCTTTTACACCATAATCAATTCTCACAATATACACTGACTCACCCAGTGACTGTTCTACAGTCTTTCTTTCTATTACACATACACACACAAACACACAGACGACTCTCCCTTTTGACTTGCATCTTTCACATGGTTATGTAAACAGTCTCTTCGTTTCCTTCGCCCACGCACATACGCATCCCAGCACTTCACTACAAAGCAAGCATTTACATGGTAAACTTTAAATTTCGTGTCTTATGATTTATATGTGAAAAGAAATCTCAATCATCAGCTTCATGTCTACAGCCTGTATGTTTGAGGGTTGAGTTTAGCCTTGTTTTATATGTCTTTTGGGTACACACAGAGCATTTGTAGGTGAATCACAGAACTGGAAAGTGGTTTATGTGATTCAAAGAACAATCAGGTTGCTTAAATCTTCAGGAATGTGATACACTGATGATCTGTTGTGCTGTCTGCAAATTGAAGATGCAACATGTCTCATCTTCTATGTTCTGAGGTCCTTATTGCCCCTTTGTTCTTTCAGTTCTCCACTGAATGAGGATGTGTTCACCCTGCCGAGGGTTCTGGAGGAGAGCACATTGACTCCGGATATTGCACAAATCAGCGAGCAGATCCACCGTCTTCTGGTTCAGCCAGTCCACAGCAGCAGCTCACAGGGCTACGGCAGTCTGGCAAGTAACGGCTCCCACGAGCTGCAACCGAGTGCCGCTTCATCATCAGAGAGCAACGGCACCGCTCTGGAGGACCCAGCTCAGCTTCACAAACCAGTCAGTACCATAGTAACACAGCTTTTAGTCTTATTAATAGTTCAATTACTATCTGCGTTCAAGGTTAGATCCCAAAGTGGGTGTAAACACAGATACACACAATGTTCTATTTGAGATTTTGTACTAAAATCCACTAATTTTGGACCTGCTTGTCTGTAACTCAACTCAACCTGGAGCTGAGGTTTTTGAGATCTATAAGCGTAAAAAATTCAGTTCATCAAAGTAAATGAAGTCTTCCTCTTCTATGATTTCTCGACTCAGATTTGATTTTAGGAGCATGTTACAAGGAGTATAAGAACAAAAAATCAAATTAAGAGGTGCTGACTTGGGGTCCAGTTTGGCCTTCAGTGTAAATGACCTGGATTTCACGAAAGTTAATACATATGATGTGTAAATTTCATGTCTTAAAACTATTGCAATCAAAATTGTCCTGTGTGTGAAGGACAGAAACATTGAAATATACCCAGAAATATTTACAATTAGAAAAAGCTAGTGCTGAAAAGCTAGTGTGGCGGGAAGTTTTTCTCTCTCCCACTAGGTGATGCTGACCTTCTAATAAACTAACAATTGACCGACACTGCTTGTGATAAACTTGAAAAAGAAAAATCAAACAGTCTTTACATCTTGTGATCTGGATGAAATAAAATAGGATTTATTGCAATAATTCCATAAATGAGTTAACCTTTGATTTCTAAGACACTCTAAACTGACAGAATGTCCCTCTAGGAAGTTCAAGAGCCAACTACGGATCGGTCTTGGCATGTCATGTTTCTTGTCCCCTGCCTCAGCTCTTCTTCCAATATTAATCTCTGTTGATTTTCATTTAAATGATAATTTATTAATATTTCTGGTTACATTTCAGTGTTTCTGTCCCTCGTACAGTGCTCCACAAAAAGTCATGCTTAGCTGCGTATACACTTCCCTAGTGTACTCTGATTTTTGTGCACAGTGTGCATTATCCATCACCCTTTTTTGGTCAGCACGCAGTCATGCAGATGGATCAGTATGTGAGGAAACCATGGCTTCCTGGTTTGTCAGGATGTTGGAAAAATTAATTGCTTGGCTCGGGCCAAAGTGCACAACATCTTAATTAGCCATCAGTGGGGGGAAGCTGTAGCTTTTTTTCTGCAGCACTGCCTGCTAGTGTGGACCTTTCTCATCATTCAGTTCATTTCATTTTTCTGTTTAATCATTTGTGGTAAATAGAAAAGACCAGGATACACAACCTTAACCCTTTATCATCAGTATGAGGTAGATATTAAAGACACACAGTTTCATTCTTCGAGAGCTAGTTATGAAACTTTGCTTTGTTTTCTCTCTGAGCAGATGACCTTCCAGCAGATCTGTAAGGACGTCCACATGGTAAAGACGAACGGCCAACAAGTGTTTATCGAGTCCCGTAACCGCCCCGCTCCTAGGAAACACGCAGCCACGGGTACACAAATTAATACATGAATACAAAACTCTACACTACGATCTATTTTCAAGGAGATATCTGCTTGCAAGGTTTCTCTTTCTTTCTTCAAGAGTCGTTTTCTCTTCTTTGAGCAGGTTCTTTGCGAGCTGTAGTGGATACCGTCCAAGATATGGTCCCACCCTCAAAGGATCCAGTCCTGTCTCAGCTGGTGAGGAAGGATCCGCCCAGTGCATATTCTTACCAGCAAATCAACTGCTTGGATAGCATCATACGGTAAGTGAGTGCATGGAGACATGTGTAAACAGTGTGTAAAGCACCTGATATGCGGAGAGACTAATGCAGTATGCCTGATCTCCAGCAAATACATGCCTGACGAACAACACCTGTCTTCATTTGTTTTTCCTCTCATACTATTGCAAGTTCTTAGAGCACTTTCACATGGGCAGTGAATCAAACCCTTGTTTGATGTAAAATCCCCTTTTTTTTAGTACAGGCATCTTCCTGTCAGAGCCCACAGATTGTCATTTTTTATTTGGTTTTATGATTTGTTAAATTAAAATTCGAATGCAAAGTGAGTCCTAGAAGACAAGAATATAAATCAACTATAGAAATCGGAAATTCTGATTATTTAATCCTGATTATCAAGTAAAAGAAATCAAAAGAAACATGATGACATTTCCAGATTTGATCCTTCACACACACAATTAGAAATGCGATGTGAAACTAATTCAGACCAAACACATACAGTAGCAAACCAACCATATCATCAGCACTAATAAGCAAGTGTTCGAATGGTGTTTCATATGCATAATAACAGAAGTACGTTCCTGCTGCAGGTACCTGGAAAGCTGCAACGTCCCAAACACAGTCAAACGGAAGTGTGGCTCCTCCTCCTGCACCGCATCCTCCACTTCTGACGACGATAAGCAGCAAGACACCCCCAGCAACCCGAAAGGTATCTTCCATTTATCATCCAGTTCCCCTGCTCACACTGTGACTTGAAAGAGCAAAAGACACTTTTTTTTAATGATCATTGTGCATTTGCTTCTATAATGTGGAGTATCATGTGTGCTGTAGGTCCAACAGTTGCTCTGGTTAGTGAGAGTGCACAACTGCCAACCCTGGCTTTACACAGTAAGGCAGAGAGTGTAGCGTCAGTAACGTCCCAGTGCAGTTTCAGCAGTACCATTGTCCATGTGGGAGACAAGAAACCCCCTGAGTCAGGTGAGCTGGTTTATTGTGCATTCTTTGTCTTTCTGGCTAGTCAAAGCAATATTAGTCTACAGTAATATCAAAGGATGTCATTTAAGTTCAAAGGTCAGTTTATTTATTCAGTAGCAGACAGTGTGTCACGTGATTTTATTCTGCCCATGCATGCTACATGTCTGATGTAACTTGTATGGGCGGTGTAGAACAATATTACTGTAGACCATTATTGTGTATTAACACCTGCCAGTTTTCCTGTTACAGGTGTTATATTATTGTTTGAATATTAAAAGTCTCTTAATCTACAATCTGGGTTGAGTTGCATATTAAAAAATTGAAAATATTTTGGAATATGCAATGAGGGTTTTCAATTTGAGACATGGATAATGACGACAAACAAACACGTCAACGCCAGGAAGTTTTAAAGAGAACCAGAGCTCATCATCCTGCTCATCAAGTTGCTCTGCAAGAAATCACTAAATGTTTCTAATGTGACAATGCTCTGACATGCCTTCTCCATTTAGTCCTAACAGATTTACATACCATGCACAAATGAGTAAACAACAGTGCTGCTCGTATAGGAACTGCACAGTTGCAGGTTCACACGGTGAAATGAAAATACCTTTTGTGGGTTTATTAATAATAAACTTTTTTTTTTCTTTCAGACATTGTAATGGAAGAAGCCCCTACCACCCCTATACCTGCCCCTCCTGTTCTTCGTACTCCTCCTCCTCCTTTACCTCCTCCACCTCCTCCTCCTGCTCTTGCTGCTACCCCTTCTTTGCCAACCTTTCCTGCTCCACCCACCCCTAGTGTTACAGCTGAGAGAGATGGAGTCAGGAGAGGAGGAGGAGCAGGAGCTGGGGGAGGAAGGCTTGGGTTGACCAAAGAGGTGCTTTCTGCACATACACAGCAGGAGGAGCAGAACTTCATGTGTCGGTTTAGAGACCTGAGTCAGCTGAAAGTTTTTGACCCAGCCTCCGTACTTCGACAGCATACTACCACACCAATAACTAGAGGTGGGGTTATAAGTCGAAATACAGTATACACAAAGGCATACACAAACAGAGCAGTAGGGTTCACACACATATCACTTCCAGCAAACAAGATGGATGTGTTTCAGTGTCATGTTTTGTGTAGTTTTGTGTAGAAGTGCTTCCAAATATCGGGTATACAGATATACGTCATTGTCTCAGCACACTTTCTAATGCAGTCTGCTTTTCTTTTTTTTTTTTAATTAAATGTTTCTGGTTATTGGTTTACCATCGTTACTTTCTAAGTTTCTGTTCAGCATGCCTCTAGTCGCTGGGATGGTCAAGAGGTAGTATTCTGTTTCATCGTGAATCCTTAAGCTTTGTGCTGATTTTTTACATTAAATACTGTTGCATGGTCCAGTTCTCAACAGAGCAAAGTAAATTATACAGTAAATTGGCTTTAATTATTACCCGCATCACCCTCGCAATTTTGACCGAACTAACGAATCTGTACATGATGCACTCAACATTAGTCTTTATTGGGCCTCCGAGTGGTGCAGTGGTAAAGTGCTGGCGAGTTCGATTCCCAGGTGATGCTGTAGCTCTCGCAGCCGGAGGTCTAGAGAGAGCTGATTGGCCGAGCTTTCTCAGAGGGGAGGGATGAGAGGTACTTGCGCAAGCGAAAGGAGCGGATAGCGCTGTCCTTGCCGCCCCCAACAGTGCGTGAGTGAGCAGTTTGTAAAGATGCGGGCAGCTGGCGTCACGTGGTTCAGAGGAAACACGTGATAGTCTTAGGCCCTCCCGACTGAGTGGTAGTAGTAGCCTTCATGTGGGAGCCCCGATTTTTTTTTTTTTTAATGGGAAAAAATCTAATAAAAAAAAAACATTAGTCTTTATTTTGTACCAGACTCTCAAGTAATTCTTTAATTCCTTATATGTTTCAACACCACCCTCTTCAATCTGGTTCCAGCAAAAAGCATTCAGTATTTCTTATTTCCTTAATTCCTGTGATTGGCCATACAGGTACAATTCTACAGAACTGGACCGGTCCATTGGATAAATTCTCGTCAGCCTTTAGCACCTGGTTTAGTGTTGCTTCCTTATAGACAGAGTGAACTGGATGTGGTATCAGTTTGTTTTTGTTTTTCTTCCTAACAAAAATCCTTTTCTTTTTTTTTACTCTCAGGTGCGCGCTGTTCACGTGATTACCCTGCTATGAGTAACAGTGGTCGTCGGCGTGGTAGAGGTGGTAAAAGGTTGAAACATCAGGAGACCTCAGAGCAGGGGAGCTCCTTAGGCCAGTCAGGCCCGACAGGAAGCTTCACCATAGGTGCTCCTGCTCAAGAGGGTGTACCTAACCCTTCGTTTCCTCTTGTTCCCCCTACAACCTCATCGTCTTGGCCTCCTTCAGTGGGCTCCCAGAATAGTCTGCACTCTGTGCCCTATCCACCAGGCATGCTGCCACTTTATCCACTCTACCCACCCCTCTCTCAACCCATCACTGACCCATCTATGCATACTGGCCTTCGCTTTCCCTTTCACAATCCTCAGGTGGCTCCTCCCATGGTGCCTCCAATGATGGCATTGGTACTTCCCAACTACATGTTTCCACAAATTGGCACAACCATGGCCCAGCCCGGTGCTGCAGCTATTCCTCAGCCCTTCTACAACCCCAATGTGTCTTTTCAGTACCCCACAGTTAGCACTGCCCCTCCAGCACCCCCTCAGACAGTAACACCGGCCCCAAGAAACCCATCCCGCTGTAGCACACCTCAGTCCTGCAGCCAGAGAGAAGGAGGGGTGGAAAGGGAAGGGACAGAGTCACCCCTTTTCCAATCCCGATGCTCCTCCCCTCTGAATTTGCTTCAACTGGAGGAGTCACCCACCAGTCGGCTCGAGGCAGTGACAGCATTGGCATCTGGGCAACAGGCCACACCTCCTGCTGGTGGACAAGGTGGTGGGGTTGGAGGTCCGGCAGCAGCCAATCAGAGAGGTGCAGCAGTAGAGGACTCCAAAGAGAATGAAAATGTGAGAGACGTTGCATGGCTTTTAAAAATAAGAATTTATTTGTGCAGGAGGTTTCTGCAAGTGGCACTGCTCAGAGCTAACCATTTTAATGATGCCAGTTTTCATTTGTTTAAAATTATATTACTTTTCTTAAAAAAAGAAAGACACACTCAGATTATTTTCAGTGACCTCTGTCCATGAAATGCAATATGGCTGTGTTCTTTACTGTTCTTTGTTCATTATTCCCCTTCCCAGGGAGAAACCAATGAGTCAAATCAGGATGCCATGTCCTCCTCGAGTGATCTACTTGACCTACTACTGCAGGAGGACTCCCGATCGGGCACAGGCTCAGCCGCCTCGGGTTCTGGGTCCTCAGGCACCGGGTCCTCAGGATCTGGCTTAGGTTCCTCAGGCTCTGGCTCCAATGGATGCAGCAGCTCAGGGAGTGGAACAAGTAAGTATTCCTAGTGGGTCTTCATGATAACTAGGGCTACTCATGACTCTAATTCTTATAGTTGAGTTTTTTTTTACTTTACTTTTTTTTTTTTTTTTACTCATCGTGAACATGCCAATATTAGGCTTTCAGTCTTTGAATTAGTCTCTGGGACAGAATATCTATGCAACATGCTTTTTTTTAAGGAAGCATAAGGATGTATTTTTTTGGGTTTTTCTGATATAAACACATAATTAAAATTATACATATTGTTTTGTAGAATATTAAGTTAGTGGTACTGAAAGTATTGTCAAGTGCATTTGCAAAACCCATCAAGCACCATGATGAAACAGCTCTTATGAAACCGTCCTAGGCTTAGAGCTGTTTATGAAGGCTTTACATATCATACGTAGCAGATACATCTCAATATTAACTGTTCAAAGGAGGTTATCACAAAACAATTCCTACTACAGGTATATCCATTTCACCCAAATGGTGATGGGTTCTGCATTGAGTCTGGTTTCTCTCAAGGTTTCTTCTGGCAAAAAGGTTTTGACCAGGGGTATCTTTAAAAAAAAGCGAGGCAACCCCAAGAAGACTGTGCCAGCTGTTAAGCATAGTGCTGAGATTATCATGCTTTGCGGTTGTTTTGCTCCAAGTGGAGCTACAGTAGTGCATTGCACAAAAAGAATGGAATAATAAAGAAAATGGAAAACCTCAAAGTTGTTTCAATTAAATTTTATTTGTATAAATAAATGTCTTTACAGCGCTGCTTTGCAACAATGACAATTGGTAAAAGGTTTTTTATTAAAACAAATAAAATTGAATTGAAAAATTAAATTGTATAGCGCTTTTAACAATTGACATTGTCGCAAAGCAGCTTTACACAATCAAAATAATTATTTAAGTTGTATGAAATGTGAATGTGTATGAATGAAAATGATAAGATTGTCCCTGATGAGCAAGCCTATTAACCAACTGGATATATTTAAATACAATTAAAGAACAAATTTTTATATTGAGTTGGCGAACGATATGGAAGGTTAAGTTTTTCTTAACTCCTTAGCATGCCATGGTCAAGGCTTGCTCAATAAAAACTGTTATTATTGTAACTGTGGCAAGCCTTGGCCACGTATTATGTACTGTAATGATATGTTCATGGGGACATTTTTGCCAATAAAGGCTAAATTAAGCAGAATAATAATAATAATAATAATTCCTTCTTTTATTAAAATTGCTTATTCTAATTGTAATAATGTTGCTACATGTAGGCATGACAAGGTGTCTTGTTTCCTCCTACAGGAAGCAGCCAGAGCAGCCACACGAGCAAGTACTTTGGCAGTATAGACTCGTCGGAGAATGACCTCTCCCGTAAGCAGGGGGCAGGGGGCAACGGAGAAGCCCAGTTCATCAAGTGTGTCTTACAGGATCCCATCTGGCTGCTTATGGCCAACACAGATGAGAAGGTCATGATGACCTATCAACTGCCCATCAGGTTAGAAATAGAATATATACAGTAGACACATAAACATCATAGTTAATGGAGAGAGACACAAAGAATACAAGGGCTGTACTTACTGCATATGAAGCGTTTACATCTTCCAATCGTTTTATACTTTATGCAAACACTAGACGTTTCATTATATTTCATTAATTCTGTGTGTGTGTGTGTGTGTGACAGGGACAGGGAGACTGTACTGAGTGAGGACAGCATTGCATTAAGAGCCATGCAGAAGCATCAGCCTCGGTTTACTGAGGAGCAGAAGCGGGAGCTGAGTCAGGTTCACCCCTGGATCCGCACAGGACGCCTGCCTCGTGTCATCAATATATCTGTGAGTTTTCATTAAGAAGTCTTTTACAGGCTTTTACCCAATAATTATCACAAGTCTGAGAGACTTTAATTAGCACTTAGAATATTTATATATTTTATACATCATATTAAGTCCTATGAACTGCAAATTTTATTATGAAAAGCTTTTAGATAGAAGTTTGGATAAAACCTTCATTACATTCAATGTAAGCCACTGATTTAGGCTGTAAAAGTGAGGCAGTTGGCAGAAGTTATTGTTATAATTATTCAGAAGTGAATTATGTCTAGTTGTCTCCATTAAGTAACTCGGTGTAAGAGCACATCTAATCACTGACAAATGGCAACTTCACTCTTTCACTTTCTGCATGGTAAAACAGAAGTAAGGCATTTTGCAGAAGAATGTGCAAGCTAATTAAACGCTAGTCACGTTGTAATGAAGATAACGGACATGATTATGTACTATAATATATTCTAATCATATATATTTTTTTATTATTATTAAGCCACTCAAATCCCTATAATTAAGTTTTACTAATGAACTAATAGCATGTTTAAATGTCTACAACCCCAATCCAATTTAAGAATTTAACAGCCCTGTGGTATGAGTCGCAAAATACTGAAAAACGACTAAAAATGATCCACATACGATGTTGGCTTGTTTTTTCAAGATCTTTTCCTGACCATGGTATTACTTCAGTATTGGTTGTGTAGTATTTAATGTGCAACCCGTATTAAGGTGTAGGTATTGCAATTATTACAAATAATATCTATCATCATAATCTGTCATATTAATGCTAAATTCTTATTAAGTGTAATTACCTGTGATCTATTTTTTTAATTATTGTTTCTTTTGTATTATTATATTGTCTTAAGTATTAATAAGCTCATTTCCTTAATGTCCATCATGAATCACAGAATTACACACTAGAGGCAAATTTTCTCTGTCTTTTGTCTCATAATTGCAGGGATGTGTGGGCTGTAAATCTCCTCCTTCAGCGCCTCCTGCCGCCCCCTTTGACGTGGAGATCCATGAGATGGAGCTGTGCAGCGTGCTCGATGTGACAGAAGATGGCGCCACCGGCGAGAAACGCATGCAGCCGGACACAGCTATGGATCAGGGAGAGGCACAACGTCGGATCGACCAAGATGAGAAAAAAGAGAAAGCGCCGACAAGGATGAAGAGATTTGTCAGAGATCAGGAAATGACAGCTGAAGGACAGGAAGTTGCCTCACAGATGGAGGAGGAGGAGGACAGGAAAGAAGACCATGCGACTGGCATGAGACACTGATTTGATACTGTTGTCCCACGACTGGTGGGAAAGATAACTTTGTAATTATAGTGGATGATGTCAGCAGTGGGATATTGACACAAAAAAAAGACTGCAGCACTAAATGCCAAGTGTATTGAATTTTGGGCACAAGTCTTTCTCGTTTTGTTTTTTTTGTTTTTTTTTTCAGATAAGATACTGTAAATATTAAATAGTACAGTAAATTGTGAGGTTTACCAATGACACTGTGGCTGGCGAGTGGGATTACTTTTTAGGCTCTTAAATTAAAATGGCACTCAGATTTGTTTTTATACATGTTTAAAAAAACAATTATTTATTTGTATAGCTAAATGCAGCTCAGTAGTGAGTAAAACTGCAAAGGCTGACAGATGATGAATGTGGAAGAGAATGCCACTTTTATCGCGAGACTGTGACACCACTGCTCTGCACACTGCCCCGGTCACTTTTACATACATTAACAGCATTGCAGATGCTTTGACTTCCTAGTTCGATCATTTCAGTTGAACTCAGACTGTGTGATGTTATGAAGCTCTACCCAGCCCCATTAGTGTTACTAAAACCTAGTTGTGAGGAGCTTTACCTGTAGTAACACCTAAAAACAAGAGCGTACATACAATATGCAGGCTTCGGGTCGGTATCACTGCCTTTCGCAGGTGTTTGATCTGCAGTTTACATGTGCGTTTAGACCAAATCTCACAGGTTGATTTATTTTTTTTGAAGGTTCATTAGTATTTTTATACATCACTGGTGTAGTTTCTGTTCAGAGATTTGTACTTGTAATATCTCAGATGTTTGTTCAATCCATACGGATTGCCTGTTAATATTTCCGTTGCTGTTTAAGGCCAATGACGCTTTTTTTCCCCCCTCTCTCACTTTTATATACAGTGTCTTAGCTAGCGGCATCCTCGGTTACAGAGGTGCATGATGGGTAGGAGGACAGTTACAGGGCATCAAGGAAGCACAGTGATGCATGTGTGGTCCCATTTTCTCTTTAGTGTCTCGCTTTAGTTCTGTGCTTGGCAATCAGAGCAGAAAATGATAGGCTTAGTGTAAAAACCAGTAACTGTGCAAAAAAGTGAGTAGTAAGGGCCAGACAATCCTAACATCCTTCTCTTTTCTGTGTCATTCAGTTTAATCATGTACTCCGCTTTACTGGTCTTGAGTGGTTTCTAAGTATTTTTGTGAATTTCTTTGTATTGGGGGGGGGGGATGAAATAAAATCTGAACTTTCACCCTTTTGTAGCATGATGACATTTTTCTCTACACCGGTTCATTGCTTACAGTAAAATGCCTTCAGAGTAGAAGTTAAATGTTTTTTAATTGTTGTCCTTAACCTCAGGCTTTTCTAGGTTAAGGCAAGAATGTCGCCCGGGCTTTAAAAAGGTCTTGACGTGGCCACACTGTGGTGTTTTCCAAGCACAAACATTGTGGCATAAGCAACACACACACACACACACACACACACACACATAGAGTTGTCTTGCATTCCCATTTTAATTTTGTATAATGTATGCATGATGTATGCATGATGGAGAGAGGCACTCAAAGATGATTGTGGGAAAGACAGACAGGATAACAAGATGCTTGCTCATACCTGTGGGTTAAAAAACACACACACACACCCAGCTTATACAGTACTTCACATCAGAAGCGTGTATGACTGAGACGGGATCCTAAATGTAAACCGCTCTATCGCTGCTAATGTTGAATCCAGTGAACAGACAGACGGGGATTTAAAATACAGTAATGAAATGTTTTTGTTAAAAATGTATATATTATTAATTTTATATAGGTGGGTCTGTTTTTGTCATTCTGAAAGACAGAGAGCGAGTGAAAGAGGGAGGGCAGACTTCCAATAGTGTTCGGTCCTTGAATCTGTGGACTTTAACTGCCGCATGCAAACACCAGTATCACTGTTTAAATACGGAATCCTTAACCATTTAATAAACATCACAGCTGAAATCCAAACACATCATCACCTCCTGGAATCACACACACACACATATACATACACTGATCCTTGATTAGGTGTGTGTTTGGGTGTGAGGGCGTTTATCTTTCCTTCATTCCAAAACTAACAGCATCTGGGAGCCATTCACAACCTTCTCATCGTCTCTCTCTCTTTCTCCCTCTCATTCCCACTTGTCCTCTTTTCAATCCCCCCCTTTTACATAGCCACCCTGCTCCCTCTCCACGCCCCTACAGTCTCCTCCTGTCCCACGTCCCTCTTGCCCTGTCCTCGTCCTCTCCTCTCTAAAAGGCAGGATGAGGGGTGGTGTGTGTGTGTGGTGTGTTGGCCTCCTGATTTTGGGGGTGCGATGGATACAAGGACAAAGTCAAACCAACTTCACAAGGTGAGTGTGTGTGTGTGAGAGTGAATGCATGCATTCACTCTGCTGTAATGTGTGTGTAGGGTTGGCAGGTTCCTGCAGGACTAAGCACCATTTTATTTTTTAAGTTCTGTATCATTGGTGTATCATTGATATCAGAAGAAACAAATTTTGAGCTTTTTATTGTAGTGTGTTTGTGTGTGTGTGTGTGTGAGAGAGAGAGAAGGAAAGTGTCATTTTGAATCAAACCAGCTGTGTCTAAAGTAATTTAAATTAATGTTTAATTAATGCATTACAATAGGATTTCTGAGGGAGAAATTATAGAACAGGATTTTTCAAAGTTTGTATTCAATTAGTTTAACTAATATACAATTAATAATATAATAAATATTATATTGTAAACAATTAATGAGTTAACATGATAATAAAACTAGTCTGTACAGTATGTGCAGTAGCTGTGACTTATATACTGTAGTTAGGCAGTTTGGTGATTATCAACTTTAGAATGATTAAATCCTAATCCAAAACAATAATCCTTTGAGTAAATGTGTTTTATCTTCATAAACACAGTCTATTTAGTGTGTTTACCTATATGTGTTTGGTCAGAGCTTAAATGGGAAATGGAGTCTGTTTGCTGAAACTCTGCTCCAGCACCACGTGCACTAAAGAAGGAGCTGATGGTTTCAGCTCTCAGGCTGTTTCTGTAGCCACAAACTAGTTTAATCATGGTTTTGGATGAAGCAGAGTTTGTGCCTGACGTAACAATGACATCATAGTTGATTGATCTCCGGTAATAACTGTTACATTTTCATTCTGACACAGATGAAAGCCCATCAAAGCCAGAGACCTGTTTTATGACGCCTTTGATTAACACTAAATTGCACCGTGTTTGATGTGTGTTGGAAACGCTATATATATATATATATATATATATATATATATATATATATATAGTTTGTGTCTAAATATAAATGATGAGAGAAAGAATAAAAATGCTTTCAAAGAACATTGGCATTTATATTACATTTTTAAATTAAACAAATGTTTTTCAGGGTCGTGTGTGTGTCTAAAAAAGAGAGAGAGTGGGGAAAGATTCTCTCAGTGTAATGACTAACTCGATATAACAGCCATCTTTTAGAGTTTTTAGGGTGTGTGTGTGTGTGTGTGTGTGTGTGTGTGTCCTCAGTGGCCCTCCCTAAGGATCTGGAACAGAGTGTAGCTGTTTGGCTCTTGAAGGTTTGCGGTGTGTGTGCATGTGAATATGTTTGCGTTTGCTAGCCAGCCTGTCCACATTGCTGCTTCTGGTGCCAATGCTATGGCCATGCAGAAATTTGTTTTTCTACAAAATATGACCCCCAACCCTCCCCCCTGTCCTACTGTATATCTCTTCAGGCCAGTTTTCCGATGTGGAGGTCATTTAACAACAACTTCAGGCTTTGTGGCTAGTGAAGACTTCCCCACTCACTACAAACCCAACTCCAAATGCACCTGGTACATCAGCGTAAGTAAATGTCCACATCACAAGTATAAAAACTGAACAGCGCAGCATGAACGAAGACAGAGTCTCCAAAATATTCCTTAAAGATGAATGTATACTTATACTTTTCCCTTTCCCTTTTATAATTTGTAAAAGTTTTCATTAGAATTGTAGTGGAAGCCATTTGTTCTTTAAAAAAGGAGGTAGATAAGGGATCTTGGCATCATAAATAGCTTCTACTTGCAAACGGGGAAACAGTGCTCTATAAATATAACATTTATAGCTGCTCCAGAGGCACAAGTAACAAACACTTAGCACATTAGATTGAGCGATAGATCTTTTTTAAGACTTATTTCTTGCTTTGGAAAGCAGTTCTAAGTTACTGTTCTCTAATCTGATTGGATGTGTTTTTGATGAATCTGCAGCCCCAACACAGGATTTAAATCACAGGTTTATATACAGCCTGGACAAAAAAATTAAAATTGCACACACTTTAATTCAGTCAAAGCTTATATTGCTCCAAAGTCCAAACTTTATGCTCCATAGAAAATTGAAGGCTTTTTTTTTTTTATAAGTCTCACTAACAATTCTTTCCTCATGGACACACAGCTGTTTAGTCCCAATCCTTTGAATGCTCTTATTTCCGCTATTTCTAGCTGTGATTTCTGCTGTCAGGCTTTTTTTTTTATTTTAGATGCAACTTGAAGCATGAAAGTGATCTCAATCAATAAAATCTCTATTTTTAAACCTTTTATTTTTTTCAACCATGATTAAGAACCATGGTTCTTCTGCAAAGTTGACGGGTCAGCATTCTCTTTCCACGTTTTAATACATTGAACAGTTCTTAACTCCAGTCATTTCATAGTCTCCTTTTGTTTTTTTTATTGCTTGATGCAGGCTAATAATCAAACTCCTCTGAAATGGTGATTTTTAAAAAAAAAAATTATGCCAGGCAGTGTATAATACACTTAATTAAATACAAACTTATTTTAATGATTTTATGTCTCAACTTTGACATAAGTTTATTGATCAGTTTACCAGTTTACAAATTGTGAGAACTGAATGTCCCTGTGTCCTTCAAATCCTACACATGGAGGATCATCTTCAGAAACTTATTCTGAACATGATGCTATTTTGTAATGCCATTAAAGCCACTGATGTATTAGCACATTACATTACAGAACAACGTTAACATTGAGTCGTACCTACAGGTTCCAGATGGTCAGGTGGTCATGCTCCAGTTCCGTATCTTCGACCTGGAGGCTGACCCTACCTGTCGCTACGACTACGTGGATGTGTACAATGGTCACTCGTACACGGTACAGAAGCTGGGCCGCTTCTGTGGAACGTTCCGGCCTGGCGCTCTCATCTCCACATCCAACCTCATGATGCTGGAGATGGTGTCTGATTCGGGCAACGGAGGGCGTGGATTTCTGGCCTTCTTCAGCGGTGGAAAGCCACATGTGGATGGTTTGAATCTTTTACTTGCTGCTCAACAATGTCGTCAATGTTGTCGTTAAAAATTATAACCCTAAATCTTTATATTTCTCAATTGGTTTAATTCAGAAACATGTAAACATGAAAATGAAATGTTTGATTAATCATAAATGTTTGTTTTTGGCCAAAGTAAAAAAAAGATTTTATACAACTAGAAAACTCAACTTTAACTTACGATATAATAACTCTTAAATTCTTTAACGGTTCTTTGAATAGTCACAATATCAACTAACTTGTCTTAAGGAAATGTTAAGATATATATATATATATATATACTAATAATATTCTTGCAAGAACAGTATTGTCAAATGCATTTGCAAAATCCATTAAGCACGCTTATGAAACTGGCCTTTAAGAAGACCACCCCGGAAAAGCAAGACCAAAGAAATTAATTTGGAGTTACCAGCTTCAAAAATCACCAATTAACATCACCTCAGATTAGAGCCGTTATGAAGGCTTTACAGATCATGAGTAGCAGATACATTAACTGTTCAAAGAAGATTATTGCATAATTTGGACGCTTTCAACATTTGCTTTAAAATGTAGAAAAAAAAAAAAAACAGGAACCATGGAGTTAAAAGGTGATCCTAAATTTTTGACCGTTGTATATAAGACAATCTATTACAGGTAATTTAGAGTAATTTTTGAGAACTGGTGTCTAAAACCACACTGTTTCCCACAGATAATCAGTTTTGTGGTGGCAAGTTGACAAAGCCTCAGGGTTCATTGAAGACTCCAAACTGGCCAGAGTCTAATTACCCAGCAGGCATCAGCTGTTCCTGGCACATCTCTGTAGCAACCAACATGGTGAGCCTGTCGATCCTCACTTCACACTTTTTTCTCCCACTGCTCCGTTCCATCGTTCTTCATTCTGGCAGTGTGAAATGATTACATTTGACACTAGGGAGCTGTAATTAGCTTACTGGGTTGTGTGAGGAAGTGTGTATACACAGGGTGGATGTATGTGAGTATACACACAGTCATGTATGGGTATGTGTGATGCCAGAAACTAAGACTCCATTGAAAGGATGTGTTTAAGAAGTGTGTGTGTGTGTAAGTGAGAGAGAGAGAGAGAGAGAGAGAGAGAGAGAGAGAGCGATGCATTAAAAAGCTGCATGAAAGACTCATTCTGATTTTAGCTGCACTTTTCGTTTCAATCAAAACTGTTAACATAGAGCTCCAAATAACAGAAATATCAATCCTCTAATCAGTGTGTGTGTTTGTGTGTGTGTGATTCCCTAGGTGATTGAGATGAAGTTTGAGAAGCTGGACATGGAGACAGATACATATTGCCGCTATGACTATGTGGCACTATTTAATGGTGGAGAATCAGACAATTCACGACGCATAGGCAAATACTGCGGAGATATAGCACCAGAGTAAGTCACAGAAAAATATTTTAAAATCCCCCTCACTCTTGTTTTTTTTTTTTTTCAGGGTTGTCCACTGATGCCACATCAGTTTTTCTTTGCTCTAGGTTAATAGTGTAGTATATATATATATATATACTTCCCAGACTTTTCCTCCAAATGTTTAAACAAGAACTTTAAACTGAAACTGTACCCAAGTATATGTATAAGTCTACCTAATGGTACTTTACAAAAAGATGACACTGTTTATGTTAAGACCTGACACTGGGATTATTTTTATTCACACTAACAAAGAGTATGAATATGTACAAAAACATAATATAGGCTGAACAACCATAAAATCACTGACAGGTGAAGTGAATAATATTGATTATATCATTACAGTGACACCTCTCACTCTCACCAAGGGGTGGGTTATATTGTTTTAAGCAGAAAATGTGAACAGTTAGTTCTGAAAGTTTATGTGTTCGAAGCAGAAAAAAAATGGGTTAGTACAAGGATCTGAGCAACTTGACCCAACTCTGGGTCAATTGTTATGGCTCCAAAACTGCAGATCATGTTAGGTGTTCACACATAAGTGGTTGTTAGTACCTACCACACATGATCAAAGAAAGAACAACTGGTGAAGTGGTGACAGGGTCATTGGTGCCCAAGCCTCATTAATGCCTTCAGTACTGATTGCTGAAAAAGACACCTTGCTGCGTACAGGACTGTGTAGCCTCTGGTAGGGATAGACTGGTGAGGGTGTGTAATGGGCATGTGAACACAATGGAGCAGTGAAAGAAGGTGGTCTGGTCTGTCATCTACATTTTATTTTACATCATGTGGACAGCTGGGTGTCTATGGATGTCTTACTTGGGGAAGAAGACATGCGAATGCAGGCAGTGAAATGCTTTGGGCAATGTTCATCTGGGAAATGTTGGGTCACGCCATTCATGTGGATTTTACTTTAACAAATAACACAGTTGCCGACCCCTTCATGCAACTGGTGTTCCCTGAGGGCAGTAGCCTCTTCCAGCCAGATTTTGCACCCTGCCACACTGCAAAAATACTTCACGAATGGTTTGAGAATGAAATCAAGATTGTTGACTGCGCTTCAAAACTCTCGATATCTCAATCCAATCGAGCGTCTGTGGGATGTGCTAGAAAAAAAAGCCTGGTCTTTGGAGACCTAACCTCACTAATCACAGGACCTAAAGCATCTGCTACTGATGGCTTGGTGTCAGATTCCTTGATTTGAGCGGTTAAGAGCTGCTTTGATAACAAAAGGGAAACATACTGTAGACATCGTTAGGCAAGTGACTTTCAGGTAATGCCATCACTGAATATTTAATATAGAATTATACATGCATCATATAGTACATATGGTATAGTGTATATATAAAAAGATGTACAGTGCATATAGTTGTTCTAACATTTTTAGACCTAATTTCTGCCCACTATATCTGATCTGCAGCATATCTCCACAGACGAAAAATTCCAACACAGGTCAACAGGTTCTGGAGATTTTAGTTCATATTGACATGAGGTGCTGCAGATTTGTAAATCTCCCTTTCCACCACATCCCAAATGTGCTCTACTGGATTGAGATCTTGTGACTGTGGAGTCCATTTGAATACAGTGAACAATATCATATCATAATTATCATTATCATGTTCAAGGACCAACTTTGAGCCGTAAATCCTGAACCGTAAATAAAAATCAGGATGGATTTATGCTTTCATGTGTTCTATGTCAAATTCTGACCATACCATCTGAATGTCTCTGCAGAAATTAAGACTTCTCAGACAAGGCAACAGTTTTCTTATCTTCTGTTGTGTTTTCAGTCTTGCAGTTTTGGTAAACCCATGCAATTTTAAGCCTCAGTTTCCTGATCTTAGGTGACATGAGTGGCACCCAGTCTGGTCTTCTGCTGCTGTAGCTTATCTGCTTCAAGGCAGTAAATTCAAATATGCTCTTTGGCATACCTCAATCGTAACAAGAAGTTATTAGAGTTACTGTTGCCAAGCTTAAAATTTTATCATGACCGTTACAGTTTGAACCTTTATTACGCCATAAAAGTCTGGCCATTCTCCTTTGACCTCTGGCATCAACTAAACATTTTTGCTGAGATGTCCTGCTGCTCACTGGACATTGTGTTTCTTTCAAAACATTCTGTAAAACCTAGAGATGGTTGTGCATGAATATCCCAGTAGATCAACAGTTTCAGAAATATTCAGACCAGCCAGTCTGGTACCAGCAACCATGCCACATTCAAAGTCACTTCCCGAGTCCTCCCCATTCTGATGCTCGGTTTAAACATCAACAGATTATCTTGCTCAAGTATACGAGCCTTGGTGCACTTAGTTGATGCCATGTGATTGACCTATTCAATGTTTGTGTTAACAAAAAATTTAACAGGTGTACCTAATGAAGTGGCTGGTGAGTGTATACCTTGACTTTAAACCCTACAACCCTGTTATTCAGGGGCAAACATGGGAAACATGGGACAAGGCAAGAACACAGTGTGGATGAGACAACTAGTGGCATGTTTTGAGGAGAAAACCCAAGAACCCTCAGGAAACCTGTGTGTAAATGCATAGAATATTACAGTAACCCGAGCTGGAACCATGGATCATGGAACTACAAGGAAGCAACATTACCTGCTGCACTAGCACGCTACCCTGTGTTTAAAGCTGTATTTAATTTAAATTTAATTCTGGCATAGAGTTAATATTTATTTATAAAATTCAACAACTCTCCTCAGGCCTCCACCGTATTTAGTCAGTTGTGAGTTTTTTTAAGGAACTGTGACCCATATGCAACAAATGTGGCAGATAAGGATTAGTTTTTTTAAAAAACACATCCTATAATCATTTCTCTCCATCACAGGCCAATCGTGAGCAGAGGAAATGAGCTATTGGTGCAGTTTGTGTCTGACCTCAGTTTGACAGGGGCAGGATTCATGGCACACTATAAGAGCATCCCACGTGGCTCCCGAATTGCAACACCAACCCTGGACACCGTTCCTGGACCTAAAATTGACTCTGACCTTGTTAACTCAGTGCCTAACCCTGGAACGACAACTAAACCCATGCGTAAAACTACACCTAAACCTAAAACAATTGCTAAACCTAAAACAACACGGAAACCTTTGCTTGGGCCGCAGAAGCCTAAGACTACCAGACCACCTCCCAAACCAGTAAGACCTAAACCAGCAAGACCTACAATTAAGCCCAAGCCTAAGCCTCCACAAAAACCTCCCAGTAGAGTTACACCAAAACCTGCAGCAAAACCAAAAGTGAAGGCCACAGCTAAACCAACTCCAAAGCCTAAGGTTAAACCAAATATTAAACCTGGTGTTAAGGCCACAGCCAAACCAGGCACTAAGCCCACACCTGCATCTAAAGCCAAACCCAAACCCAAGCTTGTTGTGAAAACTACCCCAAAACCAAAATCAAAGACCAAACCTGCCACCAACACAAGCACCAAGATCACCCCTACAGCAAACAAAAAATGTGAGTAGATCTACGATTAGTACTTTATTCTCTCTTGATGTGTTTGTGTGGGACAGTCTTATCTACCTTTGTTCTCCATCCAACAGTAGAGAATCCACATTGTGCACAGCCATGTAAGAGGACAGGCACTCTTCTGACCAGCTTCTGTCCCAACGACTTTGGTAAACTCCTACCCCCAACCCCACAAACCCCCCAACACACACACCCCCACACACACACACAAACACACACACAATTCCCCCACACTTTTAGTTTTTTTTTTTTTTACTCTTAATACAAAATAATTTATTGCCTCTAGAGATTTTTGATGAAGTTTAATTTTAAAGTTGGCTGCATAAATTAATATTTATCAGCAATTTTCTACAAAGCTGACAGGCATTCTGTGGATTCGGCCCAAAGGAAACTAGACTGCTACGCTGCATAGCCCTTGCCTTTTACTCAACTTTACAGAAATTTCACAGTAATTTTAAACTATTTTTCAGAGTGCTCTTTTAAACATTGCAGAAGGTCTTCCTTGAGTTTTTTTTTTTTTGTAATTAAAGTTTTATGTCAGCCATGAGCATTTTAAAGAACGTCTAAATATCTGCTATGGTCTACATGTACTGTAAATTCTATATTCCTCCTAGTATCATGTAAGACAGCTGGCTAGAATGTCTGTTATAAATTGTCATAAAATAATATAATAATATTCTTATGTCCCCATCTACCTCACCTTGATCCCTTTTTTCTCAGTGCTGACAGGGAAGGTGACATCAGTTAGCCCAAGCTCTCGTGGCAGTGTTCAGGTGGATGTGTACATCATGAAGGTGTATAAGACAGGCAAACTTAACATCACCAAGAGAGGTCCAATTATGTCAGTCACTCTTACTGTTCCCTGCCCGAAATGCCCTGAACTTCGTAAAGGTACAGTATGGTTATGGTTTACAGCATGCATATAAATGTTTACTCTATAACGGACGTTCAAGTGAAAACAGGACTTGGACCAGATGTGAAGTAGACAGTTCAATCATGGTTTCGGGATACTGAGGAAAAAAAATCTAATCTGATGGTATTTAGATATAATTAATTGTCAATTGTTTGTGAGGACCTTACAGCACAGTGAGATGGTTTTTTGCTTATCCCAGTTAGGAAGCTGGAGTCAGGCAAATTACAAATACCCTGGAGCAGATAGGGCTTATGGGTTCACTCAAGGGCTTAACAGTGGCACAGCTTGGCAGTGCTGGTGCTTAAACCCCCAACATTCTGATCAGAGCCTTAATCATTTAAACCACTGTCCAAGCACTAATGAAACACTTGGATAAGTGCCTTATTGTAGCACAGGGTTATATGGAGAAATAAAGTTCACCTTGTTATTCTGCACAACTAAAAGTCCCAGTTTAACTTGAACTCCCCTCATATTTTGTCATCAGCAAAGAAAACTAATTTTATTTGTTCAAATATAAACATGGTCACATTACAAAGGTTTAATTCCCTCATTTCTCACCATCTCAGGAGTAAACTACGTTTTGATGGGCCAGGTGAATGAAGACAGACAAGGCACTCTGAACCCTTCCAGCTTTGTCCTGCTCCATAAGCAGGTGCATGATAAAGCACTGGCCATGCTAGCTAAGAAATCATGCTAAGATCACTCCAGCTCCACCAATCACAGTGTGGCAAACCAGCACTAACATCGGAGGCAGGAAATTTGGGCTTAATATGAAACCTAACAAAAATATCACTTATTTACTGTGCTTAAACAGATTGTCAATGCATCTTGTTGCCACCACTACAAATGAACTGTGAGGTGTGTATCTACCTTTTAATAATATATTATTTACCTCAACATGAAATACAGAAACTACAACCTTTTTAAACTTTCACCAAGATGTGTACACATGAAACGAATATGTGGAGCAGATTTGTCACCTCGCAAAACATGTTGATCACAATGTATTTTGTATTTTTAATTAAAGGATTTTAACTACATTCTGGATTGTAATTTTTATGTCACATAGCTTGTTCAGGATTTAAAAAAAAACATCAACATGGTGAAAGATTATTGAGATATTATACTTAAATGAAGTATGGAAAATCTGTTAAAATCTGTTAAAACTGAGGATATCCATAAAAAATTGTCATTCAAAAAGAATTTTCCCTGTCCTTTGTATGAGAAACTGCATACTGGTTTCCTCCCACTAAACTGTGTTTCCAAACTGCCTGTAGTGTGTGATTACGTGTGTGAGTGTCTCTTTGTGGCATGCATTGGGTTGGCACACCATCCAGGGGGGACCCTGACTTCTGCCCGGATTTCCCTGTGACAGGCTTTATACAAGGAGTCTGGGGTAAGCACTATGAAGCCTATGTATGTATGTATGTATGTATGATGGATGGATGGATAGAATTTGACCTGGTGCCTCGGTTAACTATTGAGATAAATACAAGCTTAATCTGGCATTAGCAAAGAAAACAGACTAACTTGCATAAAGATAATTAATATTAGCACAAAACCTACCTTAACATGGTTTGTTCAAATTAGATAAACTTCTTACAAGCTAGTGAGACATAGGAGACACCAGCAGTTTTTGCTTGCTACTGCATATTGAAACATTTTGCTGCGGTGGGGCCAGGGTGCTCACCCTAGGGTTCAGATTGCAGTCTGTGCACTGGCTGCAAAATATCCAAAGATACAATTTTTCAACTGGCTGTTCCAACCTCTCAGCATTTATCACCACCAGTATACTACTCACTGGCCTGATCATCTGTTATCATCTGGACCTGGAGAACTACATTTACATTTAGGCATTTGGCAGACGCTCTTATCCAGAGCGACTTACATTTTTATCTCATTATACATCTGAGCAGTTGAGGGTTAAGGGCCTTGCTCAAGGGCCCAACAGTGGCAACTTGGTGGTTGTGGGGTTTGAACCTGGGATCTTCCGAACCGTAGTCCAATGCCTTAACCACTGAGCTACCCCTGGCCCTTGGAGAACTACCGTCAAGACTAACAGGAAGTCTGTCTCTTTGGAAGCAAAATATGAAGAAATGAAGATTGGATACTTTTGCACAGTACTGTACATCATTTTCTTTTACTCCTCAACACATTGCATGGACATCATTAACTGTAAGCTAAATGTCTCCCTCTAGCTGCAACTGGAGCTCCAGGTCACTGTTAAAATGAGGTCAAAAGGAGGTAATGGAAAATCAATATGTCTCCTCATCATGTACCCTCGTTCATTCACTCTGCTTTCCCACAGCCCTATCTATTTTTGACATTACAGTATCATTTTACTCTACCATAACATCCAGTGGTGTCGTATTACTGTGGGAGAGAGAGAGAGCAAGAGTGTGTGTGTGAGAGAGAGAGAGAGAGAGAGCATGGATGTGTGGGAGGAGGTTGCTAGGACATAATGCTTACCCTCACAGTTGTTCTTGTAACTCAGCCAAGCAGAACTACACACTCTCTCACACACACAACGAAATGTATATTTGTTCATTCATTATCAGTAGCCACTTTATCCTCGTCAGGGTCATGGAGGATCTTAAGCTTATTTTGGGAAGACTGAGTGCAAGGCTAGAATATACCCTTCAGGCCCCATGGAAACATGCACCCATACACACACACACACACACACACACAGTGGTGGCCAAAGGTTATGAGACAACATAGGCAGTGTATTATAGTTTTCCCTGTGCACAAAACAGGTGAGGCCGGGGTGATCCTTAGTTAAAGTAGGAAGTTCTCCAGTGAACTTCTGTAGCAAATTTCTGTACAAGATCTTCAGAAGAAAATTAAACAGGCATGGATTGAGCGATTGACACCAGGATACTGAAGACGTCTTCAGTCAGATCCAATTATTGTAATTGGCTTTATTTAAAAAAAAAATGAGACTATAATTAAAACATTAAATTTCACTTTGGTCCCAATACTTTTGTCTTTCATGTATCCTACATGTATATACTTATGTACAGTTGAAATCTGAAGTTTACATATACCTTAGTGAAAAACATTTAAACTTGATTTAAATTGGTAAAGTTTTTCACAATTCCCAACATTTAATCTTAGAAAATTGTTGCTATCTTATGTCACTTAGGATCAATACTTTATTTTAAGAACATGAAATGTCAGAATAATAATAGAGAGAAAGCTTTATTTTAGCTTTTATTGCTATCATCACATTCCAAGTGGGTCCGAGTTTACATAAACTTAGTTAGCATTTGGTAATATTAGCTTTTTTAGTTTTTTTTGTTTTTTTTTTGTTTTTTGACTTGGGTCAGATGTTTCTGCAGCCTTTAACAAGCTTCTTTAAAAAATAATAATAATAAAAAAAGCTTATTCCTGCTATATACAATTGCTATAACTGAGTTTAATTTTTTTTCCCCTAGAATTAAGGTCTAATTACCCTAAATACCCTGATTTTGTTGTCCATAAGTTATTTTGCCTCAGGTTTGAAAGTACACTTGGGTCATTGTTTATTTGGCCATTGCCAGCTTTAACCTCCTGTCTGATGTCTTGATATAATGCTTCAATATATCCACATAATCCTCCTGCCTCATGATTCCATCTATTGCCCTCCTGGAGGCAATCCCCACAACATGATGCTGCCACCCCCATGCTTCACAGTTAGGATCCCCTTTTCTCCTCCAGACAGCAATCATTATTATGGGCAAACAGGTTGATTTTTTATCATCAGTCCAGAAGGCATTTTACCAGATATTTAACAAGATATTTGACATTATGTACAGTACAGCTGCAAACCTTAGTGTGTTTTTTTTTTCCAATTTTGAAGCAGTGTTTTTTTCCTTGCTGATCAGCCTTTCTGGGTATAGCAATATCTGTCTTGTTTAACTGTTCATATAGATACTTTTGTATCTGTCTTCTCCAGTGTCTTTACAAGGCTCTCTGCTGTTGTTCTGGAATTGATTTATACGTTTTGTGCCAGGGTAAGTGTCTCCATAAGCGGTATAAAGCCATGATATCAAACAAAGAGACACTGAGTTTGAAGACTAACGAAACACCTCAGTTGACTCAAATTATGTCGATTGGCCTCTCAGAAAACGCTTTGACATTTTTCCAGCTGTTTAAAGGCCTTGTCAAGTGTGTATATGTAAACGTTTAACCCACTTGGATTGTGACATACTGAATTATAAGTGAAATAACCTGTAATATGTAATCTGTAAACAGTTGCTCATATAATTACTTGGGTCATGCATGAAGTAGATATTCTAACCAACTTTGTTTGGTTCAACAATCGTTTCTTGATATGAAAACTATAGTTTACTAAAATGTATCAGTTTTAATGACTTCAACCTAAGTGTATGTATGTTGTCTGCTTATTTATCTAACACACACAAGCTCACAAAAGCTCATTCAAATGAATGCAAACATGCACCTGCTCAATGGAGTACACTGAAATTTAAATTATTCAAAATACCACTGACCTGAGGCAGGTTCAGGGAATCTCCTTTCACAAAGCAAACACGTTTCCCCCCGCACTGAATCTGACACAAGCACTCATTAAACATCAAACAAACCAGACCAGACCAATCCAGCAAGTTTATTAATTTCTAATTATTGTCTTTTATTACATTGAAAAGGAATTACAATGTATTGATACAATTATATTAACTCTCATTCTATAGTATAATAGTAGTTATAATAGTATCAATAGAATAATTATATCTCAGTTATTAGGATAGAACTAGAAAGATCTACATATTTCAATCATAAATAAGACTGAATCAAAACCAGTCATATGCGTAGCATAGCTTGTCCGGGAATGTCCAGATCACAAGCCTGCATGATGTTTAACCCTGAGAACTAGAACTAATCAAGTCTAGTGTTCTGTAACTGCATCTGTCAGGTCGAATCACTTTACAACAGACACCTTTATAAATGACTATTATAAATATACTACAATTGTCTAACGCACACTAAGTTTCCTACAGAGTATTATGTATGCCTGTAATGATTACATTAGCATGAAATTTCTACAGACATATAACACTAATGCTATTTTGTCTCAGATGCATTATTTTCACACGCGTACAGTAAAAATGAGGTCTTACTGTCATGTTTCAACCGTTGCAGATTGAGGTCAAATTTTACTTCAACATTGGTTGAAGGTGATTGCGCACACACTCACTGGATACTAAATCATGTTTTACACAATGTGTTACATTTGTTAACTAGCAGTATCATTGTGGGAACGGACAGCAGTCTTTCTAAGCAGAAGGATATGCTTGAAGAGTCAGCAGAATGGAGCAAATGTACAAAGCTTATGCTACAACATCATTTTTCGAACATAACAGATTTGTGTTTATCATATTATTCCTCATAGTACAGACATACTCAGGTTATAAATGTACTATAAATAATGTTTGGTTTATGAAGTATGGTATAACCTGAACTCGGAGGATATGAAACGTTTACTAAAATAGGACAAACCATTATGAAATGTCGCTTATACCACAGCAATTAATTATCTCTGACAGTAGTGCTAACTATAAAAGGCATAATTTGTTTATTTCTCAGACATGATCATTTCTGTAAAAACTCTTTCACACATATTTGTATGGCAGTAACTTTAACATACTATAACACGTGATGAGAACTAACTCGACTTGCAGATGTTGTAACTATAAAGTTATAAAATGTCATTCATTTATTTTTTATTTATTATTATCAATGGTCAACCGCTGTGGTATAAGAGGTATAAAACACTTTGGAATATGCTTTATTAGAAAATATTATTCAGCTTTGGGGTGGATAACACAACTCTGCATAACACCACCCCGGTGTTGATTATTTTCCTCTAATAGCACACCCTGTTCTGATCTTTTCCTTACACAATACAGACAGAAAATCCGATCTGGTGAGTTTAAATTACACTGAAAAAAAGTACATATTTAAATTAAAGGCAGAATTTCTACTCAAGTAAAATATGAAAGTTAAACACAAAAAAATAATGGTATGTTCAGGTTGAGCTAATTAAATAGTATTTCTTACAATATAAACTAAAATTTGTTTTAGCAAAATAGACATTATATCAATATTAAAAAGCTACACAAAGCCAGAATCCCTTTTTGAGTGCACTAATATCGAATACATGTACTATACTCCTTTTTTTTTTTTTTTTTGAATAAGCAAAGACATTAGAGACCAAATAGTCCATTGCACAACACTCACTCACCACTGGCTATGTCAGTCATAAATTAATGAAACAAACATAGCAGGCACATTCATAATTAAAAGTTACAGACATTTCTCTAACTTTTTTAAATGAGTCTTTTCAGCTGTGCAAATCTACTCAAGGTAACTGTTACTGTTACTGTAGGTTTCACTCTACAGTCTATCATAAAGCTATCACTAATGTTCTAGCCAGACATAACATTGCATTAGATTACATTATAATAATGATAATGACAGGTTTAGAACAGAATGCTGAGTAACACGCAGTAACTGTGTACCAGTTAGGGAGAGATTATATGCAGAAAGGAAGCATTTCAGTTTGGGAGTCTTTTTCCCCCTAAATACACATACTGACACAGAGAAACATGTAAGAAAGGAATCTGATCTTAGATGTGTGCCCTTGCCCTGGAACTATTACTGTACGCAGGCCGAAACAAGTCCAGCACTAACATCTAAGCACTTGGTTGTCACAGTAGTATATCTTCACTGCAAAAAACAAGACAAGACATATCTTGAATCCATAGTCACATTTATCTATAATTTCTTGACTTATCATTACAATAAACCGAATGCAATTGTATTTCTGGACATACAAAAAATAAACGTTGTTTTATTAGCAGACCAGTCTGCTCATTTTAAGCATTCATTTCTAGAAATAATTTTTTTGCCAATAGTACAAGTTATGCTTGAAAATAGTAAAAATATGTCTAGAAATGGGCTCCATCCTCTTAGATTTAATTTACTGTAAACTTATAATAAGAATCTTAAGATAAAATGGACGAGATTCAAGATATTTCCACTTGCTAAGAGATCTTTTTTTGCACTATTTTACACTTACACTTTTTTTGGTTCAAGTAATATTCAGAGCCAGCTGCGTAGAGGTAAGTGATGAAAAGAAGGGCACAGGTAAAACCATGGGGATTGTTGTATACAAAGGAGCAGGGTTCCAGTAAAAATTGATTTATAATTAAGTAAAAAAAAAAAAAAAACCACTTATAATGACTGAAATGCCCTTAAATGCACCACTTTCCCGAAAGCTTCTGGTTGATTATGTGCAAATTCAGCTGACCAGTGGGAAACCCTGCTAAAAATCATGTTGATATGTCTAAGAAACAATGTTATGGCTTCTGCTTCTTAATGTGACATTGAACTTATAAACCGATATCACATCCCTTCTTCTCCTAGATGCACCAAAATGTTCAATTAAGAGTCATGCATAGGTTACAGTATTATATAAGCAGACATTTGGTCTTGATTCTCGACCAGTAGTATATAAGTTTGGATAACAATTTATTAAAACATTCGTTTTTTTGTTGTTGTTTTTCAAACATTACCTTTTAGCATTATTCGGCTTTCAGTTTCAGAGCAGAGAGGGCAGTTATGGTGAAGTTGCTTTTAAAACATGGGGTTAAAAATGTGCACTGGTCAAGTGCTGTACATTCTTCACCAACAGTAAAGCCGTCTCATTTCCTCTATGCTAAAAGACTGTGGTTGAAGCTAGTCGGCTCCTTTACTTCCTGTTTAAAAAGGGGAGGAAGTGGGTATGTGTGCGTGTTTGTGTAAGAGATACCAGCAAACAGCGTCAGCTAGTACCCCTAGGAGACTCGGAAAGCCTTACGTGCTTGTTTGTGCTAATGGATCCCCAAAGGATTAAATTATCTGCTGATTCCTGAATGCTCTGTCAGTACCAACATGGTAACCTTAAAGAGACAAAAATAACCAGGCCATCCCTAAATCAATTTTAAATTATCCCTAGTAGTCTCAACTATAGCGACCCAAATTGATATTAGTTGATTTAAGTTATTAATCTGGTCCTGTGAGATTAAATAATAGCTACAGTCAAACAACAAAATCACCAACAATTCTGTTGCCCCAAATATATTCAAGTCTCTGGCTTGACTCTGTTCAGTGTTCCTTCAGGCCTTTCTGCACAGGACTATAAATCTGGTATGCACACCACCCAAACCATACAATAATAGAAGCGATACACCCCTGTAGCACCAACATCAGCCCAAAGGTGGAGTAAATAGTCGGGCCAGGGAGCTGAGGATCTGTGGAGGGTGCTATGACCATGGATGGGTGAAGCAGCAGGGCTCGGATCTCTACCTTGATCATATGGAGCTCATCAAGGATGGAGAGGAAGGTGCAGCAGTGGAACCACTGGTGACTGTGCCCCCAGATGTCAAACTTTCCAGGAGAAAAACGTTCTGGGATCTTGCTAATGTTAAAGGCTGCAGACACCACCAGCCAGAAGCAGTGGCGATAGAAAAAGGTGGCCATTGTAGCTGATGGGTAAAAAGAAGAAGCCGGATATGGTGATGGACTGAAGAGCCGGTAGAAAATCGGTGTGGATGATACGAAGAAGGGCAGAAGGAAAACAAGAGTGCGTACAGCATAGCGATACTTCCTCCACTGCTGCCTGGTGTTGCAACAGGTTAACACACAGATAATGGCCACCAGGAAGGAGCAAGGGATGTACAGGTTATCAAAAAATAAGTGAAAAGGCAGGAAGGAGAAAGAAGAGTTATGAGATGGAGCTGAGGAAGGCTCGACTTCCTTTTCCGACTGTGTCTCTGAAATATTCTGTTTCCCAAGCCCGACCTTTGGTATCCCAGCCTGTGGGTGAATGTAGTAATAGTAAGCCAAAGATGAACCAACTGTATAAGCACTGATGGTCCCATAATCCACAAAGAAGCAGATCTCTCTGACAATCAATGACATGGAGTTGAGGAGATGAGCCATACTGCTGGCCAGCAGCAGATAGAAAACCCCGAAGAAATAGTTCCAGGCTGGGTAAAAGAAGGGCTCCCCAGGGGTTGGGGCTCCTTCCCACTCGAATATTTCTATAAAGTTAAAGGCAAAGATGAATATCGGGAGGAAATGAGTCCAGAAGTTTCCGGTCTCGTTAGTAGGCCGGAATGCAGAGACCAGGCACTGTATGAGGCTGTAGTCAGGGAAGCGGTAACCTGACAAAATGAAGTTCTCTGTCACTCTTGGAGGGACGTCGGTGTGACGAAGAAGAGGTAGCGACCACATGGCTGAATGTCGGATTTGGGACTAACTAGTTGACTGGCTCAATAAAGCAATCCATTGCTCGTCTGGTTCTTGTTCATCATGTAAATCTGTTCTACAGAACTGAATCCAAATATCCATCAATAAAAACTAAGCAGGAGAAGCACGGAATCAATTCAGAATTTGTAAAAACTCAATGAAACACTTGGCCATGTAAATAATTCATTGTAAAAATGTCACTCAGTCATGCAGCACAGTTAGAAATCCATTGCAGTGTGCAGGATACCTGCTGAAAATCCCTGAGTGTCCATAATCCTCACAACATCTGAGGAAATCTGCCTCTTTAAGTGCTTTCCTTTTTTGTTCTTTTTTTTAGAACTACAGCAGCAAGTCGTCATAATCCATGAACAACGAGGTTAATGTTTTATCTCTTCAGAGCAGACAAGACCTTATCAGTGAGTGTTGCGCTGACTCTGCCTTGCTCGGGAGCTTTTTACTCACATGTCAGTG
The DNA here is from genome assembly GCF_024256425.1 of Clarias gariepinus. Lineage (NCBI taxonomy): Eukaryota > Metazoa > Chordata > Actinopteri > Siluriformes > Clariidae > Clarias > Clarias gariepinus. Next base: position 27,867,391 of record NC_071100.1, on the reverse strand, counting down.
TGTGGAAACGAGCAGCGAGAAAGCCGATGCTGAGAATATTTTGCATGGTGATGATGATGATCCTCATGGCCTCGTGCTGAACGTGCTGAGGCCAGACGCACAACCAGACCGTGTTTTATTCATGATCTGCTGTGCATAATTCATCGTTTCTCTTTCCTCAGTAGGGTAGCAGTCCCGTGAGCGCGCTGTCGGATCGGATGCGATGGCACGCTGATTCTGCTGTCAAACTGCAGCTCTTAGACTCCGCATAGACACCCTGAACAGATCCATCAGGAGGAAGATGATGATGTTTCCATCCCGCATCAGTTCGGCGGCGTCGGTGTCACGGAATCCCCGGCTGTCTGTCTTCTATTTAAGAAGCGCTACAGTCTCAGGAGCTGAAAAGCCGTATAAGCGCGCGCTCACTCACACACACTCACACTCACACACACGCGCGCGCGCGCGCACACACTGTCCTTGAGTGAATGTGCGAGGGCGGAAAGAAGCCGGGTCGCCCCGCGCGTGAGCAGAATGCCGGTTGGCTGCTGTGCGCCTGCGCAGTGTAGCGCTGCTGCTCCTCTTCCTCCCCCACAGACCTCTTAATCTCACAGACAGACACCTTACTGCTGGACTGGGCGGAGCTCATCTCATTATCATCTCTCTCTCTCTCACACACACACACACACACACACGCGCGCGCACCTCTCCAGTCAAAATCTTCCCCTGAAGCTATACTTTAATGAAAACGTTTCATTCGTGTTCAAACCTGTATCAGACATTCATTCATTCAACTTGACTTTTCTTTTTTTTTGGTATGCATTCAGTGTTTTCACCTCTCTTGTTTCTCATTTAGTCTTAGTAATAATAAGTAGCAGGAATAGAACACACTGATTGGCGCACTCCCGTTGCGTAAGCGCTTAGATAAGCCAATAAGAATCCGCGCTAAGGAAATAAGGGCGGGTCTTGATGTAAAGCCCCGCCCATGCGGAGGGAGGGGGCGGGGCTGTAGTGCTGGCCACTTGACAGGTGGCCCTGTGGCTGGGTTGTCAAACAGCCCTTCCATTAGCAAAGCCCAGGGCTGCTCCTGCTGCTCCATTAGCCAGCTGCTCTGAGCATTACTGTGTCACACTGCAGCATTCTCACTCATTACAATCAATGGCCAGTGCAATCATGCATTCATTGCATTTCCTTTTTTCCGTTTTGAAAATTAGGTTTATGCTGGACTTCAAACAGGAGCTTAAACTCTTGTGTGTGTGTGTGTGTGTGTGTGTGTGTGTGTGTACAGTATGCACAGTATGCATTTTCTGTTTTAAATTTAACGATTATTAATTGAATTAATATAAAGTTATACATTTTTGCATTTGTATAGCACTTGTTGTGTAGCACAATGTTCATTGACGCAAGGCAGGTTAAAAGAATTCAATTACAGAATTAAAATGTAAAAAAATGAGATAAAAAATTTGTGGTAGGAAAAGGTACACAATCAACAGTGATGACGAAGTCTTAAGAAGAACAAGTCAAGAATTTGGGAGAGCTTCACAAGAAGATGAGTGAGGCTGGAGTCAGTACATCAAGAGCCACTGCACACAAACATCTTCAGGAAAAAAGCTATGACTGTTGCATTTCTATTCAAACTACTCCACTGTGTTTGATTATGTCCTAAGGCAGTTATTTAACAGGATATTATAAAGCATTTGATGCATCTATTTGACAAGCTTTATGGAGATGCAGATTTTCTTTTCTAGCAGGACATAGCATCTGCCCACTGTGCCAAAACTACCACTAACTGGCTTGCTGACCATGGTATTACTGTGCCCAACTGGCCAGCCATACAGGATATATGGACTATTGTCCAGAGGAAGATGAGAAACACCTGACCTTACAATACAAACACACTGAAGGATGCTTTTAAACAACCTGGTCTTAAACGACTTTGTGCTGCAGGCTGATCACTTCCATGCCATGCTGCACTGATGACCAATTTGTGGTGCTTATCAAGTACTGATTGCATAAATGAACATACTTGTCAAAAGTTGGGCATTTCTGTATTGTAAATCCTTTTTTAATTGATTTTAAGAAATATTTGAATATTTTGAGATTCTGGATTTTTGGGTTTATGAGCCGTAAGCCATAGTCGTCAAAATAAAATAAAAAAAAAAGGCTTAAAATATTTTACTTTATGGGTAATGAAATTAGAATGCATGACAGTTTAATTTTTGAATTACATGTTTATTTAAAAAAAATCAAACTTATTTAACTGTATATATGCAAATATTTATATGCATTGATTTTATGCATTTATAGTAGACATTGAAATTATGTTTTTCGAAACCTAACAACCTCAGACAGTCCCAGTTCTCTTTCGAAAAAAGGCTGGCACCATACAGGGGCAAAAATAAATGTACAAACTGCGTGAGGTCACTTTAGAAGAAGGAGGAAGCAATATATCTGGCGCAGTACTGCGTATATAACCCTGATAAAAATCCCCTCATGTTTTTAAGTGCAAACCAAGCTCTCCTGACATAAAATCTATCAGCTAATTATAAATGCAAAAAAAAAATCCAGTGTATGTTCAAATGTCATGTTTTTTCATCAGCTGATAAACCTGGACTTGACTTGGGCTAGTTTAATCTATATTCGAGGGTTCAGCATTTTGAGAAAGAAGAACATTATAAAGGAAGGAAATAAAAACGTTTTTTCATATAATAGTATCAGGTTGTCTCCTACACAAATCTTCAGAGAACAGTGGAAAGGGTTAATACTGGGTGCTGAAAGAGCGCTACCTGTCTAACTCATCACCTGTTTGCTGGACTTGCAGTCTAATTTGCTGAGCTCACAGAAATACGCTGGAGCTTTGAGAATTTGATGATTAGACAGTGGACATTGCTTTGTTAGATAAAGGCCTTGGTAAATAATCAATACGTAACATAACTCTTAGTAAAAGTTGTAGATAAAGTGTGCTACCAGAAGCTGGGGTAGAGTGCAGAGCCATGAGTCATGTACACTGTTCACTGGTCTGAAACCAATTACACAAAGACACGCACAAACACACACACACACACAAATTCTGTGAATGGCCTCAGTGCTGGACTGTTTGCGGTATTGCATTGTTTAGTGATGTTTTGGGAATCTGTGCACATTCGCTAAGATCACAGAAAAATGATTCATTAACGAACAATTCATATTGTTGGTGGGGTTTAACTGCTTCCTTCCCTCTATTCAAATATTGTGTCAAGGCCTCTTTCTTAAAAACACAAGCACACACACACACTCATTTCACACACCAATTTCCCCTGGCCTGGTTTGGTGCCCTGGAGGATGTATTAGACTCTTTTGTGTACTTTGATTCAAATACTTCTTTTGTCACCTTTCTCTTTACTACACATGCACGCACACACCGTTTTTATATTTTTTTTATACTGAGAAATGTTTGCAGGTTATGTAAGCATGTTAGAACTTGAGGGCTATGTGTTGCAGAAGTGTATTAGCGTGCATATACAGTAAATGGAAGTGCGCGCGAGAGGCTGGTTTTTGTGGTTGTGTTAACCTACGTAAAAGGCGTTGCTCTTTATTACACACTTCTGGATGACCTTGGCCGACTGCTGTAAGCTGAAAAAGTGGTGAGAAGAAAAAGAACAGACAGCTTCCACCGCAGGAGATAAAGTGAAGTGAATCAGCCTTTCGAGGCATCTTCTACTTCAGACAGTCTCACTTCTCTTTGACAGAAAAAAACTGGCAGCTGAAAGTCGCAAAAAATAAATAGAAGAATTGATTGAGTTTGCTTTAGAGAGAAAGAGAAAGACAACTGCCTCAGCAAGAGGATCATGAGAGTGTGAAATTCTTAGTGAATACGTACTTCCTTAAAATGTTGATGTTGTACCTCCAAAATCAATGTATTGTACCCATAGTGATGCAGTTACCACTGAATTCTGTTTTGTATCATGTCATAGTGACACAGATTATTATTATAAGTAAAAACTAATTAGATATTTTATTTTTATATTATATATTATGGTTATAACTAATTAGATATATTATCTTTAAAATATATAGACTGGATGTAAATTAGGTAAGAAGATGCTCTATATACATCATGAATTATGGACATTGCACATCTGCACACACCCATGTCCATTTATGGACACTGCATCTACACATTCATGCATATTTGCACACTCCCTGCTACAACTAAAATTTTCTATATTTTCTATACTTGTATAGCTAAGTTTTTTATATTTAATATTTCGTTCTTTTGTTTTCAAGTTTGTTAAAATATTTTATTGATTATTTTTTCCCATAATTTATTTCTTATTAATAATTAATTTTTTTAAGGTCACGGGTGGTTGTATAAGAATTTCACTGCTTATTGTACTGTTTATGACTGTGTATGTGATAAATAAAATTTTAATTTAAAACAGTGAGTGGTGCAAGATTAAAGTAATGAGAGTTTTATAAAAGAATGACAAGTATTTATGACCTCAAATGCGAACACAACTTTGTTATCAGTGTGGTTATACATTTTATTTCAATCAAGCAGTTTTTATTGAATGATTGTTTTCTGGTTCTGTCAGTGCTGCAACCACTTCACATTACAGGAAGTGATCTATTAAATTTAGCAGGTGTAATAATAACACGTAACACTACAGCATGAAGAATTAACCTGTAATCAGTTTGTTATAGAGAGAATTGTATAGAGACATGATACAAATGTATACAGAAAGAGGAGCTAAGGAGAAAAGGCAATGCCAGATTCAATCCTTTACAAATGAAAGACTGACACCAGGACATCAAGACAGAGAAAAGAATATTTAAAAAAATACCCATATAATTTATTATAGATATACTAAAGTGTTTATGTACTGTACATAATATACAGAATGTTTTGGTTCTGTTTCTAAAGGAGAAATGGGACCTTGTGTATCCACAGCCATAGTCTCTTATAAAACATACACCTTAAAGGAAAACACAACCACCATCATATGCAAGTATCAGAACAAATAGTTTACTTTGTAATTTTTAGACAAACCTGATACTCAATGATTTCGCGATTTTTCTATTTCTACACGGAGTGCTAAAGAAGAGGACTCCACAAGTACTGTAGGCCTGTCGGTGTGTGACTGGTGGTGGTGGTGATGGCAGCAGTGATGGCAACTGAAACTGAGTTGAGGCACACAGCAAGCTGATGCAAATTTCATTCATTTGAATAGAACACCACCACCTCATGTATGGAACTAGAGTGAAGAGAGTACTGGAAACAAGACAATGTACAGAATAAATCGAACCTAAAGAGCAAAAACAAAAGCAGCACAAGATTTAAGCTAACTTGATTCAAAACACATTTTCAAATTGAGTTGTCCTTTTTGGTTGAGACCTGTTTTTATGTCTGACTCAGTTGTGGTGGATCTGGAGCGAATCCGGGAACACTGAGCACTATACACAACTAGACAGAACACTAGTCCATCACAATACACACACACACACACACACACACACACACACACAAAATTTCACACACTTATTCACAGTTAGGGACAGTTCAGAGTAGCCAATCCATCTGCCTGCATGTTTATGGACCTGAAACTGGAGGCCCTAAAGGAAATCTATGGAAACATTAAGAGCACATGAGACAGTTAACATGAGACAGTCACGCGAGCTCAGGAGCAGGCCATCAATGTTGGAGCTGCAACTCTGTGCCACTTTCTGTAGCTCTGTTTGTTTATGAAATATTTTGAATCATTTCATAAGCCATAAGCCCCTTACCCTTATCTTCATAATGTCTGGAATGTTGCCTCTGGCTCAAGGCCTTAATGCATATTATTCTCTGTTTGAGTCTTGACCTGATTCCAGTCCAATGTAATAGCAGACCTCTTTGATTTCTGCAGTAATGAAGAATAAAAACAGATATGCGAGAATTATATTACAATACGCAGTAATTGCTTTGTTTTTTAAATGTCTTTCACGTCTTATGGTTTTACCTCTTTTTTCCTCATCCTCTTTCTGAATATCTTTTCTCTGCTCCTATTTTGCCTCATTATGTCTTCAGCTGGCTCAGTAAAGAATGTTTCTTTTAAGCATGACAGAGGACTGTTGGACATGATATTTTTCTTCTACTGTATTTTTGGTGGTTGAAGCCAGTCGCTGCACACTGAGAGTGATCCAAGCAATCTTTGCATAATGGCCATGGCACACTTACATTCATCTATATCTGCCATTCCTTTTTCCAGTGAAATCACTGTAACAGTTTAAACCCCAAAGGCAAATTGCAGTAGCAGCACACCCTTTTCATCAGTCCACCCTACAGGAAGAGACAGAAGCAATCCCATTTAAAAAAGATCAATAAATCTGTCTGGGTCTGATCCAATAAATTCATCACCATTGTGTCTGGGCTAGATAAAGCTGGATGGTATAAGTTTCCCTTATAAATGCTTTTCAGATAAACGTTTCAAATAAATCACAATACTTAAAATAATTCAACCAAAGTTAAAATGCCCAAAGCAGGCCATTCTTTAACCATGCCACCACTCAACAGTTCAGATGTTCGAGCATGTTGTGGAACAATATGTAAAGTAGGTGAAAGATTGTAACAGCTGCATGTTGGGAGTAAAACGATGGGGGGAGGGGTGGGGCATAAAATAAAAATCCAAGAAAAAGGTCTGGAAATATGTAGGTGAAGCTTCGCTCGTGGTGGTTTTCAAAGTGTGCTATGTGAACCACAGCCAAGGGATCCATGATTTTTTTATATGATGTATAAAGCTGGAAACGAGAGCCTATTATTATCAAAGGTATTATTATATATTCATAGGCTCTTACAGTTATTAGCCTGCTTGGCTGGTCACTTGAATTGACTGGAGTCGATCCAAGCCTCAATAACCTGAGAACAAGAAGGCCTATGAATAATGTTAACCTGATCTTTAAGAGCTCTGGTGGCAGAAAGTACAGAAATAGACAGCTCAATGGCTTCATAAGTGGACGTTAATATCAGGAAGTTGGAATATTAACAACAAATGACCCAAATTAGAAAAGAAATAAAAGTCTACTTTGGTTGTTTGCCAGCTTGAGAATTTTTATTTGTCTTTCTACACACATCACAATATTTCAGTGTTTTAACGTTTCATCAACAGCATTTAAACCACTATGATGCATATTTCTGTTTTAAGCCATATCACACACAGTGTCCTGACAAATCTGCTTTAGCCTGGAATTAGCAGCCGTGCTGCCTTTAATGCCATGTGCACGATCTGTGGGTGTGTTTGAACCATGGGTAGATTTAAGTTCGTTTTATTGATTTAATGCTTTTAATGTAGAGTCAAGACACATCTGTTTCCTCTTGCATATCATTCCCAGCGGAATGTGCTTATATAAGTTTATTCCTAAATTTATTTATTTATTACAAGCACTATGACATCAGCCCTATGTCGTCATAGTGTGTGAAGGGCTCTGTTGTTTTCCTAAGCATTTTCCCCCCTATTTTGGGCTTTTGGGGGTCTTAACATGTTTAAAAACTCATGAAAATTGGCAGACAGGTTGGAATCTGCTGCCATTAGGACGGCTGAGAGTCTGACACGAGATTGCGCAGGGTGCTTGGGCCCACTCATCATTGCTTGCAACTATATTTTATTTATTTATTTATTTATTTATTTATTTATTTATTTATTATTATTATTATCTGCTAGTTTTATTATAGGTTTTGTTCCTAATTTTTATGTTTTATTTTAACCTTGTAAAGCAATTTGGGCAGTTGTTTTAAATTGCTATATAAATAAAGTTTAGCATTACAGTATATTTCTCATATCAATTTTCCATGGATTCAGAGCTTACAAGAAATGGGACATAAATATTCAATTTAAGGGAAAAGAAGGGCTTTGTCTAATGTGTCACACTAATACGATTTTAAAAATGCTTTTATTGGTTGCATCTAAAATAGTTCTATGCCAATCGATTGAAAAACAAAGATTTTTTTCTACAGTCAGGTGACCTGGTAGCCTTGCTGAGGTCTGACCGTCTAACAAAGAATGAACTTGTTTAAACTGGTACACCACCTTCGCTAGCTGGTAAACGATATTCCAGCTAGCTTCATATGTGACTAAATTGATCAACAAATGTTTGAGGTTTTCCAAGTGACTCTACTGACTGCGTTAGTAGTGTGGTTTCCATTTTATCAGCAGTTACCAGCTGATAAGTAGGGTGAAGTTGGGTGAAGTAGGGTTAAAGTTCTACCCAGAAACTAATATATAATTTGATTTGCCGTGCAGCAAATCTGTATATTGCATGAATTATATTTATATAGATTAAAACCCTTAAAACCCAAGCAGCAGAGATACGTGTCGGCAACTTGACATATGGTAATGATGATTAAAAATATATATGTGCTTATATAGAAGCTTTTCTGGTGTGTGTTAACGTGGAAGCTTCATACTTTAAACTGTGGTTTTTCGGATATTTCAGGTAGAACAAAAGTTATCATTATATAAAAGGTCATAATATATTTACATTTTATTAAGGGTCAATTTTACCACTACCAAAATATGTGAATGAAGTTGCAAAAATGTAAAACTTACAAAATAAATAATGTTTTTTTTTTTTTTTTTTTTGTCATAGAAACAACCGAAAACAATCATAGAAACTGTGATTGTGTATTTTTGTGGTACAGTATTTCTTTGCCTTTTTGTTTCAAATTTTTTTACTCAGTCGCGTTTGGGGAAGTTGGTTAAAAGTCAGTTCATTATATTGCTGAAAAAAAGGATGTGTCACTCTATACTGCACGATCCCCAAAATAGCCCTACGTTTAAAAAAATCAGGCAAAAAAAATACAGGCTAAAAGTCTCTGAGCTTTAAGGGCTATGAAAGGTGATTCCATGAGTGTGGTGATTATGTTCGTGTTGATACCATTTATATTCATTTACGTACAAATTGTACGTAATGATACATAAAACAATATGTTAAAATAGTGTCCTTTACAACAGCCTATGTACATGATAAGTACAATCTAAAGCGCTTAGAAACCAGCACTGTGCCTGCTACAGCCCTGTAACTTGCTTTAGACAACAGATAATAGTTCTTTGGGGAAAATTGCTTGCATTATTTTGTGAATGCATTTAAAATCTCTTTCTGTAAACATCCTCTCTCATAAGTCATCTATTATAGATTATGAAATATTTACATAACAGTGTCACATGCTGTAACATTCAATCAGTCCTATCATCCGAGCCCTTTCACCCCTGTGAGATACAGTACGTACAGTCAGTGGAATATTCATAACTAACTTACCAGTCCTCAATAAGGAAATCTGTTTCTTGATAACATTATTAAAATCAATAAATTCATTAATACATTATTAAAATAAAAAGTATTACAACACCCTTAATCTACCCATGCCATTAGCATGGATGCTACAGTAGTTATACACATTTGTTCTATCTGCTGATTCTGTGGCTTAAACCACTCAACCCTGTTACCTTAAATGTTGCCTTACATATAGGTTATCATATTATATGAACACTTAAATACATTTTTTCTTAGCTTCAAAATCAGTTTATTTTTAAAGCACTAATAAAAAAACAATTAAAATCTGGTATTTTCACTCTCACTCACTCATCTTCTATACCGCTTTATCCTGTATTCAGGGTTGCGGAGACCTGGAGCCTATCCCAGGAGACTTAGGGCACAAGCCAGGGTACACCCTGGACAGGGTGCCTATCCATCTCAGGGCATGCACACATATACACACTCACATACTATGGGCAGTTTGGGAATGCCAATTAGCCTAATCTGCATGTCTTTGGACTGTGGGAGGAAACCCACCAAGCACAGCGAAAACATGCACACAGAGATGGGAATCGAGCCAGTACGAGTTAACCCGTACAACACCGTGCCACCCGGGTGCTTTTTAATATGAGAGTCTGCATGTTCTCCCAGTGCTTGGTGGGTTTTCTCCAGGTACTTTAGTTTCCTCCCACAGTCTAAAGACATGCAGATTAGGCTAATTGGTGGTATAAAATTCAAATCCAAATTTTATTTGTCACATACACAGTCATACACAGTATGATATGCAGTGAAATGCTTATACGACCGCCGGTGACCTTAAAAAAAATAATAAAAACTTATATGTAGGAAATAAATATGAATAAAAAGAAATACAAAAGAAAATAAATTTAATAGTAAAATAAACTGTACAAATAAGGACATAATAAAAATATTACAAAATATAGAAATATAGAAGAAAAAAGTATATATATATATATATATATATATATATATATATATATATATATATATACAATTTTAATGTGACAATGGTTGTGCAAATATGCATAAAAAGTGACCAAAAAGTGACTTATTAAAGTACAGACTATAATAGTATAGTATAGACTATGAGACAGTGGGTGAGGGAGCTTCTTGCTTGGATTTTAAGAACCGAAGTGGCAAAAAGTGTCCGCTAGATGGCGATATTTACTAATTCTAATAACGATGAAACTGGTTTTCCTTCTCTGTAATTGCACAGTAACTAACAGGAATGTGTCCAGGCATTATATTATACATGGGATGTAAACAAATAGATCTAATATGTCTTGGGTTTGAAACAGTGTGCATTGCTGAACTTTTAACTGCACTAAAATAATTAGTCTGCCCTTTCTGCATGCTCTCCTCTTCCTCTTCGCTGGGTGGAATGTAGCATCTTATATAGAAAAACTACAGAAAGAAAGGCAGAGAAAAAGCTTTTTCATGGCCAGCTGTGGCATAGCCATTATTTTCATTAAGTGCTGAATTTACATTTTTTTTTAGTAGCTGTTCATGGGAACTCTCAATATGTGCTCCAAAGAGGTCCTGCTGCAAGTGAAGGAGGTCATCACTGGGCTGAGAAAACAAAACACACCTTGCAGAGACAGAGCCCAAAGATAAGGAGTGTCCAAATCATGAGTGTGGTACATACTTATTAAAAAGGAATGCACTGGTGATCTCAGCAACACCAAAATCCCTTGAAAAGCCACAAAAGGGAACTAAGGTAGCTGATCACAAAACCATTTCAGTGGTGAACAACCCCCGGCATAGACAATTAGCCAAGTCAATAATGCTCCAGTGGACAAAGACATATGATTGTCTACTGTACATCTATGATTATGAAACTCCTTCATAAATGTTAATACATGGTATTGACCTTAAGATGCAATTCATTGGTAACGCTCAAGAAAAGAAAGGCCAAATCATTTTTTAAATTTTTTATGTCTTTGTACTGATGACCCTTTGGTAAATTTTATTGGCTCCAGACTTTATACAGGTATACTAATTAGTATTAAAAATAACCCTTATATTTTTTTATAACTCTTATATTAGTCTGGCCAGACAAATGGCTCTGTGTGCATGGAGTTTGCATGTTTCCCCCCGTGCTTGATGGGTTTCCTCCCACAGTCCAATGACCTGCAGATTGGGCTAATAGGCATTCCTAAATTTCCTGGAGTGTGTATGTGTGTGTGTGTGTGTGTGTGTGTGTGTGTGTATATATGCCCTGTGAAGGAATTGGCACCCCATCCAGGGTGTACCCTGTCTCGTGCCCCAAGTCTCCTGGGATAGGCTCCAGGCCCCCCGCGACGCCATATACAAGATAAAGCGGTATAGACAATGAGTGAGTTAGTTTGGCCAATTACTTTTAATCCTGTGAAAATAGAGAAACTTTGTTAAGAAAAAAATTTAAATAAAAAAAAAATGGATGAAAGTGCAGATTTTGTTTAACTAAGATTTAAGATTTACTTAAGTCTATTGGATGCAGTAAAATTTGTAATGCACATAGATATACAGTATATACTGTAAATAAGCAGGTCCTCATTGATTTGATGAAACATACTGTAGTCTTGATAACTTACCAGCATTAATAAAATGGTGAACAATGTACCAAAAAAAAAAAAGTCAGCTGCTAGGGATTTGGTGACACTTGATTACTTCAGTCTTTTCTGCTTTTAGCTTTTCTCCAAAGGTTACAATGACATAAGCGTTTCTCACGCTCTTTTAGACCTCCTTCTCTTCCTCTGCGCTCCCTCAGAACTTCGGTTCCTCTTTGCATTTTCCCTATGGAGTTAGGCTTCCGTTGATGATTTCAACTTTTTAAACTATCCTCACTTGAGAACCACAAATGTTCTAATTATTTAATTATAAGAGCTGCAGTAGTGGTGACATCACAAAAATAAAAATAAAAAAAAGCATAATCCTACCAACATGATGAGATCAAATGAGATTAATTTGACATCACTCTTCTCAAAAGAACTCCTTTAAATAAAGTGCTCCAAGTACAAGTTCTACAAGAATCCCTATTGTTGTTTAATAAGCCTGCCTAGAAAAAGGTTTAACAAGTCTTCACTTTATGGTCACCTCCATATCTATTGTCATCCTTGAAGAGACGTTACTCCATCATTGATTCATTCATTTACACACCTTTACCACTTTATCCTGTTCATGGTTGTGGTGGATCCGCAACGTATGCCAGATATGCACAGTTTATTGCAGAGCTCCACACGCTCATCTACTTATACCTACTGTACCTAGTTGTAATTTAAAGCATGACGACTCAAACATTTTTTATGTAGGGTTTATTGATCAATAGAAATATTTCAATTTAAGTTATAAACATCATCTAACTTTTCACATATCATTTTATTTAAATTAGTTTAGTTATATTTTGCACAGTTGTTGGAAGCTTTTTATTTCTAATTTAGACACTATCAGACAATGTCTTCCTTCCATTTTTAATTAATTAATTTATATATATATATATATATATATATATATATATATATATATATATATATATATATATCATCCCATGTAATGTTGCAATGGTCTGTCCCAGAGAACTCAGAGTACAAGGCAGGGGACATTATGGATAGGGTGCCAACTTATCGCAGGGTACAAAAAAACACACCCAACCAATCATACAGAATAGACTATTTGGCAACGCCAATCAGCCTGCACAGCATGTTTTTGGACTGTTGAAAGAAAACAGAGTAAATGGTTTTTAATGTCAGCTTAATGAATGGAAAATGGAAGCAAGTAGAGCTTTCTTATTAAACAAATTGCCAAAAAAACATGAAAACGAGAAACATAAGCAGCAGGAACTATAAATACTAAGTACAAATGGCGGAAACAAATACCAACACAAACAAAGACAAACTGGGACCCAGATTTTAAATAATGGTGCTAATCGTGAATTAATGAGATACAGGTGAAAATGATCAGGAACATGTGAACCGCTGGGGTGTGTGGGAAATGTAGTTCAGTATGTCTTTGCTATTTCCATGACAATTACTGTGGATTCAAGTTGACGTTATTAAAATGATAAATTGTTTTTGGAATTAGTTATTGATTGGATTAAACCCGTTCAATTCAAGAGATACTAAATTAATTCACAAATACATATAATACGTTTGGGATATGTATTTCGTTGCTGTGACAATTTTGTGACCCATGGGTTTAGAAACAGAGACAGGAATATCTGGAGAAAAGCCCAATTGACTCTATGTAGAGAAACTATATATTTCATTGAAAAATAAATAAATAAATAAATAAATAAATAAATAACAATAGAACTGCAACCCTGAATACTGGTAAAACGGTATAGACGATGAGATGAGATGAGTTGAGATAACAATGGAATATTTTACTATCAAACAAACAGAAATAGAAACTATAGTTGGAGCAAATGCAAATGCAAAAAAAGGAACTCTGAACCACTGATTGTCTTTTACTTTTCTGTTTCCCCAATGTTAAGTCCCTTTGGTGATTATATGTTTTAAACACAAGTGAAATACAATTTAAACAGTTAAAAGAACCTTCAAGCACAGACAGGAGTTTAATAAAATTTCCCAAACTCAGAAAAACAGTACAGAGAGAAAAAGAGAATTTCAAAATTACACAGTTGATAATATCTTCCTTTCAACTATTAGATGCTACTTTTATGACAGCAACGTGATGGGTTGTATGAATGGGCTTTACCCAAAACTCACCAAGTTTCACTAAATCTACAGATGGAACTGTGTGTAAACCATGGTGTGTTCCATGGTATCTTGGTCATGAACTCCAACAGGATTTTGACTCCTTACCTTGAAAAACTTCCAATCCACCCTGGAAAATATAGGTCAACTATAAAGTCTTTCCCTGATTTTAAATATGTATCACATAAAACCTAAAATAGGAACAAATTGCAAGTTAACAGTCACACAATGTTCCCTACCATTCCTGAAGTTTAAAACTGAATTCCGTTCGCTGTCCAGAGAACATTCTTTTAAGGTCAGAAACACTGCAAATCTCTTTGCATACCAACCTTTGATACTCACTTTGATATGCTTAACATCTGGCAGATGTTGCCTATACTTACTGTATTTCTAAACCTCTGTTAACCTTCAACTGGCATTTTTTAAACCATGGTAACACAAAACATACCAGTATCAAAATAGTATCTAAAAATCTATTAATAATCTACATAATGGCACAACATGCATATATCCATCTAGCATACTGTAGTTGTAAATTATAACTTTATGAGCACCCTGAATAGTGTTGGACCATTGACACCTTAGAGCTGACCCTGGCTAAGGGTCCAAAGCCTGTAGTTATGTTGTTGTTGTTGTTGTTTTGGTGCAATCCTAAACTTGTGTTGCTGAGTGTGTGGATGTTCTCCTCATGTCTGTGTGTGTATGAGGGTGTTTGGGGGTGTTTCCCTTTAGGTTCTCCAATTTTCTACCAAAAACATGCTGGTGGGTGAAGTGTTTGTACTAAATTGCACCTAGTTAAGTGTGTGTCATTCCATCAGGGTGTTTTCCCGCATCACGCCCAGTGTTGCCAAGCTAGTTTCTGGATCCTCCCTGATCCTGACCAAAATAAAGCAATGAAAAAATTAAGTTTTAAATATAGATAATGTAAATTTTTAAATAAAATATAATTAATGATTACATCTATTACACCATAAAAAAATATGGATCTTTTCTCAGGTTTATAAACAGACCGAAATTTAAACTAGGGCATTTGTTTATTCGCTCATTTATCATCTATATCGCTGTAACCTGTATATACAGGGTCACAGGGGCCTGAAGCCTATTCCAGGAGACTTAGGGCACAAGGCAGAGTACACACTAGTTTACAAAGTAACCTAATCTGCCTGTCTTTGGACTGTAGGAGGAAACCAGCAAGCAAAGGAAGAACGTGCAAACTCCATGCACAATAGACCAAGGCGAGAGTCGAACCCTGACCCCGGAGGCGCGAGGCCACAGTGCTAACTACTACGCTACTGTGGGTGGAGCTGGCTTATAACTATTTTAAAAGTAGTTTCCTTGTTGGTGACTTTTAAGTGTCTAAGGTAAATATAGATAATAGTTATCTTGGTAATGTTTGTCTATATTAAAAATGCAGTTTATATTCATTCCTAGTGTAAATATATCTCGTGTAAATATTTCTTATAAATTCAGTCCATGTTAATGGTAAATTTTTGTAATGTTAATTTTTAACAAATTTATCTTTTTTTATGTCGTTTTCTCTGTACTCCGTACTGAGCCGGACCACATCACAGACAGAGCGACTCATGAGGGTTGAGTACCAAGTGTCTCCACACCCACTATATAAGTGGTCTACAGCGTTAGGTCTTCTACGTCCTATCTAGCGCACTTTGACACAAAATACGTCGCCGTTTGAGACGTCTCCCAGGCACACGCTTCCTCTTTCTTTGGCCACGCCCTTTCCCTGCACGCGCCGCTCCTCCCTGCACTGGCTGAGTCGCCAGATTGACAGTTAACTCCGCGCGCGGCGCCTCTTCAGCTAACTTTCCGCGTCTCCGAGCAGCGCTGGATCTCTAACCCCGCTTCCGGAAGAGCTCGGCTTGGCGAGGGCTCGTCGCACGCTGGGAGTTCGAGCAGCTGAGGCAATGCGAGTTTAGGAAAACGCGTAAGCGAAGTGAAAAGGCCAAGAGGAAAGGAAAGGGGGGTTGAAGTGTTGTGTTCATGGCTGCTGGGGATGGGGCGCAGCTGCCGGCGACACTAGCGGCCAGCAGGAGCGTGGAGAAAGCGCTGGAAGAGGCAGCGGCCAGCGGAGCGCTCGTACTCTCCTGCCGCAAACTCAAGGAGTTTCCCCGCACAGCCAGGAATTACGACCTGTCCGATATCACACACGCAGGTGAGTCACTTCCGAGAGAAAGGGGGGAAAAATCAAGAGACAAAGCGGATGTTATAGCGCGTATAATAATTAGCTAACTTCCTTTGTTTCACCTGCTCTCTCTCTCTCTCTCTCTCTGTGACGCGTGCAGCCTTCACGCGCAGTGGAAGTTAGCTAAGCCAAGCTGTCTCGCTTTGCTAAGGAGATCTCCACTAGACTGTAAGAAGCTTAGTGATTTCTCGTGCAGCTGAAGGAGACTTTAACTGCTCTAACCGCTGCTTACTGACCGTTATTTTTCATTACATTTTTTCCCTTTTTCTTCATTTCTGTAAAACTTCCCTTATGTAAATGAGGGTTGTGATGAACTCTCAAGGGGGCTTTTACTCCTAGATAAAGTCATCATCTTGAAATCCCCCTTGAAAGTCTTGGGTGGATCTGTTGTTCTGGAGGGGATCTCAGGGTAACTCCAAACATTTGCTTTGATTGCTTTGATTGCAAACATTTGGATATGTAGGAACAGTGTGGGTTTTTCAGTGCACGTTGACACTGTGCAGACACATTAAGATCTCGTTTACGAGGGGGCGTTTAAGACAAACCAGGACCTGTCCATGATGATGTAAAACTGATAGAAGTTTACAAAGGACTTAAACGGCGATGAGACTCAGTCGAAACATTTGAATGGTGTAGATGTTTTAAAGGAGGCCATACGTCGCCACTGCAGTCGTGCGGTGGAACACCTGATCCTTGAAAATCGACATATACCTTGTCGCCAACCTGCAGAAGAGATCCATTTGTCTGTGGGAACTGTATACACAATCATTCATAAGCACCACTTGCACATTACAGGAACGTGACTGAGAGTTGTTGTTGCATCCCTTGGTACAGTCCTGACCTCACACCACATGTTTACGGCCGGCAGTTCGATCATGGAGAAAGCTTTCTACCGTGATGGTATCCAAGCACTAGTAAAATGCAGGGGTATGTGCATTAGTGTACCAGGGGATTATATTGAGAAATAGAGAGAGTTTTTACTTTCATAACTGTGTTCTGTTATTCTGCACAATCAAAAGTCCTGGATTGACTTGAACAACTCTTGTACATTGCCAACAGTTCCACCCAAATTGTTCTCCTGTCGCATCCTGTCACATGTAAACAGCTCAGGTTGGGTGTTCTTTGATTAGTTTTTTTTTTTAGATCTAAAATGAAATCGGAAGCGTTTCATATCAGGACATGTGACACACCTCTAAAACACTCATATCTGATTTTCCTTTTACTTCTAAAGTTTAATGAGGGGCCAGAACTCTTTGGTGTCCGTGGATGGATGTTCAGAGCCTAGTGGAGATGAAGTTGTATGGTAACTATAGAAACATGGCTGCCTACGAGGACATCCCCTTTCTCACGTCGTGCCAGAGCTAGGATGCAGACGGAACCTCGCTTAAGTGACTATGTAAAAATAAAGAGGAAATACAAGCAGGTTAATGTTCGCCATGATGATGGTGCAAACAAGATAACTTCTTTCTTTGTACAACCACAGTCATGCGACTGGGTAAAAGCTAATGGTGCCGCCGTTGCACGATTTGGCAGTGGCATGATGTAAACATGTCGGTCGAACATGTGTCGTGTATGTAAACGCTAAAGACGCAATAAAAATCAGAATAGGGCCCCAATGTCATAATGTTAATACAACAACGCCTGTTTGATTTCTTTACATGCATGTGTACTCTTAACACTTAACAACAAGAGCTGCAGTTGTTTTGAAATACAGGAGTTTGTTAAAAGGGGCTTGATGGCTTGTAACTGACATCGAGCATGATTCTCAGAGCACACAGCCATCTGCTTCACGTGCGTAGGCCTGCGCCGAAAGAGGAAGTGCTTATGCAAGAGCAGAAATTTTTTATACTTCAGTTCATTAACTTGTATAGGCTGGGGAGTAAAAAAGTTGAAGCATCACACCTTGAATGAAACTCGCTTCACTTATGAGGTTACAATATGAATGAGCGTCTGTGTCCGTTTATTCCTGCGAGTCCTTCACACATGTCCTTCCTCCTACTGCCAGGCCCTCTCTTTTACTTTAAATAACGCATGTTATGTAAAAGCCTAAAATGCATAGACACACCTTTTTCAGGACACAGCATGACTAAACAACATTATTAAACGACTGATCCTGTTTTTGTTTTTTTTGCTTAGATGAGAGAGATTCCAGACTCCAGACTGTGACTAGGCGGACTAATGAGTGGAGGGAGCATGCTCAGACTGTTAGGCTCAGGTCTAGCCGTGTTAAAGATTGAACTGTAAATTTTGTCATATCTCACACTTGTGTTAAGGTTTCCAGGTTGCTATAGCAACACCATCCAGAGTCTGAATCAGGAAGCCAGTGCAGACTAGAAAACTTATTTAAACTTGTATTTCATTGATGTGAGGTACTTTATTTAATCTCTTTGCCGAGGCTTAGAGACCTGGATGCCTGAGGGATGTTTGGTAAGTCATGCGTACGGAAACCTAGGCCATTAGCAAAAGTGCTTTGATTGGTCAAAATCATGGAGATAAAAAACGTAAACGTGTCTGTATTGGCTTGTGGAAAGCACAGAAATCAAATGCATGCAGATAAAATGAGCTTAATGGGAAACAAATAAATGCAAATTAGTAGCAAAAGAAGGTCGTTGCCTTGAGTTCAAGTTTTGCATTCACTCCCTTTTGTGGGTTTCCTCTGGGTTCCCTGGTTTTCTTTGACCTTCTGAAAACATGCTGATCGATGTGATTGCGGTGTTGACACCCATACACTGAAACTCACCTTGCTTCAATTCGCACTGCTGAATTTCTGCTAGTGTGTGAGAAAGCATTCATACTTAGCAAACCGTGCCCAAATCCACTTGAAGAGGTATACTCAGCACACTTGGGTCAGATATGTAAGCCAATCGTACCTGAGCATGGGTGTAGATAGCTGTTTAAACATGCCTTCTTCATTGCTACCTGTCTCCTGTGCCGGTATCACGTGGCAATCTTAACCTCTGAGTTACACAGCCATAGCCGATAAAGTAGAAAGGCACACGAAAGTGTCGCTCTTGATGTTGTTTCTAAGATATCAATAATATTACAAATATTGCGAATATTTACTTTATTGTTTTCCACTTCTTTTAAGTTCGCTATTAGGTGCATACTGACACCTGCTGTAGTGGAGTGTGTAAATACGCAAGTGTACCCGAGAACGGAGAATGTGAACGTTGGCCAGTGGGGGAGGGGTAGGGAGCAGTCGTTCCTCAGCGTGGTACAAATCATTTGTGCCTGATGTTAAGTAAACGCCCTTATTCTGCTCAATCTCATTGCTTGGATGCACTTGGCTTCATGTCTTCATCTCTGAGATAATCATCAGTTAACGCCTCCTTATATAAACCTGTGTGATCCTTCATTTTGGACGTAATCACTGGGTTCTGCTCTGTGTTATGAAGCTGCTTATTAGACGGGAGCAGTCTTTGTTGTCCAGTAGACCTGTTTTCCAATCTAGTCCTTGAGGTCCACATGTTTTTTTTATTTTTATTTATTTTTTTAATTTTTTTTATTAATGCTCTCGCAGTTCTCTAGACACCTGACCCGAGCAATAATTACCACTGATTCAGCTGTGGTGGGAGCTGGGACAGAGCAACCATATAGATTACCCATAGCATTCCTAAAGACTGGTCTGGAAACACTGGGGGGGGGCGGAACCTTGTCCAATACACCCGGCTTTGTGTATTCAGCCTTTCCTCAGAGGCTTGATCGAACGCTGTAAAGCTAGTGAAAGTGAGCGGTTAAAGGCTAGGTGCTGAGATTAGCTTAATGGACCCTGTGACAAGTAAAAGCCTTGTGCAGACCGACTGAAGCCTGCAGGCCCACGTGTCTCACAGCATATGGGTGCAAGGAGGATGGGGCCCTGTTTTTGTTCTTTGACTGAACATGTATACACACATGCGCGCACAGACACACACCACTCCCCTCTCCTCTCCTCTTGAAGGCACACTCCCTAGGAAGGTCAGAGGTTCACATGTATGTATGTATGTGTGTGTGCTTGTGCTTTTCTGGAGAACAAAGCTTGGGTTCATAAGATTCAGTCTCTCTACAGACCCCTGCGGTCTTGGAGCGAAACCCGGCTGCTGTAGGGCATTAATAATAAAGCTACTGTTGATTTTTGCTTCGCGCAGCAATAAATATGATCCTGAGATAGAGAATCTGACCAAAACAAAGTTACTAAAATCATTTGTCATTTGTCTGGATCCAGTACATTGGCCATGTCTGGTGCACGAGTATACCGCCTAGCAGTGTCTCAGTCACAAGAAGAATATGATAAGAAGACAGAATGTGTATGTGAGCCATAAACACACAGACTCGCAACACCACAACTAAGCTCAGCTGCAGATGACGGAGTGGAGCGCAGGGGGAGAAGGGTTACAAAGGGTGGAAAAGGGTTATAATGAAATGAGCTACCCGTATGTCTTTCTCTACCCCCTCCTCAGCTATAGTCACAGTCCGTCTGTCTCTCTCTCTTTTTCTAACCCACAAGACCCTCTCATGTATCGTTTGTGTTGCCCTTTTAATAAAGCCTTCTCACTTTCCACAGCCATTATTCTAGTTCCTTTGTGCTGTAATGATTTTTCAGCAGCATTTATCTAATTATGTCTCACCCTGAAGTCTTAAAGGGTCTCGCTCAAGGACCAGCTATTAAGCTCCATAACCAGTGAGCTGCACTTAAGTGTTTTTATACATTTAAGAAATAGAATGTGGGAAACCATGCTGAGCAAACTGTACACGTTGACAAATACAGGCTTGAAATTATTATTATTACATTTAAATTTAGCAGACGCCGTTATCCAGAATGACTTACATTTGTATCTTATATATCTGAGCAGTTGAGAGTTAAGGGCCCTTTGCTTAAGGGCCCAACAGGAACAACATGGTGGTCATGGGATTTGATCCTGGGACTTTCCGAACGTTAGTCCAATGCCTTAACCACTAAGCTACCCTGACCCCTTATTATGGTTTATTAGCAGCTTTACATCCAGACCACACCACTTGCAGCAAAGATCTGAAAAAAGTAAGAAAGTTAATGTCCAAATGTACAGTATAACACGGTCGATAGTCATGGTGGATTTGGAGGCTATCTAGAGGTTATCCAGGATGGATCGTCGGTCCGGTCCTCTCTTGAGCTGTGAATAATAAATTATTATTATTCAGTCCAGTGTGGGGGGCAGTAGAAGAAAAAGCGATACTTTCACAAAAAAAGGGGAAAGATGGACATACAGTTTGCATTTTCTGCCAAGGCTGTGGTATATTTGTAAGGAATTAATTAATGTTTGAGAATTTAACGTTTTTAAGTTTACCTAAATAGTGTAAAAAGTAATTAAAATGAGGTTGATTAAATCACATAATTGATTAAATCACACTGCTCTACTTCGCTCACGTGACTCATTTACACTTTTGAGCAATATAGGTCAGATTAAAAAATTCCCAGGATGTTTGTTAGAGGTTGAAGGAAACCCTGTTTGACACAGCGAAAATCCAGACAGACAGTAACACCGAGCTCGGGTTTGAACCATGGACACTGGAGCTTGTTATCGACTGTACAGATCTGTTGATATAAGATATTTCACTTAAAGAGTTCAGTGTATTTCTGTGGAGTTGATGCTTTGCTCCCATTGCACAAGTGAAACGAAAAAAAGGAAGAGGGAAAAGTGAAAGGATGGATGGGTTTGCATTTCACATGTCTATCAGAGCTGCTGGGGAATTGAATGGTTCCTGGTGACAAATTCTCTTGTGAGACAAATGAGTAAAAAATTGCTTCAGAGTTAAAAAAAAAATGTTTTTTAATTCGAATTAGTTTATAGAAAGAAGGGAAGCTCTGACTGTACTGACTATACTTTTCAGATTAGAGCATCTCTGTTGTGGTAGTGTTCGTAATGTGGTCGCATCAGAACGTTCTGTTGTGAAAGAAGCCTTTTTTTTCATATTTGCAGCCTCTCAACTTTCATGCATGACACAAACACTAAGACTTCAGTGAACAAAACCCAAAAAATCTTCAAAACATCAAATTGCTTGTACATTAGAGGAGGTGGAGCGAGGAAGTGGTTAACGTGTGCCACAATTGAAGCCTATAAATGTTAAATACTGACGTCATTAGTTAGATTGGACATCAACACAATGGGAGAAATTATATTTAAATTAAGACCCAGCATTGATACACTTGCGCCCTTGTGTCTACAACAACCATGCTAATAATTAGCACAACAGCTGGTGAAAGTAGTTTCCTAAGTTAATTCCTACTGGTACTATGAAAGCTAAACTATGGAGGTGGTGGACAGTCCTGAGAAATGAAAAAAGAAACAAGAAACGAGATTTACATCATATTCCCACCACTTTAAAATATCACTGATATTAATTGCAAGGTAGTGTTAAATGGCAAGCTATTGCGCTATATAGGGTGCAAGTTAGAATTCCTTATTCCACACACTAAGTAGTGCCCTTGATCAGAGTTTAGAGAGGGATTTTGGGTTCAGCCTTGTGATAGAAGCTACAGTAGGTAGCTGTGTTTAGCTTGTGAACAAAACAACATTGACGGTTCAGGGGACAATTCGTAACAACTTGGAGGCGTTTACTATCATATGTTGTTTCTCGCTTAAAGTGCTTACGTGATTGAAAGTGGGTTTTTGGCAGGTAGTTGCTCTTCCCTCTTTCCAGCACTGCGGACTGTACTGGCCTACTTTCACACATGCTGGTGACTAGGGGTGGGCGATATAACCAAAATCGGTATTCTATGACGGTAGAAGCAACTTTCTACCTCGATAACGATATATATCACAATATAGCAATTTGTATCTGAAAATGCATAAATAAAAATTCAAACACAAAGAAACTGTTTTACATAATGTAATTTTATTTAAACTGTGAATTGCTGAGGTTTGCCACATTTTTTTACTTTGACCATATTCGTTTGGATGCTTGGATTTCAGATCATAGAAAAGGTTTGACGTGTTTCCACCACTTGTTAAAACAGTGCACTTGCATACCTTGCAAATCACGTTTGTCTCATTCGTATCACTTTTCTTATACCCAAACTAATTCCACAACACAGACGATGCACCTTTTTTCTTTACGACCTCCTTGTTGTTTGTTTTGTCACATGCTTGCAAACTCAATGCTGCTGCACCGTCTTCTTCCATTGTCGAGGTGTATGTGAAGCCAAACACATCAAAAGTGGGACGAAACCGTGGCACCCGATTAAACCAAATATCTGCATGGCCCAGTGGACAGCGCAGCGCGACTATCTGGATAGTCATGTGATCTCAACCGCGATTAAGACGATAGACCAAAATCTCTATCGGTTGAAAAATTTCTACCGGTTAACCGTGTCTACCGGTATATCGCCCACCCCTACTGGTGCCCGAGAGTAAGTCATTACCAATTGACAAAACACCTGAGATGTATATGGTAATACGTAGAGTACAACAGCACTCGAAAGTTTAACTAGATCATCACTTGTGGAATGCCTCTAGTCCAATCAGATTGCGCGGTTGAAACAAATGTGTGCACGATGGTTTATTCCATAACTGGGACTGAGATTGTCATCTCATTTCAAGATAAATTACCTCTCCATCTCTTATTCTTCTTAAAATTTTACAATTCATTTCTCCTTATATAATACTAGAATTTTGAACATTTCACATTCGACTATGTCACTTACACATGCAGAGCAGAGCGAAAGATTATCAACTGTATACTTCTGAGGTGTGTTTACAGGCGTCCTAATATTGCACTAATAGGATAAATAGATTTAGTACTTTATTAATCCCAATAGGAAATTGTATAAATTGTATAATACTCAAAATCATAGCTGAAAAGGCATCACGTAATAATTTTTTTTTCCTGTAAGGAAAAATGTTCTTTCTTTAGGTGATTTTTTTGTGAAGGAATTTTTACTTTAATTCCTGATGGGTAAACTCACCAGTCTTAACAACTAATCATAATGCAGAAGGCGGGCCTTATCAGAAAACACAGGAGGAAGTGTTACCCAACCTCAGAGCTAGTGAAAAAAAAAAACGTTATATTTCCGGCAGATTTCTTGCTTCACAGCGGGGAGAACGACTTGAATCAGATTGAAGAAATAGGCTGTTGTCCATGTAAACATGGCTGCTGTCCACTTAAAAAGGAATACCTATAAACATGTACATTTGCTCAATTATCTAATCAGGCATACAATTCATTTAATTTGTGTTCGTATCTAACACAAGGATGGGAAGAGGTTGTTCATTCAACGTTGTTGATGACGCACAAAAATCTCTTAAGAAAAAATGAAGAGAGAAAAAAATCTCCTGTCGTTTGTTGATGAGAGAGATTAAAGACTGGAATGATTTCAGCTTTTATGAAGTCTAGCCTAGGCTAATGCAAATACCAACTTTTTACAACCGTGTTGAGCAGAATAGCATTCAAAGTGCACTGAAGTGATTGAGTCGGAGAGGCTACATCTACAGAATGCCACATTGGATTACATTCCTATCAGCCAAGAACTGGAATTTGAAACTACTGAAATTACTGGAACTGGATAGACTGAAAAAATCCTTACATTCTTCATCTGTCCAGCTGCGGTGTGTCCGTGCCCCTTGTGCGAGCACAGTTTAATGCATCTGGTTGCTGTCACATGATTGGCCGTTTTGCGTATTTGTGTTTCAGAGATCCTGATAAAGTGGCCAGTCTGTGTATAACTTTGCTATAGTTTTTTCCTGGTAGGAAAGTATTCACTACATTGCGTTGAGGTCAGAGACATCCTGTTTGACCTGTTCGTTGTCTTTCTCACGATCCCATGCCTCAAGCTGTTTTATTTGATCATACAGTATGAGCCTGATCAGATAAACACTTACTTATTGAAATTGAGTAGGTGTGTTTGAAAGCTAAACTAAAAAGGGGAAAAAAAAATCTCCATGATGTAGTTTGCAGCCTACCCTGCTCCCAGTCATGGTAAGTGTGGGGTTGGTACATGATTTCCTGCAGCGTCTCACCGTGTGTGTTCCTTTAACATGTGTGTACGTGTATACACATACATGTGTGTGTAAAGGCTCAGCTGTCTGTGACTGCACCGGCTGCGGGCTAGTTTAGAGGTATATGTGTTTGACATGCAGAGTTGTGCAGTGTGTTTCTGCTGCTTCCCCTCACAGTTGCATTTCCTTTTACACTGCTACCGGATGTGGGCTCTCCCGCTTTAGCTTCTGCATTTTTTTTGTGTGTGTTCTTGTTACAAACTCCATTTTAACTATTTTTCTCTATCGTTTCTCAGACTGTAACAAACGGTATGCAGAATAAGTTTCTCTTTTAAAATATAGACTTTGCTGTATGTTTAGATAAATACTAATAAAGTTATCTTTCAGGGTGTGTCAGGTTTTAATTTTTTTTTTTCGTGCACTAGTCAGTTAAATGCTACACTAATACTCGAAACGTATAAATACTGACAGAGTTTATGAATAACTCAGGAAGCAGGCCACTCTGTAAAACAGATAATCACTCCTCTTAAACCGTTTGTAATCAGTATGTCGTTGGTAAACATTGCGGTGATATTCTGTATTTTTATCATTCAGAATAAAATCTTTATTTTCTCTAGAGATGTTAAAGCAGGAGGCGTCTGTACATGCAACTTCACATATTGCTCGGTTGTGTCAGTGTTTCCACATGCATGTGTGTTCCCTATTCTGAAAAGACTGTGCGACTAATCAAACAACCTATTAATAAAAAAACAAACATGCAGTAGCATCAGCCAGATTGTATTATAGTGCTGCAGAGTGACTAAATTGCACTGTAGGTACCGCATTACAGCACTTTTATACTCGTATCAAATGAAAACAATTCAACGGGAATGGAGTTTTTCTGGTCCCTGGTAAATGAAGAGCTCAGATGAGCGATCAGCTTGTCCACGGCTTCCAGGCGGCTTGTTAACTCCTGGAGGGCATTTGAGGAATCGTATGTTTAGGTCCCAGCCTGCCAAGATATGGACGGAAACAGATGAACTCATCACATTTGTACAGTACCTCAGCTAAAATAGTTAACAAATGGATTTAAATAATAACAATTTAAAAAATCCCAAAGGCCAGGTGGTACTTCCTTTAAAAATGGTGAAGAACCTTTAATAGGTTTCAGTTCCTCCAAACATTGATACTGAACTGGTTGAGCAGGCTCAGCTATTTATTTTCTGTAGGTTATTTCCATGGTAATGGTGATGTAGGTAAACCAAGCATGGTGCTTTCCCTTCGATCCCCGTCATGAGTTAATTTCTCAAACTTATCATACCACTACCTACATACTACTGGATGATATCACTCGATTCACGGATAAAGTGGTTTTATATGTAATATGGAATATATGTGTTTACTCTACCTGGGCAAACAACCGTCAGCATTTCAGAAGGGCCGAATTATTGGGAATACAGTACATCCAGCAAAAAAAACAACACAGGAGATTTGACACATTAACACATTATCAGAACCTATTAGGACAGTGCTGAGCCGTCAACTCTGTAGAAGAATTATGGTTGAAATGATGAATAGAGATCACATAAAATACTTGATAAAGTTTTACTTGATAAATAAATCAAAACAGTAAAAACCATATCACAGGATTGGGACTAAGTGGCTATGTGTCCGTAAGAAAAACACTTGTTAATAATAAAAAAAAAGTATAAAGATTGGAGCAATGGAAAAAGGCCATGTGGTCTGACAAGTTTGGATTGACCCTTATCCAGAGCGATGGGTGTGTCAGGGTAAGAAGAGAAGCCTCTGGAGGCATTGTGATGATCCATGGTTGCTTCAGTTGGTCAGGTCTAGACGTAGCAACGTTACGTAGCAATAAAATGAAGTCAGCTGATGACCCGAATGTACTGAATGACCAGGTTATCACGTCAGTGGAGGGTTTTTCTTTTTGCTCTGTTGGCACAGGCATATTCCAGGAGTGGTTCTTAGAGCCATAAGTAATCATTAGTGAAATCGATCAGTGAAATCTTGGCCTGTGGAACTTTTTTTTTTTTTTTTTTTTGGCCTGGCAGTTTATAATCAGTTAAGGCTGGCTGTTTTAGTCAGTTTTATGTAACACAGACCACCCAGTTATGCATGGATTTGGCTTTGTGGTTAGATAATTTAGAATGAAATAAAAATATTTTTTTTTAAATATTTTTCTGACATCATTGTCTTGCATTGCTCTCACAGAGCCTAGTAATATCCATCACATCCGCAGAGACTGAGTGGGGGCACTTCAGTATTATGACTGGGTGAGAGATAATAGCAATCTTCTGTACATTACTGGAAACTAAGGGCAGAACCTAATTGATTTTTTGATAATTAGTCATAATGTTTTTTGTGCATCAGAGATAGCCTTGAATATGTCTAGGTGAGGCATGAGATCAATCGTAAGCGCTATGGTTGTTGGATCCTGGTATATTTGGTTTATTTGTTTTATTTTTTTCTTTCCCCACATACATGATGTACAGTATGTAGGCATGATGTGATGCAAGGCCAACACATAGTGAATAAGCCATTTAAAAGTGATTTATTTCACTGATACCACAGCAGGTTGCCAGCACCAACATTTTAAGTTTAAAAAGGGGCAAAATGTATTACTTTATTTATTACCTCTACGCATGCTGTCTTCTCTGTCTCCAAAAATCCAACATTATAGCTTTACCTCTGAGGTTATACTGTAAAGTTCTGAAAATACCCACCTATTTTTATATTTTTTTTCATCAGTTGTTACAATCTTATGATATCTAATCACTTGTATAGCCGCTGTGTTCTTTGGGTCGCCTGTATCCAGAACTGCTAAGTCATGCTGTTTGAGAAATTTCAACCTTTCATTCCGAATTGGGAATTCAGTGTTGGTGCGTCCAAAAGTTGATTATTAAAGATATTTCTGTTAAGGGTGCGAGGTTTGTGCTAAATGAAACTGTTCTAGAGTTGTTAGCCATTGATGGCCTTTTAATGCCATTTACATGCGGTTAATGGTTTGGGAGGTATTTAAATACTTAATTGACAGTTTGGGTATTTGTAAGAGATGCACTAATGGCTATTTTTTTAGCTGATAAGGATTTTCTAATTATCAATATTTAATAATTACAGATTTTTTTTAAGTCTGACCTGAGAGTACAGATTTAGTTCGATCCGAAAAAAATTTTCCCGCTAAGAACTATAATTGACAATATTCAAAAATATTTTTTGTAACTTTATTAACAATATAAATTGTATGTGAAATATAATAAAACACAGTTTACAGAACCTTTACCTAGCTTTTTATTGGACAAATATCATGAAGCTGTATCTCCTCCAATACTCGATCGCCTTAAACTGCTTCTCGTTTACCGTCAAGGGCATGAATATAGTGCAGTTGCATATGATTGGCCAGTGCCGCTACGATCGATGTAAGAGTGCACCCGTGTCTCCTGAGAGCTCCTGGCTAGAGATGGATCTCCGAATAATGGAGTGAACCTGTTTCTGTCATTTCACTTAGGTGCAGGGACCTGTGCTCAGTCGTCACAGAATCAGATATATGCAAGACAATCACCAGTCATGACCGATAAAGCTGAAAACCGCTCGATTCCAGTCACAGGCTAATCGATTGGTGCGGCTCATCTATTTGTTATGTTCTGCATCATCAGGAAGTCATTGAGTCCCTGAGTACTTCAGTCCAAAATAAAATATGTCCTGAACATTTCATACTGGACTGTGATTTAGACAAGGCACAATGTAGAGCAGATAACGTTACTGCTCAAAAGTAGGGCAATTCCACCGTGGTGCAGCAGCTAGTAATGTCGCCTTGTACCTCCAGGTTTGGGGGGTTTGAGTCTCCCCTCCAGCATGTGTGCTTGAAGATTTGCATTTTCTCCCTGTGCTTTGTTAGTTGCAGGTTGGTAGCGGTGTTTCCAAATTGCCCATAGTGGGTTACCGGCCCCTTGCAGCAGGAAAGCAGGATAGAAGACGAATAATTAAATGAATAAATCTATTTGCTATAGTTTAGGCTGTAAGGGTAGAATTTAAAATTCACTCTTTTGCTATAAGGCTTATCCTGTGAGCCTGTCCCTGAGGAATTAAGCACACTCTCTCTCACACACACACACACACACACACACACACACTAAATGGAATTTCTAAACATTAATTAGCATAATCTGCATGTCTTTGGACTGTGGGAAGAAACCTTAGTACTCTGGGGAAACTCACAAAGCACAGGAAGAATATGCAAACCACACACACACACACACACAAACAGACCCGAGCCGGGAATCGACTCTGGAGGTGCGAGGCTACAAAAATATTAATGTTTGTGTTTTATGTAAAAATATCTATCTATCTATTTGTCGAAGTTAAGTACTACATATACAGTGATCACTGTACTTGCACTTAAAGACTGAGTTCCCTTAAACAGCCTGGTTAATAATGAGGACTGTAGGATATGGGACCTCTAAAACTTTTCTCTGATGTTTTGTATTTGTGATTATTGTAATGTCCTTTGAATACAATTTAGCTAAGACCGTCTTTCAGAACAACAGCAACATCAGCATCCTTCGAGTGTGAATCTTCCTGTTTCCTGATGGCTGTGAATAATAAATGCTGGCCTGCTCTCTTATGTAACTAAAAGCCCTTGCTTCTCCCCCTGCCTTGCCTCTGCTGTACCCAGATGGTGCACTCAGCACCTCCCATTAGACATTAGAGAGGCTACAGGGTGTGCTGGATAGGGGGTGGTGTGTGTGTGTGTGTGTGTGTGTGCGTGTGTGTGTGTGTGTGTGTAAGTGATGAGTGTGTGGATGGATATAGGGCCACACCAGACCTTTGGCATAGATTATCTGTGGCAGTGCTAAAGGATTACAGCAGTGAAAGTTGGTCTGTTTTTCAGATCGCTGCATTGTTTTGGTATTAAACACACTCCGGGTCTTTTCCAAGTTTTATATCAGCGCGTAATTAAAACATGACGAGCACTGGACCTGTTTTTATGACTGGAATGTTGAGCCGTGATGTGGCTTTCATGCTCAAGAAGCTTGTTCTTAAAGCCCATCTGTTTCTCATTTATCGCAAGCAAATTTATTCTACTCAGAATAGCAACTTTTCAACCTTTTATCTGCTTTTCACAAAGGTCACAGGTTTTCATTATTTATTTATTTGTTTTATTTGTTTTTTATTGGCATAAACCACAAAATCAGGCAGGCTGTATGTGCTAGTGAAGAAGATGTATGTTCCATAGTGACGCTCTTGTTTTGACGCTGCTGATTCGGTTGTTATGGTAACAGGATGCATCCTCCAACCACACGCACACTGCACACTTGCGTGCGATTTGATCTGCTTAATCTTTCTAGAAATGACCTGAATGATTGCGTCATACAGGGAGACGGGGTAATAGAAGCGTAATTTATGAAGTACATTTGTAAGAATGGTCTTCGAGTTAGGTTTTTTTTTTTTTTTTTTTTTAAAGCACATGAAATTGCAGATTCAGAAAATACACAATAATATCTGCCATAGCATTTAGATCACCAGCAGAATATTGTGTAAGTCCCACTCGTGCCATCAGAACACACTCCACAAGACTTGTGTGCCGTGAATCCGTAAGTTCTGTATGGCCGCCTATGGATCAGACTTGTTAGTGCAGCACATCCCATTGATGCTTAATTAGATCAAGCTGTGAGGAATTTAAAGGCCAAGTCTACACCCTGAACATGCTGTGTGGCACGTTGCATTGTCCTGCTGAAAGAAAGAGGCAGCCGGCATCAAGGAATATCATCATGAGGCGATGTACTTGGTCTGCAACGGTGTTTAAGTAGGTATTATTTCTCAAAAGTTCTTAAGTTTCCCAGCAGAAAATTGCCCAGATTGTCAGACTGTCTTCGCTGGCTTGCCTTCTTTCCATAGTCCATCCTGGAAAGCGATGT
Organism: Clarias gariepinus; assembly: GCF_024256425.1. NCBI lineage: Eukaryota > Metazoa > Chordata > Actinopteri > Siluriformes > Clariidae > Clarias > Clarias gariepinus. Next base: position 27,836,370 of record NC_071100.1, on the reverse strand, counting down.
ATGTGCACCCAGCCGTCCACATGACGTACAAGAAAATATTATTCATCAGACCAGGCTACCTTCTTCCATTGCTCTCAGAGCCCATTGTAGAAGTTTAAAGCAGCGGGTTATGGGTTAGCGTGGGCTAATACACAGCAAGCTGTGATGCCTGGTGCGTCTGGACACATTTCTATCTCTCATAGCCAGCATGAGTTTTCTTAGCAGTGAATGGTGGGATCAGGCTAGCTTTCGCTTTCCACATGCTTCATGACCTTGAGTGCTCATGACCCTGATGTCGGGTCACTTTTTCTAACCAAGTTGTTGCCCATTTTTGCTGCTTCAAACACATCAATCTCTGAGATAACAGAGATAATTTTATATTGATGTGAATCCCTGTGAACGAGTGTTTTTAAAAGACGCCTATATTTAAGTGTGATAAATAAACCTGTGATTTGATTTAATTTAAAGCTGGTACAACTGGCAGACGGCACTGTGGTGTAAATCACATTGTACAACGCTGAGTCTCGAGAGGAGATGAACTGTTCTGGATGAACCTGTTTGTGTTTTTGCTCTTGTTTGCTCTGAAGCATTCAGGAGAACATTCATGCTCTCTTGCCAGGCTTGGCTCATGCTAAAGCGCAGCTAGTCCTGGGGCTGTTCTTTGTTCATCCTAAACCATAATGTGGCTGGCCAGTTAAGACCAATCACACCAGTTTAGCCAGACTTGTATGTTATTGAATGAATGAAAGCTATTGGTTTAAGGTAACCTGTGAGTGTATGTATGTGTGTGTGTGTCGGGGGGGGGTGTACACATTATTATTCTCTGCTCTTTAGTTCAGTGTTTGCATGCCATCCGGAAAAGACTTGGCATAGGTGGTATAAGGAAGTGACAGGTTCCATTTGTTGTCATTACATACAAACATATGATGTGTTTAATATTAAGTGGCGGTTAAAAGGGAACGCACCAGGAAAAAAGAGACACATTGAGACCCTGAAAGATGGCCTCTAAAACATTTACATGATCTCTTTGAGATTAAAGACAAAGGATACACTGTAGTCTGAGTGCTGGCGTACTGTACACACACACACACACACATACACACACATACACACACACATTCAATTGTAGGGCCTCTGTTTATTGAGTGGCTGGGGGTTGTGCGGGACGCTGCCTTATGGTGCCGGCTGCAGGATTTCTCAGCTGGCACGCAACGGCATGAAACACGCACATTTCTCCAGGCCAGGCTGGTGCCGTTAACAGCAGAGCTGCAGACACATGGCACTGGACACTCCCAGACATGAAGAGGACTCTTGGGAAATTTATTTTGGTGAGATAGAATGACAGAAACCCACAGATGTGACTAGACTCCTCTCAAGCGAGTTCGACTGTAAAGCCTATTATCTGCGTGCATACAGTAGAAGTTTGCTAACGGCTGCATTACCGTCATATAAGCACTTTGCTTTGTGAGAACCGTATTGTGAGACGGAAAGCGGCCTTTTATCCTGTACAGAGTTTCTTTTGAAACTTTCAAACGCATACTCCTAATAGAGTATATACACCCAAATGCATGCCTTAAACAAGATAGTAGGTAGCTTGATATTTACAGTAATGCATTTTCACCATTCTAAGAGCTTCACATATACAGATTCCTATTTTTTTTTGTTAGCCATTTAACATAGATCTCGGAGTGAGTGTGCTATTGCAACAGCTGAAATACCCGTCAGGTAATGCACTTTTTTCATACCTCATTTCACTCCTGCTTCGAATTCACTGTTTCAGTGTCTATGTAAATGAGCTACTGCGGAGCCACGCCCACCAGAGAACTGCAGAGCTGAGCAACAACTCGGGGAGAGAGCGATCTTCTTAAATGTTCTCACAAGTGGGGAAAATCTAATTGGCTTGTTTAAACTCTGGTCAATACAGAAATGGAAAATGGTTTAAACAAGCCAATTAGATTTTCACCATCAATATTTTCACCGTAATTTCACAAAATTTTGTAAGCACATTTTTTAAAGGTGGGTCTTATGTGCATGTATAAATAAAAAAAAAAATTTTGCATCAAAGGTCCGCTTATGAACACATGCACTCATTGACGAAGGTTTTCATGGGCATTATGTTTTGTTTTATACACGTACAACACTGAGCACTGATAGGTGAAGTGAATAACATTTATTATCTCATTACATAGGTACATGGAATTGGGTGGGATTTATTAGGCAGCAAGTAAACTTTGTGTCCCTAAAGTTGATGTGTTGGAAGGAGGGGAAAAAAATTCACGAGCATAAGGATTTGAGCGACTGTGCCAATGGCCACATTGTGATCACTGGACGACTAGATCAGAGCAACTCCAAAACAGCAGCTTTTGGGGATGTTTCCAGTCTGCAGCGGTCAGGACCAACCGAAAGTGCTACAAGGAAGCAAAACCAGGGACAGCCACGGCAGGTCGATGTAGCTGGGGAGTGACGGCATTCCAATGTATTCTGATCTGATAGCAGATCTGATGTAGGACAAATTGCTGGAAATGTTAATGCATGAATCATACTGCTAATGACATCTTGGTGGCCAGATACCACAGCACACCTTGTCTGATCGGTGTATAGCTGCTGTAACATAAATGATAACACTTGTTTTGTAGAGGTTCCAGAACATTCACTGGAACTATACATGTAAAGAAAGTGTTTTTTTTATCTTTACTAGACAAAAAAAATCGTTGGCAAATTGGTAATTTGCCATGGTGTATTTTTTAAATAAAACGAATAATAAAATAAACCCTTATGGAAGTGTTGTTGCCGGAAAAAAGGATGTTAATGGATCGTAAACCGCATCGCATCACCCTGTGGCCAAACTTGTAGCAGTTTCATTTCCAGAGAGGATCACTGATACAAACTCGATCCGCTTTGTTATTTACCTCCTGAATTAGGCAAGTGTCATTAAACACAAACACAAGCTGACACGTGCCCGTACTGTCCCGAGGACTGACATGATGACCCGAGCAGTACTGCTATAGACGACTAAGTGCTTTCTCTTAGGTCTTGGCCGCTCCTCAGAACTGTTCAGCATCTTTCCGCATGCAGCTCTGGTCTCGCAGTTTCCCGTCGAGTCATGCTGCCACTGCGTTTTTGTTCTTTCACTCCTTTGTCGTCTTCCTTTTCTTCTTTTCTCTCTCATTTCAGAGCCCTTTTTTCATGCATTGTCGTGGTCCTGTTACTCATTCGCTTCGGTCGTCTCCCCGTCCCTCCCCTTGCTCTTTAACCCACTGTCCCGGTGTGTGATGCATCATGTCAGTGAATCTGGTTCTCTCTCTCACACACACACACGCACACACACACGCACACACGCACACACACGCACACACGCACATGTTCGTGAAGTGTCCGGTTGTGTGATTGTTTCTCTCTGGATGCAGGTGGGAGAGTAAATGCAGTGCAGTAAAGTTTGACTTTAATTTAAAATTGAAAACACTGACTGACTAACTGAGACAGGAAGGTGAAATTAGAGCTGTGTGTGTGTCTAATGATTGGGTCATATGTGATTAGTATCCAAGCACAGGCACTCCCAGGTGTGTGTCTGTGCCTATTTATGGACATGAGGGAGTTGTTTATCCTATTGGCTAATCAGCTGAGGCTAATCTTACAGAGTTTTGTGTGTGTGTGTGTGTGTGTGTGTGTTTGTTTGTGTGTGTGTGTGTGTGTGTGTGAGAGTGACAGGTGGTCTTCTGCCCACTTTCATTGTCTGTCTCTCTTTCACACGGACACGCACGCACACACACATTTCAGACACACACACTTTCTGTCCATGTCGTGCTTATGAAGTTTTTTTTTCTTTTTAGTTAATTCTTTCCAGTGTAACTTAAGACCACCTTGCATCTGCTGTGTGTAATGTCCCTGTGAACACACACACCCAAATCCACACACATGTGCGCGCACACACACACATACACACACTCAAAGTGAAACCCTGGTGTTAAAATAGAAGCGGCGCTGGCTAGTCGTACCCGAATTATCATTCTTAAGTCAGATTTCAGGGGAAGCGTCTCAGTGTGGTGATGTCATGTGAGAGCACTTCATGCCGTTCAAGACTAAAGGGACGTACACGAGAAATAGGAGAATGTGTCCTTCACATAGCACAGAGTTCCAACAAGTTCGTTGTGCCTGGGTTTCTCTTTCAGTTTACACAGTTACTTATTTTCTGATTTCTGATATTTCCCCTGTTACGCTCTTCATATTCAATAGTCAGTAGTTCAATAGTTTTGGGTTGGGTCGTTATCAAAACGGAAACAGTGAGTCATGAAAAAAAAAAAACGCCTACTTCTGTTATTCAGGACGATTTGTACGTAACTGTCAAATGTGTCCACACTTGACTTTTTTTTATTATTATTCTGAGAAAGATAAAATTAAATAATGATGTCGGATCCATCTTCAGCTACTTTGTAAATTTTTTCTTGATGTTTTTGTTGTTTATTTACACAGATGAGGGTGTCTCCAAGGATGTAATTTAGGTATGTTAGCGATGTTAGGACAGCAAGGTTGCCAGGTCAGTCTGATTGGTTACTGGAGTAACAACTTTTCAATATTTAAACAGTCATTTAACATCAGAACATGACAGTTTTGTACCTAAGAGAGAGAAAGACGTCTTGTTGTAAATCTAAATTTGTCTCCCTAACGAGCTGCTCCCGGTCACAGTGTGTTCAGAGTTAATCTCTTACTGCGAGCTCTCGACGTCGGTAATCCAAGCCACTGGTTCATCCTAAATGATACAAAGAAATATGATGGAGTATAAAGAGGCAGATCATGCACTCTGTTTGCCAAACAAATGGAGCAGTGCACTCTAATTTGTACAGGAAGAAGAAGAAGAGGAGGAGGAGGTTGTAGGAGATATAACCCGAAGCTCCACTACAGCTACTGATGCTTTTCTTAGACAGACTGCCTGCAGTGCGACTTCTGTTTTCATCTTAAAACTGCAGATATAAACATATAAGTATATACAGTGGTGGGAAAAAGTGAAATTCGGTATTTTAAAGACCTTTTCAAAAAAAAAAAAAATATTTCAACCAAGGATGGGAGTCACCAAGGATCAGTTGATAAAAATTCGGTTTGTATTTTTTATAACGTGTATACAGTGTGTGTGTGTGTATGTATATATGTGTGTATATGTATATTTGTGTATATGTATATATGTGTGTGTGTGTGTATGTGTATGTGTATATATATATATATATATATATATATATATATATATATATATACACACATACATGTATATAGAATCTTTAAAAAAAAAAAAAAAATATATATATATATATATATATATATATATATATATATATATATATATATATATATATATATTTTTTTTTTAGATTCTATAACAATTCCAAACAAACTTGGCAGATAATTTGTTTCACCCGCACTGGATACTGTTCTACCTGGCACTGTGATTGAACAGTGAACAGTTTCTTTGGTTTTAGTGGTTGACACAGTCGCCTCGCACCTCCAGGATCTGGGTTTGATTCCCACCGCGGGTCTGTGTGCGTGGAATTATTCCCTCCTACAGTCCAGAGACATTCTGATTAGGCTAATTGGCGCTCCCAAAATTGTGTGCGTGTGTGCGCCCTGTGAGGCTGTAACTCCACCTCATGCTTCAGGGTAAGGCTCCAGGCCACTGTGGCCATGTATACAGGATAAAGCGGTATAGACCATGTCTATAATGACGAGACAATAGTTCAGTAGACAATAATTTGTTATTTTATGCGATGAAATTGCAAAACACCAATCAATATTTAGTACAAAGTCCTCTATTCTTCATAATCTGCTCCATCTGGCTGGTGGGTATAGAGTCAAAAAGACGTAGCAGTACTCTGCAGTACCCAGCCATGCTTGATTTCTTCCTAAAGATCATGTACACAGAAGACAGGTTCTTGTCCGCCGCTGCCTTCTCCACATCGTCCAACAGTTTTCTATTGGGTTTAGGTCAGGAGAGGAAACATTACTCCAGGGTCATTACTCCAGAAGTTGGACGTTGGAAAATCTGTCTGTGTTAATTGGCACAACTTTTCAGCCAGATTGTTGAAGGATTACAGAGAAATAAAACGTTTTATGCACAGGGAGAACTGGAATGCATGACATTATTGTCTTAATACTTTTGGTCACCACTGTATGAGTTTTTTTTTTTTTTTTGGTAAAAAAAAAAAGTAAACTGCTGTGTATAATATAAATTATTAATTATTATTTTCTTTTTACCCTACATTCCGAATCGGGTGAATAACTTATTAATTAATAAGAGCAAAGCAGTTCCACTGATACGTTTGCTGACATCATGTACTGGTGTACACAATCCATCACTGAGATCAGAGATTTATTACGTATTTAAAAGTACGCCTCTCTCTCTCTTTCTCTCTCTCTTTCTCTCTCTCTCTCTTTTTTGGATGTTATGGGTACAAACAGCAGTGGCTGATGGGAAACGAGTGCTACGCTTGGGAATTCACATGCTCTTATGGGATAGGGAGTGTGTGTGTGCGCGGTGAGAGGGAAACACTTCCTTGCCAAATGAAGTCTGAACAAAAGACATGGAGTGAGAGTCTAAAGAGAGCAAGGATATGCACACACACACACACACACACACAATTGTAGACACTTTTTGCCGATTGTTCTACTGTCTCTATCCCCCTTTGAAACAAAGTGTTTGTCATGGTAGAATTAAGACATATTGCCAAGACAGTGATGGTTGCCAATGAGCTGTTTTGCTTCTTTGGATCTCTCTGTCTCACTCCCTCAGAATGACACACACATTTTTACATATATAGAGCACTGTGCTCTGGTTTTGCTCAGGCTCTGTAATTAACATCCTCTCTTCTCTATAAATACACCATGAGTTTGTGTCCAGAGCCACAGAGGGGGGAAAAAAGTGTGTGTATATGTGTATATGTGTATATGTGTATATGTGTATATGTGTGTGTGTGTGTGTGATTGAGGCTTTGGGCAACCGGGACTGGAGACGCAAGAAGCCGTGTGAAGGACAGTCTCTTAAAGGAAATGTAATGTCTGAATAAGGAGAGGTCAGATATCTCTTTTGTTTGATTAAAGGATTGTAGTCTGTTGAGGGACGCTAGGCGCTTCTTCTTCTTATTATTATTATTATTATTATTTTTTTTTTTTTTTTTTCAGTAGTACTACTAGACAGTAGTGGCTTTTTTGTCTGACACAACTTTTTGTAAAACTCCTGACAGAGTGAAGTTGACGCTCAGTCTGAATTCTATCTTAATTTCTTCTGAACACCATTCGGTCTTGTATCTCATCATGTGACAAATCATCAGAATGTTTCCCGCGGGTAGCTGCAATCCTGTCGATGGGAGGCAGCGAGACAGGACGATGAGCCACGACTAAACCGAGATTGCGCTTGTTTTTCGGAAATCCTTTATATATTATTATAAGACTGCGCTCAAATCCCGGAGAAATCAAAGAGAAAGTAGAGACCTTTTTCGGCCCTGTTTTCAGAGCTGATAAAATAAAGCAGGAGAAAAGCCAGCAGTCTAGCATGATTTCATTGTTGCTAAATAAAACTCACCCTGGTGTTTAAGAAATATTTCCCTCCCAACAGCTGGCCAGCTGCTTTAGAAGTAAGCGCACAATTTATATAGGTGGAATATGAGCACCGTTAATAATGCGCAAAACATCCCAGGGATGATCCAAATGTTCCTCGCAGTTTCCGTAAACTTTTTATACAAAGCTTTTCGTTTTTGCTTGATGGGAACAATCTGTCATTGTCCATAATGCAAATTCTAGTTCTACACCTTCACTGGATCTGCGCATCAGATTTTGTTTTAATAGACCATTCAATACACTGCTCTTTCCTGTGACTTTATATCCTGTGGATGGACATTGATAATTGATTGTTAATCGATTAACTGCTGTTAAAAATTCAATTGATTGATTAAAAATGTATTATCTGATAGTAGCGGATGTATTCTAATATGCTTACTAGCCAGGCTGCGTACACATTCACTTAATAACTCACTATTATATGAAGTGTCGGGGTTCTGCGATTTCTTTCGTGAACACTGGATCTAGTTGCCCTGCTGCTTATCATCTTCCTCTTCTGCCGTCTTCATTTACTCTGAACTGATCTCTGTTGTCCTAAATCACTTTTCGTAAACGGACCATTAAACAGTATGACCTCTCATGATTGTCACGAGTGCTTCAAGTGTACAGCTGATGTGTCTACATGGACATTTGTGGTTTCTTTTTCGGTAACTAGATGTGAAATTGGACACTTGTGCACTCAGAAGAGAGCGAGAACAGAAAGCAAAATCAGTAGCTCAGTCTGTATAATCAACATTACTGTACCCCAGAGGAATGTCCTGTGTGCTAATAAGCTCTGCTGTAGTCTGGGAGAAATCTTACGAGCTCCTGTGTGTCTAACTCCTAATGCAGCGCAGTTTGTCAGCTCCTAGACAGTTTACGCAGTAGCGGCAAGCAATCAAACTCGCATCATTAACAGAAAGCGAGGGCACCAGCAGCCGGTCCGGTTGTTCTCAAAGGTTCCTATTGCTCTCCACCTTGGTGTACATAGACATAATCACTGATTAATATGTTGAATATTAAATTAATATCTTACCTAGCTGATTTTGGTGGTGCTCCTTGGTTTTCTAATCGAAAAAGTGCCAAGTTTAGGTAAAGAGACACAAGGCAGGGTGGCATCAGTGGTCACGTTAGACTGGTCCAGTCCAGTTCTTATCTTTGCATTGGTTTGGTAAGAAGATTATTTTGCAAACATTTGTCCAGCAGTATGATTAATTCGGTTTGGAAATGACCGTTCAATATGGCAGACAACAACATTGTAACAGTAACAGTAAGTCTTACCTTACACATCACAGATGTTTTTTCCTAAGCTTTCAGACCAAATCAAACTAAAGATCTAACCACGACCATTAAAAAAGAAAAAAGAAAAAAAAGAAGGTTTTCTGGTGGAACTGCTTGCCCCAGTCGAATACAGGCGATTATGTCTTGACATCTGTTTCGCCCGATATATCCAACGTTCTTTGAAAAGCTCTTAAGATTAAATGACTGAAATAGCTGATGGAAAGTCAGCAATTTGTTTTGTTTGTAAACTCCAGTGACTCCAGTTCTAATAATGCAAAAGTCAGACTGTTTGTGCTGTTGCTTAAATCTAATCAGATTTGGTTCTTGTTAGTGTTTCTGTAAATTAAGTTATTGTATTGTAACCTCCTGAGACCCCAAAAGATTTTTCACATTACTCTTTCCTCAAACATCTTCCTGTTTGAAGCCATTATGTTAAATAGTTATCAGGTGTCAATAAACAAAAACACTGGTTAGAAATGGTAAGTTACACAACATTAGGGTTGTGTAGAGAACCTGCATCAGTACACATTGTGGTTTAAAAAATACAGTATTTGTTTTCTTTTAATGCCATTTAATTATTTGTTTCTTCTTCTTCTTCTTCTTATTATTACTACTACTACTACTACTACCAATAATTATAATAATAATAATAATTATTGTGTTTATATTTCTCAGACCTGTCTAAGAATCGGCTGTGTGACGTGCCAGAGGAGTTGTGCCAGTTCATCTCTCTAGAGACACTCAGCATCTATCACAACTGTGTGCGCTCGATACCCTCCACCCTCTGCCAGCTACAGGCTCTCACCTACCTCAACCTCAGGTACGCACACACTGCCGAACCTAGTATACAAGGTCTTTCATATCAAAACATTGGCTGTTAAAGCACAGCCACCCACAGGAGTTTAGTTATCGTGCAGTAATAAAATGTGCAACTTTGTTGGGGCTACTGAGTGGCACAACAGAGAAAAAAATGCTTTCAAGGTGGCATCGAAAAATGTGATTTTTAAATCTGACAGGTTAAAAATTGAGCTGCAGTTTTGTATTTAAATTAGCAACGAGCTTTCCTAATGAGCTTTGATTGAAAATTACCGCAGTGATTATTATGATTAAGGTGACATAGATTCTCTGACTGCTGCAGTGAATAGCTTGCATTTCTTAAACAGTCCTGTCAGAACCGATATCCTTTAGTTACGGAAAAGTCGATGCTGTTTTTCAGAAGGATCAAATTATTGGCCTGCATCAAACAAAGAGATTTCTGAAAATTCCTAGAGTTGGACTAAGAACTATCCAATACATTTACTGTGATTAGAGATTATTTTAATGCTTGATAAAGTTGCAACATTGCAAAGTTGCAAAAATTACCAGATAGAATCATCATTTTATTTAACAGACAATAAAGAGCATCTTCACGCTGAATTCTGCCTAAACAGCTGTGAAGACATAAGAACAACATTTGTTTGCAATTTGCTATGGAGCATTAAGATGGGACTTTGGGGCAGTGGAACAGTGTGATCATACACTGTGTGATCTGATGAGTTTAGATTGACGCTGTTCCAGAGCAGTGAGAGAATCAGGGTACGAAGTGAAGCACATCTTCTGTTTGCACATGTACAAACCTCTGGAGATCTGGAGTTTAGGTCTAGACTCAGCAACGTTCTGTGGCAATAAAATGAAGTTGATGACCTGAATGTACAGAATGACCAAGGTATCACATCAATCTAATTACATCAATCTAGGTTTTTTTTTTTCCAGGAATATTCCAGGACTTGGGTTGTAAGATTGTGGTTCTGGGAGCACAAGGAGTCATTTTCACACATGAACTGACCACCACACGAGTCCTGACCTTAACTCCTAATTGTCTTTGGAATGTGCTGGAGAAGACTTTACATTTACATTTAGGCATTTTGCAGACACTCTTATCCAGAACGACTTACATTTTTTCATCTCATTATACATCTGAGCAGTTGAGGGGTTAACAGTGGCAACTTGGTGGTTGTGGGGTTTGAACCTGGGATCTTTCGAACCGTAGTCCAATGCCTTAACCACTGAGCTACCACTGAGCTACTTTACAAAGTGGTTTGATTTTCCCATCATCAGTACAAGATCTCGGCCAGATCTGGACAGAAATAAATGTGATGTTGCATAAAGTTCTCTAAATGATGCCATGGCAAATGCTTGCCAGAGTCAAAGCTTTCAACAAAGATTAGATTATGAGAATTTGAACAGTTCTTTTTGTATTGATTTTATTAAATGAATTAGACGCTTGTCATTAAAAGGTTTAAATTGTCTTGTTGTATACTACAGTAGGTGGTGGATTAATTATGTGGAGTTTACTGTGTTTTTTTTTTTTATTAATTTATTTATTTTTTATGATGGCCCCCCAATTGTTAAAGCAATAAAACTGTGTTGATTAAATAATTTCTTGTGAGTTCAGTATTGAGTAAATGAATCGTGTTGTATACGTGTGTTTCAGTCGCAACCAGCTGACCAGTTTGCCCGCGTCAGTATGTGAGCTCCCTCTGTTGCGGGTCCTCAACATCAGCAACAACAAGCTCCCAGTCCTGCCTGCTTCCATACACAAACTTGCACATCTCCGGCAACTGGTATGTACACCTCGCACCACTGTGTGAGCTTTCTCATCACACTCTCCTGACATCACCGTACTTTCTGGGTTCTCTGTCTCAGCTTTTGTACCTGCTAAAAAAATGGCTTCAGGAGAAGGGACTAGTACAAGTCCTTATAATTAGGTTTGTTTCATAATTTCTGGCTGAAAATTTCTGACTTTTTTTCAGTCACTTAGTGTTTCAAGTTTCACATCCTGTCATTAGTCATCATTTAATCTGGAATTTTGGTTTTAATCAGTTACATTCAGAAAAGCAGCCGTATGTGAGACTAGGAAATTTGGGAGAATGTGTTCATTGTAATATGCGTTTGTTCTGCAAGATCAGTGAAGCTGATGGTAGTGAATTTTTGATGGAATTTTTTTCCCCTTAGGTTCCAAGCTAGTACCTTAGTATCTTGAATGTCTAACAGCTTTCATCAGGAAGTTTGTCAAAGTTCAGTAAAGTTTGTTGTGAAATGGTAGAAATCATAGGCACCATACTCATGCTCCATGCTCAAATTCTTTTTTATGTAGTCACAGATTAAAGATATTACAGCAATTTATAAGTTATTCAAAGGTGGATTGCAGATGGTTTGTGGACTTTGTAGTGGCTTTATAATGTATCTGAGAGTCTGAAAAATGCTTAAGTCCTTGTTTAGTATTGACATGGACAGATCTGAGCTATATAAACTGGAACGCTCATAAAAATCTGAAGAAAATCTTATAAAAATGTATAAATCCAACTCTGCACTCTAAACAAATAAGTGGTATTCTTTAAGAGATGCTACACTGCATTTGGTGACATTTGTCACGGAAGTATGTGGCTAATTCATAGCTCCTGTGGTCACAAGTATCTGAAACAGGGGTATCCAGGTCATGTTAACGGACGAGAACTCAAAGCAGGTCTTGACAATTCATCATAGCATGTTGTGAAGTGTCGCAGGTACTTTATAGCTAAAGGGTATACGTTTGTGTCAGTTGAATACATTAGCATAAATACTGTACATTATGTATTTTTTTATCTGTAATGCATGAGCAATTTTTTAAGTGATTTAAGTCTTGTGATACTTGCAAGAACATTCAAAAATCACAATTCAGCATGCTCTAGAAAAAAAAAAAAATTGTGAATGTGGGAAATGTGTGTAGAGAATTGGAATAGAAATTCTATTGATTATTTAAGCAGCTTATTTTGTTTTAAAAAGGTGCAGTGAGCAACTACTGTACATTCTCTATGTGTGTTGTGAATGGCTCTAAGGAGACACAGGCAGTACGTATCTCCGATCTTCTGTTCGCAGGATGTGAGCTGTAATGAACTGCAGTGTTTGCCGGTGGAACTGGGTCAGCTGGAGGGTTTACGGGATCTGAACTTGAGAAGAAATCAGCTCATGACCCTGCCAGAGGGTTAGTTCATCACACACTCACACAAGCTAGAGACCATTGTCTCATCTCTACACAAAGATGCAGTTACATAACCGCTCAGTAAAAATGTCTGTGGTTACACCAGGGCATCAGTAATGTAATGAGTAGGGTTAGTTACATAGATGTCGTTATTAATTAGTAAATTCTAAGAATTGATACTAAGAAATACCAATTAAAGTCAAATGCTACGATTACCGTCTGTGACCTATTAATTCGTTCCCTTCTACAACAGAGTTGGCCGAGTTGCCACTAGTCCGTCTAGATGTCTCCTGCAACAGGATTTCCCACGTCCCCGTATGCTATCGGCACTTGCGGCACCTGCAGCTCATCTCACTCGATAACAACCCTCTGCAGATGCCCCCAGCGCAGATCTGCTCCAAAGGGAAGTTTCATATATTCAAGTATCTAAACATGGAGGCATGCAAAAGGACCCAGGACCAGCTGGAGAGGGCTCTGCGTCCCAGTGGCTTCAGCAGTTGGTGAGACCAGGATGGAGGGATGAGTGGGAGGGGAAAAACAAAACAGATGTGAATGAAAGAGCTTAAATAATGACAATGAAAGAACAAGTTAATAACAGATGCATGTCTTATGATTGATGGGGGGAAAGTTAAGTCTAATGAGTAGCGAGTGTATAAATCAGCGATAATTACTTGCATGTCTCAGCAACTGTTGTGTAGTTGTGCAGTGCACACACACACACACACACACACACACACACACACACACACACACACACACACACACACACTGATGTGGTAGATGGTGCACGTGGCATTTTGGAAGTGTTTGACATTCCCACATTTCACTTATTAGCAAATAGAGAATGGGGAAGAGGTCTGAACATCTCTCTCTCTCTCTCTCTCTCTCTCTCTCTCTCTCTCTCTCATATATATATATGTTTTTGTATACAGTCTTTCAGATCAGGAGCTGTTCCCTGGTCAGTATGGTGGGCTGGACTCTGGCTTCAACAGCGTGGACAGTGGCAGCAAGAGATGGTCAGGAAATGAGGTAAGAAGAAGGAAAAGCATGAAACCAATTAAAGAAATTCCAGCCGCATGTAAATCTGTTTTTCATCCCGCGCCGCGTGCATGCGGAACATCTCCTTCCTGTCTCTTTCCAGTCAGCCGACGATTTTTCGGAGAGATCTTTGCGCTTGATGGAAATGTCCCGTGAGCAGCACAGAGAGGAAGATGAGAGGAACATGTCGCCCGATACACCCAAAGGTACGACATCTTTCGTAAGTTGAGAAGAGAGAAGCCCTCTCTGATCGCACACATGTAAACTAATTTTTTTTTCTTTATCCCCAACCTCCCCATAGTGAATGGAGACGTGGAGCAGGTGGATTTCATCGACAGCAGTTTAGCAGAAGAAGATGAGGAACGCTGCAAACCAGACCCTCCTAGTTCTCCACAACCTTCACTTGTACAGGCAAGAGAACCAATTAATTATTCATGTGCACTTAAGCATTTCACTCAAGCATTATTTTGCCAAAAGTATTAATTGATTCAGCTGCTCTAAGTGCTTTATACTGTACATTAGAGTGAATATCGTACTCTTTGTCTTATTTGTTCTTGTGCTTTATGTCTTTCAGGAAAAAACTGAAAGCAGGTCCACGCCCTCACAGAGCCCTGATTCATTTGGAAGCAGGTAAAACTGTTTACACACACCAGTGGACGCATGAGCTCATCCTTTTCGGTTCACAATACTGTACATATCTTGTTCCTATTGTTCGAGAAATCGAAAACATCAGCTGCTTTTTTTTTTGAGGGTTGGGTTGTTGTTTAAAAAAAAAAAAAAAACTTATTCTGTATTACTGTATGAAGTAGATATCCGTACATACCAAAACCATTTTGGATTAACTGGACTTTTTTTTTCAATGTCCCACATTCTCTCCAATCTATACTAGTGTAATTGACAAGGTCAGTCTCCCAATGTGTTTAATGAGCTGGGAAAAGTCAACAGTGGATTTTTTTTATTTTTTTTATGTTAGTTTCCTCTCCGAATTCACAGCTGCCCGACTGAATACTCATCCAACTTAATTCTGCTTGAGCAGATTTCACTCTCACATGTTTATGTGAAGGGACATGATCAGTGTCGTTCATGTGCTTGTCTAGACTGGCACCTTCAATATGTGAGATTGTCTAGCTTATACTTAGCAATTTTAAAAAGGTGCTAAAATACCGTATGTCATTTTACTTTTTAGTTTTTTTATAATGTTATAAACTTCACTTCAGTTATTGTGGAAACCCTTTTTGATCTAACAAAGTGACATTCAAACACCATCCTGTTGCATCCACACATCTTAGAGCGTCTGATATTCTCTGGTCATTTTTGTACAGGCTGCAGAATATCTCTCAGCAAATCAGTGTGTACACAATTAGCCAACCAACCTCCAGAGTAATAACTATTCTTAGTAAACAGGATTGTAGAGTCTGTTTGGAGTAAAGCAGGTTATGGTGTTGAATATGTTTGTGTTTTAAAACAATCTGCTGAGCTTAAGATTTTCCTCAATTCCACCAAGGCAGAATGTTCTAGCATTTCAGTTGAGGACGTAATTCTCTTCTTTGCAGGAGGAGTGTTGGCAGTGAATCGGCTGATGCGAGCTCTCCGCCCAGTCCCACGCTAGAGGAGAAGAAGAGGCCTGGCACACTGCAGCTCTGGCAGGAGAGAGAGCGTGCGCAGCAGCAGCAGCGAGATCGGTGAGTGCGATTGACACCAGGGTGTCGAGACTGAGAGGCGGCAGGAAGCAGGACAAACAAGACAGGGAACATTGAAGGATTAATGATGGTTGGATAAATGGATTTATCAAATAATATATTACAAGTGTTTAAGCCAAACTGGGACTTTTGATTGCACAGACCACAGTTATGAGAGTAAAATCACCTTTTATTTCTCTATATAAATCCCCCGCTTCACTAATGCACTTATCCCAGTGTAGCATCAAAGTAGAAAGTTTTCTCATTATGCTACACCCATAATTGGACTGACTGTTTAATTTTTAAAATGTTGGCCTCCCAGGAACTCCTTTAATGCTTGTGGAAATCACTTTCAGCGCAGTCAGAACTGTACAGAGGATGTGCTAATAATTCTCAGCCGAGTCCCTGTGATGTGTAAGCGGGGTTTGTGAATGATTGCGTGGGCAGTTCTCACGGACACATGCGTCTCTTCCGCAAGTCGGTGACTAGTTATCTGTCCACTTTCAAGGATCAGGCGATCTACTCGCTAAATGTTCATGAAATCTTCGAGTCACCTCGGCCGGGATCCTCATTTATATCATCATCAGTTATACAGCTTTTATTATTATTTTTTTAACTCTGCTGTAAATGTCAATAATCAGTTTTCTGCCTTCATTCACAATAAAATTCATCACAAGTTCCCGTTTGACTTAAAGACCCTGTGTGCTCCGTGTGATATCTTGACTTGTACAGAACACTACTGACTGATGTCTTTTGGATTATGGGAATAAAACAAAATTGTGATAAAACTAGTAGTTTCAATAAGGTGGTTGTAGGGTCATATTTGTTGAAACGTTTCACTTATTTCTAATAAATGATGCCTGTATTTTAATGTTTTTTTTCCAGTATGCAGAAGACAGCAATGAAAACAGGAAGTCAGTCAGCAGCAACAGGCAAACAGGCAGGAACAGGAAGTGTCTCGTGGTAAGATGGCTGGGGCCTGTGTTGTGTTTGTGGTCACTCTGCTTACTGCGTTGTGTCACTTTTGACAGCTAATGTGTGTTGCAGCATGTGAGACATTGACCCAAGCCAGGAACTTTTAGGACTTTATCTAAGGTTTATAAATCTAAGTTTAAATGCTGAATGGAAACTGGTTTCTAGGTGAAAGTTTGTGGTGCATCCTGCGTGCTCATAGATAATGATCGTGAAGCCATCTTATTATTCTCACCTTCTCTGTCTCCCTCTAGTGGTGACTCTACAGAGAGCAGCGCTGCTGTTAACGGCCTCCGCCAAAGATCTGTTGTGAGTCTCATTTGTTTTCCCTCTGTTTGCTTGAACCTCCTCACTGTACATTAACATTTGATTTCGCTTAGTGCTGTGTAAACGTGTGCTCTGTTCCCTTTTTTCAGACTGTGGATCAGATTTATCCGGTCTCCCTCCAATATTCAACCAGTCGCACAGGTGCAGCACCACCGCCATACATTTTTAGCATGGTTACGCTTCACTTTTTTTGCGTATTGATGGGTTTTATTTGAGATAGAAAGATGTGTAAGCTGCATTTTTTTTTTTTTTTTATCTTTTTTTATAAATATAGATACAAAGCCATGTTCTCCCACTGGCAGCACTCCTAAACCTAACAGCTTCCTCTTCCGCGCTTCTTCACGTTGCAATGTCAAGACTTCAGGTACACACAGCGCGCACACGAGCAAAAATCATGTACAGAAAATATTATGAAGAAGAGTTTATTTAGCATTTTGTGGAAAAACCTTGCAAAGACTTGTAGCCCTTATACATCACCGTGTGCTTTAGGATCAATGCAGTCTCTGGCCGAGTCGGGTCGCAGTGAGTCACGATCCACGCTCAAATCCCCACGAGAGGAGAGAGCAGAGATCTCCCAGTTACGCAAGGTAAGGACCATTTATGTGCTTTAAGCATTTTTCATTGCAATAAATTTACATTTGTACTACGTCTCTCTCTTCCCACACAGCTCCCTGCTTTTTCACTCAGTATCAGCGGGACTTGTGGACACTTCTGTATATTTGTCTAGATATGAGACGGCAGTGAACTATGACATTGAACATTTCGGTTTTCTGAATTGTACAAGTGAATTGTAAACCTCCTTCAGCTTAGTGGTTATTGCTGTTGCCTCACCCCCTGTCTGGGTTTTCTCCAAGTACTTTGGTTTCCTCCTAATTCCTGATCACCTGGAGTGTTGCCTGCATGTGCATGTTTGTTCTCTATGACGGCTCGTTACTTTATCCAGGGTGTAACCCGTCTTCTTCCTTAATTCCTTTGTATATCGATACAAACCAGGGGACCCTCCATGAACCCTACACAGGATGTGCAGTATAGGCGATGGATTGTTAACTCCTTTTGGGAGCATATTTTTCAGACTTTTAATAAAATGTCTGTAAGAAAAGTAATTTTACAGATGAACTCAGTTCATGATAAAACTAAATTTCTGGATCAAAGACGTCCAAAATCTGAGGATGATCCAATACCTTTAAAGATTTCATTTACAAACTTAATATAGAGCATTTATAGAGATTAACCAATAAGGTTACAAATTGTATTGGTGTGTTTATATACATTTAAACATGAGTTATTAATACTAAGAACATCCAGGACTGCCGAGGAGGCAGGACACCGCAGGAACGTCCTCATGTCCATGCATACACAGCTTTAAGAACAGTATAATTAATGTACTATGCGGTAGTGAATGTGTGTGTCCTTCCAACTTTTCTGGTTTCCAAGAATTCGTTCCACACAGTCAGTCACTTACTTTATTATGCGTCCATCGACTTCTCAAGGTCGACGCATTTCCTCACCCTGTCGTTTTAACACTGACAGCATCGTCTAACATCCCTCTTTCTCGCTCTTCTCGCCTGCTTTCAATCTGTCAGTCTCTGGAGTCTTCTCTGAAGATCACCCTTCCAGAAGATCTCGGTGAAGCCTTATCCAATGGCACCATCCTCTGCCAGCTAGCCAATCACGTACGCCAACGGTCGGTGTCAATCATTCACATCCCCTCCCCTGCTGTGGTGAGTCCTCAGTAATCTTTTTCTTTCTCTCTCTCTCTCTCTCTCTCTCTCAGCCTAATTGAGCGTTCATGATGCAGAAACACGTATGACTTTGTTTTGCAAACTCTGTCCCATTTAATCCCTTCAGCCGAAACTGAGCGCTGCCAAGTGTCGCCTCAACGTGGAAAACTTTCTCGCTGCCTGTCGCAAGCTGGGCGTCCCCGAGGTAAATTACTCCTCCATCAAAAAGCTTCCTTCTTTTAGGTGCTGCCTTAAGCATGCGTTTCTTAAGATGTCTTTAATTGTAAGTGTATCACTGAATTTTGTCTGCTTTATGCTTTTTACGTTTTCTTTGTTTTCCTGGCTTTCATTTATGTTTCTTTTAACCCTGCTTAAATTTTTTTTTCAACTTTGTTATTGTATTCTGCTGCCTCATTTTTGCTCTCGCTCCCTCTATCTTTCTCTCTCTCAGACGGAGGTGTGTCTAGCGTCTGATATCCTCTGCAGTAAGCTGCGAGCAGTGCAGCGCTGTGTCGAGGCTCTTTTGTCGATAGGAGGAGGAGGAGGAGAGGAGTTGACGGAGGAGATAAAAGCGCACTCTCCCCCTCTCTCTCCCATCCCGACCGGCTTCTTGCTCTTCTACTGCCTCGTCATGACCCTGCTCTACCTGCTCTACCACTACCTTACCGCATAAGGCGCATACGTGTGTGCTTACATGTCTGATCTAATCAGTGTGTGTCTGTAAATCCACGTATTAATAAGGCTTTGCATAAGTGTACTTCCGCACCGTGGCGCCCGAGTCGTACCCTGCTCATGGCACGCCACGTGACGGACATGCACCGTGACGTAGAGCTCGCTGCGCCGCCCTCCAGACACGCATACACATCTAAACAGCACACACACACTCTATAAGCAGCAAGCAAGACAGCTGTTGTTGTATGCTGTATCTGTCTAAAGCAGATTTGTACATAAAATACTTAATACTGTTACAAGTTTATGGACAGAAAGATTTGTGGTATTGCAGTCTGTTTTTTTTTCTTTCTTTCAATGAATTACAAATCGAAAGCGTTTTTATATAAGCTGCCCAGACAAAACTTATTATTTTTTCTCTCGTTCGATAATTCTCACCCACTTGCCAACTCTATCCTATCAAACATCATCAGCGAGCCATTGGTGAGTGTGAGTGCTGGCTTTATTTAAAACACATGAAGTTAGTCACAGTAACTTTTCTGAGTTGATGCTATACGCGCAACACACTGGATGAAAGTGCTGTCTGCCCTTTTCCGCATCCAGGAGCTCACAGGTGCCCGGAATTGTCCACTGTCCCTCTGATTGACAGGCTAAAACGGTAACACCATTCTTCCACCCTGGAAACAGGACCAAACTCCAAATGTTCAATATATTTTCTCTTAGGAGCCACATGGCACAAGCAAACTGTACATATATGCTACAGCTGTAGAACTTAATAATAGGAAGCAAAAGGCAGAGGATTTCGCGTTTAAGGTCATCGAATAGAAATATAGCAGTGTAAAATGTGCTAGTGTAATTTATTTTATTATGGAATGAGATCTGGTTGAGCAGGTGGTTTAACCCTTTAGCGTCAGAAACGTTTAACATGAGCGATTTATTGCTGTAATTCTGCTGAACAACGTGACACATGCTAGGTTTGTTTTTTGGGGGCTGGGGGGGGGTTTGTGTTAAATTCTTATTTTTCTCTCTGCCTGCTAAGGCTTTTTTGTTAGTAGTGTTGGCTTGTTCATCTGAGGGATTGGGCTGATTTTTTTACGGGCATGTCAGTGTCCAGATGTGCTTCCATGCCTGTTGATTTGCTCCTGTGAGTCAGTGTTGTTTTCTGCTTGAACCTAAAGCACTAAACTTCAGAATCTGGCCAACGATCTGATCATAATTTAATGATGAGTTACCTTCGTCTATGTGCTGCTATTGATGGATGCGAATACGGTTCTTTTTTTGTTTAGTTTTTTTGTTTACTTTTGCCTGGGAAGCTTATTGAAAACCCTTAAAACTATGCTGTCTATTCCAGAAGGATTAATTTAATCAGAATTGCGCTGTTTTAAACTGATATTTATCTGTTCTTAACGTCCACTTCCCAAAGGGCTTCGCCACCGCTTTGCCTTAGCTTACACACGGGATCGAGCTTCGAGGATGGTGTCGTGTTTTGTACGTGCCCCTGGCGAAGCGAGTGTTTTACCGGCACAAATTGTAAAATCCGAATCTCATTCGAAGGGCTTAAAAATTTTTTTTATCCGCTTTGTCTCAGTGCTTGCAAATGTAAGTGCCTGCAATGTCTGACTGAAGCTTTTGTTACACACTACGGTCATTCCAGTCTCTCTGATGTGTGTGTGTGTTAGTTCTGTTTAAAATTTGGAATGGCATATCAGATGAGTATTAAAGACAGTAAAGTTGCCACTCGTTCAGAAAGATTCAGTCGGGATATTTCTTTTTAAATATTGTAGTTGAGAGACTGGAATGAAATGTTCACTGTTCGTTTGTTGACTGTGACCACCAGGGGGCAGTGGTGTTGCACAACTGCACTCAAAGCTAAATGTCTTATGGTACAAAAAGAAATGATTCAGAGTTCTGTTTTATGTATGTATGTATGTATGTGTATTGTTTTGGTCAGCTTGCTATGTAAAATTAAGTTATTGTTTATTTATTCATGCATTCCTGTACAAAGCAGCAGTATTGGGTGAAACACGGCCTCGCAGAACAAATCCTCGTCAGCTCTCTCAAAGCATCGAGACAATTGGGACATTTTAGTGTGTAATTTATTATTAATTTTAGTGTGATTCATTACTGTGTACAAATATTAAGCATTGAGTCAGAATGCAAGAATATTGTGTGCGTCAACACCTGTAATTTACAAATCTAATATATATAAATATATATATACAAACAAAAACAGCAAGTGTTAATGAAAGCTGTAAATTCTTCTCAGTGGAATAACATCCCATTAAAATATTCTTAAGCTTCTTTTTAAATGCCTCAGTAATGTTGTTTTTTAAGGCCCATGAGTACCCATGTTTCCTCAGTACTGTCTGCTGCTGTTGCTTTTGTGTTCCCTGCATACTTAATGTGATTTAGCAGCTTTGCAGACAGTTGACTAACGAGCAGACGCTCATCTTGAGAGAGTGAAAAGGGCACATGGGAGAGAAGAGTGAAGGAGGAGAAGGAGAGGAGAAGCACAAGGGTGGGTTGATAGCATAGAAAATGTATGTGCAGGGAAAGAAAATGTTCGGGAAATGGGTTAAATTTCACTTATCCAATTTGTTGAATCCTTCCCACTAATGTTTTTTTAATGTCTTAAAACGTAGAAAAAAACAGTTTTCTTAAACCTAACGTATGCACGGATGTGAAACATCTCACAGCTCTCACAACGAAATTTTTATTATCACATTTTCAATCCTCACAAATTAAATTGCCTGAAGGGCTCGCTGTAACCGAAAGCCATGCTGCTTATTCAGAGCAGGGATGTTAAAGAGCTACACAGACACGCTGCCCTCTTCGTTTTTTTTTTGTTTGTTTTTTTTTGTTGGAGCAGATCTGCAATAATGTTTCAACCAAAATGTCTCTTGGGGTGAACGAGTTGTAAATGCACCTAACTTACTGGAGATGAATTTTGAACTTTTAAAGAAATTGTTAAGAAGCAAGATGTATTTTGTAATATTTATATCCTTCATGTATTTTAGGAGGTCAATTGTAAGTTTATATAGATTCAGATTTTTTTTTTTTTCGTTGTTGCTGTAATTATTAAAAAAGAAAGGGGAAAAGGATCTGATTTTCTGCACTTCTTCCTTTACTGTTACTTTGTTTTGCCTTGTGTTTGTGTGTTTTCTTTCTCAAGCCAATCATCTTCCCTAAGGTGTCTGTTGATAGCTTATAAGTCTCTAGCCATTGTGTGCGTTATTGCTAAGGTAAGTGTTAAATCCATCCTTACTGCGAGGTGAAGGAAAAAAGGGATTGTGCATGAATGAGTTTAGATCTTGTTAAAACATGTTCAGCTTCTGAAGATTCTCTGATTGGAAAAAAAAAAAACACTTTTTTTTTATTTCTTGCTGCATGGCTGGCGAGTTAAAGCTGAGAGTTGGAGGAATCTACTTGTAGAAGTGTGAGGTGTTTGGTAGTGTGCATGCTCTTACTGCTGCTTTTCTTGGCCCTTCTGCACAAAACCTGTGAGCTGATTTAAAGTGTCTTTCAGTTCCAGTCCTGCACTATCGTGTCCTGTTGAGCTCACCGACTATATCCATAAAGTAATGCCTGAACTCAGTCTGGTGCGTGTGTGTGAGGTGTAGGGGAGAAGGAGAGGAAATGAATGAATAAATAAATAAGAAACTGCAGTGCATGTCTCGCAGGACTGGAGCTGAGGAACAGAAAATACAAATCATTGTCAGTTGTGCCGTCGTCTGCGCTAATCTCAGTGTGCATGTGCGGATGTTTGGCCTCTTTGCTTCATCATGGGTTTCGTCATGTCTGTTTCTAACATGTTTGACCTTTCCTTCAAACCCCACTAGGACTCACTGTGTCCAGCTCAGCTGATTCTGGAGGATGAAGGACTGAGCCGCATCGCTCACACGGTCCAGACTCTGCTAGAGCTGCCTCCATCCGGACCCCGGCGCGCCTCCCTTCAAATTTCTCCGCAAAGCACCAACAGCTCATAACCTTAAATTCAACTTTAATACAAGCCATAACCTCTGAACATCTCAAGTGTTTTATTCTATTAAAGAACGGGGTGCGCACATGATTGAGTCCTTGTACAGCTGCTTGGAGGTTTACTTCAGATTTTCATTCTGGTCCACTGTGAGTATTCAGCAGGCAATTACAAATATTACACAAGATGAAGGAAAATTAAACAGAGATGTGAAGCAAGTAATGCGAGTCTGCCTCTTCCAAATACAGTAATTGCCATACTTCAAGATGATGTATGGTATGCAAAGTATTTATTTGACAGAGAAATGAGCTTCATTGCTGGGGTGGTGCTGGTGGAGTTGTTTTGTTGGCGGTTGTTTATACTTGGAAAATTAATTATGGCTGTAATCTGGTCTCCATAACAATGCAAAGTTAATTGATTTTCCACAGGTAATTACTCTTGCATAGAGTAGGCATGGCAGTCTGCAGATAAGCCTATAATCATTAGAGTGCTATGATAAGCTAAACCAAGCTCACAAGCACCAAAAAAAAAAAAAAAAAACATTACACAGAGATAACGCATCTGAGACAGAATGGAGAACTGCACAGTTTATTACATAAGGAAATGGATAATGTATTTTTTTGCACTCCAATATATTAGATTTGAATGAAATGTATCAATTTGCTAATTGTTAGCTTTAATTAGGGCCATTTATATCTGTGCTGCAGGAACCACACCAGCAGACATCACTAGGTGTATGTAGCTGGATCAGTCTCAGTGTTTCAGACCGAGCAAGCCTGTGTTTGATCTTAGTTACATCAAGCATCAACATCAGTATAATTTGCGTCCCTCCCTTATTCAAGCACAGGATTCATGTGCAGTCAGCCCCAATCAATTCAATTTAATTCAGCCTGATGTGTGTAGTGCTACGTCACATTCTTGCAAAACAGCTTTACAGAATTTGGCCTGTAGATAGAGATCTCAAATGATCAAGCCCGAGGAGGCTCTGGAAAAAACTAATCCTGAAAAAAATCTTTGGAAATGGGAAAATGATCTCAATTTGCTTCACCATCAAATTGAGATGATGTTTCATTTTCGAAAGATTTGCAGTGGCATCATCGTAGCCTATGAGCTTTATCCAAACTTTTTTTTTTTTTTTAAACGTAAATGGTGCAAAGGAGAAATTCAGTGGTTTGCACATAATTATCTTAAAACATTATACCACATACTTTCCTTTTAGGGAAAAAAAAAACTCCTCCACCACCACCCCAAAACATGAAGAAAACCTTAAATGGAACTAGACGCAATGAGAAAAACTGTGTAAGGCTGGTTTGTATAGAGGTGTAGACTAGTAAAATCCAACAGCGCTAAATGTGGTGCAATGTTCAGCATGAAACACTGAGAAATAAGATTATTGAGATTATCACAGGCCAGTTTTTAGGATTACAGTGTTTCAGTAAATGTCAAGAGGGAGTCTCTATAGAAATAGTTTTTTGGCAAGTGCAAATCTTTACAGTTATCCATCTGGGACCATCCGCAGCCACAGAAGGTGAGTCACGAGCACAGAATTAGAGTCAGGGTAAACTCTCATACAACTTCTCTGCATACAGTACAGAAGTGTATAAACAAAGTGGGTGGGAAAAAAGGAAGAAAAAACATTTCCGAAACAGCACGTAGTCTAGAAATAACTTGTCTTTGCATCGTTTCCTTGTTTCAAGAGGAATAATTGACTAGCAAATAAAGATGGATACACTGCCTGGCAGAAAGAAAAAAAAAAAAGGGTTGGCCACTTTTGGCTTTGATTACAGCAGACAATGTGCAGTTCATATATGAAAATGACTCCTCATGCTCCCAGAACCACTCTTTCACAATTTGTGTCCTGAAATATACCTATCATCAGGCAAGAAAACCACTGCATTGATGTGATAACCCAGTCATACAGCGCATTCAGGTCATCAGCTGACTTCATTTTATTGCCTGACCAACTATCTCCTGAGGCTACACATTTGTATGGTGGCCACTATGGGTTCATCACTTCATGTGCGTCCCTTCTTACGCTGACGCTCGCATCACTCTGGAACAGAGTCAGTCTGAACTCATCAGACCACTTGACCTTTTTTCCACAAACTTTAATCTGTATGTTTTCTAGCAAATTAAAGCCTTTTTCTGATCAAACAAGTGCTTTTCTCATGAACATACAGCTGTTTACTCCCAATCCTGTGAGTTCTCTTCATGTTGTATATTTGGAAATTGCTCTTACTATCACTATTAAATGTAGACATTATTTCTATTGTCTGTGTTTTGTGTTTTTTTTTTTTTTTTTTTGTGTGCAATGCAACTTTACCAAGCGTTTCAGTGATCAGAGTTGTCATTGATTTTATTATTATTTTTCTTCCACTAAGTATTTAGCTCCTTCCTTTCAAGTTTTAATAATGCATTGGACTTCTATTAACACAATCCGAATATTTTTAGATGTCCTTAATTGTAATTCTTTGCTTGATGCAGGCCAATAATCTGACCCTTCTGAAACAGCAATGTTTTTTGGCCAATCAGTATAATCAGACATCAAATAATCAGAGATCACAATAATCTGGCAGGGGGGAAACGACTTTTGCTTCAAGTTTCAATTGTACAGCAACTGCTTCATTTGAAATTCCCTGAGCTGTATTACAGAGCCGAAGGATACGTATAACCATTACAATAATTTTAATGAGCCATTTGTTCTGGGTAACAAACCAATATGAACTAAGGGCAAAGCATATTTGAGAGGAACTTTCTAATTACAATTGGAATGATTTAACACCTCATTTGTTCACAAATATAGATCAGAGTTTAGCGTACACCAGTGGCTGAGTTTATAACCAGATAAAAACAGAAATATAAATGTAAATTGCATTCTACCGGCATGTGTGCATGTCTATACAGCATAGCAGAAAACTCCCCTCTGTGGCCCTCAGACAAACCTTCTTATAATTATCCCCAGTTAATAACAAACATGTCCCTGTGAGTTGATCTGTGAAGTTGGACATGTCCAGAAGGAGGTGTTCCCTCCGTGAGCAGTACAGAAGCAATTTAGAAGAAACGCAACCAGGTTCCCCAGTTTTGTGATAAGAATACTGAGATCATTACTCTGTTTCACCATCTGTTATTGACCTTGGGCATGTGTAAGATGCTCAATCCCACAGATGCCCTACTCATCACATATTGATTCAGCATGGCCTGGTCTCTCCAGGGCAGAAATCATGAATACATGGGTAAGACAATGTGGGCATTTGTGTTGCAATCATAGGAAGTGCTTAAAAGATATGAAGGCAAATATCTACCTTGCATTTCAGCAAGAGTTATTCATGTGGGAAAGTAGAAATAAGTGCATCTAAAAACAAGCAGGTGATGTAGAGCACATGAAGCTAAGGAAACAAATAATTTAAAAAGGAATTATGAAATCATGTAAAACTCAAGTGAAAACGAAAATAAATATATGATTAAAAAATGTGTAAAGCAACACACTAGGTGTCTAAAAGCATTGTGACTGACTATTATTCATGTGACTTCTACTGTATAAGAGATGTGTCTGATGAAAAACTTTTAGGACAGTAAAGAAATATGGACATGCAGGTTATATTTTAGGTCTGTTAAAAAAAACAATATTATTGTGGTCTATTTGCGACACACATTTTATCCAGTTTCCAATCTGCAGTGTTATTATCCCGAGGAAACAGACCGTTTCACTGACCAAAAGGCGCTCAGTAATGGTACCATTTTAAAATAGATGACTTATTTACACAATCTGTAGAGGCAGGATCATTTAACCTCCTGGCACCTTATGAGACTGACCGCTAAACCACATCTCGTTGAATATTCAATAGGTCAGGAACAGTGAAAAAACAAAATGAGGTCTTGAATGCAGTAAGTACATGTGTGCTGTAGGTGTTGCAGGGCGACTCCACGAGTGCAGAGCCATGCAGGCCTCTGTTAAAGAATACCAACTTTATTACTTAATATATGTATATTTTTATTCTCAGCCTCAAATCTTAGAAAGCATGTATGTAATTTAAAAAATGTGTAACTCATTTAAGTCAACATTATAGCCTTTTTTGTAAGGTTTCTTGCTATAAATATTTTCAAGATTAATAACAGATTTAAACCTAACAATTTGGGTTTTTATTATGAATTATGTCTATAATTTACTAATTCACAAATCATGTTGATGTGCTAATATAAAATAATACAAATTTGTTAAGTACATCTTGTTTCTACTGGATTGGACCTCCTTTTACTTTTAAACCTTCCTTTATGGCATACAGTAGACTCAACAAGGTGCTGGAAACATTCTTCTGAGATTTTGGTCCATCATGCAATCGCTGCAGATTTGTCGGCTGCACATCCATGATGTCAATCTTCCAATGGGTCCACCACATCCCAAATGTGCCCTATTCTGGTTACCAGTGTTATTCTGGAGGCCAGTAAATTCATTGATATGTTAAAGAAACCAGTTTAATATTAGTTTAGCTTTATTAAGGAATAGCAGAAATACCCAGGTAGGCTGTTGCATTCAAACAATGCTTAATTGTTATTAAGAGTCCAAAGAGTGTCAAGAGAATATTCCCCACACCACTACACCACCAGCCCTGAAGCACTGAGCAATGAATCAGGATGGATCCATGCTCTCAGGCCAAAATCCAACTCTACCTTCTGAATGTCGCAGCAGAAACTGAGACTCATCAGACCAGGCAATCTTTTTTTGTGCAATTTTGGTGAGCCCATGTGAACTGTAACCTCAGTTTCCTGTTCTTAGCTGACAGGAGTGGCACCCGATGCTGCTTCAAGGTTGTGCATTCAGAGATGCTTTTTGAGACATCTCGGTTATAACGAAGTGTTATTTGAGTTACTGTTGCCTTTCTATCAGCTTGAACCAGTCGGGCAATTCTTCTTTGAACTCTGGCATCAACAAGGCATTGTTGCCCAAAGAACTGCCGCTAACTGGATATTTTCTCTTTTTCAGACCATTCTCTGTAAACCCTTGAGCAAAATTTGAGTGTGAAAATCCAAGTAGATCAGGCATTTTAAAAATATTCAAACCAGACTAATGTTGACAACTACAACCATGCCATGTTTAAAGTGACTTAGGACTTCAGCAAATCACCCTGACCATGTCTATAAAGTATGAGGATGTTTTTTTGTTTTCTACTTTTAAAGTGACCTATTTAGTCAATAAGCATTAAAAACTACAAAAGAAGAAGAAGAAGAAGAAGAGAATGTTTTTCTATTTTCCATGATTTTCAAGACGGTTTGAACCCTTGTCATGTTGTAGTGATGGGAAGTTTGAATCATTTTAGTGACTCGGTTCTTTAAATCTCGTTCATCAAAATGAATGAATCTTTTTGTTTTGAGTCATTTAGTTCATTTTGGAAAATCAATTAAAAGACCCGCAGTACGTCTAGAGACACAAATTTTGGCTATAGTTTCAGTATTTTTTTTTTATGCAGCTAAGGACATATTATAATAATAAAAAATAAATAGGAGTGAACCTAAAACAATACCTTGTGGAACACCATACATCACTATAGTACATAAGTAGAATAGTCACCATTTACAGTACATCTACAAAATAATCAGATAATTATCAGTTAAATAAGACCTGAACCAGATGAGGTTCCCTTAAAATGGGAAATATAACCAGAATAGTAAGTTAATATCAGGAGGAAAACCAATTAAAACTTTGAGTAACACAATTCCCAGCCTTGCACAGACATTTCTATGACTGGGATTTTGTTCTCAGTGTCCTCCAATGTTTCAGGGGTCATAAAGATAAGCTTCATATTTCAATGTAAAGAAAATCCTTCTGGTTTAGACCATTCCCATTACAAATTTAAATCTGAATACAGAAACAGATATGAATATGTGGAGCACAGAGACTGATTGAGGCATCGTTTTAAACCCTTAACTTCCAGCAATTGTAAACACTGATATGTGTGTATGGAAGCGGTGCTTATCAGACTGGGTAACATCATGTGTAAAGCTGTAATATTAATCACTCAGTAGAAGTACACAAAGCTGTGTGCAGTGTCGCTTGGTTGAAGAATCTCTTTTGTGATTAGTTGTTCTTTTTTTTCCCCTACTGTGCTCACTGATGAAGCTGAGAGGCTCTAAGTGCCATCTGCTGTCTCTAATTCAGCCTCAAGTGGCAGTCTACAGAGGCAAGGTGGATCTGATTTATAAAAAATACTTACAAGCTGACACCACCCGTCATTAATGTGCAATCTCATGAGCAAAAAATGAAATCCAGCTCAATACATTACCAGCTCAGATCCAGCACCACATCTCTTCTCCAGGTAGCTGCAGTAACATACAGTACCATTTCTCATCCAGTATTGCAGGTTGAAGTGAAAGAACATATAAACTGCAAGTGTCAGGCAACATCAACTTATGAAGATTAGTTTGTATCATGGCTTGAAGCACAATCTCGGCTTTGTGCAATCTGTTGTCATGACAGAAATATTAATAACATTCAACAAACTTGAAGGATCAAAAAAACAGACATGCACCTGTCATCACAAGAATGGTTTCTACAAGCTGGCTTCTATAGATAACCAAGGGTATTGTTGGAAATTTGATTTCTCCTTTTTTTTTTTTTCAAAAGGTTTACAAAGTTTATTTCATTGTTAAAGTCCTATGCCCTTGCAACTCATATATTTTCAACATATAATTCTAGAGAAGTCCTGGGCTCTTAGATTTCTTATAAAATGGTATGATATAATTCGTGGGTGTTCAATCTTATGCAGAGAGGGTCAGTGTGGCTGCAGGCTTTCATTACAGCCAAATTGGAGGCACTCTTGATATTTGGTTGGAGACTAAGATGAACTGATTAAGCAAGTGAAATGTAGCTCCAGCTTGGTTGGAATGAAACCCTGCAGCCACACTGGCCCTTGCTGGATAGAACTGAAGACCCCTGACATTACCGTAATTAAGCAGACATATGGTGTACTTCTTATTTTCATATCATTCAAAAATATTCTACAGAAGTCCTGTCTATAATTTGTCTACAATTACTTTCCCACCTTATTAAAATATGTAATTATAAAATAAAAATTTAGAATGTCGGGGTCTGTGTGCATGGAGTTTGCATGTTCACCTAGTGCTTGGTCGGGTTCCTCTGAGACTCCGGTGTCCTTTCACAGTCCAACGACATGCAGATTAGGCTAATTGGCATTCCCAAATTGCCCATATTGTGTGAAAACACGTGTGAATGTTGACTGGAGGTCTTACCACAGTTCAATGGAAATAAATACAATGGTAATCACCTTTAACCTCGACAGTCCCTGGTTACACTACAGAGGTTCTCAGAGGGATGGAGTGGGATATTCACTGATCAGCCTAATCGCCCATAAACAACACCAACAGCGGGTGAATTGTGAATTTTATAATATTGATTAGCAATTATGTACCATTAAACTGGTAATACATTTAAACTAGCTAGGCTCTTTTATGCCTGTGGGGGCAAAACACCACCATTTCCAGTCCAATCCCACAGAAAAGCCAATTCAGCACAAACAGAGCCACATTGCCATGACAATGGCCATAATTGCTATGGTTGTTAGAATGAACTAGTGTGTCACTGTTTTGTCTTTGGGTGTCTTCTAAATGCATGAATGGTCGTCCCCCCCCCCCTTTTCTGTGGCTGTATATTCTTTGGATTACAATGAGAGCTGTATTGCTATTTGTTAGCACCTGTCTGGAGCGCACTTAGAGTGTGTATTGTTCCAAAGAAATAATAGAATGCTTTTTCTGCTTTCTTATAATCTTACAATGCAAACTTGGAGCATTTTATTTGATTTATTGTTTTTCTTGCATGACATACCTTTTAATGATGATTGGATCTTCAAACGCTGACAAACATATATATGAATTTCAAAAAAAGTAAACAGATGTTTTATAGTCAAAGTGCAAAAACGGTTCATTGCATGCTTCTTTGGGGTTTTTTGGAAAGTGCTCACTGTTTAAAACTTATGGAAGTCCCAAGCTTGAAAAGCATGGATTTTTACTTGATAAATGTCATTTTCAGTCTATTGTTCAATCTGGCTAATGATTTTGATTGTTTTAAAAAACCTTTAATTGAAAAATTTTTGGAAACTGAACTTCCCTGTTTTGAACAAACCATATGACATGGAAGGGCTGCATTACATAGCAAAACTTGACACATGCTGAAAAGCAGATCACATGACAGAGAAAAGTTTGTTTATCTAGTAGCTTTTAGACTCTTCCCCCCCAAAAAAAAACCTAAAACAACCATGCAACTGAACCATTATTGTACTTTGACCAGAGAACATTTGACCATTATTCTCAGTGTTGTAACATTGCTTCTTTGCTTAATTCCCTTTTGTAAAAAATTACCATTAGGTGCACCTTGTTGCCCAAAATGCCGCAAAACTAGTGTTAGTGGAATATGTACAGTAGTATAAGTATTGATTCAGAAGCAAAACAAAAGTTTGCATAGCTAACTAACTTGACCACATCTTTCCAAATCCGGGTACCCCTTTTTTTCATCATTAGCATTGGTTTTGCTGAGTTTTTTGCACTATTGTGCACTTATGGTCATCTGAGAATTCATCTGCACTTCTGGGAACTCACCTATTGAATGTTTAGGTAGTGTGCAAGTCTTATCTGTGTCAGACATGTTTTACTTGGTTGTAAAGGCATTGGAATCGTGATCAGAAGGTCCCAGGTTCAAACGCCGCCACCACAATGGTGCCACTGTTGCGTCCTTAACCCTCTGCTGCTCAGCTGTATTATAGATAAAAATGTAAGTGAATAAGGGCATCTGCTACTGTAAATGCTGTAAGTGCATTTCCTTGTGTAGTGTGAGCAATGCAACGATTGTGATATTTGAAGATCTCCTACTTTGCATTAGTATACATGCTTGGTTCACTGCTTTGCTTTGGGTCATGTTAAGCAAGTGTTTATTTTAGGTGTGAGAGTCAGGCTGTATGACCTTTTCAATGTTGGGGAATATTCACAGTGCCCAAATGTAATGCTTACCTCTATAACGACTGTAACAAAGTCGCACCGCTGTCTAAAGAATATCTTGCATGAGCTTAAATCATGCATGACAATGCTAGCATTCCCCTTGTGTCTCAGAGTACTTAATTGTGTAAATTAGCACTATACTAATTTGAATATGGGCACGTTCCTACATAATTAGTTCACATGATGTGGATCATATTTATATTGTGGTCACGTCAATGAAACATGCATTAATGAGGCTTTGTGATAAATTTGGAATGCTAAATTCCTAATCTAACGTAGCCTCACTACCTCATGGTATACCTGATAGGCAGACAGAGTGATATGTTATTCAGGTTTGATTTTCCACCACACTGATTGCTCATGGTGTTTAGCTCCCTCCTGAACTCCTGAGGCACCTGGTTTAACACCTCCACTCTCTCTTTCTGTAATTAATCACACCCCATCTCCCAGAGACTCTGGAGAGATTGACTCAGGGCAACCAGAGAGAATGGAGAACTGAATTTAATTAAACATCATGCGGAACAATACGATGCACAGAGCTGGGCTAGAAATGCCCGGTCAGCATGGAGCAATGGAAATGGCCCAAACATTTCGCAGGTTGTATTTCTGAGACAAAAATAAAAATGAATGCATTTGTAAAACTCATCATTGAGCTCCAGAGATTTTTCTTTATTATTATTATTATTTTATTTTTTTGCTGACAAAAGATTTGCTGTTTAAGCATGAACCCAAGTCTTCACCAGCTAGAGGAAAAGTGCGTACTTGTAAAATGTCTTGTGCCAGAGACAGCTGGAAAAGTTAAACATAGATTACATTAAAAATAATTTCATGCTTTGTTTAGCCAGTAGACAGTGATGATAAAATTATATTTTTTTGCTTCATCACACTGGCAGATTGATGGCATGCTTGCTTGAGGAACTGACTTAATTATAGTGACTTAATATTCCGCAGCCTTGAAATAGTCCACTGCTTTGGATGTTACTGTACAGTATATAAGGCATTTGGACTTAAAGGTGTAGTCAGTACTGTACATTTGTGTTTCTATTATAAAATTGTAGTTCTGTAATTATAGTGTACTGTAGTTCTCCTCAGTTCATGGGAGCTGTCTAGAAAATACTAGCTGGAAAATGTAAGGATTTTAACTTCATGCAGCCATTTTAATAAAATTTTTACTTTTGTGTCTGTTTTCCCTAACTATGTTGCAAATCATGGCCAATGAAGTTACCATATGTTAAAAAAACAAACATATAAAGTAAAAGGCACATTTATTCCAACATAAAAATAAGCAAAAATACTCACTCACACACATTAGGAGAAAATTTGGGAACACCAATTAGGCTAATCTACATGTCCAAGGGACACACAGGGAGAACATGCAATCTCCATGCACGCAGACATGAGGTGGGAATCAAACCCTGACCCTGGAGGTGCAAGGCGACAGTGCTAACCACTACACCACCCTGATATTGGTTTTAAAAAAAATATATAATAACTTTAGTTCTAGTAATAACCTTTTTCTCTTTCTTTCATTTATGTTTAATGCATTAATACAAAGAAGAAATATTCCACTTTTTCTAAGCAAAATAATGATTATAATGATAAAAAAGACAACACAGATCACGTCTGCATTTCCTTTGACCTTGCATATTTAATATTTTTATCAATTTCAATAAGCAGGAGAAATTTTTATGGGATATTTTTTACAGCACTATTTTTCACCGTATCTTTCTCTCTCTTTCCATCTGTGTAGTGGGTGTCTTGCCACTGATCTGAGACCAGTTGCATTCATTAGAAATGAAGCTGCCAAAAAGATCTAATATGGCTATAAAAGAGCAGTTCTATAACGGTGCACATTTTAAAGTGTGCATAAAGCAGGAGCTGTTGTCTGTGTTTTCGTGGAGAGTTCAGCTTCCTGCTGGGTGTTCTGCTTAAAGTCGGGCAGCTGGGAGGGATGACTAAAGGCACAGAGCACCAGGAGGTGCAAACCTTCTGTTCTGAACGTCATCTGGTCCGGTTCTGCTTCATAACATAGGGTCCACTCTGGCCGCATGACCGGTGTGCTCAATGACATTGAAAAGTCCAGCATCTCACCTCATTTACCTACATCTCTAGGTGATGCATTCTTTTTTTATTTCTTTCTCACTTTTTTTTTTTTATATCTGTCTCTTTAACGTAGCATTGACTGGAGGATATTCTATTGCATGCTGATTTTGGTCTTTTAAAAGCAGCCTGAGACTGGATGACTTTGGTGGGAATGGTTTGAAATGAAAAATGTATTCAATTCCTTTTTTATGTGTAGCACAAAAGCATGCAAATACAAAATTGATGCTTTCTGAAATGACAAGCAACATGACTGACAAGTGGCGTACAGTATGTCTCTTGGTTCTGATTAGTTGGATAGTTTATTATCAGTGGTGCTTGCGAAGCGAAGCATTAATGGTGCTTGGAAAGCACTACTACTGCTATCTCACAGGCTTATTTTGTTTTTCCTTTGCTTCTGTACAAAAGTTTGGCGCGCAACTAGTCCCGCACTGGTTGTCGTAGAGCCATGCATGAGGTGTGAAATCGTGCAGCTTATTCGGTAATGGGGTGCCCCATAGACTTAACATTGAGACCAACATCAGCTATGACATCATAGCTATGTCTATGATGCTACGGCAAGCACCACTCACATTTTCTTCAGGAAATGTGCCTCTCTAGTTATTTTTATTATTTACAGAGCACATAGAGGTATGTATATGCATAGAACCTTCTAAATCCCACTTTTGTTAATACTTTCTGTGACTCTCTGTATGAACATTTCCACCTAATTCAATTCCCAAAATCTAAATAGATTACACACAATTTAATCACAGTGACCAGACAAAAGAATCCACTGTAGAACAATGAATGAACTCATTCCAAGGCGCAGTGCAAGCAACCCACAGTGCCCTTCTGACTTAGCCCTTAATCAGGTGAAGAACTGTGGCAGTGGCACAAGAAATGATGCAGAAGTACTAGTACTGTATAAAATAAGTATCTTGGTGGCACAGCAGCATCGTGGTTAGCACTATCGCCTTGCACCTTCAGGGTCCAGTTTTGATTCCTTCCTCGGGTTCTGCGTGCATGGAGTTTTCATGTTCTCCCTGTGCTTGGTGGGTTTCCTCCAGGCACTTCAGTTTTTCTCCACAGTCCAAAGACCTGCAGATGAGGCTTATTGGCTGTTTATTGGTTTGTTGGTGTGTGTGTCCTGTGATGGATTGGCACCCCGTCCACGGTGTACCCCGCCTTGTGCCTTAAGTCGCCTGGGATAGGCTTCAGGCCCCCTGTGACCCTAAATACAGGATAAAGCGGTATAGAAGATGAGTGAGTGAGAATCAACACAAAACTATAGAACTGACTAGCTTGTGTTGTTAAATGAAATGCAATTAATTTAAAACAGGAGTAAATACTGTAGTTTGTTTAGTGCATGGAATCTTATTATGTTTGTCCTTTCATTTTTCCCTGTGTAGAGTGAGACATGTCTACTTTTCCAGGACTGTCCAGTTACCAAATGTGACTTGCTACGTGCAGCAGTGACATTTAAACTGCCGTTTTATCCAGAAAATCAAGCTGCCAATATGGCTTAAAGAAATGCTAGTCAATTTATTTGCAACTTTATGTCATTAATGTTTCTTGACCTTTCCTAAATGACCCTTGAATAAACGTAATCGTTTATTAAAACCCATCATTAAACAGCAGAATTTTTGCAGTTAGTAGGGCAAAATCCTACGCAGCCCTGACTTACAGTAATGTGCAAAAGCCCTGAGCTGACCTTCATTTCTTTATATTTTGCTTCCTAAAAAACACTTTCTTGTTTCTGTTTTAATGTAGCTATGAGTAATACAGTAGTTCTCCAGACTGCCTGAAAGACATTTCGCATTCTCATTTTTAGTCCAGGTTTGTTTGTTAAGCCACGCAGTCACACATGGATCATTTAAGCATAAAAACCAGCATTAAAAATGAAGGAATGATCCAGTGAGAAACAGGTGCTGAGGATGACAGATGATACAGACGGTGATTAGTGTACTGCTGATGCTGAGGGCTTGAAACATACGAGAGGGGAAATGAGGGTGCGGCTGAGGTTTTGACATAAACAACAAATTTTAAAATTGTATTTTCTTTTAATTATTTATTATTTTCTAAACTGAATCTGCATAATTGAATTTAATATTAAGAAATTCATAACTGTCTTAAGTAGAAATTTTGCCTTTAATGAGGGTAAAAGTAGTTTTACATTCTTGCTGGTACTGTTAACCACCACCTTCATCACATCATACGGTATTGTTCACTTCTTCTTGGCTTTGTGCATCCTTGAAAACAAATACCGAAAAACTTAACAACCCAGAACAATAAATCATCATCAAACACATATCATGAACCACCAAAACTTCTTCTGTTACACATTTTACTCTGGACATTTTGCAGTAATGCCTGCTTGAGCAAACCCTACAGTTCTGGATATCGGTCAGCCGCAGCGCATTGGCGGAAGCTTCTGCTCACCGTAACTATGAGCCCTAGAAAGATCACGGAAAGATCAGATGCAATCCAGAAGAACTTAGAAGCAAATACTAAGACAATGTGTTTTCTTGCTGAAAGTGCTTCCATGACTGGTTTTGGAAGGCAGCTGCCCTCCCCTCTGTCCGGTACTGCGGATCACCCTTGTATCTTTTTATTATACGCAGTACTGGACCGTACCTGCCTACTTTTACTATGCTTACGGCTGTCTACACACATCCATTCACTTTTTATGACGAGACATTTTCTGCCAGCTATTCTTAAATCCCATGCATCTCAGCAAACAGACCATATTTTACTTAGATCACATCGCTAAAACAGTGTCCTGCCTTGGGGGCTGTTTGGATGTCTTGGTAATGGCTTAGAAAATGTCGGTGTCAATAAATCTCCCCTATGCTCGCCCATAGCAAGCTGTCCCACCGGACCACTCCGAAAGCTTCGTGCTCTCCAAATACATCACTCTCCGGAGAGATAAGATGACGCCTTGTAGAAATTTCATTCTATATTCGCCGGAATCCATTACGGAGTGAGTTTGTTTGATGCACAGCTCCTCCCGGTGCTCCTCACGTGCTTGGTTATTCTTATCTGTTTGTTTTCTCGGCAAAGTTGAGGCTGGGGTTGTATTTGGCACAGCCTGTCTGTCTACGTCTGATGTGTTCAGAAAAAAACTTCAAATCACCATCATTGTTCTGCTTCACCCCTTATTACAATACATTCCCGCTGTTAATTGAGAAGGATCATAGTCTCCAGCATGTATGTTTAGCATGTTGCAGAGTTCGTCAGGTGTACACCGGAATAAACCTTCATGAACAACTACAACAATGTCGTTTTTAATAAAAACTTGTAATGGTGCATTTTATATAACCAATGCAAAAATACATACAGCATAGACACATCAGACTTTCAAACATAAACTCTTTGGCAAATTAACACACAATTAATAATCGTAATTAAACGAAAATGTAAACTTGACAATGGCGTAACAACATTTCGTACAAGAAAATTGTAAAGTTAAAAAAAAAAAAAAAAAGGTTTTGGCAATGTAATGCTCCACATGAAGCATCTTGTCTAAATCTGCATTTTTCATCCATGCAAGATCCGGTCCCCTCGGACACTGGGCTGGATTGTACTCGGGCTTAAATAAGCGAGGCCTAAAATGTCCCGGCCTTAGCACCGTACATTCGTCCCCTGCTTTCTCACGAAATAACAAATCTCCCAATGAAGGCCTTTATATAGTGCAAATAGGCTTGCTGCTGTCTTTAAAGTTGATCCTATGAAGGTCATTTTCGGAAAGGGGACTGCGAGACTGCGTTTGGTTTGGGTCCTGGAACAGGTCTGTACAGAAAGACAATGAATGAAATAAAACATAAATGTTGTAAGAGTGACTTTATTAAAGTGTAAAACTCAAGATCCTCCTGATTTTTTTTTGTTGTATAATGTAACTGGAATAAATTGATACCTGTAGCTGTTTTATGAAATGCCACACTCCTGGGTATGTGCTTTATAAAAGATTTAAACGTGTGTGCACGCTCTTCGGTCTCATTCCTAGATTTGCTGTTGACATTTTATGATGCACCTCCGAGGTGAAGGATGTAATTATTGTGCACCTTTCAGATGATGACCTTGGCTCTGTCAGGACTCGACCCGGCCATTCTTTTCACTCTCGTCCTGTTTATTCCCGTGTCAGCTGAGGCGAAATAATAATCACGCACTGTGTGTATCGCCGTATGTTCGAAATCACCCAAATACAAAATGGATGTCTCAACTAGCTTATCAAAATATAATCCTGTTCTCACAGCGTGTGGTTGATTTTTCCAGGTCATGGTTCCTCTCATCATGAATTGCCGTGGCTGCTTCTCAGAATAATTCCTATTTCATTGCATGGTGTTGATGGAATCTCTGCATTTTTTTGCACTGATATGAGATTTGCTTTTCAATTTTCTTCACTCGGTTCGGGTGCGGGAAAGGGGAAAACCGCTTCTTCTGTGTGAGAGGGCAGCTTCTACACGGAGCTTCAGCTCTCCACCGGGAGACGTAAAGCAGTCTTATCTATGCGCTTGAGCTTTATATGCGGTGGTGACTGGGCTCTGAGGATTGTATCGATGGGACACGTGGAAGGATAAAGATCAGCTGAAGGTTTGAATGGAGGCGTCCATGTTCCTTTTTTTGTTAATGCCGGCTGCTTTTGTGTTCAAAGATAACAGGCTGACGTGAGGATTATAATAAAGCGTTGGCTTGCGAGTTATCTGAGCCTATTCAGGGTTTCTGGTGCAGGAAAAGAGTCGAAAATAAATACGGGAGATTAATCAAACTGATGCATTGCAGCAGAGGTTCGGTATGTTTTTAGGGAACAGGAGAGTTTCGGTAACTAACGGGAAGTAAAATTTGCTCTGTTTTGCATTTTCAACATATAGCAGGATATAAACATAAGTGACGCACACAGTGTGAGGATTGCAACATGAACACATGCCACTTGCCAGAAAAAACACATCATGCATTCGTGTAATGTTACTTTTGCCACTAAAATACAAGCTTGTGGAGAAACATCTGGCTTGTCTCACATAGTGACATTCAGTAGCAGCAAGCGGGCACTAAAAGGTTTCTGTAACTACAGTCCAGGAACTAAACTTGCTCCCGACTTCTCTCGTCTCAAAGGTTGCAGCAACAATTGCCACCATTAATCTGAAGATATGTTTTGAGCAGGAATTCACAGTTTGATTGCAGACACAGCAAATTATTCAAGTGGATAAGTGAACCCATAAACAAAATACTGAAGCACAGCAAATCAACATATATATATATATATATATATATATATATACAGTATATATTATTTTATAGTATATATATATAACTTTTTTTTAACAAATTCTTAGTCGTTCTATAACGTTTATGTAAATTATGTGGCTGGTGGCATAAAAGGTGACTAGACAGGTTACAAAGAAAAACAGAACGATTTCTTATAATTGGACAGAGAGGAATGTTATGCGAAGTGCCTCTGTGAAACAAAACATAACCACTTCAAATTTATTTATAGCCATAAATGATTTACTAATGACGACGGATTGAAAGGTAGCTGTTGCCTTTGTTCCACACCCCTGGTCTCGAGTGCTGGGACTTAAAGGCATTATATCGGCATGTGCGCTTGACAGCAGTACTTGCCTGCCATAAATAGCTTTCTGCTACACTCGAAAATATCCATCAACTGTGGTATGCTGAGGTTTTCTCACCTGAGGGCTCTGAGAGGAGGAATGGCGGTGACCTTGCCCACAGGCTTGGAGCCCACCACAGGGGGCATCATCACCAACAACCCCCCGGCTCCACTAGAAGATTTGGCCTGGGCCCCGCGGCCGGGGCTCACAGGGAGAGGCCTCTGAGGGGGGGTGGCGGAAGGCTTCGGCCGGACCTCTGATGCCATCTGGAAAAATCGAAGAAAGAGACAGACAGATGGAGGGACAGAAAGATGACTCGCAGCATCTGAGATAAACGACAGGCAGCGATGATTGCAGTAAATTATATCGCTCGACCTCAGCACCGTGTTGATCTATGACATCCTGCTTAGCAACTGGGACGTAAAGGCACAACAACAAATGCATACTAATGCAGCCACAAAGACCTACATCTGCTTTCTGCAGCGTCCATAATGATGGGAGATGCAAATCAGATCCAGTCATTCTATTATAAACCAACTCGCCAGCCATAACTTCACATAAATCACGGCTGCTCCAGTGTAGCGAGCTCTCCTAATGTGATGAGTTTTTAACACAAACATTTGCCCTGCGCGGTTTTTTCATGCATCTGGGGTTCAATTCACAAAGTCCTTGTTGATTCGCAGATAATCCGAACATGCTAAAGTAAAGCTTAGAACTATCTTAAGACGTAAGCGAAAAAGAAATCTCAGAGTGTTTTTGCCAAAGCGCTTATCAGTTATCTGTACACATAAAAGATAAAATAAAAGGATGTGTTTTTACCAATGGGCTGCGTGTTGGGTTGAGGGGCAGGGGTTTCTTAGGGGGGCTAAGTTTGGCAACGATAGGACTACACTTGGCTTCCTCCAGAGGTTTGGTGACGGGAGG
Organism: Clarias gariepinus; assembly: GCF_024256425.1. Classification (NCBI taxonomy): domain Eukaryota; kingdom Metazoa; phylum Chordata; class Actinopteri; order Siluriformes; family Clariidae; genus Clarias; species Clarias gariepinus. The sequence continues at coordinate 27,795,535 of NC_071100.1, read as the reverse complement.
AGGAGGCCGAGGCACTTTGACATCACGGAGATGGGGGGAGGGGGCGGGCCGGAGGGGACGGACGATGTTGACTGGCTGGGTGCCATTGGAGGCGGGACCTGGTCGCAGAGGGAGCACTTCTTTACTTGTATGAGGTAGCTGCAGAGAGAGATAGGGAGAAAAAGTACAAACAATGCATCGGTTATTTACAACATCTGCATCACTTTTCTCTAATTATCATCTGTGCTCTAATTTTACACTCGTGTGATTCTCTGTACCTTAAGATTGGCACTTTTGTTGGACGGTCCCACTACCTTTAGATGGAAAGCTCGGTTTAAGTGTCCATTCTTCCCCATAGAATTTTCATGTCTGGTAAAATAAAACAGATGACAACTCAGAGAATCAGTACTTCCGAAGGACATCGGTCTATTTTCGAGCTCTCTGTGACTGCTGAAAATTGTCGAAGAGGCTTTTTTTCCGACAAAAGTCGGAGGAAGTCCAAGGACAAGCACTGAACACAGAGAATTTTACAAAACAAAGCATGTTGTGAACAAGTCTAGACCATTTTCAGGAAATAAATCAGTGATGGTAAAATGCTGCGGTATTTTTTTATTTATTTATTTATTTTTTTAACTGCCAGTTTCCCAATTATTAGTTTGAAAGTAGATTACACTTTATTGTCATTATGGAAATTAGTACAAAGCCAGTGAGATGAAGTTGTGATAAACAGATATGTTTATACTGATGATGATCCAGCGGTGCAGCAGGGGGTATGACATGCAAATTCATCATCTCTTGTGTTATTTTACACTAATACTGTTGCAAAATTGCCCTAACATGACCTCCTCTGCCCTAGTGAAGTCACAGTGCCATGATGATGTTTTACTGAGTTAATAAACATGAAACTTTTAAATTCTGTCTTACAACCTGTCTTTGTGTATATAAGTCCTTTTACTTCAAAATAAATACTTCCCTAGGTCCTAACTAGAGAGAACTGAGCAAATGATTTGATCTATAATCCCATTGGTGGCTATTTGTTTTACTACTCAGTTTTTCCCTGTTGTTTCATCCGAGCGTTCAATCCCCATCTGCGTCACTAGCCATGGGCCGACCCGGAGCAAGCGTTTGCACGGGAGTGTGTTTTTACTAAGCTTTCACCACCCTAATAGTTAAAAGATGAAGCCCAATGATTCCCAGTTCATCACGGCTTTATACAGAGTGCTATATAAAGTGCCTTGGATATTACAAAGTCTTTGGCTGTTCTACTGTATAATACAAGCAGCTGTGTTGTTTATCTCCCTTTTTTTTAATCTGCATATGTTTAAACGTGAGGTGACAGAGTACTGTAAAGAAGCTTAAACGTTAAAATCTCATTAAGGAGCTATACACCCAGCATCACTTTGATAATGTGTTGCATGAATAGTTTCCTCAGGTACAATCTGCTTATTCTGTCTAATGAACTAGCTTTTTTTGGCTGTGTATGTGTAATGCTTGATTATGATAATGTTCAGCATATATGAGCTGACATAACACTCCTTGTTTATCCTTGTTCTTTTAAACTAAAAGACTAAAAGAGAGTGATTTTTGTAAAAAACATGCTTTTAACAGAGCAATACATCTGGCCAAAATCAGAAATAGCAAATACACTTACTTACTCGTGGCCTTTCCCAGGAGACTTAGGGCATGAGGCGGGGTACACCCTGGATGGGGTGCCAATCCATCGCAGGGCACACACACACACACACACACATTACGGGCAATTTGGGAACACCAATTAGCCTAATCTACAGGTTTTTGGACTGTGGGAGGAAACTGGAGTACCTGGAAAAACCCACCAAGCACAGGGAGGACATGCAAACTCCATGCACACAGAGCCTGGCCAGGAATAGAATCCGGACCCTGGAGGTGCAAGACCCTGGAGGTTTAAGGCAAACCACTAGACCACTGTGCCGCCCATAGCAAATACAGAAAAAGATAAATAATAATACAGATAAATTACATGTTTTTTTGTTTGTTTTTCACAAAAGCAGCTGTTTAGCTTTAATACAGCTGTTTTTTTTTACCCATGTGAGGTCAACGGGTGAGATTCAATTGTATATCATTTAAAAAAATCCACTTGGGTGAGTCACAGTTTTTTCTTTGAGTGGATAGAGAGGAGATGATTTCATTAAACATCGCCGCAGCAGGTTTAGTCATTATGTATGAATTCAAAGCATCGCCTTTAACTAATGACCGAGGGTGTATCTGACACCATGACCCTGGATCTTATTATAACATTTGCAAAAGTAGTGAGAAGATGAAATACAAGGCTGTTAGGAGAATTGCGATAAAAGTGTTTATATAGTGTTTTATAACTGAAGACATAAAACACAACGGATTGGCACGCCACCCAGGGTGTACCCCGCCTCGTGCCCAGAGTCACCTGGGATAGGCTCCAGACCCCTGGCGACCCTGTACACAGGATAAAGCGGTATAGACGATGAGTGAGTGAAACAGAGTGATATAAAACATAGTGACTACAACATACAAAGTAGATATGCAACTGGACTACTGTATATAAATAATAATCTGAATCTGAATATAATACACATAACAATGAGCTGCACTATTTCACTACTCACTGATATTTGAGATATCTATTTAATATGGGTCTCACAGGGGGAAAAAAGTAGCTTGAACAGTAAAGTTTTTCATCTAAGTGAGGAGTCTGATATTAAGCTCACTGGAGAAATAAATAGCCCCATTATTAATGTGAATGTGAGTCATGGTGGACTGCATTTACAGAGTTTGTCCATCCATTCATTCATTCATTCTTTCACACAGCGTGGTCAGGGCCGAGTTGTTTGTACAAGGCTTCTGATTTTCTATACAAATATAGAGACACATACAACAATACAGACAGGATACAGGCCAGCGACAGACCATCATTTTGCACATGTTTAATGTGACGTATCCATTTTTATACAAAGCGTCTTACGCAACATCTAAAGAACAGAATCGAAATGTCCAGCATCATTTCATTACCCTCCCCAATCCCATGATGTCCTTTCTATACAAGCATTTTTATTGCACAGCTGATGGTATACCTGTTGTTAGCCTTGCTCTTCGCCCTCTGTGAAAGCCATTTGTGGTAATAGGAGGTCTTGATTTTGATGCAGTAAAAGGCGATGAGAACAGCAGGGAGCAGCACCAGAAAAGCGAAGAGCAGTCCGACAACTAGCCCCACCTGGCCTGAGTACGCGCAGCAAATACACAAAATTTTCAGTCAGACATGAAAATCCCACTCTTAGTGAACAGTCAGTATAAAGAAGTAACAGAGTGCAAGAAAGCTTTATATAGCTCGACAAAATTCTCAATGATAGATTACTGAGATTCGTTTCTTTTTTTATTATTACAAATAAACTGAGCCTGGGTGACAATCAAACTAAGACGGTCATAAAGAGAAAAAAAACCCTGCAAGGATGGAAATCGATAATGATGTTGCCATTTTGATAAAAGGTGAGTGTGTGTGAAAGAGAACGACAGGAGAAGATTGGAGACCAGATAGAATAGAGACAAAAGATCAGATAAAATCACTAAATGTTTTTGAGAGGTGGAGCAGAAAGAGGCTACTGGATGAAAGTGTAGCTGGAAGGGTTGTGTGTGTGTGTGTGTGTGTGTGTGTGTGTGAAGATGTGCTCACTGTCATACTGCACTGGTCCACTGTCCACGCTGCCTCCCAGGCCAGGTTTATCACAGAAGGGTGGAGCCCAGCCTCGGTTACAGTGGCAGTTACTGTTGCTGTTACACACCTGCATACAAAACAGCACCTTAAACTCAAGAAGGACAAATGAAAAAAGATCTTGCTTTCATTTATGGCTCGATTTAATTCGCTTTTCTTTGTGTAGCATGTTTAACAGCAGCCACTCTCGCGGAGCAGATTTACAGAAACCCAGATATTGACTTGGATCCTTTAATGTGCAAACCAGAGGCAACTGTGAGAAGGACAAGGTAACCGAGGAAAAAAACAAAGAAGAAACCAGAAGAGAAAACCAGAATCAAAAGAAGAACTTGCTTTTCTTTTGAAGAGTTTCCAGTTTACTAAGTGACCAGTACAGTAAGACACTTCCACAATATCTTTTCCGTAATCTTCCATGCGTTTATGGATATTATAATTTATGTTTGGACCTTTTACAAGAATGTATGCTGTAAGATGTTACTTAGCCCTTTTTATTTTATTATATTTATATTATTTTATATTTATGAGTTTATTTAAACTCATTTTAAAGAAAAGGTATTATTTCACAGTGTTATTAGACAACTTACAGATTGATTTGATTTTGTACCATCAATAAAAATAAAAGAAAGTTTTTGTCCTGACTTTTTTGCTCTTTCAGTGATATCTTTACAATTCATACATTGGTGAACCTGAAACCAGTCTCTGAAAAATGTCCGTCTGTATGTACAGTATGTCTGTATGTACAGTATGGCTGAAGTTAAATCTGCATCGTAAGAGAAATTGAAATGTTGAGTAAAAGCGATATATTATGAAACTACTGAATAATCTATTATAATGAATGATATATTATGAATCAACACCTGAACAAGATATATTAATTAAATGTATGTAGTGAAAAAAAAAGGAAAAAAGGAAAAGCTAAACTGAATATTTTTAATGGGATTATTAAACATTTCCACCACTAAAATAAGTAAATAAGTATAAGTGGATTTTAACACCCTGGAAAAGGATTAACCGTGTGATGGAGATGGAACCGTGTGTTTATGCTGCTCGGAGGCTGTTTACCACCATTTGGACAAAACACAAATAAACCAGACCAGCTTAATTTTAGAAAATGTTCCTTTTTAGAGTGCCAGTAGGGGCAGAAATGGGAGTGACCGTGGGGTGGTATTAAAGGATTTAGAGGCGTGAAATTCAGCCTCACATAGGGTTGAGAAGTGTTTAGACAGGATGAATACCAATGTTTATAGTAAGGAAAGAGGTGACAAGTCACACAGATCTTTAGTTTCTTACCCCATGACCATTGCAACGGCCGATGCAGGACTCCAGCTCGGTGAAGGAAGCATTTTGGCACCGGCGATCCTTGCACACCTGAAGGAGTGACAAACTGTTACAGCTTTAACATGAAAACATTTGTCACATCCAGTTTAGGCATAGATAAAGAACAAGGAATTGGGTAAAATAACCATTACAAATGCTTTGTAAATAAAACAGCCTTTCAGACATCCCTCCTCTCCCCAAACTTCCGGGAGACTCCCTGCATATTGATAGCAGCTCCCTGATGTCCACAAATTATACACAATGTCTAGTCAAATGGAACATTATCTCATATCTGTTGTAAAGGGAAATCAAAGCAGGTTAAAGGGATTCATTTATTGTAGTAATGCAAATAAACATTACACGTTACTCTGGTGAAAAAGTAAAATAATAATAATGAAGGACAGAATGCTGTGATGCAGTTTGAAGCCCAGCAGAGTTATTATTACTAATCCGACACCATAACACACCATGTCCAGAAGTCTTTCATCCCTCATATACCACAGCTACTGGATTAATTTTTTATTTATGACAAATACATTATAACCATTGAATATTGTCAAATGTCTGCAGCTATGAACATCCACTGCCTCATCAGCATCTCTTTTCTTCTTACTTGCACTTAAGATGAGACAGAGATGCTTCGGAAAGAAACCTGAAAGTGTGATGGCTTCTATTCTGATTTTATAAATAGTAACGGCCAAAGAAAAAAAAAGTGAATTTTTAGATAGGATCATTTAAGACCATTGCTTAGATTCTTAACGCTTCTTATTTACCGATCCATGATTTATTTTTTTGAAAATAAACATACATATTTACATTTGTATCAGATATAAAGAAACATTTGCTAAATACTATTTCATGCCCTTTTACGTAGCGTCCCTAACTTTTTTGCATTTAAATCATTTATGATCTTAATTGTCATTTAGATGAAACTTGGCCAATTTAGATTTCACATGAAAAGACATAAACCTGAAAATTTTTATTATTTTAAAATGCTAAACTGTATAGATATTGCAACATAAATTTGACATGGTTACGGACACTACAGGTTTTTTGATTAAAAAAATTCGTAATTTTGAACAAAATGCAACATAAAAAAAACAACAACAATTTTCACGTCTTTTTCATATGCTTCTGGAAGCGTACACCAATTTTAGCATCAATACTCATGAAGAAATATTAATAATTTCTGGGGCAAATATAAAACCATTTCTGCAAAACAGCTGGAGTTAGCAACTTGAATGTTTTTTGTGATGCAAGACTTGTCACATTAATGTTGCATAAACTTTAGAAGTAGCTCCATTGGCGCACCCATTTTCTGTATTATATGTATAACAAAAAAATTAATCTGCACCAATGGTGTATTTTGGCTGTAAATACTGTAAATATCTTTAACATAATAAGAAACTCATTTTCCCATTTCCAATTTGCAAAGGTGTTGCGATATAAAGTGAGTTAAAAGTAGGTTAAACACTTCAGGGATGTGTGTGTGTGTGTGTGTGTGTATGTGTGTGTGGTGTGAGTGAAAAATGCAGAGAAGATATTGGTAATAAATGAACTGATTGCTGCAATTCATGAACTTTGACAGGGTCATCAGTTTGATGAGGTGACAGCGTTTACAACACAATAATGTTTCTGTTATCTATAATAATAATCACCTTTTCTCATAATTCACATCAACCTAATATCCATTTTTGTCATTACATAAAATAGACTGTAACCTTTCTAATGACTCCAAAATCACTTCTGCCAGCTCCAGATATCAAGAGTTATGTGAGCTGCTCAATTACAAGTGACATAAAATCTTTAGTATGCACAGTTAGCAGAGCTGTGGAGTCGAACGGGTCAGATGATGGCTAGGCATTCAATTATTTGCTTATGCCAAGTGCATAAACAGGAGAGGATCTGAAGAAGCTGTGCTCTATAATTCTCGCTTTGATTACAACTAAGCGCATTTCAACCTCAAGCATTTCGAAAACTTCCAATAATAAACCGTAGTTTGAGTATTGCGCTGTAGATTGCATTTCAATATTTCTTTTTTTAAGATAACGTGAGCATGAAGACTCGTGTGCTCACGAGGATGCTATTTTCACTGATATGAGCGAAATCATTGGTCGTCTGCTTGCCTTTCCCTCTCCACACTTGGTGCCAGTCATGACGAGGCCAGGATCGGGAAGGTCCCCCTGTCCGTCCTGAGTGCTGTACACATATGTGCCGCGGCATTTCACCTCGATGCCATCTGTGCGGATGGTGGTGTCGATGGACACGGCGTTGGTGCCCTTCGGCTTTTTGGCGGCACTGTGACACTGGATCTTCCCACATTTGGCATCACTGCGGGAGACAAGATTGTGAACGTCATGAGTACAACGTGTCGTTTTTCGCACAACGCAATTCCAACTGCTCCCAATTTAATCCATTATGTGAACAAGCAACCTGCAGCAGGGTCATTCTGTCTGCCAGACGAGGACTTAATAAATGATGGAGAATGGTTTTACGGAGTTTCCCATCACTGACCCAAAATGGTGTATGAATCATTTTCCTCACCTTTTCGCACACTTGACATAATTGCCATGTGCGTCCTTGCCGCAGTTCCCGAAAGCATTTCCTGCCGCGTTGACATCCTGGAAACATGCATCGTGCGCGGGCCGTGCACCTGAACAAATCACATTGGGTTTTCTCATTATTAGGTCGTTAAACCTTCATTTTAATACCTACCAATTTTGAAAATATTCAACATAGACAGGAAATCAGGCCAGACTAAAAGGACTCGTTCAATAAGTCTTGGTAATTTCACTATGAAAGCAAATTATTCGATCATCATTAATAATGCACGTGTCAATATGGCAATAACTGGTATGTGCCGTGCACACAAAGTGCACAGGGGTGTGTGTGAGGAGAGCACAGATTGTGTGTCTGTTTTGATCTGTGGCTTGATGTCAGCCTGGAGGTTTGACTGGACTGAAGCCCACAGACAGCTGGAGCGGAGCTCAAATTCAACCAGTGTTTGATCAGCGAGGCTGAGAAACAAACAAAAAAAAAGTTCCACAACTGCTCAATTAAGGGAGCAAATTAGAACAAATTGGTGCTTCTCTGGAGGATTTTTCAAGGAAGGATTGTGTTTTTCCTCCTTTTCCTTTGCACACCAATAAAAACAGAAGGCACTGATGGAATGACAAAATCAAATTACAAACTGCAAATTCTAAACTACAGGTTATTGAACTGCGTGTAATTTTATGATTGCCTCCAAAATGCTTCAACTCATAATTCTGGCTTTGCTCCACATTATGTCAACACAACTGTAGTTAAGCTATAAATTAGAATTGTTTTTTTTGATGTTGTCAAATTAATAGGGTGTTTACAAAAAAAACCCCACACTGCATCTTTAAAATTGTCATACTGTATTTCTCCTTACTTAAACCAAGCCAGACAAGGCAAAAAAACACCAATCACATGTAATTAATGAACAATTACAAGTATTACATATATAGAAAGATTATGCCACCACCCACACACACTGGCAAATATAAACTAATTATACACTTGTTTAGAGTTCCTACAAATTTATTTGTAACAAGCATTGAAATAAATAAAACTAAAGCTTTGATCATCTGCGCTGCATTGTTCACTGCCTGGCTGGGAAAAGCAGTCGTAGTTTCAGAAGGACCTGCATCAAGCAAAGAAAACAACTAAGGAGACAGCTGAAGTGACTGCGATTGGGTTAAGAACTGTCCGATGCATTTATTAACACTTAAATGTGTTGCGTAGTGAAGTTGCATCATTAACAAACAAAAAAAAAAACTTAAGGAAAAAGACTATGTGACCATACTGTACATGTGTGGCCATACTGTAAGTAAACCACTTGTTAGTGAAGTTATGGGGAAAAAGTCTTAATTTTTCTAAGAATGGACTTTGAAGCCAAAAGGTCATGTGATCTAATGAGTCCATTCTTAGAAAAATCAAGAGCGATGGGAACAACACAGTACCAAGTGCATGAAGTACACTTGATGTACCCATCATGCATAGTGATGTACCCATCATGCATAGTGATGTACCCGTCATGCATAGTGATGTACCCATCATGCATAGTGATGTACCCGTCATGCATAGTGATGTACCCGTCATGCATAGTGATGTACCCGTCATGCATAGTGATGTACCCATCATGCATAGTGATGTACCCGTCATGCATAGTGATGTACCCGTCATGCATAGTGATGTACCCGTCATGCATAGTGATGTACCCGTCATGCATAGTGATGTACCCGTCATGCATAGTGATGTACCCGTCATGCATAGTGATGTACCCGTCATGCATAGTGGTCAGTGTACAGTAGAAGCCTGTGGAGGTACAGTGGTACTGTATGATCAGGGGCTCAGCTACGCTATGTGGCAATAACACTGAATAAACAGGGGATGACATGAATGAAATGGTTCTGGGAGCCTGAGGAATCTTCACATGTGACTTTTGTCCAGGCAGTTTATAATGACAATATCATTGATGATAATATCATGGCAGGGCTATTAATTTAGCATCCCTCGTGATTAAATGAATAATAATTAATACAAATTCGAAGCCGAGGCAGTGTGTAATGAATGTAATGGATGAAATTTTCTATTGTCAATAATCATATGTCAATATTAAAATATCCATTTAGTGCCCATGCACCTGGTGCGAGCAGGAGAGTGGAGTGTGTGTATCTATTCCAATCTGTGGCTCGATGTGAGCCTAGAGGTCTGACAGGACTGAAATTCCATCCTGCTGACATTGTATGAAGTGTGTGTTCTCACCGTAGCCCCATAGCTGCAGGCACTGCTGCTCGTGAGTGAGGCACATGCCGTTATAGCAGTAAGCGTGGCCGTACTGGCACGAGGATCCGTCCAGGAGGTAAACGTTGGAGGGACAGTAGGGTGATCCGCCCGTGCAGTACTCTGGGAGGTCGCATGAGCCTGCTGCGCTACGGCACATCGTACCTGCCTGCTTCAGCTGAGGACGCAGAGGAAAACGGCACACTTTGGTCTTTAAGCTACATTTATTTACAGACTGGGATGACGTGCATGACGAGAGAGCTGACAGATCAAGAAAAAGATGGGGAAGACGAACGAAGACAACAGAAGATGTAACAACATGTATCAGAAGTGTGTGTGTGAGAGAGAGAGAGAGAGAGAGAGAGAGAGAGAGAGAGAGAGAGAGAACTAAGAGTGATTCATAGAAAAAGATGATCTAGAACAAAGGAAGTGAGAGGGCAAATGGGAAGAAAGGAACAGAAATAGTGTGATGACAATCAGAGACCTTGCAGCCTTCGCAGCAAACGCCGTGGGCACACTGAGCGTCCTGTTTCAGAGTGCAGTTACTGGCATGGCAGCAGTCATTCGTGCATTCCTGTAGGAGGATCAGAAAACACACACACGCGCGCACATACAGTACACACACGTTAGCCACCTCTGTGCTTTTGCTACTGAAACACATCACTGTGTGACCCTGTACCCACTCATTCAGTCACTTAGCACAAGCCGAGTTATTCACAGAGACCTCAAGACCACACACACACACACGCATTCATATCACCGGCACATCAGCCGTGGGTGGTGAACAGAGCTGGTTTGATTGCTGTGATTAAGTAAAAGGAAAAAGAAAAAAAAAAAAAAGCCTCCGGTAATCAGAGATTATCCACATCAGTGTAGTGATGCTGAAGTAAAAGGGTACTCGCAGATTGAGAGCTTTTACACCCCTTAATTATACGGTGACAGTCAACACACAAATCTAGCTCGACACACACACACACACACACACACACACACACACACACACACAGTGCACACACTTAATCGTAACATAGTGCACGCTTTTCCAGCGCTACAAAAGAAGCAGGTGGTGAGAGACGAAGCTTGAATGAGAATAATTAACACACCCACAACAATGCATAGCAGGACCGTCGCTGGCAAATCCGTCTCTACGCTGGAGTGTACAACGGCTAGATAAGTGTGGAATGTTGAAAGGTTGCCTTAGGGTAGCTGTAACGGCGTGCGCATTCATTTCCTGCGAACTCAGCCTGCAGGTTGCTTTCAGGATCGCACTGGTAAATGTAATAAATAAATAATGAAGGGTTTCTTAGCATAATGCACAGCGCGAGTCCTGAGGTATACTACAGCAGCCGTAGCCGTAGTAAAAGTCCAGGTGATGATATATAATCGGGGATGGCTACCCAAGTTTACCTACACCAGATGGTAACCCATCCATCCATAATACAAGCCCTGACAACCTGCCAATTGCAGCTCTGCAGGAAGATGAAATTCTCCTTTCTCTCCGCCACGTTTCGGTCACTCATTGTGGGGTTTTCTTTTTTTTTGTTGTTGTTTTTTGATTTACATTTTGAGTAAGTGCTTATAGATTTACCATCTGTTCTCGTTGTTTAGAGACAAAACCCAGAAATGAAAATGAAAATCGGATTCGAATAAACACGCGTTCCAATCAGAAGAGTCTGAATATAGTATATCTCATATTTTTCTTTATGACGAATAACTGACAAAATGGCGATTTTTTTAATTTAGATGTGTCTTGTATTTCACAATTGATTGATTAAATTGATCTACAGCGTTTCTCATTTTATTTCATGCAACTGTTAAGCTGTTTTATTTACAAAACTGATTGATGCTCTTTTTTTAATCTTAAAGTATATTTCAATATTAGCTTTATCATCTCATAATGAAAATTATTTAAAGATGTTTCACTTACTTAGACAAAGGATACCTACCAGGATGGAGTATGACAGATGTGTGTGTGTGTGTGTGTGTGTGTGTGTGTGTGTGTGGTCTAACCTCAGGTTCTCCGCAGTCACACTCCTCGCCTTCCTCCACGAAGCCGTTCCCGCACCTCTTCCCCCCCACCAGGTCCTTCATGTTAGGCATGTTGTACAAGCACATCCCGCCTCCTTTCTGGAAGTAGTTATCCAGGTCCTTCGTGCTACAGCGGCTGAAGACTTTAGGGAACGGGTGCCTGTTGAGTATGTAAATTATCAGCGTATATGCAGGAGGTTGGATAACGGAACGTAGACAGAACAAACATCCCCTAGGCCATTTTTTGCTGCACCATATGGAAAGAGTGAAGGCTGGCCAGCATGGATTAGCCTGATGGCACTTACCCCGTAGCTGCTGCCATCACGCAGCCTCCCTGCTCGGCTGTGGCTTCCACACAGCAACCTTCATGGTCGTGGCTCATGCCAAAGTTATGGCCGATCTCATGAGCCATGGTGGCAGCTGCCCCGATCGGCAATTCCGAATGATCCTGCGGGAATTATAGCACTTGCGGTTAGGCGGCTTCTACGTTTGAAAGATTAAATGTCACGTCTTTTTGTTTCAGAAGAGAGAGAGGTTTCAGTGTAACTTATTTCATGTGTGAAACAATTTTCTAATCAGTCAGAACAAAACAGGCACTGGAGGCTTTAGATATTTCTACATCAATCATAAGCTATTAGCAGTCACAGGGGACGGGGACGGCGCTCAGGGATGAACAGCCACTTGGAATATGCTGTCAATGCTGATTAGGTTTGTAGAGATTACAACATATCCCTGTGCTATTACAGTCCATTAGAGTTCCAAGGGCTGAGGGCTGTTTAGGATTCTGAGGATGTTATAGGGAGGGGGCTGAATACATCCCCTGGTCAATCCTGTAATCATTTCATTCTTCATCAATTCTGTTGTCATGCCACAAGTTCTAAATCGTCAGAACTTGTAAATTATGATGAAGCATTCTGCAATGGTTTATATGTCTATTTGTTTTAATGTATAACGGCATCAAAACAAGACAAAGGCAAGAATAAAAAAAAAATTAGAAAATGTTGTTAATTCTTTTTCCTCTGTAAACATATTAATAATCCAAAATCATATAATATTTATACACAGTAATCCTTAAAATCCAGCAATTTTTGCATTACTATTTTTATTAAACAATTTATAGGAGTCAGGATTGTGCAATATAGAGTTTTAAATCCTTATTTCAGCACAACCTAGGCATATGATGGATTGAATTTTATTTTTATATATTTAAATAAATAAATACCACAGATAAAAATGATAGCGCGTTTTTAATGTTGTTTTTGGTTGTTTCTATGTCCAAAGAATAATAATTATTATATGCGCACTTTGTGATTTCTATATTTTTACCACAGCATTCCCTTTTACACATTATAAAAGTAGTGATAACTTTGATTCTACTTGACCTATCTTAAACCCCAAGTGCACAGTATGATGTCTGGAGCCTCCCCCAATGACACACACTATAGCAGGTTTAAAAAAAAAATTATTCAACCCATTGACCAAAGCTTTAATGTTTCAAGGGTTGGAAAATCTGACTTCAAATCTGCAACACTTTTTTCCCCAGTTTCCTTTTCCTAGCAGACCTCGTGCTCACAATTTCAGCATTGACTATATATATTTTCTTTGTCTTGTTCCCCATAATACAGAACCTGAAGTACAAATGCAGTCTCTCTTATTTGATTTGAGAGGAAACAGAGTGTGCGATGGCTCCATCATGCCTAATGCTTATAATATATCCATTTCTGTTCAGCATACCCTCTGAGAATGTGCAACAATAACAGCGTGTTTGTTCTTACAGATAAAAAATGTGAAATCATTATTTCGATGTGCATTTGCAAAAATTTGGCGGTTTGATTGCTTTCTTAGTCGGTAAATGGCGCTTTCATCTGAACAAACACATAAAAGGAACTCGATTATATCAGGGAAAATAAAGTGTTCAAAATTGTTGTGACATATACATGCTTGGTACCAAGACAGTGTAACTGAAATGCCCCCCAAACGCCCCCCCCCCCATCCGCAGGATACAATCTGATAATTTAATGATGAGCATGTAGCATTGATTCCATGTAGAACACAGCACCATTTCAGCTTGGAAGAAAAACAAAGATTAATGGTTGTGTTCAGAGGGACTGTACAGGCAGTCCATTAAAAAGCCTTACTGTAATTGTCTGACTTCATAGGAAGCATTAAACAAAGCCTCAGAAGCAACTATATGAAATACATAAATTAAGCATAAAAAGGCTAATAATTGTAAAAAAAAAAAAATGTGTGCACTTTTTGTGAAAACGTTGAACCCCGTCACACCACACTAGTATTTCTCACAGCTCCCGTCTGTCACTAAGCAAGCTAATAGAGCCTATTAGAGTCTAATCAGTTGTGTGAGTGATATTGATCTCTCAACCAGACCCCCTTATGCATCAGAGCCCCTCACGTTCACACATGATTGGGACAGTGGTACAGTCCAAAAACAATCCATTTCCTGTCTTACCACATTAATGCCACCGGAATTTTCATGGCTGCACATGCCTTCAAGGGGAGCCATGCCAATAGTGGTGCCCTTGAATATCACCCCCCTGCCAAGGAAAGAATAGAAAGACATCAATATGCATTAAGCACATGATATTATGGTTATGAGTGAGTGATGGAAACAGTGGTGACCTAATATGAGCCTTTTGTTGCCAGTGAGCAGAAGGAAGGGAGCTATCGATCATTAATAAAGACAAAGAAAAAATGAAAAAAAAAAAAGAGACTAAAACTGTGTATCACGGGACATTAGCATCAACGGCAATTTTCAGAACATTTAATAAAAATCCAATATGAATGAATCACTTAGTCTTTAAAATCAATATCTGATTTTCAACTGTGCAAAAATATTTATTAAATCATTAAAGTCTGTGTCTTTTAGAAATTCACATTGGCTAACGGTTTTATAAACTTTCGATTCTCTGAATGTTGCACCCGAGGGAAATTATATTTGTTTAAACAGAGCGATGCGGCAGAATATTAGTCCGTTAGTCTGTCCTGCTCCCTCAACTCCACATCAAACTGATCATGTTCCAAAGATTCATCCTTCATTCTAATACTGATCTCATAAATCCCGACCTGGCCGAGCTGGGTTTCTGCCATAACTCAGCATTGTACAGGTGCATTGTACTCGGGGACTTTAGGCCCAGTGTTTATTGTCTCCATCATTTTTTTGTATGTACTTTTATTTCTCATTATTGTTATTATTATAACATAATGACTATGTCTGGAAAATAGTACTTAAGTTAAAATTTTTTTTTAATAATAATAATTATTATATATATATATATACAGTATATGAAGCGGAAGCGGATTTATCCTACAAGAAAAGACTTAATTTGAAGCGGGTCTGCTCCTAGTAAAGATGTACTAACGTGAGAAGTTGTGCGTTGTCATGTTTCTTGCGGGACTTGAGCTTCTGTCTCCACTGTAGGAAGGACCACAGAGTGGCGTTGGGCTCTTCATTGATAATGCACTGATCTCGATCGGTCCACACCTCCAGACCAATCAGAGGCACTCGGATATTTAGAGCTCTGTAAAACTGAACAATCACAACACACTTAATAATTAGAGATGTTTTTTGAGACATCTGTATGTTTTTACACAAACTCATATCGAAACCACATGCTGTATCACTGTAAAATGTAAATGTTATTTTTTCGTATTTATTTGTAATCATAAATAATACATTTAATTGCAGGATGAGCTGCTGTTTTGCTGGAATATTGTTACCAAACTTTCATATTGCATTCATTTATAACTTTAATGATGTAATGTATAATTTTGTTAGTGTAGTGATTCATGCTGGATCACATACATTGGTATCAGTGCCATCTAAACATATAGTGCTGTGCAAAAGTTTTACGCCAAAAGTCTTGTTTACGCTGAGCCAGACTTTCTTGTATTTTTAATGTAGTCTTGAGAAAAAGTTCTCTAGGCTTCTATTTGGCTTTCATTTTTGCAACAGACAGTTCCCTGTAGCTGACCAGTTTTAGATGACTTTTTGTTTGTTAAGCCACACAGTGACCTATGAATCATTTAAGCATAAAAAACACCAACTTAAGGTATAATCCAGTGAGGAATTGGTGCAGATGATGACAGAGGATCAGGCCAGTAATTAGTGTACTGGTGGTGCTGAATGCTGAGTGGTTGGAACAGATGAAAGGGAAAATGAGGCTGCTGCTGAGGTTTTAACATAACTTTTAAAAAATGTATCTTTAGCCCCTTTGCATCCTGTCGCAGTTTTTGTCGCACATTTGTTCACATTTTCTTAGATTAATTTACATCATTTAATTAAATTTTATATGATGAAATGGGCTGGCTCAAGACTTTTGCACAGTACTGCATTCGTCACTCGAAGGGAAAAATCCTAAGGAGGTATTTTATACTTTGTTCCGTTTCTTTCCAGTCCTAAATGAAAAGGACAGAATTTAAATGTTGTCTCATATTTCTGGACATCCTGATTGTTTTTTATAATATGACATTTTTATCATACTGCCCACCTGCAGTCAAAGACTTTAATAAATTAATGAAACTCTAATTTAATATGTTAAATACAGTAGAGAGTAAATAAAAAAAATCCTTGAATTACACAATAATAAAGAACACAACTGGACGTTACGACATACCTTATCAACATAATTGGCGATTTCCATTATTCTTCGTTTAGTTTTTTCAAGATCCTTGTTTTGCTTTCTGTACTATTTAATAAAAAAAGACATAATTTTACACTTAATAATAATAAAAAAAACTTATTGAAAGGATGTGCATAAATACAACAAAGTTGAAATTAAAATCCAGGATAAAGTGAAATGATAATGAGTTCGTGTTTCTCCAGTGGGCATTGTATAAAAATAACCGCTGTAATTTCTGCAAGGTCAAACCCTAGTGTATAAGGACCAACATAAAGGAAAATTAGATTAGGTGATTAGATTCATTTATACCACCCTCTAGAGCACTGAGGCCATCCTTTAAACGTGATAACACTGACAATTTCTGTGACGAGTGATTTATTTAAAAAGTTGATGGAATGGTGATGATGCAGGGAACAGTCTCCAAACACTCCGGAGGTGTTTATGAAATGGAAATTGGATAAGTGTTGCTTGTTTTATTCCAAAACTGTCAGTCTGTCTAGGTTTGAGGATATACGAGTTGGCCTTCAGGTGAAACTGGAACTTGTGATGAAATTTCTCAAGAATGAAGGCGCAAAACTGATTGACATTTACAGATGACTTCAAGTACAGTACGCTGATCAGACTCTTATCTCGAACCCAGCCGAGGTGGCTTGTAGCCCACTCCAGTCTTTTCAGTAAACATTCAGCGAGTGGTAACGCCTGATACTTAAAAATCAACGGATAACATGTCGCCAACTTGTGGAAGAGACGCATCTGTCTGTGAGAAGTGTACACACAACCATTCACAAACACTACTAGCACATTACAGGAAATTAAAGGAGTTCCTTGGGGGCTAGCGGCTTACAAGTGAAGATAAGATAAGATAAGATAAGATAAGATAAGATAAGATAAGATAAACCTTTATTAGTCCCACAAGTCCCACAAGTGCGAATATGGCTCGAGTGTCCCTTGGTGGTATTCAAGCACTGGTGTATCAGGGGATTATATAGTAAAAATAAAAGTAGTTTTTACTCTTATTGTCCTGTTATTCTGCAAGTCAAAATTCCCAAATTGAGAACAAAGCAACTGCTATATAAAAGCAGTCCAAGTTACGGGCTGGGTACCCTAGCCTTCAATACTTTTATTGCACAAACTGAATTTCTTTGATATCATAGAATATTGAAAAACACCATCATTCCTTCAACACGCCGACAGTAATGACACACCCGATTGTGTGTGGAATTTAATAGCGGAAAGGTGCTTCATATTAGATGACAAGAGGAACAAACCACAGCCTTCTTCCTCTAATAGTTTAAGTTTGGATAACAAAAATAAAGCTTAAATAAAATCTCGTCTGGATTCCCCCTGCTCTGCTATTAATGAATATTGTGCTATGACTGGGAGTTTGGGAGAGAATGTTTGGTGACTTAACCTGAAATCTTCACCTAACTTTAGAAATTCGAACTAAATTTTACAAACGTTTGCTTTAACTTACATCCAGAAGGAGCTAATCAACACAGAACTGTTTTTGATAAGAGCTCCAGAAGCTTCAGCTACCATCTGGTAATATGAAGGTCTCCAGGTCTCTTCTGGCTTTTATACATTTTTATTAATTGGTATTAGCGGAATATGTTGGCTTGAATGCGCGAACAGTCCACCGTTCATTGAGCGCACTCAAACGGTAAACTGAGCGTTTCATATTCTTTGAGCTGAAGAAAGATCATCTCCTTCTGTCTCTTTCTCTCTCTCTTTACTCAGACAAGTCAGTGATGAAGAGAATCACACAAGGATCAGAAGCCCCTAGTGACGTGAAACAGCGCGCTACTCAGGGTACCTTGTAAAAAAAAAAACTAGGTCATTATTAACTAATTGATTTTTGTGTAATCTCAGTTCCAGTTGAGCTGTGAATGTGAACTTGTTCATTTGAACGTTTGAATTAGCTCTTGTGAAGTGTGAACTTCCACAACGTTTAACAGATGGGTAAACGGGTTTATTTTTATGTTGCAAAACTGCTTTAAGTGAAGAAATTCCAACTAAATTAAAGTTGAAGGGGAAAAAAAATCTATATTTTTCATAATTTGGAACGATTTCAAATGTGCAAATGTACAGTATGTACAGTAACGTGTACTGTAATAAAAGTCAAGTTTTGATACTAGCGTTGAACATCTTGTAACAATACCCACCCAGCCGCAGGTCAAAGCCAAGGCCCTTACTAATAGCACATTTAGTTATAATACCTGTTTGCTTTGTTTTCCTCGCATCCTAAGCTTTAGAGTTATGTGTTGCCGAACACTGGGTGTGAAATCTGCATAGCATTTTTACAGCATAAGCTTTAATTACAGTAGCTGTGGGTGCAGAGAGATCAGGGGCTTACCAGCGTGTTGTCAGCGACTATATAAAGCTCCATGTACTTGGTAGTGCCCCAGGCATTTCGTTTCACCTGCGGAAGTGAAAGTATTCAAGGTTAAAATAGTTACCTCTCGTACTTGCAAACATTTGACTTTATACACCATGGCATTTTAAGATACATTACTATGTTCATAAAACTTTTTTTAAAGTGGCTGAAACTCCTTGGGTTTAATGCAGTGACCGGCCTACGGCCACATATAATTACCGCATTCGAAGAGAAAGCATGCATCGCCTACAGCAAGAGAAAATGTATCAATTTCAGAAATTCATATTCGCACCACCACCGCAGCGACCATGACCACCATATTATTCTACTGCATACGCTGACCGTAAGATCAAACTTTCATCAGTTAGTTCCCTAACTTTTTCTCTATTAAATTAAGGGATCTTACATTTATGTTCTATTCGCCATGAAATTGTCGTTGGAAATAAACTACAGTATTAGAAAAGACTTATAATAATAATAATAATAATAATAATAATAAATTCTTGTTTTTGTGGTGATCTACATAATTTAATTTGAAGAAATAATGGGTGGCTCAAGACTACTACACTGTACTGTAAATGTTAAATATCACACTAACGATAATCTGACAAGATTTAAATGGGTTTTCAGCGAAACACTTGGCACAGGATTGCCCGTCCTGACGCAACCCTCCCATTTTATCCGGGTATGCGACCGGCAATGCATCCGGTGGCTCTGAATTGAACCCGGGGCTTTCACTTGGCGAGAAACCTACCACTGAGCAATCAATGTGCATATATAAATAATAAATACTATTCATACAGAAGATGTATAATTGTATTCATGAGTGTCCCTGAATTTTGAGAACTAATTGACGTGAATGCAGGACAACCTTGGACAACAGAAGGACAATTGTCACAGAAAGATGATCAATATTAAAGCCTACATATGGCGCGCTGCATATTCTCTGCAGCATTCCAATACACAAGCTCATTTTTATTGCCAATGTGCGCTTTTCTCCGTTAATCATCGCTCCTGTCCTGCCCTCCCACAGCATTGTGGAGACAAGTGTGTTTTCACTGAGATATCCAAAAAAAAGTGTCCACTCATCTCGAAGCCTCATTAAGTCAGTCGCAGCTACTTATTTAAGGGAGCGCGAAATGGAGCTGGTTCTCTAAAAATCTGTCTTTCATAAGAGCGCGCTGAAAGATGCAATTAGCCTGATTTGCATGTGTGAGTCACTAATTCGAGCTCCAAATATGGGAGTACATTTTGATTAAGCTTCTCGAATAGGCATTAAAATCAAAACTGATTTTATTTACGAGCAGGATCCAGTCAGGAATGATTTACATCAATGGCTTCACCGCGTATGCCGCGGCTCTAAGGCGTTCAGCATTCACGGCCAGATATCGTTTTTATTTTCTCATCAACATCGCAGAATATCAGCGTTTTGTTTAAAAAAAATAAATAATCAGGCTTTCCAAATGAGATATTGCTTTCCTGTGGTTCCACTAAGCCATCAGATCAAAGCACTGTTCATTAACTTAAAACGTCTTCATCATAATGTCATATTTGCTTTTCTCAACAGGGCATAAATGACTTTATATGATATTAAAAATTGGATTGAATATGGTAAAACTAAGCCATTTTGATGAGCTGCTAATGAAGACAAAGACAACGGGTCCATTCAGCTTATTTGCTTATGTACAACCCTGTGTTGCTTCGCAGATACACACACATCAAGAGCTTTAGCTTCCCTAACAGGAGATGGGATTAGTGTCTAAGCTGCCCAAAAAGGACAAACACATAACAGATGTGAGGAGATTAAGTCTTACACCTATCAATAACCCCTCAGGCTCTTCGTCGGTTTTAATGGTTCAATTGGGTTTAACTGCTCGAACGCATGAGAGTGCATAAGTTTTCCCTCCCTGCCTAAGTTAGTAGAAAATGAACTAGGAGTTGTTAGGCAGGTGGTTCGTCTTTTTACCAAAACAGAAAATTTTGTGGTACATGGGCAGCTTCTATTCAAGGAATGACATAACCATGGCAGCACAGAGTATTTGGCTGTGTGTGTGTGTGTGTGTGTGTGTGTGTGTGAGGGGGGGATATCTTTGCCTATATTACGTACAATTGAAGTCCCACAGCAGGCAGAAGAGATCAAGCTCTTACTTTGATAATGATAAAATGACTCATTGTTATGAGTCTAAAGAGTCTCGCAGATGCATTATGTTGAGATAAGCTTTCTGCGCAATTGAATGCTTTGGGGTTTTGTCATGAAATTGCTGTTTTTCCCATATTTGCTTGCAAGACTCTGCCTAAACAGTATGTGTGAGCGCATATGAGCGTGTCCAGCCTGTAGAGCATACTCAAAGCCCCTAAAAACATGGAAAAAACATGATTATAAATTGAAGTTAGGTAAGCACTTATCTTGTTACATGTGTATTTGTATAAAAGAGCTGTTGACTCCTTAATTCTAATTCTAGGAGGGTGTAGATTCATTTCTTTAACAGTAGCTCTGACAGTAGTGCTGCTTGGGGAAAGAAAGTGCTAATTCTGGTATGTTATTGTTTCTATAGTAACCCTGGGACTTGCATGATATATGCTCAAGAAATGGATCAAAAGGATTAAAAATAGGCATGTACAGTTGTTAAAATAGTGAAGTTTTCAATTAGGAGACACTGATTTAGTATTTTTGGAAGGAGTCTCCAGTGCCAAAACACTGAAGTAAGCAGGGACGTATTTCATGGATAAACAAAATTGTGATTTGCCAATTTCGATAATAAATATGGTCAAAGTCAAATTGCTGTTCTATAAGAAGAATGAAATACTTCGAGACATGCTGCTTTGGGAAAATAATCGACATCAGGGTAGTAATGACATCACTACCAGACAGTAAATTAGTTTCCTATAAAACAATTTTTTCTATTTTTTATATACTGTAATCGCTTTGAAAAAAAAATTCCAGAAAAAAAAAATCATATTTAACTTTTCAAATATTTCATGTCTTATGTCAAAAATTATTAAGCTTATTTGTTGATATTGTTAATGAATTCAATTGAATTCCGTGCTCTGTTGGCAGTAGGCTGTGTTATTTTCAGCGAGTTATTTCTATAAAGAACAAATTCATCTGCCAATATAAAAAGAGATTTTAAAGCTTAGACTTACCGTAGTAACACAGTGACCAAAAATCTGAAATACACTCTAGATAATCCTAAAGACTAACCTTCAGACCTGAATGACCTCATATGAGGACATACATTTACTCCCAGCTATATATATATATATATATACAGTATATACACACACACACATTTACAGATCTTGCGTGAGGACCATTAGGTATAATTCTTCTTTTGAATGTCCTCTTGTTTAAAGACAGTGATTAAGTTTGAATGCATCAGATGCTTATAAAAAACAAAAGTGTATACTACATTTACAGCATTTGGCAGATGCCCTCATCCACAGCAATTTTAATTTTTATCTCATCCTTCTATCTGAGCAGTTAAGGGCCTTGCTCAAGGGCTCAACAGTGGCAATTTGGTGATGCTGGGATTTGAACCTGGGCTATTAGTTGTCCAACATCTTAACCACTGACATCCAGGAGGTTTAAAATATGGCATTTATTTAAAATATTGTTACACGCTTAGACATATTTTTTGCTATGTAATAACATAATACTACACGTTTTATAAAAACACTGTGTTTACTAACTGACCCTTTGATGCAAAGGTTTAAGAAAACCGCTGAGAAGGCCTTTATGTCCAGTTTCATGCCCATGTCCACATGTACCACCTTTAATTGGCAAGTCGTCTGTGTGATAGAAGATGTGGTGAAGAACCTCCTGCCCTTCTACTGGCTCCAAGTAGTAGGTGTCATTGGAGTTCAGTGCAATAAGGCCCCTGAGAAAGGAATTAGGAACAGAGCATCAAAAAAAATCCATGTCAAAGACAGACAGCACTCTTTTACAACAGACATCACTGAATATCATTTGCATAGCCTTTTTTTGGTTTGTTTTAAATTAAACATCAGCAGAGGGCTCAGGGAGGCTCTAAGACTTTTTTGCCTTCATACTAAATAACTGTAATTAAAAGTCCAGTAACTAGTAGCCCTGTTAGGACTGCCGTAATTGTACACACACACACACACACACACACACACACACACACACACACACGTTGTGATAAGGGACATTGTAAAAAGTGAGTCTTTTGTCTGACATGAGGGCAAGTGCTTGGCCATGAGTGACGCAGGCTGTACTGTAATGGTCGCTGGTCTTTTCTAATCATGGAAAAAGCCACTTTAAAACACCCATGAACTATAGCAACAATGGGTCTCATTTGTCAAGCTTGGGTACGGACAAATTTAAATCGCTCGTTGGAGCATTTACAAAAGAATTCTGCTGTTCATTAAAATCCTGTCGGGAAGCCGTTGGAATCCAACGAGAGCCCTGGAGTGTGTGTACATTTGCAGAAAAAAAATAATTGTGTATCCACTGACTAAACAGCTCCGAATCACGCATTTGGTATACATACAGTATTTATCATTTAAATACTGTATGTATACCAAATGTATTACATAGCTATCATTAAAATGCACACAGAAAGCCAACACAAATCCATACATGAAGGCAAATAATAATAGGGAGAGTCAAAAACGATTTAAACTCTGGTTATATTAAAACTTCTGTTGGCCGCACTGTCTGATCAGCGCTTTCCGTTCAAGGCTACGACCTCCCCAGTCACCGCTGTGCAGGTGTGAACACGTTACATCAGTTCATTTGTAACTGTGATGTGAGCAATAACGGATGCCCCACTTATGATTCGCATAAAAGTGTTCAGTAATTCGTTTTTTTATGTGGTTTAAGGATGACAAAGTGTTTGGATATAAGCAACCAAAATTTGGGCCGATACTCTAAGGAAGGTAAAAGTTTCTTAAAGAGTATCATTACCGGTGACGAGACATGGATTTATCCCTATGAGCCTGAGAGCAAACAGCAGAGTATGAAACGGAAACGTCCTTGATCGTCCACTGAGAAAAAGTTCAAAAGTCAACCATCAGCTGGAAAATTTATGCTTCCAGTTTTCTGGGATTCTCAAGGGCCAGTATTGGAACATTATCAGGAACAAAGTTCAACAATTACCGATCTTTATAATGAGAGGCTTATTGAAAAGCTAAAGCCTAATCTTCAGCCTAAGGACATTGTGATCTTGCAGTACATTGCACATGTGCACACTTTCGTTCACACTGTCGAAATCGTTTTGAAGCGTTAAAGCGTTCTATCTATAGTCCTGATCTTTCTCAATCAGGCTTTTACATGTTCGGTCCTCTGACCGCAGCCCGACGAGGACGAAGATTCACTTCTGATGAAGAAGTGAAGACAGCAGTGCATTCGTGGATCGCAGCTCAGTATAAAACATTTTTCAATGAGGGAATACAAATTCAAAAAGCTTGTTGACAGATGGACAAAGTGTATTAAAAAGCATGGACATTATGTCACAAATGATGTATTTGTCTTTTCTAAAAGTTAATTATAATAAATTCTACAGCCAGAGTTCGGATGATTTTTGACTCACCCTTATAAGACCAGTCAGTCAATTATAAATAAAGACGTAAAGAAATGTCATTGTATAAAATAAAAAAGTTGGGAAAAAAAACAGTTAAGTGCTATGAGGGTGGGTGTATTACATGCTAAAATAATTAAACATGGACTTTTATATATCTAAAGAAAAAAAACATTCTGTTCTTTTTAGCATTCTGCGAATCTATTGTTTGCTATTTATTGTAGACAATTTCTGTTTACGCTTCAAGGCTTAAACTTATTACTAGAACGGCAGCTGCTCTCCTTAAGCAGCTGCCAAAGCCACAAAAAAAGTGCAGAATTATTCTGAATATGTGCGTGATGTACATCCTGATCGCTGAGGCCTTGGGGAAGTTCTGCTTCACTGTGAATCGCCCTGGCGTGACCTTATTATGTCTTTAAACATACTCCTGTTTTAGAAAAATAATATAAAAAACATGCTCGCAATATATGCTAGGAATTTTTTCAAGCTCCTTGTCACTGTCACAGGGATTCAATTTAACACATGCTGATCATTCTATACTGCAGCACTGTCAATGGTGTGACAGAAAAAGAAGGAAAAAAACACACACACCACCGCAGCGAGAATCCTTAAACATTTTTATGAGGAAATTCTGTAGAGCTTACACGTTTTTTTCCACCAAAGGCTTTGACATAATCTGTTATTACTTTATCTATTTATAATTCGAACAAACACTTAGCAATATCTGGAGAGACAGACTCCTGGGGTTGGCACTTAATAACACTGTCATTCTGATATGACTATCAAGCATGTCCTAATAGTCTGAAAATTGTTGGGATCACAGCAAATGTCTGATGATTAATGACTAGCTTGGTGTCTTTCATCACTGTGAACTGAAACGGTGTGTTCCTACTGTAGACATTTCAGCACTTTCAACCTGATGATACATGCATACAGTATACAGTATTAAACCAGGTCTGCTACAGAGGTTCATCTCTCTAGATGCTTCCTCAAACACTGGCTCATACACAGTTTATGACTTGATTCAAGGTGATTTATATAAAAATGACATTTTCACTTAAGCTCCAGAACATAGCTGAAGAATAAATTTATTTATTCAAAATGTAATTTTACATTAACCTCCTGAGACCTGCACTGGAATATTGTATAACTTGTAATTTCTCCTCACTATGTGTATGGGCGCCTGATAACTATTGAACTCTCCCGGTGTTTTCAGACAGGAAGAAATCTGTCAAAAGAATAAAAGCCAACAGTGGTTAGCACTGTCGCCTTGCACCTCCAGGGTCCAGGTTCAATTCCCGACCAGACTCGATTCCCGTCTCTCTGTGCTTGGTGAGTTTCCTTTAAGTACCACAGTCCAAAGGCATGCAGATTAGGCTAATTGGTGGTCCCAAATTGCCCATAGTGTGTGAATGTGTGTATGTGTGTGTGCCCTGCGATGCACTGGCACCCTGTCCAGGGTGTACCACGCCTCGTGCCCTAAGTCTCCTGGGATAGGCTTCAGGCCCCCCGCGACCCTGAATACAGGATAAAGTGGTATGGCCAATGAGGATCTTACACATCATTTCATTCATTTTCTATACCGCTTATCTTATACAGTAAATTGAATGTAATTTTACGTGTATAGCGCTTTTAACAATGGTCATTGTTGAAAGCAGCTTTACATGCCGAT
Organism: Clarias gariepinus; assembly: GCF_024256425.1. Lineage (NCBI taxonomy): Eukaryota > Metazoa > Chordata > Actinopteri > Siluriformes > Clariidae > Clarias > Clarias gariepinus. Next base: position 27,769,461 of record NC_071100.1, on the reverse strand, counting down.
CCATTCACAGATCCTCACACACATTTAAAACGCCAGTTAGGATAATCTGCATGGCTTTGGACTGTGACAACCAGAGAATCCAGAGGAAACCCACCAAGCATGAGGAGAACGTGCAAACCTGATCCAGACTACTTGCAGAATTCGTATACTGTATGAAGTTGGGATCAAATGAGGGCGGTGAGCTCTCATGAGTTTAAATCAGGCCTAAACATCTCAGCATGTAACCATATCAGGCAGAGTGCATTAAAACGTTCTTATCTGAGTCTAAATGGAGGTTTCTACATTTATTTTTGATTCACATGACTGACTTTAAAGCACATATTTCTCAAACAATACAGCAACGCATCAAGTGAGAGCATTTTCTATTCCATTAGCTAGCGTTAGTTACCACTAAATAAACAGAACTCGTCGTGGCTTTGTTTTGACCTTAGATGTTTTAGTTACATAAAGCATAAAGCTCATACCTCACTCCAGAACATGTACTTAGAGCAACCCAGGAAGAAGAATGGTCCTTAACACTTCCATGATAAAAGCAATGGTAATCCTAAAGAGAGGGAGAGAGAAAGGTACATAGAGTCAGGGAAAAAAAAGACAGCACTGTGAATTGCGAACAGGAACAGCATATGGGACAGTTTGGCGTTCTCCTGCTTAAAGGCAGCCCTCTTGTACGATTCACAAATCAAACAGGATTTTCAACCTTTGTTTTTCCACGGGCATGCTTATACTGACTCCAAAGTCAAAGCATCGTCCTTTGACCCTTTTAGGTAAAATCCATTTTAATAATCATCCTCTTGAGTCTCCTTCCAACATTTGGGAAATAATGGTAGCACCTTAATTTTCTGAACCACGTCCAGATTGTGCGTAAGCGTCAGTCTCGGACTATTTAAAGGGCTCAGTCAAACGATTAGACCGTGAAATTAGCTCATTTATTTGAACAGAGAGGAAGCAAGGCGGGACACTCATGCACAGCGGACACACAAATCAATTGTCACTGGAGACAAGGGCTGACAATCGCCGCTGCTGACAATCTCATTGGCTATTCTGCAGCGGCTTGAGCGCGCGCGGCAGGTTAATGCCGCATGTCCGGCACTGACTGCAGGTGCACTTTTAATCGAAAATGATTCTTAAAGGATTCAAGCTGAGGGTTGGAACACACTTGGAATAGCAGTCCTTCCTGACTTCACTTTACTGTGAAAGATTTGAACTCTACTCAAGTATTACTGAAACCGAATATAATTTTGTCTGAAAGGAATATTTAATAAATATATAATAAGATAAATAAACGTTTGTGTTCACAAATGTACAAATAATTGATTAGCCTATGATAAAACTGAAGCTACTTCTTGACTTTCATTTAAGCGGATATTTGATTGATTTGACATTTTGACACAGTAGCCATATAGTACGTTTACCTTATATAATACCTTATATGATAGCTTTACCTCTGCCGCACTTATGATATTCGAGTTTAGAGATAGAAACATCTTTTTGTGTTGCCGGTTGTAAAGCATATGTGTATCAAACACGCCAAATCTCGGCTTATAATGATTAAGTGCACCTGCAGGTTATAAATAGAAGTGAACCGGAAACATCCTCAGATCAATTTTGTCTGAAAGGACGTCCAGTCACACAAGCAGTACAGCATTGGAGCACAGCATCTCGTTCCCGCTTTTTCAGGGAACAGGGTTACAGCAAAGTAACCGAAGCGTTCCCTTACAAAAGCTACACTCAATGCTGCATGAAAACGCTATGGGAACGAGAATACCAACGCTGCTGGACTGCAAGTGTCTGGACCCACTGTGTTGCGTGTGTGCACAATAGCCAAGGAGATCTCAGACCTACCTCTGGGAGGCTGACTCGAGGACCTGTGAACCCAGAGTAGCATGAACATCCAAACTATAGAATCTAACAAATGTGGGTAAAGAGAACCAGCCTGCCGCACCAAACACTTGCTGCAAGGGGATACCTCTTGCCAGCGCAATAGATGAGGCAATCCCCCTGGTCAAATGAGCCCTCATTCCTAGAGGCAAAGTGTGACCACGCGCCTCGTAGGCTAGGGCAATAGCATCTCTCACCCAATGTGACAGCATTTGTCTAGTGGCGGCCGCCCCCCGGTTGCGGCCTCCGTAGCATATGAAAAGCTGCTCTGACTTACACCACTGGCTAGTGGAAGTAAATCTGAAGAGCACGTACTGGACACAGTAAGTGAAGTCTTTCCTGTTTCGGAGCTGTAAAAGGCGGAGGAGGGAATGCTTCGAGAACAACTGGGTGCATGGTTGAGAATGGAACTTTTTGAAGGAAGTTCAGGTGAGGATGCAGAATAGTTTGACTAGCCCAGGGGCAAAGTCTAGGCAGGATGGGGAGACTGACAAAGCCTGCAGATCTCCAATTCTCTTTAAAGTAATGGCCATAAGAAAAAAAACATCTTGGGAGTCAGAAGCCTGGCGGGCACTGATTCTAGTGGTTTGACAGGGGTGTCAAACAGACCTTCGAGCACAACAGCTAAGTCCCAGGAAGGGACCGTCGCTCTAGTGGGCAGCCTCAACCGTTTAGCTCCACGAAAAAAAAACGGGCAACTAAAGGGTGCTTTCCCACAGAAACCCTGTCGATCAGAACATGACAAGCCGAAATAGCGTCTACGTACGTTCTGAGAGTACTAGGGAATAAGCCAGAGGACAACTTTTCTTGCAACCCCAGCACTGAAACAATTCTGCAGTGAACATGTTTTGCCATGCACCATTTTTTTAATACACTCCATTTGAGGGCATAAGTTCTTCTATTTGAGGGAGCCTTAGCACTTAGTATAGTTTCAATTACACTGGCTGGAAGACCAGCATTTCTTAACTGGTCTCCTTCAGGGGCCAGACGTGAAGGTTCCAAAGCTTGGGCCGGGGATAAAATACTGTCCCCTGCGCCTGAGACGGAAGATCCCTCCTCACTGGAATCAACCACTGTGAGCCGTCGAGGAGAGATATTAGATCCAAGAACCACACTCGGCCAATGGGCTGCTATCAATAAGAGGCGCAAACCCTGTTGACGGATCCTCGCCAGGACTCCCAAGAACAGAGCTATCGAGGGAGACGCATAAAGGCGTAATCTGGGCCACGTATGGGCCATGGCGTCCAGACCCAGGGAAGAGTAGTAAAATGTAAAAAGGTCCACCTCTGCTACATAAAATCTTTCCCAGATTTTACTCACCCGGAGTCCGCCCTGGCGATTTATATACGAAACTACCGTAGTGTTGTCCACCCGCACTAGGACATGGTAGCCTCTCAACTGCTGAAGGAAGTGCTTCAGGGCCAGAAATAGAGCCATCATTTCGAGGCAATTAATGTGCCACGCGAGAAAATGACCTCTCCAGCTCCCTTGGGCTGGAAGGCCATCTAAAACCTCACCCTAGCCCGTGAGAGAAGCGTCTGTCGTTAGCATCTTGCGGCGACAAGACGAAGCAAGAGTGGGGCCCAAAGTCAGAAACCAGTGTCGAAGTGCTAGCTCCTGAGACTGAGCCAGAATCAGCCAGTCATCTATGTAATTCAAAACACGAATGCCCTGGAGTCGTGAAGAACTGTATCCATGCATTTTGTGTATGTGCAGGGTGAGAGAGCTAGACCAAATGGAAGGAGTCGATACTGGTAAGCTTCGCCCCCGAAAGCGACCCTCAGGAACTTCCTGTGTTGTGGCAATATTTCTATATGAAAGTATGAATTGCTCAGATCGATTGTCACAAACCAATCCTTTGGTTGGATTTAGGAAACAATCACTTTGACAGTCAAAATTTTGAACCTGTAATTTTTCAGATAGCGGTTCAGCCCCGCTGAATCTAAAATTGGATGCAGCTCCCCGTTTTTATACCGACTGTAGTAGCCTGACACTTTGTCTGGTAGGGAAACGTCTTCTATGGCCCCTTTTCCTAGCAACGTCTTTAATTCCAGAGTCAGCATATGCGCCCTGTGAAACACGGAGGGCGATGTGCGAACTGAATCCTGTAGCCTCTCTCTACAGTGCTTAGTACCACCCAAGGAGATATACCTGGCAGTAGCTTCCACGCTGCCAGTTTCTCTGAAAGGGGCACAAGTTTTGGCAGCTCGGTTAGACGGGGGGTGTTAGATGTTCGGCATTCCTAAAACATGGCAGGAAATGACAGAAGAACTTACATTTCGTTGGAGACCGGTGTTGCCCGAAACTCTCACTCACACTCTCCCTGAAGCCCGAGGAGAGCGTGATTTTCCCCCCAAACACTCGAAACAGAAAGTCTGGAGATTGCCCTCTGAAAGAAGTTTATCACACGGAGGCACACATCTCGCTTGAAACTCAGTGAGTTGAACTTTTCTTAATTTTGCTTGTACACACACATGCAAACACAAAGCAGTCCTGAAGACAAAAAGATCTGAGGAATGTTTCCGGTTCACTCCTATTTATAACCTGTAGGTGCACTTTATCATATGACGTCACCTGAACGAGCCAAAGTTTTGCGTGTTTGATACACACATGCTTCACAACCAGCAACACAAAAAGATGTTCCCATAGCGTTTTCATGCAGCATCGAGTGGAGCTTTTCAAAGGGAACAGGGTGCCAGTCCACAGCAGTTTACACACTTTACCTCCTTAAAGCACTGGGAGGAAACCAGAGTACACGAAGGAAAAAGGGTGAGAACAAGCAAACTCCACACACTCAGACCTGAGGCAGAACCCTGAAGGTTCGAGGTAACTGCACTACCATGCTGCTGCGTAATAGCTATATTTTTATGTCTAAAGAAAAATTTATATGGGGAAAAAAAATATGTGACATTGTAGCAGAAAAACAAACAGTGTTGACAAAAGAGGCTTTTATGTAAAGCTGCAGTGGTTAAGTGTCTGACAGCTATAAGCACAAGGTCACAGACTCTGAAGAGTCAGTAACAGTGTGTGTGGTGAAGCACAGAACGGTAGCGGAAAAAGATGATATCAAACTTCCAATTTCCTTGCCTAGGTGCTGGATAAATCTTTTCTTCATCTATAGCATAGACTGTGTATCTAAAAGAAAAAATGCTTAAAATGTTAATGTAGTTAAGGCACAATTCCGGGTTTCTTCATTACGTTCTTTTGTGCAAAAGCTGCTGAATTAGAAAGCAAATTACTTGGGTAGTTTAGTATCATATTAGCTAATTGAAAATCGAGTGAGATTTGAACACATGGAATTGCTTTGGGCTTTGTAGGCTTAGATGCAGCCACAGCACATAACCATGCGGCATGATTATTTTCTGTTTGACTTACAGTTTGGATAAATCACGGACTGTCGCAGCTGTTGCGTCTGCCTCATAAACTCTTTGTCTGTCTTTTTAAAGTCACCCCGCTGACACGCTCAAAATGATTCGGCGACATATCCCAATTAGTGGCACTAAATTGGAAGTACCACATGTTTCATGTGGGTGATATTTCTTTCTCTTTTTTAAAATGAGACCAAGACCTTTTAGAAAGGACGGGCAGTGGCTAGCACTGAAAGAGAGACTGAAATTAGCAGCTGCGATTCCTCCCCAGCTTCCTGTAACAGCTGAAGCAGATGTTTCCTAATAAAGAGACAGAGCTGTACTCAGGAAGACACTCGATATGAAATAATGACTGCCAAAGGTGCAGCATTCACTTCCTGTCTTGATTTATGCCAGCGAATTAGGGGAGCTTCAAACAGTCTTTAATAACCGCACCTGACATTCGCATCTCGGTTCTGATCGTGAGTGACTGTGGCATAACAGTATAATCTGCTAAGTGAAAGATTCACATTCCATCGATTTTCTTTGATGTGTGACTTTTTCATTAATATTTCATATTGAAAGGAACACTTCTGCTGAATAGGGGGGCGTGACCGTGCAATGGGGGTGTTTACAGACTGTTAACTAATGTTCAATCAGTTAGGATGACTCTGGTAGTTTAGTTTAACAAAATAATTTCATTTATGTATTTAAGTCTGGATTTGACACGGTAGGAATTTTTTGGTTGTGAAAAACTTTAGGATGCTGTTTGTATCAAGCTGAACGGTTTTGATTATATACTGTTGCAATACACACTGGAATAATATTACAAATGGCCTCAACCCCATGATAGCATTTATTTACACTTCTTAACTGAAATACATCCATGAAATACATTCTTATAGTGCTGTTTTTATGTTTTGTTTTGTTTTTTATTATATTCCCAGCCACTTAGTCGGTTCCTTGACCAGGACTCAGACACAGGCCGAGGCTGTAAGTGCGCTGGACGCCAGTCACTAATCCATCAGGGAACCTGCTGTTGAGGCCGGTAAATGCACATTATTTATTACTTTGTCAAACAATGAGAGGCATATAATAACTCCTTCATTCAAAAAAACGCTAGACAACTGCAATTTATCAAAGCTTTAATTCAGGAAACAGATGAAAAACAAAGGGAGAAAAAAGAAACCCTGGCACTGACAGTACGAGGACATCATGGATATACAGGTGTGCTGCTTGGCTTTCTTTAAAATGGGCCGTTGTGTGAATGGACGTTGAGCAACATGAATGCTATAAATAAAGAGTGATATTCTGTTTATTGAGGTTCAATTGGCAACTCCGCAACCCAAAGTCATTTTATCAAAGGAATCCTGACTTTTAAAAACAACATTGGTCCATTGTTGTGTTTAGGTTGACTGACAAAGTCGCAACTTAATTACACCTACAGTCTTTGAGAAGATCTTAGAACGTTAGAGATTCTGCTGGAAAGCTTTTCTATTATGTATTATGTTTGTCTTTTGAACGGAAAGTCTTTATATTCTATTTAGCACACTTTTAAACACCACAAGTCTAGTCTGTGTAATTAAATATTTGCTAGACTATGAATAATGTAGGCGGTAGTTTACCTTAGCTAATGTTTTCCTACATTTCTTGTTTTCTTGCTAAATGAATGATGGATTTATAGTCAGTAATCTTAATCAGCTTGTGATTCGAGGCAGCTAATTCTGGTATTAATTATAATTTTTTTTGGTTTTTAAGCACAAACTTGACCACAGAACCAAATAGAAAACGTAATTTATTACAGGTGCCTTTGTATGATTCAGGGTTCTTTAAGATAAAACCAAAAAAACAATATATATATGGGTGTCTAAATTTCACCCATTATGTGGTTGACGCTTTGGGTTGATGTGTTAATAAGTTCTTTCCATTTTTTTTAAATCCTTGTGCAGCATCAAACTATTCACAGCAAAGGGTGAAACATAGGGCTGAATATTTTGCTTAAGAAAAATTGCAATATGCTTATTTTATATTACAGTATACTACATTGTCCGAGTGGTACATTACAAATAGAGCAATATACAGTATATTGCACGTTTTTCTACTGCAATATGGTACCGTTGGATCAGTTGAATAACCGTAGCGAGGAATCTAAATGATCAGACTGTTTGTGCTGTGCTGAGACCTTTGCACTGGAAGCGAGACAGGATGTGCGCATGATGTGCGAGGCACTTTGCATTATTTTCTCATCTTAATTGAATCTGGCAGTTCGCACCTCGCCGGCATTCAACAGGAAGATAGCGCCTCACACCTTTCTGCACAAGTGTGCAATAAACTGGCCCGGATAAAACTGCACAGTCTGCAGCGAAAATGACTGAGGAATAGAAAGTGACAAAAAGTCGCTGCTACTTTGAACTCTGTGGTTTTTGGAAGTAGAAAAGGTGTTTTCAGCAAAGTAGGTTGCCCTTTGTGCATTCAGCATTCGCGGCAGATATGCGAATGCGTGCGTGTGTGAGAGCACGGGATGCTGTCTTCGGGCTTAACCATCATACCATCATGTGGCCTAGCATGTGAAATGAATTCCCTTGGGAGAGAGAATGTAGAGCAAGAAAACAGAAAGAAAAGAGAAGAGGAGAGAAGAGGATAAGGGCGTAAATCTCACTTACAGTGTGACTGTTTGTATAGGTAACTGGCCGGCTGTCTTCATAGTGAGTCGCGGTGAAGTCTTTAGCCAGAAGTTCCCTAAAACGCACACACACACACACACACACACAAAGGCAATAAAGACAAATGTTTAAATCAGATGCAAAACAGTGGCATAGAAAGCATTTCCAATATTTAACTGTCTTTGTTTCCTCTGGTGTAACAGCTGTATCACTCACTATCTTGTTGAACATATTTTCTCTCCAGCAGATGGCCAAGTAAGTTGCAAACTAATCTAAAGAGGTCTCTGAGCAACCCATGTGATTTTCATCGAAGCCCTTAGCTAGAGTGATAATATGTTTTGCTGGCTTTGCTCTCTCAGCTTTCCTCAGCCAAATTCATTAGACACCAAGGGCAATACAGACACTATAGAAAAAAAGGTTACTCTTGCACATTTTTGGAGATACGCTTAAATTAGATAAAAAAAAAATAATAAATTAAAAAAAAATCTGGCTCTCTGAGCTAAACAGCAGATCAGAGATTGAATTCCAGCCACCAAGGCTTCTATCCAATGGTGTGTCAAGGTTTTGAGATGTGAGCTGGCAAAGTAGTAGAGACACAAAGAGGCCAACGTTTAAATATGTATGGGACAAGGTTGCGTTCGTTCCTCGATGCGAAATGAGCAGCCGCATAACGACATTACCGTAAAGATTTACTTAATTACCCCGATGTGATTTATTAATCCTGCAAGAACAGCACAAGACTACTAGACCTCTCTTAGATATTACGTTCAAGTCAGAGTTTTGGAGGCAAGCCTTATTTCAGGAACAACAGTATACAGGCATTAGCTTGCTCCTCCGTTTACTCAATAAAACCTCTCTTTACAAGTGTTATCCTTTTCTTCTGGCGTTTTTTGCAGAACGCAAGAATGGAAGGAACGGGGAAAAAAAGCTAAAGGACAAGCACATGGTATTCAGGCTGCAGGATGTGGAGGCAGAGAGAGCTGAGAACTTGTCAGGAATAAGGCATGACAAGAGTAAGGCATAAAAAATGCGAGTGTCTGATCTGCAGCCTAATCCCCACATTAACCCGCCTTCCTCCTTTCTCTCATGCATGCCTGCTCGGGATATTAAACGTGAAAGGAAATCTAATCTAAAGGAAAAACGTTTAGTAGCTTTACATTGCAACTGTTAGGGTTTCGTAGTGCATTTCATCATGGGATCTCTTCAAATGTATAATAATAATAATTATTATTGTAATAATAAGGTGGCAGGGTGGTGTAGTGGTTAACACTGTCGCCTTGCATCCCCAGGGTCTGGGTTCGATTGCCGGCCAGGCTCCATTCCCGTCTCTGTGTTTATGGAGTTTGCACCCTGTGCTTGCTGGGTTTCCTCCCACAGTCCAAAGACCTGCAGATTAGACTGATTGGCGTTCCTAAGTTGCCAGTAGTGTGTAAATGAGCATGTGAGTGAGGGTATGTGTGTGTGCCCTGCAATAGACTGGCACCCTGTCCAGGGTGTATGCCACCTCTTGCCCAAAGTCTTTTGGGATGCCAATCAATCGCATGGCACATACACACACTCACACACTCATTTACACACACTCACTCCTCTTCTATACCGCTTTATCCTGTATTCAGGGTCGCGGGGGGCCTGGAGCCTATCCCAGGAGACTTAGTGTACTGACTAATCAAATGTGTTCAAATGGAAAATATTTCTTTAATCCAACTGAAATCATTCCGATTCGAGATTCCAAACTAAATGTTCACATGCGACGTTGATTCGATGAGATGTGCGTTTAATCTGAATATTATCTTTTTGACAAGCACAAATATTGTTGTCACATTTTTTACAAACATATTTTTCTCACATCTTTTCTGATCAATCCCGACTTCTGCGTCAGAGAATTTCTACAAGAATTCAGTCTCATCTTCCACTGCTTTACTATGTGTGAAATCTGAGACTATCAGTGCCTCTTCCTCAGCCTGAGACGCAGTGAATGAAGGTCTTGAAGTAAGACCGGGAAAGTGTTGTTTTCAGCGAAATTTCCCGCCTGAAAACTCCTTCTACACATGTTAACATCTGTTTTTTTATTTTTTATTACAAGGCAGAAAAGATCAGATCAACTGTTTACATGGATAATATTAATCCACTGAAAGGATTATCAAAGGTTTACACGACCCCTCTCATTCTGATCAAACCTGATGAGGCACATGATGCAGGTTTTTTTTTTGCAATTGAGCTTTTATTCCCATTATTAGAGGAACATTATGGTTTATGTAAATCATGAATAATAATAATATTAATAAATTGAAAAAAATGAAAGAAAATAAATAATCTCAGCTCAAATGTAGACCAAGCTGAGAGGGTGTTTCACCTGACATCATCAATCTACAGTCCAGATTAGAGAGAAACCAGTTGCTTTTTCATGTCATGCTTATGTCTTCCTTAGGAACACTGGTGGCGCTGTTGAGCCAAAAAGATCCACATGAGGACAGTTAGTAAGAGCAATCTGATGTGAATGCCAGAATTCAAAACTTGGACTGAGATCTTTTTTTTTCTTAAAAGTCCCTGCTAGCTGCTGTAGAGCAGTCATGAACTCTCTCTCTCTTAAACACACACACACACACACACACACACACACACACACACACACACACACACACACACACACGTGTGTCTGTCAAGCATCAAGCTGTTGTAATTGCAGTCTCTAGGTTGTGTTTGGCATGGCAAAGAGTGTAATAGATAGCTTTCTGGCTACAGTTGAGCAGCATCTGTCTGGTTCCCGTTTACAGCCAAAGTGACAAATAAATAGGCATCATAAGTGCAGCTGGTAGAGGCTGGAGCGGAGGCATGCCCTCAACCCCCTCTGCCCTAGTCATTATTCACTAGCGCTAAAACTAATGGAAAATAAATTATACATTACAAGACATTCTACAATAAGTGAATGACAACTAGCGTTAGGCAGCTGGACCAACCCACTCATTTATATATGTATTTCTCTGTGTGTTTGAGTGAGAGCGCTGGGAGAAAGATCATATCCATTTCCTGAATACATGGTTGTAACCGAACACAGGTCCTTCGCAGGAACACAGTGGTCTTATATCCACCGTGGGTATTTTTATTCCGTTGTATGAAATTGCATTTCCACTTTCGATCTTTCCAAGTAGTTGAAGCTATACAAGAATATCACTGAAACGACACAGAGTGAAATCACACGACGGTGTGAATAGATGTCTGAAGCTGGCAGGAAGTGTAGCGGAGAATAAAAGAAATCCCGGCACATGAACAAAGCAATCGCTCAAACTCCATGATCACTATCATTCAAGCGATGGTGAATAATGCTTGGTCGTCGATCTGATGTCCTAATAAAGACTACTTTTGTGATTGCAAACGGAAATGATTTTGCTTAAGAAATTGTGAAGTACAGTAGGATCACATGGATTGATCGGTTTACGCAGACCGAACAGTTCGGGCGGGTTATTTAAGGGCCAAATGGTCTCCGAGATCTGGCCTTTCACTTCTCCTCTGTGTGTGTGGATGTGTGTTAGTGTGTATGTGAGCAACAAATGTTGCTGCATGTCTGATTCACGAGCTGAGTATGTAACCAGAGAATGTAACCGACACCAGAGTGCCGAATGAAGGTGAAAAACCCGTTTTTTTGTCAGGTTCCAATCAAACCTTGATAGCTCCAGAACAGTTAGACTAATCGTCTTCATTTAAAAGCTATACAGGGGAGGAGACTCGGCTCTTTGATAAGAGAGCGTGGGTGCAAGATTGAGCATGCACCGGAAAGAGAGATAGGTAGTTTATTGCCTAATCGTTGTTTGTCGACTGTAGGAACCCAATTATCGTCTATGGAGTGAATCAGTAGTTTCAGGGACATTTTTGAAGAGGAAATAATGTTACATGTTGTTTACCTGATGTTGTATTTGCCTAATACTAATAGTGCACTATCTCCGGTGGGGAGGAGGGATTGGGGCGCAAAGTACAACCTGCAATAATTGCCAACGTTTTCATGCTTAATGACAACAGTAGTAATGATGTAATGTCGCATTCAGTATTATATCCAACACAACCACCCTATATGTTACTCCAATATTTAAATGTCTACTGCTAACCTTCTAAAATGATATAAAAACTCAAAACACAAACAGCATCATGAGACCTGCTACAGTATATGCAAAAAAAACCTACCATATATTAGCCACCGTTCTATGCGTGAGTAATTAATTAAACACTACACACCCTGGTTTAGTGGTCAGCTCTGCCTGATTTTAAAGCTGAATTTCTCATGCTCTCAGCTACACAAAAGCTCAGCAACTCTCCCTCAATTAGCCCTGGCTTAGTGCAGAGAGAGTGTGTGAGCTCCCAAAGGCATGTGGGTAAACAGCTACATGCTCACCAAACACAACCAGAGGGGAGAAAAGAAAATAGCAATAATAAGCCCTTCACTACTGAGAGCATCAAAGCCTGGGATTGTGAAGAGCACAGTATCGTGCTTCGCCTTCTGCCCACATATGCTGTCCTGTGGCGATCACACCGATTTAAGTCCGGCTTCCCTTCCACCGATCCCAGGCCTAACCTTCAAAGAGAAACGGTCAGAATGTTCTCAGAATGGTGCAGAAAAGTGCTTCCATCATTTCGCTGGGTTTGGCTGTATGAACCAGAGGTGTGCACTGGGATTCAGGACCCAACAAACATGTTTTTACCTTCTTATTAGAAGGCGTGAGGACATTAAGATGGTGCTCACACACCACCATGAGACGTGTTTCCTGCTTATTTATTCATCATCGATAACTACTTTGTCCTGCTCAAGGTTACTGCAGTTAGATTTATTTTAACAAAAACAATCGACGATTTTCCTTGAATGCATCTAAAAATACTGAGCAGGGACAATCATAATTGTGCAAATGGGACATAAATGAATGAATAAATATGGCTATTGTTTTATTATGATATTACTTAGGTTTATTTAAAAACAACTCCCAGCAAATAGTAGTACACGTATATTAAAATCCATTTTATTCATTTAATTTAAAGAGGGGCATTCTAGTCAACCCAGGACTTGTGATGAAATTTCTAATGAATGATATTTAAAGAACACTTCAAGCACAATACGATGATGAGACTTTTCTTGACAGTTAAAACATTTGAATGGTGCAAAGGTCTTAAAGAATGCTGTACATCCATATCGTTCTTGCAAACATTACACAACACCACTTGCACATTACAGGATCTCAGCTGGGAGTTATTGCCACATCAACTTTACAGTCCTGACCTCACTCCAAGCCATTTCCACATGTATTGGCCATTAAAGCAGTTCCTGGGAGGCCGGCGTTTTAGACGTGAAGTTCCAGCGTACTGGGAAAACTTAAGATATGTGCATTAGTAGTGTAGCAGGGGCTTATATAGAGAAATATAAAAGAGGTATTACTCCCATAACTGTGTTCTGTTATTCTTCACAATTAAAAGTTCTGGTTTTATCTGAACGCCCCTTATAGATAATAAGACAAAAGATAAACAATTTAATAAAAAATGTTAAAAAAGCTTAAAAACATTCAATGCTAATTGCTCATGAATAGTGACAATAGATCATGGGATTGATATTATACCGTCATATTTTCCAGCCCTGGTAACAACTGTCACAATAATCAGACGACCTAAACAGCTGGATATTGCTAATTTGCGAAGGTGCTTTTACTTGATTTGTTAATAAGCCGTACTAGAGTTGTGATAATGTGTACACATACAGTACCGCAGCCTTCCCGCCTACGCCGAACTCTGACGGCAGGCTTTCACAGAAATCTCTTCGCGAGCCAACTGCTTTTTAATAATAAAACACTTACAGTGAAATACACATCTGAATTAGCATATGGTACATATGGAATAAAGAGTCCTGGAGCAAACACACTAATTGGTGCAGGCTTTGTGCTTTCTAGTGCAACTTATAAATAAGTAAAAAAAATAAAAATAAATGACTGTAGAAGATGACATAGCTATGTATTATATTCAAGCTAGGCTTGTGCGTAATTGCTCTTTTTTTTTAAAGCCGCTGAACAAAAAACATATATACATGTAAAGTATATTATTTAGCATTTATGGTGCCTACCTACTCGATTTACATTCTGATCACTTCTGATCATCTCACTTTTGGGCTAACTATTACACGCACCACTGGTGGATCAAGCGTTGCTCCTTGATTCAGCTGGAATGGTAAGTATCTATCGTTGCACTTACTTTTTAATGGATGTAAACGTATTCTACTCTAGGCCCGGAGCTCAATATTTCAAGAAGCGAATGCTGGGCAGGCGGCAGTGCCTGCTTGTGAATTAGTGCGGCTCCGCTGATGTAATTCTTTGAACGTGTAAACTCAAGCCACGCGATGGTGCTTAAACGGACACTGGTTTATGCATGTGTCTGTGTGCATGTCTGTCTGTGCTGTAATTAGTACATTTCTCCTGCTAATGGTGATGATGATGATGATGATGATGATAAGACCATTAGAGAAGGGTAGAGGGAATGAGAGAGAGAAAGAGAGATGTTATGGTTTAAAAAAGACAGTGTGTAAGTCTAGTTGATTTTTGAAGGCAGGATGCTTGGCTTAGACAGAGAGAGAGAGAGAGAGAGAGAGAGAGAGAGGTTGTGAGAATACTGTCTTGATAAGAACTTCCTGATTACTATCCTGAATATTTCAGGGTGTGGCTGTTATGAAGCACTTAAGAAGTCCGAAAATGCTGTTCATTGGGCTTTTGTAGATTCATTTCTTTGTTTATGTACGTCTGCACAAAGGATTCAAGGACATTTGTGTGTGTGTGTGTAAGAGAGTATGTGAATGTGTGCGCGTGCTTGTGCGTCTGCCAGCATTAAAAACAGGTGCACTTCAACAATCAGCCATTTGAAATGACTCACCACCGCCGCCACCACTCTGCCCTGTAATGCTTTATCTCCGCCAAATTGATGAATGTCCCGAGAGGACCTCTTTACTCTGTGATTGTGTGATATTAAAGCACTACTCCATCCACTTCCTATTTTACTTAAAGCGAAAAAAAAAGATCACCTTCCCGTCTCATGCTTTTCTATTAATAGTTGAATATGTATCAATGAAACACGAAGTCTGATGGTAAGTCTTAAATGTACAGAGGGAAACAGATGCATGCAGGAAGCACGTGTGGGTGTGAAAAACCCAACAAAAAACACATGCAAAATAATTTTCGACCACACATGCACCACTCCTGGGGAACCGCAACCCGGATGTTCGACTCTTCATTCACCGCGCACAAGGTGTGGATGTGTTTATCTCTAACTGAAGAAGTGAACAAAAGAAGATGGCAACATGAGGACCTACACAAAGTGTCTTCCCACTGACTCAAAAAAAAAGAAACAAACAAAAAACAGACGTTTAACAGATGTGGGTGTGGATACGTAACAGCTTATTTCTTTGTGCCTGTATCGATGGTATGACACACACACACACTCATACGCACAAAGTGTCCTGGCTACTCCCTTTTCTTCTTACTCACCCTTAAAAAACCCTTAGAAAACAAAAACCTGCAAAAGTCCAATCTTTAACACACACTTAGGAAACGTTCTTGTGAGTCACAAAGCTTCAGAAGGAATGCTTTGCTGGTTCGGTCTGTCAGTCAAGTTTGAGCGACTGATCTTTTTATTCCCGTCTGGATTACTGAGCACATGCGCAGTTTTGACAAGCTCTGTTAGGAGCCGGAGTGATTGACGATAGAAGATGTGTGAATATGTTCTGCGCTGCACAGGAAAGATCACCGAGTCACATTTTGATAACATGTTAGCATTCCACGCAATTACATGATAAATCAGCTTAGCATAAAAAAGGACAAGAGCAGCTGAGTAAGCACAATCCACCATGAGAGAGGGACAGAAAAAAAAGAGAGAGAGAAAATGACATCCACACATATCTTTTTTTTTTTTTTTTTTTTAATCAAAACAAGATTCTCATTTTCAGGATTTAGATCCATCAACATCATCCGTAAGATGTTTGAAGGGGAATCTCGCCAGGTGTTCCTGAGAGAATGAGAGTTTGGAGAGGGACAGGAATATAGGGTGGGGGCGCGGGGGGGGGGGGGGGTTGTCATGTGACGGGACATGACCTAGTGACCCTCAAAGGGTATAACATTCCTTGCCTCCTTAAACAGTACCATCTGTGGGCAATCACCTCACTCAGTGTGAGTTGTTAGACTTAAAACAAAGGCGATGGGTGTTTGTGTGTGTGTGTGTGTGTGTGTGTGTGGAAGGGGTGAGTCAAGAGGAAGATAGAGCTATAAAAAGAAACAAAGAATGAAAGAGGAGAAAAAAGGCAAAGCGTGCAAAGCAAAGCAAGAAAGCCAACCGTGCCCCCTTTTTCTTTTCCTTTTCTCCATTCTTCATTTTCTCCTTACTGGTCCACACTGCCAGGCTGAGACGCCGAGACGTGGCAGGATATTTTGAGTGGATGGGGGAGGGGCCCGGAATGTCTCTGCGCTTACAATACAGTGAGTTCGTTCACTGTATGTCTGCTGGCTTCGTGCTAAAACAATCAGATGTGTAGTTCTGCAAAAGAAGGAAAACAACCAGGCGAGCGTTTACCGTGCATTTTGAGTCACGTCCAGCGATACGATGCTGGAAGAGTCGTAAAAAACAAAATCTGATGGGAAAAGCTGTGTTCGCATTCTGGCACTGATTTTATTCACTAGAGTTACAGTTTGTACTGGCAGGCCAAAACATTATTCATTGTTAAGCATACCCCAGGACCAACCCACTAGACTGTATAGTTCTGCTTTAGCCAGACTAAAAGTACTTAAGGGACTAGGATTTGGCTCTGTATACTGTACTTGGTGAACAATAAACCACTGCTTGAGTGTATACAGATGAAGAACTGTCTAAAAGTACCCAATATGCTCTGACAATGTGTTATTACAGTCAATTGTTCAACTCTTTAATATGGAGGCACAGATGGAGAGGAGTCATATTACACAAACACCAGCTGAGAGAGGAACAGAATCGGCCTTATAGAGAAGAAGCACATTGCCCCATAATGAGTCAGTCGTGTTGAGCCAGACGTGCAGATGTTCAGGCCTTACATAAACAAAAACACGTTGTATGTTGCACTCTACGAAGGGAAGAAAAAACCCACAAGCATTTCCCAACCCTTTTGGCACGTGTCTCAGCATTAAGCTTGTCCTAGAAAATTGTCCTGAGTCAATAGTATTGCAAAACACTTAAACTAAGAAGCATTTAGAGGTTCATTTGTTTGCACGACTGCTACTTCCTCTGCTGGAGAATTAGCGGAGACTGATGCACTCATTAGCAGAGATGGATGAACTCATTGACACCTTTAGAACTATCACACCCTTCAGCTCTGCAAAGCGAAGAATAAGTGTAAAGACAGTGTATCGAACCCTTCAATACAGAGCTCTCAATTTAATACATCTAGAAACAATACAAGCAGCAGACTGAATAATAAAGCAGGTTATTCATCAAAAAATCTTTTTATGTTCTGAGAGTTGTAATAAGCATTTAAACTGAGTCAAGCTTACTCTCCAGCTCTCCAGTACCATTCTCTTTATCTTCAGGGGTTTAAACCGGACTGGGAAAAAAAACACTCTGTGACGTCACACATGGGTTTCCCAAAGAAGTGGAAGTTTTGGTAGTCGCCATTTTGGCAGGAGCTGTTAATCCACAATGGGGCAAATGGGTGGAGTGAGCCCGACTGTAGATTGGAATGCACCTACTTACCTCAGTTACCACATGCTAACTAGCTTAGCTTTAGCAAAGCTGAAATGCTACGGTTGCTAATGTAGTTTATTTGCTAACACTGCTTTGGGACATGTTGTCCCGTGTCAACTCCTACATTTCTTGGGGTCATTTAAACTACATTTCAACTATGATGAGTGATACAAAGCACACAGCTAGCGATTTGACAGCTGCAATGCAGCTGTCACTCAAAACCCCCAATTGTGCATCATTTTTTGACATGATAATTTTAACTTATGAGATATAGAAATATATAATAAGGCTTCGTGGTTAGTACTGTTGCCTTGCACCTCTAGGGTCGAAGTTTGTTTCCTTCCTCAGGTCTGTGGTCACGTTCTCCCCGTGCTTGGTGGGTTTCCACCCATAATCCAAAAAAATGCAGAAATAATTATCCAAACTAATTAGCGTTCCCAAAATGGTCCATACTGTGTGAATGAGTGTGTGTATCTCCGATGGTTTGGCACCCATCCAGGGTGTACCTCGCCTTGTACCCTAGCTCTCTTGGGATAGGCTCCAAGTCCCGTGTGACCCCGTACACAGGATAAAGCAGTATAGATGATGAGTTTTTGTTGTAATGTAAGACTACTGGGATTGATTCTCTTTTGGAGCCAGTGGTCATTAGAAGAGCCGTAAATTTTGGCACTTCAGCTTTGGCCTCATTTTTCAGAACTGGAGGTGGCCTCTTGTCTAATACTCTAGCAAAGTAGTTGTGCTAATAAGACACCCACAAAGTTACGTAAGCGCACAGTCTCTCTGATGCATTCAAACAGCCTTTTACAGTTAATTCAATCTGGGTCTACGAATCAGCACAGTAACTGGGAAGGTCATATCTGGCCGCTGTGTAGGAAGAATAACACAGGACTCAAAACCAGGTCTGAGCTTTCACAGCATAACCAGCTCGAGACACAACACCCCGAGTCAAGCCAGTAGGGTCACAGGAGTTTAAACATGGAATTGGTCTAGCTTAAAACTTGAACTTGAACTAATAATTTCAGGTCAAATGTGTTTTCTGCAGCTTTTGAGACAGTTTCATAGGGTGGATATTTTGCTGAGAACTGGCAACCCATCTGACCTCACTGGCCAGGGAGCTTAAGGTATACTTAGCTATGCTTCAATTATGGTCCACAGCTTTTTGTCTTCACTAGCTGCTGCACTTATATTTATATTAATAATTATTAATTAATTATGTTGATTTTTTTTATAAAGTTGAAAATACAAACCTGAGACAAATATTCAGGCGATTTTGTTGTTTGTATATAATGTATAGTATCAAATTTCCATTTGGTATACTCGTACCACACACATGAATCTTAAAAATAAAGCATGTAGGATATGCGGCTCGGTTTTCTTTTCTGTGCTGTGATGTTGAAGTAGGGTCCTGCCTAAAATGAACCTATAACCTGAACCCCCAATGATGAAGCAGGGCCTGGGGGACACTCAGCCCATCCTCTCATTAACTTAAAGGTCAAGAGAATCTAAGGAAAATGGAGTTGTAAATCCCAACTGGAAAATACATCTCCAAATAATAAATATCTGCTGATCCTATCACTAGTCCCTCAATACATTACTGGTTACAACATTTGATCAAATTTATGGGAACTTGTATTGGGCCAAATCCTAGTTTAACGACAAGAAAACAGATTTAATGGCTCAGGTCACCTAAAACCTGTTTTGAAAACCCTTTTTTTTTTCTACAGTAAGTAATAAATCATTCGATGTGAGATTAACACACCCACACTTTATGCACATAAAAATTCTGATTCTATAAATATAAAATTTGGAAACACCCCAAGCCTGTATGCTCCACCACTTTCCCTGGTGAACTGGTATAAAACCAAGGCAGTCTCCTCATATAGTTGTGTATGACAAACAGGCTGATATTAATACAGTATAAGGATGTTCATGTCAAAAAGGGACTTTTGATTGTGTAGAAAAACAGAACACAGGTAAGAGCGTAAACAGCCCCTTTATTTCTCTTTATAATCTCCTGCTACAGTGATGCACTCATCCCAGTGTTTTCAGACTGTGTGCTTCACATTTGAAATACTGGCCTCTCAGGAACTCTTTTAATGGCCAAAACTTCTTGGAGAGAAGTCAGAACTGTACAGGGATGTGGCAGTAAGTCCCTGTGCAATGTAATGTAATGTGGATGTGATGTTGGTGGTTCATTGTGTGTACAGTTCCCACAGACAGATGTGTCTCCTCCGCAAATCTCAAGAATCTAAATTTAACTCGCTTAAAGTATGGCGTCTTTATCATGACAACGCACAACCCTTAAAGGTAATATATAAAGAGCACAGGGTGATCACAAGATCATATTGTTTTGTGGACAGACTGCAAAATCAGCTGCATTAGTAAACTGACCCATAGACCCAAGCATAATTACTTTGGATTGTAATTCCCAACATGCATTATACATTACGTTCAAACTGAATCTGTGTCTATGTGATCCACACTGAGAAAGAAGTCAAATAAACTGGGCAGTGTAGTCGGATCTGCAGCTCTATTCATACTTCTATAGTACATTTTGTTAACAAAATTAAAAGTTTGTTTTATAAAGACAAAATGCACATTGTTTTGCATTATTTATCATACAAGAATAAACAGAAATGTTCTCCATTCCAATTCTGAGAGTCTGCATTTTCAATAATGTTAACGCCACATAACATTAACACTTATTATCGATTACAAACAAGCAAATTAGTGACAAGATCAGGAACACACACCCTCTGGTCTGATCCTATAGAAAAGCTAATATAGCACAAATCAGGGGGTGACATGGGAATGGATTTTCAATCCCGTCCTGTCCCACTTCCACAGAAATGCTCCTGCCCAGTCCCTGGTCAAAAAAAAAAAAATCCTGTCCCATCCCAGTCCTGGATTAATATTTCCCAGCTCATCGTGGTCCACTTTTTCTGTTGTCTTTTTTCAATATGTTTTACCAGCTGCACCATGGGTCAAAACTGACTGATTGTTATGATGATTCCTGTCCCGTCGAGCCCTGCTGACTTATTTTCTGTCCATCCCAATCATCTGATGATTAGTAAAACTATCTTCCATCATGTGGGAATCCTGTGACTCACTGGAATCTGAAAAAAAAGAAATGTCAGCCTCTAGCACAAAGTGCTGAAAAAAGTCAGTGTTGGCTCTTATAGAAAGGTACCAGAGCAACTAGTGCATCACACCCTGCCATGTATGGGAATTAAAAGTTCAAGGCTGTTGATCTACACTCCAAATTCCCCAGATTTCAATCAAGCATCCATGGGCTGGACAAAAAAGTCTGATCCATGGAGGCCCCACTCAACAACCCAAAGAACCCAAAGGATCCGCCACCAACGTCCCGGTGCCAGGGACCATAGTACACCCAAAGGATTCATGACTCGAGGGGCCAGAGCTGCCCAGCTGGCACAAGCAGAACTTACACAATATCGAGCTTAATGATTTAAGGTTTTAATGCTAGGGCTGATCGGCGTATATTCCTATTCAACGCAACAAGCCATACCATTGATTGTGAAGATAACATAGCTGCTAATGCATGCTTTTCACACCTCTAGATTTTCACTGCTGAAAAGATAACCTTCGTATGATAACTTTATTTTGCTACAAGAACGGCTCACTGAAAGAAAGCCAGATAGAATCAAACAAGGAGTGAGAAGTGCTTACAAAAAAGTGTGAACCGCTTGAGGAATCAAAGAAACAGCTTGAAGTACAAGTGCAAGAAGAGTTTAGAGGGCAAATAAACTGCGATTGCAGCGAGTGGGCTTGGGCTTTTATCTGAACAAAACTAATCTGACGGACTCGCAAGCCATCCGGTGGAGTTTGACCCTTTGGTTCATTGTTCAGAAGCTTCTAGCTCTGATTCCATCTTATTATTATTAATTATATTTGATAGCGAACAAACATAAACGCTAATGATTCTCACTATCAGTCTCAACTCAACTGGAATTACAGCTAGTTAGCAAAAGGGTGCAAAAGTTTTTCAATTTCCGCAAGTGTAGCTTTTTATAGTTTTTTTTTTTTCTTTTGCAAAGAAATTAATGGGAAGGAAGAAAATATGAAACAATACAATTAAATAGATGTCTAGTGCAAAACCCATTCCGGTGTGAGAGAATAATTGAAGAATAATTAAAGGTGTTTCTCTGGTAATCATTCATCTGTGACGCTAACTGGAAATAACTCTACTGTGTCTATCTACCTGTTTCTGTGTTTCACCAAAGGGATAATCGAAACCATGGAAGCCATATGTTGATTTGTGAATGCTGCATTATTGGGCTTAGAGTAATGGAAAAGCTTTTTGCACATGTCTGTCATGTCGCCTTTATTTATATATATATATATATATATATATATATATAATGTAACATACATAGAGAAGAGCAAGCAGTTTAGGATTCTACCATTAAAGATTGGCACAAATAACTGGCACACACTATTTAAACACCTCTAACAAACCAAGTAAAGCATACTTTTAACAAGTGAAAACAACATACGTATGCTGTATACATAAAGCCTCGAGTTTTATTTTAGCTATAAAAGATGGATAGATCAAATTTCTACCTAAAAAAAACTTTGCAGCACTTTGTCATAAGCCTTTCAGAGATTTCCCAAATATTTAATGGTACAGACAGCCCTGCTCATCCCCTGTTGGATTTATTCTCCTGTCTTAGATAATGTTACACAGAGTAAGGAGCCTGTGAGCGGTGCCATTTTTAACTTGTTGCTTGGTTTATAAACAAAACGCTAACAGTAACCTCTGGGAATCAGTTATGCTCTCTGTTTGCTTTGATCTACACATGGTTCAGGAATCGTCTGGCAAAAAAGGATGAATGTCTGTAGTGCAGATTTTTACACAACCTAGATTTTCAGTCTTTACACTTGTTTTGTGTATACAGCTTACTCGATTCTGCCATGACGCTGGATTTATCATTTAGTCACAAAAAAAAGTTTCCTTTAACATCCCGAAATGAACTTTCTCTGAATATGAACAGTATGAGTGCTTATGAGTGTCAGGGCTCCTGCAGCAGACAGAACGCAGCACACCGAGTTACCGGAAAGGAACTACGAATTATTGTGTTCTCACACATCAAAATAAACCAGACTTTGGGGACAAGTGCTTTCGGGAATGATTTCAAAGCCCTGATATGAAAACGTCCTGTTTCTCAGGATCAATCCAGTTTTCAGCTTCTTATCAAACTTTCCTCGTGCACTTTTGAATAAAAAGCACACTGTTGTCTGCATAATCACATGAATTCCCCTGAAAAGAACTTTCATAATGTTTAGGGTAAGTCTACATAGTGTGAAACCCCTTTTGCTTTCAAAACAGAGCTGTCAAATTGACCACAATGTGAAGTAACAGATGAATATATTTTGTGTAGAGGTGAGTGGTGCAGACGTGACACACTTAACATCCACAGACCAATAATCTATGTCCCATTTCCCACAGTGTGTGAAAACAGCAACCACCATGTTAATGTCCAAACACAATCCAGCCAAAGTGGAGGTTTAACATGGACAGTTTTCAGAAAATTACTCCCTCTAACCTACTCCATACAGTAACTCGTAATGATTTTAAAGTACTGCCTTGTGGGAATAATATCAGTGATGGAGGTCAGTGGGTTTTAAGCTCTCATTGAGATAAGATATGGGAGGGGAAGGTAGCTAAACCCCTTTCTTTCCTCTTCCATTTCTCAAGCCTCCTTTCTCTTGCACCTTATCATTTTCACTCCATAATCTTAGTTATAAACCCTCCTTCCAATGTGGTTATATATGTATATGTTTTCATACTATGTCATAAAAGCACTGTCCTCGATATGTCTCCCTTTTTTCTTTTTCCTTTTTTATCCAAATGCTCTTCCTCGTTTTATTCTTTCTCTGAAGCATAGCAGAAACTCCATGTGTGAAAAACAACACGAGACACAAACACCTTCTTCCACTGGTTTTGGTTGATCATCCAATTAAAGATCCAAACTGCATTTAAATCACAATGAAACTATAAATGCCGATTGTTCAGAGACTGATTTAAACTAATTTAATTTCTGAGAAAATAGATTCCATTTAAAGATAAGGGAATGAAATAAGCTTACACAATCCAACTCATTACCTGGGGTTGATCACATTACCTACAGCACAGATAACGTTTGATTATGCTCCATAAACTGACTTTAAACAATCATCTAATCAGTTATTTTCATAGCTTCGCTGTCTTGCTCTCTCTCTCTCATAAATGCCCAATAAGTGTCCAAGATACAGTATTGAATTAATTTACATGATCTTATATATTGCCCTAATTTAAAATAAAATAGTTTAAAAGGGTTTTGTTTTGCTCGGTTTAAAACTTCATAACCAAATAAGAAAATGTTTGGGAAGGAGGCTTTAAAATGTTTCCACGACCACTCATGCATTTGCAATACTGTTAGAGTGACCACACTGAAGTGCACTTTAAATAACTGTTTAAATGAGTTTTGATACATACAGAGAAGGACTGTGTATTATTTTTTTTTGCCTTTAATGCAACACCATACTCCATACAGACTTTACAGTACAACAACAAAAACAAACATCATAGTAATAATAATAATAATGTAGCTTTTGTAGCATGTAATATAGATTTTACTTATTAATTTATTCATTTATTTATTAGAACAGACTTGCTTAATTTCAGGATAGTACAATAGAAAGGCACCAGAACACCCTGTCTCACACGGGACAAGGCAAAAAGCCTTGGGCCATCAACCCAGCCTCCAAATTCCCCAGATCCCAATCTGATCGAGCAACCATTGGATTTACCATGCAAACAAGCCTGACCCACAGGGGCCATACCCCGCAATCCACAGAACCCAGAGCAACCGTAGCTTACGTCCTTGTGCCAGACACCACAGTACACACCCAGAGGCGTTGCAAAGGCCAAACCCGAGGGGTCACAAGGGTACCCAAAACTTAGGTGGTTTTAATGATATGGCTGATCGGTGTATAGAGGATGCAACCTCTCAAATAGATACCTCTCTCCTCATTCATTAGGTCAAATTGGGAATTTAATGCAGCATTTATTGACATTCATTATCAGGTTTCATTGGCTAAAAAAAAACAACAAATTAACCAAAAGCCCACAATTTTTGCAAACTCCTACAGTTTTATTTCTGTAAGAGATCTCATTTTAAATGCATCACTAACACACTTTTATAAAAGAAATGAGGTGGATAATGTAAAGGAAATATTATAAAGTTTAAGTCGAGCTCTTATACCTTCATTTCCATATTAGTAATAGTGCAGCGCTGAAGATTTGCTGGAAATGAAGTAGGAAGATGAGGTGAAAATGATGTTTGGAGCTTTCCAGTACATGCTGTGACATTAGTAGCATTGGTGTTAGGAGAATGACTAAATGACTATATTATGTTGTGCTACTTTTATTCTACACAACTCATTTCGAAATAAGCAGTTGGCCCAGACAGTTAATTGGTTAAGGCTCAAGAGTCAAACGGCAAGTAATTATTCCCACTCTGGTTATATTAAAACTTCTCTTGGCCGCACTGTCTGATCAGCGGTAGAGCGTTTCGGTCTCCACTGCTGTGCAGGTGTGAATGTGTTACATCAATTCATCTGTAAGTGCAGTGTAAGCAAGCCCACTTGTGATTTGCATAGAACAGCAGTGTGCAGTGATTCATTTTTTGTGGTACGAGGGTGTACCTGGTGCCATTATTTATCACAAGACTTTGTGTTGGCGAAAGCGTTTGGAAGTCTGCAAACAAAATTCAGACCGAAACTCTAAGGAAGGAGAAAGTTTTGTAAAGAGAATTATTACTGGTGACAAGACATGGATTCATCACTACGAGCCTGAGAGTAAATGCCAATGGAATACAGGCAATGAAGTGTAGAATGGAAACATCCTCAAGAAAAGGTTTAAGTCAACAGTGTCTGTTACAGTGAGATGCCCCCTGAAAGCAGCCCTACCAGGACGTTGCATTCGAGGCTCAGAGCTCAGCGTAAAACATTTTGAATAAGCCAATAGGAAAGCTTGTTGAAGTCTATTGAAATGTAACAAGATTATGTTATGTTGGAAAAATAGCTTACTTTATTCAAATAAATTCTACAGCCGGAGTGCGGATAATTTTTGACTCATATTTTCACATTATGCATGTGAAGCATGTAATACTGCTGTTTGGCTCAAAACGTTCTACAATCATACATACGGCAGACTTGCTCATCCTGATTTGCATTAGGGACGAGACCCACTGGGAATTGGCTTTGACTATATAGGGAAAAAAATAGACTGGTAGTGGCAAAAAAAAAAAACGATGTCTCCAGTTAATTCATCAAATAGTCCTAACGTTTTCCCCTATCCCCAGTCACAGCAAGGATGTGATCTAAATTCCTAACCATTCCTCCATCCTCTGTCCTCTCCCTCCTCTTTTAAACAGCTTCCTCTTTCGCGTTGACCTGCTTTGGGAATGTACTTTGTCTTTTTAAGTCCAAAAAAGGTTTTGGATGTTCCACAGCAGACAAGACAGTGCGGGATTGCGAGGGACTGCGAGGGACGACAAGGGCTAACGCAAACATTAACTTTGCTGCTAATGAGAACCAAGAGCAGAAACAAGATCCCGTGTAGAATATTCCCTGCTGTCTCATTCTTACTGAACTCCACGGTCATTTAACAGGCTGTCTTATATCCAATGAATTTACTGAACTGTCCAGACCCTTCTGTTTAGAACTAAATTAAATTGAACAAACTACCTCAGCTTCCTCCTTAGGTGTTTTCCTAAAAACAAACAATTTAAACACGGCGGGTCCCTGCAAGTACCATTTGTAGTAACATTTAATACTTTGGAAATGGTAACCAAGTTCCTGTCATAACGGCAATAAAAAGCCGCTCCCTCATCAGTGACCCATCTGTTTTGAAGACTTTCTTTTTGAAAGAACGTCTTTATCTCGTGCTGTTTCGAAGTGCTAACGCTGGCCCCATTGCATGTAGTCAAGCGGAATGAAAAACTTACTGATTACGTTCCACTTCTAGAATCAGCTCCAGGTTCGCTGCTGAGACAAGAATCTCTCCCTTGTCTGGAAACTGATCCTGCACACAGACACGGGATCATGTAAATACTTCGGTTTTGTGTCAACATTCATACAGACAACAGACTACATTTTAAAAATAAACAATGCTCAGAAAACATTTTTTATTACATTTACAGCATTTGGCAGACGCCCTTATTCAGAGCGACTTTCATAGACGTTATCATATTATAAACAGTTGAGAGTTAAGGGCCTTACTCAAGGGCCCAATTTGGTGGTTGGGGGCTTTGGACCTGGGACCTTTCTAAACCGTAGTCCTTAGCAACCTTAACCACTGTGCAAAATTTATTTCCATTTTTTTCATTGCATAAAAGATATTAAACATCAATATTTCCACCATTTATTTAGCATGAGGATGCGTGTTCATTGAGAACCCGCTAGCCGCTCCTCACATTGGCAGCAGTGTTTTTCACAAGCGCTTAAAATCCTCAGGGAGAATGATGTGTTAACCGAGTCATGCAGCAAAACAAAAACTGTCCTTTCCCAGGCCAAACGTGTTTATTTCAGTGCCAGCACAACACTTAAGCTCAGGCGATATAAAAAGAAAGGCATGGGGTTGTAGCCAACACATGAGCCTTAGCCACTAGCTTTTTGCTCCTGTTTGCTCTATATGCACTGCATGTGGTTAGCTGTGCTAGCTGACAAAAAAGAGTGCCTTTGAGTAGGAGGCTGAGCGTTTTCATCAAACATGTATCCGTTTTCCAAGAACCCTCCATCAATAGACAAGCTTCCCCCTCCCTTATTCCCCCTCAAGCCTTCTAGTCTAAAGTAAGATACAACAAGAGAAAAAAAAAAAATGCTCCTGGATGAACAGCGACCAAAATGGCCAGAATGTTCGATGCACATTCTCAGTATAGATCCAGGTATGATTGGGCTGCGGCGAAAACAAGGATGAGTCTGTACACGTTTTAAGGATGTCTGGTATGTCAGTATTCACGGTATGTGTGCGTCTCTATTACGCCATATGTTGAATATATTCATACTGTATCATTTCAGGCTACTTCATAACATTTTATTTTTAATAGATGATAATAATCATATTCATAATCACTGGCAAAAAATTAATACAGAGATACCAAATTAATGTGCAGCAAAAATGCAGGTCTGTACATTAAGATCGAAGTGAGAATATTATTGAATGGAGAGTGTGGCTGTTTGGGATAAGAGGAGAGAAGATGAAGAAGTCTCGAGAGCAATTTGCGACTCGCCGACTGAAGAAAAAGGTTGAGATGGAGAGAGAGAAGCCCTTTCCTTGAGCGAGCAAACACTTAAAAATCTGAGAGCCTCACTGAAGGTGGAAAGAGAGAGAAAAAGAGCTGGAGGCTGATGAGTGAGATGGCGATTACAAGAGGGTATCAAGGATAAAGAGATACTTGGAAAGTATGCAGAGAGGAAGAGAGGACAAGGCAAAATATTTTTTTTCATGCAGTAGTTAGGTTTCGCCATTAAATCCAGAGTTAAGAGCAAAGATTTATTTTTGTAGAATAAATATTACACATATTGAAAATTGTCTTTTTCTCAAAAATAAATTCTTATAAGAACATTTTTATTGATTAATATTTTACTCTGAAATATTTCGCAAACTTATAGACAACCGTAATGAATGTTCCGAATATTTAAACCGCTTAGCCATGAAAACCAAAAGGAAATGTCACCAAACAGCCATAACAATAAACCCACCTAACTGCTATTGTGTAGGTGCACCTTGGGCTGCCAAAACCATTTGGAGCTATCCATACCTCTGAAGATGTGTCTTCCTTCAAAACCTGAAAGTTGTCAATTTACATTTGTGCATTTTTTCCAATGTTCCCAGTACAACAAGTTCAAGAACTGACTGTCCCCTTGCTGCTTAATATAACTCAGATGACACTGTAATGATCTAATGTAATGAGATGATCAGCCTTATTCCTTTCACTTGTCAATGGTTTGGCTGACTGGTGTATATGAAAGACAAGGCGATGATACCCATTACCTTATCAGTATCTGGGTATCTGGTGGTTACTGTGGATCTGTCCTTTTTTTTTTTTTACAAGACTTTTTTTTCCTACAGACTTTTATGAAGGCTGATGCCATAAAATTGCAATGAGTAGAAATAGTATTTTAGCAAAAACCTGATGGCCTCTGCTGGGAAATTAAGAATTACAGAACAGCTAAGAATGCAGATCATTTTCTTAATGATTTACTGGAAAATATTCACTATTTAAGAGAACTACATGGCTTTAGACTGTTGGAGGAAACTGGAGTACCCGGAGGTATCAAACTCCAAGGAGGGACACAGTGATGATTCAGCTCGTCACCCACCTGTTACAAGTTTAATATATCAATTTCTTCTGATTTTTATGAAGATTACAAAAAATATTGTAAGTGACTACAGAAGATTAATATAAGGACCACATCTTTTAATATCATAATTTATTTTATATACACCACTCATGACTGAAAGGGATATTTTTATTTTTTATTTTTCTTATTAATGGTCATTATACAGTGTGTGTTTCACTCGAACAAGTGTCCTAAGCACAAGTTTCCTAATATTTACAACAAAGATGGATGAGTTATCATACAATAACATTTGCTCTGTTTCAAACACACACCCATTGTAATCCATTAAAAACAAGAACTGGAGAAAACTCATTTTCTCAAGCTCTCACAACAAGCGGTGCTGGTGCATGACGCACACTGACTGATATGGCCCAATATTCTCTACTGCTTTGGGATAAATATTTATGTGAGTGGACTCAGTCAGTTCTCTCCTGACATGATTATGTCTGAATGACAAATGAATGCGGAGCCCAGTCTCCGGGAGTCTGGTACACAGCACAAGGTGCCCACTGCCTAAGAGCTCCCACTGGGCAGCACAGCAACTGTGCCAGGCTGAAAAACTGCACCCTGCTGGGTGCCTATGACAGCATTATCCCACCCCTACCCAGCTGGAGATCTCACAGCAAGCAGGAGGGAGTGAGAAACGCATTGCATAGTCACTGTATGTACAGTCGAACAAACAATGGGAAAACTTTATGCATATCTTATACACAGTGCAGGTTATAAACTATTTGGATTGTACATGCTGTGGAAGTTTGACGGAATAAACTCATACAAAACCTGAATGTGGCAAGAATAAATCGCTAACTGATGCAGCCTTCAAAACATTCATGCAGTTGTCAAGACTTGAAATGATGAAAGATGCTTATGTCTAAGTGGGTTGAATGCTAGACTGAACAGAGGTAAAAGTCAAGGCACAAGCACACACAAGTTTACAGCTAGGGGCAATTCCTTGTAACAATAGGGTGTTTTGGAAGGTTGAAGAAAACTAGAGATCCTGGAGAAAACCCACGGCAACTCAAGCTCAGGATCAAACTGAAGACTTTGGAGATGTGAATTGGCAATTGTACCTGCTGCACCATCATGCCACGCTTAAAATGTTCTTTAGGTTGTAGGTGATTTCGCTTATTAGTCGCGTGTACGTGGTTTGGCTGCCTGAAGAAGTTTGATTTGGAGCAGTTATACCAGCCAAGAATTTAGAAATTTCAGTAAAGCACACAATTATAATTTCCCCCCAATTTGCTTACACTTTCATCTCATTCGCTTATGCACACTTTTCTTATCCTACAGTGACTTAAGACAAATAGACAAATGATTTGTGGACAGATTCCAAGGAGAACTCGACATTTTGTTTGAATGAGCTTTTAAAAAGGCCAACTGGAGGTCTGATGGGACACGATATATCCTGAGACAAAGGAGGTTAATTTGACCTGTCTGCCTTTTTTCTGTCTCTGATGCTCGCAGATCATATTTACCACAGACACCCTATGACTTTCATCTTTACCGGAACGACCATCATTCATACTTTCTCTGATGAGAATCTTAAAGTGGACAGATGCAGCAAAAAAGCCTGTGTTTTCAAACGACACTGACAAATGAAGCCCTAGTTATCACCCGTCTCCAAAGTAAGCTGAAATCTGTGTTGCCAGAGGAGATATACTATAGGAGTCCTATTAGACCTAACATGCTAATTTAGCCTTAGCTCTGTGCTTTCTTTAAGACTGCTTTAGATAACAGCTTGGGTTAGTAGAAGTTTTAGAATAGTGTAAATAAATAATTGTAAACGTTGCAGTGTGCATAATTATAGAAGCTCTTATCAAGCATAACTGTGCACCCCGTTGTAACATACATTAAGCTTTGTCCTTGGTTCTTACTCATGTCCTTTTCAAAGAAACTACTGGCAGGACAATGCAAACACAGGGCATGTCTTGTAACTTAAACAAAGTAAATGTTTAAATGTCTAAGACATACAAGTACTCTCACACAAAACTACAGGATGTCAGAGCAAACATATACCGACAAACACACGCCTTCTCGGCACTGACGGTACTGACGACAGACACAGTGGGGCAAAATCAAAAACTATCAAATCCTTTCCAGATCTCTCGACTCCATTCGTTCCTTTTTTCATTGTTCTTTAAAGCACACTTATGCAGAATTCCTGTAGCCCGGAAAACAGGAAAGGAAACTCTAAAATCACCGCAATTTCACGTCTTATCACTGCTTGTCAGTTATCTCTGAGTCAATACTTACAGGGCTTTGAAATACCCTTGCTTTCTGTCTAATAGAAACAGCAAACACAATCAACAACCTCTTCATCTACAACATAAAAAGTATGTAACAATATCCTAACAATTCACTATTTAAACTATCCGGTTCCGCGGAGTTCCACAGAGTTCCACAGAGGCTCTGCTACGTTGTCGGGATTTGCAATCATTTGATAACAGCCTCATCTTAAGATCTTAATTAAAGTGTTACTATAATAACATGCATACGTATTGTTCTTTTTGATAAATAAAGACATGAAAAGCACTAATGCATTTTAGTTCATTCAAAAATAAATGAATAAATAAAACCCCCATTTCGTTACATTTTAAATCTCC
This sequence comes from Clarias gariepinus, assembly GCF_024256425.1. NCBI lineage: Eukaryota > Metazoa > Chordata > Actinopteri > Siluriformes > Clariidae > Clarias > Clarias gariepinus. The sequence goes on along the minus strand of NC_071100.1, from coordinate 27,737,838 downwards.
TTAGAAATCATAACCATCCAAAGTGAGTAAATCAACCTGGCTGAAGAGACGTTATGTCCTTCAGCCAGCTCCATCGGCCTCTACGTCTGAGCTCAATGAATTCACTGGCCTCAATGCGACACTTCGCTCATCACTTTATACTGTATAAGATTAGACTGCCGCCATTTAAGGGCCTTTGCAAACAGTGCTTGTGCACTTGCCCGTGGCCTATCAGTGATTTTAATGGCTTGGACACTCCCCAGGACCAGTGGGTAAAATGTTCGAAAATACGCTTTACACAACAACACCCACACTTTCATTAAACAACAACGAAACTGTTCAATTATTGCCATCACCTAAAATATTCTTTTTCAAAAACATTCGAGAACTGAATTTATTAAGCTGTAAAGAAGGATTTTGAGCTGTACATCAGGGCACACGAGTGTATTTAGGCCAGTGCTGTAAGGGATTCAAAAAGCATACAGTAAAAAATGGCCCATTGTTTGGCATCTCGTTTGCTCTGGTGCAATGTGTGGGTAGTGTGATTTATGTCTACCTGAGGCTACACTGGGCACAGACCCACCAAACTGGATGGTTAAAGACATCATAAGGACCAGATGATGTTTCTCTAATCTTCCACTTTACCGTTTCAGCAAGCCTGTTCACCACCACACAGCCTCAGTTTCCTCTTTTTGGTTGACAGGAATAGAACCCCATGCGGTCTTCTACTTCTGTAGGCGCTAGGGTTCAATGTGTTGTGTGTTTTGTGCTTTTCTGCTCATCACAGTTCTAAAGAACAGATACTTATTGGAAGGAAGTTTCTATGAATTTCCTGTCAGTGCAAACCAGTCTAGCTATTGTCCACTGACCTGCCCCATCAAAAAGATCTTTTTACTCTTAGAACTGATGCTCTTGTTTTTATGTTTTTTTCCCTGCATCATTTTGTGTATGTTCCAGGGGCTGTTGTGCGTGAAAATCCCAGGAGTTACTTAAACCAGTCCTTCTGGCACCAACAACAATGCCACAGTCTTTTTGTAGTTGTTTTAAACCCATGTTTGATGTGCACATTAACTGAAGCACATGAACATTTATGCAGTCCAAATTTTGGGGGTAAATACCTTTCCAAAAAATACCAAATTTCTTTCTCTCTCTCTCTCTCATACGCAGTACCGTGCAAAAGTCTTTCATAATATACAAAAGTCTTTTATTATATGCTGCACCAATTTTGTTATATATGTTTATCATGTCTGCATATTTATGTACAAAATCATTTAGTATTTCCATATATAACTTAAAAAATATAAAATAAAGAACATTACAGGAGAATATATGCATATATATATATATATATATATATATATATATATATATATATATATATATATATATATATGCAAACAAAAAACCTAATGTACACTCCTGGAATTTGCATAAAAATAAAAAGTATAGAGTGTAACAAAGTTACCAGAAGAACTCATATTCTCCAGCAAGCTCAGTAAAACCTAACAGCTGTTTTACTTATGGTACTGTGCAAAAGTCTTGGGCACATACAAACATATGGCATGAGCAAAAGATGCTTTTAAAAACATTTCTGCATAAAAGAAACTTCTATAAAGAGCAATAATAAAATAAACAGTCAATATTTAGAGTGAAAACTCATTGTTTAAAATCAGGAGTTTTAGACAAGGATTTGTGCAGTTTTTTAAGAAAATAGTAGAGAGTGAAAAAGAAAGAGAGAGAAATTAATATATCAAATATGTTTTTTTGATCACACATACACACGAATTTTAAATCATATTAAATCATAACAATGAATTAAATCTGAACACGCAACACTACGCTACACACTATATAGCCTGTGGTAAAACGTATGAGGTATGTTAAAGTTGATACTGTTAATATGATTTACAAAACTATTTCTACTAGTTATGGCTCAATTATCATGTAGCCCATTTTGTTAGCAATTGTTAGCATCTACACGTTTCTTATGCTAAATAGAGGACGCATTTATTTTTCCCCAGGAGCCCTTCCTTCCCAGGACTTTTTTTTTCTTTCTTTCTTTTTGAGAACTTAAACCCTCCCAAGTCTTGTTGATGTGAAAAACATTTGGTAGGTATTTTGGACTTGGAATAATTTTAGATTTACCGGTTGGGGTTGGGGCGGTTGGGGGAGGGGGGGGTTTGCAGGATTGTTGACAAATGACCGCTAATGAATGGTCTGGTAAGAAATGTTTTGGCCAGATTTTACATCTCTAACACATGAACGCATTCACAATGCCCAGTCTGTTAGCATATTGCCAGCTTTTAATGATGTTTGTTCTGCTCCGACCCTAAATTCTTGACAACATTTATTTAAATTTGTCTGGCACAAAAATACATACATATCTCGAACAAATCAACACTTTAGACTAGTGAGAAAATAACTGGGCCTTTGTTCTTCGTTGCTCGTCCAGAAGAGGATAAACAGAGACTGCTCTGACCATCGGACTTTACAAGGGGGCAACTTTAAACTTAAGCCAAGTATCACCTACTCTGAATAAAATGTCCTGGACAGCTCACAAAGTGTAACAAACCCAGAGGTTGGATCAGAAAAGAAAACACATCAAGATGGGGAAAATTGAAAACGAGGCAGAGGAATGAGGAAGAGCAAAAACAAAGACAGCCATATATAGAAAACAGAGGGGAGAAGAAAAGAGGAGTGGAGGACTTGCAAAGAAAAAGGCAATTCTTTACAGGATTGCTGGTGTCAAAAGTGCTTATTTTTGTTTCTCGGGCCTCCTCCCCTGTAACCTTCTGCTCGGTTTTTCTCCTACTCTCTCACTTTGGCTTGAAAGCACCTTGGGTAGAGTCTGCTGTAATGCTTATATATGATCAGTTCTCCCTTAGATGTGTTATAAAACCAGCAGGGTGAAAAGGTGCACTGATAGCTTTCCCTTGCCTTTCTCAACAGATCACCTTCTATTTGTTTCTTTTTCTTTCTTTCCTTTACTTCATCTCCTTCTCCTTCACGCTTTCTCCCCCTGGCCAGTATTTCAGACAATTAGAAAGAAAGAGAAGCAAAGTGGTGCTGTTTCGTGTCAGGGAGCGCTCTGATGCCGGCCGAGGAGCTAGGAGATTTCAAACATGCAAGCTTTCAATTACTGAAGGCAAATGTTTATTCTATTGATTAGATGAAGAAAACAAGAACTATTACAATTTGCTGATCTTTATCATTCCATGTCCACAGGCACCCAATAATTCCATATGAATGCAATCACGCCATGCTTTGATATATGATATTCTAGTTCAGTACACTAATGATATTCTTTTGATGTATGATGATATTTGGGTGAACAGGGATGTTGGTGCGAGATCAATGTGAGGAAATGAGACTACCTTCTCCTTTTACCCCTTATTTAATCACAGCACATAAGCCACATTTACATCTAATTGTATACAACCAAATTTCACCTCAATTTGACAAATTATTCTGCAAAAAAATGACTACATCAGCTTATCAGATCTGTTCGGGGAAATCATGTCCCCACAGGAATATCGATGCATATCTGGGTCTAAGAAACAATATGAAGAGTAAAACATGCATACTGATGCAAAATGCACTGACTTATCCTAATGCTGGTAAAGAAAAATTAAGGACCAAATAAACTATTTAAAAAAACAACTATATACAGAATATATATATTTATATATGTATATACACTCACCTAAAGGATTATTAGGAACACCATACTAATACGGTGTTTAACCCCTTTTCGCCTACAGAACTGCCTCAATTCTACGTGGCATTGATTCAAAAAGGTGCTGAAAGCATTCTTTAGACATGTTGGCCCATATTGATAGGATAGCATCTTGCAGTTGATGGAGATTTGTGGGATGCACATCCAGGGCACGAAGCTCCCGTTCCACCACATCCCAAAGCTGCTCTATTGGGTTGAGATCTGGTGACTGTGGGGGCCATTTACAGTGAACAGTACAGTGAACTCATTGTCATGTTCAAGAAACCAATTTGAAATGATTCGAGCTTTGTGACATGGTGCATTATCCTGCTGGAAGTAGCCATCAGAGGATGGGTACATGGTGGTCATAAAGGGATGGACATGGTCAGAAACAATGCTCAGGTAGCCCGAGGCATTTAAACAATGACCAATTGGCACTAAGGGGCCTAAAGTGTGCCAAGAATCCCTCACACCATTACACCATCACCACCAGCCTGCACAGTGGTAACAAGGCATGATGGATCCATGTTCTCATTCTGTTTACGCCAAATTCTGACTCTACCATTTGAATGTCTCAACAGAAATCGAGACTCATCAGACCAGGCAACATTTTTCCAGTCTTCAACTGTCCAATTTTGGTGAGCTCGTGCAAATTGTAGCCTCTTTTTCCTATTTGTAGTGGAGATGAGTGGTACCCGGTGGAGTCTTCTGCTGTTGTAGCCCATCTGCCTCAAGGTTGTGCGTGTTGTGGCTTTACAAATGCTTTGCTGCATACCGCGGTTGTAACCAGTGGTTATTTCAGTCAAAGTTGCTCTTCTATCAGCTTGAATCAGTCGGCCCATCTCCTCTGACCTCTAGCATCAACAAGGCATTTTCGCCCACAGGACTGCCGCATACTGGATGTTTTCCCTTTTCACACCATTCCTTGTAAACCCTAGAAATGGTTGTGTGTTAAAATCCCAGTAACTGAGCAGATTGTGAAATACTCAGACCGGCCCGTCTGGCACCAACAACCATGCCGCGCTCAAAATCACCTTTCTTTCCCATTCTGACATTCAGTTTGGAGTTCAGGAGATTGTCTTGACCAGGATCACACCTTTAAATGCATTAAAGCAACTGCCATGTGATTGGTTGATTAGATAATTGCATTAATGAGAAATTGAACAGGTGTTCCTAATAATCCTTTAGGTGAGTGTATATATATATATAAATATAATTCTAAGCCCATATAAACTATCAGTGCTGATCACTTTGCATTAACTCACCGCCTCACACAGATTATATAGAGTATGAGGGTAAGTTATTACTGTACGAACACACTCAAATGTGCCTGTTTTTGTGATTCCAAATCATAACTGAATATTATAATTACTTTATATTATATTATAACAAATCACAACTTATAACCAGAAATGTTAATGCAAAAAAGCAATAAATGTATGGTTATGCCTCCTGACCTTCATGCTTTTTTAAACTTTGATTCGACAAAGTGTGCTTACCCAGTGGACATGCAGACTAATCCTTAGGACATCTGGAAAATGTCTCTTCTACTCTTTAAGAAGTCTTAATTTCATCTTCATCATAATAAGATATTACTAATTATTCAATGAAAATGTCCTAAAGATGACTTTAGTGTGAGGCTTTTAGTATGCTTCTTGAAATTACTCCTAGAAATGTCAAAGGTGTTAACAGTTTTAGAGCTTTAATGGGTTCGCTGATAGATATTTAGTTTGTACGGTCCTAAAGATGTCCTGCTGTCCTACCCGTGCCTACTGGAATGATTATTTATGCGTAGTTTCACCCCTGAAGGCATTCCTGGGATAAAAAGGATGGCAGAGTAAATAGTCTCCCTTGTTTGCCTTCCTTACACTCATGACTTTATCTCACATCCACCTTCTTAGAAAGTGCAGGTGCTGTTACAGATATGCCGGTGAATACTAAAAAACATCAGCCCTAATGTGCACAAAATGTAAAAATGTACGCAAGTGGGTGTTTCAACTTGACCTGAATCTACAGTCTGGGCCGGAAAGAAATCAGCCCCAGGCTTGTTTCTTCATAGCAATCAGAATATATTCCTCATGACCTCATTCCTTTCTTTTTTTTATGCTTGATCCCACAAACTAAAAAAAGAAAAACTAAAAGGAACAAAAAGAAGGTTTCAGAACGTTTGTTAACAGTACATAATTTTATAAAGATCCTGAAATTTGCCTTCAGGAAAACACAATAGGAGTAAAACTACTTAAACAAGCTATTCAAATATTAAAGCACCAAATTTAAACACTATCATCTGGTGATTGCAAGTTCGATGTTCCCGAGTGATGCTGTAGGCGAGAGACTAGACAGCAGATTGGCAGCGCTGTCCCAGGGGCAGGGATGGCACGCTGGATGGCACTCCCACATCATTCATAGCGACACTAGCCATTCATGAGCATCTGTACGCTCACGCAAGCAGAAGGGATCAAATCTCAACTATCTAACAGCTTGAAAAGATTTAGTCAGCGGAAGCACATGTTAGCCTACACACTCCCTTATTGTTAGCTGTCGCTGGAGTGGGAGTGGCCTAACATGACGGCTGTGCAATGGACACAACTCAATTAGGGGGAAAATCTGGGAGAAGGATTAAAAATTATGCTACATAATACAGTACTAGGCATGATATTTATTTTCTATTCGAGTGGTTTGGAGCATATTTTCACTAAATCGCAATTATAGTTGGCTTAAAAGTGAGCTCTCTTTAAATAAATGCAAAACCACTGATGGTTTGAGCTCGATTCAAGGATACAGTAAGTTATCGCCAACTAATCATCTGATGTGTAGGCCAAAAATGGAAGCTTATACCGTACTGATATCTTTTGTCTTATCCCTGCTAAGCCTATTTATACCAGCTACCCCTGTAGAAAGAAATTTTTAATAGACTTTTGACCTTTTCCATCAAACAATTCCAGCAATACAATATTGTCAGGTAAAGGCACCTGGATGGTAACATAGAACTCTGGAAACCAGCGTCTGCTAAAATCAGTGCTCAAAGTAAAACTGACCTTATGGTAAAGTCGACCCCTGAATTAAACCGAGCTGGAGAGCACAAAAGGTAGTGTAACCTTCAGTGATTTTGAAGAGTAAAAATCTCAGACCTGGCGTTTCTAACCCCAGGGCACACGGCAAAAAGCGAGCAAGCGGGAGGCCTCTTCGTTCTGTTCCTCTAAACCATCTTGTATGTTTTTGAGTGGTCTGGCAGACAGCCTGCTCCTCTGTATTCCCATGAAGGGAAGAGTGTGTGTGTGTGTGTGTGTGTGTGTGTGTGTGTGTGTGTGTCTATAAAATTACATTCGCATGACATGCATTCAGTTCTACTCCAAACTGCTCTGTGACTCATTACCTCATAGGCAGAACAGCAACAAGTCCAGCCAACAGTCCAGAATCTCTCATTATACATGTGCGTGTGTGTGTGTGCATGTGTGTGTGTGTGTGTGTGTGTGGAGCCAAATTTAAAAAAGAGGGAAAGAATGAGAACAAGAAGAAAAGGCAGCATGAGAAAGGATTTTAAAAAGAGAAAAATAGAGAAAGAATATGACATCATTTCACTTAACAGGAAATGTTAACCAAAATAAAATATAGAAGTGGCTTTTATTAACAAAAAGTGATCTCATGGGTCAAATTAATCGTGATGTGAATTCAGTTGTATCCTGTGTGGAGGGCCTGCAGGCCTGAATGACTAGACTGATCTGAGCTGACAAGAAGTCTGTTAAAACTCAAACAAACACTCTTTACAACCATGGTGACCAGAACAGAGAACACACACACACAAAAAAAAAAACTAAAATAATAATAATAATAAAAACTGTAAAGATGTGCTTCAACAGAAGACCACACTGGGCTCCACTTCTGTCAGATCTGATCCTCATGGGCATAGACTCTCCCAAACTGGACAGTTAAAGACTTATTAACAAAGTATTTTATTTTTTGTTTTTTTTACACCATTTTGTGTAGAATCTTTTTTTTTTTCGTGTGTGTGTAAAAATCACATTAGATCAGCAGTTTTTAACATTCTGAAACCAGCTCACTGTGCCACTGGTAGAGGTGGGTAGTAACGAGTTACATTTACTCCGTTACATTTATTTGAGTACCTTTTTGGAAAAAATGTACCTCTATGAGTAGTTTTACTGCAGGATACTTTTTACTTTTACTTAAGTAGATTTGTGAAGAAGAAACGCTACTCTTACTCCGCTACATTCGGCTACACCCGACTGGTTACTTTTCTAACCATTTGTGGTAAACAAGTAGCCAGTAGATCTACCGCACGACTGTTTCACCAATCAGACGCAGCAACAATAATCACATGACTCCATTTGACCAATCAGGTCAGGCGGCATAGTGGGGATCTTCCTCTAATTTTGCGGAACAATCTTGCGGTGAGTATAGAATGCTTTTTTTTTATGTTTGTGTGATTATATCACTCACTCACTCAATTACAATAATAAAAAAAAATCTGACATTGTAATTAAAACAGTTACTCAGTACTTAAGCAGTCTTTTCACAGAACACTTTTTTGAGTAATATTTTGGATGACTATTTTGTACTTCTACTTGAGTAATATTAATTTGAAGTATAGCTTTTTTTGGCTACGCTACCCACCCCTGGCCACTGGTTCATACTGCCCGGTTTGCACTGTGGCCTTTTTGCAGTGATGACAGTGTCGGCTGAAGTGTGCGGACGTGCTTTGTTATGCAAGATCCTTGAATAGCAGTCCTCCAGGTTTAAACCGAAGGTAAGGCTTCAGCTCTTCAATCATCGTCTCACTGTAACGATCACTAACTATTTTTTTGATAATGTCCCAGAAAACTGGAAGCATCAATTTTCCAGCAGATGGTTGGACTTCTGAACTTTTTCACAAGCTACAATTGAGGATGTGTCCAATCCATCCTTAATCTGCCGTTTACTCTCAGGCTCGTAGTGATGAATTCGTGCCTCGTCACCGGTAATGATCCTCTTTAAGAAACTTTCACCTTCTTTGTCCATTCATCCACACCTCTTCATGACAGAAAGTGTTCTTCATACAGCAAACTAAGTCTTCTATAAATAACATTACCAGGTACACCTTCAGGTAGACCACAAAAAACGATTCACTGCATGCTGCTCTTTTTTCATGCAAATCACTAGTGGGGCACCAATTTTTGCTCGCGTTGCATTTACAAACAATCTGTAACACACTCACACCTGCACAGCAGTAACCGGGGAGACCGCGTCGCCTGAACAGGAAGCACTGCCGAGACAGAAATTTTAATATAACCCGAGTGCGGATAATTTTTGACTCACCCTTATAATAAAATGGAAGGCGCGTGCGTATTTTCTAATCAATAAGATATATTGTTGTTGGTTGCTTAAAGCACAATGTTCAGAGCTTCACCAATAATAGGGGCTAAAAAGTCTTCTTTTTTTGACATTAACCAGAGAAGAACCCCAAAAATCGTTGACCTATTTTTAACAATCTTCAAAATAAATGCAAATGAATTCTCTTCTTTCACTTTATGTGGGTGTTAGATGACACTACATTATCTGTTTGTTCTTAACCACTTGCCATTTCTCATCAGCAGCAAACACCCATTAGTTATGCAAATGCGTACTTGACGATGACATTGACATGCCTGAGGTTTCTCTCTTTCTAGGTTACAAGTCAATGTTTTTGCTTCGATTTTGTTTCGAAGCCTAAGACTGACGTAAGCTGCTTTAATATCATTAGCCAGACTTGCCATGTAGACCGTACTGTAGTTAGCGGCGCATCCCTGAATGGAGTTTGTTTAATGGAGACACTTTAAATGCATACACTGTGGTTTTTATCCATATAAAGACATGGATAGAGACATTGCAGGTAATGCATCAGTCATTGTGTGAGCTCACTTTCACTGAAGTCATCTTCAGGATGTCTGCTATCCTGGACAAAGTAATGGTTAATCCAGAGCTTCTCTCAGGACTACTGGTAGGACAAAGGCAGGAAAATACACCCCAGATAGGTCATCAACCCTCAGGGTACCATGCACACACACACACACACACACACACACACACACACACACACACTCACCTACGCCTAGGGCAAGTTTTGCATAGCCATACTGGTATGACTTTGGACAGGAGATAGAAACAGGAGAACCTGCGAGAAACCCATATGGGGACAACACCCAAGACCACAAAAGAAAACCACACCCAACACAAACTTGCCTGGTTTCTAATCAGTTAATCAGGTAATCAATTTTAGAAAATTGAAGGAAGGAAAATTCTTTTATGTAGCAGTTCATGCATTTTTACATGCATTTTATTATATATATATATATATATACTGTATATGTTTGCATTTTAAGTCCGTAGAAAATAATGTTGCCGTTCATCTTCAATGATATAGGTGGCGTACTTTAAACTATAGCCACGGCACAGTAAAACATCCTGTGTGGTAGACGTTTTAGTATTTAGACTTGCAACAAAACCTGGAAAAAAAAGAGGTAAAAAAAACAGCCTCCAAGTGGTAAAGTGCTCGTCCTATCATCCGGAGATCGCGAGTTTGAGTCCCGGGTGATGCTGTTACCTCTTGCAGCCGGAGATCTAGACAGAGCTGATTGGCCGAGCTCTCTCAGAGAGAAGGGGATGAGAGGTACTTCATGCTCCCACATTAATCACGGCTCTACAGCCAATCATGGACGCCTGTGAGCTCACGCAAGCAGAAGGAGAGGATAGCGTTGTCCTCCGAGTGTGTTACGCTGCCTTCAACGGTGTGTGAGCGAGCAGTTTGAAAAGATGCGGTCGGCTGGCGTCATATGATAATCACATGATAATCACATGATAATCTTCAGCCCTCCCGGCTGAATGGTAGTAGCAGTCTTAATGTGGCGGGGTGGAATTGGACATGGTCAAATTAGGAAGAAAATTAGGGAAAAATGCAACAAAAAAATATTAATATTCATTAAAAAAATTTTGGTTATAGAATCGCAAATCAAAATGAACCAGTACATAGAATTCGTGCTAATATCATATCGGGTGGTTCTTGGTGAGTCCCATCCCTACCTAAGACTTTAATTGAAGTTGGCTCAGTATATGATCCGAAAAGTAAAGCATTTCTAATTGAACATGTGCTGGATAAAAAAAAAAAATTTATTTACTTATACATTTATTTATTCTTGCAACTCGTTCTTTAAACTTGTTCTGATTGTTTTTCTAGTCCTCCCGTTTCACACAACAGCCACCATGTGCTCCCTGAACCTGAGACTACACTGACATGGGCCATCTGTAAATGAATCTGTAAATGAATCTGCGAATGAATCTGCGAATAAAGGCGTGGTCTGGCAAACGTTCCATCACTCCGCTCAGCTATTTCTTTAAGCTGTTACCACAAACCACGATTGCAAATGACACATACCACACCCACATTGAGCAATATCTACACCCAACAATCCCCCAACCCTGTCTCACACACACAACACACATGCACTTAACCACACACAATGCACAATCCTGCACTGGCCCCCTCCTGAGAGGAAATGTCATGTTTATCATAATCTGTGAAGATGTGTATTTACAAATATGGCGTATGTGCATTTTATACTCATCATCTTTTTTTTTTTTTTTCATTCAGTGTCTTGGTTAGCTTGACATTTCCATGTTGTCTAAAGCTCCGAATCAGCACGATTAGCTTTGAAGTACCCAAAGGTCAGCAAATCAATACAAGTGAATATGTCAATGAGGGAGCGGGGCTATGGCGACACGCCAGAAATGATAAAATTTGTTGTCTGCACATCCACAGATCTGTGTGTGCGTACGTGTTTGTGTGTGTGTTGACATTTGCGTGTACTTTTATATGTCTGTAAATTGCTATTTTTTATCTTGAAACAGAAACCTGTTGATTTCCCTGTGTGCAGTAAACACATTGCTCAAAGAACACCATAATCACATCTCTTTTTCTTACAAATAACAGTGAGCAAATAGAGGACAGGCTAAGATAGAAGTGCTCAGTCTTGGAAAAGCGCGTAAAAAAAGGGCTGCACCAAAAGCAGAAAGTTGACTTCAATTAGGCAAGAATTGAATACATATCCAGGATTCCCAGTAGGACTGTCCAGCTGTCTAAACCTTATGTTGACAACATTGGATTTAGATTGTTAGATTTCCTTTGATGAAATGACATCAGAACAATGTTGACTACATGACATGATAATGAATGTCCCCTAACACAATGATGCAATAATGTCTTCAAAACAACATTAATAACAAATCGATGGCCTGAGTGGGATTTGAACTCCAGTCACAGCACTACATCCTTACCACTGGACCACTAGGGAATTTACCATTAATGCCAGTAAATGCATGCACACAACAACGAGCATCACAAACACTATAGGATGCACATCACTAAAGAATATTAAAAAAAGATGTAACATTACAGAACTAAGTGATGTATGACATAAGATACACACGCCGTGCGTGGGAAGCTGCTGTTTTCATCCCAACCTTTGATCAGAATCCTCAACCCTGTTACAAACTAAAGGGATGTTGTTTGCACGGCATAAATGCTTCAAATAAAGGTTACAACATTGTTGTTTCAAGGTTGTATTTGCAACATTGTGCTTCAGCATCATTCTAACTTTTTTTAAAACAACACAGTCCCAACAGTGGACGGCTTTACAACTTTGTTACAACTATATTACATCTCATCTGGTGTTAGGGCTACTGCTGGACTGTTGTACTTTGCATCACATTGAACTCTAATTTTACCCAAGTTGGCAAGTCCAACTCATTAGCTATCTCTCCCCAATTCCACAACAACTACTGAAAAGGGTGAAGCCTAGAATGTGCGTGGTCTGAGATACATGTAGCCAGCCACTGCATCTTTTTAATGAAGCATCATATGCCAGAGAAGCACACTCAGAGGAAACTGGTGAATTGGCCTTTTCATGCAAGCATGCGCTCACAGATGAGAACGATTGGCTGGTGTTGCTCAGACTGACAGGTGAGAAAGGGGGATAATTCTATATCTCCCATCCTAATATCAACGCCAATTTTACTCTCCTGGACTTGAAGGATAGGGCTGAGGCTTTTCTCTTGCGCCACTTTTTTGCACCATTTTTCACAATGAATCAAACAGAACCTAACAGATCGAGCTTTTCAGCCTTACCTGTGAATTCGCTCCCGTGCCTTTGTGTACCACGGTGTGGGGGATCCAGTCAGCCGTCGCCTTCTGTCCTCTGTCTTTCCATTCTGAAACAGAACCGAGATTGCTTTCTTTAATCCAATAGAATGTGCATGTAGACTTTTATGCATGCTCGTCTCCCCGATAACGACCCATTTAACTGAATTTTGAAAAACAATTTCAAAACTACTGTTCCAATTTTCTGCTTCTATAATTATAAAACATCTTTGTGGCATGGAGATGAACAGTGGGCTATTACACTCACTGTCAGACAGAGATTCATCCATACTGCTCATTAAATGCTTAATTAACTTAGACTCTCATCAGCTCCGAAATGAAACGTAATGGGAGACAACGGGTCAAAAAAATCGCTTTCCATTAATCACAGAGAATTAAGGGACGTATGGAAATTATAATTCATAGTCTTTTCATTGCCTCGTCGTCATTGTCTTTCCATTTTTGTTGACTTGTGCAGTAAACACGACAGTGTGACCTAGGGATCCCCAAAAGCCTAATATTCAGAATTCTTTACAAGCCTTTCTGAATATTAACAGCTCATGAAAGATGTCAGCAGAAGACAAGGTTTGTGCTCAGGTTACCATGGTCTAAAGGATCTCTTCCTTTCTAGCTCTTTTGTCTGTCGGTCTATGACAGTCATATTTAATGTGCGACTCATACCGGCAAGAAAAACACATAAACAATCCGCTCCCTGTCTGAGCTCAGGCCTATTTGTCCGTAGCATCTATTCACTCGGGGCTGTCACTGGCATAAATATAGAAATATAAGATCATTACCTTCCTAGAAATAAGCATTTACGGCCCAATCTGATGAAATACCTCACCGACTCGAAAGATAGCGATGGAATTGATCGGAGGAGCGGGCGTCAATAACTCTCAAAGTACATTTCATTTCGTTTCATTATTCCCATCTTTTCTTCCGATCCTAAACATCCTCCTTTGCGTCTGTTTTCTTAAGCCTCCAGAATTACTGTAGCCCCTCATTCAGATAGCATCGAAACTGCGTGCGCAAATTCAATTCAGTTTTATCTGTTCGTAGCAAGTTTCACAATATGCGTTTTCACAAGTCTGAGATTTATTTTTCTATTGTATAATCTTCAGAGTTCATCATCACAGTATATGTGCTCTGCTAAGAAATCATTTTCTAAACTTAATGGATATAAATGAAGCACTTGCCTTGAGCCTACATGTGACACTGTGCTGCCAAAATACAGATCAAGAGAGAGAAACTTCAGAGAAGGCCAAAGCAGGATGGGGGGGGGGGGGGGGCAGCTCCTACTTAACATAGTAAGAGTAAAAGACTGACCTTTCCCTAGCTGACACATCCAGAAACCCCCGAGCATTGGATTGTGCACTAGATTCCACTGACTGTCTCTGGAGGGGTTTCACTCTTCTGGTCAGAATTTTTCCATTACACATTATGCAGGTGAAATCTTGTAATCCCTCTTATGTGAGGAAGACAAATACCTGCTTTCAGTGCCCACTATTTACACTTTGTACCACATTTACATGCAACCCTTATCTGCTGGAAATGAATACATAGACACCAAATCATCCAGACTGACACATAAAGTTCTGGTCGTCTGCATCCTGTCTGCTCTGTGGCAGCAGCAGGTGGGAAGAGATCGTGTTCAGCGGTTGCGTCAATATAAACAATGACAAGCCGCGTTTTCAGACGTCGCAGATTCCGCATTGTCCTCTGCTCTGGAATCGACTCTGAGCTCTATTTCTGTGATCACACAAGTGCAGTCTCCCAGGTAATGACGCCATTATGCTGTTTTGGGAAGATTTTTTATTTTTTTTAAGTTTTGTTTCTATTTTCACTGTCACATGTTAATGAGCTGCCACGACGTGGATGAAAAGGCACAAAAGAGTTTGTGACTTTTACAATCCATTGACTTAATGGGATTTTTAAACCTATTTTAGCCCAAAAGAGTTTGTGTGTGTGTGTGTGTGTGTGTATATACTCTTTCCTCTTAGCACAGACACATGGATAAACTGGTGGTGCAGCATTATAAATCTTGTCTCAAATCTTATAACCCGGTTTTGTGGATGTTTATTATTTATATCACCTTACTTCAACAGAAATAGACCGTTCGCCCACTAAAGGAGAACTAATACCATGTAATATGCCAAAATTTATTTTACCTAACAAAAAGCTTACATTTGTGGCTGCTAAAGACAGATATTATACATTTGTGGCTAGTAAAAGTACTTTTCACACTGAAAGATTTTACAAAGCATCTGTTTTGGTGTTTAAGTACTCCAGCTGTGAGATGTGCCATAAAAACACAACCCATTTATTTTAACATGCGCACGCACACACACACACACACACACACACACACACACACAAACACACACACACAAGTAAAGCATAAACTTCATAGAAATCCAACTCCATTCTCCGAAAATCCATTTAAAAGCATAACCCAGGTCTCAGAAAATACCATAACGCATTAAAATGACAAATGCATTTAAATAACAGCCTGCAAAATTAATGCTGTGAGAATAGTGCTAGCATTATCAGTCATTTTTGCATTTGCAGCAATGACTTTTTTTTCATGTAAACGTCTTTTGATGCTTATCAGGCCCAGTTATTTAGGCCAAAGATGATTTTATATTATGAAAAGATCCAATAAATGTATATACATTATGTCTAAAATAGCAAAATCGCTCTGTTCTGTCTGAGGTCTCCTATAATTTGACTGGATCTCAGAAGTCCTTTTACAAAAACAGCTGTAAGCATCTGCATCTGATCCATGAAGCTCCATACCCTTTCTTCTGTACTTTTCAACATCCTCAAAAACCCCAATCCACAACCCTGCCCCCCACCAACGTTTTACTATCTTCACTGATAAAAAGATCTATCAATCTTCACCTCCTATCCCTACACAGCACTTTTACTTTTTCAGTCTGCTTAAGATGTTTTTTTAATCACATTTTATGGAAGCAATCCTAAGGCATCTCTTGACCAGAAATCATACCACCTGCCTGCTTAACCCCATCGCTTCCACAGTGCTCCAGACCATCTGGCAAGACTTCAGCACTTCTATCGTAAACAACTCATAACATCTGGTCACTTATCTAACACCCTTCAAGACAGCAAGTTAGACCCAACCTGAAAAAGCCCACACTTGACACTTTTAGATATAACAACTTCCGACATGCCTCACTTCTCACCTTCCTTCCTACAATTCCTGGACAAGCCGTATACACGAGACGGTTTTTGCTCTTTCCTACCCTGAATGACCTCCAAGCTCCTGACCAGTCTGGCTTTAAAGTGTCCTTGTGACTGTTACTGAGAGGTGTGATGTATAAGCCAAACGATCATTGATTCTCATCCATGTTGACTTTTCATAAGCCTTTGACACAGTCAATCATAAGCCTCTCCTTCCCATCCTCATGATTCTTGGAATTAGTGGAAAAGCATGGCAGAGGTTTGCTATGTAGGAGTAGTGCTAGGGTGACAACAAGGGTCAGTGCTGGGTCCTATTTTATTCTTCCTCTATACCTGCTCTCTCAGTCAGATCATATCCTGTTAGGCGAAAGACAATCAACTCATTTCCCACTTTCCTGTTTTGGACATGTTAGTCTATACTTATCTCAGCACTTCTGCTTAGCGTCTAGTCATAGATGGCAGCTCATCATCCATACCAGCTATTGTAAATCCGTTCAGATGCCTCATCATATCAAGATTTTGACTCTCCCTGAAGTTTTCTTGGGAAGCTGTTGAGGTACACGCTTGACAAACTATTATTATTTAATTTTTATACTGCTTACCATAGTCATGTAGGATTTTCCTTTAGATTTATCTTTACCGAAGCCACTCAAGTACTACTTTACACCATTGTCATCTGAAGATTGAAGATTCTGGGAGGTGTTCCTCTGAGTGTCATCAGACCACTTCATCTTCTTCTGAACTTCAGAGTGTACATTACCCTACTGCTGGGTTCCCTGCACTGGCTTGCTGTAGCTGTACTCATTACGCTTTAATGTATGCTAACATCGCGACCTATTTGTATAAGCATGAGGAGTTGTTATTGATGGAGACTAAAAACCGCTGCAATTCATTCTGGTCTGGCAAATTTCATAAATGTAATTGCAAATTGGTGATTTTTTTTTTTCCTTTTGTGAAAAGATTGTGCAAATTATTTACTTATTATTACTTATTATTTACTTATTCTCAACATCTCTGTTAATTTATGTTGTAGATTTATGTTGCATGTAGCACCTTGGTCCTGGAGGAACGTTGTTTCGTTTCACTGTGTACTAACTGTATATGGTTGTAATGACAATAAAGCCTACTTGAACTTGAACTTGAACTTGAACTTGAACATCTGTTAAACAAAAATGAGGGCAAAGGCAAGCTCATGCTAAATTACAAGTAAATCATTCTTATGTCTTATTTTAAAAAAACATCCTTTTTTCACCTAAGTTCTAGGTGAAACTAGTGTCAGATTTTGTTTTTAAAAAGTGTGCCAGTAAACACAAATCTAGCCATTTTAGAATGTACAGGCAGACCAAATTAAAGAATTAAAAAACCACAAAAATTCATAACTCTATTGAAAGCTTATTAAACACACTATTATGAATACCTATTGACCAAAAGCACAGGCCTTATAACAAAGTATTAAGATTGGAAAAGGGCCATTCTAAGAGTCCATTCTCTGCGTCTCAACGTTACTTAGAGATAAAAAAAAAAAAAATAGGACAGAAAAAGAAAAAAAAGACAAAAAGAGAGTGAAAGAATGACAGACAGGCAGAGAGGGGAAAAAAGAAAGGAGGCAATTCGTGCTGTTGTTTTTAGCAGTTAATCAACAGCAGCTTTTTAAGCACTTCCTTTTTAACATCCTCTGTAAGGTGCCTGAACAACAAAAGCGAAGCCGTCTAAAAAACAACTGCTTTTCACTTCTGTTGCATAGTCCAAACAGTACTGTATCATGCTTTATCAAACAATCAATTATATGCAATACAGTATAAACTAGAAACATGTGATGCCTACTATGGAGATATATCATATAACATACAGTATGGATGTGACACTGCTTTAATGTTGCATTAAGTTCTGTATCAATCTGTGAGCTCTATGGCCTGAGAGAATGGCCTGAATAAGGTATCATGAGTGAACTGCCTACATATGGTTTGGTTCAGAAGTGGTGTAAGGGGATGGATTTGGTAGATGTGGTTTGAACTGAGAAGTTGCCCTGAATGAGATTTGGTCCAAAGCACAAGTCTAAACGAGGTACAAGAGAAATGCAGTTGAGACGGTGTGTAAAACTGCGATGAAATGATTCCAGATTATCGGACGCCAAGTAAAAAGTGAGGGATCGCAGATTAACTGCCGACAGATGTCTTTCATCGCTACAGTATGACTGACTGATGTTACTTGTCAAATCTGTCATCAGCTGTTTTGAAGCATCCAATCAAGATGACCAATGACAATTTGCCCGGTTGTGGTTGTTGCTACCTGACAGCCGACTAACATAGCTTGATGGACGTTTGTCTGCCTCTTATCTTTACCTGTCACCCATGTTCTATTCCACAGATGATCGCTATCGACTGTCAGCTAAAAGTGAGTGAGTGATGGGAGTCATACAATATTAGCAGCAGTCAGCAGAATAAGGAAAAAAAAGCTCAGCAAAATCAGTGACCAAAATCTGTGCAGTACCGGTTTTATTCATTCGTAAATAAACGAATTTCAGCAATACCTCCTCAAAATTGAAGGCTTCGAATTTGCTTCCAAGAAATTTTCTTCTGCCAAGGTAGGGTGGCACAGTGGCTTAGTGGTTAGCACTTGCACCTCCAGGGTCCGGGTTCGATTACCACTTCTGTGTGCATGGAGTTTGCATGTTCTCCCTGTGCTTAGAGGGTCCTCCCACAGGCCGAAGACATGCAGATTAGGCTAAATCACCATAGTACCTTAACCCTGTATGCAGGATTAAGCAGTATAGACAGTGAGTGAGTGAGAGCGAGTGAGATATCAAGGCAATCATGAAGGATGGTTTTGTTGTTGTGGAAGAAGGTGCACAATCAGATACATCAGATGGGACGTCTTCTCCCGCTGAGACTGCTGCTGAAGGCACAAAGACGATTTCGCCTCCTGGCAAACAACACATCTCACTAACATCATGCTTCATACAGTTAACAATCCCAAAGTGACACTAATTATCAGCACTGTAATTGATCTGGCATCATCAAATTACTTTTTATATTGAATCTTTGAACAATTGTTTATTTAATTAATGAATAAATCATTGATTGCAATCTCATCCTCAATTACAATAGGTAGGCTATGTGCATATCTGAATTGCAATTGACGTGCATTCTTCTAATTATATAAATTCATTATTTATATGATTGTAGCTGTGACTGTTCTGAGTTTTTTCTTATGTGTATGTGACATATGGTGACATGGCAAAAATTGAGAGCTGTGTTGGTTGTTTATGGTCGTCAATAAGTAAACAATCTGCAGACAATCAACTTTCATCTGTTAATCATCCTGCATCTTTGGTTGTTAATCTCTCTATCGACAGTCTTGTTCTTTTTGGCCGAATGACAATCGTTTATTATTGTGTGCCAGGTGTGTCGCTCAGCGACTGACGTCTGCTTGTATGCATTTATGATGCCAATATAGGAATGATAATAATTATATATAATTTTTCTCTCTTGTCACAGGAAACAAATTTAATAATCTCAGTGCTTAATTTGAATGTACTGCAATAATTCCACAAACATAAACAATATTCTTCTATCATAACAGCCCTGCAAATGTAATAGCAATAGTATGTGTTAGGTTTATGGGATTTTTACGTTAAAAGATGCAAATTAAGCTGTAGTTTTGTATTACATTTGTGGTTTATTATTTTTGTGAGTCACTATTAGATTGGTGGGTGTTTCAGGGCGTCCTGAATGAGGTTTGGTACTATATTAGTTGCTGTGACACAAAGAGTAAGGGGTTAGCATTGACAGTACACAGGTTGGGTTTGGGTTGAAGAGCATATAGGTTTGAATCTCACTTCCGGTATGCATGCTTTGAGTTTGCATGTTCTTCACATGCTTGGTGCATTTCATGTGGATATTTTGGTTACCTCCCAGTCCAGTGACGTATATAAATGGGCATATGCTTGTGCCTATGATACGTTGGCAGCTCATCCAGGATGCAACCTGCCTCGGTCCCTAAGATCCCTGGGATAGACTCCAGACCCCTGTGGTCCTACACAGCGAAGCTTTTTATAGATAATAGACACATGGATGGATAGATGGATAAAAACGAAATTTTTAATCTCAATGGGCTTTTCCTGGTTAAATGAAAGGATAAATAAAATAAAAAAAATAGATGGATTGCTGTCATGATAACGATTGGTATGAGTGGTTGCCTTATATATAGAAGGAAGGTATAAAAAGATGGCCTAAATGATCAGTGGTGAATAATGATAACCTGAAAGAGGACAGAGAAGAGCATGATCTGAATGAGGTTTGCAGAGAGATGGTGGACTGAATGAGGTTTGCGGAGAGATAGTGAACTGAATAAGGTGTGGGGAGAGATGGTGGACTGAATGAGGTTTTGGTAGAGATGGTGGACTGAATGAGGTTTGCAGAGAGATGGTGGACTGAATGAGGTTTGTGGGGAGATGGTGGACTGAAGAGATGGTGGACTGAATGAGGTTTGTGGAGAGATGGTGGACTGAATGAGGTTTGTGGAGAGATGGTGGACTGAATGAGGTTTTGGTAGAGATGGTGGACTGAATGAGGTTTGCAGAGAGATGGTGGACTGAATGAGGTTTGTGGGGAGATGGTGGACTGAAGAGATGGTGGACTGAATGAGGTTTGTGGAGAGATGGTGGACTGAATGAGGTTTGTGGAGAGATGGTGGACTGAATGAGGTTTTGGTAGAGATGGTGGACTGAATGAGGTTTGCAGAGAGATGGTGGACTGAATGAGGTTTGTGGAGAGATGGTGGACTGAATGGGGTTTGTGGAGAGATGGTGGACTGAATGAGGTTTGTGGAGAGATGGTGGACTGAATAAGGTGTGGGGAGAAATGGTAAAAGAGTACAGCATGAGTAAGGATTTGTGAGAGTGGGTAGCCTTAATATGGTTTGGTAAGAGACGATACTGTGAATGAGGATGTGTGAGAGAGTGGGCGGCAAGCCTGAGGTTTGGTTTGAAGTGAAGCCCTGAACTGAGTTTGGTGTGAGAGAGGCTAGGCTTAATGTAATAAGAGGGTGACAAGATGAGGTTTGCTGTAAGAGTTCAAAAGAATAAATTGTTTAATGAGGATTGACTGAATTAAGCAGTTTTTTACTGTTTCTGTGTCCACATTGACAGATTGTCTTTTTGTTCCTGCAGAAAGAAAAAAAAATCCAAGCCCTATTTTACTTTTTGTTTATGTGCAGCATAACACTTTATCTTTTGTGTCTCTGGTCTCCTTTTCTTTTTCACTATTTCATTCTGTCATTTCCTTCAGCATTATTGGAAAGATGCTGGTACACCCATAATCTAGTGTGCCTAATTCAATTTTCCCTTTCAACTGTCAGCAGAGCTATTAAAACACACACACACACACACACACACACACACACACACACACACACACACAATACCATAGTCTGTACTAAGAAATGATCCATGTACTTCTTCCTTGGTAGAAATATTACGGCGAGTATGTGTATACTCTGTATGATAAATACACTACATGCAGGTCCTATAATGAAAAGGGATTTAAACCCACTGCAAAAGAATCAAATCTATATTTAAACCTTACAACATATCCATAAAAGATGAAACTTTGAGACCTGTAAACCAAAAAAAGACTCCACCAAAATAATACTGTTACAAAACTACTCATACAGTGACTGCTCTCACATGGCACATTTTATATCTATTGTGTGAGAGGGCTGTATGTAGTCATTATGTTGAGGGAAAAGAGCCATAGGCCAGCAGCTAAATTAGGGCCTTTTAAGAGGTACTGATGAACCCCCCACCCACCCACCCACAAGTCATCTATCTTGCTTCTCATCGCATAAACATTAGGCATATCAATGAGTAGTGTCACCATAGCTTACCGGCGCACCAGAGAGCTCTACAGGAAGACTGCTGAAAAGCTTGACCATTTATTTTGTTTAGCTCTGTAATGCTATGCAAATGTATCAAACAGAAAAAGGCATGAACCTGAGCTATTATTATAAACGTGTTTTGGAGCCAATAGAAAATAGAGAGGAAATACATTTCCAAACATGTTGGTAATGACTTTCTAGCTCTTACTTTAAGTATGTCACATACTTGTGTCTGTATAAGGGCACTTGTCCTATTTCAAAAATTCCTCTTGTTCTAGAACAGCAAAGTATGCATGCGGAGAGTGCTGAGTTCTTCAGGCCTCGCTGAATGAGTCAGAGAAACATACTGCTAAAAATCTGACTGCATAGCAATCCTATGAACAAGTTCTCCAGATAAAGTGGCGATTCATTCTCTAAGGTGCGTCAGAGGATTATCAACTTTTTGATAAACATCGTTCTTGTGATCTATGGCACATCTCAACATGCTGAGATGAAAGAGATCTTTCCTGAGATGCCTGGTGCAGTAATCACTGTGATCAGTGGAAAGCAATATTCTACGAAGCACACAAGGGTTATGCTAACGGAATGCATAACAGATATAACCTTTTGTAGGTGTGTTCCACAAACTCACGATAACATCAGAAAGGCTTGTTACAAATGCATTAAAAGGCGGGTATATAACTTGAATTTTAATCCCAAAGTCCCAGGTCAAATCTCATGGAGCTGCAGTTTGTGTATGTCGAACAGAACGCAAACTTGTATCATGAAATGGGCAAGACCGGTGGGGATCAGAGAGCAGGTCCTTGAAACTGAGAGTTGCCGCCACAGATGGAGCTTGTAAAGTTCACTACATTTAAATGACCACCAAGTGAATGGTAAGAATAAAGCAGTATCACACGAGAGAGAGTGCTGTTGTGCTGGTTAGCAGCATGGCTGTGATACGGTCATAGACATGTAGGCTTGTGCCTTTGACCACATCACAACACTCCCTCTTGTGTGATGCTTCAGTTTTACCACTTATTGTCATTGTTATTTAACTAGTTATCTTGATCCCTATAACATATCCTTCCATGACTGGGGGAACTAACTAATCGTGACTGGTGGAGCTGGGGACTGACAGTTAGTGTCATTAACTAGGAAGAAAGTAGATTAAAATTCTTACTGATGCTATGGAGCAAAAAGTTAAGGAGAATAAAACATGGAGGTGTATGTTTGGACAATCCTGTCTCATAAGTTTCTTGTAAGTACTCGTAAGTACTTGCATTCTCTCCTTGTTTAACACACCAAGTAGTGCCTTTGATTAGGGGTTACCGGGGTTTTGGGATTCAGTCCCAGTGTTAGACATTAGTTAGCTTTCTAGCTTGGCTTAGGAGTAAATAAAGCAACACACAGGCAATTCCTAACAACTCAGGGGCAATTATTAGATGAACAATGTGTTGTTTAAAATGACATATATAGTGTTTTCTTCTTCCTCAATACTGCGTACCGTACCATCTTACGTTCACCCATGTTGCAACCGAGTATTAGTGTAATTAACAAATGTGGAACACCTTGGACGCTAAGTGATACATGTAGGTAAACGTCCCTGTGATGTTACCGTCTGTTATCACCACTCCAGGAACGCCAATCAGTTCGCTTGGTCGGAACTTACTGCTGTATAAGCAGGACAAACCAATCAGGGTCAGGCATTTTTTATCCTGTACCCATTTAAATACTACTATTTAGATAGCTACCCCTGGGAATGTGGATATTATGACAAGAGCTAATAAAGTTTTACAGCAGGAATAGAGAAAAAAGTAGATCTGTCTATTACTATGATGTTAATAACATGCTAATAACTTTATCAACATGATTGAGATGGTCTCGTACATAATTAAATCACTAATTCTGAAAACCACCATCACGTGTACAAGTGTCTGGCACCCAAACAAAAATCCTCTTGTTGTACACACTTGTCAGTGAAGCTGTACTACAGGCTACGCTCTGATTTTATTTAGCATATTTCCACACCCCAATGAAGAAGGAGATTTCAGTGATTCATTGCCTTATATGTTATAAACAAGTGTGATGTTGATTGATAACAGAGATGATTCACACAAGATACAGTCTTAAAGTATGTTGCCATCATGTCTGAGATTTGGAAAACTTACTTGTAGAAAACAGACTCAGTTACTAAAAGAAGACGTCAATATCAGATCAGCAGTAGGGTTGAGCTCTGATATTGGTATGTGTATTGAAAATTGAGAAAACAATAATATACCTCCCGGTGAAAAAAGGCACACATCTAAGTTTTTATTCAATCGCCTTTAACTTTGATTGAATCTGAAACTGTGACTTTTTTGGCTTGGCAGCGAAATTGGTTCTGCGTACTGACTAAAGTAGGAAAGCTGACTATACCATATAACTTCAACTGTAAAACAACACACTGATTAGAAACTCTCAAAAGTATTAATCATGTGTTTCATTTATTCCAATGAAAGTAGGTCACTGTGGATTGTACTGTCAAGTAAAATGGCTTCACCTGAATGTGTAAACTTTAGGCACATTAGGGATGGGAAAGAAATCGATTCAGTTATGAATAGCCATTCTTTTGTGTGGCGATTCACACTTCTCCAAAATAATTTTTTCACCTATTCTTACATGTATAATACAGATTAAATGGTCAATGGGCAAGTGATCAGAATTGACTGGTTTTTAGTGATCAGCTAATCAGCCTCAGGTATAAATGATTCTTTACCGAGCGCAGAAGCTTGCGAGTGGCGCAATCGAAACACATTTTGGCGTTACATTGTCAAAAATCCCTCTTGTTAAAAGATTTAAATCTTCCTTTTTCTTCAAACTCTGTGAGTGAGTTGGTCTCAAACCCACTTGTTACACAAACGTTTACAAGTCTCTAAACACAGCAGCCACAAATTCATCAGAAATACCATATGTGAGAAGCCCTGCGCGCCCGTGGTAGAAGCTGCATGCTCGCAGCCACTCGACCCACTCGACCCACTGCCAAGTTTGAAGACTTTGAAGGCATTGGAGTTGGTAAAAGTCACCATTTCTTTATAATCTTTCAGGTAGTGCACGCTGAACGATTTACACATTTTCATTCAGTGTGATAAGAGTGCGGTAAGAATAATCAAAATTATTTGCTAAGTTTGTTTAGAAATAATAATTATACATTATACAATTAACATAGCTTTTTTTTTCTTAATTTGATTTTAAGTTAAATGTTAAACTCTTTTATTTGAATTAGGCTGTATTGTTTAAATGCTGCCTTTGTTTTCAATGTGAGAAAACTAATTTTATAAGAAATAGGCTACCTTTTTTTTTTTATTGTAACAAAATCAGGGGGGAAATGTAATATTGATTGTGGATATTTATAAAATCGTGATACTTCTAGAATCTATATTTTAACCTAGGCATTGCCATAATATCATATCGGGTAATTCACATCCCTTGGTGACATGGTGGCATGAACAGCAGCAGTGTTTTCGCCTCCCAGCTCCAGGATATCTGGTTTGACCCTGGTCGTCCATGTCTGCATGAGCTACTTAGTGGCCATGGTGCCCTGCAATGAAATAATCCCACCTCACACCCAGCATTCCTTTGATACTGGGATAATTCGATTCAATTCAACTTAAAATTTAACAATGGTTATTGTCGCAAAACAGCTTTACAATATCAAAAAAAAAATTATGGAAATGTTTATAAAATGTGTGAGGAAAATATGTATGAATCAAAATGATCAGATTGTCCCGGATGAGCAAGCAGAGGATGACGGTGGCAAGGGAAAAACTCCCTGGGATGGCAATAGGAAGAAACGTTAAGAGGAACCAAACTCAGCGGGGAACCTGGATGGCAGAAATTGTTTGCAATCTTATAATATATAGCAGCGAAAAGAAACAATGTCACATTATTCCAAGAACTGGATTTCTAATCTACACTAAGCAAGCTGTACTAGTTTGCACATCAGACCCAACACACTAACCCTCTCCAAAACAAGACTTCTGTCCAGCTTTGTCTGTCTTCCAGCTTAATGTCAATCCTTCCGGAAGACAAGACAAGGCATTAAAGGGCCACCAGCTCCCCGGTGCTCTGTCTTTATTTCCCTCTACAATCCAAACCAGCAGAAAAGCAGGATTTCTGTTTTAAACGAATCTAAAGAAAATGACCAGTGACTCAGTTAATTCTTAATAATGTCCTTAATAGTCACTTATCTCAAATGTCTTTCTGTGGAGATCATTTCGGTCTATTTATATCAGTGCACAATTATAAAGAAAAAACACACACACACACACACAGCTAGAAGTGGGTACGAGGCCAGAATAAAGAAGCTCAGACTCGTTATGTTCATCCTTTTATGGCCATGTGATGGAGAGGGAGCACGCCGTATCAGCGTGAACACGAGATTTACTAATAAACTCCTCTTTTCGCCGAAGACAGATAAGAGAGAACAGCTGCAGATTCTTTCCAGTTTTGAATAAATAAATAAACAAACAAACAAACTTCACAATCCGGAGCGCAACTGGTAGACGTGAACTTTCCAAGTAGCGAAACAACAAACTCGACGGTTTGGGTTTGTTGGTTATTTTCCCCTCTCGCGCTCTCTTTCTTTCTCTCGCGCGCGCTTTCTCTCTCTCTCTCTCTCTCTCTCTTACCTCGTTCTTCCCGGAGGTCCGCGTCCACTGTCGCTAACACGGCGCTCAGGATGAGGAGAGACACGGCGGCGGACGCGCTTGGTGCCGAGAGGACATGCCGCTCTTTCTGCCTGTGTTTAGTGTACATGCCTGCTCCGTTATCCGTGCGGAGGACCGCTCCTCTCCCTCTTCTCTCTCTCTCTCCTTCTTCACTCTCTCTCTCTCTGTCTTTCTCCCTCGGTGTGAGAGAAAACGAGAAACGGATCTAATGTAGAACGCCGAGAGGAGAGAACGCCATGGCGAGGAGTCGTTTAACGCACACGCGTGACTGGAGACTGGCGTGTAACCCCGCAGAGCAGAGCGCGTCACCCGCCTCACACACACACACACACACACACACATCCGCACGCCTGCCTCTCTCTCTCTCTCTCTCTGACACACACAGTTTATAACTTTTTCATTCTTTCTGTGTGTGTGTTTTTTGCAATGTGAGTTCAGTCAGAACAGTGCATTCTGCTCTGCATGCAGGCTTTGTTCTCAAAATAGGGTTATAGGACACTCTGAAGTCTGTGATTTTCACACTCATTGTGAAGTACAGTGGAGAGTATCACACATGCTTTTTATATAAAGACTTCCTATACTCAGTAACTTTTGAGGTGATGCTTGAATTGCATAGGTTTGATTAACCCATAAATAAGATAAGTTATTTATTTATTTATTCATCTTCTACACCACTTTATCCTGTCTAGAGGAGCCTATCCCAGGAGAGCACAAGGCAATCAATCACAGTGCACCCCCACACTGACTACGAGCAATTTGGCAACACCAATTAACCTAACCTGTTTGCATTTGTACTGTGAGAGACCCAGAGGAAACCCAGCCTGCACAGGGAGAACATGCAAACCTCACACCCAAGATAGTAATCGAACCCTCAACCATGGAGGTGCGAGGCTACAGTGTTAATCACAACACCATCCTGCCGCGTAAAAGATAAAACATCTTCATTTTAATTATACTTCGGCATGATAAACATTTATTTAGTGTGAAGTTTTGACAAGCTGCGACATGTCAAAAAAAAAGAAATGTTAAGCTAATAATAAATGCAATCTACGTTATGTAATGTTTGGCAACAAAAAGAATATAATAATAATAATCATAATTTTATGTTGAAATATCGTTCCTCGTCTATAAATAGTTGAATTAGTCTCATAACATACAGTAAATCTGTGCTAAGGGATGAGAAAGTCGATGGGTTAAATTTATTATGCAAAGTTTCACCTGTATGCATATGCTTCCCTGCATCAGTATTTCTCATGTCTGCGAAGAGGAAAACACCCAGTGTCTCTAACATCACATGGCAATATATAGAACAATCAAGAGTCTATGTACAGAGCGAAAACAGCACACAACAGAGAGCAATGTGCGAAACCACAATTTCAGCTGAATAATAAGTACAGAACGGAATTCACAGTAACCACACAGAATAGTAATTCTTTGGTCTAAATTATTGTGCTGAACAATAGGAAGACATAATGGATGCGAAAATCAGTGCAAAAAGACATCTTCTATAGTCTGTACTCTAACATTTCCATTTCTTATGTGAGGCTGTGTAGATAAAATATGACCAACATACGGAAGCATGATGTGTAAGAACCAATCATTTTAATTTAAAGGGCCATTAGCAAACTCTCTTCTGTCTTGTCCGTGGTGGAAATATCTCATCTGGCTGCATTAAATGTAGAGACGTGAATGTGTGATCTGCTCGCATAATCATATGAGGTGTTTATTTTTAAGTTTGCAGTATGAAAACAATTTATAATCAGGCCAAACACATTGAAATGTTTAAACTTGCTGATCAATTCAGCTTAATTAAATCCTTTAAATATCAAGAGAACTGCCCCAGTTGATTTCAGATCAAAAGCGCTGTGTGCTAAAGCCTCATTTATCATACCCATAGGTAAACTAAGCAGCCGATGTTGAGCTTGGTTGCCATTAGGCCGTTAGCCAGGCCGGTTTAGGCCAGGGTGAAGTTGAGGTAAATAGGCTGGAAACTGGATTATCAAATCAGAGCTGCGCTTTTGTGTTGCATTAGGGATGTCAGACTGATGCAGCAGGAAACCTCTGATCTCAGAGTTAGTTACATTGAGTTAGTTTAACTCTAATAGTGAACTGTAAAAAGGATATTTAATTGGGTTTTTATTCCACATACTGTATGTCTTAATGTTAAAGGTTATGCATGAATTATAAAATTCACAGTTTCACAACCATTTCAGTCAAACATGTTTAACTGATATTTAGGGTTTAAATCATTCAGTGTAATAGGCTAATTATTCTAGATATGCGTATTGAGAATTTCACTATTTCACTCTTTGCTACAGTAAAATTATAGTGGACCAGGCTGTAGGATTGTTTAGCGGACTTAGCAGGGACAAGGTAAACTACAGAAGCTCCAGGAACAACATATTCCAGATAAAGTCTTATCTATCTTTATTTTTTATACAGGGTCACGGGGCCTGGAACCCATCTCTGGAGACTTGTGGCATGAGGTGGGACACACCTGCACAGGGGGCCAATCTATCACAGTAAAGATAAATGACTTTTTAAAAAATGGAAAATATTCAAAATTATAAGATGCTTTAAGCTGAGCATTAAGTCTGTTATTTTATTATTATATATATTTTTATTAACAAAAACAAGTGTTTCATCACTGGAAATGAGACATCTTTCAGTGGTTCCTCAGTAGCTGATGGTCTGTGCTGTCGATGAGAAGGTCATGAGCTCAAATCTCAAGCGCCTTCATGCTGTCATTGTCATTGCAGCCTCAGCCACTTCAGGATTGCTGTATTCTGGCTAAATCTGAGCTCTGACCCCAGCTTCCTACCAAGTTTGGATATGTGAAGAATTACATTGTAATGTATTTTTATATATGACAATAAAAGCTCTCTTACTTTAAAGCCGATTTTCTCTGCAGTACTCGATGTACAGTCGAATGTATCTGTCGGATAATTCATTCTGCTCCGTTCTACACCTCATGTTGGGCCTCCTGTCTGAAATGTCATAATTTCTCTGGAGATTTGGACTATGCTGCATTTTTATAGCCACCATTGTAGACATTTTTACTTGTAGAAGACTTTTAAATGAATAGAAATTAGTGCAAAACACATAAACAAACATATTGTATTAAGTACTGTTTTAATAAACACAACGAGAAAATAATTCGATTGCATTTTTTTTTTCAAAATGAAAAAAAAAAAGTCAAGACATGTGACAAGATTTTTAACAGGTTTTGGGTGACATCTAGTGAGCATTCGGGAGTATTGCACGTGCCTCGGTCTTCAAGTCCTTCATAACTCTTGTTGCTAGCTGTAGAGGATCCAAGCATATCTCATGATCACTAAGTTTGAGGCAGGAATACCGCCTGGATGGGTTGCCATGATGCTTTAAATCTATTTTTCACTAAAAAATGAATTACATAAAATAATACAGAGACAGATAAGCAATCCTCAGTCACTCATCTTCTATACAACTTTATCCTGTATACAGGTTCTCGGCGGCCTGGAGCCTATCCCAGGAGACTTAGGACATGAGACTGGGTACATACACCCAAGGTCAATCCATCACAAGGGCACACGCACATACACCCACTCACACACTCATTCACACACTACAGGTAATTTGGGAAACGCCAATTAGCCTAATCTGGATGTCTTCGGACTGTGGGAGGAAACCAGAGTACCCAGAGGAATTCAAGTGACATCCATCCATCCATCGATTAATTCATCCATTCATCATTTCATCATCAGTTTTTTGCCTTAATTACACATGGTTTTAAAGTTTGTGCGAGTTTGTATTCTATTCGTTTTTTTGTTGAGCTGAAACTTCTCTGGCGGGATTTTGTGCTCGAGCAGTGACATGCGCACGTCACTTGGAAAGAACACTTTAAGATGAAAACATTAACAGCAGCCATCCAAGAAACCCATGGATGCCTTCATGGTCTGGCCGCGAGATCAGTGTACAGCACGGGGTTGAGTGGAGGAAACTGAGTAAAGAACAGAAGATACCCTACTACACAAAGTCACGAAGGCTTAATGAAAACACGGGCAGCAGTTCCCTGATTTGGTTTATACTCCGCTTCCACAGAAGTGAAAGCAAGAAGTGGCACCTCCAGGAGCTACAGGCGTGCACAGCAATGTGACATGCTCCATTTGGGTTCCAAACCCATGACCAGGGGAGATAAATAAAGCGAGTGGTCCCTTTTTAAACTACAGGCATTCAGAGCAATCTGATGTTCTCTAACCCACATCAACGAAGAGGAAGCGAGTCAACTAGTAATGCCAATGCCAGAAGCAATCTAATGTCCTCTGGCAATTTTCACAAAGGATACCTGAGACACAGCCAAACCACAGTATAGTCAAGGACAAGCCAAAAGAAGAACAAGTCTATGGTCTGCTCCTTAACTATCCAGTATGCCTGAGTTGTACTTCACTCAGTCCAGCATCTTGGATTGTCCTGACATATCTAGCAGTGTAGGCCTGTATGATCAATCAAGATTTGAAGGTGCTTAACTTGTATGACAAAAATGGACAATTTTATTGCCAGGATCTGCACACAGGCAGAGCTGTGGGTAAACATCGGGTATAAAATAAAAGTGTATACACATTTAGCTCTGCAGTCTATTGAAAAAATAGAAGAGCAAGGGTAAAATAAAATAATAATAATAATAATAATAATAATAATAAAGAAGAGAGTGTGGATATGTGTGTGTCATATAACACGATATGGTCACGCGCTGCCCTTCACCTGGTGGCAGGTGTGTGTACTATGCTGTTAATGTGCAGCTCTGACTTCTTCCAGGACTATGATAACTTTTCCTTAGTACTGCCTTATGTCGTTGGTAAAGAGTGCAAGAGGGCACACAGCAGTGCACAAATGCGTGTGTCTAAATTCATCAGAGAATTTACTGAACAGCCTTCTCCTGTTTATTGTTGATTAAAATAAAGATTTCGAAAGTTCTCAAAAACATGTTTTATTTATTTAGACATTTGTTACAATGGTGAAAATCACAACCCAGAATTATTAAGATGATTTTGCATGCAAATAAATATGAAATGATGTCTAATAAAAACTTTGTACAATGTATTATATGGGTGGAGAGTTCATAAAAAAAAGGAAAGAAAGACAGAAAGAAACAAAAAAAAAAAAATACTTTCTTTGGCCAATCAGTTTGGTCTGTCCACATGCCATCCGGCACATCGGGCAACAATTCAATGACCCAGGATCCTGTTGATTGAAGCCCCACTCTGAAGATATATCTGTTGTTTTCTGTGAATGACGCCTGATTGTCATTGTTCCGATAGGGGGCAGTGATGAGACTTCACGCCGATTCATTTCGAGCTCTAACTCTGTGGTGCTGAGGCCGGAGTTTAGAGCCTGAAAGTGTCGAACAGTATGAGTGGTTCAGTCTGGTTATATAATCCTTGTTACAGATATAAATTAGATCAATAGGGATTAGCGGTGATATTCAGGCTGAAGTGAGTGGAGCGGCGAGCTGATAAATAAAACATGACTGCCAACGAAGAGCAGGAGGTAAGCGGGCGTGTTAGCGTTGTGGCTAACCGGCTAACTGCATGCACACGAGCCTAACGTGGAGTGTGTGTGTGTGTGTGTGTGTATCTATCTATCTGATTCTATGTGTGTGTCTTTTAGTCTCTGTCTTTGTGTCAATCTGTGTCTGTCTGTCTGTGTGTGTCTCTGTGTGTCTGTCTGTCTGTGTGTCTGTCTGTGTCTGTCTGTTTGTGTGTGTGTCTCTGTGTGTCTGTCTGTTTGTCTGTCTGTGTCTGTCTGTCTGTGTGTCTCTGTCTGTGTCTGTCTGTCTGTGTGTCTCTGTCTGTGTCTCTGTGTGTCTGTGTGTTTCTGTCTGTGTGTCTGTGTTTCTGTGTCTCTGCCTGTCGGTGTTTCTGTGTCTGTCTGTGGGTGTGTCTGTCTGTCAGGGTGTCTGTCAGTCTGTCGGTGTGTCTCTGTCGGTCTGCCTGCGTGTCTCTGTCGGTCTGCCTGCGTGTCCCTGTCGGTCTGGCTGCGTGTCCCTGTCGGTCTGGCTGCGTGTCCCTGTCGGTCTGGCTGCGTGTGTGTCTCTGTCTGTGTGTGTGTGTGTCTCTGTCTGTGTGTGTGTGTCTTTGTGTCTGTCTCTGTGTCTGTCTCTGTCTGTCTCTGTGTCTGTGTCTGTCTGTCTTTGTGTCTGTCTCTGTCTGTCTCTGTCGGTCTGTCCATTGTCT